>NC_141537.1:125513307-126839974 GCF_021556685.1 Rattus norvegicus
GAGTCCTGCATCGCCCACTCTTCTGTTCAAGTGCTAACAGAATATTATCTTGACAGCTTTTTTTTTTTGTCAATCTTAATCCTTCCCCATAAAAGGGGCCTCAAAAGATAATGAGGTGCTGCTGCTCTCTGGAACCCTGGGCTGCTCTCTGAAATCCCGACTTTCAAAGAAGCAGCTGACTGGCCAGTTCTAATATAGCTTGCTTTAAGCAGACAGTTATGGAATTGGTTTTCCCTCAGGTCTAACAGCTCCTTTGTCTTGGCTCGGTTGTTAACATAATTTCTGGTGTGAATTATCCACTGTGTTGGGATATCAATGCTCCCAGGTTCAGATTTTGGAGTGTTTTGGATTTCAGGTTTTCATATATGGGATGTTCCTTACATCCACAGAGGTAAGAACTGCTAAGAGGAAGCTCCCAGACAAGGGTTTTATTCTGGGGTACATAGACTTCCCACTCAGATCTGGGGTGGTGAGGACTATAGGTCTTCTCTGACTGGTTTCATAGACAGTGTCAAGTTAAAAGAGCACCTCACCAACATGTTTCTACTGCCTTTTGGATGGTTTGTGTCTACTTCCCTCCCTTTGTGTCTCAGCCACTGGCTTGTGTTTGGATCCTGACTCCACCCTACACTACCTTACGCCTTTGGGCAGATCACTTAACCTTCTGAAGCCTTGGTTCCTCCTCTGTAATGTGTACGGAGTCCTCACCTGAAGGCTTCTAGGAGGATCCCACCAGTTCTTACAAAGTACTCAAAACTGTGTGTGTGGATGGTGCTGGCCTTCGACCCTGTGCACTGACACCAGAGGGAACAGCTTCTATCTGCCTTTAGATCTGTAAGCTTCCTCCATTCTACAGGCTTGACCCTGTTCGCTGGACCCCAGAATCCGTGAACTTACTTTGCCCTGGGTCCTTGAGACTTGGGAGCAACAGCTAGACCTCCAGGCTACCCACTTGGTATTTCCCTTCATCAAGACCAAAGATTCCCTGGCTGCTGGAACTAAGATGGGTGTCTCCACCTCTCTGGGTCCTAGACCCTACCAGACTCATTTATACCACGGGTGCTTTGCATTTGTGCCTCCGTCCCCTGCCTGGGATGCTTCCTCTAGGTCTGTGAAGGGCTGGCTTCTGTCCTAAACCATCACTCCTTCAGAGAAGCCCTGCCTGGGCTTCTCCTCAGCCTGGCCACTCTGCTCCAGCAGGCTGTGTCTTCTTCACTGTTCTTTCTGCACACTGAAAAGATGCTTTATGACCAGCTCACTGTCTTCACTAGGATGTACAGTAGATGATTCTTTTAATATCTATTTTTATTGTGTGTGAGTGGTGGGTATGTGCATGTAAGCATAGTGCTAATGGAGGCCAGAAGAGGGTGTCCGTTGGGAGCTGGAGTTAGGGGTGGTTGTAAGCTGCCCAATAAGGGTGCCGGGAACTGAACTCAGGTCCTCTGGAAGAGCACTAAACCATCTCTCCAACCCTCAAAATGGGCCAGTATCTTTTGCTTAAAGATTTGTTTCATCTTACGTGTATGAATGTTTTGCCTATGTGTATATATGTGCACCACATGTGCGCCTAATGCCTGCAGGGGTCAGAAGAGGATGTCAGGCTCCTGGAAATGGGAGTTACTGAAGGTTGTGAAGCCACCACGTGGGTTCTAGGAACCAAACCCAGGTCCTCTTTGAGAGAACCAAGAGCTCTTAACCACTGAGTCATCTGTTCAGCTCCATGTACCGCTTTATGAATGAATGAAAAGAAGCAGGGAGGCTACAAGATTCACACAGAAGCTGAATCTTGCCAGCCTGTTATTTTTATAAAGCAGACAACCTACTTTGTGCATTTAACCAATTTTATTTAAAAAAAATCACCCCAATAGCACTCAACCTCCCCCCAGTCACTGTGATGCCTGGTGGGACAAAGATTTATAGGTGGGCCCCAGACAGACCAGAAACAACCTGTACAGTGGGGCCATGGGTGTGCTGGGTGCTTCCTGGGAGCCCTAAGAAAACCCGCATAGAAAAATACTTTACAAGGAATATGTTCTAATCTTAGCCAGAGAAAAATACAGCTCTGGGGGTGGGTGTCACAGGGGAGGTACCCAAAATGCATAGGCAGGCAGGATGCTCACTGGGGTGGGGGCTAGGGATGTTGTGTGGGGCAAACACCCCTGTGAGAAGCCAGGGGGGTATATTGCATATGAGAAGGCCTCAGGCCACAGCCAGGAGGTCCACCCGCTTGGCCTAGTTGCATACGTCTGGGAGGATGGGAGAGCCTCAGCCCGAGGGGAGGGCAGTGGTCGAGGGGTTGCATTTTCAGAGCCTGGAGTCATTAAGTGGAACACAGATTTCCCAAGCTAAGAGGCCTTCAGGGTACAGTCAGTTATGCCACACACCAGAAATCCAGAGGCTGAGCCATCTGCCCAAGGTCACACAGGATCAGGTGAGCTGGTGGCTAGGAGTCACTTCTCTGCTAGTGAAGCTGAAGGTCTTTGTTTGGTGCCCATGATGGGTGGGTAGTATCTTTCTACCCTGGGGCAGTGAAAGTAGAGTCACTGGGTTGCCTGAAGGGTCCCTGGGGAAGCCATCATGAAGGGCAGGATATGGGGGAAGCTAGGAAAAGCAGAGAGCTGAAGTGTCTTAGTGGGCAGCTGGAGCTCGCCCTGTGTCTTTTCAGCTTTACTCAAGGTTATACAGCCAAGAAGAGAACGGGGAAAGAATGGCTTCTGGGACCTCATCTGTCCTCTTGAACAGGGAGTGCTTTCTAGCAGTGAGCTTCAAGGGCACAGAGGGGTGACAGGGCAGGGTTGGAGGCTTCCCGCAGGTCCTTGAGACCTTAAGCTGGGCAAACATGAAGCCAGTCTCCAGAACAGCTCAGACTGCTGGGAAGGAAGTGTCTTGAGTCTTGCTTGAAGCTGGAAGGGTTCTGCTTAGCAGAGATGGAGGAGCCCAGAGTTAAGGGATGCTGGGGACCTCCTTGAATAGCCTCCTTGGACACTGCTCCAGTTAGCCACTCTCTCATCCTTCAGCTGACCTCCCTCCATGTCAGCTCCTTTCCTCTTCCTCTCTTCCTCTGATGGGGTCAGGGGCAGAACTGTGGCTCAGTCTCTTCCCAAGGTTTACCATATGTGCTGGAATGGCAGGTGTGTGGATGCTCCTGGACCGTTTGACCCGAGCTGTGCCCTCCTCTGGGCAAGGACTTGGGCTAAGGTTTTGTGGGACAGGAGGGTTGATGGCCACAGTTCTGCTCTGAGGTTCAGAATCACCCGTGAAATAATTGAAAGACCAACCCAAAGGAAGGGGCAAGCATTCTCTGGCACCCTAGATTGTCCCTAATTGGGGTTCCTCAGTATGGTCACTAGGTGCTGGAGGCTCTCAAAACACCACCATTTGGGAGAAGGGAGGACACTGTTCTTGTGCCATATCTTTCCCGGTGGCAGGGTCCCTGTGCACTGGGTACCATCTGAACAGCTGGGTCGCCAAATGCCTCTTTCCACAGAGCAGAATTGTCGACCTACAGCTTATTAACTTCCCAGGATGGGAAATACTGGCAGCTCAGTCCAGTTACCACACGGAGCTGGGCCGTCCCCACTCTGTTCGCTGCTCTGAGATGACTGCACAGGGAGCTGGGCTCTCCTAGCTGAGCAGCAGGGATGACCCCTTTCCTGTGGGGTTCTCTGAGCATCCTGAAGACCCAACTTGAAGATGCCACTCTACCGGATGTGAAATCTGCAGGCCATAAGTCGATGACTGGGGGCACTCCGCCAGCTGACTTACATAATGACCTCAGATCATCTGGGGACTACTGGGGCCCGGTGCTCCTGGTGTCCTGCGGCTCTGTGCCAGAGGGTTTCGGCTGACCACCAGCTCAAGGATGTCCCCAGCCTCTGCCAGGAGTGGAACGGCCAGACAGCAATCGAAGTCCCGAGTGCGAACATGGTTGACCTACACAGTGCACAACCGAGGGACAGAGTCCCCGTGAATGAAAGTTCTGGAAAGAAGATGCACCTATAAGTCTGACTAGAGTTGGAGAGAGGCCGGAATATTCCAGGACCGAAGCTTGAAGGTTATCGAGCTCCCACTGGAGAATCGTTCCTGTCTACCCTATGTTTGACCTAACATCCTTTCAATGATCAAGTGACCACTAGCTTCCACTAACCCCCCAAAACTAAGAATGGCATCAGATGGCATCTGAGGCCTAAAGCATGTATTTCTGACTTGCTGTAACCAGCCTACCTGATATATCCACCATTTTTTATAAACAAATATATTGATTTCAATCACTAATGGCTCCAGAGTGAACTCTTGTTCCCTTTGAGGCAGAGCTGTGTTTTTCATTGATAAATCAAAACTGTGATTTTCCTGAAATGAAGTCCTGCACCCACCCAGAAATAGGAGAAAACAAAAATTAGGTACATTTAGAACAAATACAACAAAGGAACAAAAGTGGCTCCAGCAAGGGAAGGGCAGTGTAGGGGGGCTAAGTTAGGCAAAGCTTTCTTTCCCAGCATCCCTTTTTGCTAGGTCACATGACTAGTTCTGGCCAAGGGGTTGGGAAGGGATCTGTTATATAATGTTTTGGAGAGAAGGCAGAAAAGGAAGGTGATTTTATGGAGCCTAAGGAGGTCACGTGTCTCAGAGGGACAGTTAACTAGACAGGCAGGCCCTCCATCAATCAAAGGGTCGATAGCCAATGGAATCTCAGCTCTGATGGGAACAGCCTCACCTGACTCATTCCACTGGCCTTTCCATGCACGCTTACACAATAGGGCTCTGTCCCTGGGCCAGTGTTGGGGGCCCTCTGAGTTACCTGACTCTGGGGGTCCTCTGAGTTACCTGCAGGAGACGGTCAAAGGGCTGCAGGCCTCCGTGCTGAGCTGGCCCATCAATGCGCACAGTGTGGACATAGACACCCTTCTCCAGGAGGCCATCTGAGACACTGAAACCAAAGTCGTTCCTCACCGGGTCTTTGTGCAGGGTCACCTGGGGACAGGACGGGTGACCTTTGAGCTAACCTCCATTATGTCCTTGGGATTCAGGCCCACCCTGCTGACTGGCCATACTCCAGGCTGTCCTCAGCAGCCTGTTGAGTATCCTGTGCCTTATGGCATTCACCTTGCAATGTGCAGTCTGAAGATCCCAGAGACCTAAGGGGTTCCTTAGAATGGGGTCACCACCCTGGGAAAAACTCTGGACTTGGCATGTGCCCTGATGCCTTGGTCCTCATATGGGTGCAAGAGATACAAGTGGTGGCGGGAAAGTGAGCTCCATCATCTACCTACAGTAGCCTGCTAAGTGGCTGTTTGGTATTTGTAGGGTATCAGCTCCTGGACACTGTGAGGATGCCCAAATCTGCAGATGCTCACTGACGTAGGATCTGCACAGAACCTGTCCATGTGCTCAAGACATCCCCAGAAAGCCTCCGAAACCCAGCCACTGGTGCTATACGGATGACTTGCCTTGCACCATTCCCAGAACAAAGTCCAAAGTCAATGTCAGTCCATGATCAGTACAAATTTTTTTCCCTAGAGTACTTTTTTTGGGGGGATAAGGTCTTGTTATGTAGAGCTGGCCTGGAACTTGCTGTATAGACCAGCCTGGCCTTTAACTCAGAGATCCACTGGCCTCTGCCTCCCAACTGCTGGAATTAAAGACCTGTACCATGATGTCCAGCTTTCCCCCCCAAATACTTCTCATCTGTAGTTGGTGGGCTGAATTCGGAACCTGTAGATAGGGAGGGCTAACTGTACAAACCCACGTATCCATAGGTGTAATGCAACTTTAACATGTGTGCATAGATGTGTGTATACAATATACATATTCTTGTGCACACATGCACATAGGAATAAAAGTTTGCTGGAAAATGCGTATCACAGGTGTGTCTGTGTGCAGGTTTGGGGTGCAATTACTCACACAGTGAGAGTTACAGAAAACCTAATGGAATAAAACCTCCTGGGTATGTTAGTTGTTATTTGTTTGGTTTTTAAATTTTTATTATTTTATGTGTTTGATGTTTTATCTGCACGTCTTTCTGTGCACCCCTTGTGTGCCTGATGCTACTGGAAGCCTGAAGAAGGGATGGTTTCTCAGGAATCAAATCTGGGTCCCCTGAAAGAGCAGCACTTCTCTTAGCTCATTTTCCAGTCCCTAAGTCCCTGTTTTATGGCGAGAGATAATAAAGCCCAACAAGGGGTAGGGCCCTTGGCATCCCAAGCAGGTAAAGTCCTCCTGGTACCAGGCTCCCAGTGCCCATACTTCATGCTTGCTTATGGCCCCCAACACCAACCCTGTGCATCTCCAGGGGCGTTGGCAACAGCAGCTCCTGCAGGTCTTCCGGGGATGTTCCGACTTCCCGGCTCTGGCGCCAGGGCCGAGAGCCAGGCCTGCCATCCACAGCTACCGACTGTACAGTGCCTGTCATGATGGAAGCCTGTGGGGACATGGTTGTCACTCAGGTGCCATATACTTACTCCATCTGGCTCTGTCAGGCAGGCACTACATCACGGGGTGAACACAGGGGATGAGGATGAGGTGCCTGTCCTCAGGGTCCTTGACCAATCACAGGATCAGAATAAGAGCCTCCTGGGGAGGAGGTCAGTGACAGATTAACATCTGCTCTGTGCTAGGCTCAGTTCTCTACAATTACAAGTTTAAGTTATCTCCTGTTTCTGTAGTACTGAGCCATTTCTGTTTTTAAAGACAAATAGGTTTAGTGAGAGAATCTGAACTCAAGCTGACTCCACAGTTAGGGTTCTGTGCCTCGGCTCGTATCAGCAAGGCGCATGGGAAGCGAGAGTCGAGGACACAGAGAAAAGTCAATGATGCCTCCAGAGCCGAGATCTCAAAGAACAGGAAGGGAAGACAAGAGTGCCCCGGACAGAGGGGACACAGCAAAGAGGGACCATGGGAAAGCCTGGAGGGTAAGGGTCTTACAGCACCCAGCAGCTTATAGTGAGTATGTAACTTTTTATCCCATGGTGACAACAGGGTGACTCTGGAAACAGTAGCCAGGAAGGACATGATGGGACCGTGGAGTTGCCAAGCAAAAGTCAAAGGAAGGGTCACCTGGACAAAGATGGAGGTGAGAAAGGAGCAGGACTGTGGGATGGATGGGCTGGGGCAGTGGGTGGGGACAGAGAGGTGCCGAAGTGGGAGGGTAAACCCCTTCCATTGTGATACTCAGCTTCCTGGGCACACAGGTACCTCCCCAGTCTAGACATTTCTCTCCATGCCCATCACGGTGTCTGAGTTTCCACTCTGGTGTGTAATTCTGCTTGGCACTGATGATCTTCCAAATGCAAGGTAGACTAGGAAAGCGAATGTCTTAGGGCCAGTAAGGCTGTTTGGAAGGAGAGGAGGAGGGAGGTAGGCCCCAGGGGGAGAACCTTGGTGGAGTGGATGTAGGGGCCTTCTGCACATCTCTTCCTAGTTCTCACCTCCTGGAGAGCTAGGGTCCACTAGGAAAGACCAGAGACTTGACATCTTGGGATACGAGTCATTAGAGAGTCGAGAGCTTAGGTGGCAGCTCGATGGGGAAGGTTGTGTGCACAGCATGGGGAGCTGAGAACCCAAGGCTCCCCAAAACCTGTGTGAAGACAAAGCCCTAGAGCTACAAGGAGGATGGGAATGTTGGTCTCTGGGGCTCACTGGCTAGATAGTCTACCCAAAATGGTAAGTCCCAGGTTCAGCAATAGACCCTATCACTAACTAGGAGGTGATAGGGTTGGAGAGATGCTCAGTGGTTAAGAGTGCTGGCTGCTCTTGCAGAAGACCTGGATTCAGTTTCCATCACCCCCAGGGCATTCACAACCTATGTAACTCCAGTTAAAGGAGTTTTCTGGCCTCTGTGGTAACTACATATATGTAGGGCACGCGCACACACACACACACACACACACACACACACACACACACACGTAAAACTCTCATACATATAAAAATAAACAAATTTTGTTTTTGTGAGTTTTTGAGACAGGGTTTCTCTATGTAGCCCTGACTGTCTTGAAATTCACTCTGTAGGACAGGCTGGCCTCAAACTCAGGGATCGGCCTGCCCCTGCTTCCCAAGTGCTGGAACTGAAGGCGTATGCCACTATGCCTGGCAAATAAACAAATATTTAAGAAAAAACAAGGTGGAGAGAAATTAATAAAGTTGCCTGACTTCTGACAATGAATGCAAGGGCTTGTTCTCTACCGCCTCACACACATAGACACAGACACACCAACATGCATACACACACACAACACACACATGTGCACACACACAGCATACACATACACACATACGCACACGAACACATGCACTCATACATACGCACATGCACACACACATACCCCACACAATGCATGCACAATACACACAGATACACAACACACATACATGCGCACACACATACCACATACATGTACACCTATACACATGCACACACACCTCACACACATATATACACATACATGTGTACACACACAGACACATACAGACACACACACATGCACACACAGCATACATACATGCACATACATGCGCACACACATGAACACACACACCGCACACACATATATACACACACCACACATACATGTGCACACACACCACACACATGTACACCTATACACATGCACACACACCTCCACACATATATACACACACCACACATACATGTGCACACATATACCACATACATGTACACCTATACACATGCCACACACCTCACACACATATATACACACACACATGTGGACACACACAGACACATACACAGACACACACACATGTACACACAGCATACATACATGCACACACATGCACACACACATGAACACCCCCCACATATATACACACACCACACATACATGTGCACCCACACACCATACACACATACACCTATACACATGCACACACACCTCACACATATATATATACATACCACACATACATGTGTGCATGCGCGTGCGCATGCACACACACACACACACACACACACACACACACACACACCACCTTGGAGCCTTAGAACATTCAGGTAATACTTAGACTGAGATGATAGAGGTATCTCACATTTTCATCCAGCCACAGAGAGACTTAGATAACTTAAACATTTTTTGAAATTAAGAATGAAAACTTTGAAGGCAGGTGTGAGTAGAAGGGACCATTTATTTATGGAATTCAGAAGCTCAAGAAAGATAATGGGTCTGAAATGTATGTTAGCAGCTGGGTACCACTCAGGAAAAAATGCTGTCTTAAAGCAGAGAAATGGTGTATCTTCTCACTGCTGGGTGGGACCAAAAAAAGAGTCTGTTTGCCAGCACATGGGTGCAGAAGGGACTGGTCATGGCAGGGCATGGGTTAGGGGACTTGTGGTGACTTCACCTCTGCAGAAACATGGACCTACACCTTCCTCAGTACTGCAGAAACATGGAGCTGAGAATGCAATGTTCCAAACCTTTGAAACTAGTGAATTTCAAGGTCTTGCTAGTTCAGAGACTCTCCAGTACCACAGAGCACAGAGCCTTGGGTAACTGCAGCTAGAGTAGCTGCAGCAATGAAGTTGGATTGCCAACCTGACCATAGACCCAGCAGATAGGTGTATCCAAACCATGATGGTAAAGGTAACAGATAGGTGAACCCACACTTTGACCATAGACCCAGCAGATAGGCAAACTTGCACCCTTGGGGTTGGAACTAATAGAAAATGCCAGTGAAACTTTAAGTCTGTCTAAAACATCTAGAAAAGTAAGAAGCTAAAAAGTAAAAGACCTTAAGAAAGAAAAACCTCAAGATGTGAAAAGCAGAGAGGAGTGTCAGGGAAATAAAAGGTGTAGAAATTGAAACAAAATTTTTAGGAAGCAAGTTAAACATTGGAATAAATACAGCCAAGGGGAGGCTTGATGCAGTGGAAGAAGATTAAAGAAAGCAATTAGTTAAAACCCCTGTACTTGCTACAAGCTCGAGTCATGGGAAGATGGCACTTTAGTTGAGAAAATACCCCCATCAGACTGGACTGTGGGCAAGCCTATGGACATCATCTTGTTTGATGATTGATGTGAGAGAGTCCCAGTTCATCACAGAAGGGGCCACCCTTGAGTAGGTAGTCCTGGGCTGGGTGAAAAAAGCAAACTAGGCAAGCCATGAGGAACAAACAGAGCTCTTCCATAGCCTTACCATCAGCTCCTGCCTCCAGGTTCCTGCCCTGAGTTCCTGCCTGGACTCCCTGTATAATGTACTATATACATGGTGTGCAAGAGTCAGATGAAAGAAATCCCCCACCCTTAACTTGCTTTTGGTCGTGGTTTTTATCACAGCAATAGAAACCCTGACCAGCACAACCCCAAACTTCATTTTTGTAGATTTCAAGGGTTTAAATCAACACAACAGCAGAAAACATTAAAATACAGGATACCAAGTAGACAAGAGTCCCACAAATAAAACTGGTGGGGTCCAGTCAAATCAGCACTTACAGGTCAACTCGTAGCTTTGAAAATGTATTGTATGGGGCTGGAGAGATGGCTCAATGGTTAAGAGCACCCGACTGCTCTTCCAGAGGTCATGAGTTCAATTCCCAGCAACCACATGGTGGCTCACAACCATCTGTAAAGAGATCCGATTCCCTCTTCTGGTGTATCTGAAGACAGCTACAGTGTACTTATATATAATAAATGAATAAATCTTTAAAAAAAAAAGAAAATGTATTGTATGAAGAAGACATCTATCTGTTGATCAATCAATAGATTGATAGATTAGATAGAGATAGACAGAGATAAATAGATATAAAAGTCTAAGAAAATAAGCGTCAAAATGAGCAAGACAAAACAATTGGGAGAGATGGAAAGATTAAAACAGGTTTTGGGTTTTTTGGTTTTTTTTTGTTTTTGTTTTTGTTTTTTTGTTTTTGTTTTTGTTTTGTGTTTTAGCCTGGTAATTGGCAAGGCTTATGAAAAGGTTATGGCCCCAATCAACAATGGTAGAATCAGATGGGGTCGGGGTAAAGGTGGGAGTGAGGGGGTGGTGCAGATGAAGCAGAGCTTTCTGTTGCTCCCAAAACTGAGCTAAGAATGGCCTTGTCAACCCCCCTGCCCCATACGTGTGGCGACCTCATCCACAGCTGGCCCGTGGTCCCTCGTCACCCGTGTCACATGTGCATATTCACGAAGAACGCAGGATGGCCCCAGGGTACCTCCATGCACACACTCAGACATTCTTAAGATCCTCTGCTTATGTGTGCGTGTCCTTCACCCCTGGCTGTGTATAAAGACCTTCAGACCCTGGGTGCCTGGCTGAGAGTGCATACACTGTAATCATTAGTGCTGATGCTGGGAGAAAAACTGGTGAACAAGTCCATTAAAGTGGGTTAAGTGAGGTGGAAAGATGCCCTCTGAATGTGGGTGGCACAAACCCACAGGCTGGGGTCAGAGTAAAAATAGAGGTGAACACAGCATTCGGGTCTCTGCTTCCTCACTGCAGGTGCAGCGACCAACAGGCCCAAGCTCCTGCTGCTGTGACTTCCTGGCCACGATAGACTGTGTCCTGGAATTGTGGGCCAAAATAAGTCCTTCCCCCCACTTCTCATTTCTCATGTTTGTATATGTGGTATGCATGGGGATGTGTGTGCATGTATGGATGTGTGTGCATACACAGGCATATATGTCTAAGAGCATGTGGAGCCCAAAGTTGCTGTTCAGACTTAACCCCTGATAGCCCTTTCATCTCATTTATTGAAATTTATTGAAGCAGGGTCTCTCTCTCTCTCTCTCTCTCTCTCTCTCTCTCTCTCTCTCTCTCTCTTTCTCTCTTTCTCTCTCTCTCTTTCTCTCTCTCTGCAGGCAGGTACCATGCTCACCCTAGTTTCTTGGGATCCAAGTAAATGCTTTAACAAGTGTGTCATTCCCAGCCCCAGCCCTTCCTTTTTAAAGTGGCTTTTGTCAGGCAATTTGTCACAGCAACAAGACATAGGTACTACACATCCCCAGGCAACACACAAGCATGACCTCATTGAATGGTAGCCTTTTCCCCAGCCCTCCAGTGTGCCTAGATGCCCCTATAGGTCCCTTGGTCAGGTGACAGTACCTCCAGCTCCCTTAGCAGTTCAGACTGACCACAGGACTCCAGGTCTTCAAGGGCCTCTCCAAGCACTCTCCAGAAGCCCTCCTCTCGGGCGGGGCCAGGGGCTGGGCTGCAACAGGAACCACAGCGTCAACTCCTGGCAGGTGGGAGGGTGGGTGGGCTGGGCCTGAGGAGTCTTCGTTGCCCAGGGCCCAGTGCTGGGCTCCAGGGGCCATAGGACAGGCAGGCAGGCAGGCAGGTGTCCTCGGTGGCAGTGCTGGGGCCCCAGGGCAGTGGTTGGTGACACAGAATGGGGTGGGGAAGACGCAGTTAGGGGCGACCAAGACTGTTGGTAGCCATTTAGAACAGGGGCAGATGAGACGGGGTGGAGAGCGGTGACACAGGATGCCTGGGGAAGAAAGACAGACGGACAGATAGAAGACAGAGACAGACAGAAAGATCCATGGGATAGCCCCAGAAGACAGTCCCTGGTCCCACCCAGACACATGGCACCACGGGACAGCGACAGGACAGAGCCAGAACCAGCCAGGACACAGATGGATGGAGAAGATGGGATATTTGTGCTGGGGAGGGGTGAGCAGTACCCATCCTGCCAGCCCACACTATGTGGCCCATCAGCAGCCAACACCAAGCTTGCGGGATCCACTGCAGTCTTTATGTTGCTCTGTCAGCTCTCAGAACCCTTAGCCTTTAGCCATACTGTGATTTACGAAGCCTTCACTTCTCAAAGGCCTAGCTTAGCTTAGCTTTCTTTTTTCTTTTCTTTTATTGGATAGTTTTTTAATTTATATTTCAAATGTTATTCCCTTTCTGGTTTCCCCTCTAGAAATCCCTCGTCCCATCCCCCTACCCCTGCCTCCATGAGGGTGCTCACCCACCCACCCACTCCCTCCTGCCTCCCCACCCTGGCATTCCCCTACACTGGGGCATTGAGCCTTCACAGGACCAAAGGCCTCTCCTCCCATTTATGTCCTGGAGCCATGGGTCGCTCCATGTTGGTTGGTGGTTTAGTCCGTGGGAGCTCCGGTTGGTTGATATTGTTCTTCCTATGGTGTTGCAAATCCCCTCAGCTACCTCAGTTCTTTCTCTAACTCTTCCATTGGGGACCCCGCCTAACTTTGCTTTTAAGGAGGACAGTGCAGCACAGAGTAAAGAGGTCAGTCCAGGGCAGAGGAAGTGCAGGTGTTTCTTGTGGGGTCCCACTCTGGGGGAGCTGGCTGCTGTATGAGCCTAGTTATATGCATGCAACATGCAGAACCCTGGGCTGGTGGTGGTGAACCTGACCTGAGGAGGGGTCTGGGTTCAAATTCTGAGTCTGGTGTTGTATTTCTGAAGACAGCTATTCACAGACCCAGGAGGAACAAGCCACTTGCTGCCCAACTAGAACACGTTGGCTGCTATTTTTCCACAATACATCCTTTTCAGATCCATTCCTCAGGATTCCCCTCCTGTCCGCCTAACTCCCCAGTCCTGGTGTTGCTACCTTCTGGCTACCCTTCCCACCCCCACCAGTCCCACAAGTGTTCCCACCACAGACCTCATTGGTGGCTCCCAGTCCCCCTCTTCCTCCTCTGGGAAGCTTTCGTCAGTGGGGCCCGGTGTGTAGCTCGTCCTCCGGGGCTCAAGGGGTGGGGGGCTACTCTTCAGTCTGCTGGAACGCCACTCCTGAGGAGTCACACTCCGGACTGCCACCTGCGGAGTGTAGGAGCCTGGCGGGTGGAGAGAGGGACGTGGGCCTTCTCTCTGTCCTTGTCTTTCCCTCCCTGATTCCCAGCAATTGGATGCCAGTGGGCATCTCTGTGCTTTTCTTAGGTCAAAGTGACCACTGAGAGACCCAGGAGTCCCTGTTACTTTAGTAAGCACTAGGGACATCCATCAGTCGACAGTGAGGTTCCAGGACCACGGTCAGTTCCACAGGCAGGCCTGCTAAAGGGCCTCTTTGAAAGGGAGTTTCTGATTGGACCCACACAGATCTACCTCAGGAGCCCCAGGATGACAACTGTGATGCAGCCTGAGTTTGGGATAAGGACACACAAGGAGAGCCAAAATCTCTAACTGTGAACCGGAGTGGGGATCCACCAAGGACCCATGGAGGCTTCTGAGCTAATTCCCTGAACCCCAACCACAAGCCAGTGGGCAGCACCAGTGGGTCTTAGCCACATGGGCAAGGAGGTTGGTGTCTGCCTTTGTCTGGGTGCAGCAAACATGAATTAAGACCCATTGTGTGGTAGGCATGGGGATAAGGAGAGAGAAAGCAGAAGCACAAGAGGAAAGATAGGACTGAAGGTCCCTCTGAGGGGCAGGTGAAGGATGGAGCTAGTCAGGATGCCCTCAGGAACCTTCTCAGAAGGAAAAAGCTAACAGGGAAAGGAGGTCCCAGGAAGAGGAGGCAGCAGCATCACCCTCACAAAACTTGTCCAAGGTTTTCGTTACCTGAGCCCCCAAAGCCACCCTCTGTGGCAGAGCTGCCCCAGGACTCCACAGCACTGTCCACGCTGGGTACAGCAGGTGAGAAGTGGGTTGTCAGCAAGCCTCCCTTGAGGGCCTCAGGGGGGTCCTCATCCACATCACTGGCCTCACTGAGGCTGCCTGACTGGCGGGGGAGAAGGGGACCTGGGAAGAGAAGGGGTATCACCTGTGACCTCAGAGACATAGATATTCTGTGAGCCTCCATTTCCCCCATTTCTGTGAATCCCAGGCTCTTGACAATCTGGCTGCTGTCATGTGGGTGGGGCATGTAAGTAAATCCCACAGATGGGAAAACTGAGGCTTGTGAGGCTCAACAATAGGTCATATGATAAACAGCAATGAAACCCAGATTAAAACAAGATCCCCAAGACTCAGGTAAACTGTAGCACACACAGGACACAGAAACATAGAACACAGGAACATGTAGGAATATGGAGAGACAGGAACCAATGAGGAACATGGTTTGGACCCAGAATGTACCCAATACTGCACTGTGCCACCAAGGCTCAGCTCTCCTCTCTCTAAGCCTCCTCATCAGCTGGTCTAGGACCCCACCCCCTCTCTGACCCAGGACTGCCCTTCCTCTGTAGGCCAGGAAGACCCCAGGAAGGGGCCAGGCTCACGGTCCAGCTGCTTCTTGATCTTCAGTGTGACAGTCTCCCCTGCCACCTGCAGAAGGTGAATGGCCTCACTCAGGGGCCGGCCCTTGAGGCTCACGCTGTTGATGGCCAGTATGCGGTCCCCAACATGGATGGCTCCAGTCCTGAGGGGCGGACAGAACACGAATGAGACCCAGATGCTCAGGGCCTCAGAAGATGTCAGCCTTGCCTTTAAATACCCTGCAGAGGCCTCAAGGCACAGGCCTGGCTGGCCCCAGCTCGAAGGGGGATCCTAAGGTCCTGCCTGGGAGAGGTGGGAAGAGAGGGAACAAGGGAGGAGAGGGAGAGAGGGCTGAGAGGTCCAAGCCAGCCGCAGAACTTCCATGGTACAATTCTCCCCTGGACTCCACACCTTATACCTCCGCTGATTCAACTCAGAGTCACTCTTCCTCCTCATCTGTCCTGAGACAGGTCTTGCTATGTAGCACAGGCTGGGCTGGAGCTCTCTAAGATACACTGTTGAGGCCTCTCAAAAAACTGAAAATAGATGTCTAGCATGGTGGCACGCACCTTGACATTTTTTTTTAAAGATTTATTTTATTTATTATATATAAGTACACTGTAGCTGTCTTCAGATACACCAGAAGAGGGCATCGGATCTCTTTACAGATGGTTATGAGCCACCATGTGGTTGCTGGGAATTGAACTCATGACCTCTGGAAGAACAGTCAGGTGTTCTAACCACTGAGCCATCTCTCCAGTCCTGGCATGCACCTTGAATGCCAGCCCTTGGGCAGCAGAGGCAGGCAGATCTCTGAGTTCAGGCTCAGCCTGGTCTACCTAGCGGGTGTCAGGCCAACCACAACCATATACCCGAAAAGAAGAGAGAAATGTGTAGGGAAGTAGACGGAAATAAGTTGAACAAAATAAGCCAGGCTCAGACAAATCGTTTCCTCTCCTATGTGGGAGCTAGATTTAAAATTATATACAGGGAGAGGTTACAAAGATGATAAGAAAGATAAGCTTTAAGGGAAACAGAAATAGAGGGTAATGGATGGATACTTGAGACCTGCAGGAGCAGGACTACTTACAGGAAGGAAAGGGGGGCAGAGGGACAGGGATGGCTGTGGAGTGGGGAGAGGAGTAGGAACCAAGTGTAATGGTGGCATGTACATAGGAAAATGTTATGATGAAACCTGTTACTTTGCATGCTAACTTTAAAACATGCATATTGCTTACACGTTATAAGGCATATATATTTAAGGTTCGTTTATTCTCACTTAACTTATTGAATGTGGCCACTAGAAAGCCGGCTTGGAGTATGAGTCTGATCGCACTCCATTTATTCTGGGCTGTGTTGCCCTGCCAGGAAGGCTGTGAAGAACCACCCACCCTTTGGAGTCGGCCTGGGCCACCAGGCCCCTGCATTCTCTCTAGAGTCCAGCAGAGGGTGCTCCAGGAGCAGCCTAGCCTGAGTCTGGACCCTGGCGCTGTAGATGTGCTGGGTGCTCAGGCCCTGTGAAGTTCATTCTTCAGGCCACCGCCTTGTCGGGTGGGGCAGGGGAACTCACTCTTTCTGGTACCCCTGACTCACTCCTTGCACTGCCGAGATAGAAGCTGGGACTCACATGCCTGGGGCCCACTTCTCCTCTGTCCACCCAACCCAGGGACAGGCAGGATGCTTCCTCTCGGGGCTCCTTTCCTGGGACAGCCCCAGAGACAAGAGTAGGTATCAGCCTAGCAGCCTCAGGGTCCCAGAATAAGCCTCACATGGGGCTCAAGCAATGGGGCACTACTCCTAAGAATCCTCACAGTGGAAATTGTTAAGGGCAGACACTCTGGGAGGCAGCTGAAGGTGAGCTGTCCTGCCCTGGCTGGACCCTTTAGCTGTGGTTCCCCTCTGCCCTCATTTTCTGTGCCCTGGCTGCTGGGCTGGACCAAAATTCATGTTAAGGATAAGGAGTAGGTATTCAGAGAGAAAGTAATTGCTCTTGAGTTGTTCACTGCTGGGTCAGAAGTAAAAAAAAATAAATCTAGATTGGGTGGTCCCAAGGTCCACCTTCTGCTCCCTGGGGGTCCCCAGGTCTTCCCTGTGTCCCCACTGAGTTCTGATTTACCTTTCAGCCAGACCCCGCTTGGTGAGACCAGAGATGATGATGGGGTCAAAAGGTTCCTCTGTACCGGAGATGGTGATACCCAGGGGTCCGCCATAGCGCTTCAGTTCCACTGTGTAGCTGACTGCGCCCGAGCTCTCCTGCTCATCTGCAATTGGACAGGCAGCCTGAGGGGAATGGGTGGGCTGGAGCCTAGCCCTCCCAGTCTCATCACTCTTCAAACACCAATGACCTCATCAAATTCTCAAACACACCTGCTCAGGCCTTCCGGGGTACAATCTAGGGACCCCAGGCTCCCAGCCCAACGCCCAGATGCCATGAAGGGAAGGGGAAACAAAACAAACACAAACAAACAAACCCATACAAGCTACAGGAACATGGAACCAAGATTTGAAAACAGATTTCGCATGCCACCCACAACAACTCAGGATTTACAACAAAGAGAGGAAGTGAGAGAGAAGGAGGGAGGGCAGAGGAGGAGGAAGAAAGGAAGGAGGAAGAAAGGAAGAGTGAAGGCAAAAAGAGGAAAAGAGGGAGAGGAGGAAGATATGAAAGGAGGGGCTGGAGAGATGGCTCAGGGGTAAGGAGTGCTTGCAGCTCTCCCAGAGGACCAAGGTTCAGTTCCCAGTATTCACATGTCTGCTTACAACCATCTATAACTCCACTTCGGGTCTCCCTGGACATGCACATGGCACACTGACATACACGCAGACGAAACCCCCATACACATAACAACAAAATACATTTTAAAAATGTTTTTAAAAAGCAGGAGAGAAAGGAGGACAGGAGACAAGTGGGAGGGGGGAGAGGAATGAGAAGGAAGCTGGCCTCCAGTGGGTTCTCCTCCAGAGTGAGGGCCACAGACTCTCTCTGACCAAGGGTTCACACTCCATTTACTACTACACCTCTTACTACCCACTTCTGACTCTCTCTTCCCTGCTTCCCAGCTCACAGTTCTGTCTCTGTTGTGCCAGGGCCAGCCCTGCAGCCTGCAAGAGCGGTACCAACCAGCCGCTCAGATATCCGATATCCTGCCAACTTCTCACACTCTGGGGAGCCCTGTAGTGGTTCCCGAGGACCCTGAAGCAGGGGGATGTGGGAAGCAGGGGTTCCCTCACACGTCCTCCAGCCTTCCAAGCAGCTGGCCGCTGGGCGTGGTCTTTTGGGCACACACCTGAGTTGTCCTCGTCCTTCCGGATCTTCAGCTTCACCAGGTCCTCACATTGGCGCAGGATTTGCACAGCATACTCCATGGGGCAATGGTCCAGGCGAATATTGTCAATGGCCAGCAGCTTGTCGCCCGGCTCGAGGGTGCCAGTCCTGCATGAGTGGGGTGGGGATGGAGGAGCCCAGTGCAGAGGAGCACTGCCCTACCCTCACGGCCACACCCCTTGCCCGTGTGGCACCCCACCTGTGCGCCACGCTGCCTTTCTTGATGTCAGAGATGATCAGGGGTTCCCCTCGCTTTCTGCTGGCCGCTGCAGGGCAGAGGAGACAGGCTGTGAATTTGGTTTTCAAGGGTTCTGCTTAAGGTGGGGTTGGGAGAGGACACTACTGGTTCTTGGTCCTATTTCTTCCTGGCATGGGGTGAAGGGGTGAGCAAATCAGCTCACCTCTCTGGGTGTCCATTTTCCTTCTATAAATGGGTCTGCACCCCATTGTGGAGATGTAGTGAGATACAGCAGATAGAGCACCATGGGGACTTACAGCTAATGGTGATGCCCAGCTCCACACCACGCCTTTTGGGTAACTTCACGTGGAAGGTCCCACTGCTTGGGATGACAGACTCTGTGAACCAACAGCCACGGGTGACTCAAGACTCCAGAAGAGCTCAGAGATCAGCACCTAACACCCGCTGTGGCTTCTCTTGGGTTGGGAGGGAGGCAATCTCAGAGATTAATGTTCCAAGCCACCCCACCCCGCTGCTTCCACCTTATGGAGGAGGAAAGGCTGAGGCCCGGAAGGCTGACGAATTGGCTCCAGACAGCTGAGTGCTGTCTTCAGAATAGAGACAGGGTGGAGGCCAGAGCTGGAGACCGCTGGCCAGTGCGGGGCCTGTAGCAAAACTTGACCAACTTGGATCCAGGCGTTTTCACATACTTGTCTCTACTCTGTTTTCTACTAATTGACAGACGGGGAAACAGAGGCAGAGGGAGGCCGTTTCCTGTCCAGATATTCTCCTATGGAACTCCCAGGATCAGAGCCTGGACTCTTCAGCTGCCTGGAGTCACTGCTGCATGCAATCCACGTTAAGTCCTCCCGACTCCTGATTCCCTGGTGCACTCCTTCGTCCCGTGCAGGGCTTAGGCATGCACTGTGCATGGTCTCAGGGAGTGCAAGGGGGAGGGGCAGGGTCCCAGAGTGAGTGTAGCTGAGTGGTCTACTCACCCGCCACATCAAACTCGATCTCCAAAACAACTTTGCGGGCCAGTGCAGCATCCCGCAACAGCTGGTTGGCTTCCTCCATGGTCCCATCCTCAGTAGCAATGCCATTTATGGCTAGGACGCGGTCCCCCACCTGCAGCAGACCACACCTAACCCCCAGAGTCCGGTGGAGAGAAGAAGCTGGTGAATCTCAGGTAGGGGCAAGGTGGGGGCCCACTCTCAGCTCCTGGTCTCTGAACTCAGCCCTGCCCCCAGCTAAGGGTTTGACCTGGATGGGCCTCAGTTTCTCTCTGGAGAAACTTACATGACACAGAGTCCTCTGAGTACAGGCAGACAGGGCTTACATACTGTGTGACTCTGGGGCTGATGATAGGGCCAATATGCTAAGTAAGGTAGATTTGTGAAGCTGTAGTTGTGACTCAGTTTCCCCACTGGACTAGAGCTCCCCAAATTGTAGGCCCACAGAGGCAGTAGGCTCACCTCTCAGCAGGGCTGTCAGGTTCAATAAATCGCACCAAGGGTGGGGAGGACAGGGTCTCGGTAGCAAAAATGCCCCCCTGCAGCTGGAGGCCGAAGCCACTGAGGGGGTCTCCACAGAGCACTACCTCCGTCGTCTCCGTGTGAACGATCTGCCCACCGGGCCCTACCGTGCTGGAGGCCAGTGACACTGTGAGACAGGAGGGTTTCATGTTCAGATGAACGATGGTGAAGCTTTCCAGGGCAGCCCACTGAGAGTCCTCATGAAGTCTGGGGGTCAGAGGGGCAGGGGAGGAGGGATCCCCGGACCACCTAGGATGAGCCTGAGTTTCTTTGTCTGTACATGGCCATTATGGTGTCTACCCTGCACAAGCAGTGGCTAAGAGAGATAGCATTAGGAACTGTTATTTTGTAAGACAAGAGGTTCTGGGTGCCTGTGTTACTTATTATATTACAGAACACCCCCTTATCCATAGGGCACGTATTCCTAGACCCCAGGAAATGCCTGAAACCGCAGATAGTACTGAAGTCTACAGACTCCCTAGTCAGACAGCCCCATGATGAGGTTTCACCTACAAACACCCCTTGGGAGGAGAGATATTAACTGTAGCTTGATGGTGAAATATAATTACTATATCAGTATGTTTTCATAGAATCACCAGAATCACTATGGTAGCACCTTTTGTTCAGTTTTGAAACTGGGTCTCCTATAGCCCAGACTGGCCTTGATCTTTGTGTGCTGTTGAGCATGACCTTGAAGTTCTGACCTTCCTACTTCCCCATTACAGGGTCGCTGGATGCTGGATTATAGGCAGGTACTACTTTGCTCATTTATTCAGTGCTGAGGGTAAAAATATATTCTAGAAAAGCAATCTGAGCTACATCTCCAGCCCCACGACTCTTGCTCCAGACATTTTTCAGTAAACTCTGGGTCACCTGGGCAGTAGACACCAGCCAGTCTGCCCAAGAGAGTTCTTGGAGAATGACTAACAGTCGAGTAGCGTGTACATGATAGATAAACTGGGCAAGCACGCTGCACATGGAATGGACCAAGTGGGGCAGATGTAAGCCTTTCCCACCCTACTCAGAACACTGTAATTTAAAGCATATGGTCTATTTCCAGATTTGTCCACTTAATATCTTCACATTGTGGTTGAATGTGGGTAACCGGAGAGTAAGACTGGACTGCGCGGTGTTGTGGTCTGGGCTCTGTAGTCTACTCTATAGTTGCTTTGGTAATAGCTTTATTTTTAAGATTTATTTTATTGTTTTTAATTGTGTGCATGCGTATAGGTCTGTGTGGGGCTGTGTGTATGTGAGTGTAGGTATCTGCAGAGGCCAGAAGAGGATATCAGCTCCCGCTGGAAATGGAGTTACAGGTGGTTGTGATCTGCCTCTCATGGGAGTTGGGAACTGAACTTGGATCCTTTGCAAGGGCAGCAAATGCTCTTAACCACTGCGGCATCCCTCCAGCTCTCGGGAACAGCCTTATTGGATATGAAGTTCCCATACAGTAGTGGTCACCTGTGTAGTGTATAATTTGATGGCTTAAAGCACTGCCTTCCTCTCCCATAGCAACCTAGCTGGGAGACTGAGGCCAGAAAGACTGAATTCTAGGCCAGACTGGGCCACATAACGAGACTTTGTCTCAAAACCAAAAAAAGAACAAAGGAATAGCTGTCTCCTCACCCATTGCCCCAGAACCTGCATTTTGCCCCAGGCAATCTATCCTCAACCTATTTCTGTCCCTATGGGTTTCCCTGGACACATCACAGAAATGATCTTATGTGGTCCTTGGTGACAGGCATCAGACACTGAATACACTGGCTTCAGAGGCTCCTTTCTAACAGCTGGGACTCCCCAGTGTGCACCCACACCACATCTAGGTGGTCAGGCTTGTTCCTTTAACCCCCATCTCCCACTACCCAAGTCTCACCCCCAGCCCCATCCTTAGCCTCATGGGTGCCCCATGGAGATGGCCTCCTGCTTACAAGAGCTCCTGTGTTCTTTCCTTCGCTGCCTTCTCCTCCCCGCTGTTGTTCTGGGGCTCATGGGTCCTCTGGGCAGGGTGCTGGCGTTGGCACAGGGAAAGGCAGGGTTCATAGTTGGCGAGGAGAAGGGAGTCGAGGACACGGCTGGGGAGACAAGAGCACAGCCCTGTGAGCCCGAGCATGGCCTTAGTCACTTACCCAGGGGTCGGGGAGGAGAACCACACACTCGAATGAACACAGACAGCCATGCCTTCTCTCCTTCACCTACATCCCTTATTGTGTGTCCCTGTGAGCCTCACTGACCAAGATTTCCACAGACCTCTAGGGACAGGCTAAGTGATGCAGGGTATCCCCCTTGCTCCTGTGTTGATTTCTACCCCATATACCGATACCACCCACCAGGAAGGGATATTAGGACGGCAGAACTGCTGCAGCAGCAGATACATTACATCGGCTCTGGTCCTGGCCTCCAGGTGCCCAGGTGGGTGCCCTGCAGTGGCTTGGCCTTGGGCTATGGCAAGAGGGAACACAGGGGTCCCAGTGGTGCAGTTGCTCACTCCTCTGTATTCTCACTGTGGCAATGGGAAGAGGAAAGCGACCTGGGTGTCTGGGGCTGTCCCCACAAGCCAATGGTGATCCCCAGGCCAGCAAGGCACAGGACACCATGTTCGTGTGCACTGCTACCCCCCATGTGCCAAGCAAGCACTGGGACCAGGCTCCAGCTGCATTGACAGCCAGGGAGGCTAGTCCCCTCAAGGAACGCCCTGGACTCCAGAGGTTCCCCACTGAGTGCCACCCACAAAAGCCCCTCGGTAAAGACTTCAGAGGCACAACAGGCAGGTGGTGCCCACAAGGCCCCTGTGACAGCATGGAACCACATGGCACCCCAGTGATTGGCTGTCCTCATTCCTGGCTTTGGGTTCTATTGTTGGTTCTGTTAAATGGGCCCTGGAGAGTGGCTGCCTCCTCAGGTTGTAGGGAGGCTCAGAAAGAATCCCTAAGCTTCCAGCAGGGCCAGGCCCTTAGCAGAGACCAAATGAACAAACCCCAGCATCCGGCTCTCACAGCCCTTCCCACAGCCTCTACTTTCCCTACCAAGTGTGGCAGACAGTCCTCCTGCCTGCTCAAGGCTTCAACCTGGATCTCTAGTACCTCAGAATACCTCCCCATTCCATCCCAAGTCTGGGTCTTCAGCACTGCTGAGGTGCCTACCTGCCTCTGGGGGCTTCAGGGGCCGCCGACTCTGGGGTGCAGGCAAGATCTCCAGTCGAACTTTCTCGGTCACACTGGCCAAGAGCTTCGTGGCCTCGACCAGAGAGCAGTGTTCTGTGCTGGTGCCATCGATGGCCAGGATGTGGTCTCCAGCATGCAGGGCACCACTCCTGTGGGACAGGGGCACAGAGAGGCTGGTCCAGAGGACAGGGCTCCAGGTCGCCTCTGCCCTGCATAGCCCTGCTTCGCCTCACCTGTCCACCACGCTAGCTGGCTTGATGCGGTCGATAGTGATAGCTGGTTTGTTCCGGTGGGAGCCAGTGGTGAGAGAGATCCCCAGGGCAGATCCTGGGGTCTTGGCTATTTCTACCACCAAAGGGCCTGAAGCATTGGCCACCGTGTCTGGAATGATGGGGAGGGAAAATATAAAGATTTGTGGAAAATAAAGGTGCTTGCTGTCCTGCCTGGCCTAACTCTGCTGTCCTTTATCCCTTACTGCTATGGCATGGAGGGGAAGAGGTACATGCAGCCACCAGCAAATCAGGCCAGGCCTCCATGCTACTTCAGAAACACCCCCTACTCCCAAGCATCCTGGTCTCACATCAGCTCTCCCTGAGGCAGTGAGTCACTTCCTTAGCCCCTGGCTTCTACCTTCACCCTTTTGTCCTGGCTCCATCCCATTCAGTCATCTGCTGCAGCCAGGCTGGCCCCCTCACTCTCGGCCCAAATCTCCTGCCCCAGGGCCTTTGCACTCACAGTTCATCCTGCCTAGAGCTTCCCCAAAGGCGCTCCCTCCTTCACTTCATGATCTATTTAGAGCTTATGCCCCTGGCTGCTCGAGTGTGTGTGTGTGTGTGTGTGTGTGTGTGTGTGTGTGTGTGTGTGTGTACACATACACAGGAGTATGCTAATTGACATTCCCCCTCCACGAGCAGACACTTCACCTGTATTGTCCCTGCCAGATCCCCAGTGAAATCTGGAGATGTCTGATACTGTCAAGAGGCCCAGAGAGGCTAAAGTACTGGCCTAAGCTCACACAGACTTTATAGTACTGAGGATCTGGGACCTCGTCCCAGCCCTTACCCTCAGACCTGGACATACCTGGGGTGGCCACATCGTACTCCACCTGGAAGAGGGCCTCATGGCTGCACTGCTGCAGGGTGGCTATTGCGGTAGCATGGCTGGCCCCGTGCAGTGGGATCCCATCTATGCTGAGCAGCCTGTCGCCCACCTTTAAGGAACCCTCCCTGTAGGGGAGATGAAAGCCCAATCGGGAATGGGACACACAGAATGAATCAGGGGTGAACAGATAGAGTATAAGTAAAATGTATCAGGCCACCTCTACACACAGCACATCAGAGCTGGGTGTGTTCTTCAAGGCCGCTCAAACCACAGCCCAGATAGGATGTCTGCCTGACTGGGGACACACGGCATGAGAGAAGGGGTGGTCTGCTCATTGTAGAATCTTTTCCCATTGTCCCCACCCCAATTTTCCAATAGTGACTCTGGCCTAGTGACAGATGAGCTTGGGAAAGAACTCAGCAGTGCTCCAGTTTGGGGTCAACCCCTGCCCTGGAATTTCGACCCTGACAGGTGCCAAAGCTATTCCAGGAGGTTCTATGAATAGTGACTCATGCCGGGCCCCAGATCAAGACCAAATTTAGATCTACAACAAGCCTGATCCAGGCTTCTCTTAAAATGGTCAGGAGTCTCCTGATCAGAGAACATGGGTGAGGGGTCAGGAGACAACAGCAGGGCCTGGACATATTTCTTTCCCACACCCTGTCCTCCCATCCCAGCTGGGCTGAATCAGGCAGTGTTGGGACATGAGAGGTTTCCACAGACGGTCCCAGCCAGAGATGGCCAGTCACAGAGCCCAGAGCGCTTCACCCTAGGATGAGCCAAGAAGATGCTAGGAAGAGTCACACTGGGGTCTGTCCTAGCCACTCCCATCAATTCTGAGTGACTCTGGGCATGTTGTCCCCTCCTGGCCTCCATCTCCCATCTGGGAAGTGATGTGAAGATCCAGGGCCTCAGATAACCATGCAGCGTCTACACGGCTTCCACATGTCAAGGGACCAAGGGATGTAAATGCTTCTGTCTCAGGCAGACTCACCTGTCTGCTGGGCCACCAGGCCGCACGTAAGTCAGGACCAACGGGCGGGATTTGTGCAGGTCCTCATGGGCACCTCCTGGACAGAAGTCAACAGGAAGCAGGAGTCACTTACCCACAGTTCTCCTGGCAAGCCAAGGGCCTTGATACCAGCCCAGTCAGCCTCCCTCCCCACAGGTGTGATGAGGGACAGGAAACACAATGCAAATCCCCTCTTGGTCACATAGTGTGCCTCTCCTCCTGAGATCTCATCTTCTCTTTCTTTTTGCCCCAAGTTACTAGGTCATGCCTCTGCCACAGCTTTCCATCCTCTCTGCTGTGTTCTCTCGTCAGCCATGCCTGCCTCGTGGCATCTCACAACTGTCCATTTGCTATCCGACTACATGGTCCTGTGTTCTTTAAAGGGCTGGTGCGATATGGTTCAGCAGGCAAAGATCCTTGCTGCCCAGCCATGCTCATGGCCTGAGTTTGTTACACAGAACCCACATAGTGAAAGGAAAGAGCTACACATTGTCCTCTGACCCCTACACACACACACACACACACACACACACACACACACACACACACACACACACCACGTCGCATGAGCACATGGAGAGAACGAAGTTAAATAAATAAACCGAGAAAGCCCTAATCAAAATGTAGGCCACATTCACCCATGAGACGCAGGACATGCACGGATCCTCGGTGACCTCAACTCCAAGGAGGGTTGTCACACTGGCACACTGACCTCTGAGGACAAAGCCAAAACTGTTGCCTTCCTTGTAGAGGGAGACGTCCACCGTCTTGGAAATGATCCTCGGGTTGTTTTCGGGAGCTGCAGAGAAACCGAGGCCTCCCTTGAGTCTCTCTGCCACATCTCTGTGCTGCTGGTAGCCATGCCCAAGGCTCACTCCAGGAGAACCAAGTGACCAGCCACAGTCACAGCGACTGGCTGACCTCTCTCTACTTTATATATAGGCAGAGGAGGCAGGGCACTGGAAGGTCCTCATCTCTACCCAACCTAGGCCACCACAGACCGGGGAGAGGGCCTGATAAGCTCCTGAGGGCCACAGCGGAGCAGGGGATATGGAGAGACTCAAGGCTAGACCAGACTTGCTTCCAGTCACTCCAATTAAGTCTTTAGACCAACTTTGAAAATTCAGAGCTGAGAGAAATCCTAGGCCGCTGTGTTCAGTGCAGGGCAGTGGGGTCAGGAGCAATGGATCAGGACACAAATTATTCAGTCTGTGTTCCCAGACTCCTTTCCATCTGGCTATGCAAGATGACAGGTTACTAACAGGGTCCCACCACCACCTGTTGACAGCATACTGTGTCTAGCATGCTCTACCATGTGTGGCCAGCCTCTAGACATCACCCACCCTGTCTAGGTGATCCCCAACCCCACCCCAGGCCCAGGCAGGGAGGCATCTGTGTCCCCCAATGCCTGAGGCAGTGGACAGAGTTCCCCGTCCAAGGGCACCCACCGGGCGGGGGCAGCTCATACTCCACCTCCAGCACCACGCGCTCGCCCACATTCTTCAGCAATGTGATGATCTCGTCATGTCGGAGCCGGGTCAGACGGATCCCATTCACTGAGCGGATATAGTCGCCCACATTCAGTAGATCGCTCCTACAGCAAGAGAGCCAGAGCCCAAGTTGGGTCAATGCTAGCCTCTGGGTAGCACCACCCTCCCCCAGGATCCTCAGAGACTCAGAGCGGTCCTTCCCTTGTCCAAGGCCACACAGCAAGGGGTGAGATAGCACCTGTCTAACCAAGGCTGAATATGACATCCAGAAGTCCTCAGCCTGTCCCACTATGCTGGCCTGGTGACAGCATCATGGTGACCATCCTGCACAAGCCCAATGGTGGCCCGCCCATTGCTCTGCTCTTGTTTTCTTCCCATAGTCCTCTGAAACTCTTCTGATCAGTTCATCTGGGCATTTAGGCTAACTTCCAGCCCTTGTCGTCTAGGGGGACCATCTAGGTCAGCATGTACAGAGTACTACCTTAGTTGGAAGCCCTGGAGGGCTCCCTGGAAGCAGTGGCTTCTGTGTTGCATGTGGAGGGCTGAATAGGAGTCTGCCAGGAAGGTGCCCTGGGGGCAGAGGGAATGACCTGGAAGGGTACATGGCCTCGCCTGGGTAGGGTGCTATGGCCACAGGGCAAGAAAAGGAAAGGGTATGGGCCTTGAATCAGCAGTTGTTAGAGGCCTCCCTGTAGGAGACATCAAGCTCCCTCACTCATCTGTCCCCTTCCAATGCCCATCTACTACCCACACCTTTTACCTGGCTGCAAGGCCCCCGGGTCTCAGGTTGGAGACTCTGGGCTTCCCGTCCTTGTCAGTCCCTCCTGAGATAGTCAGGCCCAGAGTGCTGCCCTCACGCTTGATCAGCTCCACCATGGTGATGCCCCGGAACTCCTCTGTGGGTAGACAGGAGGATGAGCAGATAAGTAAGTGTCCACTCTGGGGCCAAGACCAGGGAGGTTAGGGCAGGGAGGTCGGTCCCTCCACCAACAGTGACCGTACAGAGGGCACAGGGCCAGTCAATGGCAGTGCCTATACTTCATGAGTCACTGGAACCCTCAGGGCAGAGCTGAAGGCAAGGTACGATCCACCATACCTGGAATGCTCTGGCGGCGGCACACCAGGGCCCCATCAGTCCCCGCTGTGTCCTTTCCCCCCTTTGAGTAAGGCCCATCGTCTGTGGGAGAAAGGTAGAAATTGGAATCAGAAACTGGCCCAGGTCCCACTTTCATCTTCGTTCCACTGGGGGAGCTCTTCTACCTCATACTGTGCAACAGTTATATTTGGTATCCTGCAACGGTGTCCCAGGGCTCTCTTCAGGCTGAAGAAAGCTTGGATAAGGTTATCCCATGTAAGGGAGCTCCTCAGCCGATCTAAGGTCGAGCATCTGACATGCCTATGTCATGGTCCATATTGTTATCACGTGTGTTATTACCTGCGTTGGCTTTTATATGCTTGGCCCAGAGAGTGGCATTATATGGAGGTGTGGCCTTGTTGGAGTAGGTGTGTTACTGTGGGCGTGGGCTTAAGACCCTCATCGTAGCTGCCTGGAAGTCAGTCTTCCACTAGCAGCCTTCAGATGAAGATGCAGAACTCTCAGCTCTGTCCGTACCATGCCTGCCTGGATGCTGCCACATTTCTGCCTTGGTGACACTGGACTGAACCTCTGAACCTGTAAGCCAGCCCCAATTAAATGCAGTTCTTTTTAAGACTTGCCTTGGTTATGGTGTCTGTTCGCAACAGTAAAACCCTAACTAAGACAGAAGTTGGTACCAGGGACTGGGGTATTGTTGAGATGGGCCTGAGCGGGCCAATCTAGTAGGCATATGGAAGGCAGTGTTGCTGAGGGTTATTTGAACTGTGTAGACCTGCTGGCCTGAGAGGTTTCAGTAGAGAAGAACTTTAATATGTGGCCGAGAGACTGTTCTTGTGATGTTTTGGTAAAGAACGTGGCTGCTGTTTGCCACTGTCTGAAGAAACTGCCTAGAGCTAAGGTAAAGAGATTCATATTAATTGCATGGATGAAGGAAGTCTCAAATAAAGCCCAGCAGAGACTTTGTCCTCTGGTTTAAGTCTGATGAAGAGCATTTGAAACAAATGTAGCAAGCTGAGAAAGAAAAAATACAAAGTATAAAGTTCGAGTATTAAAGGGACACCAGGAAGTGAAATGGAGCCGAATCCTGTGTTCAAGGATATTAAATTGAATTAAGGAAGTGGTGACCCACCCAGCTAAGTTCAGGTCCAGGCATAGTAGTACCTTTAATCCCAGGAGGCAAAGACAAGCAGATCTCTGAGTTCAAGGCCAGCCTAGAACAGAGCAAATTCTAGGTGAAGAAAAACTTAAATCTAGGCTTGGTGGACCACATCTTTAATCTCAGTTCTTAGAAGAAAGGCATGCAGATGTCTGAATTCAAAGTCAGTCTACGGAGCAAGTTCCAGGACAGTCAAGCTTAGGCAGTGAAGGAGTTGGGAAACAGAAAGGTAGTGATAATGTAATAGGACAAGGGGGCCATGTTCCAACTCCTACAAGCAGCAGAACTTGGCAGATTTTGCCATGTGGCTTGAGAGTCAAGAGGAGAAGGAGACTACGGGGACAATTGATGCTGGCTAGCTGGAGCTAAGAAATTAGTGGTGATTAAGAGACCAGCATCACTGAGGCGAAATCTTCTGTAAGTGTTTTCTTTTTCTTTTTTAAAGATTTAGTTATTTCATGTATATAAGTACACTGTCACTGTCTTCAGACACACCAGAAGAGGGCATTGGATCTCATTACAGATGGTTGTGAGACACCATGTGGTTGCTGGGAATTAAACTCAGGACCTCTGGAAAAACAGTCAATGCTCTTAACTGCTGAGCCATCTCTCCAACCCTGGGAAGTATTTTCTGAGAACACAAAGAAGCTGTGTTCCAGAGATAGCAAAGTTTGTATCAAGCAGCTGTACTTGGTAATGGGTAAGAATCACCCAAGTGGTACTGGTTTTGAAGGCATGAAGGCAGTCATGAAAGCTTGGCACTGTGAGAGGCCATGGAAGGCCATTGGTGAGGGTACAACCTCAATTGTAGCGGATGTCCCAGGACTGAAGGAGTCATGCAAAGGATTTGAGGCTTAGCACCATGAAGAGAGCCTATGAGAGGTTATTGGTGAAGCCCAGTTGTAACAGAAGATCCCATTGCATTGGCTATGCCAGTACCAGGGATGATCACCAAGAACAGCTGCAGCAGTGGAGTGGATCAACCTGAGCTTAGAGTGCTACAGAGGGCAGAGCTGAAGAGGTGACACCAGCCCCTTTGGAAGATCCCAAAAGATCATGTATGGATCCCAGACGTTTGAACAAGAAACTGTAACATTGAAGTTACCTTAGAGACTCTAAGATGTTCAAGATGCCAGAGCCATGGGTTATCTTCTGAGGAAAGTTGCTAACAGGGAGTGGAGCCCAGGAGAAAAAAGTTCGTGGCAGTCAACAAAGATAAAAAAGGATTTGGAGACCTGAAGACTGCTTTGCCATCAAACATGGAGATGCAGATTTGTGAGTTTGCCCAGCTGGCTTCCTGTCTTGCCTTGGGGATTATAATTAAGTGATTGGATGAATCTCAGAAGAGACTTTGAACTTTAGACTTTTAACATTGTTGAGACTGCTGTAGACTATGGGGGCTTTTGATGTTGTACTAAATGTAATTTTGCATTATGCTATGTTTAGGTATATCCCCCATAGACTCATGGGGGCCCGGGAATGGAATGTGATGGTTTGTAGATGCTTGACCCAGGGAGTCACACTATTAGAAGATGTGGTCCTGTCGGAGTAGGTGTGGCACTGTGGGTGTGGGCTATAAGACCCTCACCCTAGCTGCCTGGAAGTCAGTCTTCCACTAGCAGCCTTCAGATGAAGATGCAGAATTAAATGTTGTCCTTTATAAGACTTGCCTTGGTCATGGTGTCTGTTCACAGCAGTAAAACCATACTAAGACATTACCCAAACTATCCAGAAAGGAAGCTGAGGGTCAGAGAGGGAGACAGGGTCACACAGCTGGAGTTGGGGGTTGTGATCTAGATCAGAAACCCAGGCCTGTTGGCCCTGTCCCAGAATCTAGATGCATACCTGGTAAGGCAGGCCCTTACCATGGCTTTGTGACAGACCTGACCAGTGCATCCGTACGTGCGTGCGTGCATGTGTGTGTGTGTGTGTGTGTGTGTGTATGTGTGTGTGTGTGAATGCTTTACATATTATAAACCCCACTTATGTGTAAACTGGTGAACCTTCGCTTTACTGGGTGGAAAATCTCTTCCATTGCATCGTAAAGTAGTGTTTCCTCTCTCAGGAATCTTAGCAGATGGACTAGGGCCTGCTGCTCTCTTCCCAGATCCTCACCACCCCTCTCTCATTTCCTGTCTTGTTGTCTTCCTGGGATGTGTCTCATTGACACAGACATTTGTCTTTGAGGGATTTTTTAAAGAGTCACTGGAGCACAGTGTGGTGGCACAGGTCGTAACTCCAGCACTCCAGGAGCAGAAAGAGGTTAGGTGCCTAAGGTCATCCTCAACCCATAGTGACTTCAAGGCCAGCCTATCTGGTGAGACAACCATCAAAACAAAACCAAGAGACAAACCCCACCCCTGAGATTTTAAATACAAAGAGAATACAGTCGGCCCTCTGCTTCCACACCTGCAGATTTAACCATTTAAAAAAATGTTTGGAAAACAAATGCTCCTATATTGAACAAGCCCAGGCTCCCCCCAACCCCACTCCCCTTCCCTAAGCAACACAGGACAGCAGCTCTGACAAACACAGATGCTGTGTGCTGGGTGAGATGAGGTAGTTGTCCCTCGGTATACATCAGGATTCCTGAAGGACCCTGGGTCTGCAGATTCTCCAGTCACATTCATAAAACCGTGTATCATTTACACAGCTAGAACCTTCCAACCCAGAAGACTGAGTAGCACAAAAAGCAAGAGAAGACTCTTGTATATTTATACAGGCAGACTTTTTTCCTGATATTTTTGCTGTGTGGTTGGTTGACCCACAGCAGCAAGACAAGCAGTACAGAAAAACAACAGTCCCTGGAACACACACACAAACAAAACTGACACTGGTTTAGGACCCTGATCTAAACTCTGTGGCTTTTGCTATTTGCAGGCCCTGGAAGCATTTCTCTTTCAACACCTGGTCCAGCAGAACCTGCTTAGCCCAGAAGGTTGAATGGCTCAGTGGTCTGCACTGGCCCAGGAGAGCTGTGCCTTTCCCTGTCTGCTGACTGATGGCCCCTTCTGAAGTTGCAAGGATGTCCAGGTCACCCAATCTGTGGAGAAGCTACTGCCCCTCCCTTCCTGCGGGTCTCTTGCTTTAACTCCATTCAGAAACACTTGACAGATAAGGAGACTGAGACTCAGACTGGCAGTTTCAAGGTAGACTCTGTGCTCCCATCCCAAGTACCTCCTGACCAGGCAGGCTCTGTACCAGGCTCCTCCAAGCCTCATTGTTCTCAGCCCCTAGATGAGTCATTAAGCTGACAGGCTTCCTGTGCTGTCTAAGGAGGGGGCATCCTCCCCAGGTGCCAGGTGCACTTGCAGCCTCCTACCCCTCCCTCATCCTCTGGTCGATACCACACAGGCCTTCATCAGCCTCTTAAGGAAGACCAATTCAGAGCAGAAAGATCCACCCTTCTAAGTGGATTGTGCCTGTCATTCTACAGCTGTGTGGTATCTTCTTCCCCCTCAGGCCTTGGGGCTAGGGTCAGACAGAAGCCCTGGTCCCTCTGCAGATGGCAAAGGCCACATGCCTCATCCCAGCTAGGTTTTTCTATCCTAGGGATCAGCCTGGGCAAATCAGCCTGGGTCATGACAGCTTGAACTGCTGTTAGGGCTCAGTGAGCGTATCAACCCCATCTCTAATGATTTATTTGGGAAGGGGGAAGGGGTCTCTGTATTGCATGAAGGTTCACAGTACCCCTGGTCTCCATTTCCAGGCATTAATAGATCCTGGGATGGCCAGAAATTATTCCAGGAATTGTGAAGTGTTCCATGGGGGTGCCATGTCAGCCTCCACCAAGGACCACTCTTCTGTGAGCAGGGGTGAGCCTAGATAGGCCTGGCTAGGGTCAGGGCCACAGTTCAACCGAGACCCATGGAACCTTCATTATCTTTAGTCTAACCCATGTCTGGGTTCTCCATTAACTCTGCTAAGTGGTCAGGCCCCCTCTGCTTGCCAACGACAACAACAGCAACAACAACAACAACAGCAACAACAACAACAGCAACAACAACAACAACAACAGCAACAACAACAACAACAGCAACAACAACAACAGCAACAACAACAACAGCAACAACAACAGCAACAACAACAACAACAGCAACAACAACAACAACAGCAACAACAACAACAGCAACAACAACAACAACAGCAGCAACAACAACAGCAACAACAACAACAACAGCAACAACAACAACAGCAACAACAACAACAGCAACAACAACAACAACAGCAACAACAACAACAGCAACAACAACAACAACAGCAACAACAACAACAACAGCAACAACAACAACAACAGCAACAACAACAACAACAGCAACAAGCTGGTGAATTGCTAAATGGCTGCTAGTGAGCAGCATTTCAGGGTTCCTGGAGTGGGGTCCCCAGCAGCTCTGTGTTCACTCTCCTTCCCAGACCCATGCTCACAGCCGCTGTCGCCAACACCGGCAACACACCATTTAGTATAATGCCTCCCGTTACTGCTCCCTCGTACATCCTTCATTATCTCCAACAAGACACTTTGAGCTAATAAAATTAGAGAGGCTCAGTTCCATCAGCGATGTGGGCAGATGTCTCTAGGACGATTCTGAAATTGAAATGACGATTCTGATTCTGCAAATCAGATCCTGTCACCTAGGTTCCCTCCCTCTTGGCTCTCCTGGGGAGACTGGAGGTAAGCTTCAAGGTTTATGTGTCTGTGGAGAAGAGTGTGGGGGCCTGTGTTTGAAGGAAGCTGAAGACCAAGTTTGTGCAAACCAGAGCAGGGTCTCTCTTGAACGCAGCTCTGAATACCTAATGGGTTTAAGGTGGGTATTTGAACCTTGAATATAAAATAGAAGAAACAGTGATCTGCAGACTGGGCATCCCCAAATGGTGCTTTCAGTAGCCAGACTTGGGCAAGCTAGCTGCTGAAGAAGGGAATCCCATTCCAACCTGTCTTTAAAGGTGACTGTCCCCCCTTTCTTCATTCCAACATTCAGATCTTGTCCACTGATGAATTTGGCCATGATAACTTCTATGAGGCAGCTAAGTCATGTGAATCTTCTAGTCTTAACATGGAGGGGCCCCAACTTTCTCCTTCATACAAATCCTGCCACCCTTGGGCTCTGGCTGCCAGCTGTGTAGTTCTAGGTTTTGATGAGGTGAGGTTGCAAACTAAGGTAATGGCACTGTGAATGGTGTCAGCAGTCAGTGACTGGGGAAATGGCTCAGTGGATAAAGTGCTTACCACACAATCCTGAGGACCTGAGTTCAGATCCCCAGAATCCACATAAAAAGCCAGGCGTGTGTACATGCATACATACACAGAGACCTGAACAAGGCAAGGCATTTCAAGTGGAGCCCAGAGGCCTCCATTGGAAGTCAGGAGGCCATACTGGCTGGGAGAGCTCCTGGATAAGAGGCTTTTCTATGCAATACCCCTTTACCCATATTTAGTCATATTCAAGAGTTACTCATGGTGATACGACTGTGATGGTTTGTATATGCTCAGCCCAGAGAGTGGCACTATTAGAGGATGTGGCCCTGTTTGGGTAGGTGTGGCCCTGTTGGAGTAGGTGTGTCACTGTGTGTGTAGGCTTTAAGAACCACATCCTAGCTGACTGGAAGCCAGTATTCTGATAGCAGCCTTCTGATGAATATGGTTAGATAGAACTCTCAGCTCCTCCTGTATCATACCTGCCTGGATGCTGCCATGGTCCCACCTTGATGATAATGGACTGAACCTCTGAACCTGTAAGCCAGTCCCAATTAAATGCTGTCTTTATAAGAGTTGCCTTGGTCATGGTTCACAGCAGTAAAACCCTAACTAGGACACTGCCTTTTCAAGGGGGACATCAGTGCACCCCTTCAAGGACAACCTTGTGATGGAAGAGACTGAGGCACATTCAAACCCAGAATCAAACCATGATTGGACCCTCCAACTGGCTGCATGCCCTGAGCCTCTACTCTCTACTGTAAAGTGGGGGTGTCTCCCTCACTGAGAGAACAGTAAGAAGTTAAGGGACCACTTTATTTATAGATGCCTCCATGTGGTTTGCCCCCCAGAATCCCCCCAGTAGGGAGCAGGCTCACTCTCTCCTGTCCTCTTCTATTTTTTTCTTTTCTTTTTTTTTTTTTTTTTGAGAGGTGGGGGATGTTCTCAGACCCGGTAATTACATGCTTAGAGATGAAGGCTTTTCAAAAAACATCTTTCCCACCAATTTCAGCTGGAAACGTGCATAAAAAAACAGGGATATTTTTATCTGCATTTTTCTAGTCTCCTTCCAGCAATGGCCAATTATGAGCACTACTTCAGTCAGTCGGTGCTGTAGAAATTGCTTCAGAGGGAAAGTCACTTCCGGGGCCCATGGGGAGCCAGGGCACAGGACTGGACACCTGGTTCTGGCTGTTGCAGCTAGGCGGTGGAGGTGTGAGGGGGTCCTTTTTCTTTTTTCTTAGGCAAAGCTTGCTGATCCGCCCTACATCTCTCTTCCTCTGCAGCCCCAGGGAGCTACTGAGCTGACAAAGGGAAAAGGAAGTTTGTTCCTTGCCAATCTGCTTTGCCAGGGTGCCGCCTAAATAGAGTGCCAGGAAAAGGACACAGGGGGTGGGGGCTGAGGGGTGCTGTAAACTCAGCCCAGGCCTGTCATCTGCATTGGAGGCACTTGAGCAAGCCAGAGAGGAAGGCCCCTTAGTGGGACCCCTGTGTTCCCATGACAGCTGAATTAAGGTCTCCACTCTCACCCCTCTGGATCTCACTTTCCAAATGCTCTGTGAAGACTCAGTGATAATTCCTGGAGAGTAGCATCTTAGCATCAGACCTCTGTCCAACCTTGATTTGACCCAACAGGCTATGGAACACACTGTTGGTAGGCAGAGGAAAGAATGAACTTTGGAGTAAGGCCAGCTTGACATGCTGATACATGGGTGGAGAAACTGAGACACAGAGAGGGTAAGTATTGCCTCATGGCAAAAAAATGGGATGGGCTTTGCACCTGGACTAGTTCTAAGAACTTCAACGTCATTACCACTCTTGCCTTCACAATAAGCCTGAGTCAGAAGTGCCACTGTCACCATCATGGGATAGATGGAGTAACCGAGGTACACGGAAGTGAAGGGAACCATAATAAGGACATTCAGCCCTGGATTCATTCAAGTTCAAGTCATCTGGCTTCCCAGGGCATCTGGTCCAGCCCTCTATAACCCCTCCCTCTGGACATAACACTTAATCCCTGGACCTCTCCATTCAAAGACGGACACAGTGACAGCCCTGTCCCTGCAGGGCTGGATCAGCACAGGGCTGAGCTATGGATGTGGGCTTTGGTCTCCATGGTCAAAAGGCCTCCAGGAAACCAGCTTCCCACGGGCAGAGGCACGGGATGGTAGCTAAGACAGCCACAGCATATTTTCAATGGCTTGAGCTGAGCAAACAGGAAGCCTCACCATTGCAATGCTAAGGTGAATAGAGAGACTGAGAATGGGCAACCCTACTGTGCTTGTCCTTGGCCAGTCTGCCACAAGCATCCACAAAAGCAAGTGGCTGTTCACTGAGAAGGAAGGGAGCAGTCAGTCTCATAGGGGTCTCTGTGGTGGGGACATAGCTGCTGCACTGCAGATCGACCTGGAACCAGGTGTCCCTGACCCTAGAGGGACACATCCTTCATGCCTAGCTCTGGTCCCTCCACCTACCAAGAGCACAAGAGAGCCCAAGCGAGGATGAAGGAACAATGGCCTAGGTAGGGAAAGACTCCTTGGAGCCCTGACTAGCATCACTCCTCCCTCTATCTGGAAGATTTCCCAGACACTCACAAACCTTCTCTCATCTCCTGCAGTAACCTGATGAAATGTCCCCCGGTCAGGGAGGCCACCCCAACACCTCCGGAACTCCCTACCACACTTTTCCCATTTGCTCCTCAGCACTCAACATTATTGAAAAGACTTCACTGCACTTAGGAGTGGAAGGGACAGGGCTTTGTAGCACTCTGTCAGCCCCTCGCTTTGGAACTCCATCCCCAGCTGTAGAAAAGGAGAATGGACATCAAAGAAGCATAATGAGTGGCCAGAGGCCAGGAACAGGAAGGGGTTGAGCCTGGGTGGAGCCCACCCCTCCCTGGTTCCAGAATACTGGCTGATCTCCAAGTGGGTGACCTCTAGAAATGGCTCCGATAAAGTCCCTGGGGAGGAGGGTGTCAACAGGGATCCCCTCGTCATGCATACGCTCTGCCTCAGTTGTCTTGAGCCAGTGTTCACCAAATCCTGGTAGCTCATGGTGACAAAGACATCTTTATGGTCAGGAGTCAGAGGACACACCCATCCTTCAGGCAGAGGTTTGAGGGTCGTGTGTGTATGCAGGAGTGGGGACCATGCTCAGCCACTTTACTCTGGGTCAGGCCTACTGTGTATGTTATCTTCTATCCCACACACCCTAGAGGCTCCCAGGAGAGAGCCTGGACAGTCCCAGGAAGGGATCTGAGGAAAGAATCACCTGGGTAGAGTTCATTCAGGCCAGAGAGAGCCAGGCTGCCTGCTCCACAGGCCTCAGTCCCACCCCACCCCACCCCACCCCACCCCACCCCACCCCACCCCTGCAGTCAGATATGTATGCAGTGACCACCTGTTGGCTCCCTTCCCCTGCTCTAGGAGAGGCCCTCCAACTAGGCCTGGCTAGTGAGCCACCCCATGGTTGGCTTAGCAATGGACATGGGATCCATGCTGAGCCCCGAGACTTATGAGAAAACTATTGTAGATAGATTCTCTGACACAAAGCTTGGAGAACAAGAAGACGGAACAGGATGGAGCAACGGGGAAGGAGGGAATGAGGAATACAGCACACACTTAGACCCTGTTGTTCCTGAGGCTCCAGTTCAGGACTTCTCTTTTTTTAAAAAAGGAGCCTCGGGATTGAAGTCAAGGAATGCTGATGCAGTGTGATCCTATGACCCAGGGAGGAAATTCTCAGGGGCTAGAGTGGAGAGGGGAATGGGGAAGCATCAGAGTAGAAACCGGAGAGCTCAGAAGAGGCCTTGAGAACTGGGCTCAGAAGCTGTAACCAGACTTTAGGCTTAGCCACTCCCTCCTGGGAACCTAGGGGTTGAGGCAGGTAAGGAGAACACCAGAACACAGGCCTCACTAGAGGTAGAGGCCCAGAGGCCGAGAGAACACCAGGACACAGGCTCTCCTAGGGGCAGAAGCCTGAAAGCCAGGAAGAGAATGGGGCGAAGGCTCAGCAAGCTTGGGTGTAAGAAAAGAAGCAAAGAGGGGCTGGGGATTTAGCTCAGTGGTAGAGCGCTTGCCTAGGAAGCGCAAGGCCCTGGGTTCGGTCCCCAGCTCCGAAAAAAAGAACCAAAAAAAAAAAAAAAAGAAAAGAAGCAAAGAAGTTCCAACATCCCCAACTCAAACTGTGTGACAGAGGAGTTGAAGGAGACCTGGGGGACTTGGTCCCTACCCTGGAAGCTGTAGAGAGGTGTGTAGAAGGTATTGAGAGCATTGCAAGGTGGTAACCTTTAAAGGCACAGAAAGCAGAGTGATCCACACTGTTGGAGGAGGTCAGGCTGGCCCAGCAGGCTGAAGTTAGGGAGACAGACAGACAGATAGACAGACAGAAGGATCACTATACTTGGCCCCATAGCTGCTCTCCAGTCCCAGATACTACCACAGCCACCTAGGAATGTGACAGCTTGGCCCCACCCCTCTACTGAGTTCCAGAGCCCAGGGCTCCGGAAACCTTCATCCACCCTGGCCTCAAGGAAAGTTCACTCCCAGTGGGTAGTCCCCTGCTCCCAACAACTGAAAGCTCTACTCCCCCAGCCAAGGCAGAAAGGGCAGCCTCCCTAGGTCACTGTCTGAACACCCTGTAACCTGTGCCTGGGGACAATCCTAGGAGACAGTCTTCCAGTGACAGGTCAGCTCCAGAGCAGAAATACAGTCCTCAGCACCTGACTGCTTGGAGATCCCAAGTCCTCTTTCTCACCAGACTTCCAGAGTGACAGCCCCATTCCCACCATCCAGGGCCCTCTCTGCAGCTGGTGTGGCTCCACGTACCTGCCTCTGCAGGGCTGTCCCGGCTCAGCCCACACAGCATGTCTGCTGTCTCTGCACTGCCCACAGCTCCAAGACACACACTAGGTTCCTCCCTCGCCCTCCCTCACCCTCCCCGGGGAGGGGCCTAGGAACTCCCTCCCACTGGCGGGGCATAGTCCACCCACTGCAGCCTGCTCTCTACTTAAAGGGGCCCAAAGCTTTCTTCACAGTGTCTCCAAGATCAGTATCTGAAGCCCCCTCGTCCAGGGGTATATGGCAGCACTCAGACTCTTAGAAGAGAATCCCAGGACCCTCCTCAGTCTCCTGGACACATGACTTTGATCCTAAAGTGCCCCAGGGCTTTGGCAAATGACTGTCTTCCCTGGGCCTCAGTTTTCACACCTAGAAAGGAGGACAGACCTTCCTAAACTTTACTCTTGTAAGGAAAGGATTTCCGCAGGATGGCATAGGATTCCAGTCATAAGCCTCAAAGTATAGCAGCAGCAGCAGCAGCAGCCCCTCTGGCCATGTGATTGCCCCCTAGGCACCTCTGCAGATGCTCACAGTCCCCCCAAGAATCCTGGCATTGATCCCTAACCCCCTTCTCTCTGCCTCACTTTTCTCTCTGGAAGGTGAGACTAAGAAATTAAGACTCTAACAGCCTACCATATACAGTGTCCACAAGTGTTACATGGGGACCGAGTATGTCAGACCACGAATCTTCTACATCTAAGCTTGATGGGCAGGAGCAGCTGGTCATGGGCTGGAGTCACAGCTGGCAAGCTGACCCTTGCATGCCACAGATGGGCCCCAGTCCTGCGCACTGATAGACCTCCTTCATTCAGGGCTCAGAACCATCCAGGCAGATCCTAATGCAGCCCTAGGACCCCTCCAGATGGGGCAGGTGCCCCTAATACATTGTTCCCACCCCATCCCATTCTCCCGGGGCTAAACATAGGAACTGAGAAGAAAGGCAGAGGGTTAGTGACACAAGGCACCCAACAGTGGCCATCAACAACCTGTGTAAGTGCACAGTGCACCCGTGCGCCCAGCTGAATGCAGCAGAGATTTAGATTCAGGGTCTTTGCTCTCCGGGAATTCTCAGCAGCCCAGCCACTGTGAAAGTTAGATTACACTCACAGACTACTCCAGACGAGCTTCAGATAACCCCATGTCTTCATCTATCTACAGGCTCGAGTTCCTGCCCTGCTTTCACTCCCCAAGAGACCTTCCTTGTCAGGTAACCTTGAGTAGGGAGGGAGGGATGGCGGGTATGGTGGGAGTGGGGTCTAAGCACTAGACAAGTTCCCTGGGACAGCGTTGAGGTCCAGGCCAAAGATCTAGGAGCGTGGTACAGCCATGGGAGAGGTCGTGAGGCCGGATCTCATCTGAAAGAGTCAGACCAAGCAGAGAGGGCACGGGGTCCGTGGGGCCCTGTGCCTAGAAATGGCAAGGCAGGTCTGGCTATGACATGGACCTTCCCCAGGGTACAGAGGGGCTCCCTGAGCATCCCAACTCCACATCCATGGGGAGGAAGTCACCAGAGGTCCTCTAGCAAAGCCTCCCCCATTTGTAGACAGTAGCAAAAGATACACAGGTCTCTGGAGTGACGTCTGCTCTTTAAGAAAACATTTGTTCTCCTGACAGATGCACCTCGAGAGCCGTTCTGATTGGCAGTGGGACGCTCAGCTGGAGCTCTTCAGCTCTTCACTGTTCCTTTGGAATTTACTTTTGTGGCTTGGAAAGGTCATTCCATGGATTAGGGGGAGAGCCGTCTGCATGGCATTACTCTGAGAACCTGTTGTGCTGGGCACTGGGGGGGGGGGGGGGGGCAGAGACAAAACAGATAGGAAAGGAAACAGGCTCTGCTTCTGCCCTACCCCAGCCACCCCACCAGACATTTTTATATCATTTTATGCATGTGTATGTGAGGAAATTACTGTTGGTCAACCTTGGATCAAAGAGGGTCCAAATGTGAATTCTGACACAGAAAGGCTAAGCAACTTCCCCAAGGACAATCAGTTGATCTGGGGCAGGGGGAGGGAGGGGTCTGAAGTCTCTGACCATCAGGAGTTCAAGGGCTCATAAAGAAGTCTGGGGGTGCAGAGGAGGCTACCTGGAGAAAAGTAGGAAGTGGCTTTTGAGCCTCATTTTGAAGGATAAGTAGAAAGGAGAAAGCAGCTACCATGTGACTCTGTGGGCCAAGTTCTGAGAGATGAGGGAGAGCCTGTAAATGGAGCCAGATGAAGTCTGAGAGGTCTCATTCCTCCAAGGCCTGAGAGCTGTCATTCATACCACCACTGGGGACTTGCTGCAAATGTGGCCTCTGGGGCCAAACCTCTCTGTTAACAAATGCTTCTGAGGTCTGTTTGCCTTCATCCTGCAGGCAATGGGGAGCCACAGATGGTTGTAGGGAAAGACCATGAGGAATCTTTGCCAGGACCTCAGGCATCATGAAATGCTGCTGAGGCAGTCCACCTGGGAGCCAAGTACAGGCCAAGCCGCTCCTGGGACCTGCTCCAGTGACCACCCCTCTCGTCCAATGCTGCCAGCCTCGGGGAGGCAGAGGAAAGGGAGACAGATTGTAGGGTATACGCAGTGGCTGGGAGCCAGGCTTGCTGTAGTTCCCAAAGATAGCATCTGACTTATCTGTGCTCTGACACGCTGGAAGCACGTGAGGGTAGCCTTGGGTGGGGGTGGCTGGACCACCGAGCTGGCAGGCACTTAAGTCAGAGATGCAGCATCTCCACACCCAGAGGCCATATGCCAGAGGACGGTTTGCTCATTCAGCTTCTCTGGCCTCAGGTTCCCAGGGAGTCACATGGTAGCACAAAGCACTCATCTCAAAGTCTTGGAATACCATCAGGCATGATGAATCTGGAGCAGGGGCTCCTCACAGGCCTCCTGGCCCGGCAGGTAGGATGCTCCCTGGTGTTCTCATGTTGATAGAATCCCAGGGTCCCCAGAGACCCAGGGGTCATGACCTCAGTAGCCAGCAGTGTGTGGGTTCTGGGACAGAAGCCTGGGTACTGGATTATGATTTCCCCAGTCTTAGGACTACACTATTATCCCACCCCCTACACACACCCATCAGCTGCCTACCTTGGACTCTGGGGTCCAGCACAGTGAGGCCAACCAGCCTCTTTGTACAAGCCTTTGGCTCAAGTATTTCATTCCTTTGCTGACAACAGAGACACCTGTACTAATGGCCAGAGAAAGCACCCATCTGTCACCCACCTGCCGAGTGCCTCCCACCAAGACTGTGACATGGACTAGCTGCTCTGCCTCAGGATGGTTAAGCCTTGTCACCTACAAACTGGGAGTGGCCCCAGATGTCACACTCCAAGAGGGAGGGTGGGACCTTGGAAGAGCTTTTCAGACAGTCCTGCTGTGGCTGTGACTGGCTCCCTCAGCCTGCAGGGCTGGCTCCAGACTCCTCCTTCCTCCTCATAGGCACCCTAGACCTGAAGGTGGGATGCTCCTAGTGCTCTCTTGCTGATGGACTCCCAGGGTCCCCAATTCCCACAGAGACCCAGGGGCTGTGACTACAGTAGTCAGCAGACCACCAACTCTGTGATGGAAACCTGGGATCAAGAGGGGCCTGAGAGGCCCCTCCAGCACTGAGCTATGCCCTTCCTCCCACAATCCAGGGCTGAGTCCACTGTGACACGAGCAAGCTGTGTACCCATACCCGCCAGGCCCCTCAAGTGACAAGCGGAAATTAAGTCTGGCGGGGAGGAAGGCAGAGATGGCAATAGAGAATTGTGAGATAAACCCTTTATTGTGTGGGCTTTAGTGGCTTTCTCCTCCTCCCTCCCCAAGCGGGGGCAGCGGACCCTGGCCCAGGGCCTCTGCATCACTCCTGATAAACACTTCCAGAAGGTGGGGGCTCTGGGAAAAGGGAAGGTTAGCCTGCCATTCTACCTGCCACAGGGGAAGAGAGCTGAGACCAGATTCCTCTGGTCTATCTGGTTATGTTGTACTATTCAAGATATACACATCCCCCCAACCCCTGTGGTCCTCAAGGACCCACCTGATCCTGGAACTAGGCATAGCAGAACATGGGGTAGGGTCACTGGCTCAGGGTTTTAAGAGAGCACAACATGGCAACCAGTATATAAGGACCATAGAGAAGAAGGTTCCAGAAGATTCAGAAAAGCCACAGCCAGCCCAAGCAGAATGGGAGTTACTCATGACTTCCTCCATCCAGGCCCTTCTGTGGAAGCCCCAAGTGGGGACAGAGAACCAGGGTCACAGTGAATCCCACATCTTCTTTTCCTCAGGACTAAGAGGTGAGTCAAGGCTGGAAGCCAGGCCCTCTGTCGGTAGCACTAACCTGTCCAGAGTACCTGGAACACACAGAAGTGCTCCTAACATCCCGTAGCTCAGGACTGTGGACAGGAGGATGTTCTTCAGAGGGTGGCACACCTGCGGTACCTAAGGAGTCCCTGGTGACCAGGGAGGTCCGGTACCATAAGCTGGAACCTGGCTGTGGGAGAGGCCGCTTCCACAGGTTCCCCCTCCCATAGGCTCCATGCCTCCTCATGTCAGTAATTACCTCTCTCCCGGAGGAAGAAGACAACAGTACAGCCAAGCAGGGTGCTTCTCTAAACCTCAGACTCTTCCTTTAAAACAGAGGATGCTGTCTGTGCCTGCTTTTGTGAAGTTTGGTTGAGATGTTCAGGATGTTGGCTATATGAAGGTGGTCGGTATGGGTTTGAACATCCACAGTCCTATCTCACTGTAGTTTATCTTCTGCTCAGGACTTTCACTAAGCACCTAGTACCTCACTCATAACATTTACGAAAGTACCTCACTCAACATTCACTAAGCACCTAGTACCTCATGCAGAGGACATTTACTAAGCATTTAGTACTGGCCAGAAACTAAGCTGAATGGATCTGCTGTTTCTGCAATGAGGGGTGCAGACAGACCTCACCCTTCCAGAGCTCCCCAACTAAGAGACGTACCAGAGAGGAATCAAGAAAATACATATTTAAGGTTGTGTTGGACACATGAGTGATGCTGGGTTCACAGTGAGGCAGTGTTCACAGGAATAACATGCCACCCTGTGTTACAGCCTGTACAGACCCCTAGAGGGTAAGACATCTGCCTGCGCCTCCTGGAATCTGGCTCTGGGAGTCTCCTGTGATGACTGCAGAGTGAGGCTCTGCATACCCTGAAGGGATCGGACAAGGCCATGGAGTCGGGCAGCCTGCCCTGTACAGACAAGAGGTTGAGCTGCCTCAAGAGCATGTGTGGTCCAAGTGGAGGGACCTTCTCACACACACACACACACACACACACACACACACACACTCACACACTCATACACACAGTCACACATACACACACACACACTCACACACACTCATACACACAGTCACACATATACACACACACTCATACACACAGTCACACACACACACACACACACACACACACACACACACACATGCACGCACGCACACCACCTTGGAACCTGGGGTAAAATATGAACTAAGTAGCCTTCTCCAGTGGTGTGTTACAAGCTCTCCTCTCTGGACACTGGGCAGCCATACAAGAGTATATAGAGAAAGGTCAGTTAAGGGTCTGAGACAATAACTAAGTGGACAATCTCTGGGGAGCCAGTGCAGACTTCAGCTGACATCTGTCAAACCACCTCCCCCATTCTCCAGCTCTTGGGGATCTTTCTGTCCCAGTAGAACTTGGGGCCCTTTGCTACCTTTCCAAACAAAAGTGAAAATGTGAATCATGTCAACACGAAAGAGATCTTGGGCCAGTAGTGGAGGGACCTGGGTCTGAGGTCCAATTATAACTCACTAGGGACCTACTGTGTGCTGCAAGCAGACCACACATTGGAGCATCAGCATCTTTCTCAGGAGGAGCCACATCCAGGGGATCATAGATGATGCAAACCCACAGAGGTGAGGGGGCACTCCCGGCAGTGAGGACCTAGCACAAAGTGTGGGGGGTTTCCAGAATGTCTAAGGGAAGCCCTCAGCAGCATTGCTGGATCTCAGGTCAGTAGCAGGCAATGGGTGTGAGGCAAAGGGCACTGAGAGGGTCATTCCTGGCACCATGTTACGTAGGTAACACAGGGGGACAGGCTCCAGAGGCCACTCAGTTGGAAGGATGGGAGCAGTTGCTTAGCAAAATGGCACTTGGGCATCTGCATTCCAAATATGGCTGCCAGTGTCAGAGAGCAAAGAGTGTGCACGAGGTGCCTTAGGGGAAAGCACTTGCATCAGGGTCAGCCAGAATCCTGCCTCCCACTCCTGCATCAAGCATCTCCCTCTGTTCAAGTGCAAATGCCCTAAATAGAATACAGGGGCCAGCATTTATTGAGCACCTATTGGATATGCCACACCACATGTACAGTGAGTGTCTCATGGATTTTTTTTTATAAGAACCTCATGAGGTGGGTACTGCTGCTAGCATTTACACAAGAGGAGAAACTGAGACCCAGAATGGGAAAGGGATGTGGCCAGCATGCATAGCTCGACTGGCTCACAATCAGAATTGAGTGCTTCCTTCTTGGATCCTCTTTGACACACATTCCTCTGCCTAGAATGTTCTTCATATTCCCATCCTCACTCCAGCTTCCACCTGTTCCTCCTAGAGGCCAACCCCGACTACATTAGCCGGTTCCTGCTTTCCAGCCTTCCTTCCACTCCCTGGCCCTGTCCTTCCCTCTCGGTGGGAGATCCTTCACTGCCCCAGGTCTTGAGGCTACATACAGGAAGAGGCAGACAAGTGCCACTGAGTGACTAAGATCTAAACAATTAAGCCTCCAATCCCAGAATCACTGTCGTTCAAGACTTTCCACCCCATCAACAGAGAGCTCACTGCCCCTGAGCAGCCTGTCTTGCACTGGAACATCTAGTGGGTGAGGGGTACTCTTGAATCCTCACCGGAACCAATGTGGCCTCTGAGCCTGGCAGCAAGAGCCCAAACTCTGAGGTGGATGTGGTTTGACTTAGTCCCTGTGTGTGGCTAGACCGGATAGTCTCCGCTCACCTGTCATTATGAGACCTCCCCCTGGGGAATTCCCCATCATCAGGGATGAGGGAACAAGCCAGAGCATTGACCGATACCCCATCTCTATACATCCTCTATCACCAGTGCTTAGTGGTACATACAAGGGGAAACTGAGGCTGGGACAATGGAAACACAAGTTTGCACCACTGAATGACCACACCTGCTGCCTGGCTTCTGCCAGTTTCTGCATATGTCAGACTGCACCTCACATTCTATGGTATCTTCTCTGCCTCCACGACACTGGAATGACAGCCCCATTTGACAGACGAGGGAATAGGCCTGGAAGGACCTTAACTCTGCCGGTTTGATGTGCATGAGATCCCTAAGGGGCTTCACTGGACCAGCGTGATCCTATCTGATTTTGTGTCCTCTTGGTGGACTTGAACATTGAAAGAGAGCTGATGATGGCTGGTGGCTGCTATGTAAGGGTGTGAAGGGACCATCAGGGAGTCAGCCTTCACATCCATGTCGAACAGTCTCCCTGAAGGAGTTGGAAGGCAGAGGCCTTGTTGGAACCACTGTCTGAGGCAGGGGTTGGAGCCTGGGACTTCTGGATCATTCTAGATGCCTGACAGGCAAGGGTCCCACACTCCAGCAATGGCTCACCAGGAATGTCATGGAGGGGTTCATACCTGGATGACCTCCTCCGCCACCTCCCTCATTCTATCACTTTGAGAAAACTCAGATTTCAGAGTGCCTGTCCCAGTACTCTCTGCCCTGTGTTTCCATACAACTCTGCTGTCCTGTCCCCTAGGAAGTTTACCTAGCCTCCTAAGGTCTTCCTGATGGCTGAATGCTCAACCTTTCTCCACCCAGCTACTCCCAGAAGAGCTCTCTGGCAAGGCAAGTGGCAAAGAGTAGAGAACATTCTGGAGGTTTCCGGAGGCTCTGAATTTAATCTAGACACCCCCACCTCTGACTAGTTGGATGTCTTTGAGTAGAAACTACCCTTCCAATGTAAAACAGGGTGCACATGTGGGACAGGAAAGAAGGGGGACCTGTGGCCTGTGGGACAGCTTCAGCTCGGTGGCAGTCTGGGGCCCCTTCATTTCTATCCCCAAATTAAACCCCTCCAGTGACTTGCAGCTGCCTCCATGCCTCAAACACACCCATCCTGTAAAGGACAGGGACCTTGTTCAAGGTCGTCCCTTAAGGATTCCAGCTGCCCCAGTTGTGTAGCAATGGGAACTGGCTGGCTCTGTGCCGCCCTGTCCGCCCACCTGCCCACATCTGCTCTGAGTCACTGATACCTCGGCCAAAACAGGAATGTGGGGGCTACAGAGACAAGGTTAGCCCAAGGACACCATGTGGGTAAATTGTGGTGGTGGCAAGGAGCTCTTATTTCTAAGAGGACAGGAGCAGGACACAGAAGGGAAACTGAGACCAGAAAGAGTGGGATTGCCCAAGGACCTACAAGGAGTTGGGGACGGGTCTGCCCAGGCCTCCTGACTGATGGATGTTCTTTCCGCCCTGTCAGACCTGCAGTGAAGGAGGCAGGGCCAGCAGTCTTCACAATTATCTGGGCAATTAAAGAAGGCAGATGGTCCTGCTGGACTGAGCATTCAAGCTGACAAATGCAGACAGCACGGGGCATTAGCTGACGAGATCAGCACAGGTTCCAGTGACAGGGATGTAAGCAAGGCAGATAGGCAGGGGCACATTTCACCCAGTGTGTGCCAGATGAGGGAGGACTATGGGAGACTCTGCCCTCTCTATGCCTCTTGTGCACAGCAGGCCCTAAGCTCCAGCCAAGTCTGTACTCCACAAAACAGACACAGACAGGAGCGTGCGTGGCAGAGGCAGTGGCTAGGCACGGTCGGTATTGTAAGAAGCTTCAGAGCCGATCAAGGCTGCCAAGGTCCCCTGGGCAGAACTCCAGAACGAAGAGAACCTCGGGGATGCCAGAAAGGTCAGCACATGTGTGAGGATGTGAGAGGAGACATCACAGAAAGGAGGACTCTGCTCCCAGTAGAACAGGAAACAAACTGACCATTGAGGAACCCAATACCCTGGCGAGATGTTTGGGCTGCATAGTTAGTTATCTTGCCTAGGCAGACGCAGACTCTGTTATTTCCTATACATCTGGGTTTTGAAAGTCTTTTCTTCTTTCAGCCTCAGTTTCCCCAGGTGCAATGTGGGCAATTTATATCATAGCTCCCAGGCCCTCGAGGAGTACAAGAATGTCCTTGTTATGTACCGAGCGTGCTATGTGACAAATAGCAAGAACACAGAACAAGGCAGAGCTACAAACCAGCCCCCAGGACTCTGCAATCCCGGAACAATCCCAGGATGAATTTATCCCTTGGTGCAGTCCCTAAGACACCCGGTGCTCTAGACCTGGAGGAGGGCAGAAGCCCAGGAGAGAGGCCAGTGGATGAGCGTTGGAAGGAAGAACATTGCTTGAGATGGGGTCAGAACTGAGCCTTGTACTGCTATGGGAGGTAGGGCTGTATAAGAAATGCTGGGAGCCAGCGGTGGTGGCCAGGGTGAGTCCTGGGGAGATTCTCAGGGAGCCTCCTTCCCTGGGGGTGGGAGGGAGGAAGAAGTCACCATGATGTGTGGACACAGCCAGAGGGGAGGATGAGGATGTCTATTCTGACCTGTGCTGTGCCCTTAAGATTTAGGGAAGTACCAGGTACACAATGGGTGCTCGATAAATTTTGAATGAGACAGGGCAGCATCCCCTGTGTCAGCATCAATTGATTTTGTGCCCTGCAGCCCTGTTTGCTGTCCCTTGTTACTTATCTAGCAAATTCCTACTCTGAGAGTCCTACCTAGTCTTCTCAAAATCATTGATTCCTTCTCCCAGCATTAACCGGACTCCTGTATACTTGACAAATATGGCATGGGTTTCCTGTGGTCACCCAGCCTGTGACCCCCCACTTTCATACCATCAAAGGATGAGGCACTTGAAGGTCTTATTTGAAAAAGAGGAGAAACAGGACGGTCTATTGAACACGTGGGTTGGAATGCTAGTGACATGACTCAGTAGGTCGAGAGCCTTGCCAACAAGCCTGACAGGAGTTAGATTCCCGGGGCACACGGATTCCTGCAAGCTGCACTCTGGCCTCCCCGCATACACTATGGTGCGTGTGAGCACACACACTAAATAATATGTAAAACATATAACAGTAAAACAAGACCTTGGGCTGGAGGTGAGGAAACATGGCCCCAGACATTAAAATAAAACCTTGAAGGACTGGAGAGAGGAATCAGTAGTCAAGAGCATGTTCTGCTCCTGTAGGGGGAAACAAAGGACCCAGGTTTGGTTCCCAGAATTACCAGATGACTGACTCATAACCACCTGTAATTCCAGTCAGAGGAATACAACGCCCCCTTCTGGTCTTTGTGAGCACCTGCTTGCACACAATACATAAACACATAAAATAGATAAATAAATCTTAAAAATATAAAACCTTGAATATCAAGCTAGGGGAACTTCCTGCTTCTCACCAAGGCCTCAGGACTCCTCCCTTGAGCAATAGCTCCATGCAGTGGTGTGTGGCTGTGCAGCTTCCAGAGAGGACCTCTAATGTCAGAGGCCAGGCCACACACCTTCTTCATGTAGGTCCTCAGCCAAGAGGGTCCTCAGCCCTCAGAGAAGAATCCAGGCCTTTTTACTTTGTTTGCCATTTCTCCACGAGGAGCTCAGCATTCAATGGCATGGCTGCTGTGGGGTGGAGGTATAATGTGCAACAGGGTTCGGAGAGGCCTGAAGAGGACAGGAGGATATAGCTCACATCTCAAGAGCCTCGTATGTGCAGGGCCCAGCCCCAGACTCTAAGTTGCAATCTGATGTGGATGGCTTTTCTTGGTCTGCCCTCTATAGTGGAAAAACTGAGGTCTGACAGCTGTCATAGTCACACAGAGAGTGACAGTCAGGGGTGAGATTTGAACCCAGGTCTGCCTGAGAAGACCGAAACACTTCCTTGGTGTCCAAAAAGCACAGCCATAGCCTTTCTCCAGATCTCAGGGTCTTCCACTGAGAGCAGCCCTAAGATATGATCAACCATAGCATCACCACAGACAGCATCACCTCAGGACTCATGGATCTGAACAACAGCTTTGAGGAGGCAGACTTCTGGGGGCACAGCAGAGAGTTCCTGGGTAACCCTGTTCCCAATACCTCTGACCCTCATAGACCTCCAGAGACCAGCTGCTTACAGACCAGAAAGGGTCCTGGAGCCCTCTGCTGCCCTATGGACCCTTAGGCCCCTTCCGGGGAGTAGCCCCACTTCATACAGGTTCTTCAAATGCTAATAAAATGGTCATCAAATACTCATCTGTGGGTCAGCTGTGTGTCCTTGGGCAAGTTCCTTAACTTCTCTGGACCTCCTTTTTCTGCTATATAACCAAGGCAAGAGTGGACTGGTGCTGAGGAATGCAGTGGGGACTGTAAGGAAAGGCCTTTCGACACACCCTGGTATTGAACCAAAGGTCTTTGTTGTTAACAGTCTGGGAATTCTTAGTTCTCAGCCTGAAGCAGAGGACCATGAATCCCTACCATTCTTAACTCTTGTATATATGTGGAGAACAGAGGGCCGACACAGGTGACATTTGGAGTCACACAGATTCTGGGGCTTAACACCCAGAGCACTGCAACCTGTCCACACCTGAGGCCCCTCTTCTTCTCCAGGGGCTGGACCTGTGCCAGGCATGGGACCAGTGTCAACTCAGAGTCAATTCAGTTTGGATGAGAGCCAGGCCCAGGTTTCACCTTCAGCCCTCAGTCCCCAGTCTGCACCAGAGGTGTGTGAATGTGTGCAAGCACGTACACACACACACACACACACACACACACACACACACACACACACACACACTGCCTGTTCCAACCACAACACAGCCCCATAGTCTGAATAAGGAGGAAAGGAAAGCCTTTTAGGGACACGTCCCATGAGGGGTGCTGAGGGGTGGGGACAAGAAGCTCAGAAAAGTAAGACACAGAAAGACATTGAAAGGGACCCTTGGACAAAGACAGGAAGGGTGGGAGAGGGCAGGTGTGAGCGAATAGGAGAAAGGTGTGGGAGAGACACAAGGACAGCCATTTGGGTAGGGAGGAGTACCAGGAGTACCCCGAGGGGACCAGACAAAGAGAGATGGGGCGGAGAGAGAGGAAGATACTCAGAACACAGGGAGACGGAGCCCAGAGAAGAATGCAGAGAAATGGGCAACTGACAAGTGCCAAGGGAAGAGACCCAGATTCTAAGTCCCAGGAGGGATGTCACAGAGACACCTCAAGCACCCGGACAAAAACAGGCTGGGAGAAAGCGGGGACCAAGGGTAGAGAGGGAGCCTCCCCAGTGGCTCCTCCAGCACCCACAGCAGCCTCTGCTCCGTACCTTTGGGCCGCCGCCTCACCACGCCCAGCCGCCACTTGAGTGACACCGCCAACATCACTCTTGCCCGCCGGCAGGTCCCAGACCCGGAGCCCTGCAACCTCCCTGCAGCCTCCCCGCAGCCTCGGAGCCGGGAGCTGGCGCCTCTGCGCTGCGCCCCAGCCGCCTGACTGGTGGAGGCTGGGCGCTCCTGGCCTCCTCCCTTCCCGAGTTGCTAAAATAGATAATCCTCCCCAGAGCCGGCAGCAAGGCCCTTCCTCCACTGCAAGCGGGGCGCCAGAGCAGATCTATCTTCCCAGGTTCTGGCATGGAGAACCTATATTCAGCAACCCAATCCTCTATCTCCTATTCCCGCCAAAAGTGCCGCCTAGCCCACCCCAGCTTCTGCTCAGCTCATCAGCCTCCACACCTCTTCTGCCAGCTGTTGGGTCTCTCCATCTAAAACTGCTCTGTGAAACTTCTCTGCCCGAGACCTAGTGCTTGGCCCTTGGATACCCATCCTAGCTAGCTAGCTGCTAGAAGGGCTGGCCTGCTGTGCCATGGCACAGACCATTGACAACATGTCCCAAGGCCCAGTGGGTACCCGGACTGATGGGGCAGGAGTTCACAGAGCCAAGTGTGTGAAAGAAGTTTTGTAAACACATCCCATTTCCCTTCCTATTGGCTGGGCAGGCAGTATTATCATTAGGGAGACGGTAGCACAGGATCAGCTACTTGCTTAGGGTCAAAGCAGCGGGCATGTGTTGGACAGGGATCCCTACCCTCTCCCCTAAGGTGACTGCTTGGGCTCCCTCCTCAGTTCTTAAACCTCTAAGACCCTAGGATGGGTCTGGGCCCAGACCACACTCTCAGGAGCCCAGGAGACTGCTCTGGAGTCAGGGCTGCAGGAGAACTCTGCTTCCGTCAGCAATGCTGTGGCCTTGATTCAGGAAGCATGAGGTTTACCCTGACACTCTGCAGCAGTCCTCCTGCCAGGCCTGGGCACCCAGTCTGCCCAAGTGCTGCTGCAATCTTGCCGAGACAGAGTGGATGGAGCAGAGGGCATTGTGGGGAAAATAGAGCAGGCCATGAATGAGAGGCCTGGGAGGAAGGGTCCCAGAGGTCTCTCAGGAGACTGACTCCTAAAGGGTTTTCTGGGTTCTTCCTGGCTTAAGATTTCCTTGGCGAATCTTCCACACTAAGCTTCAACTAGAAGCAGGCTCTGAGCTGATCGTCTCTGGGAGGGGATTTCTGTTGGGGAGCAGGATTTCTCTGTGTAGCCCCCGCTGTCCTGGAACTTGCTCTGTAGACCAGGCTGGCCTTGAACTCACTGAGATCTGCCTGCCTTGGCCTCCTAAGTGCTGGGACCAAAGTCGTGTGTCACCGCTGACCAGCAGTTGGCCTTGGGAAAGAGGAGCAGGAGCACCTGAAAGGTGTGTGGCTGGGGGTTGTGTGGGGGTGGGACGAGGCGCTGGGTCCTTATCCAACTCTGTGGAAGATTTGGTTCTTCCATCCAAGGGGTGTGTGCTGTGGAACCCTAGGCAGGGACACTCCCAGGAAACTAAAGGTGGGCACTTGAACAAGATTGCTTGGCTATCCCCATCACCACCTTTCTTGTACTCCTCTACGGACCGAAGAGTCTCGGACAACAAGGCTGTGACTCAGCCATGCTAACAGGAAGGGGAGAGATAAGAGAACACAAGCCTTTGGGGATGAGCATCTGAGTTCAAACCAACTCATCTTAGGGGGGAGGGCAGGGCTCTGCTCTGACCCTAAGCAAGCGGCTCAGCTGACCCCGTGCCTCAGTCTCCCCAGGGATAACGCTGCCTCCCAGCCAATAGAAAGGACAATGAGACACGTGTACTGAGCTTTATTCAGATACCTAGCCCTTGTGGACTCCTGCTCCATCAATCCAGGGACCCTCTGGGTCTGATTTTCCACTTAACTAAGACTTAATCCTTGCCTCTGAAGGGAGCTGCAGTAGCAGTGTGTACAAGTGAGTCTGCCATACAGGAACACAATAGCCAATAAGTGGCAGCTATTAGCGTGATTCTTCTATATGGAGCCCATCCCTAACCAAACCAAAATGAAAGTCCGGGCAGGAAAATTGGGAGCCTAATGCCTCTCACAACCTATCTCATTTAAACTTCACAGGGCACCAGGATGGTCCAATGAGCCTTCCCCAGGAAACTGAGGCTCAGAGAGGTAAAGTACTACACCAGGGTTACACAGCATGCAAGTGTCAGAACAAGGTCCCAGATCTTAGCCATAATTCTAGGCCAACTGCTGGGCAGTGGTGGCAATTCTAGGCCAACTGCTGGGCAGTGGTGGCACACGCCTTTGATCCCAGCACTTGGGAGACCAAGACAGGCAGATCTCAATGAGTTCAAGGCCAGCCTGGTCTACAGAGCAAGTTCCAGGACAGTCAGGGCTACACAGAGAAACCCTGTCTTAACCCCCCCCCCCAAAAAAAAACCAAACTAGGCCAACTAACTGCCACAACTGGGGCAAATAAGTGGCCTCTGTAAAAGCCCTACTGTGTGACATTTGTCCTGCCATCTCAATGCAGACACAAGAGACTGCTTCTTACAGGGATTATGCGAAGAACTATCAGGTAACAAAGCTGGGATCAGAGCCCAGGGAAGGAAGTCTGGCCAAGGACCAGGCCACCCCCTACCCCCATTGTTCCCTGTGGTAAAAAGAACAGGGATCAGGATGTCTGCCAGCTGATAGTGTCCGGCAGAAGCCACAACAAATCCTAAGGACCCAGATAGTGGTGGGGGCAGGATTCAAAGGCAGGAGGGACCTCACTAGCACCCAAGCTTTACAGATCTCAAAAGCCACGTAGAAAGAAGTGGAGGAAGGGATCCAGGCCAACCCCTGTCTGCCACTCATTCTGTTTCCTCCAGTCCTGCCTCAGCCTCACAAAGTCCCCAAGGCCCTGGGTCCCCACAACCCCTACCTGCTTCTGGAAACAAATTAACATCTCATCAGAGATGCTTTTAATCTTCTTGGCCTTTTCTGCCCCACAGGCTCAGTGGTGACATTTCTGTCACCAGCTCTGCTGATATAAATAAGATCCAAGGCTGGGGAGGTGTCAAGAGGTGGGGGACCCTCTGTGCAATTCCCTCAGGCTAGGGGAGGGCAAGCATAGGGACTATCCATCAATCCCATCCCCCTTTTCATCCAACTAATTTATTAGGCTTCATTTCTGTGCTGCCTCTCCTAGACCAAGCAGCAAACAAAAGGTTTCCTAGTGTTGATGTTCTAGTCAGGAGGTGGGGGTGGAGGGGTGGGGGGGTGGGGGGGGATAGCAACAATGGAATAAGTCAGAAAATGGTGTAACAGAAGGTGGAATAAACAGAGCAAGAGGGCGGGTATCCCCGTAGTTTTTGTCGTCTCCCAGACTGTGGACTCTTTATAGCTTCTGCAGGCTGAAAGGACCCCCAAGGCTGACCTTAAGGCTGGGCTAGGGAGTTTATACTAAATATCTTTCCTTAGTCCCAGAGATTAAGCAAGTGCACAAAGTCTGAGTGGGGAAGGTTGGAATGACACTGGTGCCTGGCACCAGGCATCCATTGGCCAAGTCTGGAACAGCTCGAACATCAAAGAAGGAAGACTGGAAAATGGTAAGATGCCTTGTGTGCACAATGATATTCCAAAGGAGAAAGAGCCGCAAAGCCTTACTGGTCACTTGGGGTTATTAGTACCCAGCTTTTGTTCTCAGATGGTTGTATTTTAGGAGATGTCATAGGGAAAATCCAGAGCAAACAGGTGTGGTAGGATGGGAAGGCAGGGGAGATCTGGAGGATGGGGGATGGGAGCCAGAAGCCTGTCACTCTGGATACAGTTGTCTGCCAGCAAGAATTTCAGCATAGCTAATAACCACTAGAGGCTTTTCTTCCTTCTCAGCCACAAACCTGGAGTTTTCTAGGGATATCAGCAGCTTACAGGGAAAGAACTCTAGTTCTAGATCCCTTGTGTGGCCCCAGTGGCTTCTGGCTTTGTTTCATCACGCTGTAACCCCGTCCAAAGCATCTCCAGAGACATCTCACATATCTCTTTTATAAGAGGGAAGAGAGAAGGGGGAGTTTTCAACTTTCCGAGAGTAAGTTAAGAGTCACTAAAATGGTCTAAGAGGCTGATGCCGAGACATGATGGATTGTTTTCAATCCCCTGAGAAGTTCCTACTTACACTGGGGTGTACGTTGCTTTGCCCCATTCTCCCCAAGAAAGCACATACTCCGCTTGGGTATGTCTTCATTTCTTTTGAGTGGCTCTCTTTCTCTGAAGTCTTGTGCTTGAGCCTGTATTAAAACAGCTTCAATAACATTTCCAACTGTCTCACTCCACTGCTTGCTTAGTCCGGAAATTCTTTTCAGTCCAGAACCCAAGTATCCTGGTTTGGCCTGAGTTGAGGTCCCTAACAGTCTATGGGTGTTCCTCAGGCTTGTGAAGGTTGTAATTGGAGCTGTGTCTCTATCCCTCACTCTGACAAGGACACTGTTAAAGCACCTTCTTTCAGTCCTAAGAAGGTAAGGGAGTCAGTCAGTCGTAGACTGAACACCAGTCAGTTGCGGGCAGTCCTCAAATCCTGAAGACCCGTGGGCAGAGTGCACACAGCACACGGGGGTATATTAAACAATCCCCTGAGAACGGCTCATGAGTAGATGACCTGGTTCCCCCCAAATAAAAGAGGAAGAAGGAATTTTTCCCAAGAGACTGACGAGTTGAATGAGATACAGGGGTCTTGGCAGGATCCCATGTGAATGAACCATGTGTAAAGGCAGTTTGACGACTGCAGGATGTGTATTCAGGGGGTTGAGGGTAGGGGTGAGGGTGGGACAGGATGGGACAGAACGATTCACAAGGACCAAGCCCAAGATGGTGTTAAGAATTTACAGTTAATTGTCAAATGGGTGCACCCTAAGATGATGCAGAAAACCCCGCCCTTTCCTGTCTCCTGCCCTGAGGTGAGTAGCACTGCCTATAGCTATGATGTTCCAAGTCACCACAGGGCCAGTCCTGAACTTCCAAACTGTGAGTCAGAAGTCCCGCCTTCTCTGTTGGGTGATTGGCAGCTGAACCATGAACAGTTAGGAAGCCTCACAGTTAGGAGGCCATATGGGACACAGGGCATGCCCTGTGTCAGCACAGAGAATTCCTTCACTAGCAGAACTCTGGACCTTGTGGACCTCAAGAGTCACCACAGGTCATGGCTCCATGGGATGACATCAGCTCATAGGCGATGGCACCCAGAAAGTAATGTCACTTCACAAGCAATAGCACCCTGAGATATTACCTCACATATAATGACATCCACATGAGTATGACACCTTACAAGCGATAAGACTCACATGACATCATTGCCTCACAGGAAATGACAGCCAGAAAGTGACTTCTCCCTATAGGCCACAGTAGCCATGAAGTGATGTCACCTGGGATCCCCTGGGAATGCCTGACTGGAGTTTTGATGTGGGACCTGGCCTGGATTGTAGAGCCAGCACCTCCTCCCTGCCCTGTGGTCAGGACTAGATATCAGCCATGAGAGAGAGGAAGCTCCAGCATCACACAGCATTCAGAGGACAGAGAATTCCCTGCTATCTACCCTCTTCAGAGCCCTGGAAGTCAGTCACAGACAGAAAGCAGGACCTAGGGAGGAAAAGACTTCCCAGGAATCGACCCAGCAATCCGATGGCTCCCAGAGGGTCCTGAGACCAGGATAAAAAAGGCACCACTGGCTTTCAGTAGGGATCAAGGCAGCTGGCTGACAGGTGCACCCACAGGGCCACCTGCCAGGAAACAGGTGGCATGCCTGTTAATATTCCTGGCATCGGTTATACAGGCAATAATTAAGCACAAATGCTTGGGTAGGCGCCATTTTAGTGAAGATGCCGATTGTGGCATGTGGCACTTGGAAAAGGTGGCCTGAGTGTGGCAGTTAAGGACCCTAGCTGTCACAGGGGAAGAGGCTGGGCCAGGCTGGGATCCTCCTTCATCAGCTGCCCCTCTCTCCTTTCCTCAGCTCCCTGGGTTACCAGACAAGTTATAAAGAGAGAACAGCCTATCACCTAAGGAGAGGTTCAGGCCCCAGATCCTCTGATGCTTGGCCACTCATGATAGAGTCCCAGACCCTTACCCACAGGTTGTGACCTGTGTATAGAACACCACAGTGCTCTGTGAATCCAGACCTGACAAGATGATGGTTAGGCATTTGCTTCCAGAATTTTCTCTAAAAAGAATGGGACTACAGGTGAGTGACATGACGTTGCAACAGAAATCATTTCTAGATCTTTATACACACTTTCTCTGATACCTGGTAAGGTGGTTTGAATGGCCTGGTATGCATGGCCCAGGAAGTGGCACTATTTGGGGGTGTGATCTTATTGGAGTAGGTGTGACTTTGTTGGAGTAGGTGTGTCACTGTGGGTGTGGGTTTTAAGACCCCCATCCCAGCTGCCTGGAAGTCAGCATTCTGCTAGCAGCCTTCAGGTGAAGATGTAGAACTCTTGACTCCTTCCTGCACCATGCCTGCCTGGATGCTGCCATGTTCCCACCTTGATGATAATGGACTGAACCTCTGAACCTGTAAGCCAGCCTCAATTAAATGCTGCTCTTATAAGAATTGCCTTGGTCATGGAGTCTGTTCACATCTAAGACATCTGGTGAGGTAGGGACTGTGATTACCCTCATGTCCCATATGTGGTAACCAGGGAGCGGGCAAAGGGCCAGGGTCACAGGAACTGAGAGTGCAATTGGACAGCCTGGGTCTGGCCCACCTGTTACTCTAAACCAGTGGTCCTCGACCTTCCTAACACTGCAACTCTTTAGTGCAGTTCCTCATACTGTGGTGACCCCAACCATAAAGTTATTTTGTTGCTACTTCACAACTAATTCTGCCACTGTTATGAACAATAATGTAAATATCTAAATAGATGTGTCTCTCGTGGGCTGAGGAGGCTCAAGGGGGCTGGAGGAGAAGCCTGGAGACATTCGAGTGTGATTCTGGGGGTGAGCTCTGTCCAGGCAGAGCTGCCTCCACCCCCTTATTGCCTTTAGCATCAGATTCTGCGGTGGTTCCTCATGGGTGCTCACCTCAGAGCCTGCAAGCAGCCAGTGTGACCATGACCCACAGAAAGGTGGCTTCCCCAAGGTCTCCTGGCGGGGATGTGGCAAAGCAAAGAGTTGAGTCAGGCCCCGTTCTATGCTTATATAGAAATATCTTTTATGAAATATCTTTACTCACTGAGCTTTCTCCCAAACCTTTTGCCTCGGGGACTATTATTCATCCATGATTTACAGCCAGGAAAGGGTACAGAGTGACTGTCCTGCCCCAGGCGGCTGCCTACCTGACACGAGCTGAGCTGGGTTTGGAACCCAGCATCTCTGACTCACAGCCTAATGAAGAGGGGAGAGTAACAGTGAGTGCAGCCGGAGGAGGAGAGCTGGGGAAATATCAGGGTGCAGAGAATGGCTGGGAACAGGGGTGTTGTAAAGCCCCTTCCGCCAGGCGCTTCCTGCCTTGCCCTGTGGTGTCTTGCCTGAGTCAGCCGATGCCTGCAGAGTGTGTCCCCATCTGACCCCATGAGATGAACAACCCCTGTCCAGGGCAGGGGTGAGAGGAGGCTGTGTTGGATGCAGGACCTTACCGGTAGGCATCTGAGCTTCATGGGAGGGGGTGTTAGAACATTCTGGAGCAAAGTCGTAGATCCCACACTCTCTAGACCCTGATGCTGCAGTCTGACCCTGCAGAGGCATCTACACCCGACTTGTAGCTTGTGTTTCTCGTGGCTTTATATAAATGCCAGTTTACTTTTTCAAATGTATCAATGCTCAATGAATTGAAAATAGCAAACAGTGGCCTTCCATGGGCCTCCAGGCGCTAATAAGCAGTGCAGGGCTGCATTTCCCCAAGCTCAGGTCCACCAGTAACCTAGCTGTGAAGTCAGTGCTCTGCTCTGACAGGACAGAACAGTCCTGCCCCCGCACTGTCAGCATTTGAGTTGGGAGGGCTGTGTGAGACTCACTTGTCATCAGAGTGCTGAGCTGCAGGCCTGGCCACTGACAGATCAGTACCCTGGGGCTTTATCCACAAGATACCTCAGTGCCTCCAGGCCTTTTGGTCAAATGTCCCCTGGGGCACAGTCACACACCCCCATTTGAGAAGTGCTGTTTTAGTTGGTGTGATGTGTGTGTGTATGTGCAGGTGTCTCTGTGTGTGTCTGTTGTGTGTTTTATCCCCTGACCACCTTCCTCACACCCTTTAGATCTGCATTGTTAAACCATTACTTTTAGAATACCTAGCAGATCTCCCTTCCTTAAAGCCTGGTCACAGGGTAGGCATATTGTCATTGATGGTTACCATGGAAACCAAGACCCCACCCCTCCCACCAGAACCACTGCCCTTCTGGGGTGATGCTACCTTTGGTGCCCTCACTTGGTCATCTCCCCTTCTTCCAAGCTCTGGGACATGGATGTGCGACTCTAACCACAGAAAGGCCTCAGGCTTGAGGGATGGAGGTTGAAGTCAGGAGAGGAGTCAAACTGAGAGTGTGAATGGACAAGAAGCAAGGCAGACTTCATCAAAACTCTGAGATACTTATGCCCTACAATGCACTACAACAGGAGCTAGAGAGATGGCCCAGTGGTTAAGAGCACTAACTGCTTTTCTAGAGGTCCTGAATTCAATTCCCCATATTTACGGGGAGCTAAGGGACACCAGGAGTGCAGCTTTCTGGGTCCGCACATTGTCCTGCCAGCCCTGACTCAGGGTTTGCCCTAGAATAGCCCACAAGCCCCAGGACTATTCTTTCTTTCTTTTTTTCTTTTTTTTTTTGGAGCTGGGGACCGAACCCAGGGCCTTGCGCTTGCTAGGCAAGCGCTCTACCACTGAGCTAAATCCCCAACCCCAGGACTATTCTTTCTAAGTTCACTCTGTGATTCTGAGCCTCTTTCCAAACATGTCTGAATCCCCTGGAAGAGGATTAGAGGTCCTGAGTTCAAGTCCGGCCACCACATAATGGCTCACAACCATCTGTAATGGGATCCGATGCCCTTTGACACAGCGACAGCGACAGTGTACTCACATACCAAAAATAAATAAATCTTTTGTAAAAAAATACACTGCAACAAACTGTATCTGATAGAAAATATAGACCCAAGGAAAATATGTATATCAGGCTACCAGAGGCACAGTTTAAGAATATTCACAGTAGCACCCTCATGGAGGAAGGGGGTGGGGGGATGGGATGGAGGGTTTCCAGAGGGTAAACCAGGAAAGGGGATAACATTTGAGATGTAAATAAAGAAAGTATTCAATAAAAGAAAAGAAAAAGAATATTCACAGCAGCTGGAAAGTGGTGACAAACGCCTTTAATCCCGGCACTCGGTGAATCTCTAAGTTCAAGGCCAGCCTGGTCGGCAGAGTGCATTCCAGGACAGCCAGGGCTACACAGAGAAATCCTATCTTAAAAAAAAAAAACAAAGCAACAACAAAATAGAATATTCACGGAAAATCAGGCATGAAAGCGCATACCCATAATCCCCAGCACTTGAGAAACCAAGGCAGGAAAATTGCATCAAGTTCTAAGCTGTTTGGGACACACAGCAAGCTCCTGTCTCAAAAAAAGAAAGGTTAAAAAAAAAACCCTCATAGCAGCATTTTCCATAGTAGTAAAGGACTACAAACCATCTAGGTCTGGAATAAAAAGCTTTAAAAAATTAAAATGTGGTACAGGCACAATGATGAGAAGAAACGTAATACTTTGTTCAGCAACATGGATGAATGTCAGACATCATAATGAAACTGCCTGTTGAATTAGTACAAGTACAGGAGGTAAAGGAGAGGTGAACCCAAGCCTTGGGGGTCATACAAGGTAGCTCACAGTATAAAGCAGTCAAAAGAATGCTGTGCACAAAGTCGGGAGTGCGGATGCCTATAGGGGGGAGATGGCATCAGGCAAGACCGTAGGGTGTAAGGGTCAACAGTGTTCTGACTGGCCTGGCTGCCCTTAAAGGAAAAATAAATAAATAAAGGCGGGGAGAAAACAATTAAGAAGCTGTCATCAGGGAGAAAGCTGGCATCTGCTTAGACATCTGCTAAGTTCATTTTGTCTCCCTAGAGCCAGAAAGTCAGGTGGACGACAAGGAAGCTGCAGTCCTATACTCCGTGATGAGCCTTAGTAGACACAAGCTGCCTGCTGCTGCCACCACAGGGGTAGCTACTGCCTAGCAGCCCATACCCTCACTAGTTCTGAGGACAAGGAGAACTTGATTCAAATGTACGGGTGCACATACACTCACTTATGGAGGCATCCTCAGGAACTCCATCCACCTCTGTCTCTTGTTCTGCTTGGCTCACCAGTAATGCTACCCTGGCTTGTCTTCACCTGCCCAACACTGGGACTGTGGGCACACATCACCATGCCAGACACTTAGATGGGTTCTGGGATTGACCTCAGGTCCTCAGACCTTAGCAACTGACTCTCATACAAAGGGCCCTTTTACTCTGAGTGGCTCTTTTTTGGGGATGGGGTATATGTGTTCATTCAGGAATATTTGCAAATTTACACATGTAACATTACAGATGTGTGTGTGTGTGTGTCTGTGTGTGTGTGTGTGTGTGTGTGTGTGTGTGTGTGTGTGTAGCCTTGGCTATTCTAGAACTCACTGGCTGGCCTTGAACTCACAGAGATCTTCCTCCCTCTGCCTCCCAAGTGCTGTCATTAAAGGCATGTGCCGCCAATGCCTGGCAGAGACACTTTTTAAAGGCCTATCTGGTCAATGTCCAACCATACAGCCTAATGACACTGGCCGTCAACAGATACCCACTTACTGTTTCAGCCTTTATGAACATTCCTTGGCACCAGTGTCTTCCCCCAAGATGGGAGGTCTCTGTAACCCCACTGTTAGAAAGGACGTTCAAAGTTGCCTAGCCATGATACAGCAGGCACAAGCCTTGCTGGTTCTGCTTAAACCATTGCTCCATCCTCCAAAGAATGTGGTTGAGCCGCATGCCCACCCCCACCCCATGTTTTTCTATCTCAGTTTGTACTTATTGAGATCAGTTACATTGAGATCAGGTCTCTTCTAATTAAAATTGTATAATGAAGATTTGACTCATCAATCACTACTGACTGCGGTCCACTTCCACTCCTGGGCTTCCCTGTCAGGCTGTGGTTTCTGTCAGCTCCAATCCTCATGAGTCAGATTTGCTCAGCTTTTCAAACTGGCGTGGAGGCTTGACTCTTTTGTCGATTTTCAGTCGATGGCTATTTCTCCTGCGCGTGGCTTTAGCCGATGTCAGTTTTATTTCGTGTTGATTACTTCTGCTAGCAATGAGCATGATGGATTGGACACAAGACAAATGGCCTGAGTTCATTCACCAGAAATTGAAACATGTTTATGAGTCAGAAAAAGAGCCCAGAGAGAAAGACGGAGACAGAAATGACAGGGAGAAAGGGAAAGACAGGGACAGAGAGCTTGGGGCAGAGGGACAGGGGGACAGAGGGGCAGAGGCAGAGAGGCAGAGGCAGAGGCAGAGGCAGAGGCAGAGGGGCAGAGGAGCAGAGGCAGAGAGGCAGTGGGGTAGAGGCAGAGGCAGAGGCAGAGGCAGAGGCAGAGGCAGAGGCAGAGGCAGAGGCAGAGGCAGAGGCAGAGGCAGAGGCAGAGGCAGAGGCAGAGGCAGAGGCAGAGGGGCAGAGGAGCAGAGGCAGAGGCAGAGGCAGAGGCAGAGGCAGAGGCAGAGGCAGAGGCAGAGGCAGAGGCAGATCTCTGTGAGTCTACATAGTGAGTTTCAGGACAGCCAGTGTTACACAGTGAGAGCCATCTAAAAGGAACAAAAAGTGGTGGAACCTTTAAGAGGTGGGACCTGCTGGCAGGTAGCTTCCTAGGGAAGGGATCCATGCAGGTCTCCGGAACTAGTTAGTTTCCACATGAGTGGGTTGTCAGAAAAGAGCAAACCTGACTCCAAACTGTCTGGCTTCTTATCTTTTTTTTTTGAGGGGGGGGGTGGTGCAGTGAACTTTATTAATGGTACTCAAGAGAGGAGGGAGGGCTCCCTAGGCCCCTCCTTTTATTATGGGGGGCTGGGATGGAAATTATGAGGGAGATGCTCAGTGTTGGGGGCTGAGTTGGGACGGGGACTTCTCAGCAACTGAGGCCCTCTCTCTTGCTCTCAGTATCCTTGCTGGGCTGGGGTGGGTGGTCCAGGGTTTTACTTTTTGGAGACCATGTAGGACATGAGGTTGACCACCCTGTTGCTGTAGCCGTATTCATTGTCATACCAGGAAATGAGCTTTACAAAGTTGTCATTGAGAGCAATGCCAGCCCCAGCATCAAAGGTGGAAGAGTGGGAGTTGCTGTTGAAGTCTCAGGAGACAACCTGGTCCTCAGTGTAGCCCAGGATGCCCTTTAGTGGGCCCTCAGATGCCTGCTTCACCACCTTCTTGATGTCATCAGACTTGGCAGGTTTCTCCAGGTGGCATGTCAGATCCATAATGGATACATTGGGGGTAGGAACATGGAAGGCCATGCCAGTGAGCTTCCTGTTCAGCTCTGGGATGACCTTGCCCACAGACTTGGCAGCACCAGTGGATGCAGGAATGATGTCCTGGTCTGCCCCACGGCCATCACACCACAGCTTTCCAGAGGGGCCATCCACAGTCTTCTGAGTGGCAGTGATGGCATGGACTGTGGTCATGAGCCCTTCCACGATGCCAGAGTTGTCACGAATGACCTTGGCCAGGGGGGTTAAGCAGTTGGTGATGCAGGATGCATTGTTGACAATCTTGAGTGAGTTGTCATATTTCTCGTGGTTCACACCCATCACAAACATGGGGACATTGGCCAAAGGGGCAGAGATGATGACACTTTTGGCCCCACCCTTCAAGTGGGCCCTGTCCTTCTCCATGGTGGTGAAGACACCAGTAGACTCCATGACATACTCAGCACCAGCGTCGCCCCATTTGGTGTTAGCGGGATCTCGCTCCTGGAAGACGGTGATGGGCTTCCCGTTGATGACAAGCTTCCCATCCTCAGCCTTGACTGTGCCGTTGAACTTGCCATGGGTAGAGTCATACTGGAACATGTAGACCATGTAGGTGAGGTCAAAGAAGGGGTCGTTGGTGGCAACAATCTCCACTTTGCCAGAGGTAGAGAAGGCAGCCCTGGTAACCAGGCGCCCAATACAGCCAAATCCATTCACACCAACCTTCACCATCTTGTCTACGGGACAAGGCTGTCTCTGCATGAGAAAATGCAGGTCTCTAGAACAGGGAGGAGCAGAGAGCCCTGGCTTCTTATCGTACACACTCATAGTCTTATACACATGCCAACTCCATTATGATGCTGCCCTCTGAGAGATTCAGTGGCGAGCTCTGATGGTCTTGGACCTCCCTATTCTGAGGTAAATGATTTATTGTTCTTTACAAATTACCCAGCCCTGAGAATTTTGTTTTAGTGGCAGAAATCAAACTAATACAATACGTAAAAAGTTGGTTTAGGTTCTTGACTACTCAGCAGCATGAAAGGGCAGTGTTCTCATTGCCCCAATTCCTCTCCAGGCATTTTGTGGCCGTTCCTACATCCAACCACTGCTCATACTGTGGTCCCAGCCTGGGAGGTCCTGTCATGTAGCTCAGCTCCCTGTTGCTGAGTTCAGCTTGAACTGGGTCAGATAAAAAAATCTCACCTTGTCTTTGTCCCAGCAAATATGGCCTGGGAAGCTTACCCACACTAAGGTTGCAGGGTAAGTGTGGGGTTGGGAGTCAGGTAAGAGGCCCTTGGTATACACAGTAGATGCCTCTTCCCTGACATCCTCTTCCTAGCCAAGGATGGTACAACCCCACAGGTCTGACTAATTTGCAACAATAGTCTGATCCTTCTTACCCCAGTGACCTATGAGTGAAGGGGATCTGTGCTTGGGATTACTCCTAGATCCCAGCCTCCGTTCCTCACTGGGAGATTATATTTAGTTACTTTCTGTTGCTGTAGTAAGTGGCCAAGGCAATTTATAGAAAAGTTTATTTGGGCTCATGATTCTTGGAGGCTAAGTCTCCATCATGGTAGGAAGGTTTGTCAGCAAGCAGCAGATGTGGAAACAGGACATGAGATTGCACATCCTCAGCCTCAAGCAGCACATAGCAGAAAGATCAAACCAGAGATGGCACAAGGCTTTGAAGCCCAGAGTCCATCCCTAATGATGTGCTTCCTCTAGTCACGCTGCACCATCTAAACCTTCCTGAACAGCGCCACCAACGGGACAAAGTGTTCAATTACCACAGCCTGTGGGGGGACATTCTCATTCAAACCACTATAGAGATGGGGACAATATTACCCCTGGGATTGCTGGTGAGATTAAGTGGCATCTCTATGGAGGGTCTGGGAAGGAGTGGGCTGTGTCCTTTCTCACTTGTCAGATGAATTGAGACAGTCAAGCTTAGCACCTGGGTATTTTGCAGGGAGGGACCAGCTGCCTCGTAGCTCTGCCTCTAGAGTTCCTCACCATAAAGTCAGCCAAATACTCCCCTTCAACAACACACAACGCATAGTACTTATGGGACCTCAGCCCAGACTATAAACCACTTCTAATTTCACCAATGAGAGAGAGGACAGTGCCTGAGGCATACCCACTTCAGGAGACCAGACCTCAAATGGAAGACTGTACTGGATGATTCTATTCCAGGGAAATCTTAAAAAAGACAGATGTAATGTACACTGTCACAGCACAGGTTGGTGACGCCCTGAGTCAGACAGAAAGGGCTCTGAAGAACCTCTGTGGGCAGCCTGAAAGTTCTCAGTATTCTCAGACTGAGGTTGTGGTCACTTGTGCCCACTTTTGAACTGTGTGTGGAAATGAGTGCATTTGCTCTGCTGGGCAGTCATGGAACTCTATAGATGGGACCTAGTAGGGAGGTCTTTAGGTCATAGGTCTATACTCAAAAGAGATTATGGGGCCTGGTTTCTTCCTGGTGCATGAAGTCAGCGGCTTTGCCACATGCTCCTGGCATGATCTGATGCATCAGCCCAGGACCAACACTGTGGGCCACAATTTTTAAACCCTAAGTGCCACAGGCATTTTGTGACATAACAGGAAATTGTTGGATACTAATTGAGAGCTTTGTCAAATGGGAGAGCACCTTACAGATGGAAATGATGGCTGTACGCTGTGGTTTCTGTGGGCTGTGGTGATTTCTGTGGGCTGTGGTTTCTGTGGGCTGTGCTGATTTCTGTGGGCTGTGGTTTCTGTGGACTGAGGTTTCTGTGGACTGTGGTTTCTGTGGGCTGTGGTTTCTGTGGGCTGTGGTTTCTGTGGGCTGTGGTTTCTGTGGACTGTGGTGATTTCTGTGGGCTGTGGTTTCTGTGGACTGTGGTTTCTGTGGGCTGTGGTTTCTGTGGGCTGTGGTGATTTCTGTGGGCTGTGGTGATTTCTGTGGGCTGTGGTGATTTCTGTGGGCTGTGGTTTCTGTGGGCTGTGGTTTCTGTGGGCTGTGGTTTCTGTGGGCTGTGGTTTCTGTGGGCTGTGGTTTCTGTGGGCTGTGGTTTCTATGGGCTGTGTTTTCTGTGGGCTGTGGTTTCTGTGGACTGTGGTGATTTCTGTGGGCTGTGGTTTCTGTGGACTGTGGTTTCTGTGGGCTGTGGTTTCTGTGGGCTGTGGTGATTTCTGTGGGCTGTGGTTTCTGTGGGCTGTGGTTTCTGTGGGCTGTGGTTTCTATGGGCTGTGGTTTCTGTGGGCTGTGGTTTCTGTGGACTGTGGTGATTTCTGTGGGCTGTGGTGGTTTCTGTGGACTGTGGTTTCTGTGGGCTGTGGTTTCTGTGGGCTGTGGTGATTTCTGTGGGCTGTGCTAATTTCTTTGAGCTGCGGTTTCTATAGACTATAAGGATTTCCATTTACGGTGGTAGTTTCTATGGATTGTGGCCGTGTCGTGTTTGGTGTTGAAAACAGCTGTCCCCACCATAGATGAAGGCACCGGTTCTATGGAAATGCCCATGAACATTAGACAGCACCAGCTCTGGTATCAGGCCAGCAACCTGGGCCACCAATCAGTCTTTCCCTTTAGTAATTTGTTCTGCTTGTTTTCTTGAGTCCCAATTTCTAGAATATTCCTCTCCGGTTAGCTGTAGGCTGAATACCAGGTGTGCAACTGACCTTTGCTGATGACTAAGTTCTTTAGAATTCTTACAGCCCAAAGAGACAAGCACTTCCCTATGGCTTCTGGCTCCCCAGGGGCAGCAGTAGCTGGAACTTATGCTGTGATGGGAGGTAGGGGGCTGGGGAGGCTGGAGGGAAGGGGGGTGGCTCTGGGCCATGCTCAATGCCAGACAGGGGTATGGAGGGAGCTTTGACTGCCATGTGTAAGAGGTGATTCCCCTGTCGCTAATCACTGTGATTCTTGTCACTGTCATAGCATTGTGCCTTTTGGCTGATGGCTAAATTGTCCTGTGCCAGGATGCTCCCAGGGCTGCAGACTTCAGCATGTGCCTTGCAGCTGGAACAGAACCTGCTCCTGGGTCCCTGTAGGGCCAGGCTGAGTGTGTGTAGCAAGTCATCACCAACATTCACTTGCAACTAATCCATGGACTCACTCCAAGCCTGCCCAGGTCCCGCCCCCAGGACCTCCAGGCTCCAGGCTCCACCCACAGAACACTCTAACAGCCTTAATGGAATGGCCTAGTCTCTCCAGCCCCTGGCAGTAAAGCTCTGCCCTACAGAATAAAGAGCCCAAGCCCAGGACTTAAGAACCAGCCTGGGAATCTCCATCCTGGAAAGCCATCCCGAGATAAACCCTGTGTTCTGCTCAGTTCTCTGCTGCTTCTCACCCGAGCAGGGTTTTCCCTCCCAATAAATCTCTTGTGTGAGGTCTGTTGTGTGGTGTGACTTTATGGTGTTCCTTGGCTTCCGACAGGCAGGATACCTTTCCCATAGGGAACCCTTTCCCCTCAGAGCTCTAATACTTTGGTAGCTGGAGAACATTCTGGCTCCTCCCCTCTTCCTCTCCTGTGGCCTCCTCTGCCTGTCCCTGAACCTCCTCACAGTCCCAGGAGGACAAGAACAACATGCTTACTTAAGCTGCTTCAAGGTATTGAGGAAGACTCTGCCTCTCATTACCAAACTGCTGGGCCACAGTGCAGAGGTTGGGAGAATGAGTAGACACTCAGAAAAACCTATTGCCTTTTCTTATTATGCTAACAATGGCTTTAATAACAGAGCAAGAGTCCAAATAAAACAAGACACATCCAGAGAAACCCTCAGCCTAGCTTGCCCTCCACAGTCAAGTGAATCAGTTACTTAAAATAACAGAACAGAAAAACAGGTACACATGGGATCGGTGGGTAGGCGGATGGTAGACTCTGGTATACAGAGTATTGGAGTACCACCCTTCTCATTCGAATGAACAGTCATGTGCCTATAAACCATGTAGACCGCCTCCTTCTGGTACCCCACCCTTACTTTGTCCTGGAGCAACCTATTTCCCTCCTCCTTGCTCATGTACAGTTCAAAGGACTGACCTTGCTCCCCAGAAGGGAACTAGCTAAATTCATCCAATCAAAAGCAGCCGTTCTCTAAGCAAGGACAGACAACAGAATTGATCAATGGGAGATGGCCCTGGAACATTTGCTAAAGCCATCCAGGTGTTCCCACCCCCACCCCAGCGAAAGTAGAAGGATATGAGTCTCATAAGCTGCTTGAAATTGAAACAGTGTTACAGGGAAAGTTTGGATACATGCTCTGTGAGTCCCTGGATACAGCCCTTCCTGAAGCTGATGTGAACATGGAAGAAGCGCTCTCTCCCTCTCTATCTCTGTCTATCTCTGTCTCTCTGTCCCTCTCTGAGTCTCTGTCTCTGTGTCTCTGTGTCTCTCTCCAGTCGGGACTGGGTTTCTGTTACATAACTAAATACTACCTAGCTACCTAGCTGTCATTGCCTCCCTGGGAGGTGTGAGGAGAAGAGGAGAAATAGTGAGGCTCACGGACAGGATTACCTAGCTTGCACTTTTGTCACAGCAAAAGAAAAGTAACTAAGACACCTTGGAAGCCAGAAGTAAGTGATGGATCTTTTAGAGCTGGAGTTATGGGTGGTTGTCAGCTGCCCAACATGGTGCTGGGAATTGAACTCAGGTCCTCTACAGGAACAGGACACACTGTTACATGCTGAGTCCTCTCTCCAGCCTGTATTTTCATTCTTTACACTTGAACAAAACTCTGCTGTGTATACCAGTGAGCCTTTCTTAAATGTTCCCATTGTTTTCATCTTGTGACCTGTCATCCGTGTGCATATAGGTTTGTTGATCCACTTGGCAGCCTTGATGAATCCCATTCTCCGGTAAACCACCAGGGTCTATGGCAGTGCCTGGTAGAGTTGCTGCTCAGTGAAACAAGTTTGAAGTGGAAACTTAGGGGTTCTTTAGAAAGTCAGTTGGATGGTGTTTTGCTGGGGCAAACACGTGAAGAACTATTTTCCTGAAGTGGACACAGGTGAAAGACTAAGGCAGACTCATGAAGGAATCTGTGAAGGCAGACACAGGAGAAAGGATGTTCTGCTACAGCAAACATGTGAAAGGACAGGTGATGACGGATTCTTTGCTAAAAACAGGCATGTATTGGTCTGCCTTACATTGCATAGTTGACCTGCACTTGTCGGGACTCCATAGAGAGAAACGCACCAAAAAACAAAACAAAAACAAACAAACAAAAAACTTCTGGTGGTGTGCTACAGTTTCTTGCTGTTTTCTCGGACTTGGGCTGATTGGCGGAGTGATGTCAGCTGAGACAGACTTACGTGCTGAGGCAAGACCTGTGGAGGACACATGATGTTTGGAGGGATATAAATAGCACTCAAAGGACAATGACTGAGGTGCTTATAAAGCCAGCTGTGCAACACTTGTGGGTCTCATGTCTTCACTGAACTTCGCTTCCCTGAGAGAGGCACAGCTGAACTCCTGGCATTCCTCCTGATCCCTCCTGACTCGAGCTCAGGCTGAGGCCTGGCTGTCTCTGCTAGGCAGTGCCACCACTGCTGATTCATGTTTACCGAACTGGACAGCTGGCGTATCCGTGAAGTGTTCGTGAGTGGATCGAGCTGCCATTGCCGACCTGTGAACTGAACTGCCATTTTCCAGACAACACAGATGGGAGTTGCCCCAAAGAACCTTTCTAAACAGGTCCACGTTTCCCATATCCTTTCTTTCCCACTACCTCTGGTGGGTGGTGGGCCAATGGAGAGTTTAAAGCATTTAAGAACCAAAATTACAAATAAGGTTTGAAAAAACTAAAGATACACAAGTCTCACAAAACCCTACTAGACCAACACTGACCATTTCACACACGAAGACATCAATACTCCAAGAAATCTGTTGACTCTTCCGAGGCACAAGGAGTGTCAGGCCTTTGACTTAAAGCCTGTGCCTGCTCTCCATCCTTCCTAGTCGGCTTCACGCTCTAGGGTAGCAGTTCCTGGATTCATTACCTCATCTTAGAGCTAAGATCAGCTCCAGAATGAGAAGGATAGGAGAGCTGTGTGACTAGGGCTGGGGGGCAGTTGAGGTGACACACGACATGGGGTGTGGGGTGGGGCAGCACAAGAACGGCAGACAGGTCAAAACGTGCAATTCTCATGAGTGGGTCCCTACAGCCTTGTGGTACATTACAACTGAGAACAGGATGCCAGTGGTTTCAGTGGAAGCTGTTTTGGTCTGAATCTTAGCCATCCCTGAGGCTCATGAGGCCAGTGACGGGGCTTGGGATGGTGGATTGTGAGGGCCCTGGTTCAATCGTGCATTCATCCATCAGTGGATTCTTGACCCCATTGTGTTATGGAGACAAGGAAGGGAGGGCCTGGGTGGAGGATGTGAGTCCCTGCAGCAAGCCTTTAAGGAGTATGCCTGGTCACCATCCCTCCCTCCCACCTCTCTGCTCCCTAGTTGTCATGAGGTGAGCAGTCTTGCTTCACTGGGTCCTTCTTCCACAATGTTGCCTCCTCAAAGACTCAAAATCAATTGGGCCAGTTGACTGGACTATAGCTTCTGGAACAGGAGTCAAAATGAATTTGATCACAACAGTAACAATCAGACCAACACAGACACTCACCACTTCCCAGGACAGTCTGGTCAGGTCCTGCCTGCCTCCAGGGGAAGCAGAAGGCCCCGCTGACACTCAGCTGAGCCAGGGATGGGGTGGAGTCTGAGTCAGGGAGAAGGCTACAGCAGGCTCACCCGGGCTGCGGGCCATTCTCTATCAGCAGAGGCGGCTTCTGTGCTGTGCCACCGGCTGTTGCTGCCTGCCTGGGTGGGGGTAGAAGGGGACAAGTGGGATATTTTATTTATGTGTTGTGCATATTTATTAGGAAGAGGTAAATAAATTAGCTGTCTGCCATCTGCACCACAGCCCACACTGAGTTCCCTCCCTCCTCTGCCCCGGGAGCTATGCAGGCTGCAACAGCAGAGTTGGCAACTGAGGGACGAGGGGGCAGCCTTTGAGAGGAATGCACAGCCCTATGGTGTGCACAGCCCTGGAATGAGAATCTCTGAAGTAAAAGCTGCTGGCCAACACCTGATCCATGTGTTCATGTAACAGCTCTGAGAAAGCCATGCACTATCACCCTCGATACAGAGGCTCAGAGAAAGCAGCTCACTTGCCTGGAGACACACAGCAGATGAGTGGAAGAGGTAAGCCCCAGGTAAGAGAGGCCGAAAGCCCTGTGTAGTGTGTCAGAGGCAAGGCTGACCCCAGCACCACCTCTAGTTCTAGTTGCTGTGGGCCCACACTAGTTCCTTAGCTGTCCTGGCCATTTCTCTGTTGAGAAAAAAAAAATCAAACCTGGTAGAGCAATGCCAAGGCTGTGGAAGAATCAGGACCCCCTCAAATCCCAGGTAGCCTTCTAGCCCACTATGGAGGCTCCTCCCACCTTTGAGGGGCCCTTGGCCCCAGGCTTGCTGGATGTTGAACTTCTTGTAGCCTCAGTTTCCTCCTTTGTGAAATGGAACAGCACCTTGGGAGAAAAATGCAGGCTCTGGCAAGCAGACTCATGGCTATGAAATGCTTGAAAATACCTGCCAGCCCCAAACACTGGGCTATGGGAGGAAGCAAAAACTGCAGAGCTCAGAGAGGGGTGGCCACTGGGGCACAGGCACACAGCGCTTGGAGCCCTCATGAGTACAGACCACCTGCCTTCCAGGCTGCAGGCCTTGAGCCAGGAGCTGGGGCTGGCCATGTCCCAGATCAGCCAAACTGGATCTTTTATGAAGCACCATAAATATCGGTGGAATCAAGCCTACCCTCAGCCCACAGGCCCTGCCTGGCTGCCTCTGCCTCCCTGTAGGGCCTTTTCATTAAATTAAGTGTGGGGATCCACGGCAATTGCTTTTGATTGTCCCCAAGGGGGCCACCTTCCACCTCCCTCCAGGGTACCTATGGGCAGGGACTGAGGCAGGGTTTGGAGGCGAAAGAATATTTTTCAAGATGTCTGATTGAATGTCCTGGAGTGGGCACCTGTGAACTCTGATAGGCGTTGATCACCACTGTGGCTATGGTAGGAAAGACAGCTCTCCTGTCGGTACCCTGGAGGTGAGGAAGCAGGGGAAAGGACTAAAAATGTAACAACCAGCCTGCCAGAAGGCACCTGTCAGAGGAGGCCCTTTGAGTTACAGCTCTGTGCACTTAAAGGAGCACAGAGTAGCTTGTGGAGCCCAGGGCAGGACCTCAGCCCAGGCTTCCTTCATAGGCAGTTAAGACAGCTGCTCTCAGGTACCAATGACATGCCGACCCCACTGTCACCTTAGCTCACCCCGCTACCCTACCCTCAGTGCTTCCCTCGGAGGATCGAACTGATATTCCTTTTGAAGAAATGCAGCAAAGGAGCAACAGGTGGGGGTGGGGGTAGGTGGCAGGCAACGTCACATGGTAGCCTGTTAGAACCCTGCAGAGCCCACCCAGTGCATCATGGAACCTAGCACTGCCTTTGGCCTGGGGGCCTCACCAGTTTCCTAGCCCACTTTCTAGCTCCCTAAAGCCTATGGTGGCCACATTCCTCCATGGGTTCTTACCATTGGAAACCCTTCTCTTCCAAGTCTTCCCCGGGCTAGTGTCAGCTCAAACATCACCCTGTCTGACAGACCATCTTCCCTGTCTTTGAGTAGCCCTTCACCCTCTTTGAACATACATTCATTGTCCACGAAACCCCCCAAACTCCCATGCCCACCTGCCTTGCTTCACAAGGACAGAGACTTGCTTGTCCTGCACTGAGGCCAGGCTAGCTGAGCAGTGGGTGGGTGGAGGATGGGAAGGGAGACGGCACCTTTAGTCCAAGGGCAGGCACCAACAATGTCCTGAGTCCTGGTGACAGAGATGCATCCTTCCCTCCCTGCCAGAGATCACTCAAAGGTGGGTGGGTGGGGGAGTCCATTCCTACAGGGGAAGGGAAGGCCACATGGGACAAGAGGGAGGAATGGTTTAGAAATAAGTACAGCGGGCGCTCCTGGTCACTATGTGGCCATTAAAAATGATAAATACCAGAAATAGCATAGGGGAGAGCTTCGAGGAGCCATTGCCAGGCCGACTGCAATTCTCACGGCTTTTATAAGCAAGGCTGGAATTAACCTTAGTGCCCAACTGTAGGGGAGCTTATGAATAAAGCAAGCCTGGTATGCTCACCTGATGGGTCACAGGACAGCAAGAAAGGCTTTTAATGACCCAGGAACGTGCTGACGTTGGGAAGCCTGTGAAGGCACAGCAAAGGTAAGACGTAGCGTGTGGAGAGAGAGAGAGAGAGAGAGAGAGAGAGAGAGAGAGAGAGAGAGAGAGAGAGAGAGAGAGAGATCCCTTTCTTATAAAGCCACTAGGATTTAGTCATGGACTCTCTAGCATGTGGTGAGACAGAGCAAACAGAGTGCCTCGGAACGCTGGGTCTTTATTATCAAGATGGTCTCCAGTAACAACAGTTACATCCGGAATCGGAAAGGCACTATGACGAAAGGCTGGTTTGTTTTTTGTTTGTTTTAATGTTAGCCAAAGGTCAGAGAATTGTGCACCTATGTGTTGGGTGGGAATCTCTTGTTTAAACTAACTTTTTTGCTCATTATTTCAAAGGGTTTAAATGCCCAGCAAATACCTTACAAGGTGATGTTTCCTTCCTCACCAGGAAGAGCCATGCCCATGGTCAGCAGGACAGAATCAGGCAAACCTCTTTCCTCTTTTCAGTCTCCCACTCCTCAGCTGTAAAATGAGGTCTTAGTTTGTTTTTTGACTATGATAAAAAAAAATCCCTAAGGCTGCTGACTTTATGAAGGAAAGAGATTCATCTGGGTGTAAAGTCTTAGGAGACTTTCCTGCAAAATCCCAAGGCTATAGGGAATATCATGTGGTGTGTGTGTGTGTGTGTGTGTGTGTGTGTGTGTGTGTGTGTGTGTGTATGTGTGTGTGTGTGTGTGTGTATGTGTGTTCCCTTTCTTATGATGCCAATAGGATTTAGTCATGGACTCTCTAGCTAAATGACCCTTTTTTTAACACTTTAAAAATTATCTGTGTATGTATGAGTCTATGCGCATGTGTGCAGAGGCCCTCAGAGCCCAGAAGGGAGAGGATCCCCTAGCATTGGAGTGGTGAGCCACATGGATGTATAAATGGAGGGTTTTGGCATCAGATGTATAAACTGGAGATATGACTGCTCCTAGGTCTGGTTGAGGGAAAGGTTTTTATTGTAGATGTGAGGGAGAATAATGCCAGAGGAGTCTGGAAGAGTCCAGAGCAGTGAGACAGCAGCACATCCAACATGGTCAGATAATGGGACTTGTCCATGAAGCACGACCAAGGAAGATAATTCAGGTGGAGGAGACCAAGGGAGAGGGGTGGGCTAGAGAGGAAGACAAAAGGGAGGACCAAGAGATAAAATGGCAGGTTATAGAAGAATGAGAAGCTGGGGAAGGGAAGCCCATGAGCTGGGGAAGTTTTAGGGCAGGAGGAGGGGTGAGAAGACCTGAGATTTTGGTACCTTAGTAGACACCCCAGTTAGCTACTTGTCCCACTTCTTTTGGACCTGGCAATGACATTGATGCTGGGAAACCAACCCAAGTCCTCTGCAAGAGCAGTGCATACACCTCCCTGCTGAGCTGTCCCTGACCAGCCCCATCTTCCACCTTCAAAGCACCCAGCTTGAGACCTTCCCTACAGGTAGGAAGATATGGTCCCCCAACCCTTTAGGCTTTAAACCCTCACCTGTAAACAATATGTATGTCACCATAGTCCCAGGCACATGTAATCCGTCATTTATTAATAACATATCACACATAACACACAGAAACAGAAAAAATTCAAATACCAGTGGAAGCCTTTGGTATTCTTTTCTACCTTCTTCCTCGGGAGGCTGTCACGGGTGTCTCCCCACCAACCCCTAGTAGACGACTAGCTGAGCCTGCATGGTCCTGCAGGCAGGCTTCACCAAGCTCTTAGTCACTGTTATGGTGCCAGGAAATCGCTGGCTTTTGATCCAAAGTTGGCTATGCATGGTAACCCAAGCCTTTACTCCACCTCTTGGAAAGGAGAAGCAGGTAGTTCTCTGTGAGTTCAAGGTCAGCCTGGAATTCCATAACAAGTTCCGGGTCAGCCAATGCCACGTAGTGTCTGTCACCTGTCTCAAAACACCAAAAACCAAAACCCAGTTATTCTGAGTGAGGTCTGTGGTTTAGCTGGTTTCTACTTGGAAGAAACAAAACAACTGAAGAATCCACTCAGAATCCCTGGCCGGTGCACCTCTACCCAGTACCCAGCTTCCCCACCTAGAACCTTAAGACAGTCAAACCAAGTGGTTTCTGAGGGTGAGTCCTATGTGCTGGCCTCAGGCATGCTCTCCCTGGGCCTCTTTGCATCACCGGAGGAAGGCAGCCTCAGCCTGGCCCAGCCTCACAGTGAAATACTGCTGCCCCTGCCACCTGCCATCCAAGACATCACCAATCCCAAGCAGCTACTCTGTACCCCTGATATCAAACTGGTGTCCAGCCCTCTGCACCGAAGGCAGGCTGTAAATCTCAGGCTGCAGGGTCTCCGGCAGGGAGGCATCATGGGAGAATTCATTTCTCATCCTGAAATAAATTACCTCCCCGGACAGGAAGGGGAGAGCAGTTGCTCATTTGGCTGAAGGGTGGCTGTTTGGATGGCTCTCTGCCTGCTGGGATTCCCCGGCTCTCAGGGCTGGGAGGAATCCCAGCAGAAAGGCCTGGAGTTTTCCACACGCCCATCCATTGCCTACCCCGCCCCCACAACCCCCAGGGCTGAGGTCTCTCTCCATCCTGCTGAGCAACAGTGAAAGGGAATCCAAAGCCCTTGCTAACCAGGGACTCTGAACAGCAGAAGAGTCCTCTTCCTACTAAATAAGTCACTCTTAGGAGGCAGGACAGCCTAATGGAGCATCACTGGGTGTATAGCTATTCTCCAGGGCAGGCCCCACGCCCAGGACAGTTGGCCAACACAGAACAGGCTCCATGCTCTTCTTGTGCTCTTTACGAGTTGTTGTGTTTTGTTTTGTTTTTGCCTTATTTGATTTTTTTTTTTAGTTTGTTTTGATTTTCATTATTTTGCTCTTTGGTTGTTTGGGTGGGTAGGGAGGCGGGATGGATCTAGGAGGAGCTGGTGGAAGGGAAGGAATATGATCAAAATACAGCGTATGAAGACAATTTTAAAATAAAAAATGTTATAGTGGGGCGCAGGGCAAGGTTGAAAAGCATTTAGAGAGCCGTGCAGCAGTGGGTGCTGGTGGTTCTGTTGTTTAAGCTGGGGTAGGGTATAGTGGGCCTCCCTGTGCCAGCCTCAAAGATGAACTCACTCAACTGTAGGTTTTGTTTATTTGTTTTGAGACAGGGTCTCTCTATGTAACCCTGGTTGTCCTGGAACTCTCTATGTAGAGGAGGCTGGCCTTGAACTCACAGAGATCCATCCCTCTCTCAATGCTGGGAATAAAGACATGCCCCAAAGGTGCACACTCATGTTTTAGCCAGTCTCTGTGCTCAGTAGATTTCACAGCAGGGTGCAGAAGCATGGGCTGGCATGGCAGCCCTGGTGGGAAAGGGGGAAAGACAGTACTAGCAGTGGCTCACTGAGGTAAAGGTATTTCTGAAAGGACATGTTAGAAATGGCTAACCGTGTTTCCCCAGCATAGCAGAGGTGAGGAAATGGTTTGGGGCAGAGTATTTTATTAAAGCAGCTGGGCAAGTATCTAGGACACATTGAAACTGACCTCATCCCACCCCCCACCCCCACCCCCGTGCTAGATAGGTCTCTAGAATACTCAGAGAAGGGAGGGAGGATCAATGGATGCTAGCATCTCTAGATTAGCAGGTAACTGTCCAATCCCCTCCAACATGGTTCTGCTGACTGTAAAGTCAATGCCTGCTTCCCCCAGGCTCTCACCAACACTGGGTGCTATGGACTTTTGCATCTCTTCTTCGTTTCCCTGTGTAGCCCTGGCTGTCCTAGAACTCACTACGTAGAGCAGACTGCCCTTGAAATGAGAGATCTACCTGCCTCTGTCTCCTGAGTGCTGAGATCAAAGGTATGTGCCACCACCACCACCACCGCCGCCACCACCCGTGTTTACATCGCCTCTTAAAACCAATGTGCTGGGGCTACTAAGATGGTCCAGTGTGTGAAGACCCTTACCAAGCAACAGTGAAAGCCAGATGACCCACGTCCTTCTCCCAGAACCCATGTAAATGCAAAAGACAAGAACTAACTCTTCAAAGTTGTCCTCTGACCTTCATACCTAAGCTTTGGAAAGGTGTACTTTCATACACACAGTAATAAATAAAAACGTTAAACTTGATATTATGGGGCTGGAGCTGGCTCAGTAGCTAAGAACACTGCTGTTCTGGCAGAGGACCCAAGTTCAGTTCCCTTGTTCACATGGCAGTTCATGACTGTTAACTCCAGTTCAGGCGATCTGATGCCCTCTTCTGGTCTGCGAGGGCACTGCATGCACATGGTGCACAAACATACCTGCAGGTAGAACCACCCACACGCATAAATAAAGTCTTTTGAAAAATAAATCTTTAAGAAAAATGATATTGTGGCCAAGCGGCGGTGCCACATGCCTTTAACCCAAGCACTTGGGAGGCAGAGACAGGTAGATCTCTGAGTTGTAGGTCAGCCTGGTCTCCAGAGTGAATTCCAAGACAGCTGGGGTTACAAACATGCACACATGCATGCATACACAGATGAAAGAAGAAAGAGAGGAGGGAAGAAGGAAAGAAAGGAAGGAAGAAAAAAATTGATACTGAGCTATTGTCACTACGAGTGTCACCAACGCTACCATAACAATTACCAAACACAGTGCGGCGACCATCTTTCATCTCGCCCTCCCTACTCAGATGTTGCCCCCGTCTAGATTTCTTGTCTCTTTTCACTGACTGGAGGGATCTTTTTACACTCAGGATATCCTCTACCAGTACCATGTGCCATGAATGCTTCTTCTTCCTGGCCCCGGACTCTGCCTGAACCTAGTGGGTGGTTTCTTTTACCATACTCACCTTTTTACTGTTTTTGATTCCATTTTTCCTGTTTGCTTTGGAGTTTCTGTTTCCCTAACTGATAACAAACTGGTAGTCTGTCGGAACTGTAATGAGGAGCAGAAAGATAAAATAAAACCCTGCAAGCCCCGCTCTCAATGTGGTCCTTTTAGTATTCCCCTAAGTCTGATTAACTCCGCCCTCTTGCAGCCGGTGGAAGCTTCCAGGAGATGCCACCCTCCTGCCTGAAACCCCAAGTATCTGAGAAAGAATGAAGTCCAAATTCCTCTGGCGTGCTATAGGCTGAGCCTATGAGAGATAGCTGATTGGGCTGGGGGTAGAGTATGGCAACATGACTCCAGAGGACAGCAGGAGTGGAAGTTCAGGGCTGCCATATCTTTGAAGCTGGGTGAAACCTCTCCTGCCATTTAAAAGTTAACAACTGATATCTCAAGCCACAGAGAGTCAAACAAGCCCTGCCTTCTAGCCAGCCTTCGCCATTTCTGCTCTTCTGGCCTGGTGAGTCACCCTCTGTTTACAGTGTCCAGACAGAGGTAGGACTCACTGTCCTGGGATCAAGCTCTACAGGCCATAGTCCCGGAGGAGAGGAACCAATCCCCAATCAAGAAAGGCTCTCAAGGGCAGGATGTGGACACCCAGGGAAGATGGTGTGGTGCAAAACAAACCCTGGGCCTGCAGCCTGGGTTCAGGCCCAGACCTGCTCCTCACTGTCTGTACCCTTGAAAGCCACTCAGCCTTTCTGCCTCAGTTTCCTCGTCTGAAAAATAGGATTAAAAATAGTGTCTACCTCAGTCAGGCATGCTGCTGCCTGATTGAAATCTCAGCACTTTAGAGACTGAGGCAGGAGAATTGAGAGTTCAAGGCCAGACTGGGCTACACATTAAACGGATGCCTGAGCGGTAGTGCATTTGCCTGCTATGTGCAAAGCCCTGGCTTCCATCCCAGCGCTGCCAAAAAAAAAAAAAAAAAAAAAAAAAAAAAAAAAAAAAAAAAGCCAAAACAAGTACTTCCTTCACAGGGCTGCCACGAAAACTGATAGTTAACCTGGAAAGAGCGCAGAGCATGACCCGCAGCACACTTGGGAGCCATTGATGTTGAGGTGCCTTCTCTCACCCTGTCCAGTTCCAGTGTTACTGGACAGCTCCTCCCCCTCCCCCCCACATTCAGGTCAGGGTATGGGCTCTTCTCTAAGAGGTGAACAGACTGACTTCCAAAGTGGCCGCTCTTGCTCTCCCACCCCAGTCAGGTAGCCGCATTCTCTGTTGCCAGTCTCAGGGTGACATTCTGGCAGAGGTACAGTAGTGCGGGATTATGTCCACGTGCCATCCCCCAGCAACAGTGATGTTCAGCATCCCCTCATGCGCTACTAGTCTTTAAAGAGTGAGAGACTTGCTTTCCCTAATGGCTAGTATTTCCTCTTTTGCTTGATTTCATTTCGTCCACAAGTCACTTCCCTAGGGAGAGTTATCTTATTTTTCCCAGGAAGGAAACAGGGGCTCAGCAAGTAACCATAGGTGCTGTCTGGCCCAAGGCATTAAAAACTTTTTATAACTTCTTTCAAATATTTTATCTTTTTTTTTAATTAAAGGGGTTTCTGTCTGAGATTATTTTAATTGTTTTGTTTTGTTTTGCTTTGCTTTTTAAAGTATATGGTGCTGAAGAGATGGCTCAACGATGGAGCTCTGGCTGCTCTTTCAGAGGTCCTGAGTTTGATTCCTGCAAACTGTATCAGGCGGCTTACAACTAATTGCCTGGAACTTCAGCTTCAGGGGCTTCCGGGGTGCCTTCCATGGGCACCAGCATTCATGTATACCCACATACAGTTTTTTTTAAATAATTTCAAGTTGTAAAGATGATAGGACGTGATTTTTATCCTGTTCCAATATAGAAGCATACAATATTGGCCTCTGACCCCCAAGGTTGGCCCTGGTGCACAGAAGGACATTTGGTCCTAGTTGGCTCTCCCTAACTAGGCTCTGACTTCATTTCTCTTCTACTATCTCACAAGGACCCCGCCCCTCTCCCACCTTCATCTCTTTAGCTTCTCCCAACTTCTCCACCTGGATACTGTTCATGCCCCCATTTCACAGACAAGACAAGTGAGGCTCAGAGGCAAAGTCCTCAAGCATAGTCACACAGCTTAGGAACAATTGTTGGTACTGGTACCCATGTGGTAGTCTGCAATAGAGGTTTAAGTGGGAGCAAGACTGGGTGGGCAGGTGTTGCACACCGGCTGGCTGGGAAAAGAGTCTTCGGTTTAGCAGCGATGCCCTGGCAACCTCTGCCTCAGACCAGGTGATCTCTCCTCCCCAAGCTTCACTGAACTCTTGTGGGCATCCTCACAGGAAGAATGTGAGAAAGGAAGCCCAGACTCTGGCTCACAACAGGTGCCCGCTGCAGACAGCTCCCCCGCCTTCCCTCTTATGTGTTGTCAGGCATAGGTCAAGGAAGTGACCAGCGAACAATGGAAGGTCAATCTGGTCCAATGGAAGTGACAAAGAGTGAAGAAGCCTTAGACTCCCTTTAGCTCCTCTTGTCTTGACTTTGAGTCCTGGAGCACCAGGGGTGATGTTTATATAGTTTAAATGGATCTGCTGAGAGATGGTGGGGAAGCTGAGGACAAGGCAGAGGACTGAAGGTCTCGTTGTGCTATATAACTATGGCTGGTCGGGAGCCAGGTCAAGATGTAGACTAGTCTGGCCTCAAGTGCTAGGATCAAAGACAGTCACTAACAGGAAGGCTTTAGGGTAGGATTTTTTTTTGTTATTGTCCTCTCTAAAAATAAGGAAGAGGCTGAGAAGTATTGTTCAGGGCATGTTAAAACTTCAGCTAAAGACACAGGAGCCAGGAGCAGGGGGAACTTTGATTCCTTCCTCACTGGTCTTATCTCCTGACACTCTGAAGAGTGCATGGGAGAAAGGATGGAGAGGGCTAAACTTAATTGCCTTAGAGACAATTTCTGTTTTTTTTCCTTTGTTTATTTGTTGTTTAAATGATTGCCCACTTCCACCCCTCAATTTCTATGGAAAGGTGGCCCGTAGCTTTGTTCCCCTGACACCTTTCCAAGGAGAATGTAGATCTCTTCACTCAAATGTACAAGAAAAGGAAATGTTCTAAAGACGGGGAGGGAAGGCAAAGCCCAATCACAGCTTCACATCACCCAGCGGGCCAGGTGGGGGCGGGGCAGCCATTCACTGACATCACCCGCCTCGTCATGGGAAATAACTTCCGCCGTTCAAAGCCTTATTTGCAATTTTGGAGGCCCAAGGAGGCATTTAAAATCAGCTTGGGTGTTGACATTCAGTTATTAAAACCAAACAAAAGATTCCTTCCCGAGTCTGGCTAGTTCTTCTTAAATTTATCGGGTCCCCACTACCTGATTTAAAGCCCTGAGCAGATGTTTCACAGCAGGACGTTCATCAGCTCCAGATGCCGCTTTGTTCAAGCTGCGTGCATGGCACGCACTGGCAGCCGCGCTCATGCAGAGGGCCTGGGGCTGTGAGCATCCAAGGCTCTCTCCGGCATTTGGCATGCCCACAAGGACCATTTGTAACCCCTGCCTGCGGGTCTGACAGAGAGATGAGCAGCAGAAGTGAGTAGCCAATCACATTCCATCCTATCATCTTTCCCGTTGTCTCCTAGGTAACCGACACAGGGACACATCAGCTCGCTGGGTACCACAGGACACAGGCGTGTGCGTGCACAAGCACTTGCATGCCATCCTAACAGCCTGTAATTCCAGACACTTGGCACGCGCCTGTCAGCACCCTGGACAGCTCCCGGAGCCTCCTCGGGCCTATTGTAGAAGCTTCGGCTCCCACAGCTTTCCTCCTGCATCTGCCCCATACTGGGTCAAACCTCTGTTTGGGATGTCTTGCCCAGCTGCTATTCACACTACTCGGGATCCTGCTTATCTGTGGGGCCAGCCCAGGCTTGGGTTAAGTTCTCCCAAGGTTCTCACCAAAGTCCCTGCCACTGGGGCTGTACATCTTGTATCTCAAGATCTGGACTCCTTCAGTCTTTCAGCTCATCATTTTTCCTCCTGCCTCCTTCCTTGCTGCCCAATCACATGGCCCAACATGTATGACCCCTGAACAGCCATCCTCTCTAGTGCACTGGCTGCTTCTGCCCCAAACCACTGCTCCTCTGCTCTGCGCCTGGCTGAGCCTTCTTATTCTTCAGGCAATTGAAGTCACCTTTTGGGACCACCTGCACTTTGCCTGAAGAAATCTCTCCTACTGGGACTTCGCAGTACATCTCCCCCACTCTGAAGCTGTCCCTCCTCGTTGACTTGTACACTGCTTTATCTGTCCCTCCCCCCGGCAGGTCTTTGTTCACAGTGGGACCCTCCACACAGAACAGAGCCCTAGACATACTGGCTGCTGCTGCTTCATTCCCCATCTCTGTGGAGAAGGATGGGCATCTTCTGATAACCTCTGATTAACACTATGAGAGGCTGTCAGAGAGTAGGAAGGATCAACAAAGGAGCAACCCAAATCAGGCCAACCACAGAAGATGCTGCTGCAGACAGCTGACCATCTCAGTTGAGGTGCACAGGGTCTCTTCTCATCTCTCAGTACCGTCCTCCAAGCACTGGGTACCTTGGATGTCTGTCAGACTGAAGTAACTTCCGCTAAAGATCAGCTTTGGTGTTTCTAACACACAGTCACTGGTTGGCGTGTGCATGGATGTCTGTCAGACTGAAGTAACTTCCGCTAAAGATCAGCTTTGGTGTTTCTAACACACAGTCACTGGTTGGCGTGTGCATGTGTGTGTATGGGAGGAATCTTTCATGAAGCATTTGTTGCAATGAATAGAAGAGAATGTGTCACTGTCTGTAGGAACATAAAGTTTGAGGTGAAGGTTCACTAGAGCATCTCTCTCTCTCAAACACACACACACACACACACACACACACACACACACACACACACAGTGAGCTTCTGGAAGCAAGTATCACATAACTCTCCCCACAATTGCATGGCCATGTGTTTCCCCCTTCCAAGAACCTGGTCACGACTCCAGGCCCTAAAAATGGTCCTGAGTGGTGCTGTTGCTTGAAGTCAACCTCAGAGTGCAAGGCCAGGCAGTGACCAATTAGCCATACAATAGACAGTGCCCTGTGCTGTCCCCCGGGTCATAGCAATGAAGACCCTCACAGAGGCCACTCAGCATAAACTCCACCAATCAGTACTAGATTGCTTCCCCAAATCTAAGGTCAACTCAGCTGTAACTATCAGGAAGGAAGCCCTCCTATTGTGTACTGTCCCTACACTAGGATAGGACAGTAGGGAACCCTTCATGACACCTGCAGGGTGAAGGACAAAGTAAAGCTGCAAAACAGGCTGGAGAGCTGACCCAGCATGCATGAGAGTCCCTGTTCAATGCTTAACACTAAAAAAGGAAAGGGGTGGGAGATTAGCATGACCTAGGTCTCATGGCTGACTACAATAGCTTCAGCTGTCAATCTGACACAAGGCAGGAGTCACCTGGAAGACAGAACCTCCATGAAGAAATTGCTTCCATGGGCATAGCTGTGAGGATTTTATTGATTGCTAACGTTGGAGGGCCCAGCCCACTGTGAGCAGTAACGTCACAGAGCATGCAAGCCTAGACTATATTTTAAAAGGGCAACTAAGCATGAGCCAAGGAGCAAGACAAGAAGCAGCACTTCCTTCAAGGTCTCTACCAGTTCCTGTCTCCAGATTCCTGCCCTGGGTTACTGCCCTGGTTTCCCACTATAATAGACTGTAACCCGAGAAGCAAAATAACCCCCCCCCAGTTGCTTTTGGTTATGACGTTTATCACAGCAATAGGTAAGCAAACTAGGACAGAGTGTTAGACAGACTTGAGTCTAGTCCCAGAGGCCTTACATTACCCAGCAAGGCACCCAGAGGAGTCAGTCTTGTTCAAAACATCCCTTTGTCTGGGTAAAGCTCCTCTTTGATAGAAGCCAGGGGCCCTGTCTCTGTATCTCTTCTGTCCTCAGCTTAGCTTACCTCCCACCACCCAGCCTCTTGTCCAGCGGGACCTCACATCTCAGAGCCTCGCATCAGTGGGAAACCTATGAGAACCAATTTTCCTGTAGCCCAGAGAAAGCCGGAGATCTTGTCTCTTTAAAATAGTAATTTCCTGTCTCGAGATGGCTGCATCAGGCACCCCCCTGCTGTATCGCTGAAGTCAAGGATCAACCCCAACTAAGATTTTCCAGGAAAGGCTGAGTGCTGCCTGTCACCAAGTGAATGGCCTTTGTCCAACAGAAGGCACCCAAGGCAGGCAAAGGTCTCACAGGCATCTGTGAACCCATCCCTCCCTGGTGTCACAGACCTCATACACACTCCATGTTCATGGAGTACATGCCAACTACTTGCTTCCACACATATCCTGTACTGTGCATCACAGGGTGCTCTATGTACATATGTCACAGGACCTGTGCATAGAGTAGGCTGAACAAGAGAACAGCACTTTCCCCACAGAACATTACAGCTCCCAACTTCAAAGCTGGCTCTGAGCTATGTGTCTGGTCAGGACTAAGGCCTCAGAAAAGACCTAGCTGTTTTCAGAAAGCCCATATCTGTCTAAAGGTGAGTGGTGTGCTCCTGGCTGAGCTAGAATTCCTTCTTGGTTTGCTGGCTCCCTGCGAGCACTTCATACCCCCAGCTGACAGCCCTACTAAGTGCCTCCTTCTTCACCTCAGGCAAGAAACTTCCCCCCTGTGTTCCTAAAGTGCCTGGATCTGCCGTTCAGTTTCTAAGTGCTAGGCCCGCAAGCATCACAGGCACCAACTCAGGCTTGATAGGTTATGGGGGTCTAAGCAGAACAGATGGGCAGGACCAATTCTACAGGCCCACTTTTCCTCAGCAAGCTTAGGAAATGAAGACTGAAAATTTCAACGTGGGAGCTAAAAGACACCTAAAGCGTTTGGGTCTCATAGATTGAAGTTCACATCCCAACTATCCCCACTTCCGGGCTGTGTGACCTTGGGAAGCAGGCTTCACCTCTCTGAGGCCAGTCTCACCTGTAAAGTGGAAAGAATCACAGCGCCCCCGAGAGGTGGTTGTGAAGGTTAAAGACAGGGGCAGGTGTGAGGCAGTGTTCGTGCCACCCAGTGTCGCCCTCAAATTTGAGCTATAGTGTGGGGGATGGCTGCTGCCTTTTGCTTCACCTGGTCCGAGACTCGCGGCCCTAGCAATTCTTAATTAGCACCAAACCCAAACTTTGCTCCGCGGTGACAGTCCGGCGTAAGTCCTCCCACTGCCGCTTCACCCTCATCCTCTACCCTGCGGGTGGTGAAGACAACAGGTAAGGGGAGGGGCAGCCTGGAGGTGCGGCGTCGCAGCGCTGCGGCAGGGGAAACCCGGCAGGGACCCTCGTCAGCGCCGGTCTCTTTATAACTTGGGTTGCTGCGGGCGCCGGGTGCGCTCAGTGCCGCAGGCCCAGAGTGCGCAGGAAAGTTGGGCGCCTAGCTCGGTCGGATCCGGGTCCCTGCGGTCCGGGCCCCGCGGGCGGCGCGGAGGAGGAGGCACGTGGTTGCTAATGGCCCAGCTCCTCTGCGGCTGTGCGCACCGCGGTCCTGTCCAGCTCTGAGCAAAACGCGCGTCCCGCGGTGACCCTCCGGCCCCAGGGACACCCGGCCCCTCCGTGCCCGCGTCCTACCTTCGTCCGGCAGCCGCTGCAAGCAGAGCGCGAGGTTCCTGCGCCAGCCCCGCATCCCCGCATCCGCCGGGCGGTTCCACCCGGCCTCGTCCCCGCCTGGCCGGGCGCAGCGCAGGGCTCCGGAGGCCGCGGGCCCAGCGCGCGGGGCATGAGCGGCCGGCTCGGTAGATGCCGCCGGCTCCGCTCCGGCTCCCGCGCCCGCCCGCGGCTGAGCAGCGGCTCCCCGAGAGCGCGCGCTTTCCCGGCGGGGGCGGGGTGGGGCGGCGCGGGAGCCGGGCGGGAGGGGCGCCCGGAGGAGGAGGGCCTCGCACCCGCAACCTGCCAGCGCCGGCCTCCCGCCCCAGCGCTCTGCACTCAAGGATTCATGAATGAACGATTGCGTGGGGGGAATGTATGCATACGTGCATGGATGGATAGATGAATGAATGAATGAATGAATGAATGAACGAACGAACGAACGAACGAACGAACGAACGAACAGGTCAGTAAGTAAAGGAATGAATATGTGAATGCAAGGATGAATGAATGATTGCATCATGAATAAATGGATGAGAGAGTAAACAAATGAATGCATGGACGAATAAATGAATGCATGCATGGGGAATGAGTGGGTTAGTAAGAAATGAACAAGTGCCTGGGTGAATGAACGGATGGGTGAACAAATGAACCAGTGGGTAATAGGCTGTAGGGGTGTGAACAAGTGACTGAATAAATGAATGAGGGCATGAAATAATCAATGAGGAAATTAGTGAAGGGAATAGGTGACTGTTAAATGAATCAATGACCTCCAGCTTTATCTATGACAGGCAAAAGGCATCCAGGACCCTGCCCTGAGGCCTGGCTCCTTCCGGCTCTAGAGGGAGGCCTGAGGCTTGGATTGTGTAAGTGAAGACAGAAAGGCTCAGGAAGGATAGCACTTGTCTGAAGATGATTGTCTGAAGATCTCCGGGTGGCGGTGGGGGAGTGGGAGGATATCTGCTGGGTTTGTCTCTGAACCTAGGAATGGTTCCACCCAACTAGGCTGGCAGCCGTTGGGCTTGGCAGATCTCAGCTCTGAGGAACAGCTTAGAACAGCCAGGTGTGGAAAGGAAGGGTACAGGAGTCTCTCTGGTCAGCAGCAAAGAGGGGATCTGCACAGAGCAACCTATCCCAGAGTGATGGGAAGGTGCACAGCCTCCACCTGGTGCCTGGGTCTGTCAGCTTAACTATATCTGTGGGGAAATCACTAATCTCTCTGAACCACCTCACTCTCTGAAGCTACAAATCTGAGAACATCATGATGTCCCAGCAGATCAAGTCAGGCTGAAACCAGGAGCTTGTGTTCTAGAAGGGAATCTCGTGGCAGAATCGGGAGCTTGATCTATCAACCCATCCATTTAAACTCTGGCCTTCAGAAGGAGTACCTTTGAAAAAAAGAGTATGACTTCAGATCCTCAACTATTTTATAAGGTGGCTGTAATTGGCCCCATTTAGCAAATGAAGATACTAGGGCTCAGAAAGTTTAAGCACAATGCCCAATGCCACACAGCCAGGAGCTAGCAGAACTGACATTTAAATCTGGGTCTGCCCAGCTGCAAGGCAACCCCAGTCAGCACTACCCATGAAGCCTGACATATATGCTTGTCACTAATTTGTGCTCCTAACAACCCTTGATGGATCCCATCACAGCCTGCTATTCATTCCAAACCATTAATCACTCCACTCAGCAGGACTGAGGCAGAGAGCCAGGGAGGGGCAGATCAGCCAGACTCAAGTTTGCAAAGTGAATTCCAGAACTAGGCCTAATGGATGTGTATCCCATGGGAGAGTGGATATCCCTGGGGAGTTGTTCACCCACCAGAGGAGTGAGTGTCCATGCAGTAGGACTGCAGGTTTCTCCTGTCCGTGCCCAGAACCATGGTCTCTATGGCTAGAATGCCAAAGTTCCAAGGAGGATGGGGTAGATTTGCTGACGGAAGAGGGGAAGATCCCTATGCTCAGACAGGGCCCCCAGAAGAGGCCAATGCACTCAGGAGGCAGCGGCAGAGGGTAGGGGGCAGCCTGTGTGGGGAGGGTCTTCAGTGTCCTTTGCTGCAGAACAGGCTACTGGCTGTCTTGTAATACGGCCATTTCATCACGATTGTGAATTGTGTAGGTAAGAATTTGGGCAAAAAGGATATGTAACAATCCTACAATGACATCAAGGGTGGGATAGGGTGCAGGGTGGCTGACAACTGGAGCTGGGATCCTCTGGGATATTCCCTTGATGGTTCCTGGTATCTGCAACTTGAGCTGGCATGGGTCCTCACCAGTGGGATGAGTGAAGGCTGCCCCTCCCCAGTTTGGGAGGTGGGTTTAGTCAGTTACTCTAATGCAGCTGAAGTCATCCGACTGATCGAGAGAAGCTGTTGGTTTTCACTCATGGCTTTGGAGGTCTCAAGCCACAATCACCTGACCTGACTGTGTGGAGCTTGTGGTGGCACACATCTTGGCAGAGCTCTTGGGAGTAGGAAGATAGTGAAAGGCGGAAAGCAGGACCTGAATTAGCCCCTACAAGAGCATGTTTCTAATAACCTAAAGACTGCTGGACTCCAGCCCTTTGACATCTCTCCACTTCCCTTGAGTGCCAAGCTGGAGACCCAGTCTTTAAAGTGCGCATCTTTGGGACAACTGATAGCAGCATGTAAATACACAGATAGCCCCTGAGTTAGGATGGGCAGGCTTGGGACTTGTTGACTTGATGGTGGTGTAGAAGTGACACATGTGCTTTGTAGAAAGCAAACATGCTGCTCTTTGCTCTGGGCGGTAGTTGACGGTAAGGTACTCAGCTCTGTCCGTCCCAACCGTGAGGGACATGGCCTGACATCTGCAGAAAGCTGCAGCTGAGCTACGGTGGGCCACAGGTCAGGCATGTTCTAGGCGTTCTCAATCCAGGATACTTTTGGATTGCAGTGGGTTTCTATGAACAGAACCCCAATATAATGCACATGGCTATGGGGCAAGGAGAAGCAACATCCCAGGACACCCAGTTGATGAGTTGCATCCAAGGGAACAGAAATGGAAGGAAAAATAATGGGGCAATGTGCTGCCTGACCTTCTAACTGAGACATGGCCTCTGATAACTTTCTAACTAGGCCTCAGTTGTGTCCTTTGTAAAAGAGGGATAAGCTCATCCCTGCTGGCAGAGAGTGGGCATGAGAACTGAATGAGTTTACATGAATAAGGTGTCTGCCGTGTGCCTCACAGAGAAGGCACTATGGAAGTGTGAGGTACTCTGAAGAACAGTAGCCACGTGGGGAAGGCTGTTGGGCCAGCTGATCAAAAAGCTGGCTGTTACCACCTCAGTGGCACTCCAGTGTGTCCAGCCTATGCAGCTGGTATGCCTGCTATATGGTGTGTATCCCCATCCTACATAGCCTAGGCTTCTGAGCAGGTAGGTCCTAGCAAGTCTCTGTTAGAAAGCTGGTAAAGACTCCAAGACCTGCTGCAGACAGACCAGACTCAACCAAGGTCATCTCCAGAGTCTAGGAACAAACCCTGGGCCCAGATTGGCTTCCAGACCCTTTGGCCGGGGTTCCCTGGGAATACAAGGGGGGGGGGTGGAATTGGCTCTGGTGCACTAAGCTCCAAACACTCACTGACTGCAGTTTGGGGAATCTGCCAACCTTTGGGGAGAGACAGAATTGGGCTCAGAGGAATGGGGTAGGGGGTGGGGCAGAGGAAATCATTCTCATTAGTTATCATTTTTAATGTAAAAAATCAAACAGGGAGCTTTCCTCATTTTTGACATACATTGACAACAGCATATGAGTTCAATTTATAACCATGTCCATACTTTGGGCTATGCACTCCCAAACCATTCTGCCCACAAAAGACCTGGAAGATCAGAGAACCTTGTGCAAAAGTAATCACCCTGGCACAGGCCAGCCCTCTGAGTGAGTCTACCTGCAGTCAGCACTAACAGTTGCTCCGCAATTACTGCAGGACCCAGCAGGCTCCCAGCAGCCTTTGTGCTCTCACTGCAGCTCCTATATAAGGCACCACATGGAGCTGAGTGTGGCCCGGCCTCCCCCATCGTCCCTAGCTGTTCTTCATTCTTCCCTGGCGATTGCTACCACACAGTTGGCATTCTACATGCTTATATGCCTTTTGCCTTCTGCAACATAATCCAGATCTTTCTGTTGGTCTAACTGGGGACAGTGTTGAGCATTCAAAAGAACAAAGGCTTTTGCAGTTACATAGCCAGGGCCCAAATCCCACACCGTTATTTCATACGTTCCCTATGTGGATGGTTATTGAGTTCCTACTAAGTGCGAGCCACTATATTCCATGCTGAAGTATATCAGCGACCGGATTAAAATCTTTGCTCTCATAAGCCAGCATGCCAACACAGATCAATCGGCTCACTTGATGTACAAGCCCAGACAAATCACTGCAACTCTCTGAGCCTCAGTTTACCCAACTTATAAGTAGGGCTTATAGCTAGCTCTCCCTTCCCCACCCTTGCAGTAAAACTCTGACAAATGTAAGGGCTTGGGAACGTTTGCAGAGGCATTCCATATGCCTAGATTTAGAATGAACCTCATTCTAAGCTCGTTTTCTGTAACTCTTGACAAATACAGATGCTGAGAGGGCAGGAGTTCCAAAGGCCACGCAGTGGGCTGTGCAGAGCATGAACTCCCCCCCCCCCCCCAGGGTACAGCTTTCTGCACTATCCAGTCAGGAATAAAGAAACCCACAATATTCCGTCATGGAGGGGAAGTTCTCTAGTCCCAGAAACTCTGCTTTACCCTGCCTGCCAGAGAGGCTTGAAGCTGACTTGGCTCCTTCATCATCACATGGTCACTAGAGGAAGTAGATCTCAGTTCCCTGGTAAAAACAGCAGTATCGAGTGGAACAAAGGCTTGGGGCACAGGCATTCTCTGCATTTGAGTCACACAAATTGTGCGTGCGTGCGTGTGTGTGTGTGTGTGTGTGTGTGTTCAAATGCATGTGACAGTCAGAGGTCAACTGTGAGTATTATTATTAATGCTGTCCACCATGTTTTTGAAAGTCTCTCACTGTCACTTGGAGCTCGCTGATTAGGTTAAGCTGGTTGGCCGGGGAGCTCCAGTAAGCTGCTTCTTTCTGCCTCCTCAGTGCAGGAGTTAAAAGCAAGCACCACCACACCTAGCTTTGCTATGTGGTTGAATTGGAATTGAAGTCAGGTCCTTATGCATGTGCCATGAGCACTTTACTGACTAAGGCATCTCTCCAGCCCCAAGACTTCTTCTATTCTTGGAATACAATATGGCTGCAGTGCTGAGAATGGGCTTCCCTATTCTCAGCACTGTAGTTCAGCCCTGGCCATCACTTGCCCACCTCCCTAGTCAGACCACAGCCTCAGCCTTCCTTAGTGTCCTACAGACCTTTTAGAGAGCATGTTCCAAGAGGGCTCAGGGTTCTGATCTTTTTAATGAGATTTGAATAAGTGTCCCCAAAGGTCCAGTGTTAAATTATGTGGTTGCAGGCCCATGGGACTGTGATAGAAGAACCCTTAAGAGGTAAGGCCTGATGGGTAGAAGGTCCCTGGGATATGCTCTTTAAGGGGATGTCAGAGATCTATCCCTTCTTTCTGGTTCACTTCCTCCCAGTCAGCTCCTTTCCTCCTGGGTCCCACCATGAGAAATCATGTTTTTGTTTGTTTGTTTGTTTGTTTGTTTGTTCGTTTGTCTGTTGTTATTGCTGTTGCCTGGTTTTGAGACATAGTCACACTGTGTAGTCTGGGCTGGCCTAGAACTTACTTTGTAGTCCAGGCTGGCCTTGAATGCACAGAGATTTGCCTGCCTCGATCTCCAAAGGGCTGTGGGTTTTTTTTTTTTTCGGCGCTGGGGACTGAACCCAGGGCCTTGCGCTTCCTAGGCAAGCGCTCTACCACTGAGCTAAATCCCCAACCAGGGCTGTGTTTAAAGATGTGCACCACCATGCTTCTCCCTCCATGATAAGCTGTGCCATCCAAGCCTAAAGCAACAGGGTCAAGGAACTATGGGCTGAAAGCTTCAAAACCGTGAGCCAAAGCAAATGTTTTAAGGCAGGCTCAGTGCTATGCACAGAGGGACACTGTCTTTAGCTTTCAAAGGCTATCTGAAATCACTGGTTTAAGCAATTATTTGCTCCATCTTAGAAGTGTCTCCCTCTGTCACCAAAGGAGTTTTAGAACTGGTGGGCTATCCCAGACTTGCAGAGCTCCTTCTTTAAAACAGACCTGCTTCTGACTATAAGAAAGCAGTTTATACTTAAGTGTAGGGAAGGGGCTTCCAGGATCAAGAGAGGAAATTCTTGCCACAGGATCTGCCTTTTGGCCATTTGCCTGGTATTAGCAGCACATGGCAAAATGGAAGAGTCACATACTATCTGCATAGTTTCATGGTGCTGTGGAGATAGAAGGTGATGCCCACGATCAAAGCCAACAGAGAAAGGATCCCAGAGAGATCCCAGTATGGATGGATGTTGTTCCTTCCAGGTGTTTGCCAATTCTGAAGCCTTGCAGGCGAAGGGGGGTTGGTGGTGGAAGAAGCAGAAATCTTTTTTTTTTTTTTTTTTTGCAGAAATCTCTTTATAAAGCAGTAGGAATGCCAAGCATGGTGGTGTAAACCTCTAATCCCAACCTTGGGGATGATGAGGCAGGAACATTGCACATTTGAGGCCAACCTGAGCTAAATAATGAAACCCTGTCTCAGAAAACCGAGGGCTGGGGATGTGATTCAATGATACTGCAAGTTCCTATCTTGTGTTCCTAAGCTTGACTCCACATCTGCCACCCACTAAAAAAAGCTGTAGGGAGTGGTCTTTAATCTCATTACATGTGGGAGACAAAAGTGGAAGGCACAGCCCAGTAAGGAGCTGATGCCTTACCAGTAAGCATTCTAGGCTTTCAGTTGGGACCACAGGTTATGACCCAGGGACTGGGGGGAGCTAAGGGAAACCAAAACTGATAGCAGTTGCAACCCAGACTCTAATCAACTCAATTTTTGTTTTTAAAAAATTATTTATTTATTTTCTGTATATAAGTACACTGTAGCTGTCTTCAGACACACCAGAAGAAGGCATAGGATCCCAGTACAGATAATTGTGAGTGCACGTGTGGTTGCTGGGAATTGAACTCAGGACCTCTGGAAGAGCAGCTAGTGCTCTTAACCACTGAGCCATCTCTCCAGACCCCAAATTAACTTGATTTTTAATTAATCAATTTATCCATGTTTGACAGGGCCTCACTATTGTAGCCCTAGCTGGCTTGAACTTGCTAGCTGGCCCTGGCCTTGAACTCAAAGAGTTCCATTCTATCTATGCTGCTTGAGTGCTGGGATCAAAGACCTACAGCACCATGCTTTATTCATTGCAATTTTAAATTCAAACAGAGTGATATATCCTTGCTGTGTCTACAGCCACAGGAAAGGGATCCATCCTCTGGAGAAAGGTAATACACAATTTCCTCAGTGTTTGGTGCATAATATCTGACTTTCCACTTAAAAGCAAGTTTTTTTTTAAAGATTTATTTTATTCATATGAGTACACTATAGCTATCTTCAGACACACCAGAAGAGGGCGTCGAATCCCATTACAGATGGTTGTGAACCACCATGTGGTTGCTGGGAATTGAACTCAGGGCCTCAGGAAGAGCAGTCAGTGCTCTTAACCGCTGAGCCATCTCTCCAGCCCCTAAAAGCAAGTTTTTAACAACTGTACCAGTTAACAGATAAGATGGGAAGAGAAAAACAAAACAAAACAAAACAGCAATAGAAATAAACTAAGAAGCTTAGTATTTGTTACTGTAGACAATGTGGTATTGTTATTGTAGACAATGTGGTATTGTTATTGTAGACAATGTAATATTGTTACTATAGACAATGTAGTATTGTTACTGCAGAAAATGTAGTATTGTTACTGTGGACAATGTTACCAAGCACAGGCTCAGAAATGACTGAGAACAATGTGTTCTAGAGACTACAAGAGAACCAGGATCTATAAAAGATTTAAGAACAACAACAAAATATGCTGGCCCTGACATCCAGAAGCCAATGCATGAGCTTATAGCTTAATAAACACATCTTCAGAGAGTTAGTGAATTGGAAGACAGTCTTTTTACCAGACATGCAGAAAACTATTTCTGTATAAGGAACTAATGAAAAACCCAGAGATGAGAGCTAGGGCCCAGGAAAAATGTGCACTATCCATGTGACTGATACCAGGAGGGAAGAAGAAATAAAATGGAGCAGAAACAATAATTTTCATAATGACCAAAACTTTTCCAAAATCAGTGGGGAAGATAGACATCAATTTCTAAGCAGGATAAATTGAAGAGAAATCATAAACAGATAAGAAAATTTTCTAAAATCCAAAATCAAAGTAGTCACAAAACCCACAACAGTGTTGTCTCACCTGTGTATGGAATCGACAAAATGAAAGTCACAGAAGCAGAGCATGGAAGGTAGATACCACTGTCTGGGGTGTTGGGAGTGAAGAATCTTGGTTAAAAGAGACAAAACTGGGAGCAGGGAACCTGGGTTTCAGTCTCAGGACCCACATGGCAGCTCACAACCATCTGAAACTCCAGTTCCAGGGGATCTGATGCCCCTCCTGAACTTCTCTGACATTGCATGCATGTGATACATAGACATACATGCAGGCAAAACACTCATGCATGTACAAATAAATATTTTTTTTAAAAAAGAGACAAATTGTGAATCAAATAGAGAAATGAATTTAATAGTTCGGTTGTTCAGCAGGGTGACTATAGATAAAAATGTACTGTGTATTTGAAAAATCATGCCCAGCATGGTACACACCTTTAATCCCAGAGGCAGAGGCAGGCTGATCGCTATTTCAGGTTAGCCTGGTCTACATAGCAAGTTCCAGAGATACACAGGGAGACTCTGTCTCAAAACATTCAAACACATTTGAATGCCTTTTGAGATTCAAACTCATGATAGCAATGGAAATGGGAAAAGTTTAAATGAAATTAAAATAGTCTAAGACTCTGGCATTGTTCAGAATAAGAAGCACAAGTTTGCGCTGGATTCTAATGAATTGGGGGAGACAGTAATACAGAGCTAACAACCAAGGGAGTAAAGGATTTTCAGTTGATATCCTCACACAGGCCATATGAAGCAGTAACACACACCTACGATTGCTCTCAGATAAGGAAAGAAAAGCAAGGAAGCAAACAAAATAGTTAGGGTTGACAAACACTAGGGAGATAAATATAAAATGGAATTAGTTCACTGAATATTGTTAGGTACTTAGAGCAAGGAGTGGGCTCGGCAATTAAGGCAGAGTCTCTTCTGCCACTTGAAATAGAATGTAAAGACAAGAGAGGAGTTCAGGAGATGGCCCAATGGAGAGAGAGCTTGCTGTGTGAACACAGGGACCTAATGTGGGATCTCCACGTGTACCTGTTACCCCAGCTCTGGTGGGGCTGAGACAGCCATTTTCCCTAGCCTAGACTAGTGAGAGCCAGGTTCAAGGAGAGACCCTGTCTCAGAAAAGTAAGGTGGAGAGGGACTGAGGAAAACATTCTAGTGACAGCCCCTGGCCTCCACATGAAGCTGCATGGGCAGGCAGGCCTGTATATACGTGTGCACAAACTAAATACATTTAAAAAAATGGAGAGAGAGAGAGACAGAGAAGAGAAAGAGAGAGACAGAGACGGAGACAAAGAGATACAGAGAGAGATAGACAGACAGAGACAGACAGAGAGACAGAGAGACAGAGATTCGGGTCTGTAGGAAACATAGAATGGTAGGTACTGGCAGACAGGGGTACTGAGGGGTCTGATTGAAGAACGTATCTATGTATGCAAATATGAAGGGAAAGAATAATGGGGACCCTTGGATTATCAAGCTCCCAAACCGTAAAAGCAACTATTTAAGATACCTGGGTTCATCCCGTCGACCCCATCATATTGCAGACAATAGACTGATGTGTAAGCAAAAAGACAAACTTTGTAAGCATGTATTCATGATTTTCACGTTGCCATGACAAAACACCCGACAGAAGCCGCTCAAGAAGGAAGGCCTTACGTTAGCTCACAGTTTGGGGGGAGGCCGGAAAGAGTGTGAGCAGGAGCTTCAAGGGCTGCTCACGCTCCACCCACAGCCAAGAACACAGAAAGATGCACGCGTGTGCTCAGCTCACTTCCTTCCTTTTGATTCAGTCCTGGATCCCACGGGATGCTGCTGCTCACGCTCAGGGCGGGGGTGTCCCCACCCCAGGCAAACCTTTCTGGAAACACCCTCACAGCTGCAGTCAGAGACGGGAATCCCTAGTAACTCCACGTCCAGTCAAACTGACAACAAAGATTGGCCATCACAGCCAGGAAGGTGTGATGGCAGCAGGGGCTGGATGCATGGGGGCAAGAGTGGGAGAATGCTTGCTCATGTCTTAGCAGATCAAGAAGATGAAATCTGGGGAAGCAGAGCCAGACTTCATAAGCCTCAAGACCTGACCCTGAGGCTTTACACCTGCCTGCTAGGCCCCATGCCTCAAAGATTCCACAGCCTCTCCAAACTCTGCACTTATCAGCCTGGTATGGTGGCACACACCTGTAAACATAGAACTTGGGAGGTAGAGCAAGAGATAAACGTTATTCTTTACTATATATTGATTTTTTTTTGAGGCTAGTCTGGGCTATGTAAGACACCATCTCAAAAGATCAAAAGCAAAACAGAACGGTGCCTCTAGCTGGGAACCAAGTGTTCCAACACATGAGTCTTTGAGGGACAAGTCACACTCAAAAACTGTAACAGACTGTATCACAATTGATGTGGGGTGTGGAGCCCTCATCCTGTGGCCTTTGGGAGGAGCTGGGGCAATGGCCGCGGAGATGGCTGGAGAGGAGGAAGGGCCTACAGGTAACACGTGATGCAGCTGAACCCCAAGAGAGACAAGACATTTGATGAGAGCACATGGTTTGTGCAGTGTAACAAACAGCTCCCCCTGCCTACACAGCAGGGTAGTTACAGGACAGAAAAGGCAAGAGGGCTGAAAGGCTGGGATTTTGTTTGTTTGCATGGTTTTTGTTTTGTTTTGACCTCTAGTTAGGCATTGCTAGCTGTAGTTAAGGAGATGCAGTGAATTATGACTTAAAGAATGTCAGGTGATGGGTAAGTGCCTCTTGTAGTCAGTCATTATGAAGGAGTTGGTAGGGTGGGGAAGGTAAGAGTCTAGGAAAAAAACAAGCCCTAGCACTTAGGACATAGAAGACAAGTGGATATCTGTGAGTTTGAGACCATTCTTGTATACATAGCAAGTTCCAGAACAGCCAGACCTACAGAGTAAGACCTTGTCTCAAAAAAAAAAAGCCCACAAAAAATTCTGGAAACCAAATTTCTTTTGTTAGGGGGGATTCGTCATTGTTTAGTCAAAATGGAAGTGCTTTACAAAACAGTAAGTTAACATGGCTAACAGTGGAGAGAGCTGGCTATTGTGACAAACAGTTACCCAAGAGCACAGTAGATGGACTGCAACAAAAGCTGGTTTCTACTTACATGAAATCTAAAACCTCTCTGAGCAGTCACTCAGGGTCCAAACCTCTTCCAGACTGTGGCCACCATTTTAACATACCCATATATGTTTAGTCGATAGGAAGGGGAGACAGGAGATAGGATTGCTTAGACAGTGTTTATAGTCCAGGCTTAGAGAAAGTGAACATTACCTAAAAGATGGATGCTTAAAAATCTCATTGCCTTAGACCAGCTGCTCTTGGGGCCAAGCTTCAGGGACCTCCTGTAAGCGCTTATTAAAGGAGAGTGAGTGCTCAGAGTGAAAGAACAGCTAGAATCCAGCCTCTGCTCACATGGGCTTTGCAGCAGCTCCATTCACCGGCACCCTCCTGACACATGTTTTATGAGTCCCTACTTAGTAGACTGTCTGGTGCCAGGATCTCTTACCTAGGAAATGAATTTACAACAAAGCCATACTTGCTGCTTCCCAACCCCTCCCCTGCCTTCCTGGGAGTCAGAGAGCCTACATGAAACTTTCTCATGCCCAAAAAGAAGGATTCTGCTTCTACCACACAGGCTCTGATTTCTCTCTTTAGATCCCATGATGCTGTCTGTCACTGATGCTGGGGCCTGAGCTATCCTTGGAGCTCCTGCCACTCTTTTGCTCCTCTGTCTATTTGTCCATTAATAACTATTCTCATAACTCCCTACTCCCCAGCAATCTGCCTTAGTGTTCTCTGATACCCACAGCCCCAAACCAAGGCATAACAGGGAAAACTGAAAAAGGAAACTGAATTGTGTCAAAGGGAAACTGAATTGAGTCGAGATGAGAGCTAAGAAGTCAGTGTTAAAGATATCCCTCTTCCATCTCCTAGGAGGAGTGTCACTTCCCTGACTTCCTCCAGTCTCCAGTTGAGTGCAGCCAGTGGGAGCAGTGGGCAGCCCACACTCCCAAGAGTGAGTATGGGTAGGGCTGAGGCTGCATCTTCTGCAGCAAGAGAGAAAGGCTGTCCCCAGTGAGGAGAATTTGGTGGTGTGGAGGTTTGACTGAGAAACATCCCCAGAGGATGTTTGAACACTTGGTCCCCAGGTGGTGGTACTGTTTGAGGAACTGTTGGTGAAAAGTGGAGGCCAGCTTGTGGAAGTATATCACTGGCGTCTGAGAGGGGATGCAGAAAAGAAACTGCCGACATGACTGCTCCATGATACGGTGAAGGCTTTTGTTATTGTTGTGAGGAACAGAACAGCCAGAAGCATCTGGAAGAATCCAGAGTAGAGAGGGAACGGAGGAGACTAAACATGACCAGAAGGCTGTACATGGCCAGGGAAGTCGGAGAGTGGGAGAGAAGAATGGACAAAGCAAGAGAGTAAGGGAGAAAGCATAGTAAAAGGCAGGACTAAGATAAGAGAGTAAGTGGATAGCAAGATATATATCTACCTCTCTATATCATCTATATCAAGAGACAGACAGACAGACACACAGGGTGGGGGGGATAGTGGGTAATAAGGAGGGTGAGGAGGACCAGGAGACTGTAGGAGCTTTGAAGTGTATTAAAGTACTTGTGAGTAGGGACTGAAGGAGCCTGGAGGCTGGCATGGGCTTTGATATGCAGCCACAGGTCTAGGTCAATGGAAAGCCATTAGTCCCTTCTGACAGGCAAAAGAAATGACTCCTTTTGGCATATGGGAACTGGTTTTTAGAAGTTCCTGAGGAACACAGGCTTTTGCCTAACTACCAGAAATCCTCTTACAGTCCAGGTTGAGCTGGATATTTGGACAGCATGACACTAACAACTGGGAGTAGGCTTTGATGTTTCAAACCCCTGTGCCATTTCCAGTGTGTTCCCACTTGCTCTCTCCCACCCACCCACCTTGGTCTTTCTCTATGTGTCTGTCTCTGTTTTCCCCACCTCTCTCAGATGTGTGCTCTGGGTTCTAGTTGTGATCTCTCAGCTTGCCCGCACTCCTGCCTGCTGCTTGCTGCCATAGTTCTCTACCACGGCGGACCCTTCTCCTCTGGAACTATAAGCTCAGATAAACTCTTCTATACAAGACCACTTGTAGACAAGGACAGCCTGGTCTACAGAGTGAGTTCCAGGACATCCAGAGCTACACAGAGAAACTGTCTCAAAAAAAAAAAAAGATAAAGTAGGGAGATGGAGAGGGGGTGAGTTATTCTCAGCTCTTCCACTGGCCCCTTTGCTTCCCCTGTGCCTGCTGCCGGAACTTTGGTGGCTCGCAACATTTATTCCTTCTTCACTTATCTTGCTTGTTGCAGTCCAGCTCTCACAAAGAATCCCAAGGGAACATCGAGAAATGTCATGTCCCATGACTCACAACAGCATTCTGGGGAGAGTCATTCAATGAGTGCCAGCCAAGTGTCAGGCCAGCACTGGACACAGCACCATGGAACCCTATTCCCCAATGACCAGTGCTCCTGGAGTGAAGGGGCCACCCAACTTTATCCTGCTTCATCTTCCCTCCAGGAAAAGAGCTTCCATTTGTGTCTGTTATTATCTGTGTTTCTCACTAGAAACACAGAGCAGAGCCTTGTGGGACTGGTGGATTCTTTCCCTGTAGTCCCTGGTCTGACAAGGAGTAGTGCCATATAACACAGGCATTTGTAAGGTCTTAGTCATTACTAATTCTTCTAAGCATCGACATGGCTCTAAGAAACAGGTTTTCTTTTGTTATGATTTTAAGGATGACAAGGCTAAATGCTAAAGGGTTGAGACAGTTTACCCCCAAGAAGTAGCAAAATCAGGGATCCCCGGCAGCCTGGCCCCAGATTGGGCTCAAGGAGTCTGTTGACTAAATCAGTGACTTGCCCTTCCCACATGGGGAAACTGAGGTCAGGCATTGTCTGTATTGCCTCCAAAACTTGTATCCCTCATACAGTTCCTTAGGCCTTATGTTCTGGGTGTGGAGGTCCAATCAGAGGGATTGGGCTTCTACTGCTCAGAACCTCCTTAGTGTAGGAGCCTTGCATACTCAAAAGCCTCAGAGGCAGTCAGGGAGTTGGGGGCTCCGAAATGTCTCTGGGGGAGATGTACAGTTGAGGAAGGAATGTCCCAGGACACAGTGTCCTTCCGGTTACTTGTGAGCCGTGGTCCCTACTAGGCCCTGGCTTCCCCATTTCTTGCAGCCTTGGTCTAGGAAACTGTCTGTGCTCTACATGGCTCTTCTCTGTTCTGGCTAAGCCTACTGCCTACAGGGTACAGGAGCCTCTGGTCAGATCCAGGGCTTCAAATTCCCAAACCCAGAAGGCCAGACTCAGGAAAATCAAATGACATTCTACCAACAGATCCCAGCCTTAGCAATTAAAGTGCTATCATTTGAAAAGCACTGAAAGCTGAAATATCCAGACTTTGAGATTCCAGACAGCAAGGTGGCTGGCTCAGTGGGAAAGGGTGTTGCATTTCTACTCTTCATTCTTCCTGACAAACAGATGTTGGGATGAGTGCAACACCAGAAAAAAGAAAAAAGTCTCTGTCTCTCTGTCTTTGTCTCTCTGTGTCTTTGTCTCTGTTTCTTTCTGGCCCTCTGTCTCTGTCTGTCTCTCTTTCTCTCTCTTTGTTTCTGTCTCTCTCTGACAAGCAAAGCTTGATTTTAGGGATTGAAAAGGTAGGTCAATAGATAAGAGCTCAACTTGAACTGGCTTTGTTGAGTGGGAGCCTAGAGACCTTGTGTACCACTGTGAAAATCTCAGATTCTGCCCTTAAAGAGGCAAACCTAATTGTCCTTTGAGGACTGTGAGGCTGGAGTTTGCCCAGTTTTGGATGCCTAGCCTACAGTGTGGCAGAATTTATAACCACCCCATTCTCTTAGCCTGTCTGCTGCCAGCCCACCCCAGGGGCTGTTGTGTGACAGCAGTTCCTAGTTGCCGTCGGCCATTAGACAGATGTTTCTGTTCGCAGGACAGCATACTGTGGCACAGATTGTCCCTAGGCATAGCTGGGGCAGAGGCTCTGGCTGCATCCAAGACTTATTTAGAAGGGGAAGCCCGCTCACCAGCATTCTCAGATTACCATAGGCAAAGGCAGGTGAACAGAGCTGTAGGGAAGGCAGCTGGAGAGAACTCAACATTTGATGAATTCCCACTGCGTGGCAGACCAGTGTTTGTGGACACACAAAACCTTTGTGCACATAGAATCTTTGTGCTGTGTTTGGGTCTAGCTAGGGAGACAGATGTTAATTATTCACTCGAATTAATACACAGTTTTCCAAAGCCAGCCAACTTACAAGGGATGTTGAGGCTCTGGAGCCCAGACGCTGCTGCTGTTGTCACAAACCCAGCTTACCTTTTAGATGTTCTTCTGGGGCCTTATGTCATCCACAGGATCCAGACGGGATGAAGTTAAGGGCCACTTCAGGTAAACACTGACCCTAACCAATCAGAGCATTCCACTTCTTGACCTCTCTAATGATTGGTCAGAGATGTAGCTGGGACCTAAGTCAGTTTTTGGTTTTTTTTTTTTTTTAAAGACAACTGAGAGAAAAGAAAGCTCTCAGCTGGGGCTTCTAAACTAGAAGTCAAAATCTGGAATTGCTCTGGGATCTCAAAGGACAGTTCACCAAAGCGGGGAACCCAAAGGAGAAGGTGAGAGACTTGTCACTGTCAGACTCTGGCAGTGCCATATGAGATCCTAGATCCAGCGATACTCTAGGCCAGACACCTCCCTCCTCCTCCTCCCTGGGGTTTTCTATTATCTGATCCAGCAATCACTCTTTCTGGCTTAAGTCTCTCTAAGTTTGTTTTCCCATCAACTGCATTTGAGAGCTTAGTCTGCTGCTAAGGGACTGAAGGGTGGGGAAGGCTACCCCAAGAAGTGACATTTCTGCTGAGCACTGAAGGGCAAAGTGAAGGAGATAAGAGACTGTGTGTGAATTCAGCATTTGGGGGATTTGAAAACTGAGATATTCAGGGAACTAACTCATCCTTTGTGGGCAGAGTCACCATGAGGGCAGGCCGTCGATAATTGCACCCACTGCTTACGTCAGTCTCGGCTTTCAGCTTCGGTAAACATGGAAACGGTCATATCTATCCAGCTATGCTAAGACCTATGCTCTAATGTGCCCTGTGTGGGCAGAACATGGTCTTCCTGTTCTGACCAGTCTCAGGAGAGCGGAGCCCAAGCTGCCTTCAAAAGCACCCAAGCTTCAGGCTTCAGAGGCAAGAGAGGAGAAGGAGGGAGGGAGGGAGGGAGTGAGAGAAGGGAAAGGATGGGGGTGGGAGCAGAGAAAGAACAATTAAAACAAAAAGCAATAACAAACTGTAAATGGACCTACTTTTTAAATACAAATAAGCATTTCATAATTTACTAGCTTTATAATATCATATAATTTCGTGGTTTCGACTTTCTTCAATTTTAAGTGTCTGGTTTTTTTCATTATGAAAGTCATAAACTCCATTTTGGAATATGCAGTAGAGAATTGTAACTCTTTATAATGTTCTTGTCCTGACCCAACTGCAGTCGGGTTTGTGGTACTTTTCTTTCTATTTGGCTGCTTCCGTGCAGTGAGGAGAGACCAGTGCCACTTTTTTTTTTCTTTTCTTTTTTTCGGAGCTGGGGACCGAACCCAGGGCCTTGTGCTTGCTAGGCAAGCGCTCTACCACTGAGCTAAATCCCCAACCCCACCAGTGCCACTTTTCAAATGTGGACATGCACACAGGTCCCTAGGGATTTATTTAAAGTAATTCCTGGCTCAGTGGGTCTGGGGTGGCATTGTGACTGCATATATCTAATGTGTTCCAGGGCGTGCCAGGCAGTTTCAGACCTCAGAAAAAGCCAGGCCCACCTAGACCAATGCCAGGTTTTGTGGTCTTGGGCAACCCAAAGCTTTGTCTCACATGGAATCCTGGCTTGTAAGGGTACCCTGTTAATATCTAGTTGAATTAAAGGGGCAGAGTCAGGAAGTGCTTAAGCACCAGGTCGTGCAACTGGGAGAAGTGGGTGGCTTTGGAAGGGCAATCTTGAGAGGCCACTAAAGCATGAGACCTATGGGAGTCTGTTCCAGAGGGAGGTTCCTAAGCACCAGCAACTGCTGAGGAATGTGGTCCTAAGCACCGCAGGACTCCAGCTTGTCTCAGAGAGTAGTCCGGGGGTATTCTATAGAAACACAAGGTGTCTCCACACCTCCCTCACCCCTTCCTCCTACAACACCCACATGAATGCTCTATTCATGTCTAATTAGGTCGGCTATTGTTTCACTTTCCTTTCTGTTGCTATGGTAAAACACTCTGACCGAAAGTAACTTGGTAATGAAAAGGTTTATCTGGGTTATACTTCCAGGGCACAGTTCGTCACTGAGGGAAGTCAGGGCAAGAACTTGAAGCAGAAACCATGGAGCTTTGTTGGCTCACTCACAGATTCATGCTTAACTAACTTTCTTATACAGCTCATGACCTCCTGCCCAGGGAATGGTGCTGCCCACAGTGGGCTGGGTCATTCTACATCAATTAACAGTCAAGACAATACCCCATAGACATGTGGATCTGATCTAGGCAACTCCTCAATAGAAGTTTTCCTTTCAGGTGACTTGAGGCTGTGTCAAGTTGACTATTAAAGCTAACTAGGCTAGCTCCTAAGGTAGGCCATGTAACTAGCTTGCTAACCTTCAGCCTCAGTCCATGCTTGCTGCCTGTTTCCAGCTGAAATTTTCTGTTATAAGTCTACAAAATATCTATCTTAGGTGGTGGGAGCACCTATTCAGTAATTCTCTGGGACCCCACAAAGTTAACTCCACTTTCTTGTTCACTTAGCATGAACAGGCACCTGCCTGATGCTTACCCTCATAGTCTAGCATTTACCTTCCTGGGGTCTGGCTCCTTTTAATGCCCTTGCTTTATCTTCAGGGCTCCGTATGAGCTTAAAAAAAATGGTCTCTTGTTCCATGGCTTTGGGCCTGAAGTAAAGCACACTGTTGTGGCAGAGAGGGTGTGGTGGAGCAGAAGTGCTCCCCTCACTAGAACCAGGAAGCAGAGAGTGTGCATGGGCTAGACACTATATACCTTAACCCCCCAAAGTGACCCCTTCCTCCAACCAGATCCCACCTCTCAGTTCCTCCTACCTCCCAGTAATGCCACAGGTTATGAATCCATTGATGGATTGATCCATTGATCATGAGAACCCCCATGATCCCACTGCCTTTCAATGACTGGTTCCATTACCAGGTGTTAGTGGCGATTTTATAAATGTTCGTTGTAGTCTTAACCCAGCTAGCTCCCAAATAACTGAGACTGGAATATTATATTTATTTAACAAGCTTTAAGGGCACAACAACTGAGCAGTATTAATCTATTTTAATCCTCTACAGTAATCTGGCTACCTCCCAGTCAAAATCCTAGTGATACTTGCATTTCATTACTGATCTGGCTCTCTGAGCTCTAGGTGTTTTCTCAGGGTGTCTCCTCTCTCTTTTTTGTGATGAATTCCCCACTTCCTCTCTACCCCCAATCTCCATTCCCACTGTGAGGAAGTCTAGCCCTATTCTCTCTTCTGCTCAATCACTGGCTGATCAGCTTCTCAATTGACCAATCAAGGAATAATTGGGGAGCAATGTTTTGCAACCAGATATGGGGGCACAGAAGTCAGCATTTGAATAATACAAGAATAATCTTTCTTTACACAATACACAATAACATTATGCCTACAACCAGGGAACCAAGCTTCCAGCACATGAGTGATATTTTATATCCAACAGTAACAGCCTCAAGTGAGATTTCCTGCCTTGATCACCACAGAACCAACTTTCCTCCTCCTCAGAACCTGGATCAGAAACCTCTTCTCCACAAGTCCTTTAGTCCCTTACTTACAAGACTTAACCTCATCCTGTGCTTGCCTTGTGTCTTGAACTCATCATCTATAAGGTCTGAGCTCTGGGGAGCAATCAGCTTAGGAAGAAAACAAGGGAGAATTAATGTTTAACAGGAAAGTCTAGACTTCCAGAGTCGAGACCAAGGTTTAAGTTGTGCTGCTGAGACCCTATCTAAGAATAGGCTCTGTTTCTTCTTCTGTAGTTTTTCTCTCAAAAACTCCAGAAAACATCTCAGGTTTCACTTTGCCTTCCTAATTCAAGTTTGAAGGTCATCACTTCCGCAGAAGCCTAACAAAATTCCAGGATTGAGTATCTTTGGCTACTGTGGGTCATATATTGATGCTTACACCAATTTCTGTGACTAGGGGAATCAATAGCCTGATTGGCTCATCTGGGATCACATGGTTACTACTGGAGTCAGAGGGACTCCAAGTGGAGGTTGTATCCTGGAAGCCCAGGCCCACAGGGGTCACAGGAAAGTTACTTAAAGAACTTTCCCAGGGTGGTGGCTTGTGTCAGTCTCTCCTCCAGCAATGAAAGGAGTATGCATCCTTCTAATGTGTCATTCCAGAACATCATTCCAGCCCAGTGGATGAGGAGTTTTGTAAATGGCCATTAAACTACTTTTGATGCAACTGGCTTGCTATGTAGGTCACCTAGGAAGTAAATCAGAGCAGAATGTGACAGAGACCTTTTTGTATGACAAGGTGTACTTAGAAATGTGTCCTGACACTTGGAGGGTCACAAGCTCGGGTTAGCTCAGTGTTTGTGTCTCATATAATCTGCCCACTGTGCTGGGGGTGGGTAGGACTCCTATCTGGATGAGTGAGAAAAACATTGTCCAGGGACTTCAAGGCTCTTATCCCAGGCAGCATATCTGACAGAATGCTAATCCCTGGCAGACCGTCTCTGAAGCTCTGCTGTAGGGCAGGGAGGCTAGTGTTCTGGGACTTTCTGATGGTTTGCTAAGGGGGTTCTCAATTTCAAGGGACAAGAAGGAAGGTTCTAGAATTAGTTATTTGTCTACTGCTGTGATAAAACACCATGACCAAGGCAATGTATAAAAGGAAGGGTTTTATTTGACCCTCATTTCCAGAGGGATGAATCTGCCATAGTTGGGAAGTGTGGTGGCAAGTAGCAGGCATGGTTCCAGTGCGCGCACGCACACACACACACACACACACACACACACACACACACGGGGGTGGGGGGAGTAAGAGAGAGAGAGAGAGAGAGAGAGAGAGAGAGAGAGAGAGAGAGAGAAGAAAGGGAGGGACGGAGGGATGGAGGGAAGAGGGAGAGAGGACCACGGTAGGAATGGTACCAGGCTTTAAGACTTCAAAACCAGTGGCATACTTCTCAAGGGCACACCTCTTAAAACTCCCCAAACAGCATCACCAACTGGAGACCAAGTATTCAAGCATCAGAACCTATGAGGGGCTTTCTCATTTATACCACCACACCCCCTTTGGAGCCTGGTGGAAATATGCCTCTTTGGTTGTCCTCAGAAGTACCTGACCCCTGAGAGGTGGGAAACCCAGCTGTGATTTGGAGAGGATAAAGCACTGAGAGACTTGAGAGCAGAGGACAGGCGGCTGGGGCAGAGCACTGAGCCCATGCTGCCTCAGCAACTGGAGCAGAAGGCCAGGGACTTGGGGGACCCAGGCAGAAGCACTCGAGAGTTGTTCTACTTGAAAGCCAAGGGAGCTGGCGTGCATGTACCTCAACTGTTGTAAACCATTGGTTGGATCTGCTCCATAAGGGTGGTAATTGGCCAGCAAGTACAGCATCGAGAAGGAAGCCTTAGGCACTGCCAGATGGGCAGGCCTCTGTGGCTTGAAGAGGGTGAAGGATCTAACAGTTTGGGGGGCATAGGCTGGGGAGGACTTTCCTCCCAAGGTTCAGACGAACCATTCTCTAGAGGAAAGCAGGGCATGATTCTGAAAATCAGGCCACCTCAAGTGCTCAGTACTGGTGGGCTCCAGAGGCAGAGGCCATGAGGTAGCTTCAAGGCCTGAGCAAGTCTGGCAGAGTCAGGACTATGTTCTCCCCCCACCCTTTTTTTTATCATGAATGTAGCTGGGGCTGGAGCCAGAGCCTTCTGGAGTTGGGAGGTTAGCTAGTCCTCACTGCTTTTAACAGCATCAGGATAAAATGTTTCAGCTGTTAAATGGGCATCCATGTGGAACCACTCCAAGTGTATGGTGCTGCCCCAGGCTGGCGAGAGAGCTTGGCTGTTGAGAGCTGGACCCATCTCTTCAGGATGTAAGTTGGGTTTCCTGGCCTCTCTTCCAACATCCCCTACCAATAGGGTCATGGAAGGTGATAGGAAACACGTGCCTTTCCTTCAGAACTGGACGCTATAAGTTTCCGCCAAAGTAAATCATGAAGTCAAATCACATTCAGGTAGAGAAGAGTGTTCTCTTTCAACAGAAAGAGCCATGAAGTCCCATTGCACAGGGTGGTGGGCACAGGGAAGCCAATGGGGGACATATGGAAATGGCTGGGGCCACTACTCTTAGCTGATTTCCAAACTGCTTCTGAACAGAGAGAGGAAGAGGAATGGGGAGGAAGATCAGTATGCCAGAGCCTGTGTTTCTTCCAAGTCCTACATGGACTATATGGATGTCTCATGGATGGCAGCTTCCAGACAGTGCGCCACGGACACAGCCACACTACATCAGTCTGTTGTAAATGATCCTAAATATCAATCAATTGTTCTGCTTACTAGATTGTCCTTGACATTGTCTTGATCCCCAAACCCCAAACTGATATGAGTCACTTGAAAGCTAAGAGCCAAGTATTTACTATGATGGGGAAATGCCTCAGGCATGTAACAGAGAGGGAGCCCTCTGGGGTTGTGTGACGCATTGAATGTGTGCCATGAAACAGACAACTCTGGATGTGTGTCTCCATGCCCAGGATGGTCCCGGTAAGAGCTCTGTGTGGACAAGTGAACACAGTAACATGTAGGACTTGTGAGGGGTCAAAGGGTGGCCAACTGTCCCATCCTCATTCATGGGGATCTCACCCATGCAGTGTGCTGGGAGGTCTGTGCGTCACATTTTAACTGACTGTGAGAAGCTGGTATGTTTATGTATTTTTGAAGTGTCGCATTAAAGGCAAAACTAGGAGCAATCCAGATGTTCTCTCTGCCTTGTGTTTCAAGAAGTGGAATGAAGACAGTGCCCTAGTCTTTAAGTAGAAAGGACCGTACTGCAGCCATATGGTGGGGCCCCGGTGATCCACAGATGCCTCTGTCTTGTGTGCACCAGCTTTGAGGGCACAGGCTTCTCTCTCTCGTGTTGGTTTGTGTTGTTAAGTGTTCCCGCAGCAGGAGAAATACAAACAGCTGGAACCACAGTGTTGACCAGGAAGAGCCAGGCAGTGGAAGCTGTGAGTGAGTTTCCTGTGGTTAAGGCACAGTGTACATGGGGGCAATCTCCAGAGTATTGCCTCTAGGGAGCTAGAAGGTGGCAGGATCTGTCTTCAGTCCGTAGATTTCGGCACTACTTTTCTCTATAATTCCTAACCTCAGCTTCCATAATGCAAGCTTTCTCTCCCTTAGCTTTGTAGTCTAAGGGGGAAGTGATGGCTCCCCATAATAAACCAGGGCACTATGATGAGAAAGGAGAAAGGGAGCTTCCACAGAATCCCTTGATCTGGCCCTTGGGGGCTTGTCCACAGCCAATGCTCAGAATACAGTCATTATCCTGTCCTAGTTCAGGACAACTAGGTAGATGGGTAGCTATGAACCTCCACTGAGGACATCAGAGGTGCCTCTCCCAAGGGGCCAGGGAAGGAAGGCATTGGGACTTCCGTGAAGCTCCTTGTGCTTGGTGATGGTCTTTTGAGCTTCCATAGAGTCCCATAAACACAGTGGCTTAGAAACTAATCACACCAAAGGAGCTATTAGTCACACAGTGGGGAAGAATTTCAGTAGATGATGAATTTGAGGAACACAGACTTCGGGACCATAACAGTTGTCCAGGATTGATGGTGTGAATTAGTTTTCTGTGTTGACTCCATGCAGAGAAAGCCTGTTTTCTTCGATGAAATAACCTTCCCTGCTAATGAGTCTCGCTCTAGCCTGGAAGAGGCAGCGTTTGAATTAGTTTTGGTTTTCTTCTCTAAATTACCACAAAAGCTTTTTCTTTAAGTAACAGGAAGTGCAATCCCCATCTGAAGTAAAGTCATCAGTCCATCAGTGTCTCCATCATGCCTGTTGCTCATGACTCACCCCTCAGCTCCTCCGGGCAAGGCCCCCGTGTTCTCACTGGGAGTCGGTTACAGATGAGTGTGCCGTCACGTCCACAGACCACACGTACACACCGGGCTCAACACAGCCACACCGTTCCCCAGGCCAGATGCATAGACGACGGTGCATCTGCCCCTCAGTTCTGCAAAGCTCGTTCATTCTTAGACAGTTGGGTGTGGATATTGCAATGGCATTTATAGTGTCTTTGCCACACTGTCTCACCCACTCAGAACCACGCACCTGCAGAGGGAAGGCGAGCGTACAGCAGCAGATGTTGTGTGCCCTGGGAGTGCTTAAATATGTGCTTGCTCTAGAAGGCGTGTGTTACCCAACACAGACCTGGGGGAGGAGGAGAGAGATGGGTTTTAACTTTTTCCTCTCTTTCTATCTCTTCCTTTCCCCTCTTCTTCCCCCCTTTCCTTTTTGATCTCAAGTAGCACAGACTAGCCTTGGCCTCTCTGAGTAGCTGAGGATGACCTTGAGCGTCATCCTTGTGCCTAGTTTATGTGCCGGTCTTTTGTGCATACTAAGAAATCCCTCTGTCAATCAAGCTAGATCCCTGCCCCCATTTAATATTTAAGAGTAGGGCCTTGGTATGTTGTCTAGGATGGAGTGTTGTGGCTACTCCCAAGCACAGTCCCACTATTAACACTATTAACACTTAATGTGAGTACCGCTCGCTCATAACACACAGTAGTGAAAAAACTCCCAATGCTCAGACAGTCCTCCTGCCTCAGCCTCTGGAGAATGGGCACAGCAGGTGCTGGAACAAGGTGTATGGTATGCTATTGTACCCAGTAAGCTTTATCTGTGTGTGTGTGTGTGTGTGTGTGTGTGCTCGTTTCAGGTGGTGTTATGTACACATGAGTGCAGATGCATGTGGGTGCACATACATGTAGAGGCTTGAGTTTGATGGGTTTCTTATCCTGATCATTTCCCACATTAATTAATTAATTAATTAATTAATTAATTTATTTATTGAGATGGTGTCGGTCAGTGAACCTGAAACTCATCAGTTTGACTCAGTAGTCTGGCCAGTTAACTTCAATGACATGCCTGTCTCTGTCCCCCAACCTCCAGTAACAGAAGCATGGTGACACTGCTGGCTGTTTACATGGGTGTAAAGAGGCTGGATATATATTGAGGTCCCCATTCTTTTTTTTTTTTTTTTGGTTCTTTTTTTTTCGGAGCTGGGGACCGAACCCAGGGCCTTGCGCTTCCTAGGTAAGCACTCTACCACTGAGCTAAATCCCCAGCCCCGAGGTCCCCATTCTTACATGGCAGGCACTGTCATGTAAAGTGTAAGCCTTCTCCCTGGTCCCATATTTTATCTTTTAAAACAAACTCAGGAAGATGTTGGAACTTACATAGGAAAAGAAACAGAACAAACCCAAGCCGTGGAGTCAGGTACACCTGGTTGTAAGTTCTAACTCTAATCAAATCTAGTAAGCTGTGTGATGTTGGGTTAGTTACTTAGGCTCTCTGGGCCTCCTTTGTCAGATGGGGCTCTCAAAGGGATTGCCCTATTAGGGTTATGGTGAAGATGAGTTGGATTATCAATCCACAAGCTGCACATAAAGAGATGAGCATCTCAGGGCTGCAGAGATAGTCAGTCAGTAAAATGCTTGCCTTGCAAACATGGGGCCTTGAGGTGGATGTCAGAACCTAAGTATAGATATGTACCAAAAAAATTCAAAAGCTGGAGAGATGGCTCGGCAACTAAAAGTATTGGCTGCTCCTACAGAGGCCCAGAGTTCAGATTCCAGCACCACATGGTGGCTCAGAACCATCCTTAATTTCAGTTTCAAGGGAGCTGATGCCCACTTTTGACCTCCATTGGCATCAGGCATGTGCTTGGTCCATAGATTTAGACGCATGCAAAATACACATAAACATAACCTTTAAAAAATTCTAAATAATTTTCAAAAAGGAAAGAAAACTTAAGCATGGTGAGGTAGGTACTGGAGGGACAGAGATGGGCAGATCCCTGGGACTCATTGGATAGCCAGCCTGCCCTAGTTGATGAGTTCTGAGCCAGAGCAATCCTATCTCAAACAAACAAACAAACAAACAAACAAACAAACAACACAGATGAAAACAAAAGGTTGAAGCCCAGCATGGTGGTGCATTCCTTTAATTCTAGAGTTCGTGAGACAGAGACAGGGAGATTTCTCTGTGGGCTAAAACCAACCAATCAGCTAACAAAAACAAAGTAGGTAGTTCCTGAGGGGATGGTGCCTGAGCTGAGGTTGACCTCCTGACCTCTTGCACACACACAAAGAAATAAGCATCTCTTTACTGAAGCATCTTAGTGAAGTGGGGCATGCTGGGACTCTCTACCCTGATGGTAAAGGCACTTACAGTCTTTTCCTGGATTTTAGCTTCACTCCTCCAGCTGACTCGTCACAAATCCCGAGGGCAGTTGCACACAAACTGGTGGTGTATCCACAGGCTGCAGCTCGCCACTAACTTTGGTGGGGACCTTCTGCTAGAGTAAGTGTGTAGGAGGTCGACTCCCACCCTTAATCTGTTTTCCACTGTTACACCAAAATACTTGACAGCAGAAGTTTACTCCGATCATGGTTCTGGGGACTGGGAAAGCCCAAGAGCTTGGTGCCATAATGGAGTTAGGGCCTTGTGCTGAAGGCCAATGTGGATGAAACTTATGGAGGAAGGGCCTGATTCCCGGGATGGGCACTGCCATTCATGAGGTGAGCATTAGGCAGATGTAGTCACCCAGGCATGGGTTCTCTTGGGGGTGCCATTCCTGGTGGTCTCTCTTTCTTAGTACCATGGGGCTAAGTACCATAAATTCCCAGTCGGAAGTGCTGTGACCCTGGCTGCCTTCCTCCCCAAGTCATAGTCCCCGGGCATGGATGCCCTCCCTGCATGTCTCTCTTATGAGGAATCTGGGAGGAAAGCAGTTGTCCTTATGATCCTTGTGACAACCACAGTCTCCCCCTTCCCCCAGTGGTGCCTTCTAGCTTGCTGTCTAGATCTGTATCCATCTAGACCAGCCAGGAAATTAAAGTGGGCATCAGGACCTTGGCAATAGATAACTCAGCCCTGAGGCTCCTGTCTGCAAAGAAGAATGTGATCTGGGGCTTCTTTTCAATTCAGTCTCACTTCAGGTGCTGGGGCCATGGGAGAACTCAGACTACTTTTATCTCTGGATATGAGAGGATGGGTTCAGCGAGAAGATGCAGAGAAAGGGAAAGAGGGGAGATTGTCCAGGAGCTTCAGCTTTGGGCGTGTCAGCAGAGCATGGATGAATGGCCTTGAATGGGGTTCCATGCCTCCTTGAGCCTCAGCTCCCTCATCTGTAGAGCAGGGATAGTGACATGCCTGTAAGGTTGTCCTTGCCAATTAAATGAGTCAATCTGGACAGGTGAGGCACTCACCCAGCACTCAGGAGGCAGGAGGCAGAGGCAAAGGCAGGTAGAGCTCTGCAGGTTCAAGGCTAGCCTGTTCTATACGAAGAGTTCCAGGACAACCAGGGCTATATCAAGAGATTCCAACTAAAAAAGAAAGAGAAAAAGAAAGAAAGAAGAAAGGAGAGAAAGAAAGAAAGAAAGAAAGAAAGAAGAAAGGCAAACGAAAAAGAAATTTAAATAAATCCAATTCATCAGTGCTCAAATTTATCAGTCTTTCTTTACTGATATGGACTTGTTGCTTTTATATTTTTCTACTTCCTTGGAGTAGAGTGCCATTTATTTTATTTTTGAGGCAGGCTCTCACTGTATAGTTCTGATTGGCCTGGAACTTGCTTTGTAGCCCAGGCTGGTCTTAAGCTCACAGAGATCCACCTACCTCTGCCTCCTGAGTGCTGGGATGAAAGGTGTTCGCCACCGTTCCTGGACCAGAATACATTTATTTAAGACTTTCTTTCCTGCCCACTGTTTTGGTGTAGACATTTCTAGTTGTAAATGTCCCCCTTGTTCACTGAAGAGCTTTTCACATTAGCTAACAGATTGAAGGAGCCTAGGTATCCCTCGGCCAACACAAGAACAGAGAGTGTCAAGTGAGGGGTGGTGGCACAGGCCTGCAATCCTGTAACTTGGGAGGACAGTCAGGAATATGACAACTTCAAAGCCACGTGGGCTCCCTAGCAAGAGCCTATCTAAAACGACAACCAAGCAATGCGGTGCAGATACACAATGCAGACTTTTAAAGGATGTTGCTTGTGATGCCATGGCTGAGCCTGGAGGGCATTACACTGACATGAGCAGGCACTGAAACAGAGGGCCACGTGGTTTCATTCTTAGGTGGAGTCTAAGGCTGGACTCATAAAATCAAGGCACAGGAAGAGTGATGGTCCCTACAGATGGGGTGGCAGGGTGGGATGGAGAGACATTTATCAAAGATCACAAAGTTTAAGCTGAGCAAGAGGGACAGTCCGGCACTGTACTTCATAGTGGTGACTGAACTAAAACTAACGAAGTAAGCTCGTCAATCTTAAACATTTCAACCACAAAAGAGCAAATAAGCGAGGTGACAGATTTGTTAATGAGCCTGATAAAATCATCGCACATTGTACAAATACATCAAAACATCACAATCCTATAAATATGCGATTATTTGTCAATTTATACTTTAAAAATTTGGGCTGCAGAGATGATTTAACCACTTACTGTTTTTGCAGAGGACCCTGATCTGATCCCCAGCGTACACATAATGGCTCACCACCCCCTGTAACTCCAGGGAATCTGATACTGTCTGTGGCTTCTATGGGCTCCTAAATACACACAGTGTATATACTAACAGGCAGGCAAGTACATACACGCAAAATCAATCATACTATAAAATCAATCAATCAATTACATGAAGCACCACTTGACAGTAGGTTTCTTCTGAAGAAATAGCTTTCAATAGAGCAATCTGGCAGAGAACACTGAGGTTCCCACTCATAAGTAACAGCATGCACTAGGCTCTGAGAAAGTCAGGAAATCCAAATTGAAGAATCTACTATTAAACCAACCAACCAAACCAACAAACAAAAACCCACAAGGGCTGAAGAAATGGCTGAACATTTAAGAGCCTTGTTCTTACAGAAGGCCCTGGTTCAATTTCCAGCACCTATATGGCAGCTTTCAACTGCCTGTGATCTCAGTTATCTTTAACTCCAGTTCTAAGGACTCCAATGCCCTCTTCTGGCCTCCCTGAGCATTTGAGCACGGCAGTCACAAGCTACAGATACATATAGAAGCAGGAACACACACACACACGCACACACACACACACACACACACACACACACACACACACACACACACTGCCAAGGTCACCAGAAACAAAGACAATCTATGCTGTGATTTGGAGCCTGAATGGCCCCCAAAGGTTCATGTGCTGAAGCCTTGGAGGTGGTGAAACCTTTAAGAGGAGGAGCACAGTGTGAGGAAGTCAGGCCATTGGGGCTGTGCCCTAGAAGAGGATACTGGAACTTGGGGTTCCCTCTTCCCCTCCTTCAATACCTGTTCACACCATAATGAACTGCGCCCTCATAGGCTGAGAGCTATGGAGCCAAGAAAGATGCATCCGAACCTCTGAAACTGGGAGCAAAAACGTCAATTAGCTCAAGTATTCTGTCACGGCCACAGAAAGCAGACTTATACAGTCTGAGGAACGCTGACAGGAAGAAACAAGGACAGTTAAGCACAGTGTGGCAGCCTGGATGAATCACAATGGGGGAGGAAGAGCAGACTTCTTGACAGCATGTATGAAGGCTGAGTCCTGCATGTGACAAAAGTCCTGCAGTGAAATGTCAACAGAGGAAAGTGGCTGAGGACCATGTAGGAACTCCCATGCCACCTTTAAATGCTTCTACAAATCTGAAACCTTAAAATAGAAAAGTTTATTGTAAAATACACGTAAGAAAGCACTTAGCTCACTGCCTGGCATGTGGAAGGCACTCCTATGGGTGCACAGCTAGGGACTCACAGGTGTTTTGCTCGACCTTGGAGGCATACACTTATCCTTACAATACAGAAGGCTTGGACCTCTTTCTGATTATTAGGGAAACTGTGAACCAGGGAACGATTCCCATTATTAGAAAATAAACTTTGCCAGCCCAGCAGCATAGAGACCGTGTTAATCCCTAAGTCAGACCACCACATCCATCCTCTGCCCAGCACTCTCCTTGGCTTCCGCCTTACACAGGACAGATACCAAGTGCCTCAAGATACTCTGTGAAGCACCAGGAGGTAGGTGCAAGGACTCTTTCCTGACTCCTGCTGGGTTCACTGCCCTCTCTGTTGTAGTGGCCATCGGACACCTGCCTGTCTGTCCCTCATCCGCCTGGACCACCCCGCAGCCTCACACTCTAGCACATTCTCAGAGTCAACACTATGACTGTCTCCAGTGTCCAGTGTTCTCTTTGTCACCATTTCAGCTCCTACCTGTGGCCAGATGTGGTTCTCGCCAAGGTGTGTTTCCCTGCTAATGCTTGAATCTGGAATCTTCCAGAGGCCCTCAAGGCTTATTTCCAAGGCTGGTGTTGTGGGGGAAGTGGCAGAGCTTAGTGGGAGGTCCCTAAGTGATGAGGGTGTGCCCTTGAAGGAAACAGTGGGACCCTTGATCTCTAACACACACTTATATCTCCCTCTTTCCCTTCCCACTCCTCTATCCCTCCCTTCCCCTCCCTCCCTGGCCATGAGGTAAAAACACTTAGCTAGCTACCATCTGCTCCTTCAATGCTGTGCTTCTCACCACAGGCCTGCAACAATGGGGCCAGCCAACCATGGACTGAGTCTCTGAAACCATGAGAATAAATCTTTCTTCCTTGTAAGCAGACTGTCTTTGCCATTCATTACAGTGACAACAAGCTTGTTGGACACATCCTCATGCTGGGGAAGGGCAGCAGGGTGCACTGACTGTCCCAGAATGGGAGGCCTGCTTCCCAGCAGCCTGACCTGAGTGGCACAGGCACCTCCTTTGTTCAACTCTGCCTTCAGCCCTCTGCCACTCAGTGCTGCCGTTTCTTAATGATGATGCCCTGTTTCTCAGTCATGGGTCTCAGGTTCCCTTCTCTCATCAGGGCTGTGGGCTTTAAGTGATTCTTTCCAAGACAGGAGCTGGGACCTGTTCTGGGTCTCCTCCCAGAACAAAGAAAAAACAATGTATGTAAGTCCAAAATTGCAGTCAGAATGTGACCTTCTTTGGAAACAGTGTCACTGTAGATGTCATTAGTTAAAGTGAGGTCACCGGGATTCCAGAAGGCCCTTTATCTCACATAGCCAAAGTCTTTACATGAAGAAAATCATGCAAAGATTGGTACAGAGGGAGGTGTGTTGATGGGATTCGAGAGATGGCTGTAAGGCCAGGAAAGCTGAGAATTGCCAACCATCGGCACGAACTTGGAGTAAGCCAATGACAGGTCCTTCTGCAGAAATAATTTGGGGACAAGAGGCTGACTTTTTTCCCTTTCCCCAGTAGAGTTCAAGCCCAAGTCGTATGACCTTGTATACATACTTGGCTTCTCTGTGTTTCTTTTTGCTTCTGCATAGGAACAGTGATAACATCCACCCCTTGAGATTGCTGCAGAAATTAAGTGCTGTGACACTGACAGTCTTGCCTGATCCTCATGAAGGTCAGCTGCACTGTCATCCAGGGCCCCACTCCCCTTATCTTTTTGCCTTCTGTCTCATCCTGTGCCCTTGTTGAAAACCCAATTTTCTTCAGTCCAACCTAATCTTTTTGCACACATTGGACTCAGCTTATTCATCCGCTGCTGAGTAATTTCTTATTAGAGTCACTGGTGTCGGAGACAGAACAAAGGTGAGGGCTCTGTGCTGGACAAGTGATGGGGAGACACAATTTTCTTTCAAGAAAACAGAACATATATATATAAAAATAGTTTTCAGAAGCTAAAAGGCTTCCTGGGTTCGATGAAGCTGGTAGACTTTACAGCCAAATAGAATCACACAGTAGCAGCCTGGGCAGCCCTGATTGCAATGGGCAAGGCTGGCCTGTAGTGAGTCCTTAGGTGCCTCCTTGCTGGAAAACCCCTCAGGTCATTAAAAATGAGTCTGGCTGTAGCTAAGCTCCTGGGGAAGATGACCGATGACTGTTTTAGAAGGTCTTCTCTCTCCCCCTTAATTTAAGACCAACAGAGGATTTCATAGACAATGCATATCCCACAGGAATGAAAAGGAAGAAGAGAATCCACTTGCCCCCCACTGCACACCCCTGGGGCCCAGCAGGCGTGAGACACACTGTCAAGTATGCAGCATCACCATTACAGACTGTTGTCACCTACAGCTCTGAATCTGTGAGGGATGTGCACACAGCTGTTTCTACATGCAGGCTGGCTGTAGCTTGAATATGAAATATCCCACATACTCTCCTGAGATTGAACACTTGGTCCCTGGCTGATAGTGTGTTTCGGAAAGTTGTGACTAATTTAGGGGTGGAGCCTCACTGGAGGAGGTGGACCACTGTGAGGGCTTTATGGCATTTTATTTTAATCTGGGGTCTACTTCCTCTCCACTTTTTACTTTCTGTTCCACCAACATGTTGTTACCAGACTTAGGATCACACCCTGTGCCCCAACAAGCCAGGTCCAACCACTCATCCTTGAAAAGCCAATTAAAAGAGCAAAATTAATAGTGAGAAGAAAAGGGAGATGTGTACAATGTGGCCACACTGAAAGAGATGGAGATCCAGTGATGCCTCTCTGACCCGAGTGCATTTTTGCAGGGATTAGATGCATCTGTTGAGGTAAGGTTAAGGATGAGATGAAGAGCCAGGGTTATGCATTGCTAAGCAGTCCTGGTCAAGGCATGGTCCTCCCATCCCTGTCCTGGTTCCACGTTCTTGCAGGGTGGCCTGCAAACCTTTTCCCAGGAGAATGGTTTCTGGCTTAGCCCAAACGCAGGGTGTTGCGCTTGCTAGGCAAGCATTCCACCACTGAGCTAAATCCTCAACCCCTTTATTTAATTTTTAAAAATTGTATGTCTATGGGTGTTTCTCCTGCATTTATGTCCATATAACCACATGCAAGACCGTTGCATGCAGAGGTCAGAAGAGCATATCAGATTCTCTGGAATTGGAGTTACAGATAGCAGGAAGCTGCTATATGGGTTCTGGGAATCAAACCCAGGTCCTCTGGAAGCACATTCAGTGCTTTAACTCCTGAGCTATCTCTCCAGCCCCATTCAAGCTCTTTTCTTCAGCAGCATGAGCTTCATTGGGGAAATTACACTTTCTGAGGATCCATTGTTTCAATCATCTGACAGCCAAAGAGGGGCACAGATCCTCTAGAAGAGCTTCATCCCTTCCAGCTGGTCAATATTCAAGGCAGTGAAGAGGCCCGATTTTGGATGGAGCTGGAGTTGTGGGATGGAGCAACCTCCCACCATACCTTCCCCTCTGTGATAGACTGTATCCCTTCAAACTATGAGCCAAGATAAGCCTTCTTCCCCTAAATTGCTCTTGTCAGATATTTGGTCACAACAAGAACAGTCAATAAATATAGGGCCATCTTCATCTCACCATGTCAAACCTCTTGCCTGCTCAGCCAGGAAGGCCCTGTGAGAGAGACTCTGCTTCATGTTGTAGAAATTTATTTAATCCTGACTTGGGGTTTCTATCCCACCCTGCCTTAGATCATTTGTTTTCTGCATTAAAAACTTTACATTTACAATAATCCTTAAACAACACAAGAGCTGGGCAGATACTACCTACCCTCTATAATAGAATCTTCTTCACTATCAATAACCCTGAGTAATTACTTACTATGATTCACCTGGGCTGCTTTTAACTCTAATTGGCGAGCCCTCAGGGCCATGCTTTCTTGACTCCTAACCCGTGGCAGCTTCTCCTTCCCCCTCCTCCACCTTCTTCTTCTCATCCTCTCTCCTAACCCTAAGCCTGCAAAACCTAAAAACCCCATCTATGCCTCTTCTGCCCAGCTATTGGCTGTGGGATGCCAAATCTTTTAAGTTCAAGCTCCATTTTAGAGAGCCTACCTAAGTTTGAATTCAGGTAAACTAACCGGCTGGTACCTAACATTAGTTTCCAAGTTGTCCCCCAACAAAACCTGAGCCTAGCTCCAGTCTGTAGGTTAATCTCCAACAAGACCAGCGTTTCCAGGTTACACCCTTGACAAGACCAGTGTCTCCAGGTTATTCCCCCAACAAATCTATACTCCCAGGTTAAAAGCCTACCCCCTGCCTAATGCCCACAATGCAAAGGGGAGCAGAAATTAAGTTTATATGTGACTCCCAGAACCAGCCAATTATGTGAAAGGCCACAGTAGCTTTCCAATTAGATGCTTGCACACGTACCCCCTGTTGCTGCTTACTATAAAGCCTTGCCCCAAAGACAATTCCTCCCCCATCAAAACCATCCTGAGTGATGGTGATGTGTTGTGGGGGCCCAAGCTAACTCAAATAGAATAAAGACCCTGCTGTGAGTTACATCAGATTGGTTCCTGTCTGTGTTTTTGGGGACCACTAACATTTCCCTGGAACTACAGCCATTGGTATTTTTATTTACCAATCAGAAACAACTTAGGGACAGGTTCACCTAGCTTCTGTGTGTTGACTCTCTCACCTCTGGGGCAGCCAGTCTTGAGGGCCCAATATTAAGCATTAGAATACAAGCATCATCAGACCAGCCCACTACAGTTCAAGGCATGGTTTTCAAGACCTGGAAAATGGCACTGGGTTACAGCTGCACTGTTGGGGACTGGATAGAGGAAAGCAATTCCAGACAGACCCAGCTGCTGGGAAGGCATCAAAGGAAAAAGAGATCTTTTAGAAACAGGATGTATGGGAACTTGTGGGTTTGCCAGGAGAGTATTCTGGCCAACATCACATTCTGTGTAACAGCTGGGGTAACAAAGGAGAATTGATGGATTTTTTTTTCTATTTCTCCCCAGTTCCAGGGATGGAACCCAGGTTCATATACATGCTAAGTATGTGCAACAATACTGAGCTATATTCTATCCTTTCCTAGTAATGTCTTTGTTTGGGGAGGTTTCTCACTAGAGGGGTAACACTCTGTGAGACTTTCTATGGTATAAGCTTACATAGCCAACCAGGAGATAACCACAGACTCCCCATAGGCATTCTACAGACAAAGTAAGACTATAATAATGCCATACAGTCTTCTAGGGAAGGATTTCCTAAAATTTTTCCACTCACAACTTCTTTTTACCCAATATTATTTTCATGACCTCAGATATACATATATAAAGATATATATATATACATATATATAAAGATAATTTAAAAATTATTTTAAAACAATTCTTTGGCAAATGTATATTTTCACCATTTATTAAAGATGAAAAACAATTTGCATCCTAATGACATGAATGCGCTTGTTTTCAACATAAGGAATTAAATGTTAGTTAAACATTTGATACTGTAGGTCACAGAGCATTGTCAGTGTTTTCAGAGTTGATTGTTATGACTTTATCATCATCAGTGCTGAGAACACACTGCTTTGCAAAGATACAGCAAATGCATGTTTAGGGCCATTTCAGAAATTGTTGGAAATTTTGTCTAACCCCAGGTCAAAATACTTTTAATAAATTAGCAATTCAAACAGTAATTTCAAAAATAGAGTATTCTGGGGGTTGGTTGTGATGGTACACATGTTGTGTGGTTGCGTGTGGGTTCCATGCAGTCAGGAACTCTATTCTACACTTCTGGTCCCTCAGGGGGAAGGGATGTCTCAGCACGGGCCTGCTGACACCCCCTTTCCTCATATCTCACCACATCTCCATAGAACATATCCCCCCTCTCTTTATCTTTATATAAACACATCGTATGGTGTCACACAACAGTATAGTATAGAATAGAGTTTATTCAGGACATGGGGAGGGGAGTTAAGAGGGTAGGTAGTAGGGGGGAGAGAGAGAGAGAGAGAGAGAGAGAGAGAGAGAGAGAGAGAGAGGGAGGGAGGCAGGGGAATGGGGTGAGAAGGGACAGAGGAGGAAGAGGGTAAGAGCAAGACAGCAAGAGAGTGAGGAGAAGGGGGCAAACAGCCCCTTTTATAGAGTCAAGCATACCTGGCTATTGCCAGGTAACTGTGGGGTGGAGCATACCTGGCTGTTGCTAGGTAACTGTGGGGGTGGAGCTTAGACAGAATGCTAACAACTACCACCACCAGTTTTATTAAATTCCTTTTGTTTTCACGTTGGAGACGCTTGAGTTTACTCAAGATGGTGCTATTCTTTCCCATCATTTAAGACTCTCCATTCAATATAGTGTGTATTGCGATGAAAGCTATATTCCTTCCGTCTCAAGACGGCGACAATACTAACCATTTTCACCTCACTTTTTGCTCTCTTCAAGATGGTTAATTGCAATCGATTTAAACCCTAAGCCACCCTCTGACCTTCTCAAAATGGCGACGTACCGACTAGGTAGCATACACTGACGCTTTCAAGATGGCGCCGAGGTCGTAAATCTATGTCGCAAAATTACGGAAACTCAGCGTCGCTATCAAAGCTACTTCCGGTTCTGCTCGGGGGCGGACTCGTAGGGTCTGACTGAGACCACAGGGAGACCGGGTCCCGGGACCCGACACCTTGGCGGGACGATGGATCGAAAGAAAAAGCCTTTGGACGTTACAGCCTCCTCGGTGAGTTCAAGTGTGGCTTAGCTACTTGCTCCGTGTTTCCTCCGCCTCTCTGTCGAGAATGGTGACCTAACTGTTGCCCCACGCAAGTTAGGGGCCCGGAACCTCCATATGACAGGGATACCAACCCGCCTTCTCTCTGCGGGGACCCTCGACCGCATCCTTACTCACAGGATCCTGAACCCGGCTCCGCCAGGCACCTAGGCTGAGCTCGCCCTGCGGTCAGCCCCCAGAAGCCATCCTCTCAGGGATCTCAGGGCGCATCCTGCGGGTCAGCCGCCAGAGCTGGCTCGCTGTTTGCGGGCACTTGGAGGACGTGCCTTTCTTGCGTTCTCCTCCAGCCCAAAGTCCTCGAGCATTGGGATATGATTTGTCCAGTACCTAGGGTTCCCCTAGCAGGACCCAGACAAGTTAGTTAGTGCCTTGTGGGCTGGGCTACCCGGGCGCGTGAGCACTGACAGGATGTAAGAAGTTTTGCTAACTTAACCACTCTCACCAGAAAACTTGTAAACAATGTTCACATTTTGTGTCCGTGCTTCATATGCATGCTGCCATAGAGTCCTCAGAAGTGCTTTTGAACGTAGGTGGTATTAATTGTATTAATTGTCACTCTTAATGGATAATGAAGTTGACACTCAAAGATGAATGCCGTTTTCCTCAATGTACTTACAGATTTGTTGTGTGAGAAACCAAGTTCAGTTTGATTGACTGCAAAACGGTGCCTTTTGTATTTGTTCTCCGAACAAATCGCCTAACCTTTGACTTAAATCTTGAATTTCCAATGGGAATACAAGAAGAAAACATCTAATGTATCAAATATTTTGTTGGAATTTGTTTTTTAATATAAAAAATTGGTAATTATGTTTGCTTGGATTCGGTACTTACAAACTGAATGAATCAGGATGTGTTTGCACGTGCTCTTAACTTCAGCATGTAAGTGTCAGAGACAAGTGGATAGAGGCCACTGTAAGTCAGAGGCCAGTCTGAGCTACATAGTTCCCGGATAGCCAGGGCTGCACAGTGAGACTCTGTCTTTAAAAACTAAACCAAACAAAACTAAATTTTAACTTGTCCAGAGGATAATATTTCAATAATTATAATACAGATGAAGTCTTGGAATTGGTCATTTTGTGAGCTTAAATTCAGAAGTAGTTGTAGAACAGAAAAACTTATAGCTAGGTAATTGAGGCATTTACGAAGAGTTAAAAGAGAAGGCAAATTTTTCTTCTATTTTTAAAGAATTTTGAATATTGGGTCCTGGAATAAAACTACTTTACACTGTTAAAATCCCTCCAATAGTACCTTTAAGTGGATTTATTTCAAATAGAAATCACTGAACTCAGTCATTTAAGAAAAAAGTTCTTTGGATCTGGAGAGATAGCGCATAGGTTAAGAGTACTAGCTGCTCTTCCAGAGGATGTACACTAAAAACCAAAAAGGAATCATTAAAGAAATGTTTAAAGGATATTTTTCATTTTGTGTATAACTGCACCTTTGTCTCTGTAACACTTGTGTGACTGTGCCCTGGTGCTGGAGCTAACATAAGTGCGGTTGTATGCCACCATGTGGGTGCTGGAACCTAACCTGAGTCTTGTACAAGTGCTCTTTAACTGCTGACTCATCTCTGCAGCCTCAGGGTTCAGTCATATTTATTTTCCCTGTCAGCCAGTAGTGTCTGATTTACACATGCCATTACATAGAACCACTTGTCATTGTGTCATTTCCCCCATTGTACTGTTGGAACTAACACAGCTGAGCAGGAGGGGCTGCCCCATTCTCTTTACTTGTGCTCCCCTCTCCCATTTACTTATTTATTTTACATATGTGAGTACACTGTCACTGTCTTTACACACAAAGGAAGAGGGCATTGGATCCCATTACAGATAGTTGTGAACTATCATGGGGTTGCTGGGAATTGAACTCAGGACCTCTGGAAGAGCAGCCAATGCTCTTAATCGCTGAGTCATCTCTCCAGCCCCCCTCCCATTTTTAAACCTTGTTAAACTTATTATTATTTTTAAACAAACTAAGTCAAACTTGACTCTATACTTTTGGGATGTGTCCCACAAACAGAAGGTGCTTCAGAAAATAGAGGAATGTATTATGAACGTGTAAATGCCATTTCCTTACTACGTCCGCCACTCTGCTCTTGGCAGAAAAAAAGCCTTAAATGATGAAATTTAGAGTAGAATTATATTCGTAGCAAAACTACAGCAAACCAAGTGCCGTTTAGTTGTGTATGGAGTTCTGTATTTAAACATTGTGTTTCTTGTCTGTGTTTAGGAACCTCAAATCTTCCTTGGAGAATAACTGTTGCTTTGCAATCCCAGTCACCTGCCAAAATTGAGATAAATATTGTTTACTTTCTTTTATTCTAGTTGGTAGATCTTAAGGCTGAGCTTTTCCGAAAACAAGAAGAATTCAAACAAGAAAAACTTCTAAAAGATTCTGGAGTTTTTGGAAAACCAAAGACATCTAATAAGGTAAAAATATCTCTACCAATTCTAAACATGGGAGATTTGTTATTTTACATTTTTGAAAAATGTTAGTGGTTATCAGTAAATAAGTAAATGTTAAAGGAAAAAAAAATCCCTGACTTGCAATTGAACATTTGCATAAATTTTGTTAAATATTAAAATTAGTACTCTTTAAAAAAAGATTTATTTTACTAATGTATGTTGTGTTTATGCATGCTTGTGTCATGCATGCATGTGCGTGCCACTTGTGCATGGGTGCCTTCAGAGACCAGGAAAGGGTATTAGGTCCCCTGGAAATGGAGTTATGTGTGATAGTAGGACAAGCAATGTGGGTGCTAGGAACTGAACTAAGGTCCTCTGCAAGAGCAGTAAAAGCCATCATAAAGAATGCTAGGCTATCTTTCCAGTCCCAATATTCTTCTTTAATATGCTGTTAGTAAGTGGATTCTTTACATTCTCATGGAAGATTAACATGTATTTTGTATTCCAACAGAGATAAACAATTGTAAAATATAGAAATAGACTTAAAATCTGAAAGAATTTAAGAGTTTTCAATTTTTTTATAGGTAGTAATCCACTGTATTCCTTTGCATTCTATTCATGTTCATTGAAATATTGAATGGTGTCGTACTCAGTCAGGGGTAAACTCAATTGAGAAAGTAACTCAGTGATGCTCAAAAGGACATTCTTTATGTGAATGTGAGATGAACTTGTTTTCATCTCCAGCTTTGTCATGTGCAGGTAGACTAATGTAGGCTGTAAATTAGTTGTCAGAATAAGTAGTTCTCTGACGATTCATAAGATCTAAGGATTTTCTGTGATTTTGATGCATCCGAGTTGAGTTTATTTTGCAACCATATGGTTTTATTTTGTTCTTTTGAATCATTTTCCAGAAGCCAAGTATCTGGAGCAAACAAAATGCAGGTGTTTCCAGTCGAGCAGAGAAGGACGCTGAACAGAAGCTTGAGGAGCAGAAGACTTTAGACAAATCAAGGTAGTTACTCTTGAACAGGAAAGTACCAAAGAAATAGACATTGAGATGTTACTCTTCCTGATGTGTATCCTTTGAGCCCAGTACTCCACAGTATAAATTCCTTGATATCCGAGGGGTATTGGTTGGTTCTAGGACCCTCTTCTACTTCATATATCAAAGCTCAAGGATGCTCAAAATTGATAAAATAGTGTGATTTTAAAGTCTTTTCTAGATTCCTTGCAATGCTTAAAATGGTGCAAGTGCTATATAAATAGTTGTTATTCTGTATCTTTTAGGGAATGCCAAGAAAGAAAATCTGTATAGATAGATACAATGTATATATTAGCAACAATCTAACATTGTTTTGGAATATTGTTTCTTTCCAATAAGTTGAATCTAGACATAGGAACAATGGAGGGCCAGCTGTCTTCTAAAAATACTGTAATTTACATGTATCTGCTGTCTTACAAAAAGAAAAAAAAATCTGCTGTTTTACAAAAAGAAAAAAATAATTCAGTTTAGAAAATGAAATAGAGTCCTGTTTTTGAGCTTTTATCACATTAAATTCATAACCTTTTTTTTTAAGTTGGAAAATAATTTTATTTGTTCTGGGAGTTGTCCAGTATCTTCTCAGAATTTCTGGAATTGCTTCCTGGTGCTGGCAGCCTTGGGAACTTGAGCACAGTAAAGCACACTGTCTTACTCAGGGCCCTACACCCTCCCACAATGCCAGTGGCTATATATCCCTGAAAAGAAGACAGGTGTACAGATATATTCTTGTGGTGCTTCTCACTCCATTGCACTTTTGGATGTAGTGGCTGTGGTTCCGGCAGATGACAGTGGTCCTCTGTGTCTTCATCTTGGTCACAATACCAGACAGGATCCAACCTTGGATGGCAATGTTACCAATGAAGAGGCATTTCTTGTCTATGTAGGTGTCCTCAATGGCTTCCTTGAGCATCTTGAGGCCTGGACCAATGTTCTTGTAGTACTGAGGGAGCCTCTTCTTGCCAGTTTCTGTCAGCACAACCAACTTCTTGTTTTAAAAGGTTCAGTCTGAGTGTCTGCCATCTTTCTGGCAGCTGAGAAAATGAAAAAGCCACATCAGCAATTTTTGTTATTATTATTTGGTTGGTTTTTTGAGACAGGGCTTCTCCGTGTAGCCCTGGCTGTCCTGGAATTTGCTCTGTAGACCAGTCTGACTTTGTACTCAGAGATCTAACTGCCTCTGCCTCTGCCTCTGGAAGTAAAGGCATGGACCACTACCGCCTGACCTATAGCAACAGTTTTTTAAAATGTGTATTTCTAGGAATGGAATACTTGTCCACTGAATCACATTTTCAACTTATCAGCATATTTTAAAGAAGTGTCCCATGGTGTGTTCTAGGCTGGGTGATAAGACATTAGTATTTAGAGACCCCAAACTTTCCCTCCCAAACCAAGAATACAGTTAAAAGAGGGGTAAAAGGAACATTCTAATACCTGTTTCCTAAATTCACTAATTAGCATATCATCATATTTGCTTTTCTCTGTTCTTCCTGACACCTGCAGAGGAATTATCATGACCTTTTAAGTATCATGATAATTTGCCTGTGGACATTTTAGTATATATCTATCTGAATAAGGACATTATTCTACACAATGTTTACTACTACTGTGTGGCTCATACTTCAGATTTTACCAATTGTCCAGCAATTATGTCCTAAATGGGTTGTGTAAAAATTCAAGATTCACAAAGTGAGTTCCAGGACAGCCAGGACTAACACACACACACACACACACACACACACACACACACACACACACACACACACACACACAGAGGGGGCAGGTGGGGGGGGGACAGTAAAGATGAGAAAATGACATTACTTTGTGCTATCCAGATAATTTTTATGACAGCTCATAGAAGCAATAAAAAAGAATGTGTTATGCCAGGCTTTAGGAATTGAAACACAGAAAGTTTAAGTAACTGGTGGTAATGTAATCTCTTTGTGCCATTAGGAATTAAATTTCCCTTTGTGATTAATGAGATCTTGTTACAGATGGCCTCTGGGGCTTCTCTTTTTAGGCAATTATGGTGACCTTTTTAATCTGCCACCACATGATAAATGCCACCAAAATTATGTGGGCAGAGAGGCTGCTCTTTTGAAACACCAGGGCTGTAGCTTGTTTTTTATTAGTTTGTAGCTGAAGTGTATTGCTTATGCTGTTTAAAGTAGGTGTTGCTAATGCTTTTAACAAATATAACTTGGTTAAAGAAGTGTAATAAGCCACAAATGACCAGGACTGTAGTCTAAAAGCACTGTAGCAAAGGGTTACCTTGAATTTGGTGATCCTTTTTGAAAGTTTTTAATTAAAAAATGTTTTGTTTAGATACATCTTTCTTTTGGCATGTAACTTAAGTTGTATTTAGCAGATAAATTGTTGGAGCCTTAACTCAGTTCATCCATTCATTCACTGTCAGTTACTCTGTACCCAGAATGGCTTCAGGTTCTTAGACACACTACTGCTTTCACAGTGAAGTAGATGCAGTGGGTCTGAAGGACTCTTCAGGACAAGGCAGTCAGCCCTCACTGTGCCCATCCTTTCGGGGCAGGCCTCAGGGGAGGTGGCTGCTGTCAAGCTGATAGTTTGGTGGCAGAAAGGACAGTTGTAAGACCATTTCTAATACCTGTCTGTTTTTCTCCTAGGGAAAAATTGGAAGAAAAGGCCAAATTATATGAAAAGATGACTAAAGGAGATTTTCTAGGTAAACAAAACGGTTTATATTTCTTTATTGTCTACAATTCATACAGATCTTCAGTCTTGCTTGTTTGAATGATTCTTTTTTTTTTTTTTTTTTTTTTTATTAACTTGAGTATTTCTTATATACATTTCAAGTGTTATTCCCTTTCCCGGTTTCCGGGCAAACATCCCCCTCCCCCCTCCCTTTCCTTATGGGTGTTCCCCTCCCAACCCTCCCCCCATTGCCGCCCTCCCCCCATAGTCTAGTTCACTGGGGGTTCAGTCTTAGCAGGACCCAGGGCTTCCCCTTCCACTGGTGCTCTTACTAGGATATTCATTGCTACCTATGGGGTCAGAGTCCAGGGTCAGTCCATGTATAGTCTTTAGGTAGTGGCTTAGTCCCTGGAAGCTCTGGTTGCTTGACATTGTTGTACTTTTGGGGTCTCGAGCCCCTTCAAGTTCTTCCAGTTCTTTCTCTGATTCCTTCAACGGGGGCCTATTCTCAGTTCAGTGATTTGCTGCTGGCATTCGCCTCTGTATTTGCTGTATTCTGGCTGTGTCTCTCAGGAGCGATCTACATCCGGTTCCTGTAGGCCTGCACTTCTTTGCTTCGTCCATCTTCTCTAATTGGGTGGCTGTATATGTATGGGTCATATGTGGGGCAGGCTCTGAATGGGTGTTCCTTCAGTCTCTGTTTTAATCTTTGCCTCTCCCTTCCCTGCCAAGGGTATTCTTTTTCCTCATTTAAAGAAGGAGTGAAGCATTCACATTTTGATCATCCGTCTTGAGTTTCGTTTGTTCTAGGGATCTAGGGTAATTCAAGCATTTGGGCTAATAGCCACTTATCAATGAGTGCATACCATGTATGTCTTTCTGTGATTGGGTTAGCTCACTCAGGATGATATTTTCCAGTTCCAACCATTTGCCTACGAATTTCATTAACTCGTTGTTTTTGATAGCTGAGTAATATTCCATTGTGTAGATGTACCACATTTTCTGAATCCATTCCTCTGTTGAAGGGCATCTGGGTTCTTTCCAGTTTCTGGCTATTATAAATAAGGCTGCGATGAACATAGGGGAGCACGTGTCTCTTTTGTATGTTGAGGAATCTTTTGGGTATATGCCCAAGAAAGGTATAGCTGGATCCTCAGGCAGTTCAATGTCCAATTTTCTGAGGAACCTCCAGACTGATTTCCAGAATGGTTGTACCAGTCTGCAATCCCACCAACAATGGAGGAGTGTTCCTCTTTCTCCACATCCTCGCCAGCATCTGCTGTCACCTGAGTTTTTGATCTTAGCCATTCTCACTGGTGTGAGGTGAAATCTCAGGGTTGTTTTGATTTGCATTTCCCTTATGACTAAAGATGTTGAACATTTCTTTAGGTGTTTCTCAGCCATTCGGCATTCCTCAGCTGTGAATTCTTTGTTTAGCTCTGAACCCCATTTTTTAATAGGGTTATTTGTTTCCCTGCGGTCTAACTTCTTGAGTTCTTTGTATATTTTGGATATAAGGCCTCTATCTGTTGTAGGATTGGTAAAGATCTTTTCCCAATCTGTTGGTTGCCGTTTTGTCCTAACCGCAGTGTCCTTTGCCTTACAGAAGCTTTGCAGTTTTATGAGATCCCATTTGTCGATTCTTGATCTTAGAGCATAAGCCATTGGTGTTTTGTTCAGGAAATTTTTTCCAGTGCCCATGTGTTCCAGATGCTTCCCTAGTTTTTCTTCTATTAGTTTGAGTGTGTCTGGTTTGATGTGGAGGTCCTTGATCCACTTGGACTTAAGCTTTGTACAGGGTGATAAAGATGGATCGATCTGCATTCTTCTACATGTTGCCCTCCAGTTGAACCAGCACCATTTGCTGAAAATGCTATCTTTTTTCCATTGGATGGTTTTGGCTCCTTTGTCAAAAATCAAGTGACCATAGGTGTGTGGGTTCATTTCTGGGTCTTCAATTCTATTCCCTTGGTCTATCTGTCTGTCTCTGTACCAATACCATGCAGTTTTTATCACTATTGCTCTGTAATACTGCTTGAGTTCAGGGATAGTGATTCCCCCTGACGTCCTTTTATTGTTGAGGATAGCTTTAGCTATCCTGGGTTTTTTGTTATTCCAGATGAATTTGCAAATTGTTCTGTCTAACTCTTTGAAGAATTGGATTGGTATTTTGATGGGGATTGCATTGAATCTGTAGATTGCTTTTGGTAAAATGGCCATTTTTACTATATTAATCCTGCCAATCCATGAGCATGGGAGATCTTTCCATCTTCTGAGGTCTTCTTCAATTTCTTTCCTCAGTGTCTTGAAGTTCTTATTGTACAGATCTTTTACTTGCTTGGTTAAAGTCACACCGAGGTACTTTATATTATTTGGGTCTATTATGAAGGGTGTCGTTTCCCTAATTTCTTTCTCGGCTTGTTTCTCTTTTGTATAGAGGAAGGCAACTGATTTACTTGAGTTAATTTTATACCCAGCCACTTTGCTGAAGGTGTTAATCAGCTTTAGTAGTTCTCTGGTGGAACTTTTGGGATCACTTAAATATACTATCATGTCATCTGCAAATAGTGATATTTTGACCTCTTCTTTTCCGATCTGTATCCCCTTGATCTCCTTTTGTTGTCTGATTGCTCTGGCTAGAACTTCAAGAACTATATTGAATAAGTAGGGAGAGAGTGGGCAGCCTTGTCTAGTCCCGGATTTTAGTGGGATTGCTTCAAGTTTCTCTCCATTTAGTTTAATGTTAGCAACTGGTTTGCTGTATATGGCTTTTACTATGTTTAGGTATGGGCCTTGAATTCCTATTCTTTCCAGGACTTTTATCATGAAGGGGTGTTGAATTTTGTCAAATGCTTTCTCAGCATCTAATGAAATGATCATGTGGTTCTGTTCTTTCAGTTTGTTTATATAATGGATCACGTTGATGGTTTTCCGTATATTAAACCATCCCTGCATGCCTGGGATGAAGCCTACTTGATCATGGTGGATGATTGTTTTGATGTGCTCTTGAATTCGGTTTGCCAGAATTTTATTGAGTATTTTTGCGTTGATATTCATAAGGGAAATTGGTCTGAAGTTCTCTTTCTTTGTTGTGTCTTTGTGTGGTTTAGGTATAAGAGTAATTGTGGCTTCGTAGAAGGAATTCGGTAGTGCTCCATCTGTTTCAATTTTGTGGAATAGTTTGGATAATATTGGTATGAGGTCTTCTATGAAGGTTTGATAGAATTCTGCACTAAACCCGTCTGGACCTGGGCTCTTTTTGGTTGGGAGACCTTTAATGACTGCTTCTATTTCCTTAGGAGTTATGGGGTTGTTTAACTGGTTTATCTGTTCCTGATTTAACTTCGATACCTGGTATCTGTCTAGGAAATTGTCCATTTCCTGAAGATTTTCAAGTTTTGTTGAATATAGGTTTTTATAGTAAGATCTGATGATTTTTTGAATTTCCTCTGAATCTGTAGTTATGTCTCCCTTTTCATTTCTGATTTTGTTAATTTGGACGCACTCTCTGTGTCCTCTCGTTAGTCTGGCTAAGGGTTTATCTATCTTGTTGATTTTCTCAAAGAACCAGCTTTTGGTTCTGTTGATTCTTTCTATGGTCCTTTTTGTTTCTACTTGGTTGATTTCAGCTCTGAGTTTGATTATTTCCTGCCTTCTACTCCTCCTGGGTGTATTTGCTTCTTTTTGTTCTAGAGCTTTTAGGTGTGCTGTCAAGCTGCTGACATATGCTCTTTCCTGTTTCTTTCTGCAGGCACTCAGCGCTATGAGTTTTCCTCTTAGCACAGCTTTCATTGTGTCCCATAAGTTTGGGTATGTTGTACCTTCATTTTCATTAAATTCTAAAAAGTTTTTAATTTCTTTCTTTATTTCTTCCTTGACCAGGTTATCATTGAGTAGAGCATTGTTCAATTTCCACGTATATGTGGGCATTCTTCCCTTATTGTTATTGAAGACCAGTTTTAGGCCGTGGTGGTCCGATAGCACGCATGGGATTATTTCTATCTTTCTGTACCTGTTGAGGCCCGTTTTTTGACCAATTATATGGTCAATTTTGGAGAAAGTGCCATGAGGAGCTGAGAAGAAGGTATATCCTTTTGCTTTAGGATAGAATGTTCTATAAATATCTGTTAAGTCCATTTGGCTCATGACTTCTCTTAGTCTGTCGACATCACTGTTTAATTTCTGTTTCCATGATCTGTCCATTGATGAGAGTGGGGTGTTGAAATCTCCCACTATTATTGTGTGAGGTTCAATGTGTGTTTTGAGCTTTAGTAAGGTTTCTTTTACGTATGTAGGTGCCCTTGTATTTGGGGCATAGATATTTAGGATTGAGAGTTCATCTTGGTGGATTTTTCCTTTGATGAATATGAAGTGTCCTTCCTTATCTTTTTTGATGACTTTTAGTTGGAAATTGATTTTATTTGATATTAGAATGGCTACTCCAGCTTGCTTCTTCTGACCATTTGCTTGGAAAGTTGTTTTCCAGCCTTTCACTCTGAGGTAGTGTCTGTCTTTGTCTCTGAGGTGTGTTTCCTGTAGGCAGCAGAATGCAGGGTCCTCGTTGCGTATCCAGTTTGTTAATCTATGTCTTTTTATTGGGGAGTTGAGGCCATTGATATTGAGAGATATTAAGGAATAGTGATTATTGCTTCCCGTTATATTCATATTTGGATGTAAGGTTATGTTTGTGTGCTTTCATTCTCTTTGTTTTGTTGCCAAGACGATTAGTTTCTTGCTTCTTCTAGGGTATAGCTTGCCTCCTTATGTTGGGCTTTACCATTTATTATCCTTTGTAGTGCTGGATTTGTAGAAAGATATTGTGTAAATTTGGTTTTGTCATGGAATATCTTGGTTTCTCCATCAATGTTAATTGAGAGTTTTGCTGGATACAGTAACCTGGGCTGGCATTTGTGTTCTCTTAGGGTCTGTATGACATCAGTCCAGGATCTTCTGGCCTTCATAGTTTCTGGCGAGAAGTCTGGTGTGATTCTGATAGGTCTGCCTTTATATGTTACTTGACCTTTTTCCCTTACTGCTTTTAATATTCTATCTTAATTTTGTGAGTTTGGTGTTTTGACAATTATGTGACGGGAGGTGTTTCTTTTCTGGTCCAATCTATTTGGAGTTCTGTAGGCTTCTTGTATGTCTATGGGTATCTCTTTTTTTAGGTTAGGGAAGTTTTCTTCTATGATTTTGTTGAAGATATTTACTGGTCCTTTGAGCTGGGAGTCTTCACTCTCTTCTATACCTATTATCCTTAGGTTTGATCTTCTCATTGAGTCCTGGATTTCCTGTATGTTTTGGACCAGTAGCTTTTTCCGCTTTACAGTATCCTTGACAGTTGAGTCAATGATCTCTATGGAATCTTCTGCTCCTGAGATTCTCTCTTCCATCTCTTGTATTCTGTTGATGAAGCTTGTATCTACAGCTCCTTGTCTCTTCTTTTGGTTTTCTATATCCAGGGCTGTTTCCCTGTGTTCTTTCTTGATTGCTTCTATTTCCATCCTCAATTCCTTCAACTGTTTGATTGTGTTTTCCTGGAATTCTTTCAGGGATTTTTGCGATTCCTCTCTGTAGGCTTCTACTTGTTCTCTAAGGGAGTTCTTCACGACTTTCTTGAAGTCCTCCAGCATCATGATCAAAAATGATTTTGAAACTAGATCTTGCTTTTCTGGTGTGTTTGGATATTCCATGTTTGTTTTGATGGGAGAATTGGGCTCCGATGGTGCCATGTAGTCTTGGTTTCTGTTGCTTGGGTTCCTGCGCTTGCCTCTCGCCATCAGATTATCTCTAGTGTTACTTTGTTCTGCTCTTTCTGACAGTGGCTAGACTGTCCTATAAGCCTGTGTGTCAGGAGTGCTGTAGACCTGTTTTCCTCTCTTTCAGTCAGTTATGGGGAGAGTGTTCTGCTTTCGGGCGTGTAGTTTTTCCTCTCTACAGGTCTTCAGCTGTTCCTGTGGGCCTGTGTCTTGAGTTCACCAGGCAGCTTTCTTGCAGCAGAAAATTTGGTCTTACCTGTGGTCCTGAGGCTCAAGTTCACTCGTGGGGTGCTGCCCACGGGCTCTCTGCAGCGGCAGCAACCAGGAAGACCTGTGCCGCCCCTTCCGGGAGCTTCAGTGCACCAGGGTTCCAGATGGTCTTTGGCTTTTTCCTCTGGCGTCCGAGATGTGTGTGCAGGGAGCAGTCTCTTCTGGTTTCCCAGGCTTGTCTGCCTCTCTGAAGGTTTAGCTCTCCCTCCCACGGGATTTGGGTGCAGAGAACTGTTTATCCGGTCTGTTTCTTTCAGGTTCCGGCGGTGTCTCAGGCAGGGGTCCTGCCGCTCCTGGGCCCTCCCCCACGGGAGCCCAGAGGCCTTATACAGTTTCCTCTTGGGCCAGGGATGTGGGCAGGGGTGAGCAGTGTTGGTGGTCTCTTCCGCTCTGCAGCCTCAGGAGTGCCCACCTGACCAGGCGGTTGGGTCTCTCTCTCACCGGGTCTGGGAGCAGAGAGCTGCTTCGGGCCGGGATCCTCGGGTGTGGGACTTCCGGTAAACACAGAACGTGCCCGGTCCTAGAGGAATTCTGCTTCCGTGTGTTCCAAGCTCACCAGGCAGCTTTCTTGCAGCAGAAAAGTTGGTCTTACCTGTGGTCCCGAGGCTCAGGTTCGCTCGTGGGGTGCTGCCCAGGGGCTCTCTGCAGCGGCAGCAACCAGGAAGCTTGTTTGAATGATTCTAAGAGGGAGAAATCTTACAAATCCAATGGAAACAAGAAAATCTGCAGTAGTAATGTGATGGTCTGTTGGGTACCAGCCAGCTTGTTAGGAGCCATCAGCACACAGGGGAGGAGTAGAGGGAGCCAGTTCTTCCACCTTCACAGAAGATCCCATTGGATGGAGGAGGAGAGCGTTACACCTAGGAGACAGTTTAACTGGGGTCGCCTTACACGCAGGGACAGCCATGCATGTGGGAAAGGGAAGGTTACACAGAATTATGGCCCCATTTAGGCCTTTGAGATTATGTGTCCATTTTTCCTTTCCTTTGCCCCTCTATTTTCAGTTTTATTTCTGTGATGTGCTTTTTATTTCTTTTAACTTCATGCAGTATTTTCCTCTATTGCTTTTATATTTTTGTGTATATGTTGGATGTGTGTGGCTATGTGTATGCTATTGTGTCTGAGTGCAGGTATGTTAATGCCACAGCATGGAAGTGGAGCGTGTGGTGGGCCTTCCCTTCCACATTGTTGAGACACAAGCTGGAGGGGTCTGTTCTGTCTCCCACCTTTCTGCCACAGGAGGACTGGGATTACAGATGTGCTGCAAACCAGGCTTTATATAGCTTACAGGGATTCGAACTCAGGTCTTCATGATTGAGCAATAAGTACTTACCCTCTGATTCATCTCTGATTCATCATTTTTAATCTTAGTTCTCTTCCTACATTTATCCAGTTGGGAAATCTTTATTTTATTTTTCTTTTTGATAACTCCTTGCTCTTTTTTTCTCTCTAGAATATTCTATTCCATTCCTCTTCTTTTTCTTTTAGTTTATTTAACTTTGCTCTCTCTATTTCTCCCCTTTCCTTGTCTCTCTCCTTTATTATGCTAACATTTTCCCACATCCTAAGTAATTTCGACTTCATGGCATATTTTGTTAGTAGTCGTATGATGTCATGTAATCGGTTTAAACATTTGTAATGCAATTCCCTTTTGTCATATCCCCCTGAAATAGAAATCAGTATTCAAAGTTGGAAAACAGTATAAGAGAATTTCTGCCAGTGCACATACCATTGGCAGGAGGCAGGGAGAGCAAGTATGCATTCAGGAAATTTCTAGAAGGAAGTGCTTTGACCTGGTAAGCTGGAGAAAAGGATCCTGTAGGGGAGAGTGGTAAAAGCTGATCTTCCAAGGGAATGGGGTGGGGCTCAGCATAGTCTAGCCTGTCTAGCAATCAAGACACCAGTGGTGCTGGGCCATCATTTGCCTCTTCTTAGATAGTGTGGCTTGTTTGCACTGCAGGGAGTCCAGCATGGAAAAGTCAGTCATTCCTGAAGGTGGGAGCTGTGGCGACAGTGCTGCGCTCCAGAAGAGGAGCAAGGTGTTCATCTCCAGGATGTCTCACTGCTGTGTGCCTCTGCACCTCAGCTCTCAAAGAGCTCTTCCTTCTAGTGGCTTTGAAAACTGCTTTGCTTTATTCTTTTTCTTTTTCTTTTGATTCGAACTTTTATTGTTACTACTGAAACCCAGAGGCTGGAGAGATGGCTTAACAGTTAAGAGCACTTGCTGTGCTTACAGAGGACCAGAGTTTGGTTCTTAGCACTCCTCTTGGCAACTCACAACTGCCTGTAACTAACTCCAGCTGTAGGAGAACTGATGTTCTCTTTTGCCTTCTGAGGGTATCTGTACACCATTCACCCTTCTTCCCCATGCTTGTAGTTAAAAATAACATGAAAATCCAGTAACTCAGTCAAAAGGAGTATGTCTGAGGAAAATGGGTTTTGTCAGATCCAGCAGTCCCATCTCCTGATACTTATTACTGTACTTGTGTATCTCAGCTGGTGAAGTCTTAGAGCCTCAGCTGTCTCCACTGTTACACTGTAAAGGGGGATGATATCACCACTTGGTGATAGGGAGCCCAGTGTCTGTCCTAGCTGTCCCTGTCCTTAGGAAAAAAAACATGTTGAATCTATCCCTGAAGAGCCTGGCTTCAGATCTTACCTGAAAACAATGTCCACTTGTGAAAAGAACTCAGGGTGTGTGTGTGTGTGTGTGTGTGTGTGTGTGTGTGTGTGTGTGTGTGTGTGTTTATGTGTGTATGCAAGAGGGAGACAGGGTCTCACCAGGTAGCCCTGGAAGACCTGGAGCTCACTATGTATGTAGTTCACTATGTAGACCTCAAAGAGATCTATCTGTATCTGCCTCCCAAGTGCTGCAGTTAAAGGTGTGCACACCATGCCCCAGCTTAAGTGCACATTGTTTACCTGTGTTAGGAACTTTCAAGCACCTCTTTCCACCAGTGTGAGAGTTAAATGATGCAGCTCATAGGTTTAGAAAGGCCTGTTACACCACAGCAAGAAAGGTCCACTATCTGTTCTGTGTCTCTCGTATGTTGTTAGCTGAGGGTTGCTCTAAATTGAATGGGTGTGTTGTTACATGGACTTACTGCTCGCACAGTGTGTTGATAACACAGCTGGAACCTCAAGGCTTTTTGGAATATTATGATTGGTGTTATGGATGGCTTATTTAGAGCTTCCTGTCAGGTGCTTGGTGGCTGTCTGTAAATTGTCCCAGATGCAGGCATTGACTGGCAAACAGTCAGACAGTGGGGCCCTTCTCAGTTCCAGCTATGATTTTCCTTTTTAATTTCAAGATCTGTAAATTGATTTTTGTGCCGTAGATGAGGAAGTGGAGGACATGTACCTTGTGGATTTCACACAGAAAATCATAGACAAGCGAAAAGAAATGGAGGTGCTTGGTGCCACTAGAGATTCCCGAATCAAAGAAGAGAGAGATGCTGCTGTTGCTGCTGCTAATGATGATGATGATGAAGAAGAGTTTTCTGAAAAAGACATACCTCCCCCTCAAGACCCCAGTGAGGAATGGTGGGTAATGGGGATTAGATCGGAGTGATCCTCTCAAATGCACATTGGCTTTTTGAGAAGTGTTTTGCTTGATCATTATCACAGCATTTTTTCTTATTCTGCCTGGGTTTTCTGTCTTCCAAAAACCTTCCCTTTAAACTGGGATGAGCTAGTGTATCAATTATAGAAATGGGCACCAGTGGAGAGGTAACATCAGGGACTGCAGGTAAGAACTGAGCATCTCTCTGTTGGGCCTGATGTGGTGCCAGGCCCAAGGATCCTTGGCGCTCCATCCATATCCTGCTCCTCACTACCATGCTGCTGCTTTACTGTGCTGTGCTTCAGATGCCAGGTCCTGAAGTGGTTCCCTTCGAGTGACTGCAGGGTAGGTACAGTAAGCTGTCTCCTAGCTGCACTGTTTTCTGGTAACACCACAAATCCTCTCCATTTCCCTTAAATTCCCTTCTGGAAGCATGTGACTTCCATGGTGGGAGCATAAGCAGATACTTTGCAGAACTTCATCTTTGACCTTTTCCTGGATTTTATCTGTATGTACATAACAGATGGAGGAACGGAGCCACATGCAGATCAGAGTGAAAATCCCATCACAGTGTCTTCCATGTCACTCATTTAGCAGAGTTTGCCATTGCTTAGACATCACCGATGTCCTGACCATGTACTGGGCTGGCCTCTAAACTCTTGCTCTCTGCTCAGGACTGTTTGTGGTGTTTCTTAGCCTTTTAATTAGCCCCTTTGGACAGGCATTTATGCATAACGAGAACTCCCTGCTACTGAGGATGTCAGAGAACCTTCCTCTTCATATGGCTGAAGGTGTCCACTGGGGTCCATGCTTTCTTACTTTTAAACAACTTCCATCTAATGATACTGTTGTGGGTAGACATGTGGTGGTATGCTACATGGAATCACAGAAAAGAACTCAGCCTCTCTGTGCCTTTCTAGTCCTAAGTACTTGCTTCCTCATCTGAACTAATTTTTGGAGGGGGGTGGAATCATATCTTTTATTTACAGTTGACCCATTCTAGGCCTTATTACCAGCAAAACATTTGAGACAAACTTTTGCTTGTTTTTATAATCTGCCTAAATTGTGTTTTCTGCCATGCACCCTTCCTGCTTTCCTGAGAACAGTCTTTCCTCGCTTGCCCAGTTCCTCCAGGTTCGTGCTGGCTGGGACTGCTCAGTAAGCAGTTGCTGATGAGCTAGAGCCATTGCTGGCTCTGTGTTCCCTTTGTTGGCTTTGTGTGCTTCGAAGGCCTCTCCAGAACAGAATAGCTATGATTGCTTTTCAAGGCAGAAATCCCATCGCCTGTGAATGATCTAATGTCTTTTAATTCTTTTCTTATTAATGCCTTTATGATTACAGGCAGTTTGCCAGCAATTTGAGGAATTTGGAGGGCAATTGAAGGTGTCACATGCCACCATATGGTGCAGTAAGACACTTCAAGCAGTTCCCACACTTTTTTTGTTTTTGAATTAAGCTTCAGAATTGTGACTACTTGTAAATCCTTTTGGTAATTAGATCCCAGGTGGTGCAAGATCTTTCTGCAAAAATACTGTAAATAATTACACAGACCATCTGGCTAGATGGTTTTCTCTCCCATTGAGTAAAAAAGACGGAAAGAAAAAAGAAAATGAAGACACTGTTTGTTTAGTTGTTTGATTTCTTGTGTCTAAAGGAGTAGATTCCCAAGCATTTGGTTTTAAAGTATGGGCTAACAAGGAAATCATCGTCACTTGAGAGAAAAGAAATTACAGGCACCAGCACAGCCAGCTGAGTCAGACCTTGAAGGGCTTTGCTTACTCGCAGCACAGCCTGTTAAGAACCTGTATTATTTAGTCCTTAACTGTGTGCCCTAAACTCTGCTCCAGACTCTGCGAGATTCTTGCTTGTGATAACAAATAGGAAAGTACATTATACTGTAGTGCAAAGGAAATGGTTTCTGTGAAAACCTGCCCATATTTTGTTGTTAGGAAGTCTCAGTGTTTTGTTTAACCTTGCTGTGTGACTGGTGTACCCTGCCCCTACTGTCTGCTTTGCGGAAAGATGAAGAAGGATGTATATTGCTTGTCTTCCTCCTACTCACAGTGGGTCCAAAAGACACCATGACTTATTTTAAGAACTCTTAAGCTCACTGGAGAGAATGTGTCAGCTGGAAGCAGAGCAGTAAAAGGGGTGAGGCCTGAGTACACTGGGGAGGGAGCAGTGAAAATCTGGAGTACATAGTCTAGTGGCGAAAATGCACGCAAATTAAGAGAGTTTTTCCATGTCACCATTTCTGTATTGGTAATTTGTCTTTGAAATCAGAACCATGATCAATTCCTTCCTATAGTTTCTAAAACAGATTTAGCAGAGGGCACAACAAGCTTATTGAGTGCCAGCTGCTAATTGTTTTGTCCTGTGGTAGTGGGCCCTTAGCTTCCCGGTTCTTGGTCACAGGCTCTGTAATGATATTGCCAACTCCCTGACATAGGGATCTTCTGCTCATGGTACAAACTGTCTTCCCAATGTCTAATTTTCAGGGTGGATTATGTGGACTCTTTGGGCCGATCCCGGCGCTGCATGAGAAAGGATTTACCAAGTCTATTGGAGATGGATAAAAATCTTCAGGGGAGACTGTAAGTTTAATATGTGGCCTTTGTCAGGAACACAGCCACAGGGATTGTCTTCTGGGAGAGGCTGCTGAATGACTACTTGTTGCTATAGTAAGACCATTAATAGTACGACGATATACCGAAGCCTGTAGCTTAACATACCCTACACAATAACCGTCTGTGCTCAGGGAGCAGCCTGAATGTCATTGTACTTTACTTATTGATTTTCTTTTTCTGAAACCCATTTTTTTTTTTTTTCAGGGACTGAGGAGAATTAGTAACATTATTCCCTGGGCTGGACTTGAACTAGGTTTAAGCTTCCCAGGCAGGCACTCTGTTCTGGTCATGTGCATTGTTACTGCTGAAAGGGATAAGTTGACTGTTGACTTGGAAGGATGTCTGATCTAGATTGCAAATACAGAATGAGCCCAAACCTAGCTAACAAATCAGCCTTTGTGAACAGAGGGTTTGAGAAGGTTCACTTGCTTTTATTCACTTCTTATTCATATGTCTTTGTATATTGAAGCAAAGGCCTCATGACAACATTTCTAATGAAACCAAAGAAATAACATACGTTTGAAAAGTATCTTGGTGATTAAAATTCCCGGTGGTCAGCCTTTATATGAGACATATTAGAGAAACTCCGCCTGTGTGAGCCCTTTGAGGTTGAGGCATCCTGTGGTAGACCTGGAATAAGCACACAGGGGCCACAGCATAAACCATGGCCATCCGCTGGACAAGAGGCATCCATGTCTTTAGACAAGGTGCCATTCAGAGAAGTTCAGTGGTTATCCTTCCTGGCTAAGCCACCTCCCATATGTCAGCCAGGACAAGGGTAGAAAGGAAAGTCACTTTTCTTGAACATTGAGGCAAGATCCCATCAGGCTCATGTGTAAGTCTGGGAATTGATTTAAAAATGATAAAATAAGATTATTTGAGATGGCTCATCAGGTTAAAGTACTTGCTGCTAAGCATAATGACCTGAGTTCAATCCTGGGAACCCACGTGGTAGAAGGGAAAAATAGATGCCTAAAGGTTGAAAGCAGTCTTCTGACTGACTTCTACATGTGTGCTGTGGCATATGTGCATATGTGCAAACATTGCATACATGCTCATGTGTATATATACACAGTGTGTAAATGAATTTTAAAAATATTAAAGCAGTTGTATTGACTTCTTAGTCAGAAACCTCTGTGGAAACTGTTGTCTTTCCAAATTGTGTTACTCAGCCATGATCCACCTAAGTGTTGCTGTCTCATGTTGCTCCCGTAAACATGGGCTTTTCTATCCCTCTACCAGTTTTGTTAGTCCTGCTAATGAAAAGACTTTGTTATCTGAAGACATGAGGAAAGAACTTCAGCGCCAACAATGGGAGGAAGAAGAAAGGGAGGCTTTGAAAAAACCAATGGGGCCCATCCACTATGAAGACATTCGGGAAAATGGTATTGTTGGGGTTGTTTGTTTGCAACTTTTAAAAATTCTTTTTAAAAATGCTAGACAGTGGCAGGCAGAAAGCCATGTTCTTACAGAGTAGTGCTCTTATGTGATCAGACTGTACTTTAGAGGGTGAAAGTATCCTTTGTCCACGGCCTGAGAAACTTGGGGACCTCTTCCTAACAGAAGGTTTGTTAGCCCAAGAAATTGTTCCCAGAGAGGAGAGGAGACAGCCAGGCCAAGGAGCCTGTCTATGTGTCTGTCACTTAGTAAATAGTAAAACAGTTTAGCTTTTGTGGTTTTGCTTTAAATTTGTGCAAATATTACCTTGTGTCTCTTTGGTTTGTTTGGGAACTTGTTGTACATGTGATTTAATAATTACAGAAATCAAAAAAAAATAATTACAGAAATCTAATCTTTTGATAATTTTGATTGTTTCAGAGGCCCGGCAACTTGGTGTTGGGTATTTTGCCTTTGCCCGAGACAAAGAGTTGAGAAACAAGCAAATGAAAACTTTAGAGATGCTTCGTGAGCAGGTACAAGTTAAAGTTTAAGTTGTTATAGATTTGAATGGTTTTTTTTTTTAATTAATATGCCATGCTTAAAAAAATGTAGTAAATCCAGACATGTATAGACTTGGGTAGAGAGAGAACATGAATTGGAGATCTCCATCGGGTACCTCCCCTTAAGCTTGGGGACTCCCACAGAGGGGGTCAAGGACACCAGGAGAACACAACCCACAGAATCAATCTAAGCAGGGCTCAGTGAGGCTCACAGAGACTGCAGTGGCAATCACTAAGCATTCTTGGGTGTGTTGGGTCCTCTGGATACATACATACATACATACATACATACATACATACATACATACATACGTACGTGCAAATGGTTGTTAGCTTGGTGGGAGTGGGGGTATCTCTCATTCTTTAACCTGCTTCTGGGACCCTTTTCCTCCTCCCACTGGGTTGCCCCACCCAGCCCTGATGTGAGGGTTTGGGCCTAGTTTTGCTGTAGCTTGTCATACCATGTTTGGTTCATATCCCTGGGAGGCCTGTTCTTTTCTGAAGGGGAATGAAGGAGGAGTGAATCGATTGCAGAAGGGAGGTGGGGGACAGGGCTGGAAGGAGCAGAATGAAGGGAAACTGCAGTTGGGATGTATTGTCTGAGAGAAGACTACAAAATGTGGTAAATAAAATGAAAATTGGTATTCAGAAGGTCATTGTTAGTTTCATAAAGCTAATTATCGAATTACTGTAGATTTTCAAACTCTAAAATTATAAATGTTTTGGAAGTAGTCTGTGGTTTGCTACATTTTGTTTTTATTAGTAGTATGCATGTGTATAATATGCATGTGTGGGCATGTGTGGTGGTCAGAGGCCAACTTTATGGAGTAGATCTCTCCTTCTATCTCTGTGTTGATTCCAGGATTGATTGAACACAGGTTGCCAAGCCTACGTCATTGCAGCAAGCATCTTCATCCGCTGAGCCATTACTAGACCTATTGTTTTATGATTACCATTTGTCTTAGTCAGGGTTTTACTGCTATGAACAGACACTATGACCAAGGCAACTCTTACAAAGACATTTAATTGGGGCTGGCTTACAGGTTCAGCCCATTATTGTCAAGGCAGGAGCATGGCAGCATCCAGGCAGGCGTGGTGTAGGAGGAGCTGAGAGTTCTACATCTTCATCTGAAGGCAGCTAGGAGAAGACTTCAGGCAGCTAGAATGAGGTTCTTAAGCCCATGTCCACAGTGACACACCTACTCCAACAAGGCCACACCTCCTAATAGGGCCACCTCCTGGGCCAAGCATGTACAAACCATCACACCATTTTTGTGCAAGCTCTGCTTGCATCTCTGTATGTGTGCTGTGTGCACGTGTAGTTCCTGCAGAGACTACAGAGGACATTGGATTCCTTTAAACTGGAGTTATGGATGGTTTGATCCCCTATATGGATGCTAGCAAACTGAATCTGAGTCCTCTGCAAGAGCAGCAAGTGTTCTTGATCAATCTCTCCAGCCTCCAGTCTTGCTGTTTTAAATCTAGTTTGAAACATGGTAATTTTGATGATCTAGGTTAGGAACTAAGAGGTTGTTTAAGGGGATCTAGGAGTAGAAGAGAACTGGATAGCTTTCTTCTATGTGGAAGCTTTTACTGTGCTCTGTGAGTTCTCATTTAGCTTCCTAAAGCATCAGAGGGCTGTGACAATCTGTTTTATAGGGCACCAATTACAGGGTCTTTGGGAGAGCTGCTTAGAGGTGATAGGAAAATGAATTAGCACCCCCCGCCCCCATTTTTGGTTTTTTGAGACAGGATTTCTGTGTATTTCCCTGGCTATCCTGGAACTCACTCTATATCCAGGTTGACCCCAAACTCACAGAGATCTACCTGACTCTGCCTCCCAGTGCTGGGATTAAAGCATGCACCACCACTGCTTGTCTTAATTAACACTTTAAAAAGAGAGAGAGAGAATTATTTTATCTTTTTAAACAAATATTATGAATTTGACTTCAGTGAATAATTTTCTAACTTTTTGTTCTATCCAGACAACAGATCAGAGAATAAAACGAGAAAACATAAAGGAAAAGCGAAAAGCTATCTTAGAAGCAAGACTTGCCAAGCTTCGACAAAAAAAGATGAAAAAGTCAAAGGAGGATGGGACTGAAGAGGAAAGCAGAGGTATAGCATGGCTCAGGCTTCTGACTTCAAAAGGAAGACTGTGTCTACGCTGTCACTCAGAGAGTTGCAACCAGCGCTTAGCTTTACCTCTAAATAGCATGTGCCCTTGAAGTCCCACCAGGAGCAGTTTGATTACTCAGATATTTCTATTCATTATTGTATATGGTGTGTGAGTGAGTGTGGGTGTGCGTGGGTGTGTGGATGTGGAGGTTAGAGGACCATTTTCAGTAGTGCGCTTTTTGCCCTCTCTGATATTCCTGGTTCAGATTCAGGTCATCAGCTTTCCACAGCAGGCACTCTTACCCACTGAGCCATCTCACCATCCAGGGGCAGTTTGATAGCTGGAGTGTTTCAGAATGACATTCTCATGTTTTTAGGCAATAGAGAAGAATATTAACAAATAATGCACCCTTTTTATAAGGACAGGTTAGAAAAATTACTTAAAAGTTTAGTTGTGTACATATATAAGACATAACATTTTAAGATTTAAATTTAAGAATCTATACACAAAAACATAGAAACTATACATATTTGGGGAGTGCCATGTGATGTTTGGTAATTGCATATATTATGTAATCTAAATCAAGGTAGATATCTGCTCATACGTTTATCATTTTTATGGTAAAAACACTTAAAACCCTTTTTTCTAGTCTTTTCAACTTCAGCTCTTTTAATTTTTAAAATTTTATCTAATTATATATGTGTGGGTGTTTTGCCTGCATGCATGTCTTTGTTCTCTGTTGGTGTCTGTGCCTGTAGAGGCTAGAAGAGGACATCAGATCCCCAGGAACTCATTATAGAACATTGCTAACCACATGTGGGTGCTGGAAATCAATCCTTGGGTGCTGTGGAAGAGCAATGGGTAATCTTAATTGCCGAGACATCGCTCTAGCTCCAACTTCAGCTTTTTTGCTTATGGTTATTTCTTTGTTGTTGTTGTAATGTACTCTTCTTTGTAAAATGCACTTACCGAGTTGAGTATTAAGGTAAAGCAGCTGGAGGCAGAAATTCAAACCAAAGAACTATGTTCTAGAAACGAGATAAAACACACTTTCCCGGGGTGATAGTGTGAAGTGCTGTGATCCAACAGACTTACTGTGCATTATGGAGTAGAAGCCAGACTGCTAACTTTAGCCCTTCCCTAAATGGCTCCAAAATGCAAGCTTGCTGTCTGTTAACATTGAAAAGTGCAAGGGTATCTAGGTCATCTGGTCCCAGGCTTCCTGTCATCTTGTTTCTGCTGCTCTCTAGTGTCACTTTCCTCTGTATACTCCAAGCTTGCTCCGTGGCACCTGTTTCTGATCCAGCCCTGGACCAGGTCAGGGAAGCATGGGAGAAGAGGACCCGGCTTCCTCTTCAGGATGTGACTGGGAAGCTGTAGTTTGTGTTGCAGTGGCCAGAGCTCAGGTCTACAGACTACAGTGGCAGAGGAAGCTGAAAAGTGGCTTTTCCTGGGAGACGAGACTGAAACTTGGGGACATTATGACAGCAACAAGAGAACCAGTTTAAGACTGGCTAGAATCTTCTCTTCCTTTTCTAGCCTCTGAGCAAAGCCTCATGTAACACGATGAGACACTAGAAAAGCACAGGAATTGACAATTCTATGTTTAGTTTCAGATAAAGGCTGTCTCTTGTTGAGTTCTGCATGGTGTCTGTTTTTGTTTTGCCTCTTGAACATATCTGTCCTAGAAGATATGAAATGAAATTTTCCCACATCTTTTTTTGAAAATCAGTTTTCATTAAGATTTTAAAAATAGGGCCAAAATGAAACAGGTGGGTTTCACCTCTCCCAGCACACTGGCTGCTCCTCTTGCTGTTTTTGTTGGATAATTTGAGGATTTAGGGTCCACCATTGCTTCTTGGGAACACAGGGATTGATATCTGTTCAACTTCAAATTGAGTTTTGAATATTCTTGATACTTTATACATGTTTATACATGATCAATGGATCTGCTGAATTTTTCTTGGTGATAAAATGATAATAAAATTGTTAGAGTTGTTTAAGGACTTAGGCGATCTGTTGTATAGAAATTGCTGAAGGGTTGTCAAGATGGCTCAAGAATGCAAACCTGATTTTCTGAATCTGATGCTAGGAATCCACGTAAAGGGCGAACAACTGCACCAAGTTGTCCTGTGATCTCTATGTGTGCTCTGGCACTCACACCCACTCACAGACAGAGAGAAATAATATTACCAAGCTACTTTACTGCTGTCTAAGTGAGGCACACTTGCTGTTCCCATCAGTACTAGTAATTAGTTTTACTTCAAAATTAGGATGTTAAGTTTTTAAAGCATGGTAATATGGTTTCGTTTCCTTACAAAAGCAGATGGAGTTGTTACTGAGCCCTCAGAACCAAAGTCTGTACCTGCTCCACCTCCTGTGGCCCAGAGCAGCAAGGTGGAAGTTATCATCCAGGAGAGGAAGGACAGCAAGCCTGGAGTGCCACACATCCGAGAGTGGGACCGAGGGAAAGGTAGGCGGGGCTGTTAGGTGTGAAAACTTCTGAGAGGTCCTTGGGAAGGGTGTTTTTGGTTTTAAATAAAAGTGTGATTCTGGTGAGGTTTTATTTTCATTTTTTTATGGTGCAGAGATGGAATCTAGGGCCTTACACACTAGGCAAGAGCTCTACTGCTGGGCTCCACCTTCAGCCCTACAGTGACTCTTGGTGCTCCTGGGGATTAAGTCTCCAGGTCTCTGAACTTGTCTCTTCTCCATACTGGACAGTAGTTATTTATAAATAGGAGAATGGGAAAACATGACCATAAAAGACCAGCATCTACAAAGGTATACTGTCCACAGAAAAATTTTCTAAGAAGCACTTGGGAAGTTTAGTTCCATACTTCTAGGTGTGGTTTTTCAACTTAGAATGCTACTCTTCAGAACTGCTTTTAAAATATGAGGGAAAGGGTTTGGGGATTTAGCTCAGTGGTAGAGCACTTGCCTAGCAAGCGCAAGGCCCTGGGTTCAGTCCTTAGCTCTGGAAAAAAAAAAATATGAGGGACACTGGTGTTCTGAGGAATTCTGTCTTTAGCAATCCTTTGTGTTCGGTTGAAAATTTACCTGAGCTTCCATTGTATATGCACATCTTTCTTTAATTTTTCACCAAGGTACACACCACAGTCTGCCACAGCAGACTGTTGTATGCCTCTTTCAAAGGTATTCAGTGGAACCTTAGCTCCTGCTGTTGGAGTTGATAAGAAATGTAAAGAGCCTCTATTCATATTGGAGGAGCCCCTTCTGTGTCTTCCAGAACACAACCAATGAGAGACTGCTTTGATGTCAAACACCTAATCATGTCAAATACAGAAAAGACTTAACTGCTTCATTTCTCTGCAATTGTAGTGCCCTTTTGGCAGTATGGTCCAGTGCCTGTCAGCCTTTCCAAAGAGCCATTATCTAATCTTTCCTTGTCATAAGGCCACTCCATTTCTTAGCTGGGTTTCGTGTTGCTATCCTTGTTCTTAGAAACTGTGGTGGCTTTTAACATGCATATAAGAACTGAAAAATATTTAATGAATTTGACTGGTTCAAAATTGTTTTTAATAGTACTCTTTCTTATTTTCATAGACTTTTCCTTTGGATTCTGGTCGAAGAAGCAGTCAGAACTCCGGGCTGAGCGAGATCCTGAGTTTGCCCCACCTTCAAATTACTTTGTGGGTCAAAAGAGAACTGGTTCTTTGAGTAGCCAGCCATGGAGCAGACCAGGAGCAGCACCAAGTGACTTGGGGCATTCCTCTGGCCAGAGCCAGGAACCCAGCTCTTCACACACATCCACTCCTGCCTCTGAAAGCTCACCACAAGCACCCACAGTCACTTTCCAAACACTAGATGATATGATATCTTATTATAAACAAGTCACATGACCTTGTTAAGCATGCTGGTTGCATTTGTGTCTTAGAAGTCAGGACAGGACTGGGTTTTACTTCTTTCTTCTGTACTTTCCCAAGGATGCACAGGCTTGAGGCCATATTAGTTGGCAGGGAGAAGTGAGTGTATGATGAGAGCTCATTGACTATTTGGTGGTTCATTATTTTATCTCTTGGTATAGAGGGACTATCTCCTCCCTCCATGCTGACCCAGTTGTAACTCACTTGGGTTTCCAGTTGTGTGAAGCATATATAAATCCTAATCTGAGAACTCTGACACTGAGGAACTTGTTTCTTTTTCAGATCGTTTTATGTATGTGAACATTTTGTCTTTTTGTATACATGTGTACCACGTGTATGCCTGGTGCCCAAGGAGGTCAGAAGAGGGTGTTGGATACCCTGGGACTGGAGTTATGTGTAATTGTAAGCTACTATGTGCATGCTGGGAACTGAACTTTTCCTCTGTAAGAGTAGCCAGTGCTCTTATACTGACTCATCTCTCCATATCCCTCTGAGGAACTTGTACTCCTGCTTTGTAAACACACCCATTCATGGCTTCGCTTTTAGGGCTCCATTCTTTTCCTTTCAGAAGTGCTAGCATGCAGGCGTCTACTCCACAGATTCCACTTCCCAAACAGGTGATAGAGCAAAATCAGAAGGAGTTTTTAGCTGTCTAACAAGTAGGCAAATGAGGGCCTATTAGAGGGGGCAAAGTGGGAAAAGGAAGCTGGTGGAATACTGACTAAGCAGTCACGTCCAAAGCTATAAGATCAGGGAAAAGGTAAAAGTTGACAGTTGATCCATACCATGTTTATTCAGTTACCTATGTCTGTCATCTGCATACATCTGGAGTTGGGCTGAATTATTTGGGCATTCCAAGACTGCTGAGCTGTTTAGAAACCAGTCCTCAGTTTTACCAGTTAGCGCTTTGACTTGTCCTCCTGCCTCTGTGCGTCCTGGTGCTCCCATTACTTAGGTCTTGACTCTCTCAGTGGGTCAGACGTTGACCCCATGGTGCTGAGCACGTTGGTCCCTGCCTAGATCCGTACTGAACAGGTGTGTCTGGTGCACAGGAATCTAAAGGTTATCACTAAGTAGGGGTGTTCAGAGTATTTGCCTGTGCAACTGCAGACAGGCAATAGGAGTTGACTACCAAGCCTTTGGGAACAGTGTAACAAAGGAAGACCCACCTCTTTGGCGTCTCCTTGATGGGTTTGTCTCTGCTCGCATTATGAGTGGAAATGCCCTGTTCTTCCTGTGAGGGCCTAGTGGAATGTGTATCAGGTCAATACCTGGCTCAAGGACATGGGGCACTTAAGTATTAGAACAAGACTCATGTCTAATTTTTCTAGTATCTGCTGCCACCTGTCCTTCTGCCCCAGTATTAACAAAGTTTAGACAAATCCCAAAGTTAGATCTGAGCTCCACAACAAAAGCAGAACCTGAGTATAATGCAATCCAGTTAGTCTCATCAGGCAAATATCCCTTTTAATATACACCAAAATTCAGCTAATCTAACCATCCTTATTTTTTTTTTCCAGAAAAGACAAACATCCTAAAATTCATATGGAAATGCTAGGGACCCAGAAAAAGTTGGGGATCAAAGATAAAGGCTGAAACTATAAACTCAGCCAACAGAAGGAAACAGTTTAGAGGAGAAAGGAAAAAATAGAATTACTAGACATGTTACAACACTAAGCGAAAGCAGGAAAGAGCCAGATGCGGTGTGCGCCTTGGGAACAGAGGCGGGTGGATCTCAGTGGGTTCAAGGCCAGCCTGGACTACATAGCAGGCTCCAAGTGGAATGAAAGGAAGTTTGATTGCTGGAAAGGAAGTGCATCTGCAAGGCAGAGTACCAGGAAGAGAAAGTGGTGGGATAAGAGAAGGCAGGAGGGACAGCCAGGCAGCAGTGAGCCTTGAGTAGGCATGGGAGGGCCTGGCAACCAATCACAAGTCCTTTGGTGGGCAGAGGCAGTCAAGCACAGTCATTCTTCACCATCAACCAGTACCTGTAGGTCATTTTTCTCTGGAGTTTTGAAGACTTAAGTTTCTTTCTGGTCTCCTCTTTACAGTTCTGTATAAGATGCAGAGCTCAGTTTCAGTCCCTCAGATAAGCCTAGAATTACTTCAGAAACTTGTTTCTCATGAACCAGTTTTGTGCCAGGATGTCCAGCAGATGGCAGCAGAGTCCTCAGTTCAGATCCATGCACTAAGACAGCATCGGCTTCATAGGGATGCAGTCAGTGTTACTTTCATTTTGTTTCTTTTTTGGGGAGACAGTTTCATGTAGCTCAAACCTGATGTGTAGCAGATTGAAGATTTCATAGTTCATTCTTTGACAGTCTTTGTACATGTATGTACATAATTACTGTTTTCCCTCACCTTCTACCCTCCTCTTCAGATCTTCTGCCCTTCAACTTCCCCTCTTCCCCACAAGTCTTTTTTCCCATTCTCTTCATTTTGTTGTCTTGTGATCCACTGATTTTATCTGACACGATCTGTGGTCTATCTATTAGGACCTAGACAGTGACTGCCTTTCCACCAGAATCCATTCCAACCAGTTGTTTATCAGAGGATATGGGCCCCTTGACCCCAACCCATGATTGCTCCTTGACAGTTGCAGTCTTTTGCAGGCCCTGCGCAGGCAGTTGCAACTACTGTACTGTGTGTGCTGTGTCATGTGCAGTGGCTATGCTGTGGTCCTGAAGACCACATTTCACAGTTCTCTCCTAGCTTTGGCACTCTATTCCCTTTCCTGATGCTCCTGAGCCTGGAGGGATATGTGTTCCGCCATTGCTTGTTCTGAGCACCTTGAGGACAGTGTAGATAGATGGATAGCCACAAGGAGGCTGAAGTGTCAGTATTGAATTTCTGATCCTCCTGTGTGTACCTTTCTCCCCAGAGTGTTAGGATTACAAGTGTGCACCACCACACCTGGTTTATGTCTTGCTGGGTATCTAACCTAGGGCCATTTTGCATGTTAGGTAAACATTCTACCAACTGAACTACATTCCAGGCCATTTTCAACTTTGTTAGAACTATGTTTTAAAAATGAAATTTTTTTTCTATTGAACCTAGTATATTCAGAACATATCAGTATATATTCAGGATACAGAAACCATCAAGAAGTACTTTGTTTCTTTAAAATAGAGATAGATAGATAGATAGATAGATAGATAGATAGATAGATAGATAGATAGATAGATAGGATCTCTGTATACTCTGACACCTGGCTGTCTTGAAACTTGCTGTGTAGACCTGGCAACAAATTCAGATCAGTCTGCTTCTGTCTCCCAAATGCTGGAAATAATGGCGTGCATCACCACACCTGGTTTTGTTTTTATAATACGTGTGTGAATGCCTGCACATATATTGTACCATGTGTGTACCTGATGCCCTCAGAGGGAGAAGAGGGTACCATCTTGTTGAGCTGGAGATACAAGTAGAGCTGCCATGTGGGTGTTAGGAACAGAGTCCTCTGCAAGAGCCCCAAACACCTATAACTGCTACTCCATACTTTGATTTTTTTCATACTAAGTCCCCAGAGTGCACTGTAGCCCAGAATGTAGCTGAGCTTGCACACTCATTTTACAGCAGATACATTTTTATCCATATTTAGATGTCATAAAGCAGTTGAAAAGTACTAAATTCATATCCAAGTTGTCCCAAACTTCTGAATCTGATAATTGAATTGAGTGAAGTTTTAAATTAAGAACTTTTGGTGGTGTGTTTTTCGAGGGTCGGGTTTGCTTTGCATGTGCTTGTCAAGTGTGCTTACATGGAGCTACAGCTCCAGTTTCAACTTTTAGGTTAAAAATTGTTATTGTGTGTATCTCTGTATGGGGTCCATGTGCCACACCACACAGGTGGGGGTCAGAGGACAACTTTGTACAGTTGGTTTTCCTGTTCACCTTTATGTGTTAGTTCCAGGTTCAAACTTAGGTTACTAGGCTTGGCAAGCACCTTTACTCAGCTGCCTGCCCCCCATTCCTACCAAGTTTTAAATTTAAAGCAGTGAAATTGAAGTTTAATTCTTTTGTTGTGCTAACTTCTGGGCAGGACTGCTCCAAATAACCATTTGCTGGCTTTGTGGTCCCTGTATATTGTCCTCCCATCAGTGGCCAAAGATTGGCAAGCCAATTTCTCCTAGGTGCACATCCAAGACCTCCGACTGTGTCTAAATTGGAAGTGGTTAAGTCTATAGGAGACTGTCTTCTCTGCATGTCTGGAAAGCAGAGCAACCATTTGGGGAAGGTCTGCTTTGAGTTCCTTGTTTTCATTGTAACCTCTCCTCTGGGCCTTGTATGTTTTGGCACAGTTCATTTGAATTGGTGTACTGAATCATTTTGCTGGCCTGCAGTATTCCCAGAGGAGAGTATTCGAATCCATATACATGAGACGCCTGCTGCACTTCACTATACATTGCCAGGGGCTTGGGCCATTCCCCCGGGTTGCTGTTCAGCTGGTCTGGTTATGACATACAGATGAGGCAGTGGAATTTAGAATCTGGAACAGGGGTGGGTACTGGTCTTTACAGTTAACACAACAGGATAGCCATACCATATGTGGCTCAAATTTCCTTTTGAGCCAGTAAGGCAAGCTGAGCCAGTTATTTGCCAGACTGTTCACATAAAATGCTGCATAGCCATGGTGAGTGATAAATACTGAAAAGGATTCGTTGACTTGAAAATGGTGGGAAGAGACTCACTCGTGTGGCTATGAGGACTCGTGTGGCTGGTGGAGGCTATTGTATCTGCTTTGGTGTTTGATGAGTGGTTCACGTGTGTTGGTGAGGGCCTCAGTGTGGTGGTGGGGTTGATGCAAATGTTAGGAAACTGGAAAGTCATGTTTTCATACGGACCTGTGCTCTTTGCTGAGGTTGACAGTGCATGTCTTTAATGTCAGCAGTTCTCTGAGGTTAGTTACCATGGTCTACATAGCGAGTTCAGCCAGGGCTACACAGTGATATGTGTTCTCAAAAAATAATTAAATTAAAAATAAACTAAACCCTGACCTCTAGCAGAGCATTGGTGTGTATACAAAAAAATGAATGTTCACACATAGTAGTCAGAGTCTTATTTCCTTTAATATCTCCTTCCTTTTCCCTCTCCTTCCTTCTTTCCTTTTCTCCCTCTCCCTCCCTTCTTTTCCATTTAAATCCATTTCTAACTGACATGCTTTTGTCATTTAGCCTGGGTTCAAGCATTTTCCCCAGGCTATGCCTTGTCCTCTCCTGTGTCTTGTACACTATCAGCATTAAGCTTCTCTGAGCTGGAACATGCTGTCCAGCTTTTCCTTCCCTGCCTGCTTCACTCTTTCCACCTTTCAACAGTCACTGTGGCTCGAGGCTTTGTGAAAAGGCCTGGCTCTGCTTACCACCTAGTCTCCCAGGTTGCAGGTACTCTGAGAGTTGTGCAGAACATTTGGCTTCTTCTCTAGCCACAGAAGATGTGTACTGTTAAGTCTTTCTCTAGCTCTGTGGATGCTAGTTAGAATTTCCAGGGAACGTTGGTCAGTGCAGTGTGTAATGTACCATTACACTAACAGTACATTACATCGATGGGAAGCTGGTTTGCTTTCATTTAAGGTTTCTAAAACTGAGCTACTCAGTTATTTTTAGTTGCTGTCTAGTAGTTCATCAAAATAAAAGATACAAAAGCACAGGTCAGCGTTCAGACATGGTAGGAAAGAACCAGCCAGGGTACCTTTTAGGTTTAAATTGTTATTTCATACTGCCACCTTCCCTCTGCCTTTGAAGTGTCCTCTTGAGTATCACTTAGAGAAGTGACATCACTCACTGACATGGAAAGGCATTCTTGATTGATCCTTTCAGGAAATTCATCTCTGTTGACACTGCAGTGAATGTCCCTGTAGGACCCCAGGACTGCATTGCCAGGGTTTGTGTTGAGCTTGAAATAACAAGGTGGAGCAGAATGTGTACTGACCCTCATCATGTGTGCTAAGATGTTCTCTGTGTGGCCTATTTTCCAAACGGGACTGGGAAAAAAAAATCTGGAGAATTCTCTAGCATCTCTTCAGATACTACCATAGGTGCCAAGCAGCTCAGAGCACAGCAGGGTTGAGCATTTCCACTCCATTATTGGAAGCCATGCTTACTCACAGGGCAGTCACCCTCTATACATCACACCTTTAGAGGAGTGTTTCTGAACAAAGCCAGAGGGAGCCAGAAACTAGAGAAGCATGGCCAGGTGACCTGGAAAGCCTGGTACTCAGCCCTTTCACTCAAATTTGACATGGCTCAGTGCCACTACAGGGAGGGATGTGTGTCCTCTCGACTTTTAAATGTCAGCCAAAATTTACCCCTTCTCATACACGCCATGCTGCTTTGGGGTGGGTGTGTTCGCACCAGTATCACAAAAATAGGAGTGATATGCTGTACTATGCTGTCATGGCTGTGACAACTGTGATGTCACCAAAGGATGGGACATTTCAACTTACTGTGACCTGAAGGGTTCAGTGCTGAGGATGCCATTGGTCACATGCTCATGTCAATGTAGGCATCACCCTGCTTCATCTGTGGCTTTCCCAAGTGCCCACCATGCCACACTATTCCTCAGAGGGCTCTGTTATTTCCATCTTGTGTTTCTTTTTTCCTATCTGCTTGGTAATTTCTTGGCTTCAGGAACACCCCTTGGTCTACCTCCTTCTTTTGACTTTTTTTTTTTTTTTTTTTTGGTGTTATTGGTGGTTTGAATGATAGATGTCCCTCTACACTCTCTGGCATTTGAACACTTGGCCCCCAGTTTGTATACTGTGTCTGTATATGCATACACATGCACACACATGCTTAGGTATGCCCTTGCTGGAGGAGGTATGTCACTGAGGCACATTTTGAGAGCTTAAAGACTTGCACCATTTTGAATTTTCTGTTCACTTGCAGCTTGAAAATTGAAATTCAGGCTTAAAGCCATTCCTGTTGCCATGCCTGCTGCCATGCTTCCCTCCTGTGATGATCATGCTTCTCTCTCTGGAACCTTAAACCCAAATCCTTCCTCCACACATTCCCTTGGTCATGGAGTTTTATCACAGCAATAGAAATGTAACAAGTACCAGGAGTTGGGTTATTGCAGTGACAGACCTGACTATGCTGGTTTGTTTGTTTTTTGTTTGTTTGTTTTTAGGAATGTAGAAAATTGTAGAGCTTTAGACTAGGAAAGCAGTTTAACCCCTTAAGCAGAGTTTAATGGGCCATCAGAGTTGGGACTTGGAAGACAATAGTGCTAAGAGCTGTGTGGATTGTGGGGCGGCCAACACGAGGTTTCAGAGGGGAACCTCACTAGCAAGTGTACTAGAGACCATGCTTGTGATATCTGGGCAAAAATGTGATCGCTTTTCTAGGAAGCTGTGTGAGACTCCATTTAAAAGCAATGGACTAATTTCTTCGGCGGCAGAGGAAATTTCAAGACAGCCTACTACTGACTCTGTTGCACAGTGATAGTAATCATAGGCAGCGAAGAAAAGCAAGTGGCACAGAAAGAAATAAAAACTGTAGTTTGAGAAGAAAAAGAACACCAGGAAACACAATGTTTCAGACAAGTCTTGTGCTGAAAGAGATAGGGAAATTAAGGAGAGGTCTGATCAGTGGTAAAATAAAGGGAAGGGCGCCCTCAGGGAGAGACCCCATCTAGCTAAACTTCCAACTTGTGAAAAGAAGAGGCCTAGGGAATTTTCTACTTCTAGAAAGGAACAATTAAAAAAAAAGTACAGCAAGTGTGATTCAGTGGTGGGGGCCAGGGTTCATCCAAGCTGGGCACTGGACTTGGGTATTGTCCATCTGGTACTTGTTTTAGAGGCATGAAGGATACACCAGTTAAGAGGTTGTGAAATCTTCCTCTGGTTTCAGAGAGCTGCCACAGCTACGCACATAGCAGGGGAGTCCCTGTATGGAAGGCCATTGTGTGCAGCTGTGGAAGGGAAGCTTATGTTACATCAGAGACATCAATATGTTGGAGATATCAGGGCTGTAAGACATCTGGCAGAGGGAGTGGATCCAGCCTGAGAGAGATGCCCAGAGCTGGAAAGCTATAACCATCTAAACTCTTTGATATCAAACATCATATAGGATTTGGAGTTTGCCCTGCTAAGTTTTGGTCTTGCTTTGATCCAGTATCTTTTTACTATGCCTACAATCATCCTATTTGAAACAATAATGAACATCTATGCCATTGTATTTTGGACATAAGTAATTTGTTTTTATTTCATAGTGGGTTATAGTTAAGACATTGCCTGGAGTCTCAGTAAAACTTTGCATTTTTAGTTAAAAAGTTTTGGGACTGAAAGACTGCAGAGACTTTAGAAGTTGGGCTGATTGTTTTGAAAAGGCCATGCGACTATTGGGACTGCAGAGTAGAATGTAGTAGTTTTGAACAACAGACGTCCCTCTATATTTTCAGGCATTTGCATACTTGGCCCCCAGTATGTGGTGTAGTTGTGAGGCAGGCTTAGTAGGAATGTCATTGAGACAGGTTTTGGAAGCCTAAAGACTTGTGCCCTTTTCCATTTGCTCTCTGCTTGCTGCTTGAAGTTTGGAAGGTGACCTCTTAGGTTCCTGATACCTGCCCCTGTTTCCCTGTGACAGCGAAGCTTTTCTTCCTGAACCATAAACCCAGTTGTCTTGGTCATGACATTTTGTCACAGCAATAGAAACATAACTGATATAGATGCCCATGGCCTTTACACTTTTTTTTGGTAGTGTGATTCCTATTGTCAGTCAGTTATTTCATTCTTACTTTTGACATCAAGTTTCTCAAGGGCAAGACTGATATCTCAATCCTGGAAAAGTAAAGCAGAATAAAATTAGATAGACAAGGAGGAGAGCTGGGAGGACCTAAACTGGCTACTCAGAAGTCACATTTGGTCTGAATGAAGAAGGGGCTTGTAAACACAAGAAACAAAGGGCCCACCTTCCCATGTGAGAGAAGTTTGGAGATGGTGTGGAGTTCCACAATGTTATCAGTAGTCGAGATTCTATTGTCCTGTATGGCTAACCCTAGCTCATAACTTCCCTTTCCAAGGTATCCTCCTGGTTCAAAGTGACTGCTAGAGATATAACTATCTCATCCCTTCCAGGCAAGACATATGAGCAAGGCAGTGAGTGGCTAAAAAGTGGAGTTTTTGTTAGTTAGTTTGTTTTGTTTTTTCCCCTTAAAGGCAGCCTCCTTTAAAGATAAGTTTCAAGGTCCTCTACCTAACAGCTTTGCCTTCATCTCATAGGTACAGTGTAGTAAGACACTCACTTTTTAGATAAATTTTGAAGAGATACAATATCTGTGGATTTAATTAAAATAACATTTTTTAAAAAATTAGTCTTTACGTTTGAGTAGATATGTTTCCAAGTTTAAAAATACCCGATTAGCATGTGAAAAGGTGTTTAATGTCATTAGACACATGGAATTATAATCAAATCACTAACTTTACATCCACACATCAAAACAGAATCAAAGCAATAATATTGACAAGACTGTCCATAGGGCATATAGAAACTGCAACCTCCATAGTACTGCTGGTGACTGTGAAGCAGGACCACTGCTTTGGTAAAGTCTGGGAGTTCTTCAGAAAGGCAGACATTGAGTCCTGGGGAGATGGCTCAATCAGTAAAATGCCTTCTGCGCAAGCAGTGAGGAACAGAGTTCTGATGCCTTTCACTCCTGCCTGGCACAACTACAGCCCCAGTGTGGTGTGAGGGAGTGATGGGGATCGGGAGAGACAGAGATCTCTAATCTTCATTGGCCAGCCAGTATAGCCAGTAAGTGAGCTCTAGTTTTGGTGGAAAACTCTATCTAAAAGAATGTGAAATGGAAAATGATCAAGAAAGTCACTGAAAACTGACTGTAGACTCCCTCCCTCCACTTACACACACACACACACACACACACACACACACACACACACACACACACACACACGAACATTCCTACACGTGTCCCTGCCTCACACAAATACTTTGAGGATTAACTCAGAGGTAAAGTACGTGTTGTGCAAGGCTGGTAACTTGAGTTCAAGCCTTTGAACCCATGTAAAGGTAGAGGGGGTCAATTCTACACAGTTGTCCTCTGACATTCACATACACGTCACACACACATGTACAGACAAAATGATAAAATGAAAAACAAGACTTGATGTGGTGTTACATGCTTTTTAATTTTATTTTGTGTATGGGTGTTTTGTCTGCATATATATTTATGCACCACATGCATGCCTTGTGCTCTTAAGGGTAGAGGAAGGCATCAGATCCCCTGGAACTGAGGTATATAGATGACTGTAAGCCACCATGTTGGTACTGGGAATTGAACCTGGGTCCTCTGAAAGAGAAGCCAGTGTTTTAACCATTGGGCCACTCCTCCAGCCCTTTTATCAAATGCCTTTAATCCCAGCATTCAGAAGGTAAAGACAGTCGGATCTCTGGGAGTACTGAGGCCATTTGGTCTACCTAGTTTGAGGGAAGCCAGAGCCACAGTGAGCCTGTCTCAGCAAACAGCAGTAAAATTCAAAAAGTAATGAAGTACTTATGCGTGCTGCCACATGGGTAAATTTTTAAAAATCATATTTTATGAATATGAGTGTTTTGTCTGCATATGTGTCTGTGAACTCTATGTGAAGTGTCAGAAGAGGCCAGGAGAGGGGCCTGATACCCTTGTCTGGAGTTATAGATGGCTGTGAGCTACCATGTGGGTACTGGGAATTGAACCTGGGTCACTCTGAACTGCTGATTCATGTCCCCAGCTCATGAGTTAAAAAAAAAAAAATTTGAGGCAGCATTTCTTTGTGTAGCCCTAGCTGTCCTGAACTTGCTCTGTAGACTGTGTTGGCCTTGAACTCAGAGATCCAATAGCTTCTGCCTCCCAAATTGCTGGGACTAAATGTGTGCGCCATTGTGCCTAGCCTATCATGGATAAAATTTAAAAGCACCATGACAAACAAACCATCACAAGGGACCACATCTGTAATTATATTTTTCTTAGAATTTCATTCATGCGTGTAATATGTTTTGATCATGCCACCCAGCCCACTTCCTTCCTACAGCCTCCTCCAAACCTCCCTAACCTCTTCACCGGCTAACTTCCTGTCTTCTTTTCCTTTTTTGCTTTTAAAGCTCACTGTATTAGCTACTTTTCCATTTCTGCGATAAAATACGATGACCATAAGCAACTTACAGAAGCAAGAGTTTATTCTGACTTAGAGTTCCAGAAGGAGAGCCTATGTATGCATCCAGGAAGGGCAGGAGCAGAAAGCTGACTGGCTATATCTCTATACACCCAAAGCAGAGTGGGGGGTGTCAGGCTATAGACCCTCAAAACCTCCCAAGATACTTCAGCTAGCAAGTCTGTACCTCCTAGAGGTTCCCATAACCTCCCCCAAATAGTGCCACCAATTCAGGATCAAGTGTTCAAATACATGAATGAGCCTGGGACATTTCTCATTTAAACCACCATGCCCACCAAGACCACTTAGTGCAGCTGGTATGTACATGGGTGTGGGTCCAACTGGTGCATGTGAAACATAACCAGTGGCTGTATCCTTAAACAAACATGACTTCTTCCTCTGGTAGCCATCAAGTGCCATAACTCCTCAGGGGCAAGAAGGAACACGTAATTCACGATTCCACTGATACTAAAATGTCTAGATCAGCCATTGGGAGATAGCTCTTGCTTGCTGTGTAAGCATGAGGACCTGGATTCGACCCTCAGTACCATATTTGTCATGTGTAGTAGTGTGTTTTCTAGTAGGTAGTGTAATTCCAGAAACAGAGTCTTGGGAATCACTGATCATTTGGTCTAACCTGCAAGTAACTCACAGGTTCCACTAAGAAAAATCAAGGTGTGTGGCTTTTGAGGAACAATACTTAAGATTAACCTCTAGACTCCCCATGCTTACATGTATGTGCACACATCTGTGCATAACCATGCATATGTGTGTGTGTGTGTGTATGTAGAATTTGTATGGTATGTCTTCATAATTAACTTCAAATGGTAGAATCTGGTTAGGAGGATGGGGGAGAAGTTTTCCAAATGGTTAACATTGCACAACTTCCGGGACTGCCTAATCATCTTCTGTTCTTCCTTTGAGTTCTGACTGAAGAGGAATGAGGATGAGGAGGAAGAAGAGAAGGAGAGTGAGTGGGTGGGTGATGGGGAAGAAATATCATCGTCGTCGTTGTCGTCGTCATTATCTGCCCTGTACAGTTAGGGTCAGACCTCTCTGGCTTGATGCCTTGCTGCCTGAGATTCTGAATGGGGTCTTTGTTCTGTGGACTAATTATTCCAGAACAAATCTATTTTTCTGTGTCTGCAAAGCTGAGAAATGGCATTGCCAGAGGTCAGCAAGTCACAGGAAGCCGCTTCGTCTTCAAGCCTGTAGAATGTTAGCTTTGTCCTATGGGACTCATGTTGTTTGGGAGCTTTGTTCCTGATAGATGGGCAAAGATAGCTTAAGGCCAGGGAAAGTGGTGTCCTATTTGCCAAAGTCTCCATGCTTTGAATCTGGGGACAGACATCTCCCAATCAAGGGCTCTGGTTCCTCATCAGCAAAGGTCTTGGAGAGGAGTACCGTGGACCCTCTGTGTAAGCGCTGCAGGCGTTCACCTCAGGAACTATCCTGGAATGGTGACCTTGGGGGTGGCTCCCAAGGTCAGAGCTTGAAAAGGGGAGGAGAATTGCCTGTTCAGAAAAGTGGTGGTCAGGATGGGAAGTGGAAAACAAGATGGCTGGACAGCTGCACTCACTGCCAAGGATGGTGAGAAGGTGCAGCCAGCAGCCTGCCCCCCGCGCTTGTGGTTGACATCATGGAAAGATGCTTCTGGATAGATGACCGAGATGAGCCAGCACAGAAGGATGATGCTGGAAAGATGTGAGCGGGAAGAAAGTTCTGCTTGAATTTCTCTCAATGGACACTCCTGTACATTGCCCTTCTGTAGAGGCCTACACCCTCATGAAGGCCCTCAGAAATAAGCAATCAGGCATTGTTCTTATATAGTGTAAGATCCAGGAGAATTTGTATAGAATAAAATCCAGAAAATGTATGTTCTCACAAATGTGTTATCTGCTAAATTCAAGGCCCCCCAATGTTTCCTTGAACACTGAGAGACCTTGAACAGCTCTGTGAAGGAGGGAGAATGCTCCCCACAGTCCACTAATGAAAGGGTATACATTTTCCACACTAACGCCTCTGCTGTGGTGATTCATCATCCAGTCGATGGCCTCTTTCTAACTGCACTTTCCAATTGTCAATGTCCTAGACTTGGTGGGATGTGGCCTGTGGCCTCAGATTATAAACTGTGGGGTTGCATTGTCCTTCAGGCTTTCCTGCCTGACCTAGTCTGTACATGTTGAGTAATTGGATGCCCATCGAAGGTTTGTAACCAGGGGTTCCCATTTCCTTGTCTGTGGGGAGAGCCAATGGCATTCTTTTGTTTTTACAGGCTTTTATCAGTAAACTACAGGCAGATCTTCCACCCTTAGGTCGCTAACTACAAAAGGTGTGGTGAGACTTCCCTCCTTGCCCTGGCCCTTTTGTTTATCTTGCTCCCAAGGTTCTTACCTTAGGTTCTCAGTTTCTGTTACCCTCTCTGGAACTTTTCTGGATTCGTCCTCAGCAGCAGGCCTGTCCCTGTATAGCTCACTACATTGCTGTTGGGCAATTCTCATAGGGAAGATGAGGGAAGGGAGCAATGCTGTATTCTAGCACGAAGGAATGACCAGCACCCTTCTTATCTTTCTGAGACAGAAACTGATGACTCAATGACCTTTGAGGGTGACTTCTGCATGTACACTCCATCTTTCCCCAAGACTTCTCTGTAGGTAAGAGGTGACCCATCTCTTCACTTGTCAGCGTGCTGAATCTTTACAGCTGAGTGTCCCTCTCTTTTGAGATGGACAGTGTCACCTAGCAGTATGCTTGCCCAGACGACATGAACCAGGTCAAAAGTAACCGAGAACTGTACCTGCAATATTCAGCCTCAGCCCCCAAACTGCTGGCTCACGTCTCGAAACTCCTCATTTTTTGCCGAAACACAGGCATTTCCATCCCCAAAGGCATTAGGAATATTTTTGAGTTCACTTGGGAGGAGCTCATCAGTGACCCTGCAGTGCCCACTCCATCGGAGATTCCGGATCTGGTGATCACCTTGGGAACTCCAACAGTGGTGCTTGCAGAAGTGATCCCAGCACAGGTCCTCCCCATGCAGAAGAAGCAGCCCCCACCTGGCCCACCACCTCCACTACTGCTCACAACCCCCAGTGGGGGCAAGCCCTTGGCCCCCCGCTCTGCTTCTGCTCGACTGATGCCCAATGGCCAAGATACCCTGCACAAGTTCCAGCGGCAATCCATCCACCTGTTGACAGAGCTGCTTTCCCTGAAGATGAAGGCCATGGTGGAGTCTGCCTCTGGTAAGCCTCCTCACAGATTCCCTTCTGTTTCCACACAGCTAGGTAGGATGTGTGTGTGTGTGTGTGTGTGTGTGTGTGTGTGTGTGTGTGTGTACCACATCTGCCCCAACAGGTATGAGTTGAGCATATATAATCTAAAATATTCTGTGATCTGAAGAATATTGAGTGCCTATATGATACCACCATAGAATATTCCATTGTTGACAGTGCATGGTAATTTGCATGTAAAACAATATTTAATCTACATGTAGGGTGCAAAGGAAGCATCAGAGAATTCCATGTCTCTTGAGTCCCATCCCTATATATCCCAGTATGTACAGAAAGACATTTCAAAACACCAACCTCTCCCAAACCCCATACCTTTTTGGTTCTAAGCCTTTAGATAAGGGCTTATTTAACCTATATAAGTACGCACTGGGATTGGGACGGGTGGCCATGGGTCTGCGGCAAGAAGCGTGCCTCCCTCTGCTCTCCCATCTTCCCTTCATTCTGGCCACCCATCTCTGGTGTGCCCATTCAAAAATCTGAAGGGTTAGCAGTGCTGAAGGGAGGAGTTTGGGGTGATGGTACAGAGGTGGACAGAGCTTCACTGATGAGTGGAGACATGGAATTTGTGAATCAAGAGTCTGACTCAACCAATGCCAAAAGAGTTCTAAGTGCCCAGTGCCTCCAAATTGAGGGACATTCTAGGACTGGGGAAGAACCTAAAGCAGTGTCAGCAGCAGTTTCTTGGAGTCCTCAGTACTCAGCTGTGAGTAGGCACAGGGGCAGGGGCCCAGGCAGGGGCAAGGAGGCAGGCAGGGTACAGGCAGGGGTAGAGGAGCAGGAGGGCAGGCAAGCAGGTAGGCTAGGAGCAAGGTGATGCTTGCTGGATCTTGAGCTCTCTGTGCAACCAAGTGTGCACATCAGGAGCTCCTCATCCTTCCATCAGGAGTAAGTCTTCACCTTTATTTCCTGGGCCATTTGTAAAGGCCTTTTTCTGGGAGAGTCATCTATGCCAGAGGAGAACACTGCCATTGTTTATTCCTTCAGCAGGTGCCAACCCTCTGGACATCACGAAGCGCTTTGTGGAGGCCAGCCAGCTACTCCACCTCAATGCAAAGGAGATGGCCTTTGACTGTCTGACTGGAACTATCGGGAAAAGCTGCCTCAGCTCGGCTCAGCTGGGGAAAGGTGGGTGTCCTCCTGTAGGGAGAAAGCACAGACAGCACTGACAAGAGGGCGATAGAAAGGCCAAAGCTCCCAAGGGTTGATGTGGCTGTGGAGCAGCTCTAGAGGCGGCGCTGCTGGCATGGAGAGCTCATGCACCTCTGGTGGAGGGCAGTCTGTTTGTTGGTGGAAATGTCTGTACCTCACAACTCACAGTCTAGCCCCTCAGGCCCTGCCTGTGATGTATTTCATAACCGTCTGTTGTCAAGGTTTTAAGATTTCCAGTTGGTTGCAGAGCAACCCTTTAGGGCACATGGTAAAGATGTCACAGCAATGAAGTCACCCCTCGGACTGCTGCCGATCCTGGCACTCTGGGTCTGAGCTCACCTGTCTATGGTATATGGGAACCAGCTCCCAATGCTAGCCATAACTCAGGTCCATGAGTACAAGCAATCCTACAGGAATGCTTGTTACAGGATTGCTTGGAGAGGCAGAAAGATTAGAAATAAATGTCCATCAATGAAGACAAACTATGGTCCATGGAGAGACTGTTTCATAGCGAGCAACAAAATGAGTTCTTTCCCTATAAGACTTCCTGGTTAGTTTATGACTACAGGTAACTTTGCAATAGCTGGCCGCTGTTTAAAAGAGAAGAATACTTTACATTTTTTGTAATTTAACTGAAGTTTCAAATATGGTAAAGAAGACTCACTCTTCTTCTCTAGAATCCCCCATGAACATTTCTGCTATGGGAGTGAACACACCTTACCAGCTGGTCTTCCAGGCATCCACAGCCTGTCTGAGCTTCTCCCTCTCCACAGGAAAGGAAAGCAGGAAGAGAGGTGAGGAAAAAGTAGCATCTCCAGTCACAGAGATTCAGCACCCTGTGACACACAGGTCCTTATAAGCACTCCAGAGCTGCAGCACATGTAGTTACAGCAATAAGAATTGCATTGCATTCCCCACGTGGCTCCCCCACTCAGTCTAGTCCTTTAACCCAGGCACTGTCCAGAATGTGAATGAGACAGCACTGTCCAGCCACACCATCAATGGGGAGCTGAGGTATTTGTATCCTAAACTTAGCAGGCTCCAGTTCTGTGGGCAGAAAGCAATGTCACAGAAGATTCCCCTGACCTGTTGAGAAAGTCCCACACAGAAGGGAGGGAACGTTAGGGAAAACAGACAGCAGATGAGAGAAAGAAGCTCCAGAGGTAAGGTGTGTGTATGGTAGGAGCCTGCTGTGAATAGGAAAGGCCTCAGGACTTTACATCCATCCTGTCAACTATGATGACAGATGAGCTACACAGACAGGCATGTGTGTTGTGGGGATTGGGTAATGAAGGAAGGCCAGGGTTGCCTCATGCTGCCCCTTGTAATTCCACAGATATTGGAGGTAAGGCTAGAAGTTGAGAAGCTTGAAGCCAATTCTTCACCCATCCTGGCTGCCTATGTGACTTGTCTTCCTCATGCTTCACTGTTCTTGGTAAAAGGGGACTGGCTATAGAGGACTGTGGAAGCATCGGCATTAAGGCCGACTTCATTGCTATTGCTGCTGCCCATCACTGTGTTCCTCAGTCTTCGAAGTACTTTAATTATTGGCTGACTGAGTTAGCAGGTGATGATCCCCATTTCGGCATAGCATAAACCTAACGTGTTCTGCAGCCCTTTCCCAGGAGGATGTGACATTCAAGGATCCACCTCTAAAGCCCACCATATCTGTCTCTCTACCTCTCACCTCTAACTACAGGCAGGGCAAAGGCTATAGACGATGTCTCGTCTCCACCGGTCCGAGCCCGAACCCCTCCTGAAAGCACTATTATTGAGTTGCCTGACCCCTGTCCTGAGGCCCGGGAAAAGCTGCAGGATATGTGTCGCCACATGTGAGTGCCTAGATATTGGGATGGTGTCTACAGGACATGAGACACAAGGACAGATGGGTGTCATAGCAGTAAGTGCACACCCCACCCCAGGTCATGTCCTTTACACATACACACACACACACACACACACACACACACACACACACACACACACACACACACACACACAGAGTACATGGTCCATCCAAAAGCCATTCTGGAGCTTGCCCTGCTCTGTTAGCCCAATTCCTGTTCAACCGTCTCTGCCTCTGCACATCCTCCCTCACCCAAGGAAGTCATTTGTGTAGCTCCCTGCAGTTCACAGGCTTGTGCCCTATGTGGCAATTTTTTAGGCATAATTTGCTAAGTGTTCAATATCTCTCTCGAAACAGACTATGTCACTCACATAAGTGAGTCACGGTATATTATTTGGGGATACTGGGATGCCTAGCAGAAAACTACTTCCCTAACTGTCCTGCTCATAAAGCTTAATTCCTATTTCATATCTATGTCTTTTGGAATCACTGGGCCAAGTTACAGGTAGGAACAGCCACCCAGCTTACCTCTGTACTGTGACATGCTAGAATAAACCCACCCAGAACTTCAGGATAGTGGGTAAAGGGATAGTTTGTCTCCCACTGTTCCAGAGTCCCTCTCTGTGCATAGCCTCATTATGTAGGTCTAAACAATCAGACAAAGACTGATCTTCCCAGGGTACTGACACCTTCCCACTTCTTCCTAAAATACTACCTTTGCATATGAAGAAGAACAGGATGGGGTATGCACTTTGGGACAAGGGGACTGGGGTGGGAGTCTTGAGTCTTGGATATTGGGAAGGGGCTATAGAGAACCTCTCTGGAGAGTGAGAACCGAGCGCCTAGAAGATGCGTTCATCTCCTTCCCACAGAGAAGCCGAAAGGATCTTGTGGAGAGGGAGGAATGCCTCCTGCCCCATGATTTTACGCAACTACAGGTCAAAGATACCCTCTCATTTAATGTTGGCCTCCAAGGGGGAATCTCACCATCCTCTCACTGCGGGAACTCAGATTACTGCTTCCACTCTTCACCAGCCTTCCAGCCAGCATGCTCAAATGGGCCGCCATTCTCAAGAGTGGAGGGGGCCCAAGAAGCCCATCAAGCTGCATTACACTTTCTATGATGGCTCCTCCTTCGTTTAATATCCTTTTGATGGGTGTTACTCTTTCTCCTCACCTTAGCCCAGAGAACCCCTAACTGAGAGAAACAGCTAACTAACTCTTCATTGGGGACTCTTGGTCAACTAGAGAAGCCTGCTAAGGATGCTCTGGGGGTAAGTGTTGGTCCAGGTCAGGCTCTGGAGGGACTGAGGAAAGAATTCAGAGTCTAAGTTCAGTATAGTTTAAGTCAGCAGGAGAATATCAAGCCCTTCATATCTGTGAGAAGCTTGCCTGTGCAGGCAGGTCCCTGCCTTCAAGGCTCTGCCAGGAGAGAGAAAGCTACCAACAGGATGGTTCATTTCCAGTGGGAGGAAAAGTAAAATATCTCTAACTGGTTTGGGGAGGATTGTTTCCTTGATCCTTGTTCACTAGTTGTTTTATCCCTGTGGTCCTTGTGCTTCACCTTTGGAGTCTAAGCCCTCATTGGCTGCACACTTGCTGCACCTGCAGCTAAGCTTGGCCTTGGACGGCTAAACCCTTGTTGGGTAGTGGCAGAACAGGACACATGAATCCAATGGGCACTATAGACCCTCTTCAGAAATATGCACGTGCGTATGTATCCACACGCGTGTAAATTGTAAGCTGCAGCTTCAGGGAACTTCAGGCCCATGTGGGGCTACCTTGCCCTAGCGCTGACTCTTCCCTGCACTGACCAGTCTCCACACATGTTCACAAGTTAGCTTTCTAGCAAAGGGACCAAAGAAGGGTTGCCTGGGAACTTTGTTCTTACCTGTCCCAGAATTTTGAGGTGCCCCAGGTGGAATTACCTCTAACCTCTTATCCATTGCTACAGGAACACTCAACTTGACTCCAACAGTGATGGCATCCTGATAATAAGTCCATTTCCTCCTTGGCGGTCACAGAGGCCAGGGTCAGTTCTTATGTATTTTCATTACTTCTCTTGTTGGTGTGACAAAACACCATACCAGGTATTTCAGGAAGGAAGGGTATTTGGCTCTCAGTGTGAGGGTACAGTCCTTCATGTTAGGCCTGGTGGCAGATGTGTGAAGTGGCTGTTCACATGAGTCAAGCCAGAAAACAGCTAGAGATGAGTGAGACCCAGTGTTCTGCTTGCCTCCTCCTCTTTATCCGGTCTGGGACCCTGACCCATGGAATAGTGCTGTCTACATTCAAGATGGCTCCTTCCACCTCAGCTAAACCTCTCTGGGAGGAAATATGATCACAGACACCCCCAGAGGCTTGTCTCCTACACAATTCTGTCACTGACAGGCCACATCAGCTGTCACAGTGACCCTGCCCATGTTAGTCAATCTGAGTGCCTTACTTCTCTTGGTTACGTGATGAATGAGTTGGACCAAGTAGTCTTGAAGTTCTGTCACTGTGTTCAAAGGCAAAGGTGAACCTGAGCTGTTGGATCCATCCTGAGTGAAATGTCTGAAAAGCTTTTCTTCAGCACCTGGTTTCTGTGCAATGCTGACTTTAGCAACCAATTCTCCTTTTACACACAATGAGATCAGATAAAATGATAGGTCTTTGTGGTGGCCTGTTTCAGGCCATAGCTGATTTCAACCTCTTGGTGCAGCCCTTAGAACCACCATGCTCAGTTTCCATTCTTCACAGGAATCAGCTGGAATCCCCTGGTAACAGTGAAGCTAAATAGCTTGGCATTTGTTTCTTTTGGCAGATGGTCTTTGCAGTGCATCCTAGTCCCTTTGCTCGTCCCTTGGTTATCTTTTGGTGAGGCAGTGACTAAGACTTGAACCCAAGGCTTCAGTGTGCCAAACACAGTGTACCATTGAGTTCTGCCTCTAACCCCCAAAGTTGTTAATTTTGATCAAGTCTAAATTTCCCAATTTTGTTGCTAATGCTTTTGGTTTCTACATCCACAACATCATTGCCAAATCTAAGACTATGGCGTTTACTCTGTGTTTCCCTTCTAACAGCTTTATAGATGAAGCTTTTAACACAGGTCTTGGAGGTGTTCTGAGTCAGCATTTGCATCTTGGGTGAGCCAAGGCTTCATTCCTCTGCACATGGGTATCCTATTGTCTCAGTGCCTTGTTGAAGAGATCACTTTTCCCTCTTTGGATGGTCCTGGAGATCTTGGCAAAAATAAATTGACTATAGATGGAAGGATCTATTTTTAGATTCATTTTTAATTCACTGTTCTAATTTTGATGTCTATCCTTATGCCAGACCACATTGCTTTAATTATTAAAGATTTGTGGTGAGTTTTAAGTCAACAAGTGTGAGTCCTCCAGATTTTTTGGGGGCAGGGGTGGTATTGTTTTCTTTTCTTTTTCTTTTTTAGAAACAGGGTCTCTCTGTGTAGCTCTGGCTGTCCTGGAACTCACAGAGATTTGCCTGTCTCTGTCTCCCAAATTCTAGGATTAAAGATGTTCACAAACATATCCAGCTTCATTCAGTGTACTTTACTTCTTTGGATATCCTCTCTTGTCTCCTTCTTTTTCTTGGATTTCTGAAATTTCTGTTATGCATATGTTGCTGTGCTTGATGGTCTTTCCTGGGACTCTGAGCTCCTCTATTCTTTCTTGGTATCTCACATTGTAGTTTAGGCTGACTTGACAGTATGTAGCCTAGGCTAGCCTAGAACTCAGTTATTTTCCTGCCTCAGTCTCTCAGGTTCCTGAACTCTAGGCATGAGTTGTCAGGCCTGAGGTTTCTTCTTTTTCTTTATTCTTTACAGTCCAAATAATTTCAGCTCATTGGCTTTCTAATATAATGATTTTTTTATTTTATTGTTTAATTTACTGCTGTATTTATTTAGTGAAATCTTTGTTTCACTTATTGCACTATCTGCCTAAGCTCTAGAATTTCGGGTAGGTTACTTTGTGTCATTTCTACCTGGGGATCACCCTCCCTCCTTCCATTTCTGTTTTTATTTGGCTGGTGGGAAAGACTGAGGAAGATGGATTGCAGTGCCAACCACTAGAGTCCTCCTACCTGGAGTACTGCTTCTGCAGTTTTACACAGAGAAGAAGCTGCCAACACTGTCCTTCTGAGGATCAGTGGTTCCTGGGGCCTCTGAGCTAGGAACGGAGCAGAGAGTTATTATTTTCCTACCAGACTGGCCAAAAGGGGAGACTATCTGCCAGTGCTAGAAACACTGCTGGCTCTGGAGCCCATGCTCTGGCTCTGTGCTCATTGTGGCGTGAGATGGGACCAGGCGTTTCCTACCCCTCTGATTCTCACTTGGGTAAACTCCTCACTGGTTTTCCTGGCATCTTCATGTTTTAGCACTAAAAGTCTGTCTCTAGTACCATTTGGACCTGTGAAACCCTACTGACATGTGAACAGAGATAGGACTACCTCTCATAAGGTACTGTGAGGAATAAGTAGATATAGGAAGGACCTGGAGCATAGCTGGGTTCTGTAATTATTTAACTGTGACACATGTGAAACGCACAGGATCTTTGAAGGAAGGGAACAATACACAAGAGAAGAATCCTTTCACATGTCGCTGTGGGGACCCTGAGGCCAGCACCTGGACAGTTTTCTGTTAGTTAGACTTAACTGTATCTGCCAGCTATCCCTCCGGAAACATCGCCATGCTTCAGATTCCCACGTGCTGCAGAGGGAAACCCATCACCTGCCTCTTTAATGACATACCTAATATCTTCCTGGCTCTGTTCAATGCTGAAGGCCTGGGCTGTGTTTACTACAACCTGAAGAACAGGTGAGTAGGTCAAGGGAAGTGTAGCCTCATGGAGTAAGGTGGTGACTGAAAGGTAAAGGAGTGCAGGAGGCACTGAGGCAGGAACACCTTGTACTTGGAGGCCCAGTGACTGGCTCTATAGTGCAGTTTCCACAGTGAGTTAGAACCCATTCCAAGTCTCCCACTGGGTACCCCAGAACACGAAGACCTCCATTCTTGGTCAGACACATGGGGCTTTTGTTGTTGTTTTCAAGGCTGAGGACCAGGACCTCATAAATGCTAACAAGTGCTCTGCCAGTGGCTCATCTCTGAAAGCACAGACAGACCAGAGCCACATCTCCATTTCTCAGCCCTGGAAGAACTCTTTAATAGGAAAAGTTACTTACCCAGAAGTGGGTAAACAAGATGTGTGGTGTTTCTTTACTTTCCTCGTGACAAAGCAGCTGACGTGACTTGAAGTAGGAAAGACTTATTTGGGCTCCCAGTTTTAGAGCTGTTAGTTTATCATGGCACAGTGAATTAGAGTGGTTCTCATTAGGGTGACCTAGGAAATAGACAAAGGAACTTACTGGAAAGGATCAGAGCAACACAGCCTCCGCAGGATACAACTCAGTGACTACCTTCCACTCCCTAGGCCTTGCCTCCTGCCTTTCATCACCTCCTAATGATGCCAGTGTATTATGAACCCGTCAAAGGGTTAATCTGCTGCTTAGGACAGAGCCCCGAAGAACTGCTCATCTCTGAAAGCACAGATAGACCCAGAGGCACGAACCACTAATCTAGGCATTTCCAAGTTACTCAAGTTGACATTTCAGGTTAACCATCATGCATGAGGTCTCTAAAGTACAGCACATACTCTCGACAGCTAGGAGCTGATTTTGTCTGACTTTTCATATGCAGTTTTTTGGAAGAAGTGACTTCCTTTCATGTTTGCATGCTCTAGCTCACATTTTGTTACCATTATACCAGGCTTCTGGACTACAGAAAAAAAATTAGATTTCCATCTTTTGGGTTTCACTTGAGCCCTTCTCCACAGATACCCCCACTAGCATCGGTTGGTGTTAATAGTCAGACCACAGTGAGTGGAAAGGTAAAGCCATTCACAGGAGTCTTCAGACTCTTCCATTCTCCTCATCAGATTGTTTATGTCAGGTAACCTTTCTTTCAGACCAGGACCGACTCTCCCAGCCCTGCCTCTCTGTAGCCTGTAGTGAAGAAGGGGTTCTCTCAGGGCCTATAATACTTTCTGTCTTTTGTGGGTCTCCCAGCTGTCCATACGTCTTGGTTTTGGATGAAGAAGGTGGGATCACAAATGACCAAAAGGGCTACATAGTCCACAAGTGGAGCTGGGCCAGCAAGACCGAGACATTGCTCTCTCTGGAGTACAAGGTACATGGGCAGCATGGTAGGGGCGGCTTCCACAGACTGCTCAGCACTGACAGGAAGCACTGCCCCCTGTCAGACAGCACTGCCCCCTGGACCACCTGGTCCTGTTCAGAGGTTGTGAGACAGTCAACAGTAGTCCACAGTAGGTTCACTAGCTCTTCACTAGCCTGTAACAACTGTAGGCTACTGTACTGATCCTCCATGGCAACCTCCTTCCCACTGGAGTTTTGATTTTATTGTAAAATATCCTTCATTTTATGAAGTATCATTTATGGTGGTTGAAAGCTTTACTTTTAATACTTTATTTTTTTTACTTTCTTAGAAATTTTATTACTTTATGTTGTAGAAAACTGGCTATTGCTGAAGAACCAGTACTTGAAAAGTTAGAGAACTCAAGTTCATTTTATCCTAGCTGGCCTAGACTGAGCTCACGCTCTGCAAATCCAGCTGCTCACTGTAGAGTTTGTTGTTGATGATGATGATGTTGTTTTACAATTTGTGTAGACTGTGCATCGGTTTTGAAATTTCCTGCCCACTACATGGTCATTTTCAGGCAGTTTGCATTTTATGACCATGGAGGGGAAATGTCACTGCACTTAAGCTTGTTTACAGAAGCAAGCATTATGGGTCTCAGAACACTCTACCTTCAGGAAGCAGGGCTTCTCTAGAAAGACAGCTAGTAGGGCCAGCAAGATCACAAAAGAACTTGGCATGCTTCTGCCAGAAGTCAGCCTTTAACTCATCTGTCTCCATTTCTCTATAACACATAGGACACAATTGTTATTCAGCTATCAGAGTTCACAACAGTCACTTGACTAAGTAGGGAGCATATTTAGTAAAGGTACAACATGTATTTCTTTTCGTGTGTGTGTACATGTGTACATGAGGCACACACATGGTCATGAGTTCAGTGCCAGCCTGTCTGTATTATTGCCACAGATAGGCATTACTGTGCAGCAACTTCCTCCAAATTAAAGCACTGTCCTGGAGGGAGGACAGAAGCTCCTAATACTTAGGAAATAAGCAAGCTTTCAAGTTCAGGGAAGCCAGAACCTATGATTCACAGGGCCCCTGCCTAGAGTATATAAGAGAGAAATGACTTTGGGGAGGAGACTCTCAAACCAACTGAACTGTCCGGAGTGACGCTGGAATTTGCTAGCTACCTGCAAGCTGTTTAGAAAACAGCAAAGGTCACATGCAGAGGTGAGGGGACAACTTGCAGGAGTTGGTTCTCTTCTACCACCTGAGTCCCAAGGCTTGAATTCGGGTTGTCCATCTTGGCAGCGTGTACCTTGACCCACTGAGCTTTCTCGCTGACCATATAGCTTTTTTAAAAATAGTGCCCATTGCATGACTTTGCTGAGAAGATGTGACCAAATGTCTGCTCACTCTAGAAAGGGCATTAACACATGACCAAAGAAACATTCCTACCTCAGTCTGGCTTGACAGACAAACTAATTTATTGGAGTTACTTACCAATGTATGAGTGAGAGAGTTACTTAAAAAACTGAAGGGCTTGAAAGCAGCTAGCTGGATTATCAAACAGCCATCCCTGGTGTGGGTGATAGGCCACCAAGGATGTATCCCTAGGGTTTTCTACACAGCTGGCAGGTAGCTGGCAAAACCTGCGTCACTCCAGACAGCTCAGTTGGTTTGAGAGTCTCCTCCCCAAAGTCATTTCTCTCTTATATACTCTAGGCAGGGGCCCTGTGAATCGTAGGTTCTGGCTTCCCTAAACTTGAAAGCTTGCTTGTTTCCTAAGTAGTAGGAGCTTCTGTCCTCCCTCCAGGACAGTGCTTTAATTTGGAGGAAGTTGCTGCACAGTAATGCCTATCTGTGGCAATAATACAGACAGGCTGGCACTGAACTCATGACCTTCCTGCTCAGTCTCCTGATTGCTAGAATTGTAGACATATATCATGATGTCCAGATATTTAGCACTGTTCCTTATCCTGGAGCTGCCCAGCAAAGGTCTATGCAGTCAGAAGCAGCCTGCAATAGAAGGTGGCCTGTGATTTATAACAAGAAGTGATGATGTATGCTTTAGAGATGATGGTAGGGAAAATTCTAGATAAAATGGAAGAACATTATTCCTAAAGGCTTTGTGTGGGGTCTGGTGTGGTATCGCTTAAGAGTTTCTATGTTCTCCTGTAAAGGAAAGAGGACATAAGGTGGGGTTATCAGGCTCTGGGTAGTTCATATGTTGTCTTTTTTGTTTTTCTAAGATTTATTTATTTTATGTATATGAGTACACTGTAGTTGTCTTTAGACACACCAGAAGAGGGCATCAGATCTCATCATTTCACAGTTGGTTGTGAGCCACTATGTGGTTGCTGGGAATTGAACTCAGGACCTCTGGAAGAGCAATCAGTGCTCTTAACCGCTGAGCCATCTCTCCAGCCCCAATAACAAGTTTTTAATAACACTTTGCACATATATATTAGTATGGCCTGTACAGTTTTAGATGTACTGATTTGACTCAGTGGAATAACTGTCTGGGACCTATAATTTGGTTCCTGACCCGAGACAAGAATTTGGAGAGAACAGACATGTCAGATAGCAAATAATCTCATAAGAAGAAGAACCTTGACTGAGTTTGTAGAGCATCTGTATTGTGGGCTTTAAGAGAGGGCAAATACCCAGGGAGCAGGACAATAGATAAGTAACAGTGGTACTGTGCTAAGCCTTATGCATATTTTGGTCCGAGAAGGATGCCCAGCACCCTCAGAGAGTAGCTCTATTATTATATCTAGACTGAGAAGATAATTGACTTCCCTATAACTGCCCAATTGATAAAATTCAAAACTGGAATAGAATCTGACCATTCAGCAAAGCTGGAGTTCCTGATGACATCCCTGTTCCAGTTTCTCTAGATGAGGAGTGGGTAGTTTCTTTTAAGTAAGTGTGATCAGCAAGTCTGAAGATATCCAGAGACTTGGCACATCATGGACTATTATTGTCTGTGGCACACATGGGCCAGATCCAGATGATTGAGTACATGAGGTAGAGATGTCTCAATGATGAGACAGTGAGGCCCTGACTACTGGGCCAACATCTGGACTAACAAAAGAAGGAGCAGAGAAGAGAGCTCTCTTGAATCAGAACAGCCTAGGGGCATATCTGTAGGTAAAGAGATGTTGTAGACTGGAGCCCAGAAGACTGGGAGGAACACAGTGGTGGAGGATTGCATGCTCTGTGGCCTTGCATAAATAATGCTTAATGCTCAGGACTGGCAAACTGTCGAGAAGTAAACAGGCTGCTCTGCTCTCCATGTCTGAACCATCCTCTCCTGAGAGGCAGGAGCATTTATGACATAGAAAGACTCCCCTGCCATTAAAAAATGTCCTTTGGTCAAGTGGTAGTGATGGCACACACCTTTAAACCCAGCACTCTGGAGGCCGAGGCAGGTAAATCTCTCTGAGTTTGAGGCCATCCTGGTCTACAGAGCAAGTTCCAGGATAGCCAGGGCTATATAGAGAAACCCTGTCTTGAAAAACCAAAACCAAAAACTATCATTTGAACTGAACAGCAGCTCCATATTTCATGCTGAAGAGTCTGGGATTCAGGGAGATGGAACAGCTTACTAGCAGAACAAGATTCAAGTTAGTTGGTGCCTGAGTAGTTGCAGCTGTCTGATCCTGCACCCACAAGGTATTCCAGTGTGTCTACAGGACTCAAGCTGACTCCCCTGACTGGCACAGTGCTTTGCAACTGTTTCAAGAGTGAGTTGGAAGAGAAAAAACAGAAATTGCTGACTTTTCTCAGTAAATCTCCAAAAGGGCATGGGTATTCTGTCTTCTCTATGAAAGTTAGATTCTGGCATAAGACCCAGAAAGCTTACACATCTCAGCCCAAGCTAAACTGAGTTTGTGCCTTGGGCTAGGAAGAAGCAGAGATCCACGAGTGCTGACTTCTCTATCTGCAGGTGAATGAACAAATGAAGCTAACAGTCTTGGGGCAGGACTCTATCTCTGTCACCTTCACCTCCATGAATGAGACGGTAACACTCAGTGTGTCGCCCAAAAGCTGTCCCCATACCGTGCTGCACGACAAACGGGTAAGGCAAAGTGGATGAGTAGGGCAGAGCATGTGGGGCATCTAGCTGTGACTCGGGGTGTCTCAGCAGAGCTTACCATGCCAGGGCATTCTCCTGCTACGTTGTAGGCAAGGCTCCTCCATGTCCCCACGCTTAAGCAGCTATGAATGGACATTTCTCAGAAAAAGGTGCTGTGTCTGAACTGAACACACATACACATTCTGCTTGTCTCTTACTCCTTGAACAGCACACAGTGAAGCAATGACTGGTGTAGGACTCTCATTGTACTAGTTTGCCAGGCAATCTAGAGATAGCTAAAAGACACAGGGCATGGGTGTAGGAAATGGTGAACCCTACGCCAAGGGACTTGAATAAGTTGAGGTATCTGTGGAGATGTTCACATTTGTGAGAATATAGACCCCATAAGCGGAGAGATGGCTGTGCTTTCCCATTATTTTTTGAGAGGATAAAGATACAATAGAACCTTTTTAAGTCCAATCTTTCCATTCATTGGTCCAACTGTGGCCTGGCTAAAACAACATCATAGAACAGATAGAGTAAATGAATAAGATGCCATCCCTAAACTTTGAGGTGTCCAAAAGACAACACTTGGCATGGAAGTGAGACTGGGCTAACCGAGAGCTCGTGTGAACAGGGCAGATCACTGTAATTCACCTGTTAAAATCATTGCTGGGGGGGCTGGGGATTTAGCTCAGTGGTAGAGCGCTTACCTAGGAAGCGCAAGGCCCTGGGTTCGGTCCCCAGCTCTGAAAAAAAGAACCAAAAAAAAAAATCATTGCTGGGATTGGTTCCTAGAACAAGAGGCAGTTTGCCCAGTGCCAGTCCCTGTTTTCACTTGTCCACCTGCAGGAATTACAAACAGTATTGTTTTTCCCTCAGTGGCATCCTGGCTGAATGAGCAATTCTAAGGACCTGACCAAGGTGTTCTTAAGCTATGGGACATTACCATAGCATGTCATCAACTCTCAGGCCCTCAGACACAGCTGACTACTTTGTGGTTACACAGAGACATGGGGCAGGCATTCATTGTAGATCCTCACTATATGATCCTCACTGCACAATTTCTCTTTCATTAATTTATTAAATAATTCAGCAAACATTTATTAGCTCTAACAGTATGTCGTGGTAGCTGCTGGAGATGTAGAAATGAGTCTTGTTTCTAGTCTGGACCTTTCAGTCTGGCAGAAGGGATGAAGAACACATACTAGGTAAGAGTCCAGCCTGGTCACGCCATGCAACAGAGGTGTATGGGAGCTGCAGACACGAGGAAAGCTGTTTACCAAAGCTCTCATAGAAACACCAAGGACACTCAGGTGCCTGTGAGCTCAGACTACACAGTGGCAAGGATTATAACTACAGCGGGCTTAGGTACAGTACTGAGTATTTAATAGCACATGGGAGTCTAGTCCTTCCCTAGCAAAAAGAAAGTGAGAGAGGAAGGAAGCACAGATGGCAGGCACGTAGGCTAGATGAATGAACGTGCTGTGATGAGTAAGCCTGCATGGTGCCTCTCATGTCCACTGGTCCCAGATTCTTCTAATGGTCATTGTTAATGTATACTATGTCTGATAATCTCTTAGTGTTTTCTGAGGACATGACGTAAGCAACCTAAAGACCAGAGGAGCTGAATGAAATGACTCTCAAGTCTGTGTGCTCACATGCACTCTCGGCCTGGGAAGACTAAGTAATTCAAGTGGAATTTGGCCTTACTTTAGTGCACCTGTAGTGAGCCAGAACTAGAAGCTCATGCTGTACTGCCCAAGCTGGCAGACACAGTACCAGTCACACAAGGCTGTTGAACCTTCGAAGTGCAAGGAGCACAAATTGATTTGAAATCTCAGTAAAAATACATCCTGTGTTTCAAAAATTTAATGAGAAGAGAATGCAAAATTTCTCAGTAATTGCCAATTTTTTATTGTAAGCTAAATGATCATTGTAAATATACTCGAGAAAATAAATATATTATTAGAATTAACTGTACGTTTAGGATGTTTTGAATATGGCTGCCAAGCATTAAGCTAGCTTGCATTGTATTTCTGCTATACTGTGCTAAATATTGAGGGTAGGTCTCCATCAAGGGTCTCACAAAGGCCAGTCTGACAGGAAGTAGAAGGATGACAAGTTATTTAAAATGACACAATAACTCAAGGAACATGACTATCTTGGGGACATTCAACACAGGGATAAACAGGCTGATGCGTTAAAATAGCCTCAGAAAACATGTTGCATTATAGATGACACACACTAGTAATGGAGGAAGCTGACTTGCCAAAAAAGCATTGTCTGTAATTGCTTCTATTTAAAAAGGCACAGTGTCTTCTATAATGTATATTTATAACTAGATGAACAGAAACAAATGAAAATAAATGTAATAATTTCCTGTGAGCAATGGGATTTCCAAACTTCATCCTGAAAAACAAGGTTCAGCGTTTCAAGTTATTTTTGCATGAACTCCCAACTCAGATATCTGGTCATCTTAGATCCTTGGGACTGGCAGTTTCAAGGACAAAGACAACTTTCAGAGCATTGAGTCTCCCAGGTTAGGAAGAGACCCCAGGCCCTCGGTCCAGGCACTTTCCTGGTATAGGAAAGTTTCCCTATCTATATAGTGATGTGTAAAGGCCAACCCAACTTTAACTCTGTCCTGGGATTTTCAGCCTTTTCAGCCACAGATCGCTTGTTTGGCTCTGGTTCTGTGAAAATGCATGGCTACCTAGAAAGTCTGGGACTCGGGGAGGATAGTATCTCTGTCACTGGGAAGCTTGTTTAAGTGGTTTCCCCAGACACCCATCCCAGGGAGAGCCACCTATCATAGTGACAGGCAGAATGGCAGCCCCAGCTTTTACAGCCCTGAGGCTCAGCTCCTCACTAAATATTTCTATGTAGGCAGCACTTTGGAAGCGAAGTGATGCTTTGGCTTAAATGCTTTATTAGCCCATAGCACTGCCTTGGATCCTTTTTGGAATCAGTGTGGATATAAATTACAAGTAAATAAATAAAATTAGCCCAGCAGTAGCGACTGGCCTGCTCAGAAGAATGACTCAGGCTTTGCTAGTAACTGGAGCCATCCTTCATGGGGGTTCTTACCAGCTTAGCCCTTGTCCTGATCATTCTTCTACTCCTCCTCTGACTAACTCCACCTGAGGCTTAAAGTTCACAGAGGGAAACGTCTCATACTTTCACTCTGCTAGGTAAGCAATAGAAAAGGCATAGAACCTACTCTTCAGGAGCCAAGTTTAGGGATAAAAGAAGTGGGAAAATGAACAAGACCCCAGGCAGACATGATGGGGACAGGGAGATGTGGGTGTTTAGTAGAAACGTTCAATAGCTTTGGCTATTCAGAGCAGCATCTTTGGAAAGTGAGACTAGCACACAGAAGCCTACTGGAAACAACTGCATTGAGGATTAGGGCAGAGAGAGGTGAACTTCAGGGAAGCTGATGCAAAAAGTATCTGGGATACCACAGGAAGTCCTGAAGCCAAATGACCCTTCAGAGTAGCCCCAATTCCAGGTGAGAGCCTGGCCCTTTATGATGTGGATGACCTGCTGGTCTCTGTAACCTTGGCCAGCTTGGCTTTTCAGCTAGGAGTTGTCCAGAACCAGTACTCTGGTGACTGACCAAGCAGAAGGATTCTAAACTGCTTATGCACTACTGTCAGTGACACTCCAGAGGAGCCTTTGTCTATCCAGCCATTCACAAAGCAATAGCATTTACTGAGTACCTTCTGCATGAAATCAAAGGACATGAGACCCAGTCCTTACCTCCCCAAAGCTTGCAGTGTAGGGGGACAGAACAAGTATGCCCAATCACTTAGTTAAGTGCTAACTTACCTTGCAGTCACACAACACAGTGGAGTCAGAGAAGCCCTCTCCAGTAGGATAGGTCTGGCCCAGTGTGCTGAAAGGACTAGGTGAAGAGAAGCAGAGATGTGTTTTAGGCAGAAGGAACAGCCACTTAACCTTCAGAGCAGTCAGTCCTGCTGAGCAGGCAGATAGCTCCCTGAGGGCAGGGGCCCACTGCCCCCAACCCCTTTGCCTCTCTCCAGCCAGTTCGCAGAATCAGCACCATTGATGAAAAGGTGTCCAAGATAAACAGAGGCCTGGTTGAGATCAAGAAGCGGTTTCAGAAGACTGTGATTCAGTTTATGAACTCTGTGCTGCTGGCAGCAGGTAAGGGCAGACAGATGCATAGGCCTACTAGGAAGCCTCTCAAATCTTGGGTCACATGTCTCAAAGTTCAGTCTTTTTCACCTCTTGAGCCTCAGCTTTCTAAGAGGTAGAGACACCCAGTATTTTCTAAGAGGACACACAGCTGGGACTATGAATGGAGATAACTTTAATTTCCAAGCTCTCCTGCTATGTGTTTTTAGTGTCTCCATGCAATTATGTTATTTTCCTATCTCTCACAGACTTTGTGCATCCCTCTGTGTCCTTTCTGCTTTGTCCCTTATGCCCTCTGTCATCCTTTACAACTGGGGCTTACTGCTCCTCTGTGGATGACCTCAGAAGAGAAAAATCTAGTCCCTTTACAAGACTGTCACTGCTAGACACAGAGCACTCTCAGGCCCCATATGAGAAGCTTCAGGAGCCTTCCATATCTGTGGTCTCCACTCTGCTTAGTCCTTGGGAGCAAGGTGCTACTATCTCCTAGCTGGGGCTGCAGCCATGCTCCCCACACAGCTTCTACAAGGAGTCCCTCTCTTGCAGCAGAGACTTAGTTCAACGGTGCCTTTCCTTTGTGAGCCTTCCTTGACTTTCCTCCCAAAGTGAGGCTCCCCACCTCTTTCTGGTGGTTCCCATGGCTGTTCTAAAAGATCTCTACACTGCTCTAGTTATAAATCTTGTTACTCAGTCTTGTGAATATCCCCTTGTTTTTCCACCCCCTTTGTCCTCTGTCACAAGTTCTCAGCGGCAAAGGGACTATCTTGGGCTGTCTTTATGCCTAGCATCCATTTTGTAAATGCTTGCTAGGTGAATGAAGGAACAATAGGTCTCTGACCTCAGAAATTTCTACTGGACCAAGTAGAGAAGACAAGATAGAAAAACCTAAAACTCCCATAACACGGCAAAGAAGAGGACGAAGTCAGCTCAGTGTAGAGACCTGAGAGATTGTATTCTCAGGGAAGGGAACACGAGGTGGACCTGACCTTACTGTGGAATACTGTAGAGATCACAGAGCTCACAGGGCATCTGGGGAAAGTAAGATTGAAGCTGGGTCTTGCAGAACAAGTAGAAATAAGATGTGTTCATTCATGCTGACTGCTGAGTAGGGCAGTGTGTTAGATGCAGAGCAAGGCAGACTGGACAGGAGGCAGTGAGGGTTAGTGGGTGTGAGCTAAAATAGACTCCAGTAGTCCAGGTGGTAGGAGCCAAGAAGCAGAGTCAGAACTGACCTTGTAGTTTGAGAAAGTAACCACAGCATTCCTGTTGACAGGTCTGTTCACCTTAGAGTATCCCTCCCCAAAAAAAGAAGACATAGAAGCTACTCGGGTCAAGTTGAAATCCGGGTCTAATCAAGATAAGATGCGGAATGCAACTTTACACCAAGGAGAAACCGTTACACGAACCCAGCCAGCCCGACCAGACTCCATAGTTGAGGACACAGTGAAGGAGGAATATGTACCCCCATCCTTGATCCGTACTCGAAAGAAGAGCAGCAAAGTCCCTGTCAAAGTCTCAAGGTTGGCTTAGCCCTTCATTTCTTCTGTAAAGTCATGGGACTCGATGGGCAGTGCAGATGCGGGGGAACCGCACAAGCCCCTCCCTCTGTAGCTCCAGTTCTAGGGGTGGAGAAGAATAGGAGACAAATAGGTGCTTAAGTGATATCTTTTATTTTTGAACATTGATTGTGTGTGTGTGTACACGCATATGAGTGCACACACAGCATGGGATAAAGGTGGAGACCAGAGGACACCTCAGGGGAATGGGTTTTCTCCTCACTGTGTGGGTTCCAGAGCTTGAACTTGAGTTTTCAGGCTTGGTCACAAGAACCTTTTTACTTGATAAGCCATCTCACTGGCCCCAAAATGATGCCATTTCAGGTGGCGGCAGGGCTAATAAGAAAAGCTTTCAGTACACTGTGTCATAATAGGGACTGCTCATGGGCCAGACCTACCCTGGCTGCCTAATTTTTATCAATTTTTAAGTACTTTGTGGAAAACCAAAAGAAGGCTGTTTTATGACATATGAAATGAGGGGAAACTCAATAGTATTCTTGGACAATATTCTGGTGGAGCACACTCACCTGTCATTTTCTACCCTCCATAGCTGCTTTCCCAGAGCATGGAAATGTTAAGTCGTTCTGACAGAGCCCATCGGGCCTCTGAAGGCTGGGATAGCTACTGTCTAGTCCACTGTAGAAAAGACTAACCCATTTCTGGAACAGAGTGATTGGGAGTAGGCTGGTAAGGCTACCTTCAATCAGTGTCAGGAAAACTGTTGTAAAGTGGTATTTAAAGGGATGGGGGAAGGATGAGAGACAAGCAGAAGGCAGTTCCTGGGGACAAGAACCAGCTCAGTGTGTGCACGCTGGGAAGATCAGTGTGGCTGGGTGCTACAAAGGGGCTGGTGAGATGGCCCCACATAGTAGGAGAGAACTGACTCCTAAAAGTTGCACTTCACATCTTCACACATGTGCTGTGGCACAGACATATATACACGATTAGTGCTGTAGTGAGAAGTTTGGAAGTTTGGTTTCTTTTGAAACACAGAAATATTATGTTTTTGTTAATCCCTGGTGTGGGATGCGGGGCTGCTTCAGCTTGTCCACAGCTGCTGACTGTGATTTGCCTCACGCTCTGGTGGAGAGTTTCTGTGGTTGTGTGATGTCTGGCATTCTGGGGACTTTTCAGAGGGTGCACAGATGCTAGGCCCTGAGAGTGGGGCAAGCTTTTGGTTGGACATTGGTTGCGGTTTGTTAAGTAGTCATGCACAAAGGAAAAACAACAGGAAGGAAATAGGTAACTGGACTCAGCAAGAAGAACTCTAATGATAACACTGCCCTCTTTTCCTCTATCCTTGCTTCTCTCCTATTTAGCATTAGGGGCTTGAAAGGGTAGAAAGTAGGTGGAGAAGGGTGGAAGAAAAAAGCCACAAAGTAGCCAAAAAGACGGCTACACAATGTAATTTTAAAAATCTGGTTTTTAAAAGAATGAAGCCATGATATGAGTTGAGAACAGTAGGAGATTGATCAAGGTGGCTTGTTATTCTAGAGATGCCATTCCACATGTAGAAGGAAACGCAACAGATTTATCTATTTTTTAAAGCTTAAAAATATGTATATTTTGGGGCTTGTAAGATGTTTTAGCAGGTAAGGGCCCCTGTCATCAAAATGATTACCTAAGATCAATCCCTAGGAACTTACATGATAGAAGAGAACTGAGTCCTACAAGTCGTCCTCTGATCTCCAGGTGCATGTATGCCAGGGCACATGCATGCCCACAAAATAAATAGATGGGTATATTTAAAGTAATATTCTAAAATATGAATTTTTCACAAAATAACGAGAAAATTCTAATCAGATGGCTCAAGTGCACAGACCCTCTAGCCACCAAATCAGGAAGACCCTTACCTAGAAATCCTCTATGCCAATTTCAGTTTCTGACTCCTTCTTCCCAAGACCAAACACTATGAGCACCACAGATTAGCTTCTGTTTTAATTTTGTTTAATGGTTGTATATGGTTGGTTTTCTTGGAGTGTGGCTTTTTTTTACCCAGTATTATGATTTGAGGTTTACTCATTCTTTCTCATCACCATATAACAACTTATGATGTGATCACGCCGGAGACCACACATACTAATGTTATAGGTGTTCGGTTCCTCACACTTTTGTGCTGCCAAATTGTGCAATTTTATGTGATTGGCAAATGTTAAGGTTTGTAAAGCTGCTGAAATTGTGAATGTGTATGTATGTATGTATGTGTGTATGTGTGTATGTATGTATGTATGTATGTATGTATGTATATGTATGTGTCTGTGTATGTATAGTGGCATATGCACATTTGCTGGGGGCGGTATTGAATGTCATCATTGAGTGCTCCATCACACTCTCTGCCTTTTTTCCTTGGCACAGGGTTTTTCACTGAACTTAGACTTCATCTGGCACCCAGCAAGCTCTAGCAATCCTGTCTCCACTCACTCAGAGCTTGTGGTTATAGGAGTGTGTGGCCATGTCTTACTTTTTATTTATGTGCTGAGGATTTGAACTCAGGTATTCATGCTTGTGCAGCAAACACTCTTACCCACTGAATCATTTCCCAACCCCTAGATTATGTTTCATATACCACAGCTATTTTGAAATTATTTTGTATAAGGTATGTGTTGAAATTTGTTTTGCACATGGCTATATAGTTGTTTCTTCAATATTAAAGAAAAAAGAGATCCTTTTCTTCATTCACTTCTCTTTGTACTTCTCCCACAGACCCCCTCCCCAAGACAGGGTCTCTTTGTGTAACCTTGACTGTTCTGGAACTCGCCCTGTGGCTAGGCCAGGATGGCCTTGAAATCGGAGATCTGCCTGCCACTGCCTCCTGAGTGCTGGCATTAAGATATGTGCCACCACTGCCTGGCTGTCTTTGCACCCTTCTAAAGAAAGACAGTGAGTCTATCTATGTGGGTCTTTTTTTATATTACATTCTGTCAATATAATTACATGACTTTCAAATATTGAAACAGCCTTGTATTTCTCGATAACCTTCACTCTGTTATAAAGTATTTGTCTTCCCTGTATTGCTGGGTACATCATGCTAAAATTTTGTTGAAGACTTCTGCATATGTACTTGTGAGGTTATTCCTGTGTAGTTTTTTTTTGTTTTTGTTTTTTGTTTGTGAAGTTTTTAATGTTATTGTCTGGCTTACCAGAACTGGCTTACTTAAACTAATTGTGAAGCATTTGTGTTTATTTACGTTGAATCCAGGTCTCTTCCTTTAAGTGTTTGTTAGGATTTACCACGAAACAGTCCTACTCAAGGTCTCCTTTGTAGGTAGCTTTTAAAGACAAAGTTGTTCTTATAAATATAGAACTGGTTAGGCTACTTGCTTTTTCTTGAATGAGCGTTTAGCAGTTTAGGTCTCTAAGGGAATTGGTCATCCAAGTCAGAGTCTAGTTTTCCCCCAGGACATCCTTTGGAAAACTTGTGTTTACTGGTGTGTGTGAATACTCACTTGTACCACAGCATACAAGGAAAAGTCAGAGAACAGGTAGAATCTTGCTGAAGTAGGCTCTTTCTCCAGGATTAATATCAGGCTGCCAAGCTGTGGTAGGTGCCTTTACTGGCTGAACCCCGTGTGCCCCTTCCTGATGTCTGCAGCATCCCTCATGGTGTCTCCTCAGCTCTCACTTTTTGCTTTTATGTGTTTAGGACTCACTGTTCCATGCATGCTGATATAATTAGTGTGTTTCTGGATGGAACAACTTCTCCCCATTATTATATTTGTCGATAATAATTTCTGTTTTATTTTATTACTTATACATGTGTGCATGTATGTGCACATGAGTGCCAGCATTTGTGGAGGATAGAAGAGGGCTGTCAGATCCCCTGGAGCCACTCAGTGTAGCTGCTGTGAACCAAGTGTGGATCTTCAGCAAGAGTAGTACCTGCTCTTAATTACTGAGTGGTCTCTCTAGTCCCTTCCTGTAATGAATTTTTTTACTTACTTTTTCCAGGTATTAGTGTAGATACTCCTGGTTTCTTCTAATTATGATTTGTGTGACGCTTTCTCCCAACCTATCATTTTCAACTTAATTGTATATTTGAATCCAAAATACATCCCTTATGGAGACCATGTATTAAAACATAGATCATGGTGTTATTTATATTTTTATATGTTACTTGTTTACTTGATGTCAGTCTTGCCTCTAAATACAATGAATTGCTTCTCTCATTTTGCTTTCAAGTTTCTCTTTGTGTGTGTGTGTGTGTGTGTGTGTGTGTGTGTGTGTGTGTGTGGTTGTTGTTGTGGTTGTTGCTGCTCTTTGAGACTATACCCCAGGCTAGGCTGAACTGTTTACTTCTATTTTAGCCTGTTGAGTACTGGCTTTTTAGCACCACCTCACACACATTCCTGTCTCTTGACAATTAAATTGTAAACACTGTGAGGAGTGCTTTGTACTGATCTCACTGTTTTCACACTGCCTTCCTCTTCTCCTTGCTGCTGAGACACACTGCAGAGTTTGCTTTTCAGCCCTGTGCGTTCAGCTCTAGTTTACCTTTTGTACTTCCTGTCTCTCTGATAGCCGCTATTTGATGAGACACTGTTCTTCTGGGTTCCCTAGTTCTTGTTTCGTAAGTTGCTTTGAGTCTATCTAAAAGTCAACTTAAGCCCCCTTTCTAGGAAGTCCAATGTCTAAGTTTCCTAAGGAGCAGTTTCTATTTATAATTCCTTTGAATATTCCTCATAACCTGTTCTTTAACTGATTATTCTAAATGTGGAAGCTGTGGGAGAGCACTGTTTCCCTGGGGTTCTTTGTGCCAGGTTTGTTTAGTAACTTTATGAACCCTTTCTGCAAGGGCTGTTTTTTACTGTGAAGTCTTGAGGTCTGCACTCGGTCAGCCTGGTGGCCAACTGCTGGCTTAGTACAGAGCACCAGAAGCTAACGCTGCCCCAGACAACTCTGTGTTGGGACATCGTTACTCTGAGCCTGCCCAGGCTGCCACAGCTGTGTGTCAACTTTCTTACTCAACTTGCACAGTTCCAGAGGAGAAGAGGAGGCTGCTCTTGGGCTTCTCCCCAGCCTGACATGTAGATCCTTCAGTGTTCTTGAGAGACTTTAAAGCCTCCATTTTGCCATCTACCTAGCTCCTCCCAGTTCTTTTTTTTTTTTTTCAATATGCTGGCTTTTTTCCTTTTTAAAGTCTGTACCCATGTGTTTTCCTTTTACAAGCAGTCATGTCTGACTTTTTTTTTTTTTTGCCTTTGCATGTGTTCTAGTTAGGTCTCATTGCTGTAACAAGCACTGACCAAAATAAAATTGGAGGAGAAAGGGATTTATTTGGCATACAGGTTACAGACTAGACAAGATCAGCAGCAGAGACATCGGAGAAGCACTCCGTACTGGCTTGTTCTCCCTGCTTACTCAGATGCCTCCTTATACAGCCTAACTCCACTTACCTAGAGACGGCACCGGCCACTGGCTTGGCCCTCCCACGTCAGTCAGCAATAAAGCAAACACCCAGACATGCTCAGGCCACAGTGATGGGGCAATTTCTCATCTGAGGTTTTCTCTTCCCTTCTGTCAAGTTGACAGATGAAACTGACTATGATAAGTGCTTTCAACAAATATTTGCTGGAGTTGCTCAAAGCAGATCCTGAGCTCAACCCTTAGACAGCCTCACAGCCATAATTCCTAGAGCCTGATCCACATTCCCCACCTCATAACAGCACAAGAAGAAGAGTGGTAGAGAAGACAGTTGAAACACCTGCTTCCCTGCACCAAAGCTTGGCAGTTTCTCGTTCTTGAGCTTTGCCAAGGTTGGTCTTGGTTGGTTTTAGTCAGCTGTCTGCCAGCCTGCCTGCCTCCATCTTCCTCTAACTTTGCTGCCATCTTTAATGGAAGAACAGTTTTGGTGTTCCTCTCCTGTTACTTTTGGTGACTTCTTTGTTTCTAAAATTTTAAGAACATGTTCTGAATCCTTGTTGGTAAATTGATTGTTCACAACTTTGTCCCCATTTCATCACATATTAAAATGTGTGTGTGTGTGTGTGTGTGTGTGTGTGTGTGTGTGTGTTGATATGTGCTTATCTGCAAGTGTGCATGTGGAGGCTGGAAATTGACTTCAGCGTCTTCCTCTGTTGTTGTCCACCTAACTTTCTGAGAAAAGGTCTTTCAGTAAACTTGGAGTTTAGATAAACTAGCCAGCCAGCAAGGTCTGGGGATCTATCTGTCTCTCCCCAACTCCAGCATTGGAGTTATATATGTGGCCCACAATGTATATGGGTGTCGGGAGCCCAAACTAAGGTCCTATGCTTGAACAAGAACGTCGCTCACTGAGTTGTCTCTCCAGTCCCAAATGTTGACTTTCCTAATCTACACTTGCTCACCACAGCTGGGGCAGAAGCTCCTGCCTAGGAGAATAATAAGAGAATAATTCGTTCTATATGCCACTATTATAAATTGTAAGAAATCGTAGAGTCTATTTCTCCTACATTAAAAGCCTTGAGCACTTTGAATTTACTCTGCTATAAATCATGATGAATAGAATTAACATTTCTCTTGGATGTTTAGATCCTTAAACAAGAGATTCTCTACTCTACTTTTATTATTTATTTGGTGTTGTGGATTAATCCAGGACCTCACATAAGCTAACTGTATGCTACATTGCCGTGCTCTTCCCCTCTCCCCCAAGCAGATGCTCTCACCAACTTCAGTTAGTAAGTATTTACCATTGTTAAAATTCCTCTGAAGAATTATGAATTGTAAGGCTAGGTATGGCAGTGTATGCTGACAGTCCTAGCACCAAGAAGGTTGAGGCAGGAGGATTACCATCAGCTCAAAGCCAGTGTGGGATACCTGCCAAGACCCTACCTCAAAAATAAGTGCGTGGCTGGAGAGATGGCTCTGGTTAAGAGGACCCGCTGCTCTTGCAGAGGACCAGTTTCAGTTCCCAGCACTCACATGGTGGTGGTGGTGGTGGTTTACACTATCTGTAACTTCCAGGGAATCTGATGGCCTCTTCTGTTCACTGTGCACACACATACATGCAAGCAAAACACTCACATTTAAAGTAAAAAGAATATATTTAAAGTGAACTAACAAGTGTTGAATCACAGACCATGCTCTTGTTTGGGGATGACTTGGCTCTAATCGGAAGCCTTGTTTCTTCAAAGACTTCATTGAGCTTGGGCAGACTATTGCCCTCATGGGAAGGGCTTTCTGTATTAACCTGTAAATGGTGATGACTGTTTCTGTCTTGCCTCTGCTGTGGGGTACAAAATTAGCCAAGGTAATGCCTGTCCCATGGGCCACAGATCCTGTAAAATACTGTGTACAATGGTGATCATGAGAGGGAAGATCATAGCAGTACTTTATGTCTAATGGCGCCTGCGTTATGTCAGCACACAGCAGGAGGCTGACAAATGCTGGAGCATTGACTAATCTCTATTGCCTCTTTGTTGGGCCAAGTGCTCTTGTTGTAGTCCACCAATCAAAGAACTGCCAGTAGCTGATCTCTTGGAACCTGCAGTGAGATAGGAAAGTATAATGATAAAAGTAAGAGAAGCCACTGGTGGTGGCAGTGCATGCCTTTAATACCAGCACTCAGGAGGCAGAGGCAAGTGGATTTCTGAATTTGAGTCCAGTCTGTTCTATAGAGAACAGCCAGGGCTATACAGAGAAATGGTGATGATGATGAAGATATGATGATATGACATGATGATGATATATGATATGATACGACTGGATAAATAAAATAAGGGTAATGTATGATATATTAAACAGCAAGAAGGGCTTGAGAGAAGGATAAGGCAGGCAAGAAAGAGTGTTGAGATGGAAACATTCAATGGGGTGCTTAGAAAGTCACTAGGAAGGTGATATTTATTTAAAGGTGGCGAGAGAATAGGTTTGTGGCTCTGGGACAAAAACAATGGCCTACGCAGAAGTCAGTGTGGCCCTAGCATGGTGAGCAGAGTGGAGCACTGGGAAGTGTGAGCAAGAAGCAGGAGCTGGATCTCAAACAGCCTGCCCCTGCCTCAACTGAAAATAAGCTAGAAAGCCCAGGGAGGCTTCCAGAGGCCGAGTCAGATTCTGACAGAATTCCTCAGTGGCTCCAAAAGAGATCAGGGAGGGAAGCCCAAACCCTTAGGCACCACTGAAGAAATAATCAGAGGCTGGGCTATATTGGTGTTAGTGGAGAGCAATCAGATTCTAGGTCTGTCTTAAACTGGGCAAGAGGCTTGTAGGGGGATTGGTGAACAGTCATGAATGGCTCTGAGATGTAAGCTGAGTAACTTGCACATGGGGAAACTGAGGCCTGGAGAGATTAGGGGTCCCTCACACTGTTAGAGGAACTAGACCAGGACCTTCCCATAGCCCAGGCACTGCAGCGGGCATCTTTCTGTATAGAAACAAGAGTGGGGAGGAGTTGAGGCCTTCCCACAGCCTCCCACCACTCTGCTGCTCTTTGTAGAGGGAAGCCCCGAGAGGTGCGCAGCCCTACTAGGTGGGCAGCCTCACCCACTGACTGCCCACTGGTGCTGCGGAGGCTCATTCGCAAGGAAGACATCCGGGCTGGCTGCAAATGTATCGTGAAGGCACCCCTGGTGTCCGACTTGGAGCTGGAGCGCTTCCTGACTGCACCCCGAGACCCCAACCAAGTGCTGGTATTTGGGATAATGTCCAGCCAGAACCCCACCTGCACCGCACAGCTGCAGTGGCTGCTGGATACACTGTATAGCCATCGGCAGCAGGGCCGCTCTTCACCCTGCATCCAGGTTGGTTCAGGGCCATGTGCGAAGGCCTATCACGCTAAGGCCAGGGGGCAGAACCCAAAATGACTTCCACTGTATGAGGATGGGTTGGGTGTCTGGCAGTTCCTTTTCTTTCCAGAGCCTTGGCACACATTCCTCTTTCTGTCTGCAGCATTTTGTCCCATCATCTCTCTTCTGCTCATTCTTCTCCTCCAGGATGAATGTTACCACACTAGGGCCGGTGCTGCTTCTGCCCCTTGAGAGAAGGTCAAAGCACAGCCCTTTTCTTTCAGAGCATTTAGCAGTCTATGGCTACATCTGGTGTGACTGTTCAAGGCAAAGACAATGCCCACCACCCACGTTCTCACAACTCAGTAAATGTCTGTGGGCTGTTCCCGACTGCCCCCAGTGAGTTGGACTTGTGGCAGGGTTTGGATATCTACCTTGGTTCGGCATGAGCCAGCTCCAGTATGGCTGTAGCTACAGTGGGCCCTTGAGAGGGCCATGGCAGGACAGCGCTGGAATGTGTGACTTCTACCTCCTGAGGTCAGAATGAGCCTTTTAGGATACTCAGGGCTTTAGCAGGCAGCTGAGTGTCCCTGGCAGTGGCTTGTGCAGGGACAAGGACAGTTTGAGGTCTCAATTTAAGTCTAAGGGGTATTGGAGTATAAGGGTTAGGGCAGAGGAAACCTTCTCCCTCCCTCTAGAGTAGTGAGGAGTGCTGCCTTCCATATCTACCCTCAGGCCCAGATATTAGCCAGTTCCAGAAGCTCAGGATTTAGAGCCCTCCTAAAGTCAGATGCCCTTTCCCCATTTCATGTCCAACCTACTTCAGTCTAGAGAATGTTCACTAAGAACCTGCTCTGGGCTCACCTGCTTCATGGAAATTCCTCATGGGAATGTACAGTTAGCTATAGTTCATCTGGGGGCTATTAACTACTCCTAAGGAATAAGATTTGGCTATCTTATTAGCCACAAGCAGCATGAATGGGGCCAAGATAGGACCTGAAGTAGTGGGGAGATGGTCAAGTGGCAGTGAGTCTTGGAGACTTGGTTTCTGCCCCAGCTAATAGCTGCTCATTAGTGCCCTTATCCCGAAATGGCTAAAGACTACAAAGGGGACAAGAGAGGCATCCAGTGAAAGGTGGGGTGAAAGGCTCCTCTGAGCTGGGCAACATAGCACGGCTCCCATCTTTAGACCTTCCAGAGTGAGGGACATCCCATGCCACAGATCCCAGGATGAATCTAGTAGTGTCATGTAAAGAGGAGCCACTCCAGTGATGGCTTCCCCGACAGAGGACTCAGAGCAGATCTGGAAACCTCCTCTAGGGACAGTGATGGATGCGGGAAAGTTAATGCGTATCTACTTGTATCAGGGTGACCAGTTCCCGTGTGTCTATTTGGCAGTGCCACCATGACCCTTACCGCCTGCTGCGGTATGACCTGGACAGCCCCTTGCAGAAGGATCCGCCCTTAATGGTGAAGAAGTTTGCTGTGATACACGGGATGGTTTTGGTGAGCAAGGACCTTGCTAAGGGCTAGACATCCACCATCATCCCCCACTGTCTCAGCCAGATCAGGGAGAAGAGGACAAGACTTGCCAATCTTCTACCATCCACAATGAGGCCCAGAGAGCAGGACTGACTGAGAGTCACCCAACAGACTTCCATCCCCCATCCTAGCAGATGGAGGGGTTGGGTGACATTCACACAGAGAATCAAGTCTATTCATCTGATTGTCATTAAATTATACTAAAATATTCTAAAACCTTTTATGCTTATTGAAAACTCAGGTATACAATCTAGAAACTAATGGTGCCTTTCTATCTCCTGGGCTCTTAACTCATCTATCCAGCACTCAAGTTCTGGAGCCCCTGCTAGGCCACACCCACCCAACATTATAGTGTCTGGACTGTAAGGTCTTTCTCAACATGCACACTTTAGGGCAGTAGCTTTCTAATTACAGAGCACCCTTCCACATCCTCAGCATGCAACACCAGAATGTTCACCTTGTTATCAACTATCCCACCGCCTTTGTTGGACAGTTAGGTTCTTTCCCTCTCTCCCTTCTCCCCTCTTTTCTTTTCCTTCATAATAATGTTATGATGAATAGCCATGCCCAGCCATCTCTATACCAGTGTCCTTGTCGGAAAATGATATATACAGAGTGGAGGATGTGAAACTGCCACTCCATAGGATGAGTTGAACAGTGCATCTTGATATGTGGTTTTGAAGCAGAGGGGGTAGATAGCTGTAGGCAGGTGGGCAGGAGTCTGTGGGTGGGTAAAAACCTGACCTTTCTGCATCCTGGGAGAGGCATATATACATCTGAAAGACTCCCATAGGGGCCAAAAGCTAGGCAGGTTGGGCTGCCCTGTGATGCAGGAGGGGCCTGTGCAGGGGCCAGGCTCAATCACGTCTCCCCTGGTTGCTGATAGAGGGTAGTGTGCTTTCCCGTGCTCTCAAAGGCCCGAATCCTAATCCATCTCTGAGCAGCCTGTGGCTAGTCCAACTAAGTCTTGGAATGTGGCCGTCATTATAGTCATGTTACTATGTCAACATATTGAGGCTGCTTCTTATTTCATTTCTTTCTTGTTTTCTAACAGATGTTTGCTGGGGGCAAGCTCCTCTTTGGGGGCTGTGTACTAAATGGCTATGGCTTCAGCAAGCAGAATCTGCTGAAACAGATCTTCCGGGCTCAACAGGATTGCAAGTTGGGCTACTTCCTGCCAGACAACTACAAATTCAAGTAAAACTAGACAAGCCATCCCAGGAGGGACAGTGGGTGGGAGAGTAGATGGTGCCAGAGGATGAGATGGGGAAAAGTCAGAGTGCGGAAGTGGGGTGCAGCCTCTTTCTACAGTCCTCTGAGCAAAAGGAGGGGTTTGCAGGTGGGAGAGCAGGCAGGAAGAGGTTTACAAGGTCATGCTGTTTGTCTCTCTGAGCCTTAACTTTGAATAAAGGGCCATGTGGGAAACAGAGGGCACTATTTCTTTGCCAGTGCCCTACACAGCTGGAGATACTGGAAACACATTTTGGGGAGGGGAGGCAAGAGGTCCAGCCATACCCCTCATCTGCAACTTAGGCACACATTGAGCTTGGTTTCTGCTGGGTTACCAGGTGGGCCTCACAGACACAGTCATTGGCGGGGTAGGCTTAGGTATGAGCATCCAGCTAGGGACTGCCACCTACTAAGTGTGTCCAGGCTGGCTCTGGTGAGTAGTGGAGCAGTCTCTGAGCTCAGGGCACTGTAGTTGAGTCCAGGAGGAGTGTGGGCTTTATACTGAGGCTGCATCCAATGAGCACTAGCACGTTTGATTCCACTGTCATCCGTGGTGCAGGTCCCTGGGAAACTTGCTCAGTCAGGGATCCCAAGACACAGTCGGAGCCAGTTTTACCCCGTATTATCTAGTGACTGTCAGGAAGTCAGGAGGGCTCCCAAATCTTTATCTTTTTGCCTTTAAAATGAAGATAACATTCAGTCTTGCAAAATGTTAAGGATTTCACACACAAAAAAATGTTTGTTAACAAGCTCTGTAAGTGGTAGACAGTGTTCAAACCCAGGATAATTGTTATCTGTAACATCTGTATGTGGACCTGAGCCACCTGTTACACCAAGTTAAGTCCATTCCCACACAAACCTGAAGATGTCTGTCTGTTTTGTTTGTTTGGTTGGTTGGTTGTTTTTCAAGACGTGGGTTCTTTCTGTAGACCCGGCTGCCCTGAAACTTGTTCTGTAGGCTAGGCTGGTCCCAAACTCAGAGATCCTCTGGCCTCTACTTTCCAAATGCTAGGATTAAAGGTAAGTGCCACCACACCTAGATGCAGTTTTCTGTCTTGATGCCAGCTCCCCCAGGGATCTGATCTGGGTTTTGTCAGTATGCCTCACCCTGAGATTTGGGATACATTCATGGGAAATCATGGAGCTCACAGCAAGTGACCTCAGTATTTTGGAGTACTCAGTAGAGAAGGCAGCAGGAAGAAGAGCCTGTGAGGATAAGGCAAGCAGACAGAAAACCCTGAGTGCTCTGAGTCCCCATCACTCAGAACACAAAGAGAAGGTGTAGAGTTATTGGAACCAGAGATCGGCAGGTCCAGGGAGTTGTAAAGCTGGGTCTCAGAAGCTGGTCACAGTTAAAAAAAATGCCAGAGATATATTGGGTCTTATTGGACATTTGTGACCATAAATCCGACACCTTAGATTCCCTGTATTTTAAAAAATACTAGGAAACAGGAAAGGAAGATGGATTTATTTTCACCTTTAACAAACGAGGAGGTGTCTAATTATAGCCCCCATGTGCTTGTGGCCATTTTGTACTTTATGAGACAAAGGTTATGCCATAAGAAAATGTATGTATGAGCCCAGAGCTCACCCCCTAACCCAAGCCTCTGGGCCCTAGGTGGGAGAGCATAACAGGAGTGTAGCCAGCAGCCTCAGTGGGAAGCACGTGTAGAACGTGGTCCTTCATGAGCAGCCTGAGTGAGGCTGTGTCCACCTGCATACAATACTGGTGACACTTACCCTCGGCCTTTTTCACTAGGTTGGGAACAGCAAAGGGAGGTCGCGTGTGGTTTGTAGGCGCCAGTGTCTGTAAGCAGAGACGCATTACCTGGCCACACTCACACTCCACCAAGGACTTAGGCACAGGAGGGACCAGGATAGGGCAATATGAGATATTCACGTGGGCTGAGCAGACCAGACAGAGAAAACAGTTGGTCCCCTGGAACACAAAGGGGCTTACTCTGCAGCAGTTCCGAAAGGTGCCTGTGTGTATAGGAGGCCCCAGTGCAGTAGTGAAACATCCCCATCTCCCTCTACCTGGGTCCCTTTCCCACTCTCCTTAAGAATAGAGTGGGCAGCCAGTGAGGACAACCCACCAAGAGATGCCTTTATTGCCAATTTGCGATTAACAGCTTTAAGTTGGGTAAAACATCTTTAAACTGGCTGGCACATGGGTTTTGACGATTTAAATGGATCATGTTTGAATTCCTGATAGCAGAAAGATGCCAAGAGCTCTTTCAGCTCTAAAAAGTATTACAGCTCTAAAAGTTCTCAGAGGGCTTCAGGGCACCAGTCCAGGGCAGGTTCTTGTGGAACAAGCCTGCTAGTCAGCAGCCGGAGCACCCACAGCAGCAGGTCTGGAAAGCTGGAAGCAACCCAAGGATGAATTCTCATCTGTTTGTGCACAGGGACAGCTCTGTACCCTGCCTGTCTTGAAGGCAGCCTTCACTAAGGGTAGCTATCCTTCAGTGAGGATGAACAACCGACTGGAGGCCAACCTGAAGTCTTCTATTTTTGATTCCTCCCTCTGTTCCAGCAACATTCTGTCTCTGCAATCCCCAGAACATCCGATTGTACTGGGTACCCTCTGGACCCTGATTGGCTGAATGTGCAAATAAAGTGAAGATAGGACCACGCAGGGGAAAGTTGTTAAGGGAGAACTCAGCCCTGCCCCCAAATTTGCTAACACTTCACAATCAGCCATTCACAAGCAGGTTGAGAAGACTGTCTACAGAGGCAGGGACACTTGAAAGACAGTTTTTTGTCTGTTCCTGGTTGCTATGGAAGCTCAGTAGGCGGATCTTGGTCAGGCTGCTGCTGATTTTACTTTCCTCTTGTGGCAGCAGAGTGCATGGTTGTGTAGCACTTGCAAGTGTGCCTGTGGTATCCTGGGGTCCTTTGCTGCCTGTAGAACTGACATGGTCATCAGGGAGAGGAGTATGGAACTGTGGGCTCCAAGTTCTCTGTTCTCTATTGCTAGAGTCTGGTTGGCTGTCTGTAAAGAAAAGCAACCCAGGACCCTGAGCTAGGAGGTCCTGGCACAGCACATATTCCATACGGAAGGAGAAACTGAGGGCCAGCAAGGAAAAGGATGTGCTAGAAATAGCAAATAAATCCAGGCTGCACTACAACCATGACCTTTACCTTCTCTGTACACAGTCATGGCCTGGAGGGATGGGACATAACCATCTCAGGGTTGTTTTTACAGGAGACAAAAAAGTCTATCAGAAACAGCCACACTCTGCAGTAACCAAAATGCCTTGGAAACAACCTTGGCCCCACAAGCCGAATGCTCTCCGCCAACTGTAATGTATTCAGTGGACCACAGAGGACATTGCAAACAGTTATGAAATGTGTGAACGACAACATCCTTTATAATTGCCCATATCCCTTGTAAGTCACAGTGGGAAGTGGGAGCTGCTGAGTGCCCTGTGAACAAGAAAGGGTCTCAGGAACTGCCGGCCTCCTGTCAGACCTGCTCCTCCCAGGCAGCAGAGCACTTTGCGAGCTGCCAGGGGCCCATGCTCAGTGCCCAGTCACCTATGAAGTGCCCTTGGTAAACCACAAGGCAATCTATGAAAGACAGAGCATCTTATAAACTAGCAAGTTCACCAGGACTGAGGCTGGAATGAAACCTGGTAATACGGTATGCAAATGCCTGTGTGAGAACCTAACGGTTCATGAACATCAAGTGAAGGCTTGATTGTGCTGTGGGTGCTTCCAGTTACTAGGGGGCTCTTCACCCCTGGGTCACTCTACTGTACCCCTCTCTTCTGCCCACCTTAGAAGAGGCAGGGCCAGCTAAGTCACAACAGAAGGTGGCCAGGGACTAGTGAAGAGAGGCGGCTGCAGCAAGCTGCCATGTTTCACAGGTTCATGTGTGAAGTCCTTAGCTCCACGGTGATGGTGTTAGAAATGTGGACTCTGGGAAGTGACTAAGCCACAAGAGCAGACATCATGAGTGGAGTTAATACCTATAAGCTCGCTTCTCCCTTCTACTATGTGAGGAGAGTGAGAGGCTGCCATCCACAAGTGTCAGCAGGCACTCAGTCTTTTGACTCCTTGATGATGGACTGCCAGTTTTGAGAAGTGAGTGCAGTTCACATCAATGATCTGTTTGCCATGCAGGCATAGCACTTTTAAAGCAGCCAGAAGGACCAAGACGTATGGCTTAAGCAGAAGATGTGTGTCATCTCAGTTCTGGGGGCTGGAAACTGGACCCAGATATAAGTGGGCCACAGTCCCTCTCATGTCACATTTTAGCTTCTCTTTGGCTTTGGTGACAGCATTACCCTGATGTGACACAAGTCATGTAGGATTAGGGGACGACCTCATTCCAGAATGACTGTATCTCAACTAATCATGTCTCTACTGATGCCACATTCTAGGGTCCTGGGGTTGCAATTTCTGCATATGAATTTGGGGGAGACATTTGGTCATCAGCACTGCATGATGGCAGCGTGTTCTTGGCCTCTGCTCAGCTCCCTTTTGCTTTTTTGCAAAGCCATCTGGAACCTGTGGGCGTTGCCTGTGCTCATTGAAGCATGGACCTGGTTGTTGGTGGTATGGGAAGGAGGGCTATGCAGTCCTTCACAGAAGCCAGGAAACTGACCTCCTTTGGTCCTCAGGTTCCAAGAGCAAACAGCCTCTCCCTTGTAACAACTAGGAAGAAGAGTGTTTGCTAGTGTCTCTAGAGTCTGAACAGGTTGGGATAGCACTCAGTGAACTCTGGGCTCTCACCTCTGACCTCTAAGCTATGTCTTCTTGTCACCCTGTCCTGCAGCATGTCAACTTATCTCTCGATCCTGGATGATTCTGAGTCAACTAAAAGACCCCCATCTGATGAATACGAAGGAAGTGTCTCTTCGGTGGCACTTGTGGACAAAGTAGAAAAAGAGCCTTCTCCCCCCTCTGAGAAGTATGTCTTCCCCATGACTCTAGTTGGCAGATTAGGAATGGCTCATTACAGGATTCCCTAACATAGAAACAGGCCATGAAGGCCTACCGTGCCATGCCTTATGCCTTGGTAATCTGTGTCCCCACTGGGTGTAGGTCAGGCCAGCCCTTGACTTACAGCTTGTTTTGCACAGTGTTCCACTGGGTGTCAGGGTTGTGCACTGGGTGATACACTTGGTAGCAAGAACCCAAGTCCAGATTCAACTGTCAGAAGGATGGAGGCTGCTTTCAACTCCAGCAAGTTTCTTGGTGATGGTGACATGGAACCAAATAGCAATTCTGCAGTGTCCCTCTTTCCAAAAAGATAGAAAAATGCTAGGATCAGACTACCTGCCCAAGGTGGAGCTGTCCCCTGCCACTCTCCCTCCAGGGCAGTGCCATCATCAACTAGGCCAGGCTCCCTGCCTATTCCTTGATGCTCAGCCCCTGCATCTTCCCATTGTGTAATTAGGGTGAAACCGCCTGAAGTAGAGCCACAACCTTTCAGCAAATCGAGGAGGAGCAGTAAGAAGAGCACTAGCTGGAAGAAGTCAAACTCTAAGAAGTGATGCTGGGATAGCCAGCAATGCCCTCCCCACACCCAGCCCCACCTCCTGGTCTCCCACCCCCGTTAATAAATGCGAGTGCCTCCAGTGTCTGGATGAGGAGGTGGGGGGTGGGGTGGGACAGGCCCATCTCTGACCTCAAGAAGGCCAGAAGTCCCGGCAGCTAGTTTCAGGCTGGGTTCTTGAAAACTCGCTACCCCCAACTCAGAGCATCCTCTGAGGCCAGGAGTAAGCCTGAGACTACCATTCTGGGGAACAAATGTCTCATTTGGCCAAGGGCCTGCCCGCTCAACCATTCAGCAACCCTAGGGAGCCTCAGAAGGGGCTGGACTGTGTCGCCCATCCTCTTTTGAGTGGGAAAGACTTCTGGTAGAAAGAAGATGAGAGAGGAGAAGGACATAGAGACTGAAGGACATAGAGACTGAAGGACATAGAGACTGAAGGACATAGAGACTGGAGGTGAAAAGAGATGAGGAAGCAGGCAGGAGAGAGAAGGATGTAAGGGCAGAGAGGGATGTCAAAGGAAGAAGGAGAACATGAGGGAAAGCAGGGTGGGCTGAAGGCCAGAGTCTAGCAGACACCTTGCAGGCTCTCATTCCCATTTAGTCCAGCAACGGAACACAGGTTTAGACTGGATTCTCACTCCCCCGAGTTCATGGTCCTGGAGCATCTTTGTCAGCATCCAGAGGTCCCAGGCAGCTGTCCTCTGGGGTGTTTGCCGCCTTGTCCCTTACCTTAGAGAGAGCTGGATCTCTCACAATTGTATGATTGGTAGGAACCATATCCCCATAGCAGAGAGTGGAGGGTCTGCCTTGGCCTTTGTGCCTAGAATAGAGTCCAGGTCCCAAACTCTAGGCTGCACTTGGTGATGTATTTTACAGATAAGAGTAAGAAGGCAAAGGGCTAAGGTTCTGTTCTGTCCTTGCAGATAGGTACCCCTAGAGCTGGTGAAGGTCAGAACCAAGGCCTCTGCCCAGGCTACTGTCCGAAATGAAGCCTCAGACCTGCACCTCTCTGGCCTTCAGGCTGTGTACTCCGCTGTGCTCAGGTAGATATGCTAAATAGTTAGTGCTCTGTGCACAGGAGAAGAGGCAGGGCAGGTCCTGGTGCTATGCAGGATGCTCATCACCCTGGAGGGGGCGGGGTGCCTCTGAATAGAGCTCCGCCCACGGGCAAAGCAGGCAGTGACTGTCCAGAGCAGCAGCATCAGATTGCTCCTGGCAAGGAGGAGGAGGGAGAGGAAGAGGGAGAGGAAGAGGAGGAGGTAGAAAAGAGGAAAGCCTTACTTCATGGAAGTGCCAGAAGAGAGGTAGGCTTCCCTCCACAGTGGCTCTCACAGGAAGGCACTGGATTGTCTGAGCTGTGATTAGCATAGGGCTCCTTAAACCTTTCCCATTTGGGACCAAGCAATGTTTTTTTTTTTTACATAAATAACCCTGCGCATATAGGTATGCAAGCATTTACTGATAATAAATGTATTTAAAAACAATCCTCTGGCATACTTTCCATTTATTAATGAGAACAACTTTGAATCCTTGTGCAATGAATGTGTTTATGGATTTTACATAACCTTGACTGAATATTCAATGCTATAAAATTTAGAGTATCTTGTCACTGTAGAATTGATAGGTATTCTAATTTTATAATCATCGATGCTAAGAATCATTGCCATTTTATGCAAATACAAAGTGGCAGAAGTACATTTAGGGCCATTTTAGAAATGGTTGGGTAGGGGCTGGGGATTTAGCTCAGTGGTAGAGCGCTTGCCTAGGAAGCACAAGGCCCTGGGTTCGGTCCCCAGCTCCGAAAAAAAGAACCAAAAAAAAAAAAAAAAAAGAAATGGTTGGGTAATTTTAAAATAACGCATTATGTCCAAGTAAGGTTTGTCCTAGAGTTACAAAGTCGGTCCAACTTCAAGCATCAGCTGCCATCACTCCCCATATAATAGACTAAAGAAGAGAAACCAAGCACTAGCTGCACTGGTGAGGAAATGCAGCAGAGACAATCTCAGCAAACCAAAAGTAGATCAACATCTTAACTCCAAAAGGCTGATAAGAGAAACCTTCAGCAAACACTTTGCTCATACAGACTCTTTAAATGCCAGTGAGGTTAGGACAGAGACAAGGCTGCCGCCAGCACTGTCACTCACAACATGCACTGGAGACCTGAGCCCTACACAAAGACAGCAAGCGACAGGATACGAAAAGGATCAAACTGAGTCACTGCAGATGACTGTTCTCTACCTAGAAAACCCAACAATCAATGGGCAAACATCAGAGCTGTGACCCTAGATAAAAGTATGAAGTCACTTTCTTACCACAAAAGGCCCAGGACCAAGAAGCAGGACCTGTGAAGTGGAGTCCTACGTAGAAATGACATGCCTCGATGCTTTGATCTCAGAGTGAACTGAAGCTGAGAGGGGGAGCTGTCCACTGGAAGCCCAGCATGTTGACCCAAGGCCATCAAGACACACCACAAATCAAGGGGAAAGCCATTCCCTGCACTCTCCCTCGCAGCTGTGCTGGGACTGGGCAAGCAGCTTCGGCGTCTGGGATGTTGTCATCTATAAACTGGGATGTGTCAGAGCAGCAACCCCAGACACAGCGCAGAGAACGCCTTGCGCTTGGGTTTGGGATATGTATATGAGAATGAATTATAATTATTCAGCACATCCCCCTATTGCCATTTTCCACACTAGCAGGGCCCACCTACCCCTGGGTTGTCTCCCAGGCTCCAATATCAGGAAGGGTTAAGGAGCTTGGCTACCAGCTAAGCAGAAATAGTATTAGATTTGAGCAACATAGCATCCCCATATCTGTGCAATCTCCCAGTCCCCTGCCCAGCCTTTGGAAAGCACAGCCTAGCTGAGGCTTCTCTGCCCACTGCCTCCTAATTACCTCAATCAAGGAGAGAGGGTACTCCCTATCAGCTCCATCCCCCAGCTCAAAGAAAGCTCTGAGTTGCCCTAAGTCTGTCAATTCACATGTGGGAGACTGGGCTGTGCCCACTGTTGGTCCAGTTTGAAGGAAAGAAAATAGGAAAAGGAAGACAGAGGTCCTGAGGTGGAGAACAGGTGCTGGGGAATTACTGTGACTAGGTGCCCTGGGTCTTAACTCATCCTGCTATGGGCCCAAGCAGGGGGCTTCCAGCTGCAGATTATGGCCCACTAATGAGTTGAAAACTCCATTTGGAGGATGTGATCCCCATTTTGAAGACGATAGCTGGAAGAGGAAATGGTGTGGTGCATGTAGAAATGTGGCAGGCTTTACTTTCCTACCCTGAGTGTAATATCTGACACACAGGCTCTGAAGCACACATCAGCCCTTGCCCCAGCCACGTACGTGTGTGTGTGTGTGTGTGTGTGTGTGTGTGTGTGTGTGTGTGTGTATGCGCACGCTCAGATTATTTAAAATGACTGTTGGTGGAGGACCTAGTTTACTATGAACAGTACCACCCCTGAGAAGGTGGTTTTGGATCACATAGAAAAGCAAGCTGAGCAAGTCATAAGGAACAGCCATTAAGCGGCATTCCACTATAGCCTCTGCTTCAGTTCCTGCCTCTGGGTTCCTGCCTTGAGTTTCTGCCCTGCCTTCCCCTGAGTGCTGTGGAATTGAGAGCCAAACAAACCCTTTCCTCCCCAAGGTGTTTCTCGGCATGGTCTTTACCAAGGACATAGAGCAAACTAAGAGTTTGTATGGTATATATATGCATGTGAGGGTGAGCACACAGTCCTGCATTCACAGAGGCCAGAGGAGGACATTGGGAGTCCTGCTCTATCTCGCTTGCCTCGTACCCTTGAAGACGAGGTCTCGATGACCTAAGTCAGGCCGTGGCCATTCTCCTGTCTCTACCAGACAGTGTAAGAGCTTTGAATTCAGCTCCTCAAGCTTGTGTAGCTGTTCTTCTGCCCGCTGAGCACCCAGATCTCGAGCATGTAATGGTACCTCCTCACGTCTTTAAACTGTGCTTCCCTAATGGGTTTCTTTCTACAAGTCATTTGCCAGCTGCATCTCTTAAGTGCAGTGTCTCTTTAGGTGTTTGGTGTCTTTTGTTAATGAGGTTGTTGTCCCCTCATTATATGTATTTATATAATATATAGTTTATTATATACATTATATTATATATAATTATAGTATACATGTATTATATATGTAAAATATATATAGTACAGCATATTTATATGTAAACCTCCTCCCCCAGAGCTAGGATGGACCCAGGGATTGGCACATGCTAGGCAAGTACTCTATCACTGAGCTTTAAGCTCAGCCCCTCGACCACAGTTTTTTGTTGGATATATATTCTGTAAATATTCTCTTACAGTCTGTGGCTGTCTGCTCTTTTCTTTTCTGGCATTATATTTTGCAGAACAGAAGAATTTAAGTTTAAGTCCAGCTTGGCGACTCTTTCTTCCACGGGCCACCACATCTTTGCTGTTATAGCTAAAACAACAGTGTCATAACCAATATTATTTAGATTTCCTCTGGAGTTTTGTAGTCTGACTTTTTACACTTTGGCCTAAGACCCATCCCGGGTTAGGCTGTGCGACAAGCTTAAGTCCCATGCAGATTCACCGTTTGGCACATGCCTGTGTAACACACACAGAGCATACACATCACATCCCCTGTGCTCCTGTGTGAACCGCTGGCTCGCAGCTCGTGCGTGGCCTCAGCTACAGGTCTCTTCTTGTCTCACAGTCTGTTTGCTTGTTCTTCACCATGGCCACAGAGACTTGGTGCTGGCTGTGATGTAGTATGTGTTAAAGTCTGGGGTTGTCACCAAGCCTTGCTCCGTCACTTTTTTTCAGAAGTGGAAATTGAAACACCAAGATATTAAGTCATTTGCCCAATGTCCGCAGCCTTTCTCGTGGCCGGTGGGAATGCAAGCCGATGCAGCCACATGGGAAAGCACTAAACTCAAATCCTTTGACCACCCAGCTTGCATTTGGGACCTAGATTGAAACAGGAAATGAGGAAAGAGGAGAGAAAGGGAATAAGATGCTTGGTAGGTACTCTTGACTATCAGCCTCAGAGGGTTTCAGATGACTGGAAACAAGCATCTGGGCATGCCCACAAGGTGCTATTACCTATGTTAGGCTAACTGAGAAGACCTGCTCCAAATAAGAGTGACAGCACACCTCATGGTGAGGTCTACAGACTACGTGTAAGGAGAAAGTGTACACCAGCATTTGTTATGCCATTTTCCCTCTATGGACACGATGTGGCAAACTGTTTTCATGCCCTTTCTGAAAATGGGAGTGTTGCAACTTCCTGCCATCATAATAGATGGACGTTCCTTCATTAACTGGCTTTTGGGGCTTTCTTTTTGGTGTGTGTGTGTGTGTGTGTGTGTGTGTGTGTGTGTGTGTGTGTGTGTGGTATTTGAGAAGGTAGTTTCTACAGAAGATAACAATAGAATGTCAGGCTCCACTATATCCCTTGAAGCCACCAATGGTGCTGAGTAAGGTCGTGCCAAGCTGGCCACTTAAGCAGCAGCTAATTCCCCCAGGCTACAAGTTTGTTCTTTCTGAAATGCAATGTATTTGTGTGTGCTCCAGTGTGTGTCTCCTACCTAACCACAGCAATGGACCAGACAGGAAACCATCCCTTGTCCCGTCAGGAGAAAGACACTAGCATAAAGTATGATGTGTCCAGTATTGACAGGGGCTACAGGGTCAGTGAAGGGAGAGCCTGATTGAAGAGGTGACTTTTGAACAAAGCCCTGAAGAAAGTGAGAGAGGAGCCATGCAGACGTCTTAAGAGGAAAACCTTCTAAGCAAAGGTCCTGGCTGGGATGGGTTTATACTTGGAGCAATGACCAGACAAGGATTTTCCAGGTCTCAGAGGACAGGACAAAGGAGTAGGGGTTACTGAGGAAGAAGGAAAGTCATAAGGAAGCAACAGCCCTGGGGGCAGTCCTCGGGGTCCTGGAAGAACTTTTGCTCTTACTCCAGGGAGGAGGAACCACAGAGGTGCTGAGCAAAGAAGGGTCACAGCCAGAGTGGTTTGGACAAGGTCCCCACAGCTGCTATCAAGAATAGTGTCAGGCGATGAAGGCAGGGAAAGTGAGAAAATGTTCTAGAAATCTAGCTAATATTTCTTAACCAACTAGCTGTGAGGTGGGAGGGGGGAAAGGTGGCAGGCACGTCCTATGGTTTCTGGAGAAGGTTCTAGAATCCTGAGGAACATGGGATGCCAGGAGCTAGGGTTTGTATGCAATTGCATAAAAGGCTATAGGTCCCCCTGGAGAAGGACTAAAGAAAGGCTAACAGTAAAATTTTACCAAAGTCCTTCTTCAGGGGTATCTGGCCTTCCCTTCATTCTGGTCTGCAAGCTGGCTGAAGTCAGAAATTGCTTCACAGGCCAAGATTCCCGCTTGCCATAATCCAGTGCAGTCTTTCATCGGAGGATTTTTTTTCCTGCTTATATAGATCAAACAAAAATGCAGTAGGGTTCTTATCTACTTCACACATGGGAACATCACGACCAATTAGCCAGTTCCAAAGGTCCACGAGTCATGCCACCATAAAAATCACTTTGCCTGTTCGGACCATTATGGACATATGTTGCACATTACAATAACTAGGATCACCTGCCTTTGGTCAGTCAGTACTGCTAACTAGCCCCTGCCACTCGGGAACCAATTAAACCCATCACATTTAACTCATCCGACTGAGCAGCCGTGCCTTTGACCCTAAGGTCTGGCACAAAGGAAAGAGCACTGACTGCTTTTCCAGAGGTCCTGAGTTCAATTCCAAGCAACCACATGGTGGCTCACAACCATCTGTAATTGGATCTGATGCCCTCTTCTGGTGTGTCTGAAGATGGCTACAGTGTACTCATATACATAAAATAAATAAATCTTAAAAAAAAAACAAACCAGTGTGCGACATATTTTGCTTATATGTCTAGAGGCAACTACTGATGGGCCCTGAGGAACATCAGTAGTGTTATGTCTAGCATCTCCTTCAGGGAAAGTCACTGCTGGTTTAGCAGAGAGTGAAGGATTAATTTCCTTAGACAAAGGTGGGAAAGGCAATAAGTACTTCTGGCATTGTGAATACGGGGGCATTTTCTGCTAAGGGTAGAAATGTCTTCTTCCTCAGGTAAGATAAACCCTTGAGAATCTGAGGTTCAAAGTTCGAAGCCTTAGTAGGTTCCACCCTTTAACAGTCTGGTCTTTAGCTGCCTACACTCTCCAAGGCTAGGACGTGAATATTCATGCAATTCATCCAATTTGTCTTATCACGAAGGCTTCAGTTTGATTTCTTTTGCAACTTGAGCTATAGATGCTGGAAAGAAGATGCTCTTCCTGGGCACACACGGAAACCTGTGGACTGTTTCTGTGCACCGGGAGCCAGTCTATTTTATCATTGAGTTCATTGATGTCCTTCACCGTAGTCTGAGATGCTAGACGCTGGCTAATTTTTATCAAAGAGCTCATTCCTTACTTATCTAGAGATCCTAAGTGTGACCTGCCAGTCTCATTGTTTATTATTATTATTATTATTATTATTATTACTATTATTATCATCATCGTCATCATCATCATCATTATCATTATTATTATTATTACAAATTGTCGAAATTTTTATGTACACAGTCCCCGAATCTGTTGTGTCTCATGGCTGGTGAATCAGGATAATATGTGCATCTGTCTCCTTGACTTTGTAAAACAGCTCACACCATGGGCTTTCAGTGCACTCCAAGCTCCCAGGAGAGGCGTCAGTAACTACAGGTATCAGCAAACTGGAAAGCCTGTACCAGATACTTTAAACAATTTATTCTTATACTTCTGTTGCTCTGGAACCACTTCTGGTGCCAAAATCTGTATTAGTCAGGATTCTCAAGAAAAACAGAACTGATAGAAAGAGCACAAACACACACGGGCACACACACACACACACACACACACACACACACACACACACACACACACAAAAGATTTATTAGTGTGGCTTACAGGCTGCGATCCAAGTTTTCCAACAATGGTTTTCTTCTGGTGGAAAGTTCAAGAATGCAGTAGTTTCTCAGTCTGTGACGTTGGATGTCTCAGCTGGTCTTCACTATAATCTCCAAGATTATAATGCTCTAACCTCCAAGAAGTAGGCTCTAACACCACTGAAGGGATGAAACTGCCGGCGAGAGTGAGAGCAAGCAGGCAAAGATCAAGGGTTCCTCCTCCTCCTGCTTCCTTCACATAGGCTGCCACCAGAGACAATCCCAGAGGCTGTGGCCCAGACTTAGGATGGGTTTTCCCATCTCAAAGATTCAATCAGGAAAACTCCCCTGACAGGTGATCCCGACCACTTGGGTTTTCGTTCATTCCAGATGTTGTCAAGTTGACAACCAAGAATAGCCATCACACCACCTTTGCCCTTGCAGTGAGCTGGGCTTGTTACACTGTTTCCAGGGTCTGGCCCTTTTAAATTTAGCTGCAGGAAAAAGTAGTTTGTGCAGGCCTGGACAATCAGCAACAGGAAAGTCATCCAAGGGGAGGGCTCAATGAATTATGGAGGTATTGTTTCCCAGCCTAAGGAGCCCGTGTTGCTGCTCTGAGCCCAGTGACCAGCCCGGGGCTGCAGGCTCAACACTGCTAGCTGGGTCAGGACAATACAATGTGGGCATCGAAAGGCAAGAAAGAAAAAGAAGAGGAGGGGGGAGGGGGAGGAGGGGAGGAGGAGGAAGAGGAGGAGGAGAAAAAACAGAGCAGCAGAGGAAGAAAAATACTTGAAATTCCTTGTGTCTGGAGATAGAAGAACATTTCTAGAAAATCAACAACCAGGGAAAGGCTGCTGCTGTCCTGGGTGGTGGCCTCCTGGAGCAGGAGGAAGTTGCAAGCAATATTTTGAGATATTTTCAGTCTAGTGTGATGTCGATTGATTTTCCAAAACACCAGTAACCCCCTTCTGTAGGGAGGGCTGAAGTTGGACTGGGTCAAGCCAGAGGTGGGGCAGGGCAGGGTGTAGGACCAGCCTGGCCGTAAACAGGAGCTGACTCAGTTGGAGAGTTCCAGTGCTCTGGGTAACTGGGGTACAGCCTCCATAGCTCTAAATGTTTGTGTTCCAGGCCTCACCTTGGTGGGAAAAACCACAGATAAAACTGGGTCCTCTACACAGAAAGCCTACGACATAGCCAGGCATGCTTCCTCTCCCGGGGGCTGCTCTCTATTACACAGATAGTCCTGCTTCTGCAAAGCCGATGGGAAAGGCTGTCCTAAGGGAGCTGATGCTCTGATGAGGGGATGTAGCGTGCAAAAACGAATAGCCGGCAAAGCCTGCTGGGAGTGGAGGGCACCATGAGAAGGTAAAGCAGAGAGTAGGGCAGGAGGATGTTCCCACTTCCCTCTCATCTGCCCTCCTGCCTTATGTCACAGCTCCTGCTCTGACACCTCATAGTTCCAACCATTCCAATGTCCTGAGATCTCCTTGCTCTAGGCTAAGCAGGACCAAATTCCTCAAGAGAAGCCCTTTTACCATTCTCAGGAGCTGATTTCTTGCCTGGAGGCAAGCAGGCCAACCATTTTAAGCCCCCTTCCTGTGGAATGCACCTACACAGGTCCCGTTTAGTATCTTAGCAGTTGCACACCATTGTCCCCTGAACTCACCAACCTGATGTCATAAACGGTCAACCACCCTGATCAACCATCCCTCCATCTAGGACAGGGTGGGCTCACAGACCTAAGAGCTAGAATCTGCATTTGTCCTGTGATTTCTTCCCATGGCGTTCTGTCCACAAAGCTGGCAGATGTCTTTTTGACTCAGAAGTAGACCTCACATAAGAAAACATGAGCCAATATTCCCAACCCACGAAGAGAAATTGGTAATAAAAATGCAAAACAAAAATAAGGGGACATGGCCAAAGAACACGATGAGGCTGTTCCGTTGACACAGAGATGCTCACCGCTAATAAATACATGAGAGACCAGGCAGTTATAGAAATGTAAATTAAAAGAACAATAGGATGCCATTTTTCTCCCATCAGATTGTAGAAAATATGAAATATTGATGACACCCAGTACCAGCAAGGAGCGGGGCAGCAAGCAGTTTTGACACTGCTGCTACAATGTGAGCCATATAATCTTTGGGGACAGTCATCTGTATTAAAGTTTCAAGTGTTGTGTGCCCTGAAGTGATTCTGCAAAACTGTCTGCAGGCACAGAAGACACTGTGTGCAAGAAGCTTTGCCGGCAAAACAAAAGGGAGCACGAATGCATGGTGGATGCATGGTGTAGGGTGGCCACTGTCGCATCGGCACCAATGGACCTGCTGTAGAGCTCCAACAGTGTCTGCTGGGCATGCGCCTCTTCAAAGTCTCCTTGTCTTTGTCATATGTATGTAGTCATGTGTATATGGTATCTGCGCATGTGTATATTGGAATCTGTGTGGGCTCAAGTGTGTAGTGTACACGCACATGTGCTTGAGTGCTTGTAGAAGCCAAGGATTGATATCAGGTGTCTTCCTCAATCACTCCTCGCCTTACATTTACTAAGACAGCCAGCCTTTTGGCAAACCCAGGACTGATGAATTTGATTGGTCTAGTTAGCCAGCTTACCCTGGAGAACACTTGGCTCTGCCTCCCAAGAGCTAGGATTGCAGGATGGCTGTCATTCTCACCCGTCATCTATGTGAGCTTCAGGGAGTCTGAACTCTGGTCCTCGTGCTTGGAAACAAGCGCCTTATACACTGAGTCATCTCCCTAGCACTAAAAGTCATTTTGAGCTCTGCCTGCCTAGCGGGAGCTTTACCTTGCTCTACCTTGCCTGAGTGCTCAGTGGCCCTTTCACTTGAACTAACAGGAATCCCACTGTTCACTGGACCTTGTGAGTTCTCCCTGCCACAGTTTTCATAGCTTCATTTTCTGTGCCTCACCCTACCTGTTTTGTGAGTGGAACCAGTTCCAGAAACTCTGCAGAAAGGCTGGGCCAGATTTTCTAATCCAGGGCAGCAGTCAGTTATTGCTTTGCATGCTAACTCTGACCAGGGAAGGAATTCCCAGCAGGGCTATGCAGAACTGAATTCTAAAGCCTCTTCTAGGCTCTACTGTTAAATTTGATTAGTTGATGTCTGCTCTGGGCAAGCAAGGAGGAGAGGAGTGCTCAAGTCACTGCCTGGCTATGGACATGCTAGGTCCATATGTGCATGCCAAAATGTGCACAGAATCATTTAGGGTTTATTAACATGCAGCTCTGGCCTAGCAACTGTGGGCAGCCTGAGTGTCTGTTGTCCTGACAAGTCACAGGCCATGCCCTGTTGCCAGTCCTGGGACTACCCTTTGAGGACAAGAAACAGGATCTCAGAGCTGTCTTTTATAAGTACTTACTTGTCTCCTTCAGGATCCCACACATTTGCAAACAGAAGGGACTAACCCTGGCACATATCCAGTGCTTTTTTTTTTTTTTTTAACTCTTAAATCTATCACAAGTTCTGATTCTTGGAATAGCCCAAGCAGGACTTGGTTGACCGGTGAGAAGCTGCAGGAGGGAGCGGGAAAGAAATCACACCGGTTCCTCCTGCGACTCTCCCCCACCTCATCATCTCCTTTTCCTGGAACCAAATAGCAGCTAGAAAAGCTCCAGTTACTGCCTCAAAGTGCCTTGCTCAGTGCCATAAATAAGGCCTCAGCCTAGCAGGCCCCCTGCTGTTTCTGTGACATCTCACAGCAGGCCAGGGCTCCTAAAGCCAGGGAAGGAAAGAAGATGTGGGCAGACAGTGTGAGTTATGGGCTCCTGGAAGCCCATTAGTCACCCAAGCGAGGGAAGTTAACCCAAGCTTATTAACTCTAAACGTTTATTATTAACATTGATCACCCAGCAGACAGCACCCTCCCTCCCATGCCATAGCTGGCCAATTCATTGTGATGAAGGACAGGGATTCAGGCAAAGAGGCTCACTGCCCCAGTTTCTCCAGGAAATACAGAGGACGCAGAGAACCTCCATGGGGCCAGGACGTGTTTCTAATCCGTGATTCTGATTGCTGCTCATCGCCACCTTTGTGCAGACCCTAGACCAGGAGCTGGGGAGCCTTTAGATGTCATCATCAGCCACCAGCCTCATCAGCCAGGGCTGCTCATAAGGCCAAGGAATAAATAGTCTGACTGTGTGACTCTGTCACTCCGCAGCTGATGACTCTGTGTGCATGTGTGTGTGTGTGTGTGTGTGTGTGTGTGTGTGTGTGTGTGTGAGACGAGACTTCTCTGAGAATCAGTTTGTCGGCTGCCTTCTATCAATCAATGTATGAGGTGCCTACTGTGTGCCGGGCACTTTTAGTCCCTAGGAGCCAGTAAGGATGAAGGCAGACACAAGGTGACCGGTGAAGATTAGCAGAGCCATCCCAGGCGGGGTGGGATGAACATTCCGTCCACACTGTGATCCAGAGTTACTAGGGGTGTTAGGACAGTATTGGCAGGGTGTCCATTCCAAGAAGATGGCACTTGAGCTGTGTGAGTGCAGCCAAGGAAAGATCCAGGCACACGGGAGCCCAGGCGGGAAGAACAGACAACAAGGATGAAGACCACAAATCAGGTAGAGGTGGCCCGTGCACTGTGATCATCGGAAAGAGCCCAGAGTGGTCCAGAGGCACGAGTGAGGAAAGGCAGATGGGATAGGGATGAGGGACAAGACAGGTACAGCACTTGGTTGGCCCTGGCGGGACTTGGAGCTTTATTCTCAGTGCAGTGGGGAGCAGCTGGAAACCGTGCAATTATCCTAACTGTCCCTTGATGCTCGTGACAGTAATGGACACTGGGTGTCTACCTCATTCCCCATTGCAGTGGCACCCACGAACAGCTGTGAGCATTTCCTGGGTGGTCAGCAGGTACCTTGCTGGAGTTATGTCCCCTTCTCTAGAGGGTGCATTTTGTGGGTCCATATGTCCCAGAGTTTCTAGGGAGGAAGCAGGTTCATAAGGGACCATAGCTTCTTCCTACCCTCCTGGTTCCTGTCTTTTCAGGGGCAGTTTAGTGTCTTTGTTTGTGGGACTCTGGATTCCTGGCTCCAGTTCTGTTCCTAGAGACCAGGACCGAACCCATAGGGGTTCAACCAACCAGTGAACATCAACGCTGAGCCCTACAACTCCATCCCTTTACCTGGAACATTCCTGACTTTATATCAGAAGTCATACATCCTAGGAAACCTCTAGTCTTGGCAGTCATGACTCTTGGTCACCCTAGGAAACAGCCACCCATGCATCTAACCAGCAGGTACTCCTTGGCCTGCCTTTCAACAGTAGAGCCAAGACCAGCTAGTATGGTCCTTGTACTGTTGCAGTCATGCTGTAGATGGTAACTCAGACCTATGTCTGGGGAAAGCCTCCTGAGGTAGAAAAAATGGACTGTCCCTAAGGAGGGAAATGGGCAGTGTGCATAGGGAAGGCATTCTGAGCTGAACTTTGATTGTGACAACTGATGGGCTCTGGCTGATCCTACTGACTAGCCAAGGCTTCTTCAGACCTCAGTTTTCTTACATGAAAAGCTCCCTCCATCAGAAAAAAAGGGCCCACGAAGACTACAGAGCACTTCAGGAGGAACCCTTTAAGGCTGCATGGATCATCCTCTGAGCTGACAAGCTCTGTCTTTGGTCCAGTGACCCAGTGACCCACTTCATAGACAAGGATGCTGCTTGGGGATTAAGATAAGTTAGGAGTTGCCTAGAGTCACACAGAGTAGAGCAGGATGAGGGTCCCAGGTTCCTCAGGCTCCACAACTGAGCTGTTTAAGTCTGCGGGACAGGAAGGCACCATCACCTCTGTTCTGCCCTTTTCCTCCATGCAGTCTCCTCTGTACCTGCTGTGAGGTGGGGGGACCACAGTCAGCTTGCCTGGCCTCACGACCTATCATCACCATGTAGAATTGTGTGACCCTGCACAAGTCACTCAGCCATTCTGTGCCTCGAGTTTCCCATGTGTCAGAGCTTTGAGCAGCTGGGTCCCTCAAAGGGTTGGTGGGAAGGCGAAATGAGCTGAGCCGGACAGAGCATTTAGAGCTTGGCATGGTCTCAACTAGAATTACTTTTTTTTTTATTACTATGACTTAGAATAACGTAACATGTAACAGCAAAACACTGGAAACAATGTAAGGAGTCAGTAACGGGAGTCACTAAGTCAAGTAGGACTTGCCTATTTCAGGGGCTATCTTAGTAATCAAGATGGAGCAATCTTGGTGCAAAGGGAGACAAACGGACTTAGAAGAGTGCGAAGTCCAGAGCTAGGCGGACATGTGTGGAATCAGCAGATGGATGACAACAGACTCTGCAGGAAAGGATGTTGTGAGGTGGATGGTGCCGGGAAGCAGGATCTTCACAGGGAGGGACAATTCTGCAGGGCCACCGCACACCCTATACCTGCTCCTGTTTTGGCAACTTCTCAGCAGCCATTCCCCATCAGAACATTGGCTATGCACATGTGTGGGACAGTGAAAGACACTCTGGTTCCCGTTTGAGGAGGTTTGAAACCCCTGTGACCCTGAAGGGATGGTAGGCGTTTCGCCTGACTCCCAGGAAACCAGGCCAGTCACTAGCCCACAGCCCTCCATAGATTTGTGACCATCAGTCACATAAGGGCAACACTCGAAGCCCCTCCACAGGTAGAGGACATGACCACAGGTCATGTAGGCTCCAGACGGATCTCCATTATAATGAGGTACCTAAAGGCCTGGAGGCTTAGCCAATGAATTTCTCTCCCTGAAAAAGGTATTTAATCTCAGGCCCACTCTGAGAAGTGGGGTACGGTTTTACTCATCCACCTTCCACCATGGACTGACTCTTTTCATCAGGATCCACCATGGGGAACCACAGAGAAAGCCTTCACTTACATAGCCACTTACACCGCCACTAAGCTCAAGCTTACCACTCTCCAGTCAAGGACTCTTTCCTGAGGAACCAGCCAGAGCTCCCTGCTCTTTCACCCTTGGCCCCAGTTAGATCCAGCCCTGCAGGCCCCCCTCCTTTCTCAGCTCTTCCCTGGCATCCCATCGGCGCCTGGATGCCCAAGAGCCTGAGAACCAGACGGCCCTGGCCTCCTTGCAGACCCAGGGACCCCTGAGCCAGCTCTGGCTGTGTCCTGCTCTCAAACTGAGCTTCCCCGCCCCTGGAGTGGTGTCCCTCGGCTTCTCACAGCTCGGCAGCAGTGTGGGTTAAGCACCATCAAACTTCCCTCATCCTGCCTCCCTGAGCAGCCCAAGCCCTGTGGGAGGCGGGAAACGTTAATCCTACAACTGACACCAGTTATAATCCTATACACATGGACTGCCAGCTCCCAACACACATGAGAAATGGGGACAGCGAAGCTGTTTGTGGTATACACACTGACTATAAAGCTACATGAATTCTGTGGGGTTGGGACAGTTGTCCTCTTAGCGAAAAGAAAGCTATCCCTTTACTTTGATGTTAACTCCCTGTGACAGTTACGTTTTTTTTTTCTTGTTGCTGCAACAAAATACCCCCTAAAACAAGACAAAACAAAGATGAGTTCAGAAAGAGTGCATTTATTTTGTCTCGGGGTTTAAGGGGATACAACCTGCCAGGACTGGGAGGCATGGCTGCGAGAGTGTGGGGTGACTGGCACCAGTGCGTCCACAGTCAGGAAGCAGAGAGAGGTGAATGCTGTGCTCATCTCACTTTCTCCTTTATATTCAGCCCAGGACCCTAGAACACAGGTGCCCTCCACATTTACGATGGCCCTTCCCTCCTGGTTAATCCTTTCTGCAAACATTCTCATAGACACACTCAGAGGAGTATTCCCATGGTGATTCTAAATCCTGTCACATTGTTCATGAAAACTAAGCCTGACACTCAACTCTCCTCCATCTGAGACCATTGCAGAAGGCAAATGACATTGAGACAAGTCGTCAGCATGAAGCCCCAATTTCCTTTGGAAAAAAAAAAGGAAAACATGTTTTGTTGTCTCCCCTTCCCCCACTGCACAGTGCAATGGAAAAATAACCAAGGGAAATGTCACCCCACGCTTTCCTCGGAGCAGGGGGCTCCCACCACTGCGGCGCCATAAGGAAACTGAAGGCTGAGTGAGCAAAACATGTTTTCCTTCAGCAGGACGCCTGTCAGAACTGTGAGAGTCAATTATTGGAAAACAAAAATAAAACAAACCTCAGTCGTAGTAAACACAACCTTCTTGCTGAGAGCAGGAAAACAAAGGCTAGGGTTGGGGTCAGCGTGGGCCAGGGGGCCAGTGTACAAGACATCAGGAGGAGGTAGGAATCTGGGTTTGGGGAGATGCTGAGTAAAGCAGGTCCCTTGCAGAGCAATGGTTCTCAACCTTCCTAATGCTGCAACCCTTTAATATGGTTCCTTATGTTGTGGTGACTCCCAACTATAAAATTATTTTTGTTGCTATCTCATAACTTTACCTCATCATTTTTATTGGTTATGAATCATAGTATAAATCAGTGACATACAGCTCCAAGGGGGTCGCAACCCACAGGTTAAGAACCCGTGCTCTAGAGCCTGTCTTTACCTAATTGTGAATTCTATCTATCTTAGCCACAGCATTAGGGAGAAACATGCCATGCCATTCACCATATATATCCACCCACACCTGCGCACATGCCTACACAAACGTGCATTTGTATGTGCGAGAGCGTATGTATACACACACACACACACACCCACACACGCGCGCGCGCGCGCGTGCACGCATGCACGTACACATGACACTAGCTTGCAAGTTAGAAAGAGTAGCATGTGAGCATATGCCTGACTCTTTTACCTGCTAAGCTCTGTTCCTAAGGAGAGTATCTGGTGCTTACTGAAGTACTAAGTGCCAGGAACTAGGCTGCAGCTGTTAAGTCACCAGTTTTCCTTCTCAGCACATGTGCAGTGGGTGGTAAAATGCCTCTACAGATGAGAGGCTTCCCAAAAGAAAAAGACTGAACTGGAACTCCTAGCTGATGGGTGGTGGAGCTGTGGCCCAGACCCCAGTGCCCCAAATTATCCCAGGATTGTCTGAAGCTTGCACTGTGTGAATTTCCAGTGGGTTTCTGAGCACCTGGTGGGGTCCACCATGAATGTGCCCTCCCCACACTCCTCAGGCAAAGTCTCTTCAGACACGGTGACAACTGGACCAGTGCCTGGAGATTTAATGACGTCTCCAGACAGGGCCCAGTTCACTTCTCTAAGTGTTCGTTTTGTGGGAGGGAAGCACGGCAATTAATGACACCCAACACACACACACACACACACACACACACACACACACACACACACACACACACGCACAGTTATTAAGCTAATGAAGGAGGTTTCTCCAGAGCAGTTTCCCTCACCATCAGTTCTGGCCAGCAGAGAAAGCTCACAGTCTCTGCTCCAAATGTGTTCATAAATCTGAGCTGTCTGCTGGCTCATCAAAGTGCACCCTTTTGGGCCACCACCTTCCTGGTGCTTTGGGGAAGGTCACATTGCCACTTCTCTCTTGCAAACCCAGCCTTTGAGAGAACAGTTAGCCCTGTGAAGATGTGAGTCTCCTGTCCCAGGGGAAGATTCAGCATTGGTGCCCATAAAAAGTTATTAGGCATAGACACCCCACCACCATCAACCCCAGCTCTTTGCTACACATGCAGGGTGTGCCTGGACCTTATCTCTAGATACACACCCTGTTATTGGCCATTGGGTTTTCATTTGATGGCCAGTTGAAATTTTAGGGGTACCCCTTAAGTCGCTGACTTTAGTGAACCCCATTGTTTCCCAGAGTTAACCTTCCCAGTGTTGTGTGGCAAAAATTTTCCTGGAGAGATACAGTACACATGTCTGTCTACTTACCACAGATAGGGAACCTTCAACAGACCAAATATGGATACCACCAAAGTTCACTTTGGTGAACCAATGCATTTTCCTTACAGGAGTAAGGGTAGGAGTTTACTTATAGGAGCAGAAATTACTCTACAAAGCTGTATCACCAAAGCTCACCCCAGCATAGGTGAGAGCTCACAAAACAGGGAACTTAGAGTACACTGCACAGCCTGCAGGAAGCTCAAAAGGTTGCAGAGTGCCCTTTCCAGGTGCCTCAGTTGGTCTAAACCTCTTCCAGGCAGCTCAGCTGGTTTCTGCTTCTTCCAGGATGCTGGTCTTGTCTCAAGAGTCACTTTTGAAGCTTTGCTTATCTGAGAGTCTGCTTTGCAGCTTGGCTCAGTTAGTCTGAGAGGAACACTCGGTTTTTATTGTTTACTCTAGTAGGGTGGGGCCTAGTGTTTCTGGTCAGTTTCAGGAACTTCCTAAAACTATTCTGAGTTGTTTACCTTCCTACAAAAGGAGCTTCCCTGAAGGATAGAATGTTTCAATCTCTAAAGAAACTGTTACACAGACATGAAGAACATTCTTCAAACAGAAAGTGTGCTACATCATCCTGAGGGAAGGGACTGTAGCAGTGACCTTGTCGACTCTTATAAAGCAAATCACCCTGTTCCTATCTATCTGCACAGCCCTGATGGTGAGTGGGTATGGTCAAAGGCAGGTACTAGTTTTCTTCTCTGAGTCTCATAATATCACCAAGCACAGTTCTTGGTGAGCATACTTTGCTATGGTTTGGCCTAGAAGCCCAAATGTTGAAGACTTGGTTTCCAGCTTTGTTGATGGGGAGGTGATGGGATCTCCAAGAGGTGGGGCCCACCAGGAGGCTTTCATGTCATTGAGGGTATGGTCTGGTAGATAGAGGAGCCTGGTCTTGTCTAGTTATTTCTTTCCCTCTCTGGTCATGAGGTGACTAGATTTTGCTCTGTTACACACTCCTGCCATAATATTCAACATATTGGGGACCTGAACCACTACTAGCTCTAGTCACCATCCTCCTTCTAAGCCAATTAATAGAAATTTCCAGAGTGGTGGAAAGCTGACTCACATAGAGACCGATGGCTCTGCCTTCCAAAGTGACATTGCTTTCCTGTCCCCACTATCTCCTCCTGAGAGCATGGCCTCCAGACAAAGGTCACCAGCCCCTTCAGGGGATAGAAGCCTGAGGTCAGATGTGTGTCTTTTGTTTCTCAAGCTTTACCAGATGCCACAGACACTTCTGCATGCTAGGTGCCAACCTTGGACTGTAGAGACAGCAGCAAGGAAGCCACAACCCTCTCTGCTAGGGTAGGCATTGTGCTGAAGAGACTGGCCATAGCCTGGTCTTACTCTCCCCTTATCCAGAGCCTCATGTTTATGGTTTTACTTGCCCTGAGTCAACAATAGTTCGAAACTGTAAAGTGGAAAATTCCAGACATGAACAGTTCCTATGTAAAATGAATAAATAAACAAATAAATAAATAAATTGATTAATTAATTAATTTTTGTGGCTCATTGACATACTTGGTATGTTAAATAAAATTAGTAGTGATTACTTCTCTCTCTCTCTCTCTCTCTCTCTCTCTCTCTCTCTCTGAGTATAGCTAACTTGTAGATCTCTCTCTTTCGCTTTCTCTCTCTCTCTCCCTCTTTCTGTGTGTGTATGTGTGTGTATACCTAACTTGTAGATCTCTCTCTCTCTCTCTCTCTCTCTCTCTCTCTCTCTCTCTCTCTCTCTCTGTGTGTGTGTGTGTGTGTGTGTGTGTGTGTGTGTGTGTGTGTGTGTGTGTACCTAACTTGTAGATGTATCTTTATTACAGGTGCATGAGAGTATTATGAAGTTTGGCACTCTCCGTGAAAGATCTTGGGACCCAAGCACACGGGCAAAGGGGAGCTACTGTCCACAGGTGAGCCAAGGGATGTTGTGCTTTCAAAAGAGGGTACAGGAAGGAGGAGACATGAGGCGATGAACCGGACACAGTTGGATTGGTGTGAGGGAAGCATCAGCGAGGTGGTGACATTGCACCCCCAGCAGGGAAAGGAGCCATCCTAACTGCATGAAATTTTAGGAAAACCTTTTCTAAGGGCTGGGAACAGCAGGTACAAAGGTCTAGGGGATGAAGGGGCCCAGCAGGATTGAGAAGAGACGGGGTTGGCATGGCTAGAGCCAGAGAGGACGCTGGGTAGAGGGGGACAAGCTAGCTTAGGGTGCAGGGCCTTAGGGTCTGGTGGTCAGCATTAATCCTCAAGCAGCCCTTGAGCTGCTGCTTTGTGAGGCTTCAGTGCCTGCAGCTATCCTCATGATGTGATGTCCTTCCTGTGGCACCTAGCCTTTGAAAAGTAGTGAGTTCTGGCAGGCTGCACCAGGCAGGGAAGAGAGGCTGGGCTCCTGAGTAGTGACATGTTAGGGCCATGGCCTCCACTGACTCCCACAACATGTAGTTTGTCTTAAATTTCTGCAGGGTTCAAATTCTGGGCAAAGTCCTAGAAAAAAAAAACACTTCTGAGGTTCCTAGTCTATGACTCTGAGCTGAATCTACCAGTGCCCACAATCAGAGAGCTAGCTTACCTGCCCGCCTTTTCTTTCCTTCCTTCCTTCCTTCCTTCCTTCCTTCCTTCCTTCCCTTCTCTTCTTCCTTTACCTCCTTATTTCCCTTCCTCTCTCCTTCCTCTTTTCTTCCCTCCCTCTCTCCTTCCTCTTTTCTTCCCTCCCTCTCTCCTTCCTCTTTTCTTCCCTTCCTCTCTCCTTCCTCTTTTCTTCCCTTCCTCTCTCCTTCCTCTTTTCTTCCCTCCCTCTCTCCTTCCTCTTTTCTTCCCTTCCTTCTTCCTTCCCTCTCCACTGATTCTAGCTTCCCCATTTCCACCATTTCCTCCCTCTCCCTACCCCTCCTTTCTCCCTGACTCACTTGAACAGGCTGTGTGGAGTGCTCTGCCCTTAGCCATACCTTAAGCCCTAATGCGAGTTACAATCCATACTTCTCTGCTCCAGCCCTAGGTCTTCCCATAGCTCCCAGAGGAAAAGCCAAAGCCCTTACTCATCTCTTTCTCTTTTCCTCTCTCCCTGTACCCTGTTGTGTCTTAGAGAGTGCAGGCCCTTCTCCACATGGCGGTCCCATATCCTCACCGTCCCCTCTCCTAGTATGCTCTCTGTGGGTTTCCTTCTGCAGCAGCTGATAAGGCCTTGCCATACCCCAGCCCCCATCACTGAGACTTAGATGTCAGATCCTCAGACATCTCTTACTGTCCTGTGTGCGGACTCTTTCCTTGGGCCTCCCCCGAGCAGAGAAGCAGAAGGCAGTTAGGATCAACATTTATGAATGATACCTGCATATGTTGCCTCTGTCCATGCTCCCAGCAGTCCCTTGAGGTGGCCACTCTTTCATAGGACAAGAAACTGAGTTCTGAGAAGCCTAGGCCACTTGCTCCAGGCACACAGCAAACAATGGGCCAACAGTTAGAATAAGTAACCCCCCCATGTGCCATGTCAGGCCTCATAGCTGTCTCCTGTGGCCCTCAGTTATTGTGTGCCCTGGCCTTAGCTTGTCTTAGTGTTGTCCACTGGTTATAGACTCCCAGTTCCATCTTGCCCTCAGAATGGCCATGAGACTGGAGAAGGTCGCTGGGGCTGACTCCCAGATACCTATTTGCGCCATACCCAGAGACATTAGTAAGAAGTAGCTGCAAGCCAGGCCTGCCCTGGGAAGGGTTAATGTGGCCTCTTTGTCCCGCAGTTGCCATGGGGACAGTTCCTGTCCTCCAGGAAGCAGGGAGAGCAGTTTCCTGTTTTGAAGAAGGCTTGAGTACTGTTTTCCTCCAATAGGCCTGCCCAGAGAGGGACAGGAAGCCTAGGGCCTGGCTGCCCCTGCTGTGGGTGTGTGGTGGAGTCATGCCCACGCCTGGCCAGCCAGGAGGGGCGGTATATGGAAACGGAGCCTCGGGAAAAAGCCAACGTGGCCAGCACCAGTGCAAGGAAAAAAAGCCTGGCCGGAAGGGGGTGGCCACTTCCTCCACAGACCTTGAATCCCACCCAGTGATAAAAACTCCAATCTGGACCTGCCCAGCCCCCAACCCCCTCCTGCCCAGAGCTCCGCCTTGCCCTGGAGATCAAGCAGAGGGCCTACTGGACAAACACTAAGTCCCCTGCCTGCCCTTTGGGCCCAAATGCACCTCATCTATACACTGACTACTCCAGCTTCCCATCCCTGCCCTATTTGGCAACCTTTCCTTGCCATGTAAAAGATTAAAGCCCTACCTCACACACGTACACCCCAAGCCTTCCCAGAATGCATTTGAGCACCTATACTACAAGATAGGGTTTCTAGAGTTAGGGTTTAACAGTTCCATGGCTGCTTCCACTTCATGATGTCACTCCACCTCCAGACATGCACCTTCCCGGCCACACTAGCACCTCACAGCTTTTTACTACTTTAGTCTGGATACGCCAATCCTTCTCTGAACGCTCTAGGGCTCCCTATCACCTGCAGGGTAAAATCCCAACTGTCTATTCCTGGGCAGCTTTCTTGGTGCACATCTCCTGCTGTGGCTACAGCACTGGGCCTTTCTGCCTTCCACTTTCATCTCCTAAGTGTTGGCTCCCACTGGGACCCTCATCTGGAATGGCCGCCCTACTCTGTCTCCTAGGAAATGCCATGTGGTGTTTAAGACCAGTCTAAAGCTGCCTCCACTCCAGCCCCTTAAGTTCTGTCCAGTCCCAGCTTTCAACCCAACCCACTGAGTCCCCAGTTGCGGGCCCCAGTCCAGGTTGAGCACACTTTGGAGCAATCCAGAGCCTTCTGGCAGAGAAGGGAGAAGGTATTACTCACCTACTGTTTGCCTGATACAGACTCATTGGTCCATTTCACAGAGGGAAAAACTGAGGGCAGAGAGGGAAGGTGAGTTGTCCCAGGACCACAGAATCTGTGGCTGTGGGGTCTGGGGGACTCCAAGTCTCCTGTTCCTCTCTGGATCCAGGTCAGCAAAGGGGTGTGGAGCTGCCCCTGCTGAAACTTCAGGTGCACCCTCCAATATCTGCAGCCACAGAGGGAAGGGATGTCCTTGCTAAAACTCTGTCCCTGCTGGTAGGTATCTGACTTCCCTTTCTCACTCTGGAGCCAGGAAGGCCGATGATGCCACAGCCTGCAGTCAGGCCCTGGGAACAGCAGTCTAGAGCAGTGGTTCTCAACCTTCTTAATGCTGCGACTCTTTAATACAGTTCCTCATGTTGTGCTGACCCCCAACCATAAAATTATTTCATTGCTACTTCATAACTGTATTTTTGCTACTGTTATGAACCATACCTGATTCAGGTGTAAATATCTGATAGGCAGGGTATCTGATATGTGAACCCTGTGAAAAGGTCGTTGAACCCACACAAAGGTGTCGTGACCCACATGTAAGCCAGAGGAATTTTTATTTCACAGATGAACACTACCTGTGGTGACAGAAGACATACCTCAGAAAAAATGGAAGCACAGGGGACCCTGCCATAGGTCTAGGAGGCAGAGGAGGCTGATGGTGGGGACTCTTGGTGGGGGAGGGAGGTTCTGTCTTGGCAGGAAATGAAGTCAATTGTTACCTCCTCTCAATGAGGACAGGAAGCAGAGCCCAGGTCAGACCCTATATCTCCTGCTGTACTTCCACAGTGCCCTCTACCTCCACCCTCAACTGAACCCATGCTAGTATACAGAAGGTGCTCAATAAATGCTCATTTCTGTCCCCTGGGTGTTATGATTGCCATTGTTTCCCAGTCCCATCTTATCTGTAAGCATTTATGAAACATCGATGATATACTAGACATTTACATGGCCCTAATCACTTATTGGGCACTGGATGGGGAAGGTCCAATGTCAGAATCAGGTGTTTAAAAGCAATCCTCAAAATTTGGGCTTAAGCTTTCCCACTGAGCAGCTGTGTGCCGTGCCCTCTGAGCTGTGGTAGCCTCTTGTGTAACAGAAAGTACTGGCAGTTCCTTCCTTTCGGGGGTCATTAAAAGGCCTTCGTAAGTTAGTGTATACACAATACACAAAACAGGTCCTCAGCAAATATTATTTTCATGTGAGGAAACTGAGGCTCAGTGAGTGGCCTGGGTTCACCCGAAGGGTTCCACTGACTGTCTGGAAGGCTTGGTGACAGATACACTCCTGTGTATAGAAAGCCTGAGTGCTTGTTTATCTATGGAAAATGACCCAAAATGCCTTAAGACCTACTTGTCATTGCGGGGGCTGCAGGCGGTGGCTTAGGCAGCTGGATCTCAGAGCTACTTAGGATCTAGGCTGCCATGAATATGTTATAGATCTTAGATTGTCCAAAGATAGAAGGAGAAGAAGAGGAGGAAGAGGAGGAGCAGGAGGAGGAGGAGGAGGAAGATATAGAAGAGGAAGAAGAGCAGGAAAAGGAAGAGAAAGAAAAGGAAGAAGAGGAAGAAGAACAGGAGGAGGAAGAGGAAGAACAAGAACAAGAAGTCCTTGCTACTGTGGAGAGTGTGTGGAACAGGGATAAAGATGGGAGGCATTGATGGGAAGAAGGGGGTCCTGGGATCTCAGAGGGTCCAGTAGGAAGATTGGACTCAGGGGAACCATTATGGCACAGTAGGGTCTGAATGTCACCTGCTGTGGGGGATGGGAGTCTATGTTATTATTAGCACTGTGTCAGAGAGCATCTGACAGTTATCCTGGAGTTCTGGTGGGCACGGAATGCCTGTGACCTGCCCCAGGGCCTGGCTGGGTAGACAATCAGGTATGCTTAGAGAAGGCCAGGAGGGTAAGAAGGAGGATGGGCTTAAGATTCTGGCTCTGATCTGCCAAGGTGACTTGAATGGAGGAGGCAGAAGGCAAGTGGTAGGCACAAGCCTGGGAGCTACACTGACTTAGATCCAACTCCGCCCCAGCTTTGCATCCTGGGTGCAGGCTGGCTGCTGCCGCTCTGTGGCTCTGTGTCATTTCCTCACATGCACAGTGGGGAGAGCTATAGCTAACCCTTTCTGCAGCCATGAGAAGGATGCAGGATGGAGAGGGTCGAGCATAGAGTCACAGCATCAGTTACCACTCTCATGGGCTCACCCAAACGACACTGTGGGTGTCCACCCCAGTTACTTCTGCACCCAGTCCTCTCATCTCAGACCTTTTACCTGACTGTTACTTGGATGTTTCAGAGCCATAGACATGGCTCCTTTGGAACCCCTCGTGATATGACACTCCTGCAGAGTTGGGATGCTTTGTCACTAGAAGGTCCAGAAAGGAAGAGTGGGAGAGAAGGAAAGAGGAACAGAAAGAGGGAGCAGGAAGAAGTCTGCAGGAGACTGAGCACCCTGTAGGCAGCTGCCTTCAAGGTGTCGCTGGTGCCCTCCCAAGCTCCTTTACACAAGTGGGGACAGAATCGTACTGGCCCATACCTTTAATCCCAGCACTTAGGAGGCAGGGTTTTATAGAGGCATGCCTTCTCTAAGCATACCTGATTGGCTACCCAGTCAGGCCTTGGAGCAAGCCACAGGCATTCCAAGCCCACCAGAGCTCCAGGGTAACTGAGGCAGCAGATGCTCTCTGGCGAGGCGCTAATAATAAGAATACAGACCCCATCCTCCACAGTAGGTGACTCTACTTTCTGAGCTTGAGATCAGACTGCTCTACAGAGTTCCAGGACAGCCAGGGATATGGAGAAAAAGCCTGTCTCAAAATAAATAAATAAAATAAAAACAACAAAATAATCAAAACTTAAAATTAAAATAAAAAAGAGAGAAGAGACTGACCATTCTTTAAGCACTGTAGCTTTCCATCTGTGAAATGGGGATGCTGTCGCCGTAGGATTCTTGGGAAGAATTCACTCCTCAAGGCTCAACCGGTAACCACAGAGCCATCATCCTGGGCAGGATGGTTGCAGAGCCATAGCAAAGGCTTTGGAATCCATCTTCTCCTGTGAGGAAAAACAAAGGAGTTCAAGTCTTTCCCTCACAGCCTGTCACTCCTCCGCAACCACCACCCTCTGCCTGCAGGTGAACTAGTTGAATCCTGTGAGGTTTTCCCAACTGGCCTTGGGGCTGTGCTCATAAATCCCACATCCAACAGTGTCGGGTCGGACTTATCAAAGCTTAGCAAAGCATCTGGGGATTTTCCTGCCCCCACCCTGACCCCCTCCCCATAAACCCCAGAGCAAAATCAACAGTAGAGGTGGCTGGACAGGAGCCTCCCTCCTGCTCCGCTCAGGCTACGCTCTTGGGCTTTTACTGCTTATTCTACTGCCTTCTTTTTTTTTTTTTTCTTTTTGCATCAAAGGATTTACCTGCTCACTCGCTTCACATACCTTCAATCATAGATCTCCTCACCCTCGCCACCACCGCTACCGCCTTCCTCGGTTCCATCCCTACAGGATCCCCACCACTCAGCTGACCGCACTACCATCAACTTCCTTTCCACCGTGCAGAGCACCTTCAAGCCTCCATATCTATACAGTCTCCAGCTCTCTCCACAACCTAAGCAAATCGACCAGCTCTATCACACACCCTCCTCGTCACCCTAACCGACTACCATCCACCCTTCCTGCCATCTCTATCTTTTAACCACTCCCACATCCTCTGCCCCTGTCCACCGCGTGGTCGTCTCGACTACTTACACCACTTGGCCCAATGTCTCCACCATCACCTGGAAAAGCACAACCATCTCTGTCCCGTATACCCTCTCCACTGTCACCACCCCTCCTTCCCATCACCTTGACCATCTTCCTGTCTCAACTCTGCCACTTCCACCACCGTTATCGCCTCCTCCATCCCCACCTCTACCACCACCAGCTCCTTCCCCTCTTACCTGTTCACCACCTCTGCCTCACCTAGTCTGCCACCCACACTGAGAACGAGTCCTCCATCTTCGCCATGGCTTCTGCGATCACTGCTACCACCTTCTCCACCTGGGGCATACCACTACTGTCCTTCTGTTTCACTGTGATGTCCCCCTTCACTCCTAATATCACCTCTGTCACCTCCATTTCCACCACTGTCACCTCCATTTTCCCCAGTTAACCACCACGCACAGAGTCATCGAATCTACCAGGGACTGGTAACGAAATCCAGGCAGAGATTTTCTTTCTCTGTTGCTGTTGTTGATTTTTTAAGTCATCATCTATTTAATGTTAGCCTGTGTCAGGGGGAAAGGCATCCAAAGCCATGGTGGATGCACATGTGGAGGCCAGAGATAACTTTCGGAATCTGCTCTCTCCTTCCACTTCCTTCCAGGGGCTGAACTCTGATTTCCACACTTACTCGGAAAGCTCTTTACCCACTGAGCCATCTCGCTGACCCCAGACATAAATTTTCTATTCCAGAGTCAAAAGTATTTCTCCAAGGGCTGGAGGCTTAGGTGTCTGGTGTGGTGGCTCTGGGATGAAAAGGTCATTTTTAAGATTCAAATTCAGTTCTTAATTGTACAGTAGGGAAAACAGAGGCCATTCAGGGACAAGCCCACCCCGACTGATCCTCCTCCAACGTGTCAAACCTTTTCATGCCTCAAGTTCCCCTAAGTAATTTCCTTCACCTCTTGTTTGGTTGACCCCTCTTACTGGGTGGCCTCCTTTGAGCTCCAGTCCCAAGTAGCAGGACTGTGTATGTCAGACAGGGCTCCCTGAGGGCCTAGGCATCTATGTTACCATTAATGGGCAGGACCAAGGAGATACTGGGCCTCTGTACGGCGTGAATCAAGCCCCCTCGGCAACCAGATATCGCTTTTCAGCCATCTCCAAGAGATGATGGACAGCGAGACAGCCATACTCTGCAGCTCAAGGGTACAGACTTTGGCTTCCTCAGAAAGTCCTTGCAGTTGCTCTGATTCTGAGTCCGGTGCCAGGCGAAAGAATGCGCATTTCGCACACTCCCCATGGGTTCTGGCGGTGGGGAGCCTCAACTGGGCTTCCTCACAGCCAGGGTGCTATGTATGATGTTTGTTGGTTTAATTCGTCTTCTGTCCCCAACGACCTCCCCATTTGAGCTCCATGAGGACAAGAACTTGTGGCTATAATGCTCCGTGGTCACCCAGCCCAGACTGAATGAACATCCAAATCTGAAAATAAAGCGATAGATGGTCTCTGTCCCTAAGCTTTGTACAGCTCCTTTGGTCTCCTTGATCATAGCCCCGGCCCCTTTAAGTGTGCGTGGGGACGCCGGGACCCTTGGTCTCTGACAGCACAGAAGAAAAAAAAAAAAAGGGAAAAAAAGCGCCTTCCTCTCAGGAGCGGGAGGAAACATCTAGGAGCGGGCGGAGGCGCGGCCGGAGCCTGGAGCCCCGAGCTTGAGCGGACGCCCCGCCCAACCCGAGCCCCGCGCCCAGCGCCCCTCGCCTTACCGCGGAGTGCTGCGCCCGGGGCGGGCCGGGCCGGGGCGGGCGCGGGCGCGGTGGACTGGGCGGCAGTGGGACTCCGACAGACGGACCCGCACAGCACGCAGCGACCAGCCTCCGGCTCCGCGGTGGAAGATGCACAGAGCAGGTAGGAGCCCGCGCCACCTTGGGCGCACCGGCGGCAGGCTCTGCGAGTGGAGCTTGCGGGACCCAGGGTTCCCTCTCTAGCAACCCAGAGTTCGGGTGTTCTGTCCCACGCACCCCACCGTTGTCCCCGAGGAAGGGTCCCCTTAGAAACCGAGGACACCCCTCCTCCCAAAGCGACCTAGTCGTGTCCCCCCAGCCCCCACTCCTTCCTCTTCTGTCCTTTGAGTCCCAGCAGGTTCTCATTCACCCTTTGGTGGCTGCTCTTGGCTCCGGGGCGCCGACGCCAGATTCTGTTCTGGCACTCCAGCGCCCGACACACCCCACTCTGCCATCAGACACCCACTGGGACTTCCTTGGTTGAGTTAGGAAGCCCGAGCTGTCCCTCTAGATGCACCCCTCTTAAAACCCTCTGCCCTGGCTCCACTACCGGTCCGAGGCCCCGTTACTCCCAGGACCATCGGCGTCCCTCTTACCCACTTCCCCCCTCGCGTCTCAGTCTGTGAATCAGACTTCACCGGGTCAGGGATTCCGGGAAACACAAAAGTATTCTCAAAGAAATTTAGCAATCTCTGTTGAGGAGTGCCATTTAGCAGATTGAGAGAGTGAGCCTCAGTCAGATGGGCGGTGCCTGGAAACTGGATTCTCAGCTGCTGTGCACAGGAAAGTTCTCGAAGATGAGAGTGTGCTGGGTAGTAATTCTGAGACCTACCTGCTCCATGCAGTTGCGCCCTGTTTTCTTTTACTGCTATCATTGAGCAGAAAAGGAACCCCTTCCTCACCAAGCACCCTGTTCAATGCCACACTTCCCAACACACATCCCCAAAGAAACAGGAAGCCACCATTTTGACTGTCTTGGAACCATATCCTGCTGCTGTAACTGCTGCTGCTGTTGGTGGTGGTGATGTGTGTGTGAGGGGCGGGGGTGGGGGCAGTTGGGACTTTTTCTTTTTAAGAGTGTTTTACTGAAAACAGTCATTGTCTTGGGAGCAAGGTGCGGCAAGAGACATTGGGCTGGTCTTACAACAGACTGTGGAGTAGGGCAGCCACCTCCCTATGTCCAGGCATTGGTGTTGCTGAGGGTGCAGGCATCTGGTAATTAATGTGAGTTCCAGAATTGGGGCGGGGGCGTGTGGCAAAAGGAGGAGAGTCAAGGTATAGGAGTGGAGAAGCCTGGAGCAGGGTCCCAGGGGCTGGCTATCCACTGCTGTCTGGGGAAGGTGGTGGTCTGGACAGAGCTAGGCTGGCTTTCCCCACTCTCTTAACAAAACAGCTTGGTAACAATGGGGAGAACCAGTCCCGCTTTCCCAGATTTTCCTGCATGAAGCTGGAGCAGGCCCTCCTGTCCTACAAGTCTGGAGGGTGGAGGGAAACAGAACAGATTTAGATGTAGATTTGGCCCCAGGAAGCCTTTGCAGCAGGCACTTTTAGATCTAGCTGTCTGGTAGTTTGTCTCTATAGACAAGATTTCCTTTTCACTATGATAGCCTTCCGTGGTGACCGGTGGACGCCATGCTCCCTGCCTCCTGATCTCATACTCCAGGAGCCCCTGGGGCTGGATCTCAGAGCTACCAAATGCTTATGTGACCTCGAGCAGTTTCTTAACTGCTGTCCCTCAGTTTATCTATCTGACAAAGATCCGTCTCAGACTTGTCACTATTAACTAACAATAAAGTGAGCGGAACAGGGTCCGTCATAAGAGACCACTAACACTAACCTGCATTCCCCAGGAACTTCTAATGGGCTAGTCAACACTACCATGTATTCTTTCTGTCAGTCTAGTTAACATCAACAGCAACCCGATGATGGAAACTTGAGCTATACTGACCTGTTCAGGGGCCAAGACAGGATCGAAACACAGGCCATCCAGTTTGAGAGCCATCTTGTTTTTAAATCCAGGCCCAACTTGGCACATGGGGGATGTTTGCCTCTTGACATTGTCAAGTGTATTGTGTCTGTTAATTTCCTCGAACTCTCAATAGTTCCATGAAAGGGGGAATAGTTCTTTCTTTGCCCAGAAAGGAAGCAGTGGCTTCCAGAGGCAGGGGATGTATGTGTCTGACGACACAGCTGTAAGTGGAAGGGCTGGTTCCAGACCTCACTCTGTCTCCCACTGTCTTCCTGGGAAGTGCCCTGTTGTGGATCACTGGACACACTTAACAGCAGCCTAATTAGAAACCAGCAGGCTTGGCTTGGACTTTCCAGCAGTCGCCTAGGAATGGATGTTAAATTAAGATGCATTGCAAGGTGAAATTAGAAGATAATTGTTCTTGCAACATATGGTCATAAGTGCTGCTCCAGGGGGAGCAGAGGGAATGGCAGGGAACACAGACTTGGGGACAGCAATCAGAGTGTCAAAAGATGCTACAAGAAACCCCCTGAGTTGGGAGAACTGGGGAGCTTAACTTTTAGGTCCAGCCCTTCACTCTACAGGTAGAGAAACTGAGGCATGGGAAGGGGAGAAACTTGGCTAAGGAGACATCTCCAGTTAGTGGCTTAGCCAGGAATGGAGGCTTAGGCTCCCGGGCTCCCCGTCCAGGGCTCCTTCCCAGACTCCATCTAACCTGACTCCTGCATGGCTGTGAGGGAGCAGCAAGCATGAATGTGTGAGTGACAGATATTTAATTAAAACCGAGAGAGAAAATAGCAGCTAGTACCAGCAGCCAACCGGGAGTGATTTGTATCATCAGGCGCTATAGAAAAATGTTCTTTCTTTCTCAGCCCATCCACTAGTTAGCATTTTGACTGAGGGGATGCTCTGCCTTTGCACTATCCTCAAGTGTGACAAATCACCAGGCGTCGTGGGCTTTGGTGACTGGGATTGGGCATATTACCTGCAGGGAGAGAGGAGGCTCTCAGGTTGGCAAAGGATGCACCAGCCAGGTCCATGTTTGGAGCCACAACCAGGAAGTTCAGCTCATTCCAGAGAAACAATCCAGTGTTGGCTTCACCTGTACCTCTCGGGCCCCAAAGCTCAGCCACTGGGATGCGCCCAACCCTGAAAGCCCGTTGTTGATGTCTCTGGGCTCTGCACACACTGTCACTGCTGCCGACTTCTCTGGCTCTGGGTCTTCTCTCATTATGACCCCAGTCCCTTAGCATGTCCATCAAGATAGCAAACCCCACCCTGAAAGCAGAACTTTCCCTCCAGGGTGGCGGGCAGGAGCAAGCCAGGCTGTCCCCTGTGCACTCCTGTGCATCCCTTTCACCCTCCTCGGTCTCCTTTGTTGGTCAGGGCTGCTAGGACTCCTTCCTGGGTCCCACTTCTCCCTGTCCATGACTTACATCACACCCACAATGTCTACCTGTGACAGGCCTGCCCCTGGAGCCCAGAGCCCTGTTGGACGTCCCCACTAGGTGTATAATAAGTAACTCACTTGAACTTGTGCACACAGAAGCTCTGGGTCTCCCTTTCCAACCCTGGCCATCTTGGCTGTTGTAAATGAGTTGGCCTGATGTTACCCTTATGGGTTCTCAGGCTTAAACTTCTTTTTATTATCATTTCTTTATCTGGGAACTTATCTTTCTTCCACATCCACATCTGTCCCATGTTCACACCATCCCTCCTAGTTCTATTTCACCATTGGAATCTGACTCCTTGTTGTCCCAGCCTGGTCCAGGCTCCATCACTGTGGCTGGTCTGGAATAGTGTGAGAACTTCCCTTATGTCCCTCATCATGCCCACCCATTTCAGAGTGTTTAGTCCATCTGTCTGTCTGCCCATCTGTCCATTTGTCTGCCTGCCTGCCTGCATGTGTCCTCCTGTTTAAGTTCTGCTGCTTACAGTGTTCCTTAAGGCCCTGAGAAAAAGCTTCAGGTATCCCTGAGCCTCATCTTCTGTACCCCTCCTTTTCCCAGTCTTCCCTCCCAAAAGTGCTGGCTTCCCTCTTGTCTTTTGGACACACAAATGAGTCCCAGCTTCTCCTTTCTTTTCTACATCTCTCATGTCCCCTCAGTGAGACCAGAAGGGTTTGTTGGTTGGTATGTCTAGAGACTCTAGACTAGGGCCCCACACAGGATTGGAGTACAGTATATATCATCCCATGGATCTGGAGAACAGACTTGAGTGAGAATTAATTGGAATCACACTCTAGTTGGACTCAGATGCTGCACTGACACACACCTCACCTGACAAGCTGCCCCTTGTTTCTCTGCCTCAGTGTCCCTGGCCTTTACCCTTCTCATTGACACCAGGGTTCCTGGGGTTCCACTGTAGGGGAGATGTTCTGTGAGGAAAAGGAGAGGCAGTGGGTGGATGGCTGGACTTGGAAGTAGGAAACTGAGGTTCGGTCTAGGTCTGCTCTGCACCCACCGAGTGACCTCGCACCAGCCAACTGCCAGTGAGGGACAAGTCAAAGTGTTTTTGATGCCAGACCAGCAGCATCTCTTGATCTCAGAGGGGACTTGCGGAAGCACTGTGACTTCAGCACTGAATGCAGGAGAGACGCTGAGTCCTTATCAGTCCCTGGGCTCCCGTGCAGAAGGCATTTTCTTGCAGGATCATGGCTCAGACTCTACCATAACCTTTTTCAAGGAACGGGTACCTACAGATCAATAGCTTGATTGGATGAAGGATAGGTTGGGAGCGGGGGCAATGCAGCCAGGGTGACAGTCATTTTTCACAGCCTGTCGGTTCCTCAGTCACGTCTCATAGTGTCCGTGTGAAATGCCACCTGTTAAGGGTGAGAAATGAGAGTCTCCACCCCTGAAGAATAAGTCATGCCAACATCTAACACCTGCTGTTGTCAGCAGGCAACTGCTATCAAGAAGTATACCAGATAGGGCTGCACTCATGTTGGAAGGATGGGGTTGGCGCAGGAGAATGCCCTAACCAGCAGCAACAGGTACTCCTGTGTGAACAGTTCCTCTCACGCAAATGCCAGATAGGAGGCACTTCTCTCCTCTGTGTATATCATCTATCTTCACAGAACCCCTAAGGGAAGCTATATGTTGTCCCCATTTTACAGATGGTAAAACTGAGATTCACTTCCTAAGTGGCCAAATCAGGGTTTGAACCCAGTTCTCCTACAATGACCAGTGGCCAGAACTTATCTTGTTATACTCCAATTGTGTGTGTGTGTGTGTGTGTGTGTGTGTGTGTGTGTGTGTGTGTGTGTGTGGTGTATGTGTGTTTACCAAGTTGATGAATATTTTTTCTCAACCAGGAATTGTCTGGGCTTGATAACTCTGGTAGTTCTGACACCTGAGTAGGCTTGAGGGTTGATGTTGATGATCTAGGGAAGAGTAGAACTTCGATGAGGCCTTTGATAGTGGTGTCTTTTTTCTCTCTTGCCTTTTAGCCTCCTCCTGCACCCTGACATAACAGCCTGCACTGGTGAGCAGACTACCCATTAGACACTCATGAGCATCACAGAATCTGTGCTGTCTTGAACATGCAACTTTGCCCTCTGTGTGATAGTGCCCTAGTGTTTGTGGATCGTGATACTGTCTTTGGCTTTACACACTGGAATTAAGGCATGGGACAGGGCCACAGAGAGATCCAAATCAGTACTGAGCCCCAGACATGTAGCTATTAAGGGAGATACTCTATTCCACTTCTAAGTCTTCTTGTGAAAGAAATGTCGACTAGCTCATTCAAAATAACTATAGCTGCTCCTTAATTCACAATGGAGTTACCTTCCCATAAATCCATCGCAAGTCAGAAACACCCTGTCAAGTGCATGTCGTACACCGAACCTCCCAACCACGCTAGCTCAACTGTTCTTAGAACCTCTAACTTAGCCTGCAGCTGGGCTAAATCATCTCCCACAAAAACCTTCTGCCTCTGCCTCTGCCTCTGCCTCTGCCTCTGCCTCTGCCTCTGCCTCTGCCTCTGCCTCTGCCTCTGCCTCTGCCTCTGCCTCTGCCTCTGCCTCTGCCTCTGCCTCTGCCTCTGCCTCTGCCTCTGCCTCTGCCTCTGCCTCTGCCTCTGCCTCTGCCTCTGCCTCTGCCTCTGCCTCTGCCTCTGCCTCTGCCTCTGCCTCTGTCTCTGCCTCTGCCTCTGCCTCTGCTTCTGCTTCTGCTTCTGTCTCTGCCTCTGGGATTACAAGCATGGATACTATGCCCTATGGCATTTGGATACACCGAGTCCAGTAAAATATGTTGTGGTTTTTTGTTATTGTTGCTGCTTGCATTTGAGACAGAGTTCCACTATGTAACCTTGTGGGCCAGGAATTCTCTATACAGACCAGGCTGGTTTTGAACTAACAGAGATCTGTCTACCTTTGAGCACTGGGATTAAAGGTGTGTGCCACCATGCCCCCCACTAAGTAAATTAGATTGTTAAAGTGACTTTCACCTACTTCTATTTTACTTTTTTTTTTTAAGCTGAGGTTTCTCTGAGTTATCCAAGCCAGATGCTGAACCTTTGGGCTTAAATGATCCTCCTGCCTCAGGTTCTTGAGTAGGTGGGGTATTTAGTATGGATCCCACACCTGACATGTATTTTACAACATGGCTGTGAGAAGGCTAAACACATGTAAGGAGCTGGGCATGGTGTCATACGCCTGCATTTACAGACTCAGGAGACTGAGGCAGGAGGAACATGAGTTCGAGGCCAGCCTAGGCTACAGAGTAAGACTTTGTAAATGTCACAGGTAGTGACAGATGTGCCCCTCGATTAGAGCTGCAGGTAGTAATGGCTAAAACATAGAAGTGGGCTTAATGCTGAGGAAGAGACTTGATGTGATAGAAAACCCCAGCCCTCTGTTACATCTCCTGAGTCAGGACTGTGCAGACATCTGGAGCTGCCATCATGCCCAGACCTCAGCAAGGCTAGACTGAAGATGAGGCCTGTCTGAGGAAGGAGGGACTCAGCTTCAGTTCTGAAGTGAAGACGTCAGCATGGAGTTATATCTGAAAAGTTAACTTAAGTCTGGACAGAGATGCAAGGACCAGGCAGGGAGGCCTGGAAGCAGGCCTTGCCGACTACTCAAGAGAGATATGGGACTCGGATCTTGGAGACTGTACCATTGGTCTGCTTCTTGTCTTAATGTGTCCTACCTATTCTGCAGAACTTCTCAGGGGTTCACCTTCTCCCAGAGGCCTCATAGTCACAGCAGTCCTCCGGCCAACCTTTGATGTGTATGTTCTCTGCACATCCCTTTTAGCCACCAGTCTATGTGCCCCAGCATCCATGAAGGTCACAGTGTTTGGAAGCTACCCATGTTGGTACACACCATTTTCTTTCTTCCATGACATTGGGGGGGGGGTGCTGGCTGGATACTCCAGAAATATGCAAGCTTCCTCAGTCAAAGGTCGTAACAGGATCGTATGTCATATGTCCTTGGTGTGTCATTTGTGAACAGATGAAGTGATGGCTATTCAACCTTAGCTTGGCATAGCTGCAGCTCTCTCTGTCACTCTCTGTCTCTGTCTCTCTGTCTCTGTCTCTCTGTTTCTGTCTCTGTCTGTCTCTGTCTCTGTCTCTCTGTCTCTCTCTGTCTCTCTCTCTCTCTCTCTCTCTCTCTCTCTCTCTCTCTCTCTCTCTCTCTCTCTCTCTCTCTCCTCTGCAGTGTTGGCCTGGCTGACTTGGTTAGGGTGTTGATGAATACCAGCTCTGTGAGGACCCTGGGAGCCTGACCTTCAAGTTCATCCTTTTTCTCATGGTGGCAGGACACACAGAGATCAATCAATCAATCAGTAGTTTCTGGTGAATGAATGAAAAGACCTTGGCACATTGTTCAAGGTACACAATATTTTGTTCAGCTGATCCTTGTTAGCTGGACTGTGGAGGAAGCCTGTTCCCCCATTCATAGAATGAACTGCTAATATTAGGTCAAGGACTTTCTGTGCTTCAGATAGGATTTCATGTAGCCCAGGCTGGCCTTGAAGTCACTATGCTAGGCAAGCATTCTATTAATTAGGTTACATCCCCATCCCCGCTAAAGAATTTCAAGGATGTGGGGAAAGGGACGAAAGTCTGAGACAAGTCACACATGGGGACTCTCCTCCATCCTTCCTTCACCAGGCTGTGTGAAAAGATTTTAAGCATAAGTTAATTATGTTTCTTCTCCTTTTCTCTGTTTTTGCCCTATAGATTCACCAAAACCACCAGTTGCTCCCAAGCCAAAGGTTACCACCAATCCTTCCACACCACCAGCCAAGTTTCCCGCCTCACAGAGGCCTAACAGTTTCCCCAGTCCCAACTCCATGTCCAGGGGCCCCAAACCCCCCATTGCTCCTAAGCCCAGGTTGGCTGGCCCCAGTGAGTATGGAGCTGGTGTGTACCTGAACAACAGCCTCAGCAAATGCAGCAATGGGAGGCTGCTCTGCGAGGACCCGAGCTTGTACGATGGACACCACTCCACCCTGAACTGCTTGGAGTTGGAGACTGATGAGCAGTACATCATGGTGCCCAGGGCTCCACAGAGAGACGATGCCCCCACAGATAGAGCTACTGAGGAGCAGGGGTTTGAGGGGGAAGCCCAGGAGCATGGTACGGAGCAGACGGGAACTGAGAGGGACCTGGCAGCTCCAGATGAAGAGGCACCGAGCAGAGACAGTGAGGAAGGCGTGGACCACGCTCTGGAAGATGAAGAAGACTGTGATCATGATCTAGAGACAGATGGGACCCCAACGGCCCCAGGTGAAGGAGCACCAAGCAGAGACGGTGAGAAAGGCGAGGAGGACTATGGTCAGGACCCCGGTGTGGAGGAGCATCCCATGAGCGAGGAGGAGGGAGAAGAGGAGGAGGCGAAGGAGTGCGTGCACAACCGTGATGACAGGGCACCTTGGGATGGAGGGGAGCCCTTCCTCAATGAGGTCGTCCTCACACATGTCTGCTCTCAGTCCCCTGAAGTTCCTTGTTGGGAGCCAGGCCTTCCTGAGACTCCTGGGGAGGTAGATGAGGATAGCGAAGACATCTGTAACAACACAGAACTCGGGAAACCCAATCAGGATACTGGTCAGGACACAGAGGATGCCAGCATGGGATCCCCTGAGAGTGAGGTATCCCCAGATGTCCAGGAGCAAGAGGCAGCAACGGACAGCCCTGAGGTCTTTGAGGAGGACTCTGTAGATGCTGCAGAAGGTGAGGATCAGATAGCCCGGGACGAACCACCCAATTGTGAAGAAGACACCAACAACAGAGAAACTGCAGCAGCCACCATGCAGGCGGGAGAGGATCATGGGGAGGATGGAGACCGTGTGCAAGAGGATCCTGCTGAGGAGAACTGCCAGATCATTCCCTTTGAGAGTGACAGTGTGGAGGAGGATTGCTCACCCACACTCACAGAGAACCCCTATGAGCTTTTCCCAACAGAGAGCACCTCCTTCTGTAATAACAGCGGTTCCCTTGCTGAGTCGGACAAGGGGCAAGAGTCAGTGTGCAAGATCTGTGTAGAGGAGGTTCCTGGTATTGGCCCCTCACTGAGCCAGGGTGATTCCTTGCAAGATGGATCTGGAGAGGAGGCCCCGGTCCCTGAGGTGGTAGTCGTGCCAGAGAATGAGGATCCCATGGATGACGCGCTCAGCAGTCCCTACGTGATGGGAGTTGGCTTGCTAAGCCTTGGAGAGGGAGCACAGTCAGACACCCAGGCTGCATCAGGCACTCTGAGTGGGTACAGTACATGGGAGGAAGGGGACTCTGACGGGGGACAGGTTCCAGTGGACAGGAAGAATATTGCCACAAGGGCCCGGCCTCACTCTGGGAAGGTGGCTGGTCACGTTCCAGAAACTGTTCTAGAAGAAACAGGACCAGAAGCCTGTTCATCAGCCATGGGCATCAGAGATACTGGTGATGAGGTGAGAAAGATAGGTATATTGCCGGAGGGAAAGCCTTCTGAGTCTCTCCGGGCCTTGCCAGCCAAGCCCAGAGCATTCACTCTCTACCCAAGATCCTTCTCTGTAGAAGGCCGGGAGAGTCCCCTGTCCATGTTCCGGGAACCAGAGGGAGCCGGGCTGGACATGCACCGTGTGAGGAGGAAAGAGGACAACCTCTCTCTGCCAGGTGCCATTGGCTCCTCCGGTAGCTTCTCACAGCGTAGCCACCTGCCTTCCAGTGGCACCTCCACACCGTCCTCTGTGGTTGACATCCCGCCCCCTTTCGACTTGGCCTGCATCACGAAGAGACCCATCACTAAAAGCTCGCCCTCACTCCTGATAGATGGAGACACCCTGGAAAAAGCCTCCAAGAAGAAGAAGTCCTCCTTCAAACGCTTCCTGGAGCTGACATTCAGGAAGAAGACAGAGAGCAAGGTGCACGTGGACATGAGTCTGTCGTCTTCCAGGTCCTCCTCCGAGTCCAGCTACCATGGTCCAGCCAGGGTCCTGGAACTTGACCGCAGAAGCCTCAGCAACTCACCCCAGCTCAAGTGCCACACAGGAAAGCTCCGGGCCTCTGACTCTCCGGCCTCCCTCATCTTCTACAGGGACAGCAAGAGGAAAGGCGTCCCCTTCAGCAGGACAGTGTCCAGAGTGGAGTCCTTCGAAGACCGCTCCCGGCCGCCATTTCTGCCTCTGCCCCTCACCAAGCCACGGTCCATCTCATTTCCCAATGCTGACACTTCAGACTATGAGAACATTCCAGCCATGAACTCAGATTACGAGAACATCCAGATCCCACCTCGCAGGCCGGCGAGGACGGGCACTTTCACAAAGCTCTTTGAAGAACAGAGTAGAGCCCTGTCCACCGCAAATGAAAACGACGGCTACGTGGACATGAGCAGCTTCAATGCCTTCGAGAGCAAGCAGCAGAGTTCAGAGCAGGAAGCTGAGAGGTAGGTGAATGGTGGGTCCTTTCTCAGACTGGGAGCCTGCATGAGGCAGCCAAGGCGTGGGGGAGGAATGGATGTGCGTGCTTTACTGGCTCTGTTTCTAGCTGTGTGACTTGGGGTGAGTGCCTCACCTCCCCGAACCTCCACTTTACCTGGAAAGTGGGGCTCATGTTTGGGAAGACTGGAGTAGATATTTTGTCAGAGACTACAATATAAAAATGCTGATTATTAAAGGGACACTTCTCATGAATATCTAAGGGAGATTGCTTACACACACACACACACACACACACACACACACACACACACACACACAAAGCAACTAAGTGAGAAGGTTCTGGAATCTGGCCAAACTAAATATCTTTCACCATCAGGAAAATACCCTTCTTATTGATTGATACCTTCTTATTGTGTACACACAGAACTAGAAAAGACAATTTATTTAAACTGTCCAAAGAGCTCACAGTGCCTCGAGCTGAATTTCTGAATAGAAGTCTTAAAGAGGTGTATCTAAGTTGATTTTTAAAAACTGGATCAGTTTGAATGTGGGAGTGGAACACTGCAGATATTGAACAGTAGTGGGGGGTTTTCTGCTTCCTTCCCCTCACTTAGCTTACCTGGACTGGTTGCTCCTTGTGAACCATAGACGCAGCCTAGATAGGACACAGTAGCCTGTCAGCTTGCACCTTGCTGGGGGCTCTGAACAGAGTCACCGACCATCCCCCAAGGTTGTGGTTTAATAGTCCCAGGGTTCCTTCTTGTGTGGGAGACTAAACTGCCTGTCTGGTGACAGCTGCCAGGAGTGCCTGGGGACCTGCAAGGGAGTTAGAAAGAGATCGTGGCTGCCCCTAGCCTGGAGAAGATTGGTACGGTGTGCCAGCTTCCATGTGGTTCCCACTGGCTTCCATCTTCTCCCTACACCCTGGCCATGGATGACCCAAGCTTGTTTGTGAACATGAAAGTAGACATCAGCATTGGAGAGGGGCTGAGCGTAACTTGAAGAGTGAGAAGGCTAGAGACTGGAGCTGACTGGTTTATTTCATTAATCATTATCGCATGGTCCCAATTAGATCTAGCCCTGTTTCAACCTCCTAGCACTGGTGAAAACAAGACCAAGTTTGAAACACAGAAATCTTCAGGTGTAACATGTGGTTGCCCAGCTAGCTAGTTCTTGCCATTTCTTCACGGCTGGGAACTCAACGTTTCCCAGCATTTCCTGCCCCAGTTCTTGGTCTGCTGAATAATAGGAAGTTTTGGTTTGCTTTGTTTTCCCAAGTCATGGTTTCTCTGTGAAGCCCTGGCTGACTTGAAACCGTAGGCAGATCAGATTGGCTTTGAGCTCAGAGAACTGCCTGCCTCTGTCTCCTAAGTGCTGGGATCAAAGGTGTTTGCCCTCAACTCCCACTCGGAAGGTTTTCTGTGTAACCCAGGCAGTATCCCTCATTTCTCATTCTACCTACCCAGCTCACACCACCTCTTCACTCAAGGCACATAAGTTGGCTGGTTTCATGTTTGGGGTGACAGCCTTTTGAAGGTTAAAACACACTTCTGCGGAACCACAGTTTTATTGTTGAAGGACGTTTCAGATGTCATTGTGTCCTGCTATGGAAGTGAAACCCAAGGGGCGGAGAGGAAAAGGGAGTTGCCCAGGGTCTCACAGGTTTGGGAGAAACCCATGCTGGGACTCAGACTTCCTGACTCCTGACGTTAAGAATTTACAGTGAGTCATGCTAAGGGGTGCCAGGTTGGGTTGTACAGGCTGTACACTACAACCTCACAGGTAGGACCTTCCCTCTTAGTGTGCCTACGGGTGCCCAATGGGGTTGTGCAGTACACAGGCGCTTGACCACTGGCAAAGGCTATAGCCTTCCGTTTTTTTCCCCTTCTCAGATACAAAAAGGAAAGGTCCACAACAGGGAATAAAATATCCAAGAAAATGCTAATGATTTTGACGGTTCACTGTGTGCTGGGTACTATGCTGGGTGCTTCTCTTGTTGCCTTACATCTGAGGTTGCAGGAACTGGCCTGAGGGGTTCTGAACCTTCACAACCAGAAGTACTCCGGCCCCTCTGATGTTGGTGCACCAGGGACCTGACTGGGCGATTCTCAGTGCCAGTGAGGCAGAGAGGTTAGCTGTCTTCACTTCCTGTTGGAAGACATGAAAATGGAGGAGAAAATCCCTGCTCCAGGCACAGCAGGTCTGGGCAGGTGAGAGGCCCAGGGTGGTGTGGGGCTTCACCTGAGTGGGTGTTTTGACTGAGGCAGAAGGTATATGGAACACAGGGGCAGCTGGGTGCCTGGGGTTGGGGAGGCAGGTGTAGGAGAGGCACTTCCTCCTGTCCCATGCCTTGTTTAGAGTGAGGGTCAGAAGCCAAGATAATTGTTGAGAGCTCTGAAAGGAGGCAGGACGGAGCCTCTGGAGACACATCCCAGAATGAGCTGTGAGCTTAGGAAGTGACTGAGCCCCGTTTGCCTCTGTCTAGGGGGTGGGAGGGAATTCTTGTTCAAGTCAGCTTATCTTTACCTCAAAAAGGGATGAAGGAAACTTGGCATTACTGTGGAGGTCGGAATGGATGTACCCATGACTGTTAAGTAGAAGGTACTTGTAAAAATTAGGTTTAAGAGGAAAGTAAATTAGCTTAGGAGTGATCTGGCTTGAGGTTGTTATTTTCCAGGCTGTGAACCCAAGGCCTGGTTTCTGAATCAGGTAAAGGCTCATCCTTGGCCCCCAGACTCGACTTACCATGGCCAGAGGCATCAGAGTGCTCAGAAGAGGGTCAGACTTGTCACCTAGAACTATGGCTGCTTCCTACTGAAAGTGTTTTCCTCCAAGAATATGGCTGAAGCCTGGGCACGACCTGGGCCAGGGGTGAAGGGGAACTTTCCTCTTTGCAAGTTGCTTGCAAGCCCAGGGACAGTGCTTTGAGCAGGGAAGTTAACAGGAGCCCCCTTTTGGCTCACAAAGTAGAAGTGGGAGTTTGTAACGGGCTTTGCCGTGTCTTAATTAGACATTTTTTTCTGGACAGACTCTTTCCAGCAGGATGCTGTGTGGCCTCACCAGTCAGGAGCCTCTGTTGAGGATTTGCATCTTTCCCACAGGACCTGTGGTTCACAGGCTAGGAGCTGAGCTGGGTTTCTTTTGTGACATGGAACTTTTGAACCTGGAGGGAAAAGAACTGTGTTTCATTAAGTGACCAGTCTGAGCATTACAGTTCCCAGATGCTTCCCGGGCCAACAGAAAGCCCATCTGACCCAGTATGCAGTGTGGTACCTTGTCCTAAATGCTCCATTTCAGCCAACTTGGTCTTTCTGCTTCATGTGTGTTGATGAGTCTGCTTCCTTCATCCTCCTGCCTCAGCAACAGTTGCTCCTCTGTGTCCCCTGTCCTCAAGGTTTACTGTGAAAATTTTAACCCTCTAAAAACCTCCAAGCTTTTCTGACAGTGAGTGTCCTTGTGTCCACTCCCTAGGACCTGCCATACCCTTCCCGCAGTGTTCACGGTCTTTTCTCCCTCTGTCAGTCTGTCACACACTGCTCTGAGGACACTGACCTATTCACACAGATCCCCAGCATCTTCTGCTACATGTGTGGGCTTCTCAGCCACACCGTTACTGTGGCTCTCCTGCTGCTTGTCAGACTCTAACCTTGAATCTATCACCGTCAAGTGATGAGCAAACATCTGCTGTTAAGTGGCATGAATGAAGGTCAAATCTTATGTAGGATTTGAACATGATTCCAGAGATGGTACATCTGGAGGGAGAAACAGAATCCTTCACTGTGGGCCTCTCTCCCTCTCTCTGTATCTCTCTGTCTCTCTCTCTCTGTTTCTCTCCCCTCTCCCTCTCCTCCCTCTCTCTTTCTCTCTTTCTCTCTCCCTCTCTCCTTCTGTCTTTCTGTCTCTGTCTCTGTCTCTGTCTCGCACACACACACACACACACACACACACACACACACACTTTCTGCCTATGTATGCCTAGGTTCTCCTGTCTCCATTGCAAGGTCCTTTGCTCTAGTCCCCACTCCCCCCACCCAACCCCCAGGGAAGACCCAGAGCTGCAGGTAACAAGCTGTCAATACTAATCTAGAGCCCTATGTAGCACTGCCTCTGACACCAGTGCCAAGACAAGGGGCAAGATTCCATGACCACACTGGAGCCAGTGCCTGTTACATTGTTACCTCGGTACCATGTTACCAGCCAGAGCTGGGATAAACTTGTAGCATACAACTAGACAGGAATCCCAAGTGCCCATTTTCTGAGGAGAAGACTGAGGCTTGCTGAACTAACGCTGAAAGTTCTCTGTCACATAGAGAGTAAGTGACCAATCTGGGATTAGAACCCAGGCCTGCCTGCCTCTCCATTCTGGGCTGTTTCTACTGTGTGTACTGCTGTTTGTTTTCCATAGTGAAAAGGCCCCAGTCAGTGGTATTGCTAACCTGACATCTACTGAGACGCTCCCTGCAGAAGAGAGAGTGCTCAGGCCCCATCCCCAGGGCTAGCCTTGCTGACAGTCTAGAGGACCTCCAGGGAAGTAGAAGAGTGTGCTTTCCTATCTGATGGCCCGTGGGCTTGTAGTGCCTCTGGCAACTTATCTATAGCTGCCAGTCATGTGTTAATGATGTGACCAGATATCTTTCCTTGCTTCTCTTTGGCCTCTAGTGACCACCTATGCCTGAGGAACAGCCAGGAGCTCTAGTTTTGGGGTCTGCCACCTTTGGGGTATTGTCATGCTCACCAGGGGAATTTTAGGAGCAGAACCTATGTGCTTGTGTCTGCACAATTTCTGGGAGTTCTGAGGGATAACACTCAATTCAGTCTTCTTCCCTTGGTCACAGAGAGCTCCAGTCACGCTCTGGTGGCAGGCGGAGTCTTGTGTGCTGTGCTCTGTGTGGGTTAGGAGGCTTGGGACAATCAGGGAGGGGTTGCCTTGACTAATGGTGCCCGTGTGAGAAGCAAGTAGTTCTGCACTAGATCCCATTCTAAGTAGCAAGCAAGTGATGGGTAGGCCAGGGAAAACGAGGAACTTGAAGGATAGATAGCACAGAGCAGTGAGATTTCCTCATGTTAGACAGAGGAAAGGCGAGAACAACCCGTTTGCACTCAGAAGCAGCCTCTAGGCCTCTCCTCTGGAAGAAGACACTCACCTCAGTAGTAGACATGGAAAACGCATAGAGGGGGCTGGTTGAAAGGTATAAGAATCAAACTCAGACATGTGCTTTCTCTAATGTTCCTATAGGGCACTGCACAGGCTCAGTGGGATCACCCCGTTACAAATACCTGTAGGACCCTAGTCCCTTCAGCTCTGTCCAGGTTGTGGGGTAAAGCCCGCCCTCAGTGTCCATGGACTAGCTGGCAGAGGGACAATTAGAGGCGACATGGATCGGGTGAGAGATCCAGGAGGATCACAGTGGATCCACTCCTGAAAGAGCAGCCTGTACCAGGTGACTTGGTAGCAGGATGGTAAAGAACTTGGGAAGTCTGGAGGAAAGCAGAGACTGACCATGAGTCTAGAGGGCCAGCTGAGGGCATCTTCTGGACAAGCTGTATGACCCTGAGCACTTCTGTGCACAAGAAGGCCACAGTGGGCTTTGTGCAGGATGTTGGCACTTTGTTGGCAGATGGGACCTGGAGGAAAAGCGCAGGCATGTTAGTAAGGCTGGGCTGTTACTGTGCTTCCCTCGCAAGACGATGAAGATAAAGCTCGCCTTGGTGAGGGAGGGGTAGGAGCGGGACTCTGACTCCAGAACATATACAGCCCACCGTTCTTCAGTAGCAGTCAACTCTGGCGCCTGGTAGATAGATGGCCCTTGCTTCGGTCTTTCTTTACTCTTGTGAGTCTTGGAAAGTCTGTCCAGTCCCAAATAGATAAGGTTTGTGTTTGTTTCCCGCAAAAGATGGAGATAGATGGAAACATAAGAGCTTACGTCTTTAAAGACATTAATGAGAGTTAAAGGAATGGGCTGAACAGTAACCTGTAGATTGGGAGAGGTGAGTTTGCAGGCCAAGAAGTTCAGCATAGAAGCCAGCCTGGCTCCTCCAGCCCCGCCCAGCATCCTTGCGTTGTAGGACGCAGGCTACTCCCATCTCATACAACCAGGGCTGCAGCCACTGTTCCTCCCTGTGTCCCTGTAAACAAAGGTGTTTTGTAGCATGAGCAAGGGTAGACTTAGCCGCCTGATGTTGGCCCCAGGGTGCCGAGAGCGGTGTGGCAGGCCTTTGCTTCTCCTGGCATGGTCTGCCTCAGCAGTCTCCCATATCATTATGCTTTCTGACAAATGAACTCGTGCAGCGCTTTCATTAAATTCCGTCGGAGGGACCTGTAACTGCCGTACAGATCATCAGAATCTCAAGACCAGCACGTGCGAGCACGTGGCCATGCGGCTTGTTGAAATTGACTGATGAGAATATTCAGTTTTTAATTTTCTGACTTAAAATAAGACCATCTGCAGCTGTTTCTTTTAGCAATAATTTTTAATTAAATGCAATAAAAATTTACAGGGAACGACCCTAATAAGAAAATTGTGTCAGGAACACGCTTATTGGAACATCGCTTGCGTGATATTAATCCCCTCCCTACCCCACCCCCGACCATTCTTTCGGGTTTTTCTTTTTTTTCTTTTCTTTAATGTAATGAAACCCTGATTGTTAATCACGACGTGATTTTCGCTTCATAAAGTCAAGGCTTCCCTGTGGGAAGACCGGGAACCATTCTGTCTAATAGCAGACAATTTCCTGGTAGGAGTCCTTCGGTAGAATGTGGAGAATGGTTGCCATGACCAGCTGAGCCCCAGAGGAGGAGAGGGGCTTTGTTCTAGCCTGCATTTCTGTGGTCCTCCCTTGTCCCTACCTGCTCTGTGGGATGAGGCTGTCCTTCACCAAACCTATCCAAAGAGAAAAGTCCCCGGTAGCTCCTGTGGTCGGTCAGTATCTTGCTGTTGCTGCCATTGTTGGAGCTTCTAGGCAGCAGTGGGGAGACAGACAGGGGGCTCACCTGGGAGAGCCGTGGCTAACACAGAAGAGTCAGGCCAGAAACATGCATGCCATAGGCCACCAAGGTCATCATAGCTTTTGAGAAAGAGAGGAGAGCTGCGTGCTGGATAGAGAGCAGTTACTGTCAGGGACACTTCCAGCAAGGCAGTCAGGGAGGGCTTCTCTGAGGAGGTGGTGCTTGAGGGGAACAGAGCAATGGTCAGCTGTCCTCAAGGAAGGGGCATCTCAGGTGGAGAGAACAGCAGAAAGGGAGACCGTTGATCCTGAGGTTGAGGAGGGAAGCAATTGGACCAGTTGGACCAGAATGTGGGAAGAAATGAGGAGAGTGAGGCTGGGACAGACAAGGACCTTGGATTTTACCTGAGTGAGACGTTTCTTCAGGGCCAGGAGGCACTACTGTCCTTTAGAATTTTGGTGACCCCTATGCATGCAGTCAAGGCTTAGTCCTCAGCTTGGTGCTATTAGGAAGTGGTGTGGATCACATATGCACAAGTGTGTGCCTGCCTGCGTGCATGCGTGCATGTGTGTGTGTTGTGAGTTGTGTGTGCCTGTGTGTGTATGGTGTGCCCGCCTCTGTGTGTGTTGTATGTGCGTTTTGTGTGTCTGCCTGTGTGTGTTGTGAGTTGTGTGTGCCTGCCTGTGTGTGTTGTGTGTTATATGTGCCTGTGTGTACGGTGTGCCCACCTCTGTGTGTGTTGTATGTGAGTTGTGCGTGCCTGCCTCTATGTGTGTAGTATGTGTAGTGTGTTTTGTGTGCCTGCTTCTGTGTGTGTTGTGTTGTGTGTTCCTGCCTCTGTTTGTGTTGTGTTATATGTGCTTGCCTCTGTGTGTGTTGTGTGTGTATATGCTCTGTGTGTGTTGTGTGTGTATATGCTCTGTGTGTGTATGTGTGTGTGTATCTGTGTATATGTATATGCCTGGGGAGGGGGGGTGCACATATGCCACAGCATATATAGAGATCAAAAGATAACCTTGGGTGTCAGTCTCCACCTTCCTCCTTAATTGAGACAGGGCCTTTCCTTGTCCACTCTTGCTGCATGGACAGGCTGGCCTGTGAGCCTTCTCTGCCACCTTCTCCCCTCAGGAGCGCTGGGATTACAGGTGCTGGCACTACTGTACCCAGCTTTAACATGAGTTCAGAGGATCCAAACTTGGGTTGTCAGACCTGTTCGGTGAACGCTTTAACCACTGAACCACCTGACATCCCCACCCCCACCCCCAACTGATGAGAATTTAAGCGGTAAGGCTCATGAGAGGTCTCCTAGCACACGGGCCCTTCCTTCTGTTCTCTAACCACAGCTAACAGCATCTTTGCTCCATCCTGCACAAGGCTGGGATTGCTGCCTCTCCGCTGCCAAGGGGCCAGTGAAGCATGAGCTAGACCTTCTAAAACTGAGCCAGCATAATCCTCCTATGTCTTTATAAGTTGGTGCTCCCAAGTATCTATTACAGAAACAGAAGGCTGGCTCACAGAATCCAAAGCTGTCCCCATCATTCTGACACTCAGGATTGTTTTACTTGGGGGGTGGGGTGAGGGGTGAAGGAGGGATGTGAGTTCTGTCAGGTTAGCAGATAATTTGAAGCTTTACAGAGTGTTTGCCATCCAGAGCAGGTCTCTGCTCTGTGTAACATGGTCTGGAGTGAAGTCTTGGGGCTGTCTTTGTTGTTCGGGGGCAGGTGGTCTCTGGTCTCTCTCCTCTGCCAGATCTGAAGTGAGTATTGAGTTGCTCTGAATGCCTTTGTAGATGGTAGTGTTGGCTTAGCTGCTCTGTCAGAGGATGGGAAGGCGGTGAAGAAAAACTGGGAGGGGTCTTGAAAAGAAATGTTGCTGAATTGGGACTCATACTATCTACGGGAAGGAGTTTGCTGTGAGCAGTAGGGAGCTATGCAAGGTTTAGAACAAGAGACTAAACCTGCACTATCATTGTCCATGGAGAAAAAGAAGACGCCAAAGACAAGTGACCAAATGACAAGGGATTGAGGTGTGGCAGCAGGGCCAGCAGCTGCAGCCTGTGTGGTTTGATGGTGTTTCACCATAGCTGCGGCCAAGGCTTAGAGAAGAGTGACTGGGAGTCTGAACTCTTCAGCATAGGGAACTCAGGGACATCAGGTGGCTGATGGAGTTTGTCACCAATGACCCCATGGTGGTGGGCAGCAAGACATGAGGAGAGAATGAGCTCACATCAGCTCCACCCTACCTTTCATGGGACCTGAGCTCCACTGCCCCACCTGTCCTAGCATCATCTCTGGGCTGCCAGAGTAGTTGTGGATGCCACGTGTCAAACACTTTCTTGGGCTTCCGACAGCAGCTCTGCCAGCCTGTGCTTTCCAGGGGTCCCAGCTGTACTGGAGCCTTGTGGAGCTCACAATGTACTGTAGATGACTCTTCGTTAACTTGAGGAGTCATGAGTTCCACCCTGAGGTACTGTTTGGAGTTTGTATTAATACATGAGAAACCGAGGCACGAAATGGTTGAGTAAAGCAGCCAAGGTAAGTTAGTTGGTCAACAGCAGGGCCAGGATGTTCCCTGAAGTTTCCAACTATGCTGAGAGGACCCTACCCACTCTGTGGGTGTCACCCCATTCAATCTGCAGAAAGTCCTGTTGGGGAGAGCAGAGGAAGAAGCTGAATAGGTTTTGAATAGTGGCAGGATTTGTGAGGCAGTAAGTGCTGGGAGGAGGACCAGGAGGGGCATGTCTGTAGGTCTGGGTTCTGCCCTCTTTTTGGTTTACCCCCTTTGCACGTTTGCCAACTGGAACTGACCTACACTCACTGGAGCTGCAGATGCTGCAGGGGAACTCAAGTCTTCAGAGTGCCATCGGTGTTCAGAATAAGGCAACTTATAATGACTGCCCTCAATTTTTCCTGTCTGAGGTCAAAGCTGAGGCTCAGTGGTTAGTGCTTGCCTAGCATGTGCAAGGCCCTGGGTTCAAGTCCCAGCATCACCATCACCCCCCAAATCCAAATACAGAGAGGGAAACATTTACCATCACAGGGTTAAAGGCATAGGCTATGTGCTAGGTGACAGTTCCTCAGAGTACCTGGCCATGCTTGGGGAAAGCCTTCATAGCCTATTACCTTTTCCCTTTACTGTAGTGAGGCAGGAATCATGGGCCTTGTGCAAGGTGGAGCAAAGTTGTTGTTAGCTGTGGTTAAAGGACAAAAGACCAAGGTTCCTCAGTGTTCTCAAGGAAGGAGAAGACATTTTCTCCCCAGGAGCCATGGTCTTTGGAGGATGTTGGTAGCCCTAGGGGCTCAAGTGCCACGTCAGCTGTTGCTGAAAATGACAAGGCTCCCTGGTCTTGGAGTAGCCTGGGCCTCTGACCCTGTTCATGTGGATGAACATCTTGGGCAGAGATTGTTTTCAGTCGTGATGTGGCTGGTCTCCATGTAAACAGACCGGCTATCCACATACACAGTTTTCTAGAGTCCTGGCTAGAGCCCAGGGGGAATTTCTCCAGGTCAAGGCATGAACCCAAGAACTTGAAATTTCGGACTTGCTTCCATGATCTAATTCCATGATTCCAATTAAGAAAACAAGTTACAAAAACCAAAATCTTGTCTTACAGTAGAGTCTACTCAACGACTTTAGTTCTATTGTTTCACATTAGGTGTGCCCAGTGGTGGTGTTCCAGGAAGTGATGACCTCCCCATCACGGTCAAGAATCGAGCACAGGGAAAGGATCTGCAGGTCAGGAAGTCAGAACTGTCACCACCATCGCTGGCTGGGTGGATGGGGTGGAGGAAATGGCACCTGCTCTGTAGCCTAGGAGGTGCTGAGGAGGTCACAGGAGGCCCCTCTCATTCACAGTGAGACTTTACAGACTCGCTGAAGGGTCAGCATGAAGTATGCTCAGAAGGGGCTGTCCCCACAGAACACACAAGTCCCTCTGGAGTCACCTGCTAACTGCAGCAGTGGAAAAGGATTGCTTCCACACTTCATCTGCTGCCTGCCTTTCTTCCTTCCTCCCTCCTTCCCTTCCTTCCTTCCTATACTAAGGATTGAATCCAGGGTCTTGCCCATGCTAGGAAAGAGGTTTACTCTGCCCTACATTCCCAGTTCTCTCTCCTTTTCTCATTTAAGTCATTCTTTATTGGTGTGTGTGTGTGTGTGTGTGTGTGTGTGTGTGTGTGTGTGTGTGTGTGTTTGTGTGTGTGCATGTGTTTGTGTGCATGAGGTGTGTGTCTCTCTGCATGTGTGAGTCTGTGTGTGTGCTGTGTGTGTGTCTGCATGTGTGTGGAGGTATGTGTGTATGTGTGTATTTGTGTGAGCATGTGTGTGTGCATGAGGCGTGTGTCTCTGTCTGTGTGTAGGTGTGTGTGTCTGAGCGTGTGATGATGATGTGTGTGTTTCTGTGTGTGTAGATATATATGGAGGTGTGCCTGTGTGCCTGTGTGCCTGTGTGTGTGCATGTACGTGTGCGTGTGTGTATGTGTGTGTAAATGTGTATCAAGGTCTGTGTGTCTGTGTGCGTAGAGGTCAGGAGACAGTTTTTCTTCTTCTACCATGGGTTCTGAGGTTGAACTCAAGTACAGTAAAGTGTTCTTGCTTGATGAGCCTCCCGAATCCCCCCCCTCTCCCACCTTTTATTTTCCTTTCAGTTTTTGAGAGATCTAAGTTGCACAGAAGAGCCTTGGACTCACTCTGAAACCCAGGACCCTGAACCTTCAGTCCTCCTGCCTCCCCTATGGTAGCTGGGAATTCAGGTCTGCACCACCAGTCAGCAAGCTCACCTGAACAGCAACCCTGCAGAGAGCTGCAGGAGCAGCTGGGAGGGCCTCAGTCTTGTGAGCTTGCAGACCGTGGGGCTGCCTATGTGTTCTCTGGGGCCATGTAAGCAGCTGAGCTCAGATTCCCGTGTTCCTGTGCATCCTTGGGTTAATTATTTAACCTCTCTGTGCTTCAGTCTCTTCGTCTGTGTTTTATAAAACAAACAAACAAACAAAACAGGGAAATGACATTATCTTGGGAGTCCTTTATGCTTTGAACACTTGCTAGGCATCTCGAGAGCTGCTCTGCATTTTAGCTGCTCTTGGTGTTGCTTTGGTGTCTGTGGGTGGCATTCTTGGCATACTGCTTGGGAGTCCAACAAGTGCTATTGTAAAACCCCATCTCATCTCAGAAGAGCAGGGTGTTCCTCCTTTAAGAAGGGTTATATGCTGGGAGCACAGCTCTATGTTACCCTCACCAGTAATTCCTTCAGTGGTCTGCAGAGCCTGGCCTACTGCCTGTGTCTCTGTCTTGCACTCTGTGTGGGAGAATTCATCGTTGTGGTGGGTATGTATGTCAGTGCCAGGAATATCAATCCCCTCACCACCTGCTGCAAGAACAAAAATGAGGGCTGGTAGTGAGCTAGTCAGTGCATGCATGAAGGTGCTCGCTACCAGTACCGGAGACCTGAGTTAGATCCCTGCAAACATGTTTGTCATTCAATAATAAATAAACTAAAGCTGAGTGAAAACGAAGTAAGCCATTTGCTAGGGAAAGGCCACGCCATGGCCATGCTACCTAACCTTATTTTATTATTCATTTTGAATCACTGGGCCTCCTAATAGGCCTATAAGCCAAGTGTCCTAAGCCCATTTTACAGGTGAGAAAAGCAAGGTTCTGAGCCATCCATGGTAGAGGAGATATATGAGCAAACTACGTATCCAAGGCACCAAGCCATCCCCTATCTTGGCCTCGGAGGGTATGAACAGAGGGTGGCCAGGGACTTCCTTTCATGACTAAAATCTGATCAGGAAACCCAGGATGCTCAGAAAGTTGGACCCCTAATGAAGCAGTACATCTCGTGCACTTCGCAGTTTGCCAAGCATTTCCATTCGATTTGATCAGCTGATTTCTATGAGTATTTGCTCAAGATTGCAGTGAGGAGCCAACAGGGACAGACAGAACACATTAGGGCCGGGAGTCTGTTTCTCTATACCAGGCTTCAGGTGAGCCACCCTCCTAGACTATTTTCTTCACCCAACGGGGTAGAGGGGGTGATAGAAGCAACCAGTCTTTGTGGGGAGGGTAGAGTGTGTGCCAAGGGCTTGGGGCAGGGCCTGGCATGTGGTTGGCTCTTGGTGAATTAACTGCTATTGGCACGATTGTGCCCGTGGACCTGAAACAGGAAGGGTTATATAAGACTCCACCGGGGACAGCAGGAAAGACCCGAAGCTCCTAGAGTGGCATCATTAGACTAAGAGCTTGGGACTACAAAGCCATTGTGCCGCGTGTCTTAAGACCAGCATCTGAGTGAGAGCAAGCCCAGGCTCTGGCTCAGGATAGAGCGTACTGGCTCAGACACACCTGGAGCTGTTCTGGGTGGTCTCGGAAGAAAGAAGGATGATGTCAGTGCTGGGAGTCTCTGACCACGCTCCCTTTGGGAAGCCCCTCATAGATGCTCCAGCTGGTTTCCAAGGAGGTCCCTTTTCAAAGGCAAACTTCCTTGCTGGCCAGAGGCCAAAGGTCAAGGCCAGTTCAGAGCTGCAGAGTGAGTCAGTGGATTCTTGGGATCAAGAGTTCAGGCAGCTGCTCCCTTTTTGGGATGAAGAGCCTTGTCCCCCTGAAGGGCCCAGACTTTGTTAAAGGATGTGATGCGGAGACCACGGGATCACTCTGGGACCTGTCTGCACCCTTGCACACAGGAAGGAGTCTGAGGCCCAGAGCAGGACTGTTCTGTGAATGCAGAGGGGAGTCAGACAACAGGATGAGACATGGAGTCTGACCGCTGAAAGGGGGATTCTGTCACCCCACGAGGGTGCCAAGGAGTGCTCTTCTCTCCTCACCTAGGCGCCCATCCTGCCCACCTGGGTGTTCATAGTCTTTTCCCCACCCACCACTGACAGCTCATTTCTCTGTCCTTGCCCCTCCATGAGGTGCATGGTAAAAGACCTTCGAATCAACTGGTGTTTTCCAAAGGCTGTCTTTGAGAGGCTATGGTATCTCAGAGGGACACACTTGATACCTGTGTGACTTTCATCCCACAGTCCCCTGCCAAGCATCAGTTCTCCCCTGGTGGGTTCAGTCTACAGGAAGGGACAATTGTAAATGCCTGATGGCTTTCACTCAGCTAAAATCAGCCATATTATGTGTCCTGAGAAGTGTGGGGAGCCCAGAGGCCAAAGGCTACTCCTGGGCCTTTCTGCTAAGGTAAGAGAATCACTTGGCAGAGAAGGCTGGCAGACGTAGGGTGGCTGGAAGAGGACCCAGGTTGGTGAGCAACCTGTGAGCCAAGCCCCTAGAAGCAAGATGCAAGTGAGAAAACAGGTTTAGAGCAGGGGTCTGGCTCTCCAGGTTCTCCCGCTGTTGAGATCAGAGGCTAGGGTTGCAACTAATCTGTCTGATTCCAGTCTGGTGCATTTCACTGCAGGCTCTGCCCTGAAGGGGCAGGAAACTAAGCTACTGGGGACTCTGTATCCCTCCTGCCCTGTCCCCTGGGCAGGGAAAGTGGCCAGGCATGAAGGAAAGTCTTCCTATTAGCATTTGAGCTATGCTCAGGACACTTGGAGAATCTGTAAGGTGATTAAGGGTGAGAGAGCTTTGCAAATTCTAGGAGCTGTGTGCATAAGGCCCTCAGGGACTAAGGACAAGTGGCCAGTGACAGATTTCCCTATGCAGGGAGGAACTGAGGGAGACGGAGAGCCCCAGCTCATAGTCTGTCTGGAGGAGGGGAGGCTGGGGTTACACAGCATGTCACCTGCCAGACCTACACTCCAGCCTTTAGTACCCTGTCCCCTTGCTGAGGAGAACAGTAAAATTGACCCTGGCCTTTTTCAGCCTCCATTGAAATCACCTTTGATTAACTATGAGCCTTTCACCCCCAACAGTTGCAGAAAGTGGAAAGGGCTAGCAAGACAATGTCCTCTGAGCCTGGGGCCTGGCAGGCCTCCCAGTTATCCCAGGAGAAGGACTGCTCACCCCAAGGCTGCCTCGTCAAGCGGCATTTAGCCCACAATGCCTTGATGACAGGCATGTATTAGCGTTCTCTGAGTGGGCCAATTAAAGCTAATAGCTGGGGGCAGGTTTGTGCTGAAGGGGCCCTGGCCTCAGGACCAGCCTTTCCCTGCGTTTGGCAGGTTCCCTGGGTCTTAGACTTGGTCCTGCCTGCCCGCCTGTCCCTTTCTCTTTGCTCTGAGACCAGCTACTTTTCATGCAAATCCAGCCCTACACTCCACTGAAATGAAGGCGGGGACTTTTAAAAGGCATTTGAAGTGACCAATTATCATCATTCGTAAGGTGTCATTTATGACCCACTGTTTAGTTTTAGGTTGAGAGCCTTGTGTCTCCCTCTGAGAGGCAGAATTTACCCTGTTTTACATCAAGGCACTGCAACTCACTGCTGCTGCCCTGTCACCCTTTTTGCTGGGCCCTACTCCCTGGGTTCTGTTTTCCTCTTTACACAACGAAGCATTTGGCCAAGTGACCCTAAGGGCCATGCCCAGTCTCGATGCCGTACTTTCTTCCAGGAGCTGCAACATACCATACCTTTAATGCAGTGGTTCTCAACCTCCCAGTGCTGCAGCTCTTTAATACAGTTCCTCATGCTGTGGTGAACCCCCAACCATAAAATTATTCTCGTTGCTACTTCATAATTGTAATTTTGTTACTATTATGAATCGCAATGCAAATATCTGTATTTTCCAATGGTCTTAAGTGATCCCTTTGAAAGGGTAATTTGAGTAGGTGCCTTCATCTGGGCACGGGTGCTGGGATTACAGATGTGAGTCACTGTGTCAGATTCTCAGCTTTAAAGACCTGTACAGTTGGTCTAGCCTTTCCAACTCCATGCTTTCCAGAGGAGCCAACACTACCACACTGCTGAGGCCAAAGACTCACCCGGCCTCAGTATGAAATATAAAGTCTAAAAGGTCTCTCCTTGTGCTGGTCTATCTGCATTAAAGCTCATCTGAATCCTGTTCTATACATCACTGGGACCAGGCCCTAGTTTAGTGCTGGGTCCAAGTCCAAGCCATGCTGGGCAGAATCCTGTCTCCTACAGCCAGGCACAGATGTCCCAGCCCAGAAAAAAGAAGACTGAAGATACAGTGTAGCCAGAGGGTCCAGAATGTAGTCAGGAAGTAGTAGGGAGTCCCTGAGATCCTCCCTAACCCCAACTGTGAGGAACACAGTAGGCCCAACAGCCTCCCAAGCACCCAGCCCTGCTTCACCTCTGCCTGTAGCCAGTGTTAGTTGTAAGCAACACTGTGAGCTCACAGGCAGTCCTGTCCTGTGACAGCATGGCGGGTGAACCCTAACTTCATTGATGCACTGAAGAAAGATTCAGGCAGGAAGGAGTTGGAGGCTTGATTTGAAGAGGATTTGTGCCTGCACCAAGGAGGCCTGGCTTTGTAGTACCTCCCTTCCTGCTCAGTACCAGACAGGGAAGTGCAGACCTCAAGGATAACCTGTGGGCATCCAGGGGAGTTCACTGAGCCTCAGTAGGAAGTAACCTTGTGACTGTGGAACTTGAGGCTCACCATGAAGATTAAATGGAACCGTCATGGGGCTGGGTAGGTGTCTGGGGACCTAGTATTGCTTTCTGTTAGTGGTTGTGGCCTGAGCCCTGAGCTGTCATCTCTGGGTCCTGGGAGGCTGGTTGCCATGAGGACAGGTCCTTCTTTGGAGCATCCTGTGACAATCTGATTATCAGGCCAAGACATGGAGGAGTGGGTGTAGCCCAAGGCCATGGTCTCAATGGCTAGGTTTCCCAAGTACTGTTGAGATAGTCCAGCCCATTTGGTCCAGAAAACATTTTAAATGCTTCATAATAGGTCATGCGTGGGCTGGCAAGATTGCCCAGTGGGTAAAGGCACTTGTGTGTAAGCCTGATGCCCCAAGTTTAATCCCAGATCCCACAAGGTAGAAAATAGGACTTCTAAGAGTTGTCCTTTAACTTTCATATGTCCATATGCATACCCTGAAGTTCACACCACACACACGTGCACATGCACACACTGTATATCATACATATATGTGTGTGTGTGTGTGTGTGTGTGTATCCATCCTTCCCCCTTTCTTCTTTTTAAAGATTTTTTCTATATTTTATATGTATGAGTGCTCTGTCTTCAGACACCAGAAGAGAGAATCAAATCCCATTACAGATGGTTGTGAGTCACCATGTGGTTGCTGGGAATTGAACTCAGGACCTCTGGAAGAGCAGTCAGTGCTCTTAACCACTGAGTCCTATTCTCCTTTTTACTTAGACACTGACGGAGGCATATAGGATGCTGTCTCTGGAGCCGACTCTGTCACTGGAGAGCTCATTTCTCATTAGGCCACATAGCTCTGTCCCATTCCTTTTAGCGACTGCATGATGCTACTTAACCACCCATGGATATCTCTACCCATTCCCAGGCTTACACTGCCCTAAACACCTCCATTAAAGTTTTCCAGCATATTTGCACACATTCAAAAGTATGTTTGGACTGGGGCTGGTGGTTACTAGGGGCAGCTGAGGTGGGATTCACAAGTCCTGCCTGATCACAGAGTGAGTTCAAGGCCAGTCTTAGCTACACAGTGGGACAGTGCCTCGGAACCTTAAGGAAAACAAACAAATGAGTTGCCCTAAAGGGGCTGAGGAGGCTTTGCCTAGCATTTTTGAAGCACTGGGTTCCACCTAACACAGAAAATGTACCTGGAGCTGAACATGAAAAGCAAACAAACCTACCATGCGGGCACAGTCAGACTGTGTTGTAGGGTGTGAGCATACATGGGGCATTTGACACGGACATAGTTGTGGCACACATCCAGGGGCTTCGCTTGATGCTTGTCTCCCTGTAGAATGAACTCACTACGATGCCTACCCTTGCTTGTCAACTTGACCCATCTGGGAAGAGGGAGCCACAGTTGAAAAATCGCCTCCTACAGATTGGCCTATGGCATGTCTGTGGGACATCTGACTGATTGCTAATTGAAGGACAAGGGCCCAGCCACTATGCTGTATGAGAAAGTACACTGAGGAGAAGGAGCAGAAAGCAAGCCAGCAAGCAGCTGTCCTTTACGGTCCTGCTTCAGTTCCTGCCTCCAGGCTCCTGTCTTGGCTTCCCTCAGTCATGAACTGTAAACTAAGCCCTTTCCTCCCGAAGTTGCTTTTGGTCTGGGCGTTTCAGCATAGCAACAGAATGGAGAGATGGGTGGGAGTGGGTTCTGCATATGGATCAACAGTAGATAATGGTACATGGCAGTGACATACCACATGTTTCTTCTAGTAATGGACCCCACTTATGCTGGTGGCTGAAAAGTTTCCTCTCTGGTTGTATAATGACTGTCCTAACATGACGCATCACTCCTGTGTCTGAGGCGATGCTGATGTGAACAGTGCTTACTGCTGTCCAGACCAAGGTGCTTGGGGGTGGTCTATGGCTACCTCCTGGTTAGTATGTTTTCTGTTCTATACCACTGTGATGGTTTGGATATGTTTGGCTCATGGAAAGTGGCACTATCATGAGGTGTGGCCTTGTTGGAGGAAGTGCATCACTGTGGGGGTGGGCTTTGAAGATCCGCCCAGTGTGTGAGGTTCAGTCTTCTCCTGACTACCTTTGTATCAAGATGTAGGACTCTTGTCTCCTCCAGCACCATGCTTGCCTGGAAGCTGCCACGCTCCTGCCTTAATGAAAATGGACTGAACCTCTGACCCCTGTAAGCCAGTCCCAATTAAATGTTGTCCCTTCTAAGAGTTGCCTTGGTTATGGTGTCTGCTCTCAGCAATGAAAACCCTAACTAAGGCAATTATCTACTGTTAGAGTGTGATTCTTCTACTTAAAGAAACAAGTTCGCTGTGTGACAGTGCCATGACAGCCAGCACAGCCTCAGGCACACACTAAGCATGACACTGCTCAGAACTCATGCCCGTATTTTGGTGACCCTTTGCCAAGCTCAGCTCAGCACCCAGGATCTCTCACAGTCTCTTCCTTGTGTCTTCCTAGTGATTCAGTGCTTGTCCTAAATTCGGCCCGTCTCCACAAGTGAGATGGCGGGTTGAGGGTGACCCATGTTGTCATGGTACCTCTCAGAAGGACCAATGGCCAGAGCTCACCTGAGCCAACTCAGGTGGGACCTCCTGTGATGGGAACTTTGCTACACTGAGATCATTCATAAACAGGAAAACAGGGTGGTCAGTGGTGGTGTATGCCTTTCATCCCAGCACTGGGGAGGCAGAGGCTGGGGCGGAGGATGGTCTCTGTGTGTTCAAAACCAGCCTGGTCTACAAAGCAAGTTCTAGATTAAACAGAGCTACATAGTAAGACCCTGTATGCCCATCCCCCCCCCAAGAAAAAGAAACAAAAGAAAAAGACAATGACAATCAGAGGGTTGCCACTTCCATGTATGTGACAGATGGCCATTCTCCATTCCTGGGCTGCCTCTGGTCCCACAGGCTTGGTGTACGCTTAAGGATGCCAGGACTGCTGGGTTAAACCCTGCCCTGCCGTAGCTTGTGTGGAATCATGGGAGACTGATGTACAGAGGTGGGCCGTGTGAATAATTCATTATTTAGAGACACAGAAAGGATAGAGGAAAGAGATAAGCAGGGTTAATTAAAAGCTTTCTTAAAGATAAGATTTCAGAAAGATAGTAGAAGAAAAATCACACCAAAGGACGTGGCTAGAACTGTCCTTCCCACTTAACTAGAAAGGGCACGAGTTGGGGAGGAGATCTGGGAGCAATAATCTGGGAGCAATCGCTGTCCTGGGCTCCCATTTCCCACTTATCCCACCTGGGTGTTAGAGCTCCCCTGCCTGGTCCTCCAGGGTGCCAGGTTCCAGGCCGTGCTTTCTGCAGTCCTCCTTGGAAGAGCACCAGGGCTCCTAAAAGCCAGATGTCTGGTTCAGGCCTCTGCTCGGCAGGGTGCTCAGCTGAGAGAGCAAGCGTGGCGTGTGCTTTTGTTTAGTGCTGTCTCTCTAGGGCTGCAGCTTTGTGGGACATGAGGAACTGTAGCTATAAGCCCAAGGGTAACTAGCCATGTTGTCCTCAAAGCAACTCACAGCATTCCCAGCTAGGCCCCCCACCCCTGTGGGAAGGTCTCAAGCCTCAGGATGGCATCCCCAGCCTTAACCACCTGCTCCATGGCAGAAGCCAACAGCTCAGGACTGGAATGGCTGTCCTGGGGCACAGAAGTGTGTGAGCATGGCCCTTTCCCACCACAGCAACAGGGGCAAGCTTGAAGGCAGGGACTTTGACCTAAGCTGGGCTGCACTACCTCTCAAGCCTGTGAGGACACACACTCTTTTCTGTTGCTTCAGAACCACCTAGAAGGCTTTCCTCAGTTCTCTATTCTTCAGCCTCTCTACACCCCCCCCCCAGTTGCACACCTTGAGCATCTACGTCAATGTCTCCCTAGACCACACTTTGTACCAAGAGTATGGCTCCCTTTCTGTGTGTCCTACACTCCCCAGAATGCACAGTGGGCCCCTCTTCAACATGCAGTCTGTCCTTTTTTATATCGTTTTCTGAGCGCCACCATTCTCCCTGGTTTGTGGCAGTAGGTATATTCCTGGGCTAGCATTCCCTGGTAGACCATAAACTCCTCAGACAGAGATCTGTCCACTTTCCTTTAGACCCTCAGGTGTCTTACCTGATACATGCTTTATCGGAGGCAAAGATGAGGCAGGGGGTAGGTGGACAGGACAGAGCATGTCAGAGCCTGGTCCCTCTATCTGCAAGGCCCGGGCTGATTGCTCCAACAATGCCCTCGCTCTGCTTCCTCCCCACTGCGGATACAGAAAACGGGGGCACTGTGTATGCATGTTTGAAGTATTTGTTATATTTATCAAATGAAGCTTCATGTTCCTAATTTAAAAATCCCGAGGATTGAGTATTTGGTACTTCTTCAGGAATGAGGGTCTAAATTGGTGCCCTTCCTTCTTGGGTCTCACAGCTCACTTGATTGATTTTTGTTGTTCCAGTCTATGGCTCTGGGTGAAGGGAAAGATCTTCATGCCAAACCTCTCCCAGAACATGGCCACATCAGAAGCCCCACAAATAGCGAGTTGAGCTTCAGTATACACAGCAGCATGGTGCTGGGTTTTCACAGCTTGGAGAGCATCCCCCGTGCACATTCATGGGGGTTTCCCTGGCAGACCTGCCCTGCTGAGCTCTGCTCCTACTGCACTGTGCCCTCTGCTTGTGAGCACTCCTGGGGGTGGTGCGGAGTTACCCACTGCAGACCGTCCTCTGCCTCGGGCTCTGCAGCAGGCCTGGCCTGCAGAACACCATCCACCAGGCATGCAGCCCTGTTGGCTGGGAAGCCAGGCTTGGTCCTGCTGTCCCCCAAAGTAGCAGTCTGACAAACAAAGGGAACAGGAACCCAGAAGTAGGTCTATCCCTACCTACACATGTGCAAAGGATGTCCTCACCTTCCCATCTTTGCAGCAATCCCTTTAGACATGCTGAGAAACTGAGGCCCAGAAGAGAGCTGTAAGTTACCCAGCCTGCACAGTTCAGGGGGTGGGATTCAAACCCAGCCTCCTGCTCTGTTCAGGTATAGCACTCTCAATACCTTAACAAAAAAATTTATTATATACTTTACATCCCGATAGCAGCTTCCCCTCTGCCCTCTTCTCCCAGCTCCTCCCTCTTCTCTCCCCTCTCCTCTTCCCCCTCCTCCAGTCCTCCCTTTTTCCTCATAAAACGGGGGTCCTTCCATGGATATTAATTCACCTTGGCGTATCAAGTTGCAGTAGGACTAGGCACATCTTCTCCTTTTGCTCTAGACAAGGAAGTCCAGTTAGGGGAAAGGGATCCAAAGGCAGGCGGCAGAGTCAGAGACGGCCCTATTCCTGCTGTTAGGAGTCCCACGTGAAGACCCAGCTGCACAACCGTTACGCGTGCAGAGGTTGCAGGTCCGGCCCCTGTGTGCTGCTTGGCAGTTCATCTCAGTGAGCCCCTACGGGCCCAGGTTAATTGATTCTGTAGGGGGTTTTGTTTTGGTTTGTTTTTTTTTTTTTTTTTTTTGTGATATCCTTGACCTCTCTGGCTCCCTCAATCCTCCCCCTCCCACCTATTCCACAGGATTCCCCAAACTCTACTCAATGCTTGACTGTGGGTCTCTGCGTCTGTTTTCATCAGTTGCCTGGTGACCTTAATCCTTAATAAGCCTTTGAACATTTATCAAAAGTACTAACTAGTGGCCTCACTATGAATATTGATTCCCTGGGTCTGGCGTGTGGCTCCGAAGTATGCATTTATAACAGGCCTCCCCAGTAATCCTGACACACCTAAGAGAAGTCCCACGATGCTTCTCTAATGACAAGGACATGGCACTCGACCCACCCTGATCAGGCCCACTCAAGAAAATCTGGGATCCAGTTGGGGGTAGGAGAAAATCCACCTGGGTACTTGCGTGACATTTCTGTATTTATGTCAGTTCCCCATGGGGACAACTAGACCCTATAGGAAGGTGCGGTCTGTAGTCCCACAAGCTGGATTTATGGCTTGTCTATAATTTACAGGCTGTGTGATTTGGGGCTGGCAGCTTTCTGTCTCTGTGCATGAGCGATCCCATCTGTGAGGGGAAGACTCTCAGGGAGCCAGGTTGGCAGTGTGTGTGAGGTGCTAGCACAGTGCAGTGCTTGAGTGACATGGAGACCCGGAGTCTCCTGAGGAGGCTGTGCTGGCCTCTGTCTCTTAACTGAGAACTGTTGTCTGGCCAGTTGCCATAGCCTGTGACCCACATCTCATAACCTTCTTAGCTGAAGCAAGGACGTCCTCCTCGGGTGTGAAGTGGCAGCAGGACAAATGTCCCCAGTAGAGATTTCAGTCTGGGTGCTTCCTGAGGCCTGAAAGATACAAAGAATGCAGTCCTTGCTTCTCCCAGGAAGGCCTGGAGCTTCCAGGGTTGGTTTTACTCCTTTCCTGTTCCTCCGAGAGACTGCTCAGAGTCCTCCTGCTACTCCACCCATCCCTTGTCCCTTCTACTGGGAGACTTTGAAGGCCGAAGGACCCTGTAGTTGTGTCCTGTGGAGGGGCTGGATGGCAGGCAAGGTTTGGTCCAGCTGCACTCTGCTGGCTTTGCCTTCCCTTCTGCTCCAGGAGGTCAATTGGAATGGAAGTAGGCCTGGGGGCTGAATGCAACAGGCAGTGCTGGGTCCTGGGCTCAGCTGGCTGGATGTCTCACCTCCACACCTCCAGCCGGTACGTCAGTACTGCAGGGCTCTCGCATTCCACACATAGGGCTGTTGTGTCATTATGGTTTTATTCAGCAGTTCCGCTTCCATCCCGAAAGGTTTTAGAAGTTTCTTCATACTGGGAAGTCTAGGAAGAGATGAGCAGACTGGTAGGAAGCTATGAGGTTCTTCCAACTGCAGTTGGGGTTTATCAGGACAGCTAGCATTGGGGGCACCCGAAGACAGGTTTTTTCCAGAAGTGTCCTCAATCTTTGGTCCCTTGGCATCACTCAGGGCAGAGTGCAGAGCTGTGCCAGCCCAGACGATAGTTGGAAAACTACCTTAAGATGGTTCCTGTTCAGATCCCAGATTTCTAGGCAAGGTCACCCAGAGCCTGGGCTGTGTAGTGATCCTGGGGCTGAGGGTCTCCGAGGTAAAAGAGGAAATGTAGGATCTTGAGGAGTGGCAGCCCACTGGGCGGAGGGGGATATGGGTTGAGGTAGGTCTTGGGAAGTGGCATTCAGAAGGCAAAAGAGAGGTTCAGGATGGGGCTGGGCTTGGGGTGGAAACTCAGGACCACCATCCTGTTGTTTTACGTTCGAGTACCTTTCTGTCAGGGAGGCTTTCCCAACCCATGCGCTGGGCTTGTTCAGACAGTTTTCTCTTGAGTCAAGCTAGGACTGAACTGGTTTCCTTAGTTGGATCTGGGTGCATGGGGCAATCTTCACAGTGAGGAGACTGTTTCCCGTGGGATTTGGGGTCTTCCAAGTCTGGTGGAAAGATGGCCCTAGGCGGCGAGGCTCAGGGAGGCATGGCCCTGGGGTTCTGTTTTCAGCTCATTGATCTTTCTTTCATCACAAGCCAGAATGCTCTCTATGGGATGGGTGGTTTTCCCAGCCTCGTATTGTCATGGTCTGTCCTGGGTGTGTGGGGCAAGGACCCTGCCAGCTGGCATGGTTGCTGAATTCTCAGAACCCATATTTCAAAGTAATTATTGACCAAAAAAAGCAGACTTAGCCACACAGCTCATAACTACTTCCATATGCCCAGCCTTGGAGGCCCCAGGAATGCCCCCAAGACTCCTCTGGAATATAGGAAAAATGGCCCAATATACCCTCAGCTGTCCAGGATTCTCCAAAGCTCAGGCAGGGAATAGGAGTTCCCCAATACAGGGGGAAGCTTCTGGCCAGAGATCTGGGTCCTGGTCTAATTTATTCAGGCCTCTCTGGCTCTTCTGTTAGGATTGATGGTGCCTGACATATATTCCAGCCAGGAGAATCAACAGAAATGAAAATGTTTGAAAGTAGCAAAGTACTGTGCAATTCTTAGACTGTTCAGCCCGTATTTAGGGCCTAAGACAAGTCAAAGGGGACCAGAATTAGTGAACTGCCTCAGGTCCATATCATGCCATTGGTGATAGGGCAAGAAGCTTCTGTCCAACCCAGAGTCATAAGGAACAGTGAAACCAAGCAGGTGTGCGGTGGCCAGGACTAGAGCCTAGACGTTCTCAGTGGCCCTATTTTAACAGGGTACTCAGGAGGTCTCAGGCTCTGCAGGGGAGGTGAGGCTGGTGGTGGCCTTAGGAATTCTAGTTATCTCTACACAGCAGCGCACAGACATGAGCTTCCTACCAGCTTTCTGTACACTTCTCATTAGCTCCCGGGAAGGCAGGCAGGGCAAGGACTCCAGACTCTGTTTGGAGAAGAGGAAGTAGAGAAACAGCAGGGACATGTAGTTGTCCACGGTCACTGGGTGAGTTACTGCAGAGAACCTCCCAGCCCACACAGACCGTGAACTCCAGTGAGGTTATTAGCCAATCCCTGGAGGATGACAGCCTGGTGACCCGTGTCTATGAGCTTGCACTTAACTCTTAAAATCCAGAATTCTAGTAAACTAACTCCTCACAGTGACATAGTAAGCAAGGCAGGCACATGTTGCCATCACCAAGGTGAGGAAGCTTGTCTCACATGTCTAGAACAGGGCTGTCCACAACAGGTTTCGGACACCCATTTTAAAGTGGTTGCTGTCCCCTGTCAGAGCTCACGGGCTGTTAGGCAGTATTGGTCTGGATCCCTGGATAGGCCTGGGATGAGGAGTGGCCATCTGGAGCCCCAGCCAGCCATTGTGTGCTGGGCTCTGTCAGGCAGCTGGGTGTGGCCCCCGGGGGCTGCCAGGCCAGTCCCATGGGAGGAAGTGTCAGTGTTTACAGGAAATGCAGGACAAGGCCTGGGAGACTGAGGAAGGGTAAGCAGCCACCCTGAGTTCTGGAGGTGCTGGAGCCCAGGGTGGGGTGCCCTTCTTCCACCCCAAGGACGAAGCTTTTTGTTATTCTGGAAGGACAAAGCCCACTTCACAAGCAGCCCAACCTCTTCCATGCCTCTCGCTTCTGAAAGGACAGTACCCAAGTTCCTCAAAGGACACTCATCTTTCTCCCCAACAGTGGACCCTCCTGTGCCCCTGGTCCTGGGCCTTGCCTTCCTTTTCTGTTTAGAGGGCAGCAAGGCAGGGTCAGCTCTGAGTAGCCCAAGCACCTGAGGGGCGAGGTTGGCTTCATGTCTCAGAGGTTGAGGTGGGTGTGAATGTGGAAACTTACTTGAAAAACAAAACAAAGCAAAAACAATCCACAAACCTTAGAAAGCCTAAAACAGATCTGGTGGCCGTTGAACAGAGGCTTTGCGAGAGCCTGAGAGTAAACACCACAATACCTTAGCTACTTGGATGTACCCAGTGCTGTGTTGCAAGAGAAATGATGCTGGGGTCGGAGTGTGCTTGCCTGGCATGCAGGAAACCCTGGGTTGGACCCCTGATAATACACAGATTAGGCATGGTAACAAATTCCTGCAATCCTCTGCTGGAGAGGTAGAGGCAGAAGGATCAGAAATTTAAAGCCATCCTCAGCTACATGGAGAGTTTAAGGTTAGCCTGGGCTACAAGATATCCTCTCTAAAAAATGAGAGAAAAAAAAAAAAAAAAACAAGCATCATGTCTGGGGCCAGACTTGAATTAAGATACAACAGTTTGCTTCCCACACTCCCAGACCCCGGCCAGCCTCCAACCTCTTCCCTCTGTGCCTGCTCTCCAGCTTTCCAGGGTCAGAGTGCTAGAACATGATGGCGTTGACATGGAAACAGAGGTCGCCTTTTAGGGGGTCTAAGTCTCATTAATAAAATAGTCTAGGAGTATGAAAAGGAAGCCTGTGGACAAGTTTGTTAGTTAGGAGAGAAACAGTCCAAGTAATGTGGAAATCCCAGCAGCCGCCAAGGAGAGAGATGGAGAACTCATGTCTTCCGAGGTAGTCGTGGGGTAGATGGAGACAGTATAGTAAGAAAAGAAAAACACGCCCATGAGTAGAAGCAGGCTGAGGAAGGAGCACCCAAAACATAGGCTCTACGGTCTTTTAATAGCCCCCACTTCCCCTCCAATTTATATTCTGTGGACTTAGTTTTGCATATGCTCTGTTACTTCGATGACAGAAGAGTAAGGAAGGGCATCCAGTCTTCCTCTGCAAACTGCTTCATCCACATTTAATCTTAGTTTGTTTTGGGGGGATTGGGGGTGGTTTCTGTTATTGTTCTTATTCTCCTGTCACAACCCACATTGGGTCTAGAATATGGCAGGATCAGTGTCCAGGCCAAAGCCTCCCTTGGCTACAAAGGCAGAGGCCTGAGCTGTGCACAGAGTTCCCACCCCACCTCCACACTCACCCGCATCTCCTGCTACAATCTAGACTGCGTGCCCTCCCTCTGGACCTTCAGGTTGCCTTTCCCAGGACTGCCCTTCTCTGTTGACTAAGCTATGCTTCTACTGGACATGGTACACTCCCCTCCCCGAGTCAGTCCTAGACCGAGTTGTTGGAGAAGTGGATGGAGGTGTGCTTCCCTAGGCTGTGGCTTCACCTTGCTGTCTGCTCTCCAGGAGGCCACGAGCGCCACACAGGGTCCCTGACTGTGGTGCAGGAGTGTCCAAGGGCACAGGGCAGCAGCTGTGTGTGGTTCATGAGATACCCTGTGAGCCGATGCCTACTGAGCATCTGATGAGTGCAGGAGACTGTGGGCTTTGAGCATGAGGCACTAACAAGAGTCCAGAGCCCTGTGGGAAGGAAGGCTGAGAGAACCCAAGATGCTTTTGGGGGGGTGGGAGAGGTGCTGTGGAACTCAGGCTTGCTGAGAGGAGCAGAGCGTGGTAGATGGGGGATCTGGGTTGGTAGATTTCAATTTTTTTCCGTACCGTGGATAGAGGAAAGGGTAGATAAGTAAGACCGTATGCTGACCTGCAATGCTAGCCCTGTGAGCTGGGCAGCCCTTAAGTTTCATCAGGATAATCTGGTTAAGGAGGGCTTCCTGGAGGAGTTGGTAAGCTGTTCCTGGTAGGTGGGAGGAGTTTCATCAGCAAACAGTTCCCAGGGTTTGGTCCATTCTCAGGGGCAGAACAATAAGCCTTAGAACAAGAGCTTGTGCCCTGCTGGAGTCACCTGACCTCCTGGGCCAAGTCACAGCATATTCAAGCTGTGCCTTCAGGAAGTGCTCTGGCTGACTCTCAACATATTCAGTCTGTGTGATGGAGTTATGTCTCTGCTTCGCTGTCATGCTCCAGCCATGTGACTCTTGTGTTCTTGTGTGTCAGGCCCATGCCCAGGTTCCTGCCCTCTTTGTACCAATTGCTGTGTACCCTGGCACCTCCCAGGTTGTCATACTTTGCAGGATGGGCAACCTGCCCAAGGCACCTGTTCTTGTCCAAGACAGAAGAGACAATAATGGGCCATGTGAAGAGGTCAGGCTGTATGTCTGCTGCTCCAGCTTATGTCTGAGAGGCTGATAGCAGGATGAGTGCAGACACAGGGCTGCACGGGGTTGTCATGGAACAGCCAGGGCAAGTGGTTGCCCTGAACAGAGCCTTGGTTTCCCCAGCTGAGAGTGGCATCCAGATGCCAGAGTGGAGGATTCTACTAAGAGGAGGGCCCTGAGGAGGCTGAGCTCTGCAAGGGGAGGGCCCTGAAGGGAGAGAAGTACTCCTGAGGACGTCTCTGAGCCATGTCCTCCCATGAGATCCCCTTACCTCTCATAACTCTTTTCTTCTGAAACACTTTTAATCAACTCTGGCTCTATGGCTGTATTGAAAAGATGTGCAGATCAAATACCCATGATAAATCACTAAGGGATTATTTTTAAAATTTCATATATATACATATATACACTTACATATACCATTTATTAAAGATGAGAACATGTGTACATGCTGAGATGCTGTACTTGTTTATTTTTATTTAAAGATTTCATCTTGGCTGCCTGGCACAGGTTACCTGGCACCTGGGAGAGCTCAGAATACAGTTTCTTCCTCTCCCAGGCTGCAGCTGGGACCCGCTGTGCTGTGGAGGAGGGACTGGCTTTCTGGCCTCCACAGTGACCTGGCAGCCACCCTTCTCCTGGCTCCTAGAGGCTGCAGATGGACTGCGCAGTGTCCCGTAGCCATCACAGGCCACGATATCCTCTCCAGCTGCCAGAGCGAGAGGAATTGCTCACACCCTTCCTGCTTCTTTGTGGTTTGGCTATTCTAGAATGATAGACCAGTGTGTCTGTATTTCCTCCTGCTCTGGGCCAGGTTAGTGCAGAAAGCCAAAGAGGACAGCAGGACCTTCCAGTTTCCAGTCAGAGCACCCATGGGACCTAGGGAGGCAAATCCATTCCAGATGTTCCCTACCTCTGTGTCTGAAGTCAGAGGAGGTTAGGTTCGGTAGAAAAGTAACAATTTAGCCATGGAGGTGTAGTGGGCTATAGTGCTCTTAGCAGAACAGCAGCACGCGATCTGAGCCCAGCAGAAGTGATGGGAGATGCTAGGATAATACCCAGCTCACAGACACCTCCCAGAGTGTGCCTAGCTCTGTACTGTATGTGCAGGCAGACAGCAGGGCTCTGCCTGAGGGGTTGGAGGAATCAGGTCAGGTAACTGAAAGAGAACAGTCTGCTGGGTACCTGCTCTGGGAAACAGAGACATCACACACCCCTGATTCCTCCCTTAATGGCACTGATGACAGTCACAGGAACATATACAAGTGTGATAGAAAAATATGACAGAACACAGTATGAAGAATGGCTTAGTATCTTACAGTTGAGGGAACCAAGGCCCAGAGAGGGTAAGGAGCCCACAGGATGTCACCTATCAAGCTGGTGGCAGAAGAAGGGCTAGCAGCCAGTCTGTCAGTGCTAAGAGCTCTGTCTGTCTCATGGTTCAGCCTGGCCTTCTGGTCACACTGAAGCAGAACAAAATTACCAGATATTTCCCTGAGCCATCCGTGTCTGTATATCCCTGCTGTCAGTACTCACATGAACTCTGGGTTGGGAGTATTATTACTACCCCACTTTACAGACTAGAACACTGAGGCAGGGAGGCAGACTAAGTATCTTCCCTAATTATTGGTCTAAGTGGCAAAATCAGCTCTGATCTGAGGCAAACAGGTTCTATAGCATTCACCTCCAGACTAGACATCCAGTGGCCCTGGGACCAGCATCAGAGTCTGCTCACAAGGTTCTCACCTCTGCAGGATGGGCCTTGGCAGGTATTGCTCAGGTGCTGAGAGCACTGTGCATGTGCTCATCTCTGTGGATAAATTTCTGTTTCCCACTGAGCCAGCCCACTTCTCTAGGCCAGGCCCAGGTACCAACAGAGTAGCCTGAAAGGAGCAGCAATGGAACCCCCATCTGTTGCCCACACCAATGCCCTGAGCTGAATGTGTTCATCAGCTTTCATCACTGTAACAAAATGCCTGAGTGAATCTATACATAGAAAAAGGTTGTTTTAGCTCACAGCGTTGGAGCTTTCAGTCCCATGTCAGTTGTCCCCTTTGAGTTGGACCTGTGGTGGAAACATCACGACGGGAGCATAAGGCAGAGCCAAGCTGCATTCACAGTCGGAGATGGAGGGAAAGGGGAAGGGGAGGGGAGGAGGACAGTGCCAGGGTCCCACTGTCCCCTTCAAGGGAACATTAGTGTAACTTCTTCCCACCAGGCCTCACCTCTTAAAGGTCCCACACCTCCTAGGAGCACCAGCCTAAGAACCCTAGGGTCTCTGGGGACATTCACTTGATGGGAGAAGAGGTTGCCCAGGCTGGATCCCAAGGCATCACTGGATCAGTAGGCTCACAGCTCTGCCCTGTGGATTGTTCTAGAATGTCACTTCTTTATATCGGTCTGCCATTTTATGAGTTCTGCATGTCTTTAAAAAGTTTTATGTCACTAGACTTCAAGCCTTGTGTATTATCTAAAAATAAACCTTAATGGCCACAGTAATGATCACCGCCCCACTTTGGCCAGAAGAGACTACGGGATTTGTGTCGGGTGAGAGAAGGCTGAGCGAGTCCAACGATTGAAAATTCTTGGAAATTCCCTTTAAAATGAAAGACCAATTACGTCAAGTCTTTGCCAGGATGGGGAGGAACCTGGACACTTACACAGAGCTGGAAGGGATGTAAAACCATGAGAAGATGGTCTGGAGACCCTAAAATCTCACAACACAGAGTCATCGTGAGCCTGGTTGTCCCACACGTATGTATAGCTTAGAGGAAACACGAGTAGATGCTTAAGAACTGCTTCTCCAGTATTCCCAGAAGCCTTTAGTAACAGAACAACCCAGACACATTCCAGATGATGGTCTGTCTGCTCAATGGAATATTATCTAACCATGCAAATAAGTGAAGGGTTGACACCCACTACAGGATCGGTGAGCCCTCAGCACACCTTACAGAGAGAGAGAGAGAGAGAGAGAGAGAGAGAGAGAGAGAGAGAGAGAGAGAGAGAGAGAGAGGCCAGATGCAGACGTCCTCATTTGGTGGCTCCTGTTGACATGAGCTTTAGAACAGGGAATGTAGGCTAGAGGTCGTCAGGACCTCTTGCACACAGTTAAAGGGCATGGAGGTGATAACGGTTTCATCTCATTAGACATGGTGGCAGGTAAGTAGCCCTCTGAGCACACTAAAAAGCACTGAGTCGTGCTTGGTGTAGGGAAAATTCATGGTCCGTGAGTCACATCTCAGAAAAGCTGTCCTCAGTGGGAAACAATCCCTCCCACCCCCAGGGCTGTTTTGGCGGAGACGTCACAGGTTACAGAGCAAGATGTCTTGGTTTTACTTACCAAGAAATGGAAATCCAGTTCTCTAAAAAGCCTCTCCTTGGAGCCTTTTCTGGGAAACGTTACAAGGCTATCTACCCCTTGGCTGACCCCAGGCATGGAGGGGCGTTCTTCCCAGGAGGAATGGAGCAGAGTTCTTGCAGATGGGAGACTGCAGCAGGCAGGCCAGGCTTTGGGATGCCTGCAGGCTGGCCTCAGCCCAGGGTCTTTGACTCTGCATGTTCTGTCCATTCTCCACCTCCATTATACAGATGTTGAAACTGAGGCCCGGTGTGCCAGCCATAGTTACTCATGCCCTGGCTTGATGGCAGGCCCATCCTTAAGTCTCTTCCCACATGTTCAGGTTTTCTCTGTGCTTTGTCCCATTCAGAGATGGAGATGACAGGTCTCAGTGGCTGTTTGAGGGGGTAGGACATGAGATAAATGAGTTCCTAGTAGAAGAGGGCACCTGGACAGGCCCTAGAGGAATTGTCTGCCTTCTGAGAAAATTGCTGTGGGCTGGGGAGGCACAGACTCAGAAGTGAAGGCCAAGTGTTTGGAAATCCCAGCTTTGAGCTTTGTCCCCCACCCTCCGTTCTGTCCTTTCCTCGGATCTCCCAGCTGTTGCACTGGTCCCCGTCATCCCATTTGCTAGCTTGCCACCATCTCAAGTTTTCCAGCTTGCAGAGTGTTCCACCTCAGCCCTCTCCCCTCCCTGACAGGCTGGCCAGAAGAGGTGCACATTCTGGCCTCAGTCACACATGTCCAGCTCCAGCTGGGGTGGACTGTGGGCTCCAGCTTGCTAGCAGTTCCCAAGAGGGAGTGCTTTCTGATAAGTTATGAGGCCCTTTAGACTGTGTTGTTAGAGATGGAAGCTAACAGTCAGAGTTGGACAGGAGGAGGCCCAATCACAGAGGAGACACGGCTTTTTACAACTCTGGGCTGCCGGAAAGGCTCGGGCTTGTTCATTGGGTCGATTAAGGTAACAGGCTCCGGGCAGCTTGTCATGCTCTCTTTAAACTCGAAATGGACACAGAGGGAGGACACAGCTTAAAGGAAGTTAAAGGTGGTTCTTCCTTTAGGAAGGAAGGACCCCCTTCATACTAGAAAGTGGCCATCTCCACCCTCATGCTCTCACGGGACCCTTACGGGGCCCACCGATCCCAGCTGGACAGACTGGAAACAAGTTGAATGTATTGGTCAGCTTTGCCCTGCTGTGACAAGACACCAGACAGAAATGCCTCAAGGAGAAACTATTGGCCGTGGCTCCTGGCTTCAGATTTGCTTCAGCCTGTCATGGAGGGGAAGAACAGCTCATGATATCCATGAAGCAGAGACAGAGAACTCCCTAGGCTGGCCTCATCTTCCCTCTTTGTCCCCCTAAGCCTTCAGCCTCTGTGCTGATTCTGGTCACATTCGCAGTGGTTCTAGTCCTTCACTGATCCTCTATGAAAGGCTTCAGACACAAGCAACAGTGTGCAGTGCACGTCTCCTTGGCACTTCCAAACCTGATGCAGCAGAAGGTCTCATGGAGAGCCCCCCTTCCTGATGTGTGGGTTCTAGACCTCTTGGTCGCCAAACTTAACTTGATCACCTGACCTTCATACTGTTTTTCCCAGCATGGAGTTATAGAGATGAGGCCATTTTTATTGCTTCCGAGCCACCTGGAGAAGGCCACCAGAGAGCAGATGAGGTGCCAGTCAATATGAGGATGGGCAGCAGTGATTTCTTTATTCCGATGGGCTAGGTTGATCAATGCATCCGTCTGCTGCCGTCAGGCTGTGGGGGGCAGCATCCTAACATCTAGTGAATGCTCTCACCACCCTGCTGAGGGCCTTTGTGTGGTTTCTTCATCAGTCCTCAGACCAGCCTGGACCCCTGCATCAGGGTGTGTATGGAGTCCAGAACTCGGCAAGGGCTCTCTCTCTCTCTCTCTCTCTTTCTCTCTCTCTCTCTTTCTCTCTCTCTCTCTCTCTCTTTCACACACACACACACACACACACACACACACACACACACACACACACACACACACACATGCACATGGCCTCACTGTGTATCCCTAGCTGGCCTGGAACTTTCTATGTGAACCCAGATGGTCTTCAACTCAAAGATCCACCTGCCTCTGCCTCTGCCTCTTGAGTGCTATAATTAAAGCACCCACCTTGGCCCCTGAGTCTTCCCCCTTTTCTCTCTACCTTAGCTTTTTTGCAACATCAGCTCTTTCGCTTGACATGAAACTTGTCCACTTGGCCAGGCTAACGGCCAGGGAGCTCCAGGGTTACCTATCTGAACCACCACCCCATCTTTCCAGTGCTGGGGCTATAGGGGCATACCAGTCTCCTCTGCTTTTACCTGGGTGCCAGGGATCTGAGCTCAGGTCTGCATGCTTGCATGACAGACACTTTACCCACTGCCCCAGCCTCCCTTCCCCAGATTTGCCTAATGTCTTAATCAGCATGATCATGGAGGACAGGCTAAGCTGTGGGATTCAGTCTTGACAATATCCCAGTTTTCACAGAGTTTCTGACAAGAGTCATGTGACCAGAGTGAATTTCAAGGTCTCACCAGTGCATGGAGAATACAGGTGGACCATGAGGATAGAATCAGATGTCAGACATTGAGGCGGGAGGTGGTCTATCCCACGGATGCTGTGATGGAGCCCCAGTGGACTCAGGGAACTTGTGGAGACATGGATGTTGGGGGAGCCTGGTGCCTGGAAAGCGGGCTGGGAGCTTTTCCCTCTTCCCTGGTATGTTCTACAGAAGGCCTGGCCTTGCCCTGTGTGCCTTGATGAGGGTCCAGAAGCTTAGGTGACCACTTCTGCCCTCACTGTTGATAACCAGTGGTCCTGTATAGATATAATAGACTTCTGCAGGGCCATCCATGGCTACCTCTAAGAGGGAGTGCCCCAGACTCCTGGTCACCTGCGTGTAGGATAGAGACAAATGGTTACACATTTGCCCAGGTGGCTCTGGAAGACAGGACCTGGGCTCAGCTACATTCTCGTGCATCTTTCTTACACTACAGACAACCACATTGCCACAACAGACAGGAGGGCAGATGCAGAGAGACTCCAGCATACAACAGACCTGGTCTGGGGTCTTCTTTCCTGTGCCTTAGCAGGAAGCTTGTGGCAAGAGACACTGTCTGCTCTCATAGTTCAAAAGAAGAAACCCACATCTAACATTTTGAAATGAAGGAAAGACAGGTCTGGCCTTTTGGGAGGAAGCCTCTGTTGACCTTAGGCTAAATTGGTTTGGTCTTCCCTCGGTGTCTTAGCCTGCCTGGACCTGACAAGGACTTGGGGTTGTCTTAGACAACTTGTGTGAAGGGACCAGGACCACCGAGAGCCTGACTTGTCTGATATACTGAACGGGAATTGCTGTAGCCAGGGCGCGGCAAGGAGCAGGCACTGGGTCACCCTCCAGTTCATCGGGGGCTCGTGAAATGAGCCGGACAAGCAACTCTAACCCTCTCTCCTGTTCTGCCTAGCGCCTACACTGAGCCCTACAAGGTCTGTCCCATCTCAACAACCCCCAAAGAAGACCTCACATCAGACGAAGAACAGGGAAGCTCAGAGGAGGAGGACAATGCTTCAAGAGACCCCAGCCTCTCACACAAGGTAGGACACCCCCAGGTGAGGGTCTAGGGAAGGATTTGGAGGCAGAGATAAGGAGGTGGAGAGAATGGGAAAGATCACACCCCTTGCTACAGCTACTCCTCCATCACTGGGCAGTGGCTGAGGCTCTCAGAAGTGTGGTTGGAGACACTTCCTGCTGGAAGACGTTTGGGGCTTTCCAAAGTCTTCGTGGGTAAGATGGAGTGGAGCTGCATGCTTAGGGGCAAGATGGATCCAGATTCTAGTGTGTTTAGACCTCAGTCATCTGTGAGGTGGGAATTGGGAGAATGGAGAGACTGTTGTCGACTGAAAACTGAGTGCAGGATGCTCGCTGGTTTTGTCCCCCTGAGCAGCAGGTTTATGGCAGGAAAAGAAAGTGGAAAGCTGTTTAAAAGGGACATAGAGTGACCCTTGTCCTAGTGGAGACCCGAGCTGTTCATGGTGTGGCTTATCTATCAGCGGTGCCACCTTCCGTGAGGTGCTGGCAGTGGCCGACCACTCCTCAGTCTTCCCGTGCCCCCCAGGAGCCAGGTGGCTTCTGCCTTGGCCATCTGCAGGAGCCATGGCAATTGTCTAACCACCTTCCCCAGGAGCCCTTCCCGAGTCTGCTCTCCTTTCTCCTCATGTCCCCTCCAAATGCAATTGAGCCTCTTCAGTGCCAGAGAAAGTGGTGACTGTGGAAGCCGAGCTGGGACCTGGCTCTCACTGAGCTGCTCAGAAGTGAACTCGTTCGTTTTGTAGCTAGACTTTGACTTCTTTCAAAAATCCAATTGGGTCTCTGAACACTATTTCCCCAAAGTGATCAGCCAAACCGTGCAGGAGTCCCAAGAAGGAGGCTATCCATGGTGTTTCACTTCTATGTCCTGCCTGTCCTGTCCTGCCCTGCCTCCTCCTGCCCCTGTCCTGCCCTGCCTCTTCCTGCTTCTCTCATCCCCCCTCCTGCCCATACCCTGTCTCCTCCTGCCCCTGCCCTGCCTCCTCCTGTCCCTGCCCTGCCTCCTCCTACCCCTGTCCTGTCTCCTCCTGCCCCTGCCCTGTCTCCTCCTGCCCATACCCTGTCTCCTCCTGCCCCTGCCCTGCCTCCTCCTGCCCCTGCCCTGCTGGTTTTGCTTGGAATCTGGCTTTACCCAATATCACCCTGGCTCTCAACAGCCCTAGTTGATGAGGGACAGCCCTTCTGTCCTTTCTGGTTCTCCTCCTGTCTCTGCCCTGCCTCTCCCTCTTCCTTTCGCTGCTGAGCCACAGTGCAGCCCCAGAGATTCATAACTGGCATTGCCAACTCCCTCTCCCCTTTATAATTGAAGACACAGGTTGAGTGATCAAACCACTGGCCCAGAGTCACCCTGCTGCTGGTAGTTGAAGGGTTCGGGGTCCAAACAGATCTGGCTGGTTTGTATGGTTTTTCCCTCCATACTTTCTTCCCCTTAAAAGAACCCTGACGGGGTTGGGGATTTAGCTCAGTGGTAGAGCGCTTGCCTAGGAAGCGCAAGGCCCTGGGTTTGGTCCCCAGCTCCGAAAAAAAGAACCAAAAAAAAAAAAACAAAAAACAAAAAAACAAACAACAACAACAAAAAAACCCTGACTACTTGCTGGAAGAAAGGAGAACCTCACATTGCTGGTACCTACTAGAGAGGCTTTCGGCTTTCCTGGGAATCTCTGGTGTTATGGGATCTGGAAACAGAGGTAGACCAAAAGCGGTGATTTGGAACGAGTGGCTGCCACTCAGGCCCCATGCTGCTCCTCCTCCAGATGTGTCACCCTGGCTCAGCTTCCCCATCTCTAAAATGAGAGGTGCTGGTCACAGGAGGGTCTAACAAACTAGATGTGAGACTGTGGCTAGAGCCCACAACAGGCAGGGACACAGAGGAGCAGTGAAGTCCTAAGGCCCTGGGCATTTATGTACATTCAGAGGCCAGAAGCAGGGTAGCACGGGACCAAGTGTTGGTTCAAACCCAGCCCCTTGCCAGCAAAGTAACAGACAACTTCTTGACTGCTACCTCCTTCAGTTTCCTGTCTGTGAGTTTGAGCTGATAATCATGGCTGCTGCTCCAGGGTGGCTGCACAGGCAGGGCCAAGAGACTTAGAGCGATGCCTGTCATGCAGTTAGAGCACACAGAGATCAGAGTTCAGGAGAGTGACACTGGATCAGGACAGTTAAGACATTGATGGTTGCCAAGGTCAAGTGACCCCTGGCTGGTCTGGCTGGGGTCACACCAGATAGACCCAATGGCCAGCCAAGGCCAGGCCAAGTCAGGCAAGGAGCATCCTGTTATTCTGAGAGCCGAAGGGTTGGGCTCTTGCAGAAGACCTCTTCCCTCTTCAGAGCCTTCTCATCTGAGCATCCCCAGCCTTTTGCTCCTGTGAGGTTTGTAAGATATACCAGAGTTGAAATCATCTTTAAAGAAGGTTTTCCTGGACTGGGGAAAGGGGCCAGTGGATAATTTCCTTGTCACACTGTTCAGTCCCTGGTTCCTGTGTAAGCTCCAGCTGCCATGGCATGCGTCTATAAACCCAGCCCCTCCTGGCACAGAGGCAGGGACAGGCTAATCCTTGAAGCTCACTAGTCTCACAGCCCAGTCAAATCAGTGAGCTCCAGGTTCAGTGAAAGATTCTGTGTCAAAAACCAAGGTCAGGGAATGTACTCAGGGTTTGACCTCTGGCCTCCACACACAAGTACTCGAATGCACACACCCATATGAGCACATGTGTACACAGGAAGGGCAAACAATTGAGCAAGCAAATTACATTTCCCTTGTACAGCGCATTGTGCACAACGTCACTCCAGACAGGAGCTTGTGCCCTGAGGTCCTAAACCAACCCCTTCCTCCACTCTCACAGAACTCATTCTTCTAGAACTCCCACCCCCATTTCTTCCATGTAGATCACTGATTTTTTTTTTCATAGTACCTCGGAGGTCTTCCCACATTCATACGCAGAGCTCTGAATCACACATTTTCCTTACTGCATAGTATTCCACTATTCAGATGTGCTGGCCACCTCACTGTGGAGAACATTTACAGTCTCTGATGTGTTTGCTGTTCACCTGACAGCATTATGGTGACTTTCCCTCTCACCTCCTCATACCCAAGAACAGACTTTCCAGAATTGGGGCGTGACTCAGTCGGAGAGGATACTTTTCTCCTCTGCTTGAGGTCCTAGGTTCCATCCTCAGCACCTCGAACAAAAACCTTCCCTCCAGGGAAGCTCCTAGGAGCTGAGACTGTGCTTGGTCTCCAAGTGTGCGGCTACATTGTTCCCAGAGGCTGTGCAGTCCACTCTGGCCTGGCTTCACGTTCCCAAAGGCCCAAGGTCTTGTGAGTGGTGACAGGCAGGGAAGCCTTCAAGTGGGGCATCTTCCCACTCTTCACAGTGCTGGTGGTGTGGAAGTCCCGGGAGGGCTCCCTTGTTCCCTGTCCTGTGCCCCCCCGAGGTCAGAGAACCTTCTAGATCCACAGGCAGACACCTCCCTTCCAGGCCTGTGCAGCCTTATGTAGGAGGCAAGACAGGAGCAGGCTTCCCGGCCCTGACCACCTCTGAAGAGAGGTGAGCATTTAGTAGGAGCTCCTGGGGAGACCCAGAAGGGAGATTTGGGGGTACAGTGGTGAGCTCCACCCTTCCCAGATGTTTGGGGGCAGGAACAGGACAGGAAGCCAAGTCCAGATGGTCCACCCCCCTGTCTGGTCTCACCCTCCTTTACTCAGACACACAAAGGGTGTAGGTTGAAGGAAAGGAGGAGAGAGGAAGAAAGGAAAAGCTAGGAAGACTTAAAAATAGCTCTGCTGTAAAAGACCAGCCACAGACCAGTTCTCCCAGCCTGCCCAACAATGAGTGTGCTTTGCAGGCTAACAGGGACTTTTCAGGCAAAATACCAGCTCCCAGGAGACCAATGCCCAGCCAGGAGCCAGCACCTCCTCATGTCTCCTCCCTTTGCCTCCTACCCACAGGCTGCACCTAGCCACACTTCCCTAAGTGCCAAGCCCTTCCCAGCTGAAAGGTCTCCCAAGGCTGGTCTCACAGGCGCCCTTCACCCACACCACAGCTCCTGCCAGGTTGACCTTGGCTCCAGTCCTTCCACTCATGATACCACCTTTACCCCTTCCCCAAGTTCATGGCCAGCTGAACCCCGGTGGTTCCCATAAGTCCTCACACAGACCTGGAGCTCAGGCGTGTACCTGCTGGGTGCTTACTCCTGCACATTTCCCCATCTGCCCTTTCCCTGTGCCCTCACTCATGTTCCTCAACCCCAGCATGCTTGATGAGCACTCTGCACTTGCTAGGTACCAGCTGGGCTGTGTGCGGCTTAGTTCTGTTAGACATGAGGCTAGCAAACCCTGGTGCTGATACAGGGGCTCCTGGAAAGAGATTTGGGGGTCTCAGGGAGGAAGGAGAAGCCTGATTATTTTTTTCAGTTTCTGGAAAATGTTATGATAAAATGCACAACACAGGGCTTTCATTGCATTAACTCGCATCTGTGGTGCTGGGGCTAAGCTCAGAGCCTTGCATGTGCTGGGCAAGTCCTTACCTCTGAGCTGCAGAGGGCTTGGTCTTCTAAGCATGCACAGCTCAGTGGTATGAAGCGCACCAGGTTAGTGTAGCCTCCTTCTGTAGTTCCTAACAGATGCTCCATCTTGATTAGACCCCCTTCTCCGGCCCCTGGTGTGTACTCCACGGCTTTCTGTCTCTGTGGATGTGAGGAGTGGATGGTGTTGCCTCTTATGACTACCAGCCTGGTTCACCTCAGGAGTCCCTTTTCACTCTCCTGTCTCAGCTTTCATCTGTACACTGGGTGACTCCTGCCTTCTGACTCAACCGCGACCCAACTGTGAACAGTGAGGCTGTCCTTCACAGCCTCCGTGTCACCAAGTCTGTATCAGAAGTGGGGCTGCTCCACTGTGGGCCGATTCTGATTTTACTTTTCATTAGGTCTGTGCATGTGTGTGTCTGTGCGTGCACACACGTGCATGGGCACAGCTCCTGCGGAAGGAACATCAGAACTCTCCACATGCCAAGGCCTGTAGAGAGGGCTGGCCAGCGACACGTGGTGCTAGGGAAGGGGACGTCCGGGGTGGTCTTCCTAACGCCCTCACATGTGCCCATCTCCTTGGCCTCCGAATGACCCTGCACACCCTCACCTCCTCCCTGATCCAGGCCTTGTCTCCATGTCCACACAACGGCCCATGCTCAGTGCCAGCCTGAGCCCTGGGGGTATGGCCCTGGGAGGTCGTCCTCTGTCCTTCACTGGCATTATCACATCTCTCCAGATGTCCCACGTTGTCCCCTCTGTAAATGGGGCGTTTCCCAAGTCCTGGCTCCTTCCCAGTTCCTTCTCGCATCTGCATCCTTAGCTTCACAGTTGCAGCCTTCTGGGCCCATAGGTCCGGAGAGCTCGCCGGCTCTCTCTTACTCTGGTGCGCCTGATGTGAATGGCGAAGGCTGATTCCTGCTATGTCACACTTTTATCACTTCATCTCAGCCACACATCAAATACAGTCAAGCAGTGCCCAGCCTTTGCCCAGACGCAGTAAGGATAACAAAGCCGAGTGCTGCCTGCCCTGAAGCCACCCCAGGACCTTTGCACTTGCCATTTCCTCCCCGCTCTACCCGCTAAAGTGCCAAACGTCACTTCCTGATGTTCTTGCTACAGCATTCCTGCCCATTTCCTGACCCCGGAACTGTGTCCTTGTATCTCTGCCCACTTGTGCGAGTGGCTTTTCCCTCCCCCAGCAGTCCTGGTGCGTAAAACAGCCGTTGTATCTACAGATCTACAGAGGAGTAACTGAACACATTAGCTTGCATCCCTGCACTTGATGAAGGCACACATGGCAGGTTCATAGAGGGAAGACACCAGACAACTTCCTCCGTACAGCGGTGCTGCTGAGGCTGGGTCTCTTGGCTCCCAGGAACCTGCTATAACAGCAGGGACATTCTGAGGCAATGTGGAGTCCCTGGAGGACTTACTGGGTCCAGAGGTACTTAGAGTCCTGGGTATCATACATCAGTGTTGTGCTTAGAGGCAGGTAGCACAGGGAGCCAGGCAGGAGGATGCTAAGGGTCCCCTACCTAGTGGCCCCAGCTGTTTGATTGTGCCTCGGGTCACAGTGCTCCTTATTCCCTCCTTCCTGGTGTTATGCAGTGGTCTCCTGGGTACCCAGTGTGCATAGGAAACACCCACAACTCCTCCGTGCCTGTTAGACAACCAGCTCCCAGACCCTACCCCAGACCCCAGGCAGATGGCACAATGCCATGCTGCCTGCTATCTCTGCACTCACTGAAGGTCGGCGTCAGCAGCGCCCTCAGCTCTGTGAGATGCCAATGAGGCTCCCAGCCTCAGAAGTTCCTAGCCTCACCTTTAAACTAAGCTTGGCATGCCCATCTTACCAACTGGTCCCCCGGTCCAGCAATGGCTGGCTGTGGGGCAGGACGGCCTTGGTGCTGTGTGTGAGCTGTGCATATCCGAGAAGGTATTTGAGGCTTGGGGTGGGGTATGTGGGGGAACTGTCCTCGTAAGAGAATCGGTCATGGTTACCTGAGGTTAGGGTTTCTACTGGTGTCAAAAAAAAAAAAAAAAAAAAAAAAAAAGCGCTGACCAAAAGCAACTTGGGGAGGAAAGGGTTTATTTCAGATGGCAGCTTGTAGTAGTCCTTCATCCAGGGAATCAGGGCAGGAACTCAAGGCAGGAGTTTGGAGGCAGGAGCTGATACAGAGGCCAGGGAAGGTGCTACTTACTGGCTTGTTCCCCATGGCTTGTTCAGCCTGCTTTCTTATCCAATCCAGAACCACCAGCCCAGGGTGGGACCACCCACAGGGGGCTGAGCTCTCCCACATCGATCATAAAGAAAATGGACAGGCTTGTCTACAGGCCAATCTGGTGGGGATTTTTTTTTTTTTTTGGCCAGTTGAGGTTCCCTCTCCCAAATTGACTCTAGCTTGTGTCATGTTGACACAGAACTAGCCAGCACGCATGGGAAGGTGAAGTGGCATCTACAGGAGGCAGGAGCCAACAGAACAACACTGTAGACACCTACTGGCTTTTGAAGTCACGAGGAACCTTCTAGAGCTGAAGTGAAATGCAGGGACAAGACAGCTGAGAGCTGATTCCTCCTGCTGCCTGCAAGGGAGCTTGCAAGTTAGTCATGGCCACTGCCCTAGGATTTCAGAAGATAGCATGTTGGACGGGGCATTTAGGAGCGCTAGCTTTATAACCATGTTGAGAACATTTAACATGAAGCCTGCCCTCTTGGTGTCTGTCTGTGATGGATGGGTACAGAAAATATGGGAGATACACACACACACACACACACACACACAGAGAGAGAGAGAGAGAGAGAGAGAGAGAGAGAGAGAGAGAGAGAGAACACAATAGAATATGGAGACAACAATAGAGCTCACTAGGTGAGGGCACCTGCTGCCAAACCTGACAGCCTGAGTTTGATTCCTAGGCCCCACATGATGGAAGGAGAGAATTTTCTCCCACAAGTTGTTCCCTAACTTGCGTGGGCACACACACACAGAGGCACAAATTTAACAGAGGAATCATATTCAGCCCTTAAGAAGATCCTGCCAATTCTAGAAGTGAACGGCATCAGAGGACATTTTGCTAAGTGAAGGAGTCAGGCACAAAGGCCACCCTGTGGGATTTCACCTACACATAGCATCTCGTCTAACCGTGGATGTAGTGGGTGGAAGGTGGTTCCCCAGGGGCTGAGTGAAGGAGAGGTGGGCAGCTGCTTGATGAGTGTAGGTGTCGGGGACACCAGAGCCCTGCTCTGTCTCCTGAGAAGGAATTGAAAGGCACCTGGGCTCACTTCCGGGCCTTCAGCAGATCAGTAGTAACATCTGCAGTAAACAGTGGTCACCTTGGACAGGGAGTTCCAAGATGTCACTTGGTCACTACAGGTCCATCACAGTCTGCAGCCAGACACAGAGGCCTCCCAGAGTTTTCAGGCAGCTTCCTCCCCTCTGCACATCACTGGAAGTCATGCGTCTCTTCTGGCTTTTCCCTTCTCTGGTCCTGCAGGCACTGCTCCTCTTCAGCAGCCCCCTCCCTCTCCGTGTGGCAGTGGGGATGAGCACCAAGACACTTCCCTAGCTTGTCTCTGAATGTTTTAGTAGCACTGAAGGCTTTTCTGCTGGATCTGTATCTCAGGGGGAGGACTGTATTGTCCCAAACAAGAGTTCCGGGGAAGTTGGGGACAGAGACCCCTGGAACCATCTGGCTGCCTGTCAGACGTGACCTTGGAACATTTCGGCAGTCCCATGACAGACCCTCCACTCGCTGAAGACCTGTAAAATGTCCAGACATGAGCCCTTACTGTTCTGTGAGCGGCTTATGCTGTGGGCAGCCGTGTACCAGAACAGGTTATCATGAGGAAATTCAGGGCAGGTGACCTCTTTGCTGGGTCTTAGAATCTTGGGGTCCTTAAGATTGGATATTGAGGAGAAGCTTGTGTTGTTTCTAGACAAACCATCCTAAGGGACAGCCCCATCTGGGGCCTCTTGCCTGTGTCACAGCAGAGTGCCAATCGGGCTTGCCTTTCAAAACTGCGCTCTCTAGGACATGTCCATTCGTGTCTTATGTCATTCCTGTGGGACAGCCTCTGGCATAGTACCTCCCTCTTAATAATAAAGGGCCCCAAAGCCATTTGTAACAAGCCATTTCGCATCCTTATTTCCACATCACAGAGTAAACCAGGCAGCACTTACATGGGCTAGTGCTGGGGCCCAATTGGTAGAGCATTTGCCTAGCATGCTTGAGGCTGGATTTACATCTTTTCAAGTGCCCGTTGGGTCTGGTTGAGGGAGAGATAAGTAGGCCCTCCTGGTCCCCTCTCTTCTTGCTCATTGCCAGTATCAACTTCATGGAGGTTTCTAGACTCCCACAGATACTTAGGAAAAGGAGGATCCCTACCTTGACATCTGGGGAAACTAAGGCTTGGAGACAGAACCAGCACTCTAGACTCTTCCTCAGCCCTGCTGTTTAATGAGATTGACTCGAGGAAGGTCTGGCCCTGAGTGGCTGAGCTTAAAAACAGCTGATTTGTCTGGGGAGAGCTGAGGAGAGTCAGGATTGGCTGTCCCTGGGGACATCCCTGGAGAGGGGCAGACAGCTGCTTGATGTCAACACTCAAACCAGGGTCTGGGCAATACCATGTGCAGGCCCTTGTGCCCCAACCCCATGCTCCTGGGAGGAGCCCTGTTCCCAGAAGCATGTCCCTGGACACTGCCTTCAGCCTCCAAGTTCACTTCCTGGTTAAGTAAACATCTGTTAAATGGCCCAGTTGGGCCCCACCCAGAAGCAGCTTTGGAGGAGAACCTGGGGCACCAAGTCTGGCAGGCCTTCCTAGTGAAGACACATCCATCATTATGCTGAAGCATAGTGGCCTGTGTGTCCCACCCTGAGTCTGCCCGTCTGGCAGTAGGACGTGCAGAGTTGTTCATGCCCGGGACCTTCCAGAAGCCTGCTCCTGACCCTCTGAAATCCTAACAATGGTGATGACGACAACTTCAAAAGTCTGGGAAGAGAGCAACCTCTCCCATCCATCACCATGTCCCTGTGGTGAGGAGTACACACTCTGTTGTCCAGGTGAGGCAACCAAGGCATGTGACCAGCCAGTCACATGGTCACAGTGCTGCCCACAGCCTTGGGAGAGAATCGGGCACTAGCCTCTTCACAGCTCTGTGGTGGTTGTCCTGAGGGTCAGGGAGGAGAAGGAGTTGAGTCTCAGGGACCAGCCTGGCCAGTCCTGGAGGGCCTGACCCAGCCAGGTGCCACACAGGAACATTCACCACCTAGAACCAGTATAGGCATGCGCAGTTCACTGGGTGCAGTGCCGTGGGCTGCCCTGGGATATTTTGACTTTATAATGGGCTTATCAGGGCATCAAAAGTGTGTGTGTGTGTGTGTGTGTGTGTGTGTGTGTGTGTGTGTATGTGTGTGTGTGTGTGTATGTACATGTTTAGTTTTAGTTTTGTTTGAAGATGGGCTCTCTCTGTTTCCCAGGCTGGCCCCAAACTCCTGGGCTCAAGTGATCCTCTTCCTCCAACTAGGACTTGCCACTACCTCTGGCTTAAATACGTACTGGCTTAACAGTATCCTGGACTTAAGGTGGGCGTCTTAGACTCAGCCTGAGTATCAGGGGAGGGTGTGCGCCTAGCCATGCTGGCTCTCTATTGGTGCTTGAACATTGGAGCTGGACCTCGGGTAAAATCTTGGCTATGCGAAGGGTGGAGGTTCATCTGTGCCTCAGTTTCCACATCTGCAAATAAAGGCAATTGAAATAGCTGGATTCCAGGAACTAGCAGGTATACATAGGTCAGGCCTGTGCTTAGCAGTTCCTGAGTACCCCTACCTGGGAGCTGCTATGCCATTCAGTAGATATTATTATTCCTGTTGACAGTTGGGGCTCAGAGAGAAGCACAGGTACAAGAACAGGAAGAGGCAGGGTGGAGATTTGACCCCAGAGCAGAGACTCTCAACTAACAGATGAATCACTGGCCTGACAAAGACTGAGACCAGTCTGGCTCCTGTCCTCATTTTACAAGGGGACAGACAGCTTTAGGTCTCCTGTCTGCCTCTGTGGATGCTTTGCCATGTATCCCTGAGGCTGCCAAGGCCTGCCCTGGACAAATCCATCTTCCCTTGCAAGGGTTTCCCACCTGCTGGATTCTGTTAGAGCCTCTCCCTTGAGAGCCCAACACTAGTTCTGAAGACACAGATGGGATGTGAGTCAGTTTGGTTCCCTTGGGAGAGAAGAGACCAGCAAGGGCCAAAGGCTTCCCCTGGCCTCTCAGTGCTCTCTCCTGTCTTCACACTCCAGCTGGAGATACAATGTGCTACAGAAGGAAGACTGAACTAGGCCAGCTTCTGCCCTGGTATGATGGCCACAGGGATTTAAACTTCCAGGAAGCCATTAGGGACTGGCAGCTGGGGAAAGGCTGTGTTTATTTGGCACCTAATCCATTCCAGACACTATATCTGCTTTTATCAGCATGGGACGTCTGCCTGGCAGTGACTGGAGATATTTTCGGTATCACTGGGGATTGGGATGTGCTGTCATCCTGCAGACAGGAGCCATGCCTGCTGTTGACTATCCTAAGACACATAGGAAAGCACGTTTTGGCAAAAATCAATGTTGTGACCCAAGAGCAGAGAATGACTTCTGCCATTCTCTAGGTTAGAGCTGTGATGGTTAATACTGAAAACTCGACAGGATCTAGAATTGCCTAGAAACAAACCTCTGGGCATGTCTCAGGGAGTTTCTAGGTTGGGCAGAGTTGAGGAGTTGAGTAGGGTAGGTCATTATCCTATTGTCTGACATCTTGAAATCTCTAAGGAGAAAGTGAGCTGAACTCCAGCACCCACTTTTCTCTGCTCCTTGACCATGGATACAATGTGACCAGCTGCCATGTCCCCCACCCCCACCCCACCCCACACCCTCCATGATGGACTGGTAACTGTGAGCCCTTCCTTAAGTTGCCTCTGTCAGGTGTTTTGTGACAGCAATGAGAAAAGTGAACAACACAGATGCTTGTAGATACTACTGTGTCAGTGTGGCCACTGAATGGAGTCCTGAAAGAGTCAGAAAATAGGATGAGAAAATGTAGGGAAAGGCATTGCAAGAAGAGAAAAGAGTGTGTGCTAAGACCCAGAGTCAGGGGGGCATCAGCAGAAGGACATGTATAAGGAATTGTCGATGTTTTTCTCTGTATTTCAGTTGAAAGACCGAGGCAGGCATGCTTGTAGACTCTCCACAGTGTGTCAGATCTTTGCATTGCTGTGCAAAATTAATGACCAAAGAAAATGAATGTCTTGTTCAATGAGTGAGAGTCAGAGACAGGAAGCAACTTAATTCCAGAACTATGGGTTGACCGTACACTGTGCCTGCTGTAGGCAGCCCTCCAGTTTCTCAGATAGTGACCCAACAGGGGACCGATAGGGTTAGAAGCACACGAAGTTTAAGCTCTAAGGCCATGTATAGGTTGCCCTGTCTGCATAGGGGAAATTAAGGCTTGTTTCCAGAAAGACACTCTAGAGGATGCCCTCGTACAGAGACAACAGGTCGTCAGGACTGGTGGGACAGGGAGCTGGAGCCAAACTCATGCCAGCGTCACAGGGGCATTTACTGAGCACTGTGTCAGGCGCCATGCAGGACATTTGTTCTGCAGCTTTCTGGGTAGATACTTTTCATGCCCACATGCATGGATGAGGAAACCAAGGTTCAATGAATCATTTGCTAATGATCACACTGGTTGTACAAACCAGACCCACCTCCAACAGCAAGGTCACTTTTGGGGTTGTCTTTTCAGCTACCAACCCTGCTTATCACTGTTTCCCTCCCCCCACAGGGTGAAGGACAGTCTAGAGCCTTTGTCATCGCTCAGGAGCTGCTGTCTTCAGAGAAGGCGTGAGTGCCCATGGCTTATACGCTAAGCCCCGCCCCTCCTAGCATGTCCAGGATGCAGTTAATGCAGACCCATGCCTCCTTCCTTCCACAGATATGTGCAGATGCTGCAGCACTTAAGCCTGGTGAGTTCATCATTTTGATCATCTCCAACTGTCCCTTTACAGGGCTGGACTCTGAGAGGCAGAGATCAGGGAGCAGACAGGGGTGACTACATTTACAGGCTTGGTGGCTCAGGCTCTGGGCCAGGCTTTTCAGGGAAGCCTGGTCTGTTGACGGGTGTACTGGGCAGGATGCCTCCCTGTCTGGGTGGGGTGGGAGCTCTGGCAGAAGGCTTTGAGGATAGATGGGATATTGAGGGCAGTCTCTGTGTGTGTTTGTTTCTGTCATGCTGGGGATGGAACCTATGGCTCACACCATGCCAGGCGAGCGAGCAGGCCACCACTGCACCCGAACTCCATACATGTGTCTTATATTTGGGTTCTTATACGGAGCGTGATGTGCCTGCATAATGACAGTCGTCCGGGAATCAAGGAGTTTTCTCAGTCACTCTGGTCTCCTCCTTTCTAGGAGCTTTCCAGTGACAAATGCAAGAAGAAATCATTGAGGGTACAGGGGAAGGCCCGTGGTTGTGGAGAATCTGGGGAGGCTTCCCTGAGGAGATGGCTCTGGTTCAGGCTGGGTCCCAGGGAAGGTTGCACACAGCAAAGATGAGAAAGCAGGATATGTAGGCCTTGTGACAGCTCTCCCAAGTGTCTGAGGAGCCACAGCCCCACCACAGTTCTCTGTTCAACTCTTACAATGTCAGAGCCACCTGTGGTTACTTTGGACACTTAGCAGGTCGTGATGTGTAAGCTCAGAGGAAGTGACTAGGCCCAGGTCACACAGAGGTGGAGCCAAGACAGAGATGGGTTTCCTAACATGCACACCACTCTTCTTATGTATGATCCATTCTGCAGAGCAGAGCGCCATTTCCCAGTGTCCTGCATGAAGCCAGGTCTCTGGGTGAGCCGGTTAAATACCATGCTGCTGTGCTGTCCCCATGTGAACAGGGAACAGAACAATAGTCCTCTGATTTAGCATGGACAGCTCTTTGGGATTCCAGTTCTCTGTGTTATTGAAACTGAAAGTCCCCAAGACTTAAGTATCCCAGCCCTTCCCCCTTCACTCCTGAAAGGTAATTGAGCAGAGCAGAGAAGGATGGAGCCCTGAATTCTGCTCCCTCGCCCGCTCCTGCCTGGCAGCCTCACACAGGCTGGGAGCTTTTGTTTTATGAGACAGCTGTGTGAGTTTGTAGTGCTTCCTGCCAGGTGGAGAGAGGCTGGAGCTGCTGCAGTCCACAGTGCCATCCTGGGCTGGGAAAGCCAGTAAATCACAGTGCAGAAGCTGTTTTCTGGAACTGTCCTGCTGAACGTTTATCTCATCAGAGCTGTGTGGACAGAGGTGGCAGAAACCCCACCGCATGGCTCCAAGCCAGGGATGCTGGTCTTCAAGTAGACCACAGACTTACAGGATGCAGCATCCTGCTTGCTAAGGCTGGCGAGTTCTCCCTCAAAACTCTTCATCCTGCTGGAAAGGTCCCTGACGTTATCGTGCTTGAGGAGGGAAAGGGGCTTCTGGTTTGCAAGCTTGGGATTCAGTCTTACACTTGACAAAGGATCAATAGGGCTAGTGTGGAGGCCGAGGCAAGGTTAAGTCATCCAGATTGGTTCCTGCTACTTGGGGACCTGGTTCTGGAAGTCTCTCGATTGAGAATTGTTTTTCTATTTTTTAATCTTTGTGAAGAAAGACAAAGAAAAGCATGAGCTTTAAAGACCCTTGTGGTCCACAAAGCCTAGAACTTTGTTTTGCTGGCCCTTGACTAAGGTACTCTTCTGAGCCCAGTCATCAAAGCTTCCACCTTCCTGCACATCCATCAGTGTCCTACCTAGCCAGCTGACTTTGGCCACCCATCTCCCTCTCATCTCCACAGCACCAAATGTCACACCCACATGGCCATTCACCACTCTTCACCCACTACTCCATTATCTATCTCAGTAATCTAACCATTGGTGTACTACTCCATCCCTCTACCTCTGAGCCATCGACTCACTAATCCATACTTCCTTTCATTCATCCATCCATCCATCCGTCTGCCCATCCATCCACCCTTCCCTTCTTTCCCTATTCACCCATTCATCTCCTCCTTTATCCATTTACCCATCCATCCATCCATCCATCCATCCATCCATCCTTCCCTCCCTTCCCCATTCATTGTCAATCCATTTGCTAGTGAATCTGTCCATTCATTCTCCCCAAATACCCACTTCTCATTCTCTCCCCTTCTCTATTCACTCTGAAATATTATAGACTGTTTGGTTTCCATTGTTACTGAAATAGACCTTGGAGCTCCAAAGATGTAAAAGGTCCCCAAATTTGCTCCTGAGTAGGTCTCAGTGCGCTCTGTGTGTGTGTGTGTGTGTGTGTGTGTGTGTGTGTGTGTGTGTAGGCCTAAAGTTGAGTCATTTTCTATCTTTTATTTATTGAGAGAGACCCTCTCACTGAACCCCATGCTTACCAATTCTGGCTATTCTTGCTAGCTGGTTCACCCTGGGGATCCCTTGTCTTCTGCTTCTCAAGTGCTGGGATTACAAGTGACTGTGGCAGCTGCTCAGCTTTAATGTGGGCTCCAGAGATCCAAATCCTAGTCTTCAGGCTGCGCCATCAGCATTTTACCCAGGAGCCATTTTCCCAGCCTGACAAATGTCATTTTTGTTAAAGGAGAGGATGAAGGTGAGAAGATGCCACACTTAACGTCTCTCAGCATAAGTAGAATTTGCACAGCTGTGTTTTTGTGCAGCATCTGCAGGGGCATGATGAGAGCAGGCTTTCCACTTTGGAATCCAGGCAGAGGAGAGGTGCCCTGAACGTGGACTTAGGGAAGGATTCTACCATGTGCAGAAGGTGGGACAGTCAGCCTGGGCAGGTGCATGGAGCCTAAAGATGTATGACATGGGGCATAGATGGCATATCAGCTGTGTGCTTATCTGTGGCTGCTTTGAAGAGGCAGAAGGCCAAAATGGGGGTTGGGAAAGGACTCAAACACCAGGATGAGCAGGTTGCAAAGCCCTAACAATGCCATCTGGGGGCTTACGGTTCTCCTCTTGTATGCTGAGTTGGTGTTTGTCACCTTTGTCTCTGTTTACTCATTTATAATGAAATCTCACCTAGGAGAGGCTGACAGTTCCTCCCAGGGGCCCCTCCTTTGGACAAAGGCTCTCTAGACTGCCAGTGGGGAGCAAATGGGAAAGTGGCTGCTGTCAGGTCCTCTGAGAGAAGTCCTGGAACCCAGAAGAGCTGGTGTCTGGCCCATGCACCCATGGCACCTCTTTCTACTCTTCCGCACTCCATCTCTCCTCTCTGCCTTCTGCCTGCCCCTAAGGTGCTATGGGGTGTCCTGCAGCCTGTGCCTCCTCTTCCATTGGTTCATAAGTTCCACTGCTTGATTGCCAGTGTCTTCTCTTCACTCAGCCCCGGAGTCACCAGGGAACAAGCACGTCCAGGACTCAGGGATATGGAGTAGCATGCTACTGCGCTCACAGACCCTCAGTGAAGTCCCCATGTCGTCTTGTTTTCAGACGCCCTGTCCCAGAGATTTTCACAAGGCTTCGTGAAGGACTCATCTCTGCTTAGCACATCTGGGCCCTAACCCAGAAGATTCAAAAGCCAGCAGTAACTAGATAGCTGGGGACTGCAGTCTCCTGTAGGTGTCTCCTTGCTCACGTCTTGTGGCAGATGGTAGCTACTGTCTGGAGCCTCGGCTGGGCCTATGGCCAACAAACTTACCTATGCCCTCTCCCTGTGGTATCCAAATAGGCGAGACAGGGCTTCCTCCCAGCCAGTGGCTGGGTGCCAAGAGTGATTGTCCCAAGAGAAAGCCCAGAGGAAGTGCGTGCCATTTTTATGGCCCAGGCTTGGAAGTCACGTAGCGCCACTTCCGCCGTACTCCACTAGTGGAGACAGTTACAGAGGTCCACCCAAGTTCAAGGGCAAGGGATATAATCTGTACCCGCTCAGTGGGAGGATTATCAGGCACACATTGCATAAATATCCTGTAGGAGATACTGTTGTGGTCAATTTTGGAAAGCATAACTCACCATAGACGCCTTTTCAAAATCATTTTGTGTCTCTTAGGAACTGCATTTGATTCCCAGTAACAAAACTTTAAATGTGGCAGCATAACTGACTTAGAGGTTATGCTCTTGTGGAGTAGATCCAGGAGGAGGAGCTCTCAGTTAAGTGCATCTCAGCTCAGAAGGTGCATTGGTTCCTCATGAACATGGATAGCCGCTGTACCCCTAACCTCATACCCATATCCCATTCAACCCCCATGTCATATAGCTTTCAGGCAGAAAGAAAAGGAAGGAGAAAGACAAGTTTCTGACTCCCAGCAGGAGCTAGTTCCCCCTGAAGATGCCTGGGGAACCACTCGATAGCTTCTTCCTGTTGTTTGTCAGTGCCTCAGGGGAAGCCAAAGCAAATAGGAGTTGGTGGTCAAAGCGAAGTATGACTCACTGGCTCTACTCCTTTGTATCATTATGAAGCTCAGCTGGGGAGGGGACAGTAGGTGTCCCAGAAGAGTCCTTCCTGTTCCCAGTCAGCTAGGTTTGGGAGGGTCTCCTGCTCTACCCAGACAGAATCTGTGCAGAGGTGAGAAGAGCTTCCTTCAGGGTAGCGCTTTGGCAGCTTCCGCTTCTCTTAGCATTTGGCAGCAGTCAGTGTTGGCAGCAGAAGCAGGTGGACCCCCCTCTCCCATAGTGCTACTCTCCTGCCTCAGGTCGGAGATCTGGATTAGACCTATGAAGTGGAAGTGGGTGTTGTCTCTTGAAGAAAACAGCAGGTTTCAGACTGAAGAGATTGACCCAGTGGTTAAGAACACCCGTTGCTCTTGAAGAGGAACCTGGGGTTCAATTACCAGCACTGAGTTGGCGTTCACAGCTGTCTGTAATTCTAGTTCCTGGGGATCCTATGCCCTCTTCTGGCCACTGCATGAACATGCTATACAGACTACAAGCATTCCTACACATACAATAAACAGAAATCTTACAGAAGGGGGGGGGGGGGAGGAGGGGGGAGAAGGGGGGGAAGGAGGGAGGGAGGGGTGAGAGGAAGGGAGGGGGAGGGAAGGAGGGATGGGGAAGGAAGGAGGGTTCATAAAAAGGCAGGCGAGATAAAATTGTGCCTCAGGAGAGTTAGAGGCTCACAGCCACAGGCAGCCATGACAAGGCCCTGAGGTGGAAGAATGTTAGGAGAGATAGCCATCACATACAGTGTAATCAGGGACCTGAAAGAAGAGAAACAGATCCTTCAGTTCTTCAGTTCCGAGAATATAGGAGAGTTTTCATGTTGTACCATGGGCAGCATCAGCAGGGAGGGGAGCCTTCAATCTCATAGGACAAGGGAGTTTTGACTCTTGTGCGTTTGAGGAACGTTTGGTAAGAGGTAAGTTCCAAAATCCAGCCTGTGCGCTAGAAGCCAGTGAGGCACTGATAAGTTTAGCTGTGACACAAGGCTGACTTGGATCTGGGCAGTAGGAAGGGATAGACATTATATGCAGATGCTGTGGGCAGGGAGAGAACTCAACTCTCTGAGAACTGAAAGCTCACAGCTGCTCTCTGCTCTTGGCCCTCAGAGGGAGACTACAGAGGCTGTAGCTTGTCTTTGGGGACAGGGAGCAGAACATAGCTGATGTGTAATCTGACACTGGGGAATTCTCACCTCTGGGCCAGCAGCTTTGGTCACACCTCCTGGGCCCTGGAATTCCCCAGGTCTTGTCAGTGGCTGGTGTGATAACTGCAGCACAGTGTATCTAAGACTCTTCACTGTTAAGGTCACCAATACTGCTGCTGCCACCATTATGGTTGGTCACTCCCACTGCCCCTTCAAACTGCTGCTTTGCTGACACTCTCACAGGTGATGTGGAGCAACAAGCTCTGCCATTTCTGTGTCTCTATCTCTTCTGCTGCTCTTGAAGCCTAAAGCCAAGGGTACCATCAGATCACCACCATTTCTAGGGCTCAGCCTCACAGCCCACTCCTCGGTGGCTGTGGGTGTGACTGCTAGCTGAGCACTGCCTCTCTCTGCCTTACAGGTGGGCATTTCTAGTGGTTCTTCAGTGACCTGGCCAGTCCATTTCTATAGCCAGAGAGGTGTTTGCACCAACCACAGCAGACCACCATGTAAACGGATAATTGTGTTTACACCAGTCACAGCAGCCCGCAAACCCAGGGAAGGTTCTCGATTTCTGGCATGCTAGGAAATGGTACAGGGTCTGACAGTACTCACAGGACATGTAATTGGGAAAGTCCTTGGTAAACTTGAAGACACAGCTTAAGACTGTTGTGGTTGTGGCTGTGGCTGCATGTACAGGAGCTCAACTTGTGTAGCCACGATCGCCCTGTGGCTTCCTCATGGGGTCTCTGGCGGGCTGGCCATTTGACTGACAGTTCTCTGCTCAAGGTACCTAGGACACTGGGAAAGAGCCTACCACCAATCAGGGAGTCAAGTCCGTTTACAGGAAAATAAACAGCAATAGGACTTAAAATACGACCTTGTTGCAAGCGTTTTAGCCATGTTTAGTGCGCTTTCCGCAATGCTCACCTCCTGCCCAACAACCCAAGGATACGTGGGTTCCCCTTACCTGTCTCATCCCCATAGCTTAATAAACAGCTTCTGAGCCACAGGGTCTCCACAGCTACCAGCTCTCCCACTCTGCTCCAAAGCCTCAGTGATGGGTAGAAGAGTTTCCAAGGGCAGGTGGCCAGACCTTCCTCTCCAATACTGTCTCACTCTTCTTACTGCCCCTGGTACCTTCCTGGCTGGCACTCCCCCCACCCCATGCATTTGTTCCAGTGGGTCTGCAGAATTCTTTCTAACCTGAGCCCTCCTTTACAACACAGCATTGTTTGGCTTCCTCATGTGTGTGGTTCCCCAGACTCCCACTGCTGCTGGTTTCCTGGTTCTGTGGTGGGAAGATACATTTCTCTGGCTTTCCTAGATGGATCTGGACTTGTGTTACAGCCTAGCACAAGGCCACCATGAGTTGGGGGCTGTGCCATTTGTCATTTTTACTTGGCTCTGGTGTGGCTCTGCTCCCATCTCTGTTTGGGCTCTATGTTGCTTGAGCCCTCTGAGGTCAGTGCATGTTTGAGTGTACATCTCAGGCTGGGCATCTTTCCCATGCTCTCTCTCATGGAGAGTGGGTGGCCTGAGAGGAAACAATGCCTAGAGGGGACGCCATGAACACAGGACACATGAAGTATCCAGCCCAGCTTTCCAGGTGTAGAGGAAGGGGTCTCAGAGGAAGGTGTATCAGTAGCCAGGGAAGGAAGGCTCAGCATGTGCACAGGCCCTAAGGCCTGCGGGATGAGCATGGTGGGAACTGAGAGATGTTCCCAGCCGGGTGGAGGAAAACTGAGAAAGCTGAGGCCAGCAGGAAAAGGGAAGGTAGAGAGCCTCATGCCATGTGAAGCTTCGTCCCGAGCATCTGAGAAGCTGCTGGTGACTCTAGGAAGAAGTGCTGTGGCATGCTGGGTAAGGCCTTAGTGACTGTCTATGTGGTGAGGGGCTGGGCTGATCCCAGGGAGTTATGGGGATGGGGCTGTACATACAAGCAGAGCAGGCATTCTATGAGGTAAAGGACTCCAGAGGAAGGCCCAAGGATGGTGGGCACCAGACATGGCTGGGGAAGTGGCGTGGTCTCTCCAGGGAAGACATGGGTGAACCAGGGCTTGGGTACCCTGGGCAGGATAGAGGTTTTGGCTGAGGCCACAAGGAGATATGTGATTCAGGATTGTTAGGTCCCCAACTGAGAACACTGTCCCCTCTCCCAGGTGGTGTAAACTGCAATGAGGTATCTGTAACTTCCTGGACAGGACTGATCCCTCAGGTGACCCTCTCAGGGTACTCAAGGCAAACTTGGGGTCTGCAGAACTCTGATGTCAGGACATTTATGAGTTTACTTATCAGAATGTGACACTGTCTCTCCATCCATTTGTTCTCCTAGCCAGCTCCTCCTCCTCCACAGGCCAAGTCATTGTCCAAGGTGACAAGCATGAGTGGCTGCTATGTGCCAACCCTTCACATGTTGTCTCGTTTGGTTGTACATCATATACCCGTAAGAGATAGCAGGGTACAGGCCCAGACATTTCATCTCAGAGAATGAGTGACTTTCCCTGGGTCACACAGCGGGGGTAAAGTAGTGCCAGGGCTTTCTGACAACACAGCCCTGGGAAGGAAAGTGGTGGCCTGTGACCTGGAGAGATGGTGTCAGGGAAGACTTTCTGAGAAGCAGAGACAAACCTGAGGGGGACAACTCCTGAGGGAGGGTGTGGAGACATTGAGCGATCTAGGAAGTCTCTTCATGTTATGTCAGCTCTCAAAGGGACTCAGAGCCCTGGTGACTCCAGTGGGCAGGCATAGGGAAGAAAGATAAGGAAGGATACCCTAATGAGGTTGAGTGGCATTAGGAAATCTGGGGAACAAAGGTTAACACAGACCATCTCCTACTTATCTTGCCTCCCTGCCCATGGACACTATTAGAATTTTTTTTATTTTCATTGTGGTTATTTCGAGACAGGATCTCACTGTGTTGCTCAAGCTGCCCTTGAACTCATGATCTCCTACCTCAGCCTCCTAATGTGTGTTCCACTGTATCCTACTAGGAAATACGTACTAACTGAGCAGAGAAAAACCTCCTTCTATCTTTTGAGTCTTGCTGTCTCCTCAAGGCATAATGAGATCACGGACAACTTGGGAGTTTTAGGGGGTATATATTTTAGCTCAACAAGGATCCATGATAGCTCTCTACATGGTTAGCGAGGGATGAAGCAGAAGCCACGGGAGAGGCCTATGGAGAAGGCCTGGCCTGAGCAGGTGCTATGACCTTCTGTATGTTCATGCTGTGCTGCCCTTCCTCCATGACCCTGATCTCTGAGGCAGTAGGTGACCCTTGGAGGGTTATAAAAAAGGGGAGGGGAGTGCCATATTCCTATTTGGCCTCCACTCCTCAGGGGACTCAGAATATTGCTTTCGAAAAAATTCTTGTAGCTTGCCTGTACTTAATGAATTAACTTTAACAATAGAGCTCATGTTTGTGTATAAGACAGACAGACAGACATCCCATCATTCCAAAATATTTCTGTCCCTGCCAATGACAGAGGTCACCAGGAGATGTGCCTTAGCAGTCCAGGCCTTCTGGTTTGTGTTTTCTATAAATGTGCCTGTTCTTCTGGACATTTAATTTAAGTGGAATCTTTTTTTTTTCGGAGCTGGGTTAAGTGGAATCTTAAACTAGAGCCTTGTGGTTGGTCTCTTTCCCCTGGCATATGTTGTCAGAGTTCCCCCATCTTGGCATGTGTTGGTTCTTCATCCACTTAAAGCTGAGCAGTAACCCTTTGTTGATGAGCCACAGTCTGTACCTTTACCAGAGGATGGATGTTTATGCTCTTACTTGTGTGGTAGGAAGCTGCAGGAAGCATGTGTGTCTACAGTTCTCTTGGGCTGGACCCTGGGTCTCCCAGTGACTCTGTAACCTTTTGAGGAGCCGTATAGTTTTTCCTAGAGTCTATTTCCATTCACCCTAGATTAAAAGGGCAACAATAGATAGACCAAAGAAATGATGTCATCACCCAAGTCTTCAAGTCCTGCTTGCTGAATCAATGAGTCTGTTAGAGTTACTTAAAGGAAAATGGCTGACTTGTGGTTGGTTTCTTTCCCCACAAATTTTTAGTGATCAGCTGCATCACTACAGATTCCCACCCTAGAGTAGGAGATGACTCTTGGAAGCCATGTCTCCTGTGTAGCTTGCAGATAGATAGCTTTAGCACTGAAGGGTCTTCCCTCCCTATCCATCATGTACAGCTGTCCGGTGGCTTAGATAGCCTCGGCTCTACTTTCTTGGGAGCTCTGAGTCTTTGTTTCTTGAATTTGAGAGTTGCATGAGGCTCTTGCAGAAGGGAATGGCCCAGTTCAGGGGATGCAGGTACACATCCTCATCCCACAGGCCTCCACACTCTCTACTCCTTGTAATGCCAGTTACTGGGAGCCTGTGACAGCTGGCCTGGCAGGTGTGGGTTTGTTTTTGCATATTCTCCTAAGGACACATGGTACAGATCGTGTTTTCTTGAGCTCCTTGACCATCTGTATATGACTCTTCAGAGACTTGCCTTTTAAAGCCTTTTGCCCAGTTTTCTGTTGGGTGGTTAGTCTTTTTTTTTCTTTTGTAACCCTGTAAATTAATCACTATCAAACAGGATTTATAAACATTTTCTCTCATTCTTTAGGTCTTCTTTATTCCCTTTTCAAGCTCTATCCATCCATCCATCTGTCCATCCATCCATCCATCTATCCACCCATCTGTCCATCCATCCATCCATCCATCCATCCATCCATCCATCCATCCATCCATCCATCCAGTATCTTAAGTGTGCTAGACAAGTGCTCTACCACTGAGCCATGTGCCAGTCCTCCTCTTTCCTCTCTTAATACTGGTCATGGTGTATAAGAAAGCAGTCCAAGAAAGCCATGAGGATCAAGCCAATAAGCAGCACTCCTCCATGGCCTCTGTTTCAGTTCCTGCCTCCAGGTTCCAACCGAAAGTTGTAAGTTTAAAGAAACCCTTTCCTCCCCAAGTTGCTTCTGGTCGTGGTTTTTTCACAGTAATAGAAAAAAACTAGAACAGGTGACAGAAAGTGGTCTTCAAATCATGCATGGCAAGGGATAGCAGCAGCTAATGGTAAAGTAATGTTTTAGCCATGTCCTTCGAGAAAAGCTATGAGTTTTCTCTGCCCTCCCCCATCCTTATATGCTGTGAGTTAATGCCTATGTGAGGTCTAGGAGAAAGTGACAAAGGGTGTGTCAGGCTCCTTCTTACCTTGGACTAGACAAGAAGAGAAGTAAGGAGCAGGACAGTTCACAGCTGCCTAACACAAACTCCTCTGGGCCTCTGTGAGTTCTGTATCATTGCACTTGGGGGTCACGGGCACCTGTTATACTCTCTCTCTCTCTCTCTCTCACTCTCTCTCTCTCTCTCTCTCTCTTTGTGTGTGTGTGTGTGTGTGTGTGTGTGTGTGTGTGTGTTGGGGGAAGGGCTTCTCATGTAGCCTAAACTGGCCTTAAACTCTATGTAACCCAAGATAACCTTGAACTTCTGATCTACTGTTTCTTTTATTTTTAAATTTTAAAAGTATACTTTAGTGTGTGTGTGTTTGTATGTGTCTGAGTGTTATGAGTGTGTATGCACACATACACACCCATGTCACTGCACACATGTGGAGGTCCAAGGACAACTAATGGGAATCAGTTTTTTTCTTCCAGTCTGTGGGTCTCAGGGATTGAACTTGTCAGGCTTGGCAGCACTAAGCCATTTCATTGGTCCTGCTCTGGCTTCTTAAAGTTCTTTTTCAAGAACTAGAAAGCAAGGACTTTGCATTTCCTTAGGGAAGGAATCACTGACTAATTCCCTGTCTTGTAAAAGAAGGGCACCATTAGAGTCACCACAGCATGGCACTGCTCTGTGTGAACATAGCAAAGACAACCCTATACCAAGTGGCTTCAAGTTGGCCTTCCTGGTCCACAGGTGACAGTGTGGAGCCAACGACACTGGCCTCAGATTTTGCAGTTGCCTCTGTACAGGTCAGGGATCTGAGCCTCAAGGGCCCTCCATGGGTAACAGGCCTCTGGGGTTGCAGGATTTCCATGGAGCCGTCCTGAGGGCCTTGGAGAACGTAGAGCAAGAGGGCAGAGAGCCACTGGCCCAGGAGGAGCTGCGGCAGGGCCTACGGGAGCTCCCAGCTATCTGTGACCTTCACCAGGGCATCCTGGAGAGCCTGGAGCAGAGGCTGGGGGATTGGTGAGCAGCCTGGGGTCCCACACCCCACTTATGCCACCTAGGGGTGGGGGGATAGACAAAAACTTCCACAAATACAAAATACTGTCTCCGGGTGACAAACAGGGAGCCCAGCGACAGGTGGTAAGTTGTGTGTACCCCAAGCAAAACAGCCTTTAGAACCCCTCCTCTCACCCCTTGCTTGTCCCAAGGCTGACTTCTCACTGCCTATCCTCTCCCTAACAGTGGAGAGGGCCAGCAGCAGGTGGCCGACATCTTCCTAGCCCGTGAGCAGGAGTTCGAACATCATGCTGCACACATCCTGCAATTTGACAGGTACCTGGGGCTGCTCGCTGAGAGCTGCCTGCTCTCACCCCGGCTGGCCACCACCGTCCGGGAATTTGAGGTGGGTCCCAGGTCTTTAGAGACCCTGATGTAAGGATGTATTGGGTCCCAGGCATGGGGACATGGAGAGACTTAAGAGAAGTAAATGAGACATACAGAAGGACTGAGCTAGGCAATAGGTGAGGAGGCACAGCAGGACCTGACAGGAGGAGACCCCAGAACAGAATGACCCCTGCTGGGCAGTGGGTGGCCACAGGGGAGTCCCATCACTATCAACCAAAGGTCCAGCCAGAGGATAACCAAGGAAAGTTAGCACTGGTCACAAACTGGAAGCCTAGCTCCTGAGAGGGCACAGGGGAGCCTACCTCTGTGACTATTGTCAGGCACAAAAGGACCTCAGAGAAGTGAGTTGTTGAGCATGACCATGAACCTGTGGGGATGATCCAAGAGGGCTTCCTGGTGGAAGGCAGCCTGAGTCTGACCATGTGGGAGATTGCAGCTGGTCAGAAAACAGGATGAAGGGGGCCTGTGGGCGATGGGGTCTCTGACAGCCTCTCTCCTCCCCTCTCCAAAGCAGCAGAGTTCACAAGGGGGTGGCCAGAGCATGAAACATCGTATGCTGCGTGTAGTCCAGCGCCTCTTCCAGTACCAAGTGCTGCTCACTGGTGAGCCATTTGGGTCCAGGTGGACTCTGGTGGGGTAACATGGGAATAAGGACTTCATTTCATGTGGGGAAGATGGAACTGCTCCAGATCCCCAGAGCCCCCACAGATTCAACCTTGCTGCAGTGGCTCTCCCTGTCCCCACACCCAAAAACCTAGTGACATTCTCACTGTGCATTTCCTAAATCAGCTGACATCTTGCAAAAGCTGTCTTCCTAGGTGAGACTAGTAGACATCCACCTCAGGCCTGTCACACCCCTGTGGCTTTACTGCATGCTACTTCTTGAGGCCTGTCCTTCCCAGCTCTGTGACATGCTCTCCAGCGTCCCTCTTGCCTTTTGCCTCTTTGTCACTCTGGCTGCCTCTTTTCTTTAGCCTATCAGTGAAAAGCTGTTACGCTGTGAAGGGACACCATGGCCAAGGCAGCTCTTATAAGAGAAAGATTTAATTAGGTGCTGGTTTAGTTTCAGAGGTTTAGTCTGCTTTCATCATGGCAGCAAGCATGGTGGGCATGGTACCGAAGTAGCTCAGAGCTAGTCACTGATCTGCAGGCAGACAGGAAGGCAGGGAGGCAGGCAGGCAGGCACGCACGCGTGCGCGCGCGCACACACACACACACACACACACACACACACACACACACGCATGCATGCACGCACTTGACTTAGCACGAACTTCTGAGCCATCAAACCCACCTCCAATAACACACTTCCTCCAACAAGGTCATATCTCAGAATCCTTCTAATCCTTCTCAAACAGTGCCACTCCCTGGTGACCGAGCATCCAAACATACAAACTTATGGAGGGCATTCTCTTTCAAACCACCACAGCGACCTCCCAGAACCCAGGCTCAGGTCCTCTGTCTCTGGCTCACAGATCCCCCCTCCCCACCTCTGTGCTGAGCTCCACTCACTGCATACAGCCTCCCACATAGAATCAGTCCCTGTCCTGTTTCTGACATCCCCGTGGGAAAGGGCACATACAGTTTCATGGGTCACAAGGAAATTGTGCTGGGGTTGAGGTCTAGAGAATCTGCTCATTCAATTGAAGTAGCCATTGTATCCTGTCTATGTACCAGGCCTCTGCTGGATGCTGGTAATGGCAGCAAATGACAGTTCAAATGGAGAAATAGAACACTATGACAAGGCATGGGCTTAGCATATGCAAGGCCCTGGGTCCATCTCCAGTATCAATGAGTTTATATCTAAATATGCAAATATATTAAAATATATGAATATACAATATTTGTGTTGAAAATACTACAGAAAAAGCAAGTGGTTGCAAGATTAGGGAAGGGGGCCGATGTGTTAGATATGACAGAGAAGACCTCTCCAAGGAGGTGACATGGAACAAAGATCTAAGCAAAGAAATGGCATGAGCTGTACAAAGCTCTAGAAAGGATGCCAAGGGGTCCAAGGGTAGAAACAAGCTTGGGATGTTCGAGGAGCAGCAAGACTGCTCCTATGGCCAGACCTTAAGAAGCAAGGCAGAGAAAGGGTGGGTAGCAAAGCTAGGACCATGTCAGGGGGTAACACCTCCTCTCTGTAATATAGACATGGAGCAGCCCAGCCAGGTTTGTTCTGCATATGATACCTCTGGGGTATCCGCCAGAGACTCCTCAAGTCTCTTGAGATGACCTCTACCAACCTTAGCTGTGGGAGACTGGGGACTCTGCCCAGCAAAGGAAGAGAAGGTCATGGAGCTGGGTGGTCCAAGAAGGATGCTTTGTTTAAAATGTTCACTGCCCCGTTAAGCACACTATGCTCCCTTCTGGATTGGTGCCTCAGCCCCTACCAGGATGGACCCATTGTCATATAGTCACACTATAATATAGTGCTGTGTAGATCACCATGTCTCGTAACCAGAAAACAATAGACAGCAAGAACTTTCTTGTGCCTGTACCCCAAAGGTATAGACATATCAAGCACATGGCAGATCATGAATAGATGGGGGTCGAATAGTATGGCCAGGATGCTAAGAGGTTCCCTGGCCTTGGGGTAGGCTAATGTGTTGAAAAAGTGGATACCCCATTCTGGTGGAGGTCACTGTGGAGGGCTGGAAACTGCCTTAATGGAAGACCTGATGGTTGTCTCTCTCTCTCCCACCAGATTATTTAAACAACCTGTGCCCGGACTCAGCCGAGTACGACAACACTCAGAGTAAGTCTGGAGAGACCCTGGAGGAAGGTACACCTCCTTGATTTGTCTCCTGTCCACCCACACTCAAGTCTACACCAGTGTCCAGTGTAGACCTAGAGCAGCCCAGCTGTGTGCATTTTGCATATGACACCTCTCGGGTATCCACCAGAGACTCCTCAAGTCTCTTGAGATGACTTCTACCATCCTTAGCTATGGGAGCCTGGGGCTCGGACCAGCGGAGGAAGAGAAGGTCACATGGTTGGGTGATCTAAGGAGGATGCTTTGTTAAAGATGTTCGCCACTCCCTTGACCACACCATACTCCCACCTGGGCTGCTGCCTCAGCCATCACCAGAGTGGACCTAGTGAAATATAGTCAGCAGACATAGAAACAGAGGCAGTCCTGAAGAGTTGGGTTTGGGTTCACAACCTGTTGCTAAGGTGGGGAAAACTGGTGTTGCCTCCACCTTCATAGCCCACCACACGGGAGACAGAGGAGACACACAGAGAATAGGTAAGGACAGTGGAAGCTGGCCTAGTCCTCATTAAGCTGGTGTCTGTCCCCTCCTCTCCAGGTGCTCTGAATCTCATCTCCAAAGTGACAGACAGGGCTAATGAAAGCATGGAACAGGGGGTAAGTCCCACCATTGGCTTCTTCTCCAGGGTGGAGTCCAAGTTCTACTTCACTCTTCTCCTCTGCCTCGTGCCACCCCTCTGTCTGTCTCCTGGGACTCTGCAAAGAGCCTTGGGTTCTGGCTTGACACTTGTTGTATGAGCCTGAGGCTAAGTCCTAACCTGATGGGAGAATTCAGCAATCCATTAGTCATGTCTTTAACTGGTATAGAAGAGGGTGACTGTGGTATGTACACCAAGGCACTGCTCAGCACATGTGCGATGGCAGGTGCACAGGAACCCACACAGAATAGGAAGTGGAGTCTGGGGATGCTGCCTATGTAAGTCAGGCCTTGAGCTCAGGGGAGCAGTGATCATGATGTAAATAACCATGGATAATGGTTAGCAAGAAAGGAGGGTTCACAGGATGGAGTGTCCCAAAGTTAGGGTTTAGAGGAGCTAGGCTCACTTCTGATGAGAGGGCGTGCTCTGGAGACTCTGCATACATGTGTATGTAGATGGGAAGACAAAGAGGAAAGGGCCTGGGCAGAGGCCGGGGGTAGGAGACCTAAGGTACATCCGCTGTGTTTTGTCACCTAGCATGGCTGGTAGAACTAGTTCTGGGAACACGCTAGAGCTGGCTAGGGTGGGAAGCTGAAGGAACAGGCTTGAATACACAGGTTAGTTGCTGAGGCTGCTTCCAGGAGGTTCAAACTGTCACAGTCATCTGGTCCTCTTACCTGCCCACCCCCGCAAGAGGATCGGACCTCACTGTCAACTTTGGCATCCTATACATATAGTGAGGCTTCCTGAGTGCAGCTGAAAGATTGATGCTTAGAGGCCAGGACCCTGTCGCTGTAGCATCTGGTGGTGTTCTCCACATCCTGCTTCAGGAAGTCCTGTCTCTATGTTGACATGAACATGTCTCCCCTCCTCAGGGAAAGGTGAGGTCTAATACACAGTACTTATAGGAGGGATGGGGCAGCTATACCTGGCTCTCTCAAGGTGAGGCAAGTGCTGTGGTGGGAGACACAGGCAAGCTGCTTCGGGTGAGACACCCCTGTGCTTGCTTCCCATGAGCAATGCTCTCTCCACCCATTCCCAACTCCATGGTCTCCAGTAGCAATCTCCGCGCTCACCTCCCATGAGACCAGCTTCCACTGCAGTCCACTCTGGAGACCAGGGGGTGCTTGTCGCTCTGTGCCCAGCTCATTTCACTTAACATAGTGATCTCCAGTTCCCTTTCTTGTTTTAATGATGGGATTTTGATCTTTTTCAAGCCAAATCATACTCCATTGTGTGAATGGATGGTATTTTCTTTTCTTCTTATCTGTAGTCAGGCACTTATGCTTCTGTTTCTCTACTGTTGAGAGAAATGCTGCAGTAATCATGGGAGTGTGTGTGGAGTATGTGGGTGCCCATTCTGGCTGCTTTAGACATATCCAGTAGGATTGCTGGGTCGTACAGTAGTCTTAGTGGTTTGGAGATGGAGACTCCATAGGAATTACCAGAAGGTGTAACTTGCTGGCATTCCACCAGGGGTCTCTGTGTCCCACACCCCTTCCCCTCTTCTTCAATACTGCTCATTCTTCTAAGGAAGTTGGTGTCTCATGGATCTGGTTTGTGTTTCCCAGTGATGAGTGGCTGATGTTGAACACTTTTACATACACCTGTCAGCCATGGGTATGCTGTCTTTGCAGAAATGTCCACCCACAGCCATAGTCATTGTATTGCTGCTGCTGTTGTGTTTGTTCTGAGACAGAGATCCGCCTGCCTCTGCCTCTCATGTGCTAGGATTAAAGGCATGTACCACCTCTCCTAGCCCTTAGCCCACCGTCAAACAACCATCTCCAGAATGTCTTCATCTTCCCAGACTGAAATTCTGTCCTTAAACACCACCCCCACCCAAGCCCTAGAGCCCATCCTGTGACTTTCTGAACGTATTTTATTTTTTAGAACAATTTTTAAATTACAGAAAATCTTAAGAAGATAGTTCCAAGAGTTCCCATGGGATCTACTGTTTCCCCATTGTTAATGTTTTCTATGAACGTGGAGCCCTGGTTGTGTTAAGAGCCAGTATGGAAACGGCATTATTACCCATAGTTCTCACAGGCCCAATGCCCTGTTCCAGTATCTGTCCCTTTGGTTGTTATATCTTTGAAGGCTCCACTTGGAGCCAGTTTCTCAGATGTTCCCTTACTTTGATGACCGTGAAGGTCATGAGGGAGCAATGTCAGGTGTACTACGGGTATCCAGTGTTGGAGTCTGATGTTTTCCTCTTTATGAGACCAGATTTGTGGGTACATGGGGACGAGATCACAAAGGTGGGATTCCATCTTGTCCTGGCATGTTGTGATCCTGGTCACCTAACTGAGTTTGTGTGTCCCTTCCCATGGTCACTGGGAAAAAAGTCACTGTGCACAGTGTAAGTGGTACAGACAAACCTGTTCCCTCTTCTTTAAGCTAACAACCTCCTAAGTGTTCTGGAATCATTTGTAGGAGATGTCTCTTCCTTCTCAATGATGGGTGCAGTCCATCTCCAAACATTTATGTTGGTACCAATTCATGATTATTTATTTTAACCCACATTGATTTATTTATTTCTCAAATAGAGAAGGGTCAAGATAAAACATTTTAAAACCCACAATATTAAGAATGGGAGAATTCCTTCAGCAAGAATGGTTCTGGAGTACTCTCCCAGCTAGCCTATGCTCTCCCTTGGAGGATTCAGCCAGTCTCTTGTTAGTTCCTTCATTCCTCTGTCATTTGTTCATCTGTCACCTCCTTAACCAAAAAGTCAGGACCTGCCAGACTCGTTCGCCTTCCTTCCTTCCATGTCTCTCCAAGGAAGAGAATGAGAGAGCGCTCAGGGGTGAAGCTCAGAAACAGAGTGAAGAGAGGGGTGTGTGTCCACTGACCTATGTGTAGACATGTGGATGGATATTCTGAGTATTTCATACCTAATCAGTGATCCACTCGGATCACCCAGATGGCTCTAGCTGCTCAACTTACCAAAAACCCTCACTCCACAAGAAAGAACCTGCCTCCCACCATCCATCTCCCAAGTAGTTAACGGTGCAGTTTACCTTCACCTTTGAAAAATACTTGTCAACCTCCCAGATAGCCTGTTGGTTAGTTGTCTGATAACATTACATCTGTAGTCACAGCAACATTGGTTCAGATCCCAGTCCTTCTGCCAGATCAGTTATTAAATGTTTAAAAAAAGAGAAAAAAGAAAAATATTTGTCCTGGATATTAAAAGCTGGCCTGGTCCACTTTTTTCTGAGTAACTTGAAGATGGCGCCCCACCGTCTTCTGACTCACACAGTCTCTATTAAGAACGTCATTATGATGCTTATGTTTGCCCTCTGTGGTGTGTGTCCTTCCCTTCTGAATGCCATGATATCTTCTCTGTTAGCTGGGCACAGTAGCTCATGCATATCATCCCAGAAGTTAAGAGGCTGAGACAGGAGGATGGCTACAAGTTCAAGGCCAGCTTAAGCTACATAGCAAGAGTGCGCACAGACACACAGACACACACAGACACACACACACACACACACACACACACATACAGAGAGAGAGAGAGAGAGAGAGAGAGAGAGAGAGAGAGAGAGAGAGAGAGAGAGTTTGATTTGGGGAAGGATGTTAAGGAGATCCTTAAGGGGAATGGGCTGTGTTGGGCCTGCCCGTCTCCACTTTCTTGGTTGGATCTGGGCTTTGTTGGGCATTCATTTATTTTGGGAAAGTCTCTAGGATGGTTGGTGGTATTATCTTGCCACCCTTAATTTCCATCCCCCCATACATACTCCTTTCTTTCTTTTTTTGTGTATGTATACATACTCACAACATGTACATGTTTATGGAGGTCAATGTTGGTGTCTTAATTGCTTTCCACCTTTTTTTAAAAATTAGTTCTTTGAGGTTTTAATACAAGGTATTCTGATAATATTCAACCTCTTCCCCCAGAACCAACTCCCTCCTCTCCCTACCTTGTGTACTTGCTCCCAACCCCCTTTCTCCCTCCCCATCTGGTCCAGTCAGTGCTGGCAATACATAAATTCTTGAATATGTGGCTTTCTAAAGGAACCCGGTGGACATACTGGGGATCTCATCCTTAAAGAAAACGGACTCTTTCTACTCGTTCCTACCAATTGCCAGCATCTCCTCGGTTAGGAGTGGTACCTCATGCTCACCTTCCCTCTCTCCAGGCTAGCTTGGGTTTTTTCAAGTCCACACTGTCACAACTGCAATGAATTCATCTGTGCAGCTGGCCCGTTGAGTCTGGAAAGCAGTTTTCCCGTAGTCATCCCCTGCCCCTGGCCCTTACAGCCTGCAGTCTCTTATTCTCTGCACCCTGACCAATGGCGGGTGCCCACTGCTGACAGCAGCTTCTCTGATGAAGGTTGAGAGATGCACTGATCTTACAGCAATAGTTATTGGGCATCACTTTACTATGATGTCCATCTGGCAGAGTAACAGTGCTGAGCTCCCCGCTGGGGCCTGTGACCAACCTTGCCATGGCTTCTTGGCCCTAGTGATGGTGCCAGGGATAGGTTTCATTTTGCAGAGTGGGCCTCCACCCTTTTTTAAAAGGCAGAGTCTCTCTATGTAGCTCTGGCTGTCCTGGAACTCACTATGTAGATTGGGGTAGCCTTGAACTCAGAGAGATCCACCTGACTCTGCCTCCCAAGTACAAGGATTAAAGACACCTGGTAACCCACTTTATTTTTTAAGACAGAGTCTCTCACTGACCCTGGAACTCACTGATGCAGCTAAGCTGGCTGGCCAGTATCCATGTCTCCAGTGATGGGATTGTAGGTACCACACCCAGCCTTTACATTGGTATAGGAGATTGGACTTGGAGATTCGTGTATGCATTCATAGCAAGCACTTTAGCCACTGGTCCATCTCCCCAGTCCTCTGTTTTCACTGTGTACCAGTGATCTACGTGGCTTCCAGCTCTTCCTTTCAGCTTTGTTCAGTTCATAGACAAACCCGTGAAGAGTTTCCATGTCTGGTATTGTAGGTTGCGTGGTTTTTGTTTTTTGTTTCTTAATTCCCCTGAACTCCCCTGTGAGGTCAGCAGCCTTGACGAAGGTCTCCATCTGCTACATGGTATCCACCTTTGCACCAGACCATCTAACAGAATATTTACTTTGGTCCTTTGCTCAGAGCTCCAACACCTGTCACCCTCAATGAATGTGTAGGATGCTTTCTCTCCAAAAAAAAAATGAGTCGGGTTTGTCTTCCTTCCTGGTTTAGTATTTTAAAATTTCCACTATTTATTATTATTCTGTGTATATGGGTGTTTTGCCTGCATGTAAGTCTATGTCCCTCATGTGTGTCTGGAGCCTGTGGAGACCAGGAGAGGTCATTGGATCCCCTGGAACTGAAGTTACACATGGTATACGGTTATGGGGCCTCAACCCCAGGTCCTGTGGATAGCAGCTGGTGTCCTCTGCTGAGCTATCTTCTCAGCCGACCCAACCCACAACCTAACTTGGTTTTGGATGTGTGTTCCCATGATTTTTTTTTCTTTAAGAAATAGCATGTCTGCCTGGAGCGATGATGGCTCAGTAGCTAAGAGCAAGCACTGGGTGCTCTTCCAAAGGACCGGGCTTTGATTCCCAGCTCCTGCATGGCAGCTCACAACCGTCTGTAATTCCAGCTCCAGCATCCAACATCCTCACCCAGGCATACATGTAGGCAAAGTGCCAATCCCCATAAAATGAAAAAAAAATTAAAAAGAAGAGGAGTTAAAGTGCCATGTCTTTAAAGGGCTGGAGAGATGGCTCAGTAGTTAAGAGCACCGACTGTTCTTCCAAGGTCCTGAGTTCAAATCCCAGCGACCACATGGTGGCTCACGACCATCTGTAAAAGGGCATGTCTAAAGTCAGTGACAGTGTACTCACATACATGAAATAAATAAATAAATCTTTTAAAAAAAGAAAAAGAAATAGCATATCTTTTATTTGCTATTTGATAACTTTATACATATACAGATGTATTTTGATCATGGCTACCCCAAGCTCCCTCCTAATCCTCCCAACATCCCTGGTACCCATCTCTCTATGTCCTTTTTTATCATCACCGTAACTCGTGAGACCAATTAGTTCTTCCTGCTGGAGTGTTGGCTGATGTCGCTAGTGTGGTATCGGGTGGGTCTTAGGCAGGCAACCGTAGCTACTGTGGGTTGATGAGTGCAATGGCCACATCACGTCTAGAAGATGGCACTCCTCTCCATCATCCTGTCCTTGGACTTCTTCTGTCCCCCACCCCACCCCTTTTTTATAGAGTGCTCTGAATCTTAGGAGTAAGGGGCGGATGTAGATTTTCTGCTTACAGCTGAACACTCAGTCATCATTTAAACTCAGCGTGTTAACAATTAAGAGTCTGGCCACTGTAGAGCGAAGCCTCTCTGACCAAGATTGAGGGTAGCATTCATTTAGATGTATAAACATGAACATTTAGACAACACTTCGACAACATGTCCCCTTATCAAGGCAACAGTAGTGGGCTCCCTCCCAGGGCCTATTTAAAAATATAGACTTTTGGGGTTGGGGATTTAGCTCAGTGGTAGAGCGCTTGCCTAGCAAGCACAAGGCCCTGGGTTCGGTCCTCAGCTCTGGAAAAAAAAAGAAAGAACGAAAGAAAGAAAAGAAAAAAAAGACAGACTTTTGGCTAGGGTACAGTAACAGACGTGACTTCCCTCCTGTGGAAATCCAATCCAAAAGTGGCTGGTTACTTCCCTAGCCTTCGTGCCACGATTGTACCAGTGCACACATCATGCCTAGAAGGTCGGTATTGTAGAATGCAACGTTTGTGTCTGAGCAATCCCTTTGATGGCTTTTCTCCTCCAGCAGAGGAGATAGCCCTGGGAAAGCTAGCCATCCAGGAGGACGTTTTCAGGTCGGTTCCAGCTTGGTTTCTTCCTGCCTTGCAACCAAAGTGTCCTGTGACTCTTGGTTGAATGCCAGGCACTATGAACATAAGCTCTATGGAGGCCGAGAGAAACAGCATTTGCATCTTGGTTTTGGTTATACTGTATGTGGTGGGACGCAGGGAGAGTGACCAGTTGATTCAGTCCGGTCATAGGTTATGTTGGGTCTGGGAATAGTCTGATCTCCATCCTTCTCAGCCTCAACTTCCTCCACAGTTCATGTGTCTGTGGGGCCCTAAGTGCTGAGTTCCCCCTTACATACATGTCCAGTCTGTTTCCAGAAATCTCTGTAAGCAGGAGGGCCCTCTCCCCATGCATACCTTCTCTGAGGGAGGGCATGACTGGCTGACTAGTGCTTTGTGGCAGCCCCATTCTACCTTGGGCCTGAGGCTGGGCTTGGACAGGTCCTTGCCCATTCTCTTGGAGAGTCAGCTTCTGTGTGATATCAGGGCACAGCACAGAGCCCTCTTCTCAGAGCACATAGCCTTTGCCTGAGAGGCTGGTGGGCTTCTGGCCTCCCCAGTGCTAAAACCTTATACTCAGCTTGCTCAGTACCATTTCACAGGACTCTGACCCCCATGTGCCCTCAGTGCCTGACAGACACATAGAAGAGAGTTTGCCAGTTGGGTCCCATCCATAGTGTTCATTACCCTGAATTATGTTACCAGCCCACACTTGACCTTCACAAAGTCAAGGACATTTCAACTGCTGTCTTTTCAAAAATAATTTCTTTTTAAACATGTATTGTGTTCATACGCTCAAAGATCAGAGAAAAAACAACTCATGGAGTTCTCCTTTTCCACCAAGTGGTTTCTAAGAGTTTGAACTTAAGTCAGCATGCTTGGGAGCAATTGCCGCTACCCACTGAACCATCTCTGGCTGGCCCCCCATTCTTATTACTTCCATCTTCCAGCCTCCGCTTCCTCCCACTGTAGCCAAAAGTGTGACAGTCCCTCTGTCTGTCTTTCACCTCTGGGAAATCCCAGGCTTGAGGAGCCCATGCTGTCATTTCTAGGAGCTTGGATTTAGACTGGTCTTTTCTGAGCTGTTCTCCTCCAAAGTGGAAACAATGTCCTCTTACGGAGGATACACAGCGCCTAGTAGGGGAGTGAAGGGGTAACCATCTCCTGTGCCTGCCCACAGGAAAACCTGCAGAAGCTGGTCCACATCGAGTACAGTGTGCGGGGCCAAGGGGACCTCCTCCAGCCAGGAAGGGTGAGTGCTGCCTGGGTAAGGACAAGGGCCAGCTTGACTCTGACTCTGATAAGGACAAGGGCCAGCTTGACTCTGATAAGCCCATTGTTCGGCTGGGCTGGTCCCAGACGGGTCTGGCTGCAGGTGCTGTTTAGGAGAGGTGGGGGACATGGTGCACCACCCTGGAGCTTGTCTGCACCCCTCCTTGCATGGTGCCCTCTGGGGTAGTTAAAGAAACAGTGCCAGTCAGTTCTGCTCACCATAGCTGCCCTCGGGTAAGCTCTCCAGTGAGGGAAAAAAAAAATGTGTCCAGTGTTTTTAGCTCCAAGTTGCCAGGAAAGCAGAGATCAGAGTAGCTCTCTCTCAAAGACAAGCCCCCAAGAAAGCAGCATAAAAATAGCATTCTTAACAAAACAGGGGCTGGGGTGGCACTCGGGAGCGGAGCACATGCATAGCATGTGCAAGGTCCTGGGTTCTATGCCCAGAAAGGGAAGGGTGGGAGAGAGATTGATTGATTTGCTTTTTAGCTTCCAGATGGAAAACACGCAACTTAGCTCAGAAAACAGCTAAAAGTGTGATCACTGCCAGTTGGAATGAGGGAGTAGGCCACATCGGCAGGACGGTGCTAGTCTAGGATTCTTTGAAATCTCCTGACTGAGAGATCCTGTGCTCTGAAATCCTTGCTAAGCCTTTGTTTGTATCCTTCCGAAGGATGGGGCCAGTTACTGTCCACAGGTCCAGATGTTCAGCAAGCTTCAAAGGGCATGTTATGAATGGACCCCTTGTAGTGCTCTTTAGGGAGGGAGTCACGAGCAGGACTCATACTCGATGACTGGAGTGTGCTGCTGTGTGAGGACATTTCCAGAAGGCGGGACTGCCCAGCTTGGGTTCCTGGGCCGGGAGTCTCTATAAGCTGTCACTGGGTTCTCTGGCAGCCATAGTCACTGCTTCCTACATAGAGCCTTCCCAGACTTTCTCATTCCACTTCTGAGGTTGGTTTCTCTCCCTACAGGAGTTCCTGAAGGAAGGAACACTGATGAGGGTGAGAGGGAAAAGCCGACACCCCCGGCACCTGTTCCTGGTAAGCACTGGAGACAGGGCAAGCCCCGCCATTGCCTTCCTAGGGCCAGCATTTGGTGACCAAGACAGCCTTCAGGGTGTAAAGATGAACCTTCAAAACAAAACAAAACAAGACAAAAGCCCCACTGCTTATATGTTATTTCAGCGGTTGGGGGACATGGAGTGTAGGTGTTGAAATGAATAGCTCATATGCCTGAATGGTTCATATGCCTACCATAATCCATTCAAACCAGGGCTTTCTTCTGGTACTATAACTACACTCAGGCACTTTCTGTGGTGTATACAACAGCAGAAGGGTGAGGAGAGCAGCTTGTCTAGGTTCCTCAACAGATAGCCAAGACCCAGAGGAGTAGCCAGGGTTGAGTCTCCAGTCCATCACTCTGTGCAGGTGAGCATACATGACACATCTGAGGACACAGAACCACACTTTGAACATTAGGGGCTATCCAAGACCTTTGGGTGAGCAATGACAACCCAGGGTCTCATGCTACAAGTAGCTCTTCGCTCCAACCTAGGATCCCAAGACACTCCACCTTCTGTGTTGCCTACCTCTAGAACAAGTGTCTGAGACAGTCAGGATTTAAAGAGGAACGGCAAGATCCACCTCCCGGTTCTGGAGGTACCAGTCCTTGATCGGGTGGCCTTGTAGCTTTGGGCCTATAGCCAAGTAGCACAACAAGGCAGAGCCATCGTTCACCTCATGGCTAGGGAGCAAAAGACAGGAAGGGGAAGGGGTTGGGTTCCCGCAGTCTCCTCAAGGTCATGCCACGATGACCTAACTTCCTCTCACTAGGACCTACCCTCTCAGGGTTCCATTCCTCCCAACAGTGCCATCCTGTGGACTACTCTTTCAATACAGAGGCCATTAGGGAATCCCCCAAGGGCCTGCTGTTTTCTGGGTATCTGTTTCCACATTCCTGTCCCTCTCACTGCCGTTCTTGTGACCGTCGATGGGGCTGCCTGCACCTGCCTCCCCACACTCCCAGAGCTTTATATAGCATGATGGTAGTGCAGCTACGAGCTCTGTGCACCCAGCACTCACTGAGCAACATCTCCAGACTGGAACATGAGCATAGAGATCACTTACAGCCTTGTCCTCAGCCTTCAGAATATAATGGGAAGGAATCACATCGACTCACAGCCAAGAATCAGGAGATGAAACAGAGAGAGTCTTGGGAATAGACAATCAGTGGAGGTGGAAGAGGGTCACACACTGAAATGAAAGCAGACACCGCAGCTGTGCCCAAGGATCGGCTGGGTGTCCCCACCAAGGGCCTTGTGCATTTCCTCAGGAGGCTGCCTCGATTAAACCATGAAGCAAGGGAGGACGCCTGTTTTCTCTTACTACCGTGTGCGTCCCTGGGATTGAACTGGGGCCATCAATCTTGGCAGCAATTGCTCTTACCCACTAAATCAATTGCTTTTACCCATCTCACTGGCTCCTACTTTATTTCATTTCTTTCTTTTTAAAGGCCTGGTCTCAAGCACAGTGTAGCCCTGGTTGTCTTGGAACTTGCCATGCAGACTGTGCTGGCTTCTAATGCACAGATTCACATGCCTTTGTCTCCTGAGTGCTAGAATTAAAGACATGGCCACCTCACCGGTGCCCACTTCCTTTCTCAACTATTTTGTTTGCAGAGTCCTGTGTGGCAGTCTTCAGATCCATGTTGGTCTTCCTTGGCTAGTGTATATACCGTTGTATGATTACCGCTTGGATCAGTATTGGGTGCATTTGCAATGCTTCCAGAAAGCTCCACTAACACTGGCAATCAGTCTTCCCCACTCCCAAGTGACCCAGGCACTGACTGGCCTGATTGTGGTCACTTTGGGTGGGACTTTCACATTAAGGCTGTACTTACGGTATCTGGCCTTCTCCCTCAGAATGCCTGTGACCCTATCACGTGGCGACAGTCTGGCAGCCTGCTCCTCTGGGTTGTTGTGTGGTATTTCACAATCCATCCGGACCGTGCATTCTTTATCCGTCAACTGTCAAGGACTTTTGGTTAGTTCCCCCTTTGGGGCTACTTTACATAAAGCTTCTCTGACACTTGGTCCAGAGCATTGGCAAATGTGCCAAGTCCCCTTGAGCATCCCTGTAGGAGTAGAGTTGTCATGACGTGTTCACAGTACGGCTTTGCTCCTTGCCACGGTGTCACAGAGGACTGCCAGGTGCCTGCACCCCAGAGCCCAGGGACCTGCTATGTGTAGCGCTTGCTGCAGTCTTCAGGGCTAGGACTGGTGTGACTGAGTGGGTGCCTTCTCTGCAGATGAATGACACGCTCCTGTACACGCACCCCCAGAAGGATGGGAAGTACCGTCTGAAGAGCTCGCTACCAGTGGCCAACATGAAGGTAGATATCGAAAACCAGGTACCCTGGGAGGGGAGTGTCATCACGGGGACATGCTGGAGATGGCACCAGCCTTTCTCCTCTCCACTGAGGCCCCAGCATACAGCGTTCACTACAGTGTGCTGCAGGTTTAAGCACAGGGCTACCCAGATACAACTGGGGGTCAATGACACACTCTCAGAGTGCATGGGGCATGGAGAGGAAAGGGTCACCTCACAAGGAGGGCAGTAAATGCAGGAAGTGCTTGGAGGGAGCAAACAAGCAGGTTTAGGTTACACTGTTAAATGTGTAAGAGATGTAGACCACATTAAAACCCTCTGCACCATCTGGACGCTGGCTCGGTGGCATGAATCAGTGCTGAGCCCACTTCAGCGCGCACCTCTAGAACCTTCCTGTCTTCCCAAACGGAAACTGTCTCCATTAAACACTGAGTCCTGCTCATTCTCTCTCTATGAATTTGACTGGTTGAATGACCTCATGTAGGTAGAGTTTCAGCATTCGTCTTCTTGGAGCTGGCTGGCTTCACTTAGCCTTGAGTTCAAGGTTTCTGTGTGGAAGCTTGGTCAGTCACCTTCATTTTCTGGGCACCCCCATCTACCCTCTCTGTCTATTTCTCTGTGTGCATCTCTATTTTATGTCTCTTTTGTCTCTGTCTGTCTGTTTCTCCTCTGTGTGTGTGTGTCTGTGTGTGTGAGTGTGTGTGTGAGTGTGTGTGTGTCTGTGTGTGTGAGTGTGTGTGTATGTGTGTGTCTGTGTGTGTCTCTGTGTGTGTGTATGTGTGTGTGTCTGTGTGTGTGAGTGTGTGTGTGTGAGTGTGTGTGTGTCTGTGTGTGTGAGTGTGTGTGTATGTCTCTGTGTGTGTGTATGTGTGTGTGTCTGTGTGTGTGAGTGTGTGTGTGTGAGTGTGTGTGTCTGTGTGTGTGAGTGTGTGTGTATGTGTCTGTGTGTGTGAGTGTGTGTGTCTGTGTGTGTGTCTGTGTGTGTGAGTGTGTGTGTCTGTGTGTGTGAGTGTGTGTGTCTATGTGTGTGTCTGTGTGTGTGTCTGTGTGTGTCTGTGTGTGTGTCTGTGTGTGTGTGTCTGTGTGTGTGAGTGTGTGTGTGAGTGTGTGTGTCTGTGTGTGTCTATGTGTGTGAGTGTGTGTGTGTGTGTGTGTGTGTGCATGCACACCTTTTCTGTCTTCATCCACCACTGAACACTTCAGCTGCCGTATGCACAATGTGTAGACTAGCATGGTTTATCTTGGTCTTAAACATGAGGGTGCGTGGGCACTTTGGGGAATTCTTGGGACAGAGAACAGCTTAGAAAGTTAATTTTGATGCCATCTGAGAATGGTGTCTGAGAAGGGGATGCAGAGAAGGCAGAACAGCTTGGAGTGAAAACATCCATGCTGATCAGAACCCTGTCCACCCACGACCAGTGGGCAGAGCTGTCTGTGCTACTCCACCTCCCACCCTGAAGCAGATACCGTTGGTTTTCCTTGCAGGTCAGTCGCCCTGTGATGGACAAAGTGCCCTATGCTCTGAAGATCGAAACTCCCGAGTCTTGCCTGACACTGTCTGCAAGGTATGAGGAGCCGTATTCCAGCTACAGTGCCCTCTGCTGGCCTCTCTGGGCACTGCATTGCGTGTTCCACTTAGATACACGCAGGCAAAACACACATAAAAATAAATCTTTTAAAACGAAGATAAAGTTAAGACTTGAGGAAAATGTGAGAGTTATGTGTACACAACACACAGAAATACACACAGGTATGGACATGCGTACACACATATGTTCACATATGCATGCAGAGAGAAAATAATAGCCAAAAGAAAAGAAAACAAAAAACTCCTGAGGTCTGGGGCTTTGCTCAGTAGTAGAATGTCTGCCTCACATACTCAGAGCCCTGGTTCAGTCTTCAGCAGCACAAAACCAAATATAAATGCCAGTTCCCTTGCCCAGGGGACTGTGGGCCCCATGAAGGATCTCATCAACAAGTGTTAGAGATGATCGGCTCTGCATGAGACCCTTGGGTGTGTTGTGTGCTCAGTGGGCTGTCAGCCTTGGCAGGGCAAGAGCAAAGTGATGAGTGGTTGCCCATCCCTGACCTCTCAGTATGTGGGAGGACGCTGTAATTAAAACAACATGAGTCAGTTGTCAGATAAACAAAATCCACTTCTCACAGTCTAGGAGTTGGGAAATGCAAGACCAAGGTGCCGGTCCCTTTGTTATCTGGGGAGAGCCCAGTGTCTGTGGCACCTGCTTGCTGTAATCCTATAGAATAGAAGGGACAAAGGGGGTCCCACAAGGGAGAGGGAAGACTTCCTTGAGGAAGTGATTTCTGGGATGGCTCCACGGTCTCTCCTCACTGCTTGATGCAATCAGGGGCCTCTCGACTCAGTGTGAAGCCTCTGTGTGCCCAGCCATGACAGGATGGTGACAGACCACAATGATCCTGACTGGGACCCTCTGCCTGTCTGTCCTGTGGTCTGGAGTACCAGCTGCCATTGATAGGTCTGCCCAGTGGCGATGGGTTATACGCCCCCTTTAAGCAGTGTGATCCTGGCTACCTACCTTACCAAAGTGGTGCCATTTCCCTGCCTAGGCTTTTCTGTGCTGTGGGAAGCTCCAGTGTAGGGCGAGGGCGACACCTAGTGGATACTGAGAATTTTCACCCAGCTTCCTCCTGGGTGGCCTTCAGCTCTTTGGGCAGAGAGAGGCTTGGACATAGGGCTAGACTCAGGCCCAGAGGCTGCTGAGCAAGGACTCACAGCAAGAGAGAGGGTGCCGAGCAGAGCCACGGCACCCCGGCTCACCAAGCCTGTGCCTACAGCTCATGTGCCGAAAGGGACGAGTGGCACTACTGTCTGAGCAGAGCCCTCCCGGAGGACTACAAGACTCAGGCGCTGGCTGCCTTCCACCACAGCGTGGAGGTAAGTGGGGGCTGCCCCAAGGTTCCCAGGGTGGGTCCTGCCATATCCAACTTACAGAAAGATAACAGGTGCCTCCTGTCCTGGCCAAATCCTCCTACCTACCATGCTCTTGCTGAAGCATGGCCACCCATAGTTCAACCCAGGAGCATGCCTTGCCGTCTGACCAGCAGACCAAGGGATGCAGGAGACTTTACTCAGAATTAGGGAGAAAGGGACTGCACTTTACCAGCTGTCCCTTGGGTTCTCTCCTGACTGTGCTTGCTGACTGCCGCAGATCCGGGAGAGGTTGGGGATCAGCCTCGGGGAGAGGCTCCCCACCCTGGTGCCTGTCACGCATGCCATGATGTGCATGAACTGCGGCTGTGACTTCTCGCTCACCGTGAGGCGCCACCACTGCCATGCCTGTGGCAAGGTGAGTGACAGACTGGGGTGAGGGTGCGCTGAGGGGAGGAGGTGGCGGAGGGAGGGGGAATATTCCTGTTTGTGGGGCTCAGGGAGCCAGAGGAAGAGGAGTTCAAGGCCAGTGTGAGAGGTAGAGCTTGTTCCTGCCCATATTACCAAGATCCACCCATCATGGCAGTCCTGGACCCCTTCTGCCAACACCACATCATGTAAGAACACTGCAGCACTCACCATTATGGTCATTGGAGGGTAGAGAGTGTTATTTTATGGCGATGGGCACAGCTCTTCAGAAAAGCAGGCACTTGCTCAGAGACACTTTACAGCCCAGACTGGAAAAGCAGGGGTCCACATGGCACCAAGCAGCTAGGAACCTGGGGCTCCCTGGAGGAGGGGAGGGCTGGGCTAACAAACTGAGAGGATGACTGACAACTTCCATGTGTGTTCCCAACATGGCGTCAGATTGTGTGCCGGAACTGCTCTCGAAACAAGTACCCACTGAAGTGCCTCAAGAACAGGATGGCCAAGGTCTGCGATGGCTGCTTCCGGGAGCTGAAGCTGAGGAACGGGCCCGTCCCCGGCCCCATAAGAGGTAGCTTTGCAAATCCTTGCCTTCTCCAGGCCTCATGACTTCTCCCCCAGCTCTCACGACGCCTCTGTGGCTGGGTTCCTGCTTCAGTCACCTGTTTTCTCCAGAAGAAGAGAGAGGAGGTTTCGCATTAAAGGCAGCCCCTGAGGAAGCCAAGGCTCAAGACCTGGGTTCCATGGGAACCTGACAGATGCTGTGTCCCTCTGAAGGCAGGGCCGCTGTGGCTGCTCATCAGGGATGATTCTCTGGGGGCATTCAATAGGCCTATGTTCTGTGGAACTTTTTTTAAAAATTGCTTTTAAATTGATTTTAATTTTCCTACACGGATACATATGCATGTGAGTTCGGGTACCTCAGAAGGCCAGAATAAGGCCTTGGATCTCCTGGAACTGGAGTTACAGGCATCTGTGAGCCATCTGATATGGATGCTGGGAACCAAACTCAGGTCTTCCGCAAGAGTAGATGTGTTCTTAACTACCGAGCCATCTCCCCAGCTCCCTGTAGGACTTCTGGGAGCATTCCATGAGCCTGCTGTCTTTGGAATCTTGTGGCATGTTTGGGAGGCCACTAGGGAGGGGGCTTGTGAGTCAGGGAAGGAAAGAGAGTCCCTTAGGAGCTAAACTGACCCCCTGAGACTTGGTACATAAGTGACAAGCTGTGCCCCGAAGTATCAGGCACAGGAGACAGCAGATGTATCTTGGGCTTTTTTGAGGCCACACCAAGGTCTTCAGGGGAAGCATAGTCCTGCTGGTGGATCCAGGACAAATTGTTCAGTGGCCCCCATGCTCCAGAGCCTCTGCACGGCACCAGCAGGAAGAAGCCTGCCAGACATCCTGGGCCCATCTACTCCCACTCCCACTCCCACCCCCATGAGCCTTGGAGAGACTTGAGCCGGCATTCCAGACAATCTCTCCCCTGGCTTTTCACCTCTGCAGAGCGTCCGGTCAGCATGAGTTTTCCACTGTCCTCATCCCGCTTCTCCTCGGGCAGCACCTTCTCCTCTGTCTTCCAGAGTATTAGCCCTTCAACTTTCAAGAAGCAGAAAAAAGTCCCTTCGGCTTTGGCTGAGGTAAGGTGTACACGAGAGACAGTAGTTTGGGAGGTTCTTGTCCCCTGAAGGTATGCTCAGACCTCCTGTTCCCAGCCTGGCCGGGCTCTTCTGGACAAACAGAACTCCTCCCTGGAAAGAACCGGATACTGAGCCCAGGTAGTGCATCGCTAAGGACAATCCTGTCTTCAGAAGACACCTATGGGCTGCAGAGGAGCTTGAGAGGCATCGTGCGCCCTTCCTTGCCTTTCTTTTTTTCCTTCCCCATCTTGTAGAATTAGAGCCCATAGGGCCTGCTCAGGCCGCTGGTGAGCTGCGATCACAGCTAATTGTCCCATGTCAGCATTTGTGAGCCCCATGTGTTCCTGGGCTGCAGGAAGAGGACAGCACAGAACCTCCCTGAGGCTGAGATTGTGCAAGAAACCCCAAAACTGGCTGAGCACAGGTCCATCACACAGGTAGAGACCCCAAGTAACATGCGCCCAGGAGGAGAGCCTTTGAAGCCAAGAGGTGTGACCAGCTGCTTTCAAGTCCCCATTAATAGGCATCTTCAAGCAGTGGGTGTGAAGGGAGGGAAGATCCGTGGATGAGTGCTATTTCAGCCATTAACTCATTCCATTTGCCAACTGAAGATCGTGGAAATACGACTAGGTCATAGCTTAGTGGTGAAGTGCCAGCCTATCAACAGTGTGTAAAGATGGGGTCACTTCCCCAAAATCTTGAAAATAATGGACACAGGGTAAAAAAGAAAATCTGCAAAACACATGAAACAATATAGAATAGAAGCGAGCTTCTCTACCTCTCCAGCCATGACCAGAAGGGCTCTTCAACGAATGTCCGCATGTTCGCAATACAGAAACGTGTTCACTGATCCTGGTTTACTTCTACCAGCTCCTTGGAGATGAGCATCCCACAGCTCCACTCCCAGTACCCTCTCCCATTGCTGGGGCTCTGCCTCTGCAGCATGGCTTCTCCGGGGAAAGAGGAGGAAACCTATGTGAGCACCTGAGTATCTAAGCTCCCAGGAGGTTGTGGGATCAGATCTGTGCTCCATCAGGGCAGGTGGGGCCAGAGCCCAGGCAAGAGTTAGGGGGTCCTCATGCCTTGGGCCAGGACAAAATTAACCCATTTCCTTTCCAACCTGAGCTGGTTGTAGCTTCTAAGTAGAGTGTGTGCTGAGAGTCCCAAGTGTTATCCTCCTTTAAGCTGAAGGGGACTGAACTTCAGGAAGTGCCTTGTTTCTCAGGGCCTCGGTTCCCATCTATAAAAGGAGAAAATCAGAAGAAACTATCCCTGAACTTGGCCATGTTGCTCTCCATGTTGCACTCACTGTAAGTCAGGCATGTCTGTCTGTCTGTCTGTCAGGATATCTCATGACTAGTAAGAAACTAGAGGCCCTCTAGAGGTCAGTAAATTGCCTGGTGATATCCATAGTTACTGCTGGACCCCGGTGAGAATCCCAGAATCCAAGGCAAACTGGGGATCTCTTTTGTTATCTTTGCTTTCTGGTGCTCATGGTGAAACCCAGGGCCTCATACATGCTCACACAGTGTTCCAGAGCCCCAATCAGTGTTAGCCACTGAGCCTGTACAGCAGAATGTCACCTAAACACTGGCAGTAGTATGACACAGTAGGGCTGCATCTAGTCCACCAGTCAGGAGCCCCACCCCAACCCCTTATACCTGTTAGGTAATAGGTACAAGATTCCCTCCTAAGTGTGAGATGTTCTAAGCTAAGGTCAAATCTGTTTTGCAGTCTGGTGTGTGTGTGTGTGTGTGTGTGTGTGTGTGTGTGTGTGTGTGTGTGTGTGTGTGTGATCCCAGTAGAGGCAGGTCTTCTGGAGGCGGCTTTGGATTTTCACATAGGCTTCTTAGGCCCTGAGGCAGTCTTGCTGACCAGAAGAGCCCAGAGACCAGCTTTCCCATTCCTCCACTGATGGTCTGCCCAGCCATTTTGACTGTTTACCTGTTTTGCTTCCCTTCCACCAGGTGGCTGCATCAGGAGAGGGCTCTGCCATCAGCGGCTATTTGAGCCGCTGTAAGAGTGGCAAGCGGCGCTGGAAGAAACTCTGGCTTGTCATCAAGGGCAAAGTACTCTACACCTACCTGGCCAGTGAGGTAGAGTTCTTCCTGCAGCTATTCTCTTAGGGAGGCCTGTGTTAAGGATGTGTGTGACTGGGGTGGGGGGTGGGTGGAGGAGGAGTAGGGGTGGAGGGGCGGCCAGCTGCAGTCTTTGTGTGTCTTGTCACTTGCAGGCAGGAGTCCTGCACCCTGAGACCTCTTCTGGTGGCAATCAAGTCTTTATGCTGGAGTGTGGGTGTGAACACTCACAGAGTACTTAAATGTCACAGGCTTAGCAGCCAGGACAAAGTCACAAGAGAAAACTCATTTCTGCTTCGATCTTGGTTGCTTGTAGCAGCTCAAAGAAAACTGCTCCCTGTGTGCCTGTCCATTGCTTTTACTAAAATAATTGAGGGTTCCAGGGAGGCTTCTAAATACATGCACATTGCTACTTGTATAGGACATATTGGTTTTAGTTTCTAAACTACAAGCAAGGGTTGGGGCTGCAGCTCGGTCGGGAGAATGCTTGCCCAACATGCAGGAAGCATGGGGTTCAGTCCCCATCCCACATACTCACTATGGTGGTGCAAGCCTGTAATTCTAGCACTGAGATGGGTGGGTGGGGGCAGAAGTTTAAAGTCATCCTCAGCGACATCGTGAATTCAAAGCCAGCCTGGACAATATAAGCTCCTATCTCAAAAATAAAATACAAACAAGAGTGCCCTAAAGCCTAACCTGCTCCCAAGGTAGAGAAATGTGGGCGGTGGTGGTTTGACCTCACTGGCTAGTCCTGCAGAGGCTGCATGGCTGGAAGGTAAGATGGTTTCCATCTCCAGGTCTACCACCTTGTGGCTTTACAGCCAAGACTCACCATGTGCCCCAATCATTGTTGAAGAATGCTCATCAGCCTAGGGCTGGGCTGTCTCAGGTGACCTGCTTCCCTCTCGACAGGCCTGCAGCTGTGGTGGTCACTGTGTGTGTCATCTTCAGTCACTGGACCAGCAGAGGGGCAACAGACAGAGGGTCCCTTTGTTCATTTGTCTACAGTGGGACTTTCTGCATGGGGAACTGAGGCTCATCTTTTCAAACTGAAAGTTGGAACACAGCTCAGAGCAGCCTCCTCCTAAGAAGGCATGTCTTAGAGCCAAGCATGGGAGTACATGCCAATGGATCCTGGCACTCAGAAAACTGAGACAGGGGAATCACTATGGTTCCCAGGCCAGCCTAGGCTACAATGTAAGGCTGTATGTAATAATAATAATAATAATAATAATAATAATAATGATAATAATAATAAATAAATAAATAAATAAATAAATAAATAAATAAATAAATAAATAAAAGCAAGCCAGGACAGTGGTAGGGCATGGTTAGGGGAATTCTAGTTTGACAAGGCTTTGCTCTTTGCTCCGTGTCAGAGCAAAGTTGCCACCTGCCAGGTGCTTTCTCCAGGCAGTAACCTTCGGGAGCAGGTGTGTGGATGGCCCCTTTTCTGGATTAACTCTTCTCGGGTGTGTTTTATGGAGTCTTTGCTACTTATGTACATGCACTTTTTATCCATATAAACCTTCTCCATATGTAAAGCCTTGACTTTTCACTGCATACTGTTTCCAGTGTCCTGTGTGACTCATGTTGTCATAGCCTGGACCCTGCAGGACTCTTGCTAAAGGCCCTTAAACAAAGGCTTGGCAGAATGTGTGCTGAATATGACGCCTGCACAAACTCTGAGACACTATAAATCATTGACTACTCTAGTCTATAGGAAGAATGCTGGAAGGCCGTGAGTTCAAATCTTGGCTCTTCCTCCATTAGCTGTGTGCTCTTGGGACATTGCTTTCTCTGTCTATGGTAGAGAATCTAAAAAGTAATGTCCCTCAACGTGTCTAGTCCTAGTTTGCTGCTGTTAGAACCTGTTAAGTTCCTTTCCTTTCCTGGACTGGCCCTGGCTGAAAGCAAGGGTGATCAGAGGCTTCCACACTCATTGGTGTTCCTCCACTAGATGCGAGGATCAACGCGATAGGGGCCAATCCAGCTGTGGGTTTTTTAAATCTTTTATTATTTGACAGTTTTACATTTGTATACAATGTATCTTGATTTTATCTGCCTCTCACTCCACCAATATTCCCAATATGACCCCTTCCACCATCATGTCCTCTCATGTGTTTGTGTGTGTATGTATGCATGTGTGTGTATGTGTAGATATGTGTGTATGTGTATATGTATGTGTGTATTGTGTGTATGTATGTGTGTGTACTATGTGTATATATGCGCATGTTTCTGTGCAGGTGTATGTATATATGTGTATGTATATGTATGTGTGTATGTATGTTTTTGTGTGTATGTGTATTGTGTGTATATTACATGCATGTATGAGTGTGTATGTATATTGTGTGTATGCATGTGTGTGTTTCTTTGTAGGTGTGTGTATGTATATGTATGTATGTGTTTGTTTATCTATATGTATATGTGTCTATATGTATGTGCATATGTATATGCATATGTATATGTATATGTGTGTATATGTATGTTTATGTGTGTATATGTATATGTATGTGTGTATATTATGTGTATATATGAGTGTATATGTATTGTGTGTATGCATGTGTGTGTTTCTTTGTAGGTGTGTGTATGTATATGTATGTGTGTATGTGTTTGTATATCTATATGTATATGTGTCTATATGTATGTGCATATGTATATGCATATGTATATGTATATGTGTGTATATGTATGTTTATGTGTGTATATGTATATGTATGTGTATGTGTGTATATTATGTGTATATATGAGTGTATATGTATTGTGTGTATGCATGTGTGTGTTTCTGTGCAGGTGTGTGTGTATATATATGTAGGTGTGTATATGTTTGTATAAGTATATGTATAGGTGTATATGTAAGTATATGTGTATATGTGTGTATATGTGTGTATGTATATATGTGTGTATATATGTATGTGTTTGTATATGTATGTGTGTATGTGTGTGTGCGTGTGTGCGTGTGTACCACCCACCTATTGGATGCTGCCTGACCTTGTTGGCTTGATTTTGTCCATGTAACCACAGTTTCAGTGAGTTCATTACAAGGGCCATGTCACATCTAGAAGTGTGCTTCACAGAGCTCCTCCCATCCTTCAGCTCTTTGATTCTTTCTCCCACATCTGTTATGATGTTCCCTGAGCCTCGGGGATGAGGGGGTTAACACCAGGTTTTCCTTCTGTCCCCTGCAGGACAAAGTGGCCATGGAGAGCATCCCTCTGCTGGGTTTTACTATTGCCCCAGAAAAGGAGGAGGGCAGCAGTGAAGTGGGCCCTGTTTTTCATCTTTATCACAAGAAAACCCTGTTTTACAGCTTCAAAGCAGAGGACAGCAGTTCTGCTCAGAGGTACCAGCAACAGATAGCCTTCTATTTCCTTGTCTGCCTTGCAGAGAAATGCAGGCTTGCCCTGCATTGTTCTATGCAGGCCCCTGGGGGTCCTAGCACAGCTGCAGGCCTGCATGTTCTCAGCCATGAGACTTAGACTCTCATGATTCTTTTACATGGCCTGGCACTGACTCAGTGAACTTTCACACTGTCCCAGGCTGTTTTCTAAACATGGGAAGCATGTTTGGGAAATAGATACAAAGATATAATCTTTGGCTTCAGGCTAGCAGGAATTTAGTCCAGTCACATAGATACCCAGTGCTGTCTGTTTCACAGGTGGATGGAGGCCATGGAAGATGCCAGTGTGTTATAGCAGTCACCAGGCACATGGACTCACAACAAACTCCTACATTAACACGTGAACCCTTCCAGAAGCTACTCCTGATCTCAGCTTATCTGGATGCATGTGTGGGTTCTGTGTGGGGCTTGACCTCTCTCCTCAAGGTGGAACCCCAAAAGATATTTATAGACCTCTTTTCTGCCTCCATGTTCCCCAGCCCCAATCACAGACTGTACTCTTATCTAAAAGTGAGTTAAAATTTAGTACCTTGAAGACATGGAAACCAAGAGAAAAAGACATTTAGCAACATGGGCTTTTTAGTAGAAACTGGCTTTTTCTGGTTTTACTCCTGGTGAATAGGACCACTTTCAACTTTTCCGCAATCTCAAAATGGTGCCTCAGGTGATGTGGGAACCAGACAGAACGTATCAGCTGTGCATCTAAGCACTTTACCATCCGGCTGAGTTGTAGCCTCCAGGGCTGTGTCTTCCAAAGGATGGACAGGAGGCAGCTGCAAACGGGGCTAGGGATTCACTTGCAGTGGAAAGTGACTCCTGCAGCCTTATTGTCACCCTAAGGAGGGAGGGGATCGTCTTCCCCTCCTAAGATCCTACTACTTGTACTGCCAAAGCTTTGCTAGAGAGTGACTTCCTCTCTCCAAGAATCCTCATACCAGGACTGCCCGCTAAGTCATCACAGATCCCTCAAACATGGAAGATTGCATCTGCTTTAAGTTTCTGTGTGCATTCCTGTGTCCACACTGTACACACTGACCACTCTGTTGATGGGAGTTTGGCCTCTCTGTAACACATATCCTCTGGCTGTACCATCCATGCCATGTTTACTTTTTGAGAGAGGTAAAGAAGAAAGAGAGAAGGTGGGTCATCAGAAAGTGGTCTGTGCTGATGGCTTGGCCAGCGTAGAGGCACTGAGCAGCTGGAAGACGCTTTGCATGCTAAGCTGAACCACCTTGAAGCTGGAAGATGCTTTGCACACCTGAGCACCTGAGGCTGACAGCACCATCTCCCTCTGGGCACCTGAGGCAGAGTCATCTCCTGCTGGCCAGTTCTTTATGCTGGATGGATTTTACAAAATGCAGGAGGAGGAACAGGATTCCTCCTCACTATCCTGCAGTTGGAAGAAAAAAAAAATGCCATCATTTTCTGAAATCTCTTACTGCCTAGTCCCCTCCAAAAAAAGATTTTTCTACAAAACTAGCATCTCAAGGACTTACTTACATTAAATATGTTCAGGGATTTCTTTTTCTAGTTTGCAGTTCTTAATGTTTTTGCAGTCTGTGTGTAATAATTCAAGTTGGATGGACAGTGTTCCTGTTCACTTCAGCATGGATTCCCCCTAGAGTCACTCACATGGGGCCGGGACACCAGGGCCCATGAACCTTTACAGAGTGGAGCTGGACTCAAGAAGAGTAGTCCCCTTTCTTTGGCTTCATTGTTTTTTTCTGTGATTTCAATTGCAGGTCAACTGTGGACTGAAAATATTAAATGGAAAATTCCAGAAATAAAAGTGCATGAATTTCCAGTCATTTTTACTTACAGTACTAGAGTCAGGGTTCTCTAGAGTCACAGAACTTATGAATAGTCTCTATATAGTAAGGGAATTTGTTACGATGACTTACAGTCTGTAGTCCAACTCCCCAACAATGGACAACTGGGAATGGGAAGTCCAAGGATCTAGAAGTTGCTCAGTCCCACAAGGCCAGTAGATTCCAACAGATGTGCTGGCAAGTAAATGCAAGCAGGCGAAAAAAGGAATCTTCCTTCTTCCAATGTCTTTGTGTAGGTCTCCAGCAAAGGTGTGGCCCATGCCTGGATCTAGGACTTGTTTTGTCCCAGGCTGACCTTGAACTCAGAGATCTCCTTGCCTTAGTCTCCTGGGATTCATAGCCACTTTGCCTCAAGATCTCCATGCCAAGGTCCAATTCAGAAACTTTTATCTCCCAGCCTCAAGATCAGGATCAAAAGTGAGCCTTCCAATTCTGGATTGTAGTTCATTCCAGATGTAGTCAAGTTGACAACCAGGAATAGCTATTACACCTACTTAGTAACTTCCCATGGATCTAATTGGTGCATTCCACATTAGCAAGGGTACCCATGTGTGCACAGGAACAGCACAATATGTATAGCCAGTGCCACTGCCATTGGGGCACTTGGGCTGCTGTCCAGGGAGTGGGAGCATCCCTGACACACCTTGTGCCATTGCCCAGTGTCACTTTGCAGCTCTTAAGTATGACAGACAGTACATCCCAAGGTTACCCAAGGACCTCTGTTCTTTTATTCTGTTTTTTTTTTAATTAAAAAAAATATAGTGCTTGCTATAGAATCCAGGGCCTCACATGTGTTAAGCCAGGACTCTGAGGCTGACCCATATCCTGGCTTTATGTTTTTTACCCTTTAACATCCTCCATCTGCTACTCAAGTAGGGCTTTTCATTTCTGTGGGAAAATTTACCTTGATAAATATGCCTGGATTATCCATGAAGCATGCACAGAGTCACCAAGGCAGTCCCCAGCTCCTATGTGACTGGCTAGGCCCTGCCTGATTGGACTTTTATCACCTCTTCTTTCTATGGTTCTCTGAGAACTGGTTTCAGGCTTATCTCTTTCTGACCATCCACAGTGGCCCTGTGTCCTCCTCTCTGCTCAACCCATTTCACATAGCCATGTTATCTGTCTATCCAGAATCACCGGGGATGAAGCCACCTCACCGGGTCTGAGGGCATGCCTGTCCCCTGGGTCCAAATGCTGCAGAAATGACCGGCTCTGATGCCACACAATTCTGACAGAAGCCCCTGCTCCCCAGCTCGCACAGAGCAGCCCTGCAATGTATACCTCAGCAAAGGCCGTGTTGTAGCCCTGGAAGTGAAGAACACAGACCCAGAACACGTCCCTTGCCAGAGCAGCTGGGAACCTGATGTTCTCTTCTGTTATAGAAAGATGGCTGCAGTCTTTCACAAGCTAGGGGGTCAGGGGAGGGAGATAGGTACACACACTGAACATTAATGAAAGTCCGTCTGTAGGCTCTGCTCAGACATGGTAAGGACAGTTGCAGGAAGAACTTCCTCTTTCCCAGGACAGTGACAGGACAGTGGGTGGTAATGAGGCTGGCAACCCTGTCCATCAGATCCCTCTCCCTGTGCCTTGAAGAACCTTCAAGCATGGCCTTGCTTGCTCCATGGAGGCTTTTCTCAAAGCAGGTGACCTTGCTTGGTGGTACGGTGGGGAGGGCGGTGCCTTCATGGATTCCTACACATCGCAGTTGTTTAAGACTATTTGTCTGAAGAAACGGGAAGGAGTGAATGCCTACCATTAAAGCACCTGGGGAACAGTAGTGCTGGGTGGGGTGTAGCCCAGTCCTACAAGAATTCTAACATGCCAGGAGTTACACGATGAGTCTTTCTGGTGGTGGTGATGTACCTCAAGAGACAAACTCAGCCTGGTGTGGTCCAGGAGGAAGCCTGGGAGGAGGGTGATCCTGGCTCATATGGAGCATGGCCACACAGGTAGGTGTGAGGGCCAGCAGTCAAGGCATGACTGCCTACCCTGCATCTTTATCCTGCTTCTCACTGATCTGGTCACATAAATGTCACTAAGCAGAGAAGCCCTCGTGTGGACCCGAGGCCCCTGAGACTGGGCCTGCAACCCAAGTTACTTTCTGAAGTGAAGTAGGGCCAGCAATGGACAGCTTTTCACCAGTAATTTAACATGTTGTTAGCTCATTCAGCCTGCACTCTGTGGCGTTCAAATTCATTCTCACCGTCAGAAGGGGCAGCTGTGTGCTCAGATGGCTGCTCTCAGTACAAGTCACACATTGGCTTAAGCAGGTGGGAAACTAGCTTGACAATAGCAAATCCGAAAGGACTGGAAGCAGGCTCTTCAGGGTTTTCTGACTTGCTGTCCAGTGTCAGAGGTGGTTCCCAGAGACTGACCACTGACTGCCTCTGCGGCTGGGACTACAGGCATTTTTGTCTATAGCTGCCAAGGAAGGCCAGGATAGCTTTTTAGAGCCATTAAGCTCCAAGCTCCCTGTACTCCCATAGCTCCTGGACTAGTCACTGAGGAAGGACTACTAGGAGTGGCATGGACCCAGGGATGACTCGGGTGGGTGAATGTCGTCAAAGAGCCACATGTTTATGGTTTACAGGGGGCTGCTACTGGTGCAGAATGTTGAACCTTTAGGAGGTGGCGTCAAGTAGGAGGTCCTTGGAGGGGAGCTTGCTCTCATACTCCTGGCTCTGGGCACTTTATTCTCTGTGGACTCCTGTCATTGCCATCTAATGTCCTTTCCCCGAAGACCCAAAACAACTTAGATAAGAACTTCCTCCAGAACTGTGAGTTAAACCTTTTTTCTTTGTAAGTTAATATCCCAGGTATTTTGTTTTAGGAATGGAAAAGTAGCTAATACCAGTATAAGAAGGACTGGGAGAAAATGGTTCTTAGAGAGTTACCATCAGTGTTCATCCTGCGGACCACATTTTCAGGAAGAACACTAGGATTAGTAGCACGCAAGGGTCATGCCGTGCCATGGATTTGGGGATGATCTGTGATAAAGTAGGTAGAGGTCAGTTATTTGGATCCTCTGTAAGATGTTTGCTTGCGTGTCTTGTAGTGGTTGGTTTGATAGTTCCCAGACAAACAGCTGTCAGTCATCAGTAACAGGTCTGTGAGATCTTCAGCAACTGGAAGTTCCAAATGCCTTGACTTTGCTATGGCTTTCGGTGCTCCCCAAGACGCTGTTAGTGCACAAACTTTGCAGATGAGGAGTCTGAGGGTTTCCAATAGGTCATTTTCCTAGGATCTCACATTTGCTATCTGCCTGCCCTAAGCCGAGCTGGGCCATGGTTGTTTCCTAAGTCCTTCCGTGAAGGCTGGGGAACTTTCTGATGCCCACAGTATAAATCATACTAACACTGCTAGAAATCCAGCTGCAGAGAATCAGTCTGCAGGCCTTTTCTTTTTTTCTTTTTTTTTTTGGAACTGGGGACTGAACTCAGGGCCTTGCGCTTGCTAGGCGAGTGCTCTACCACTGAGCTAAATCCCCAACCCCAAGGCCTTTTCTTAAATTACATTTTATCACATAAAATCTATGAACACAATTCAATATGTTGCCAAAATAAATACAAATTTATTTTCTAGTAATATATTTAAGATTGATCTCAACTGAAGTTAGAAATCTGGATATTTAAAACCTAAAATAAATATACTTTTAAAATGCTCTTCTTTTCTTTAAGACAGAATCTTATCAGCCAGGTATGGTGGCACATGCCTTTAATCCCAGCGCTTAGGCAAGCACATCTCTGAATTCCAGGCCATCCTGGTCTACAAAGCAAGTTCCAGAACAGCCAGAACTGTTACACAGAGAAACCCTGTCTTGGAGAAAAAAAAAATCGTATTACATTGCCCAGACTGGTCTTGAACACAAAGGCTCAAGTAGTTTTCCTGACTTAATTGGGACTACAGGCATATATCACCATGCCTGGCTTAAAAAAGTTTTAACATACATTTTTAGTTTAGTAACAAGTACTGAATACAGTACTTAACATGTTAGGATGATCACTCAAATGTGAGGTCTTAAGCGGGGGTTGGAGGGATGTCTCAGTGGTTAAGAACGTCTGTGGCCCTGAAGAAGATAAGTTTAGTTCCCCGCAACTACACCAGGCAGCTCACAACTGCCTTTGACTCCAGATCCAGGAGTCTGATGTGTTTTAGACTCCTTGGGTATCTGCATTAATTTTGTGCATACTAACACACATACACACACACACACACACACACACACACACACACACACACATAAATAAAAAATAAGGATTTTTTAAATAAAGGGACTTCAGGAATTAGCACATTTCTCTCACTGATTCAAAATAAATAAATGAATATGATTTCATTTCTCAGATGAATTGATCTACTTGATGTTCTAAGGCCCTTAGGAAATTGTGTGAAAAGATGTCTGAAGGCTGCAGTCAAAGGTTTGCTAAGCGTTGAGGAGTCTGGTTTGGGAAAGGAACAGACAGGCCTACTCGCTACACTGTTCCAAGCAGGGGAGTGTACTTGTTCAGGGAACACCTCAGTGTTCTGGATGTGGAGGAGGCAACCACAGATCTGCAACAGGTTAAGTTTGCCTGAGAGGAACAAGCAAGGCAGGAAGCTTCTGGGGACTGCCTTAGGATTCAGGTGGAAGTCTCATGCTTGGCCTAGGCAGGCCTGGGCATCCTCTGGTAGCACACACAGGGCTAACCCTTGGTGTTCCCCTCTCGTATGTCCATACAGAGTGCAGCTTACACATTTGGCTTTTCCAAGTGCCTCAGAGGTTCTGCCTAGGAGTAGGACAGAAGGAAAACAGAAAGAGGAAAAAGGCCAGTGTCTAGGCTGCCTGTGAGCCCTGAGTGAAATCTTAGCTCAGGCTTTGGCAGCGCTGTCTGCTGGGGCAGCACCTTAGCCAGCAGTGTACATTCAGATCCACAGAAGAAAGGTGAGACCCAAGGGGGCTGGAAAGTGATGCCTCAGGGCCTCAGGGCAGGAGAGCTGGTGATTGTATCTTACAAACCTGTGAGGCACTTTTCAGGATTCATCCTGCAGGCCCAGAATGTACCTCTGTTAGTAGAGTGCTTGTCTAGGATGCATGAAGCCCTAGGTTTGGTCCCCAGCACAGCACCAACTGGATGGAGCAGTGGCTCGTGCATATGATCCCAGCACTCAGAAGGCAGAGGCGGGAAGAATGGTAATTCATCCTCAGCAGCAGAGCAACCCTGAGACTAGCCTAGGCCACACCAGACCCTGTCTTGAAAGAAAACACAGACTCCTGTCTCATCATGCTAGTCTAAGTGCAGCTGACACAGCAGCACCAAGGTGCTACTGAGTTGTCTCCTTTCACATGACTCGATTCTGGAGACACTGCCTATGGACTCCTGGCCACTGACATGATACCCTGGTGATCACGGGAGGTTCCTTGTACAGACTTCAGCGCCAACAGACTAGAAAAGGTGTATTGTCTCCAGAGCAGAATGCCAGCATACCACCCTGTTCTGATTGCTTTGATGAACATAACTACTGGGGACCATTGGAGAAAGGAGAGGTGGCCTCTCCACAAGAGCAGGGCAGAAGTTGCTATGGAGTAAAATCCATAGGAAGAAGTCAACAAGGGTACTGCATCTGGGTGCCATGTTTTTATACCTGACACACATGTGTGACACACATGCATGCACATGTGTATGCATGTGCTCATTCTTTCTCTAAAGAAAAGAGCATGGTCATGTGTCTTCACTGTCCTTTAAAACTAATCTATGGACTTTTTGTTTCAATTTTATGTATAATTTGTAAGATACATGTGTGTGCGTCTATGCATATATATTCATGTGAGTGTTGTTAGGGATTGAACCTAGGGCCTTGTGCACTTAAGGTAAGTGTTCTGTTAGTAGCTATCTCTCCAGTCCCCCAGTCACACCCTAAAAGCTTTTTGAAGCAGGATCTTGCTTATCTGTCCATTCTGGCCTTGAACTTGTGACCCTCATGCCTCAGCCTCCCAGGTAGCTAGGATTACAGGCCTGTACCAACAGCTCCAGTTACTAACTATTGATGTAAAATGTACTGATACGCATGCACTGTGGACATCACATTTTGGGGCTGGAGATGTAACTCATCATGTAGATGCTCATTCTGTCCCGGGGTAAAGTAAAGGCAGTGAGACATGTGACCCTTGGACTGCTCCTAGGAAAGAGAAATGTGCAGGACACAGGGGGTAAATTAGTCTGAGGCCTTCATGCCCAGCATGTGTGCTGATGTACTGTGTGAGCCACTGCTGTGCAACGAGCTATCCGAAACAAATGACTTCTGCACTGTTATATGGTAATTGGCCATGCCCTGAGGTGGAGGGCCTGATTATCCCAACATGTAATTATGCCAGTTTTCATAGGCATAAAACTAGACCATTCTTTAAGAAATAAAGCTATATGACCACTTGCTGTGGCCCTGGATTTTATTTTGTGGAGCCTGGTGAAAATGACAATTGGTTTTCACTGAAATGATGTCACTAATTTCTTTTAAATATCATCCTGTTACCCCACTCTACAAAAGTGTTCCTTTTTAAAAAAAAAAATACAGAGCTATTATTGTGTCCCTTTACAGCCCATCCCTCACAGACACACAGACTCTCTACGTCCTAATGAGGGGTGGGAAGGATGATCTTTTTAAAAAAGACTTTTTCATTCAGCTGTAAAGGTGCATAAGCTCTTGGGAGGCTGAGGTAGGAGGGCCGTAAATTGAAGGTCAGACTGGGCCTCACAAATATATATATATATATATATATATATATATATATGCATTTTTTTAAGGAGCGGAGATGTGGTTCAACATAAGGCCCTGGGTTCCCCTAACTCAGGAGTTCTAAATTGAGATATAGCTTTCAAGTGCCTCAGTTTACCATGCACGAAGGTGCTTCCAATTCCTCTCCTTTGCATTCTTTGCAAGGTAGTGTGGGCACAAGTGACCTCAGCAAACAGGCTTGGGGCTGGCTCTGTTGCCACTAGTGTTGGTGACTCTGAAATACGATAACCAGGTGACTTTCTACCCCCAGGGGCACCCTCCTCAGCTAATGGTCATTAATTCTCAGTTATTCTGGAAAGTGCCTTCGCTGATTGAAACTCTAGTACACACAGGCTGATAAATGCCACATTTCCTAATACCTGCATCATAATGAGAACATTCACAGATATGTGAAAAACCAACATTGAGACGTGGAACCTTGAGAAATGCAGGTATTCAGTTCCAGGTTTAGTTAGCTGGGAACCAGGCTCTGCATGATAAACCTTGCTCATGAGTGCTAGAGCTCCCAGCTGGCTGCTGGACGAAAGTGAGTGAGTGCTCTATGGATGCCAAGCTGACAGGAATCCAGGGAACTCAGAACACAGTCATGCCTAGGTCCTCTCTCCAGTGATTCTGAACTGGCAAGTACCAGCAGGCATAGCATGATACGGGCAGCAGAGAAGTCATCCCGGGAACAGGTAACTGCACTGTGCCTGGGGTAGCCAGGAGCATCTTCGGGTAACTCTGGAGCTGGGGCTGGACCTAACAAAGGGTTACCTCACATGGAAAGGGTACTGGAGAGGTCCTACAGGAAGACAGTAGGATGAGGAGAGCGACTAGCAATGAGTTCCTAGCAAGCTCAGGAATTGGGGTAGTTTGGAATAAGCAGAGTATAGGGAGGTCCCCAAAATGACACTCAGGCTGTCTGGAGTCAGGTCAGTCAGGGTGATGTCACCCTATAGTCACTAGACTGTGGGGACCTTCAGGATGGTTTAGAAGATCTAAATTTTGGAAAATCCATTCAAGTCCTCTGTTTAAAGGTCAACTAAACATGTGGTTGGTTCTGTCACAGCTGCTTACCGTGGTCCTTCGTACGTGTTCTTCACTCTTGGATCTGCGCCTGTGGTGGCTGATCTTGGTTGGCAACTTGACTACAGCTGGAATCAACTAAAACCCAACCAGCTGGACATGCATGTGAGGGGCTCTCTTAGATCATTTGAGGTGGGAAGACCCACCCTAAATCTAGGCCACACCTCTGGCAGCAGTCCACGTAAAAAGACACGGAATAAGGAAGGTTTTACCTTTTGCCCATTTATCCTCACTCTCTGACAAGTCCATCTGTCCTGCTGTTGAGATAGAATTAAAATCTACTTCTCCAGGACTCCAGCACAGACTGAAGACCAGCAGCTTCCTAGGACTCCTCTGGGATGCAAGTGTAAAGGTATCTTTTATTCGACTGATGTAACTCATCTCAGAGGCTCACTGCCTCAGTCTGCTAACCTAGGCCTAATTGTCAGCCTCTGAGACTTGCTGCTGAATAAGCTCATCCCTCCATAGTTCCTACTGCTCTCTGGCTGGCTGGTTCAATTCAACCGTTCTGGCTCAAACTCCTCTGCAAACTGATTTAATCTAACCCATCTCAGCTTCTGATTGGCTCTATCCGGCCTCATATTAACTGTGGTAATATATTCTAATCTCCTGGCTCCTTCTCATTCTCTGGTTCATCCTGCCTTTACCTGTGTCTAGCTTGTTCTCTCTTCAGTCTGTCTCTGTGAAACTCCTTCAGTAAAAACTGCTCTTTTTTCTCTGTCTGCACTGCTCTTAAGTAGCTTCCTTTCTCTCTCTCTTCTCCGGAGAGTTGGGCATCTCCTATTCTGTCAAATCTTTCTCTGATTTGTTACTCTGTCTGCCACACAATTAGACATCACTTTTAAACATTGGTGCTTCCTTCTACAAACTTTAACTTCATTGCTGGGATTAAAGGTTTGTACTAAGGGCATGCCTGTATTCCAGAGGGATTAAAGGTGTGTGCTAAGGTCTGAGCCATAGTACAACTAGAAACACTATCTTCAGGAAATAGCAGAATCCTGGGGTGCACAGTGTGATCAAATATCCTTCCACATGCCAGCACCAGATTAGGCCTGCTGAAATATCCAGTCTTATAGACTGCAACTACTACAGTCTTTGCCTCTCTGTTGGGAGACAGCCATTGTTGGAGTACTCAGACCATGACCTGTAAGCCATTCTACCAAATCCCACACATATGTTCATTCTGTGAGTCCCTAGAGAACCCTGAATACTATAATGCTGTCTCCCAGGGTGGTGAGATTCCATTCCCTCCCTTGAAACTGGGAAGGCCTTGATGATGGTCCCAGGGAGAAGCCAACAGAGGAGATGATATGGAATAAAACTTTCACTTTGTTTTTTGTGACACTTACCCCTTGGGTCCACTGTGTGTGATGGAGCTGGCTGCATGCAGAGGCCACATGGAGGTGTTCACACTGACAGCACCAGCCAGACACAGGTGACCCCATCACACTCTGATTCTAGAGGTCCAGATTGTAATTTGCTAGAAAGGCAACTATTGGTTTCTAGGCCATATCATTTGGGTGCTGCATAGAAAGAGCCAGAAAATGTACATGTCTGGGCTCCCTCCCCAGAGAGGAAAGACAAGGAGTAAACAATCCAGGAGACGACAAGAGGGGAGCACAGAAAACAACTCATTTCTGGAAGAGCACGTCACACCACAGCAGCTGACTTAGCAAGGGAGAAATATCGCCAGTGTATGCACAGGACGCTGCCCATAGACAGGCTTGGAATTGAGGCACAGGCCTATTGGAGGACCAGGGTGGGCCCAAAGACAGGATTAGCCTAAGATCTGTAAGGAGATGCAGATCCCCATCCCTTATGACACAGGCAAGCAACTGTACTCCCACTGAGCAGCAGATGTTTTTCCTATGGAAAACTGTCAAGAGGCTGAGGACAAGGACACAGGTACGACTGGGAGCAGGGATGCCTCATGCTCTGCTAAAACTCCACTGCTGGAGCTGTACCACTCCCAGGGGATACTCCACTCCACCCTCAGCCCTTCTTGAGTTCCAACATTAAAGAGAGCAAAGACACTTCTCAACTACCCTCAACTTGAGAACTAGGGACCAAGGGCAGGTAAGTCTTTCTGAAAATGTTATCTATTTTCCCATTAGCACCTCAAGCTTCGTACCTCTTCCAAAACAAGCTCTGTGGTTTTAAGGTATCTGAGCCAAATGCAACTTGAAATCCTGCCCCCCACTCCACGCCCCAAGGCCTGGGAAGCTCAGGTCAAGGCAGTTCACTGGGGTCTCTACTTCCAATATCCCTGTATTCCAGAGCCACCAGTTCACCTCGGGACATCAGTTTCCTTAATGAAAGGAGAATATTGGGTTGGGGATTTAGCTCAGTGGTAGAGCGCTTGCCTAGGAAGCGCAAGGCCCTGGGTTCGGTCCCCAGCTCCGAAAAAAAGAACCAAAAAAAAAAAAAAAAAAAAAAGAAAGAAAGAAAGGAGGATATTCAAATTGAAGTTGTCATCTCCCCAAGTAGCTTGACAGAGGCTGACTCTGACAGAAACATGAAGGTGGGGACAGTTTTCTCAGTCCTCAAGGGCAGAAACAACTATTATTGTGTGCTCTGTTTGCCAACACGTGGTTTGGGGAAGTCATCCTCCCTTTGTTGGGCCTTGGCCTCCCCAGCTGTAAAAACAGGACAGTTTTATTTGCTTCACAAGACTGTTTTAAAATGAAGCAGGGTAAACATACTAGGAACATGCAGTCTACTATACAGACTGCTCTAATTCCACGTTCTTAACAATAAGCTAATGACATCCAAAGGCTCTTCATGGTTATTTCAAAAGCATGTAGTAATTAAACAAACAACATGAAGAGAACGCTGATGAAATGATTACCACATAGTCATAAAGCATGAGCTATTTCAGAAAACCCAACATTCCTACGAACTTCTGAAAGGTAATTATTAAGGAAATACAGAAAAGGGGGAATATGTTCTTCCTGCAATGCTGGAGACAGAACCTAGGACCCTTTACTTGCTAGGTAAGTTCCCTGTCACTCAGCTGCACTGTGGCCTGCAACTGATGCCTATATTATCACAAAAGTATGTGAAAAGCAATACCTGCTCCTTAGTGGTGACTTAATTGACATCCATTCAGTCATGGTTTTCATTTAGATGTTGGTGTAAAATTACATTGGATGGTAGTAGTGTTTATTCCATGTTCGGCCCAAAGATGAAGCACCAGGTGCATTTCCTGCTCTTAAAGCTACAGATGAATCAATCACTGAGCACAAATTATATAGGTGCCATGAAGAAAGACCACTCACGCAGGGGACCTCTGAGTCAGACAGCCACTCACCCATAGAGCCCTGTGCAGGGAGACAGAAGACCCAGGCCACATCCCAGCTCAGGAGTATCACTGGACTGTGTTTCATTGAGATCTTTGGTAAAGATGGGGCAGCTTGGAGGTGGTGTCACACACTGCTGTTGGAGAGCCTCTACATTCACACTATACCATCATGGCTGAGAAATGGGTCAGAGGAACATCTATCCCTCCAGGGCCCACACTGTGGGCAGATTCTCAGATAACCTCCATCCAAGGGTGTGCAGTCTCACAGATCACTCTCAGAGCCCCAGTTCCTGTGACAACAATCTACTGAAATGGTTAGAACTTAAAAAACAGTATTCTAAAACTACAATTCAAGAGGTTAAACAATTTTGTTTTGGGGTGAGGATGCAGCTCATTTGGCAGGGTGTTTGCCTAGTATGCATGAAGCCCTGGATTCCATTTTGGGCCTGTAGGCATACATTTTTCCAACCTACTTTAATAAGAGTTCAACTTCCCTCTTGCCCACTACCCACCAGAGGTAGTGGGAAAGAAAGATTATTGGGACATGGAGAAGTAGAGCTGTTTAGAAATAGTTCTTAGGGATCAAGTCCAGTCTTCATTGTCAGGATATCAGCAGTTCAGTCCAGTAGCAAACACCAACAGCTGCAGTCCAGTCCACTTGGTAGACACCACACATGAACCACCAAGGGCAGTTCAATGCAGAAGAAACCACAAAGCTCAACAACTGGCCCAAGGCTGAGGAAGTGGGGTGGTTTTATGTGTTAACTTGACACAAGCTGAAGTTATCATAGAGAGAGGAGCTTCAGGTGAGGAAATGCCTTCATGAGACCCAGCTGTAAGGCATTTTCTCAACTAGTGATCAAGGGGGGAGGACCCAGCCCATTGTGGGTGGTGCAGTCCCTGGGCTGGTAGCCTGGGTTCTATAAGAGAGCAAGCTGAGCAAGCCAGGGGAAGCAAGCCAGTAACATCCCTCCATGGCCTCTGCCGTTCCTGCCTCCTGACCTGTTTGAGTTCCAGTCCTGACGTCCTTTGGTGATGAACAGCAACATGGAGGTGTAAGCTGAATAAACCCTTTCCTCCCCGACTTGCTTCTTGCTCATGATGTTTGTGCAGAAATAGGAACCCTGACTAAGACAGGAAGTGCCAAGAAGCTGCAGGAACCTCATAAGAAGTTCTTTGGCAAGTTTCTCTCTATGGCATTACCACAAGCAGAGCTCAGCAACACAATGTAAAGTGAACTGATACATGAGTGTTGTTATCAAAGAATAGTGAGGCAGAGCAAAGCAAACCAAACACTGGAGCTCCCATCCTGTGGGGTCACACTCATATTCCTTCATCACTCATCCTTTCACAAGTCTGCTATAGTAAAACATTCTTTCATCTGAGTCTGCTTTGGCAAACATTTTCATGTGTCTGCTTTAGCAAAACATCCCTTCATCTGTGTACTCCAGCAAAACATTATTTGACATAACTGACTTTCCAAAAAAACAAAACAACAAAAAAAACCCCCAAAACAACAACAACAAAAACCCCAGCAGTTTCCACTTCATGTGCTGGCTAGTTTTTATAACAGCTTGATACAAGCTAGAGTCATCTGAAAAGAAGGGACCTCAATTGAGAATATGCCTCCATAATTTTGTGCTGTGGGGCACTTTCTTAATGAGTGAATGATGGGGGGGGGGGCAGAGCCCATTGGGATGGTGCCACTCCTGCTCCTGATGGCCCTGGGTTCTGTAAGAAAGCAGACTTAGCAAGTCGTAAGGAATAAGCCAGTAAGCAGCACTCCTCCACAGGTTTGCATCAGCTCCTACTACCAGTTCTGTTTACCACCTCTGATGAGGAGCTGTGATATAGAAGTATAAGCAAAATAAAACCTTTTCTTCTCAAGTTGCTTTTGGTATTTGGTGTTTCACTCCAGTAAGAGACCCTAAGACACATCCCGAGCACCACCTGGACATGGTGGTGCATTCCTGTATTTCAGAGATGGATAACCAGAAGTTCACTTACGCAGTGAGTTTTGAAGCCAACTTGGGCCATTTTGTTTGTTCTTTCCAGACAGTGGTTCTCTTTGTAGCAGTTCTGGTTGTCCTGGAATTTGTAGAGCGAGTTGGCTTTGAACTCACAGAGATCTGCCTGCCTCTACCTCCTGAGTGAGGGGATCAAAGTTGTAGGCTACCATGCCTGGCTAACTTTGGCCATGTTGCTTGACCTTATCATACATTTTGGCAATGAGATCACTGACCTAAGCCTGGGATACATGTCATCTGTGGTGCTCAAAATTAGTGCTATTGCCAACCCTATTAGATACTGTAGACTGGCATTCATTGTTCAGAACAAACTGACCTGGCAGTTCTGAAGTACATCACAGTGAAAGCCTTGCAAAAGGCTGGTAATGAATGTCAAAAGCATTGGGAAGATGAAGCAGCGGTAGTGCAGACCTTTTGTCCTGGTACTCATGGGGCAGGACTGGTGCATCTATGTGAGCTCTCTCTACATAGCCCTGGGTGTCCTGGAACTATGTAGACCAGCTTGGCCTTGAAGTTAAGAGATCTGCCTGCCTCTATCCCACAAGTACTGGGATTAAAGACCTGTACCACACCTTTTTGTTTTTTTAAACATAAATTCTAGGCCAGCCAGAACTACATAGTGAAACTTTGTTTCTAAATAAAAGTATTACAAATCCAAATGTGTACCCTAAGAGAATCCCAATGGTAAGCATATAACCCATATATTAAAATCCACCTTACATTGTGTCATTTTGTGTGTAATTCTAAAATATATTAAAGTGTTACAAAGCCTTCCTGAACCCAGCTTGCAAACACCTGCTACTGCTAACAATGTATCTGTGCCGGCGCGCTCATGTGTTATTTACAAAAGTTGCTACAATTTTAAACAGTTTGCCTGAAAAGCTGCTTAAGGTTACTGCAAATGTGGCCAACAAAAGCTGGGCTAACTTCACCAACCAGTACCTTCAAAATAGTTTGATAAGAGCTCTGGTTTTGCTTACTGTGGTTACTTAAAACGGGCTCCAGTTCCTGAGTCTAAGTGCCAACTTAAGAATGGTTCATTTGGGGGTTGGGGATTTAGCTCAGTGGTAGAGCGCTTGCCTAGGAAACACAAGGCCCCGGGTTCGGTCCCCAGCTCCGAAAAAAAGAACCCCCCCCCCAAAAAAAAAAGAATGGTTCATTTGTAGAGCCAGAATATTAACTGAAGAAAACTATAATCCAAGATAAGTGCGTTCATAATGATTTATTTTTAAACCTTGTGGAATTGTACTGTTCCTCCGAAAATCCCATATAACATGAACTTTTATACTCTATTACTTTATATTACAAACTTAAATTCTTGGAAAAGTATATGAGAACATTCCATATTTACAAGGATTTTATATTCAAAGGACTTATATATGGGCTACCTGAGACATGTTACTGAGCGCTCTGGGTCACACAGCCTATAAATGAGGAAAACTTTGCCATTACACCAGATCCTGTGGAGGCCCCTTTCAGCTACAGGGTCTGTAGGGTAGAGATAGATTCCCCCACTTTCCCGGGTGACAGGAAGGAGAGGGGACTGTGTTTAAAGTACTTGCCACCAAATAGAAATTCGATCAAGATTATGGGCAAAGTTGAAGTCACCCTACTGAAAGCCTAAATGTCTATTACAAAAAGCTTGAAGCATTTATTTCTAATGAGCAAGGTGTATGTGTATAATTAGATGGTAGAATATTTCCAATCTATACAGCACTGTGATCAAGGGGAGTGGATGAATACCGCAGGCAGGCACCAAGAGGGAACGACGGCACTTTCCCAAGCTCAATCAAAACTAACTGGAGAAGTAGAACCAAGAAGTTGTGAGATCATGGGGCTTGAGGCTTTTCAGAATGCAATCAGTGCATGCCAAAGCTGCTTTACTCAAATTGAGAAAGGAGGGGCACGGGACTACACAAGTCCGGGTTCCAAGGTTGAGCAGTTATTTTAAAAATGGGCCTGGGACATCTGCTCGCTTGCCTGGTCCGGCCCAAAGCAGACACATCCTCGGAGCTTTAAAATATAAAGCTACCATCCATCCCGAAGACTACGGTACCGGGAGCTCAGTGCACTCCAGGAGACCGTTCACTTGCAAATTCCAGGCGTGGTGCCAGGCAAGGGCCCGTTTCTTCCGTCTGCAAGCGGAGCCTACGGGATCTGCCGCACCTGCCCGGCCCAGGCCTACGGGCCTCAGCTCCAGCGGCAGCGGCGGCGTTCCGGTGCGCGCGCGCGCTCAGCCAATCGCGTGCTCGCCCGCCCCCCGCCGCCGCGGTGAGGCTGGCGCCGGGAAGAGGAAGAGGAACATTCGCCCTCCTCCTCCCAGCGCGCGGGCGGCGGCGGCAGCGGCACCGGGGTCACGAACTCTGACCTTTCACTGACAAAAACAATAACAAAGCGTGGTCCCTCCGCGACTCGGGCGGCGCCAGGGCCCGGCCCGCCGCCCCGCTCCGCACCGGCCCGCCGCGGCGTCCCAGCCGCCCGAGCCCCCGGGCTCCTGCCCTCCGGCGCCTGCCCGGTCCGCGCCCTGCCCTCCGTACCGGGGGCGCCTGCCGCAGACACGGGACCTGCTCCACGGTTGTTGTGGCACCCAACCCTGAGGTAAGAGCAAGCCCGTCGGGCCAAGTCGCGGCGCGGCGGAGGGCAGGCCTGCGCCGCCATGGAGGCCGCGGAGGCTGAACGCGGCCTTTTACCTTTGCCACGGGGCGGTGGCGGCGGCGGCGGCGGCGGCGGGCGCTTTGCATAGTGGGCCGGGCCGCGCCCTCCCCTCCCCTCTCTTCCACTCCCCTCCCCGCCCGCGGCCGTGCCGGGCGAGCTGCTGTCCTGACCGGGCCGGCCGCGCGCCGCGGGGGCGGAGGGGGAATGTCCGCGGCCCCGCCTCACGCCTGGCCCTCCGCCAGCGCCGCCATCTTGTCCCCGCGGCGCTGGCCGGCCAGGCTCCCCTCCGCGCGCGCCTGGCCTGCCCGCTTCTTCCTGTGTTCCCCGCTCCTCACCCCAGCACTCCCGCCTGCCGTTGGCTGCCACCCTGGCCCAACCGCCGTTTTTCCGGACTAGGAGGGTGGAAGGGGAGGGAGGGAGGCGTGGGCAGGGCACGACCTCCTGAGTGACGGCCGGGCTGGCCAATCGTCCCCTGTATAGGAGGGCCACGGCCTGCGGCGCCGCCCCCGGGGCTGTGCTGGTTGGCCCAGGTGGGAGAGGGAGGTCCCGGGGGCTGATAGTGCGGGGTGTGAGGCCGGGCGGGCCAGCCTCTGAGGAGCTCGGTGGGTCTCGGGCTGGGAAGCAGATGATGCTTTTTGAACCCATGGCGCGGCCTGTAGGGAAGAGCTCGTCGGCACACGGAAGCTCTTCGGGGTTCGCGCTTTCCTCACGACTCTGGACGGAGTCCCCATCGCGGGCTCAATTTCAATCAATGAAAGTGGGACACCAGGCCTTCTTGCCAAGCCGCGCCTTTCTCCTCAGCATTGTTTGAGGGACTATTCTCTGAAAATGGAGTCCAAGCTACTCTGCGAGCCTCAAAGTAATTTGCAAATGTAATGTTGCAAGTGTTAGTTTTTTCTTCTTACTGTGGTGCTGGGGACGGCCCTGCCATTGAGTAACATCCCTAGTCCCAAAATGGTGAATTGGAAAAATATAAAGAACCAACTGGAGTGGAAAGCTTATGAGGTGATTCTCTTTCCTTCGTTCATTAAACACAGATGTGCATAGTTTTAGGCACTAGGGATACTTCCAGAGATTCAGCTGACCTGGTCAAGGAGCCATTCTCCCCCCAGAGTTTTGGATGCTGAGGGGATACAAAGGCTCAGAGAATGGTCGGTTCTAGGGAAGAAACTGGACGCTGTGCTGAAGGATTGTGAGGGCATTAATTTAGATTGGATTCAGGAATTGGATTTAGATAGGAAGTCAGGCTTGAATAGATTTCAGGAAGAGCTGAGTTCTGGATAGCAAGCTTGAAGATGGGAAGGGAAGGCTTCCCCACACTTTGTTGAGTAAATTGTTGATTATACTACTGATAACTAAGTGTTGCATACTTAATTAGTGTATTTTACCTGAACTTGGCAGTTGGGTTAGCATAACCAGCAATAAATGAATTGGACTTCAGTAGACATTCTTTTAACATATTTGTTTTTCCCAGAGATAAAATTGATGCTATGAAGTTACTGGAAACCTCTGTTTATCAAAATTAAAAGCAAATTTTACAAAATATGTCAGCTTCCGTTGGAAAGTCTAATAACCAAAATATTTGTGTATATAATATAATAGGAAGGGCTGGCTAGCATGTAGGAATCCTCAAGTTTCATCTCCAACACTGCATAAGCTTATGTAGTGGTGTGCATATCTGTAATTCCAGTACTGGGGACATGGAGGCAGGATCAGAAGTTTCAGTGTCATCCTTGGCTACATAGAGTTTTAGGCCAGCCTGGGCTATAAGAGCCAGAATCCAAAATAAAATATTTGAAATTAAACAATAATATCCTTTAAATAATATTAGCAGTCACGGTTTTAATTCTTTGGATATTTCAAGAGCTCAATTTGTGTAAGTTAAGTGGTACAAACATTTCCAAAAAGAGATTGAAATAAGCTGTCCTAAAGTGTCTTGCAGCCCTCCCAGTGGGTTCTATATTGTGAATTTTAAATTTTTCCTGAATATGGGGTGATAGAATGTTCATGGAATAAAGTGACTCCCCCCAGAGCCCCAATGTTTCCTTTTTTGGATTTTCTCTTTCCAAAAAGCTGGAGATTTTAAAATCACAATGCAATTGAAATATATCTTTTTAGGATGCAGACCTTTCAGGTTCATAGGTGAGAATGCGCCCTGTTACCTTAGTTTCTGATAACACAGGAATAGTCTAATTGCAGCTTCAAGGCTGTTTAACCATAGAGGGGTGGGCATTCTAATAGGAGACACAGCCATCAATATGCAGCTGCTGTTTTTTCACTTTGTATCTAACTCCTTGTCAGCTTGTAGTCAATCATAATTAAAGGAGAGACTCATCCAGGTATGGTGGTGGTTCAGGACTTTGATTACCACACACAGGAGGCCAGCCAGGGCTACATAATAAGAACTCTGTATTGGGATTGGGAGTAGGATCTGTGTCAACAGTCTCTTCAATTTATAACATGAGTTCTGGGAATTTTGGAGGGTTTTTTTAGTTCTGTTTGAGATGTTGCGTAGGTTGGCCTTTTAACCATGGCCCCTAGTGATCTCCTGTGTTAGTCTCTGAGCTGCTGAGACTTTAGGCTGGTCTGTGCTACCATGGCTAGGTGGAAAAGTTTTTAATTCAAGGAGCCAAGTGACCTGGTGTGAGAAGGATCTTGGGTAGTGGAGTCAGAAAACTTGGTTCCAGAATCTTAAGTAAGTCTTTTTGAGGTTTATACATTTGTAAACTGGGGAAAAGGGAGCCAACACCAAGATGGAAGAGAGTTGCCCCAGTAACTGCAGACACGGGAGGTGAAACTGTGGGGAGATGGCATGTAACCTGCTTGAGTAGCTCCATGTACTGAGATCCACATTTGGATATTTGTCTTTGAGTTCTCCTGTGTGTCATCTGCTTCAAAGGTTTGAAGTATCAGAGTGGAGTCCAATAGGGATCATCTGTGAAGGGAGCTTAGCATCTCAAGGGGACTGAAGCCAGTCTGGGCTACATAATGAGTTCCAGGCTTGCAACCCTGTCTTGAAAAACAGAGTAGGAAATGGCCCTGAAGCTCATAGAAATCATCCTGGCACCTGATATAAATTCCCTCCATTTTAGTGTGTCTTGCTTTACTGCTGACTATGAAAAGCTGATTTCTTATTTTTTGAAACAGGGTCTCATTGGGTAGCCCTGAGTAGCCTGGAATCTCAAGAGATTCACTTGCCTATGCCTCTTGTGTGCTGGGATCAAAGGTAAATGTTATATCTCACTTAATGGCTGACTTCTGTGTGTGATCATCATCTGAAATCCATGTTTCTGTCACACACTATAGAAGATGGCTTTTTTGGTCTTTGGAGGTTTAACTTGCCTAAAGGCTGATATTCTCTGTCATTCTTTGCTATCTTGTTCTTTCCCCACAACCTTTGCCACTTTCTGTGAACTCTGGTAGCTAGGATACCCCTCTTCATTACTGAAAAGCTAGTGTTGAAGCAGGGAGAGCTTTCTACGTAAAGGTATGACAGCCAGGAACATTTTCAGTTGGTATAGCTCACAGTGATGAGAAGGAGGTGTGTATAAGGGAACTGAAGCCTAACTCAGGACATTGGCATGGGCATTTGTTTAGGGATAGTTTAGCCAGGTTCACCCTGGCATCTGGGCATCTTGGGAGAGATGAAAAGTGAAATGTTAAGGACAGGAAATGAATAAGTTAGTCCAGACTTTTAACTGGACTTGATGAGGCAGTCTTGGATTTTATAGAAAGCATATGTCAGTGAAAGTCGGTTTCAGGGCAAAATATGACTTAATAGACAAGAAAAAGTACCTTCCTAATAATAAAAGACTTAAAACCCTTTAATAGGTGGTAATATCATCTATTTTGTATTTATTGAGGATAACCCCAAAGGTTTTTTGGAAATGTTAGAATGTAAATAGAAAGGAATTTCATAGCAAGATTACTTTTCTCCAGTTTGGATTCATGGGAGATGTGGAAGAATGTATTTGGGTCTGGAGCAAAGGGTAGGCAGCTCTTAGGATAAATGAGGCTGATGGGACTGGACTCAAAGGAGAGCTCTCCAGGAACCTTCCTGTTTACCTTTACTGCTCTGTGTAGTAAGAAACAGCTATGCAGGAGCTAAAAAATGTTCCTACCAAGCTACCAGTAGGTGGCTTTACATTCTAGCACTGGCTGATTGGATGCCTCTTGAGAAATTGCTCAATTCTGGAATACTTCAGTATGCATTTTCCCCAGGGCCTTTTATTCTACAGAGAATCTGATTGTGTATTAATAGAACATGTCAGAAATGACATTTATATTGGTCACGGTCCTCTCTCCCACACCCCTATTCCTCAGTAATACAAGATTTACTAGGCTGATAAGGTGAATACCTAGTAATTATTGTTTTACCAAGTTGAAAAGCAGATGCCACAGTGATAGTATATCAGTACTCAGCTGAAAAGGTTGATTACTAGGATATATGTATTAATTTACTTAGTACAATTTTAAGAAATGAGATTATTATAATTGTTTTTCTAGAGAAGTATGAGATACCCCCTTAATAGGGTGTGTGATTGAACCAGGTGTGGTAGTGCATATTTGTGATCTTAGCTCTGTATCTTCCCGTGTGTGACAGGAGCATGAATGAATGAAAGATAGTGATCATACAATGATTAAGTACTACTTATTATAGTTGGCAACAAAAAAGAGACACTAAAATCTGGAGATTACAGAATGAGGGGCCTACCTCAGGTCTGAGGCTCCCGATGACAAGTTTGAGGCGAGCCTAGGCTACATAGTGAACTCCTATCCCAGAAAAGCAAAAACTAAAATGTATAATACATATAGTTAAAAAACAAGCAAAAATCATCTTTGATAAGCAGATATTAGGAGAAGAATAGAAAGTTAATGATAACAGGAGAGATGCATCAGATACTAAAGGCTGCTGGTACTATTGTTTTCTGGTGTAATTCTGTTAGTAGTCATGATGTTTAGTTGAACACTTTTGTACTTGCATGTTGTATTTGTGTGTATTTGCATATTCAGTAAAATTATTACTTAAAAGTGTTAAAAATTGCCAGGCAGTGGTGGTGCATGCCTTTAATCCCAGCACTTGGGATTTGAGTTTGAGGCCAGCCTGGTCTACAGAGTTCCAAGACAGCCTTCACAGGACTATACAGAAAAACTCTTGTCTCAAAACAACAACAGCAACAAAAGTGTTAAAAGTACCCTCACTGTTCTACTTACTTTCTGTCTTAACGATTCTGGTCAGTATAATTACTGTGTAGCTAAAATATTAAAAGTATTTTTGAATTCCTAAGAAATTGTCATGGTAGAACTGGATTATAAATTCCTGACAGCAGTACTTAAGTGTATAACATATAGAAATTAGCAGTTGTTTAAATTAGTTATTAAATGTTCTAGTCTATGATGAAAGAGAGAAGTAACTGATACCCTGTTACTGTTTTTCTTCCTTGGCTTTTTTGTTTTCTTGGGAAGTTACTTTGAAGTATAGTGTGATCTAGAGGTAATAGTGTAAGTTTTAAAGTCAGAGTGATATGAGTTGGAATACTAGCACTTCATTAGCAGCTGGCCCACTTACACATGTTTCCTTGTGTGTCCATTCTTTTGACTTCCTTGTTGGAGTTTGTGCATCATACTCAGGTGTGCTGAGGATCAAAATATACCTAGTCCTCCTTTTCCAGTTATTTATCCCTGGCTCATTCTAACAGAAACAGAATCAGTATCACCATTATTACACTTGAGTTGTTGGTAGAATGAGGAAGTCATCCACAGTATGAAAATGTTAGGAGCAGTCTCCACACATACAGATCTCTAGCAGTTCCCCAGGTGCATAGGAAGAACATGGCTGCGAAAGCTGCTGCTGCTGCTTTTCTATGCTCTCCATTCCTTGCTTTTCTGTCCCCTCAGGAATGTTATTTCTCCCTTTTCTTATTGGAAGAAGAAACTAGTCTCCTTTGGATGGGCATGATGAGTAGGAATATACATGACCCAGAGGCTAAGTGATCATTTGAAGTCTTAAAAGTGTCAGGATTTCGATAACATTGTGGATTTAAGCTTGACCTTAGAGGCATCTAAAGAACATGTTTTCTACTGAAGAACATTGGTATTATATTAAACTTTTTTATTTTTTTTTATGTCCTAATTCCAAATTCTAATCTGACATCTAATCTGTGGCTTTGTGTTTCTTCTGTCAACTAGATTTTTATTTTTCCATGAATATAAATAGGTTTTTACATGGGTCTGACCTAGGTCCTCTGAACATATGTTACAGATGTGTAGTTTGGGCTTCTTGTGGGACTCCTCTAACAGTGGGAGTGAGTGTTGTCTTTGTTTTTTTTTTTTTGCCTGTTTTTGGGACCCTTTTCCTCTTATGGTTTGCCTCATCCAGCCTTAATATGAGAGGAGGTGCCTAGTCTTATTGTACCTTGATATGCCATGTTTGGTTGATACCCCTGGAAGGCCTACCATTAACCTGAAGGGAAATGGAGGAGGAATGAGGTTAGTTGTGAGGGGGATACTGGAAAGGGAGGAGGGAAATTGTGGTTGGGAAGAAATAAGAGAATAAATAAAATTTAAAAATGTAAAAAGAAAAATAGGTTTCTAACAGAATATACTTAAAACCAAATTCTATCCAGTAGTCTCTCCTTTTCTTTTTTTTAAGACAGAGTCTCACTATGTAGACCAGCTGACCTTGAAGTCATAGGCATTGGTCTACCTTTAACTCCTAATTGCTGAGATTAAAGGTGTGTGCTATCATGACAGCCAGCCTGCCTGTCTTTTATTTTTTTCAAATGATCATTAGATACTGCTTTTTTTGTGTTAGGGTCTCTTACTGGAACTCACTATGTAGAACAAATTAGTTTTAAACAGTAACAGTTACTTAGCTCTTTTTTTCATTTTTTTAAAGACATATTTACTTTATGTGAGTATACTGTTGCTGTCTTCAGACACACTAGAAGAGGGCATCCGATCCTATTACAGATGGTTGTGAACCACCATGCGGTTGCTGGGAATTGAACTCAGGACCTCTGGAAGATTGGTCAGTGCTTTTACTGCTGAGCCATCTCTCCAGCCCTTACTTATCTCTTAAATTCATGGGCTAGAACATTTAGTAACTAATTTAAATAATTGCTAATTTCTAAATGTTAAACTTTCTAAATGTCAAAAAGGCATGCTCACTACATGTGGCCTTGATTTTTTTTTTCTCTCCTTTTTTTTTCTTTTACCCTGAGATGGAGTTTCTGTGTGTAGCCTTGGCTGTTATGGAACTTACTCTTCTTTAGACCAGGCTAGCCTCAAACTCAGATCCACCTGCCTCTGTCTCCTGAGTGCTGGATTAAAGGTGTGGACCACCACTGCCCAAACTTGACTTATTTTTAATTATTTCAGATTATACCCTAATTCAGCCCTTTCATTTTACCCAGCTTGCAGCTTAACATTGTGAATTATAGTTGGCCTGTGGTTGTTTATACAACATATATACAGTTCAGTCTTGGGTAAATCTTAAAGTATGTTTCACAGCTTTAGTTTCTGCCTTCATGTTTCTTTGTTTTTGTTTTTTGAGAAGGTAAAAGCAGCACCTTCAACAAATAGTAACTACAACATACTATGAGTTCCAGGTTCAATATAAACATTTTGCATCTAGTTTTGACAGTCTGACATGGTTACCATTAGAGAGATCAGCTTAGTGCCAAAGCCTCACAACAGGGAGACTTGGTCAGGGCAGTTGATCTCTTTTATCATGTAGATCCAGGGTATCTAAATCAGGCTGTCAGGCTTGAAGGCAAGTGCTTTTACCCACAGAGGCATCTCACTAACCAACTCCTCTTTAAGTGTCATTAGCTCCCCAGAGTTACTTCTTCCTTGGAACACTTACCATAGCCATTAAATTGCATCAGGTTGGGGTTGGGGATTTAGCTCAGTGGTAGAGCGCTTGCCTAGGAAGCGCAAGGCCCTGGGTTCGGTCCCCAGCTCCGAAAAAAAAAACCAAAAAAAAAAAAATTGCATCAGGTTCATCAAGGACAAAGGACTTCCCTTATTTTATTAATTCTCAACTTTCAGCTTATTGTCTGGTCATAGCAGTTACTTAATAAGACTTGGGCTATCTGGGACTTACCATATTTTTTACTTACAGTGCTGTGTCTTGATAACTCTTTTGGCAATTACTTGGGTTCTCGTCCATCAACATAACTCTGGGTACAATCTGAAGGTTAGCTAGACTGGATGAGTCATCTTTGGGTCTCTATAGCCAGAGTTAGCTGTGTTCTGTCCACAGTGCTTATTAATACAGCACAGCTGTTGGTTACTGTTGGTGGTGTTAAGCTTACCTCCACAAGCCAAGGCCTTTTCTTTTTGGTGCTTTTGATCAAAACCCAGGTCTTACGCATGCTAAGCAGGCTATCTTTCACTGAGTCACACATCTAGTTCTCCAGGTCCCTAAAAGCTTATTTCTGTAGTAATAGGTTTTAGTTTGGTTATTTCTAGATCTCAATTATGGAGTTAGTGACTGAGTTTTCCAGCAACCACTGTTCTGGAGCTTGTTATTTTGGGAAAGGAGATAGATGCCCTCTAATTGAAACTGATGCCCCATACTTTGTTCCAAAGGCTCTGAGCCCCATGCTTTGTTCCAAAGGCTCTGACCACCCTCTCCTGTATGCCTTTTGTGATTGTGGGATGTCCTGTGGTTGTATGGTGTTGAGAGAGTCTTGCCCACATTATCTTTATTTCAGGAGCACCTAGTTAAAGGAAGCCCTGCTTCCTGACATTTCCTGAGTGTTTTTTGTTTTGTTTTGTTTTGTTTTACTTTTTACATTGTGATGTCCTGAAAAAAGCAGCTTCCCTTTTTTTCTTCCTCTCTTTTTCTTTTTCTTTTTCCTTTTCCTTTCCTTTCTTTTTTTTTTTTTTTTTTAAACACAAGAGTAGGATTTGGTTTACAACACCCCATTTCTACCATGGTTAAATGCAGTTTTGAAATGCCCTCTAACTTACCTGCTCTGGTTGGATGAAAGTCTTTCTGTTGGAATCAAGGTTGTCTGCAGTTTCTCTGTTTGTTCTTACTTTGTCTCTGCTTGTTCTCTTAGAAGGCATACATTCCTCCTTTTGTTTTTTATTTAGCAGTTGATGGCTGAAGCTGCTTGGGAGGTAGAAAACCAACATTGACATCAAGAATTCCAGGAATTCAAGAGATGGTTCAGGAAGTGGGCAAGGCCTATAAAGCTGTGACAGTGAAGTAATGGTGGTAGCAAAAGAAAGGTAAATAGCCAGTGGTGGAATAGAGAACCTGCCATTATAGCTACATGCAGAAGGAAACCTGAGTTATGATGGCAGAGATGACAATTACAGATTAGGTGGTTCAGTTCATGTTGCCTGACTCATCACACTCTAAAACCTAATAGGCACATGGATTAAGAGCTTAAAAAGTGAATGATAACATTATTTAGCATTTATATAATAAAATACATACCAAGGTATTTTTAACCCTAGGGTAGGCAAAATGCAGGCTGCCAAAGCTGGCAGATGACTTGGGGTAGGTGCTTACAAGCCCAGTGGTGAGTTCAGGCTTTAGAACCCTTGTAAAGGCAGAAAGAATCAATTGCAAATTGCCCTCTTCACATGTACACCACTACATACACATGCACCCCCACTGTATGCTAATAAATAAAAAGGTAATACAAACTTCCAAAATATTGATCCATTCAGCATTAATATCATACTGCTATTCATCAAGACATGTTAAAGAATGGGCAAACACATTTACAAATGTATACACTTACCCAGTCAAATATCCAGAATGCTTAGCTTTTTAAAGCTTAACAGGTGTACTATTTCCTGACATAATATGTATGTGTATGTGTGTGTGTGTATATATATATATATATATATATAACATATATATATATTAGAATTATTTTGAGACTCATAACTATCTTAAGTTGATGGTCTCTGCAGATTTAAAGTGATTCAGGGTAGGGGTACAGTTCGGTGATAGAGTGCTTTCCTAGCAGGTTTAAAGCTGTGAATTTAACAATATAAAACAAAAACAAAAAGAAGCCCATAAAGTGGACCATTGCAATAAGTTTTCTGAGTTACTAAACTTGGAATTCAATGATCTATGGGGTCTTTTCAGGAAACCCCATAAAAAGATAGGTCTTTTAAAAGAATGTTCTAATATTTCTATATATTCAGTAATAATTCTCTACCAGTGTTTCAGTGTATTTAGAGTCACTTTTACTTAAACCACAGTTAGCAGCAGAAACACTGTTTATGTTTCAGAATTATAAAATGATTAGTTGTGGCTGTCTGGATTTAATTCTTGCCATTTGACCTCACACATGTAGCTGTGTGCTACAGCTTATCTGCATATCTCAAATGTTGCTTTCCCTTTTTCTCTAAGTTGGAACTAAATCATAGCAAGGACAAAAAAAAATCAAAACAAAATAGCAACAAAAAATAACAAAAAAGCCATTGTTTCCTGTTGCACTTTAAGAAACAAAAAGTTTTGCTTACTTAAAAAAAAATCAGACTGGCAATATAGCTTACTGATAGAACATGATTAGCATGTGTGATGGGCTCTAGTTTGTTCTTTAGCCCCATATTCCCTGAAAGAAAAGGCTTCAGAGTAAGAAGACTAGCCCCTGTAGCTCATGCCTGGCCATATTAAATGGAGGTGAATCACTGATGTCTGTGATCTGGTATCCTGTCCCTGTTGGTGCAGTACCTGTGCTTACAGGTTCTAGGTCTTTTTATGTTGTCAACCATAGTTTCACACTTCATTTACTACTCATCTAGGCAATGAAACAATCTAATTGGAAGTTAAAGTAATAGGAGCAGCTACCTAATAATGGGTAGAAAAATACAGATAATGGCCACAGAAAGCTTGGAGATCTGTGCCTCATAAGTAGGAATGCTATAGAAAGGTATTTTGTGAAACTATTGATTGTAAGCAAGCAAGCAAAAGAACTAATGGTACATCTGTGTATATTACACATAGATAAACTGTACAGTAACACTGTACAGTTTTATGTGCAAATTCAAACATAATTCTGCTAGAGCTTGTTTTCCTGTTTAGCCTGAGACCTATGCAAGTAATGAATTGTCCCAAATAAACCCTGGCTTTTGAAAAGTGTCTAGGGAATGCAGAGCTGTCTTGTTTGTGACAAGAAGACATAGAGAGTCAGAAGTGACTCTAATCTAGGAGGCTCTCAGGCTTTTTGGTCTTTCAATCGTTCAGTGATCATCCTCAAATTTTGCAAATGATGGCATCAATATTTTTTTTTCTATTAGTGGAAAGCTAAGGACATGGGGACACATACACACACACACACACACACACACACACACACGTACTCTTTTAATCTCAACATTTGGGAGGCAGAGGCATGTGTGGTTCTCTTGAGTTTGAGGCTAACCTGGTTTACATAAGTTTCAGGCCAGTTAGAGTTACACAGTGAGACCCTGTCTCAAATATATATTAATTGATAATAAATTGATTAGCATATTCTTTGTCTCTCTTTGTTGGTTATTGTTTGTCTTTCAGCCTGTAAATGAGTTGTGTAATCTGGGCATGGTTTTGCTTCTCATATTGCTACTAGTAATAAAAGTTTAGTTGATAACAATATAGCAAGCTAGTATTCTGCCCAAAGTTGACCTCACGGTTTTCTCAAATAGCCACCATTTTACTCAGTGTACTGTGACAAAAAGTTATGTAAAGATTTCACCTCTCTGAGTGGTTAAACTTGGAAGATCTGATAAGTCCCTTATTCCTCTGCATTTATATCTGCCAAGAGAAATTTCCCAATTAAAATGTTTCTATAAAAGTTGGTTAATTTTATGGCATATCTAGATTTGATGACCCTTCTGGCTTTGTTTCCTATAGAAGACATGGTCCTTGTAAGATAGTATCAAAGATGAATTCTGATGAGTGATAATTTTCCAGTAGCCTGGTTTTCCATACCTGATAGAAGTTGCTGCATTTTTCCAAACAGGTTCTCTAATGATCTTGCTTCACCATGGCTACAAATATGGAGGGGCTGGTTCAGCACAGAGTGGGGACCCAGCAGGTGGCTGAGGTGAGTGACAGGGGCTAGCACAATAGCTGGCACCCTTGCTTTTGAAAGAGTAGAAATCAGTATGCTCTGTGGTTTTCAAAACAGTCCCAAAGAAGTCAGCACATGATTCATATCCAAAGCAGGATGCTGACACTAAATAAAAATAAAAATGACAAAAGCAGCTGTTAGTAAGATTTTTCTGCATGGATAGGGTGGTTGTGTTTAGTAAGATGACTTGAAATTTTTATCTCAGCCTCAAGTCAACAAATCTGATTGTTATTGTGCAGTAATTTTAACTCTAAGGCTGTGTCTTGGTTTCTTATATACTTGTTACTGCACAATGGTAGACCAGATTGTTTAATCACTTGCTACTGTCCGCAATACAGGGGTGCTTATCACACCCAGTTAAGGAGTAACAGTAAGTGTAACAGTGTGTGCACTAGATGGCCCTTCAATGACAAGCATTTATCAGACAGACTAGGTAAGTATAGTGAGAAATTTGTGGCAGATTCTAGAGGGATTAACATGAGGAGAAACTTAGGAAAAGAGATCGAGGCATAAAACAGCTTGGTACCTGCAGGCAACATGAGGTGTAGAGGGGGTATAGTCAGGGCCAGACCTTGAAAAGTAAGTGTCATTATTCTATCATCACTAATAACATACTTGAATATTCAGTAAACCAGACCCTATGCAAGGATAACTCTGATTGGTAACCTTTCGAGGTTGGTTACTGTTACCATTTTATAGATGAGAAACCATGCCTCAAAAACCATGTTGTTAGCCAAAAGCTTATTGTAGCAGAAATGGGATTCTGACCTAGGTCTTTGCACTTTTTATAAACCTCCCTACTTTATACTACAACTATGAATTCTTCGAAGAAACGAAGATTTGCGTTTTGAATTACATTTCTGAAACAAAGACAAATTTACCAAAGAATGGATATTCAAAGAAAAGACACATGTAAATATATGTGTGTTTTGCCTGAATTTGTGTCTATGCACAATTTGTGTATAGTGCCTGCAGAAGTCAAAAGAGGTATTGGATCCCCTGGAACTAGAGTTAAACAATGGTTATGAGCTGCCATGTGAGTGCTAAGAATCGAACCCCAATCCTCTGGAAGAGCAGCCAGTGCTTTTAACCATTGAACCATTTCTCCACCCCCTAGAAATATATTTTTAAAGAAATATATTAGAACTATGAAAATGATGAGGCTTAACTGCTTGTATTGGTTTAGCTCATGACAAGAATAATTACCTTGATAATAATTGTTGTTTTTCAAGTGTTCAGTTTTATTTTCACTTAATAAGGATTTCTTGTTGAGGTTGACTTGATATGTATGCACACAGTCCTAAAAGGCCATCCTGAATTCGTTAAGAGAAGAAAATAACATTAATATCAATTTCATGTGTACATTCATGGAGTCATACATAAAAACTAGCTAAAGTTTACTCTTAGGTACGATTCCTAGCCTCATAGTCCCTCTCAGATCTGTGGAGAAAGTCTAAATCTTAACAGTCTTCATTGCTCTTTTTATCATCAGGGCTTATAACTTCATTGCATAAAACTTACTGTTTCCATGTAGGGGAATGTTTATAAATTGAGCTCTCAGCTCTGAAACAGCAGTTACTGCTAGCAAGGCATATCCTCAATGGGGAGAGAGCAGTCATCTCTCCAGTGTCAGGTTTCTGAGTCTTGGATTGTCCAAGTTTTATGAATTCATTTCTCTGCTCTCTTAGGAACTAGACATATGCATTCCCATGTCCTTGTCAAAAGTAGCAGTAGCACATACATATCACATGACTTTAGGCCAACATTACTTTAGATTTGAAGCAGCAAACATAGTAGGCTCCTGAACCAGGTCTGCTTCACCCTGTCCTTACCCCTATATCTTTTTTTTTTCTCCATCTTTATTAAATTGGGTATTTCTTACTTACATTTCAACTGTTATTCCCTTTCCCAGTTTCCAGGTCAACATTCCCCTAGCCCCTCCCCCTCCCCTTCTATGTGGGTGTTACCCTCCCCATCCTCCCCTCATTACTGTCCTACCCCCAACAATCCCGTTCACTGGGGGTCCAGCCTTGGCAGGGCCAAGGGCTTCTTCCCCTTCCATTGGTGCCCTTACTAGGCTATTCATTGCTACCTATGAATTTGGAGCCCAGGATCAGTCCGTGTATAGTCTTTGCTTACCCCTATATCTTAATATCTTAAATTTGCTTTCTGCTTATAAAAATGTCTTTGCCCTGTTAGTTCTTGACTTATCAAGTATAGACAATGTCTTTTTTTCTTTAAGAACTTTTTCTTTGATATAAAACTATACAGTTTTGAGTCTTGTGATTCATTATGGTAACCCTCCATTATATTAGACTTTTAATTTTTTTAAATATATTTTTATGATTATGAATATTTTTATATAGATGAGTATTTTGCCTGACATGAGTTCAGATGCCTCATACCCACATATAAAAAGCAGCAGGATGTGGCAGAGAATGCCTGAATTTTAGCAACAGTGAGTTGAAGAAAGGGGGATCCTGAGGTCTTGCTGGCCAGGCAATCTAGCTGAATCCATGAGTTCTAGGTTTAGTAAGAGAGGCTATCTCAAAAAATACAAAAACTAATGTGGGTGTCTGGGAGATGGTTAAGTTTCTAAGTTACTGGGGTGGGGGGCTGTGGTAAAAATGCCCTGACAAAAGCCACTTAAGGAAGTGTGGTGGTTTTGAATGGAAAATGTCCCTATAAGCTCATGTATTTGAACTCTCGGTCCCTGGTTGATGGTGCTGTTTGGTGAGATGGCACAGTCTTGGTGGGCTTTGAGAGTTTGTGTCTTCCATTTCCTATCTACACTGTGTTTTCACTTGAAGATGTGATACCTCAGTTTCTCCTCCAGCTCTAATACCTATGCCATAATAGACTATTATGGAATCTCTCTGGAGCCATAAACCAAAATAGACTTTCTTAAGTTGCCTTTGTTCATGGTATTTGTCTTAGTTAGGGTTTCTCTTAGTGAACAAAAAGCAAGCTAGGGAAGAAAGGGTTTATTTGGCTTATACTTCAGATCATAATCTATCACTAGAGGAAGTTAGGACAGAAACTCAACCAAGCAGGGCTGGAATCTTGGGGCAGGAGCTGATCCAGAAAGCATAGAAGGGAGCTGCTTACTGGCTTGCTTCTCCTGCCTTGCTCAGCCTGCCCTTCGTACAGAACCCAGGACTACCAGCCCAGGAATGGCACCACCCACAATAGGCTGGGCCTTCTTCCATTGAACACTAATTGAGAAAATGCCTATATCTCATGGAGGCATTTCCTCAACTGAGGCTCCTTTCTCTGTGATGACTGTAGCTTGTATCAAGTTAACACACAAAACCAGCCCGTACAGTCCTTTATTCCAGTAACAACAGAAAAGTACCTAAGGAAGGAAGGGTTTATTTTGGTCCATGGTTGAAGGAGGCCGTTATAGTATGAAAGTTAAGGCAGCAAGAGCTTGAAGCACATCACAACCACAGTTAGGAAACAGACAGTGCTAGATGCTTGTGCTCAGCGTACTTTCTCTTTTTAATACAGTTCAGGATGACAGACCACAGAATAGTATCCATAGTTGGGCACATCTTCCTATTTTATTTAACCTCATTAAGATAATCTAGAGCTGGAAGATGGCTCAAAGGTGAAAGAACTTGTTTTTGGCAGAGGATTCAGGTTGGGTTTCTGCCATCCATGTGACAGTTCACAACCTTCTGCAGCATCAGTTCTGGGAGACTGAATGCCCTCCAGCTTCTTTGGGCACCAGGCATGCATGTGGTGTATAGATATATATGTGAGCAAACATTTATATACTCTAAAATAAATTAAATAAATCTGAGGAGGGGAGGGAGCTGGGCATCATGGTGTACACCTTTAACTCCAGCACTAGGGAAACAGGCAGATCTCTTATACGTTGGAGGTCAGCTTGATCCACATTGGGAGTTCCATGCCAGCCAAAGCTACATAGTGAGACTTTATCTCAAAATAAAACAAAACAGGTAGGTTCCCACAATCATCATACCTAGTGGCCCATCTCCTAGGTGGTTCTAGTTTGAAAGTTGACAATTGAGATTACCATAGTGGATCAGAGTACTTTCTGCATAAGCAGTAAGACCTAAGTTTAAATTTAAGTTTAAATTTCAAGTAGCCATGCAAAAGTTAGGCATGGCAGCCTCATACCTCTAACCTCAGCACTTTGAGGGAGGTAGATGGAAAGATTGCTGAGGCATTCTGTCACTGGCCCAGCTCTAGATCAGTGAAACCATCTCAAGGAAAAATAGGGCAACGAGTGGATACTTGCTATCCTTCTCATACTTCTGCATACAGATACATGGATGTACATCTATCTATACATACCTGTGTACATCACACACACAAAATAGGGATTGAGGGCAGTGTCTTAGTTACAGTTTCTATTGCTGTGAAGAGACACCATGACTGGGGCAACTCTTACGAAGGAAAACATTTACTTAGGACTGGCTTACAGTTTCAGAGGTTCAGTCCATTATCTTTATGGCAGGGAACATGGTGGCTTGTAGGCAGACATGGTGCTAGAGAAGGAGCTAAAAGTTCTACATCTGGGTTGCAGGCAGCAGGAAGAGAATGCCACACTGGGCGTGACTTAAGCATTTGAGTCCTCAAAGCCTACCCCCATCTAGTGACACACCTCCTCCAGTAAGGCTACATCTCCTAATAGTGCCACTCCCTATGGGCCTATAGGGGCCATTTTTATTTAAACCACAACATTTGGCTCCCTGGCCCCCATAGGTTTGTAGCCATATCGTAATGCAAAATGCAGTTAGACTAACCTCAAAAGTCCCCATAGTCTGTATGTATACACACATAGTATCAGCATTTAAAAGTCTGAGACTCAATCTCTTAACTGTAGTCTCTTATAAAAATCAAAAAGCAGATCACATACTTCCAATATATAATGGCATAGGATATACATTACCATTCCAAAAGGCAGCTTTTTGAGGAAATACTGGACCAAAGCAAGACTGTAAAGCAGCTGGGCAAACTTCAGACTCTGCATCTCCATGTCAAAGCACTCTTCAGATCTCCAATTCCTTTGAGCTATGTTTTCTGCAACACATTTCTTTTTCTTGGGCTAGTGCCACTCAATGTTAGCAACCCTTCTTAGCAGGTATTCCACGACATTGGCATATCTAACATCTTGGGGTTTTCAAGGCAATCTAGGCTTCACCCTCACAGCCTCACACAATGGCCTCTCTAGGCCTCCATACAGGACACCTCTGAAACATGACTGACTTCAGCTGCTTTCCTTAGTCTCAGAGGGAGATTCTATAATCCCTTTTTTTATCCTTGACTCTAAAGCCAGAACCATATGGCTAAAGCTGCCAAGTTCTGCTGCTTGCTGGGGCTGGAACGTGGCCCATCTTCCAGCTTTCTGGTTTTCATGGTTTCCTTCACTGTATAAGCTTGGCTATACTGGATCACTCTCTGTGGACCAGGCTGGCCTTGAATTTTGAAATCTACCTATGTCTGCTTTCCCAGTGTTTGGGTTAAAGGTGTGAGTGCATTTTCTTAAATCCCTTTTACAAACTGGAAGTTTAGCTAGGTTGGATCTTGCCCTGAAGTCACCACTCTCTTTTATTCCATTTAACATCAGGCTTTTCTAATTTATCTCCTTGAACACAGGACTTTGCTCCTTTCCTCTTCCTGGTGCCCCCTTTTCCTGCAAATTGTACGTGTTGTATTTTTCTTACCCAGCTTACTCCTATTCATTACAAATTTGCATGAGAATAAACACTAACATCTGCACTACAGAGTTGATACTAGACTGTTTTGAGATGTCCTCTGCCAAAGCAGTAAATCAACTCTTCACTCCAGCCTCACAACTCTTCAATTAATTCAGCCTCAGGAAGATTTGTTTTGGACAAAAAAAAAAAAAAGAAAGAAAGAAAGCAGCTACATTCTTCACTAAAATATCACAAGAACAGTTTCCATCCCACGTATTATTCTTTTTCTCTGGAACCTCTTTAGCCAGGCCCCCACAGCACAAACCACCCTCAGCACCACCATCATCCATGTTTCTACTAGTTTGGCCCATTAAACAGTGCTTAAAGCATTTACTAACCCAAAGTCCAAATTCCTCCAAACAAAAGGGTGGGCAGACCTATCACAGCAATATCCCAGTCCCTGGAACCAATTTGTCTTAATGAGGTTTCCCATGAAACCCCATGATCAAAAAGCACGTTAGGGAGGAAAGGGTTTATTCAGCTTATACTTCCACAGCACTGTCTTATCATTGAAGTCAGGACAGGAACTCAAACACGACAGGATTCTGAGGCAGAAGCTGATGGAGAGGCCATGGAGGGATTCTGCTTACTGGCTTGCTCCTTATGGATTGCTCAAGCTGCTTTCTTAGAGAACCCAGGACCATCAGCTCAGGGATGGCACCACTGGATCTCATGGAGGTATTACCTCAACCGAGGCTTATTTTTCTATGATGACTCTAGATTGTGTCAAGTAGACACAAAACCAGCCAGTTTAGGAGGTGCCTTAGTTAGGGTTTTACTGCTGTGAACAGACACCATGACCGAGCCAAATCTTATAAAGGACATTTAATTGGAGCTGGCTTACAGGTTCAGAGGTTCAGTCCAGTATTATCAAGTCTGGATCATGGCAGCATCCAAGCAAGCATGGGATAGGAGGAGCTGAGAGTTCTACATCTTCATCTAAAGGCTGCTAGAATACTGGCTCCCAGGCAGCTAGGATGAGCCCACACCCACAGTGACACACCTACTCCAATAGGCCATACCTACTCCAACAGGGCCACACCTTCTACAAGTGTCACTCCCTGGGCCTCCAATATACAAACCATCACAGGAGGAAAGAAAGGAGGAGAAGCCCTTAAGGAAAACATGGGATATCAACCCTTGGTTTCTACATATGTGCACATAACAATAGTAACTTCTTTATATTGGGGCACCACTCGGTCAAGACTGATACAAAATTAATTTCTTAGGAGTACAAAATCAGGCACATATTCTGAATTTCTTCAAGAGGCAGCTTTCAAACCGTTTAAAACATTCAAAAATAGGCTGGAGAGATGGCTTAGTGGTTAAGTGCACTTGCTACTCGTACAGAGAGAAGATCTGGCTTTGGTTCCCCATGCCCTTATATTGGTTTCAAACTATAACTCCAGCTCTAAGGGATCCTCTTCTCATCTCCAAGGGTATCAGTCATACAGGTGATGTCATACACAGGCAAACCATATAAATAAAATTTAAAAATTAAAAAACAATGTAAGTCAATAACATGCTGTCAGTTAAACTTTTTTGTTACTATTTAGGAGAGCTCAAATTTTCAATAACTTAAACTATCCTACTATGTCCCAGCTCTTCCCAGGAAGGACACCTAGTTAGTTCTGAGTAATCCTAATATGTACTTGTGGGAGATTTTGACATTCACTAGAGTTGAGTTTATCAGAAATGTTGTCATGAACATTTATCAGGCACTTACAGTTGTTGTCTATAGAACGTTTTTATGAGCCTTAAGTGAGAAGACAGTTTTCTACATGTAGGTAAATATTCATACATAAAATTAAAAATTAAAAAAATCTTTTGAAAAGTGAAAGATGCAAGCTGAGGAAATTACTGTTATTAAAATACTTGCAGTGAAATCACAAGCCCTTGAGTTTGTGTATCCAATGTATGTGTAAAAAGCTGGGCATTCTCATAATGAGGAGAGATGGAGACAGGAGGATCATGGGTGCTTGCTGGCCAGACAGTCTAGGAGAATCTGGGGGCACCAGGTTCAGTCACCAGCACTGAGATTTTTGTTGTTTCTGCAGGTGGCAGTCTGAGCTCAAGACCAAATATTTTCAGTGCAAAGATTTTTTTGTAGAGTTTCCTTGTTTGCCACTGTTGCAGTCTTCAACAGAGGGCCCCTTTTAAACAATCTTAGAAAGGAAGTCTGATTGCTGTGAGCATCTTAAGAAAGGTCATCCTTAAAGGGGTGGATTTGCTCCAACCTCTATCCTGAGTCCTGTTGAGCACTGTTGTTCTGTGCCTGGTATCCAAATTCCTGAAAAGATGCCACCATATCCTCTTCTGGGTAGCTGGAATTCTATTCTGTCATCTAGCTAGGAAGATGAAACTGAGCTCTTGGGCACCAAATCAGAAAGAAGTTAGTACCAATTTTTTTTTTTTTTTTAACATTTTACAGTATTTCAAGATTAGCCATAAGGCTTTACAGACCAAAGAGTCATTTGCATGCTGACTCTTACTCGTTGGAAAAACATCCTTATGGTTGAGTTCAACCAAATATTTAAATGGCAAGTCTTTTGATTTGCATTTCAAGTCCTTCCAACATGCACAGCAGCACATAGTCCATAAAGCATGCTGTTGCGTGACAACTTGTGCCTTTTCCTCTAGTAATTTTTCTCATAGACTTTTTTTTTTAAAACTTTTATTTATTGGAGTGCAAAAGGCATGCTTGTGCCACAACACTCATATAGTGGTTAGAGGACAACTTGTTTTGATTCTATTCTATCATGTGGGTTTGGATAATTGACCTCAGGTCATCAGGCTTACACAGTAAGCGCTTTACCTACTGGTAATCTTGCTGACCCTGGCTGGTTGAATTTGGAAACAGGTACACACTCTTTAGTCCCGGCTACCCTAGAACTCACAGTGTAGACCATGTTGGTCTCAAAATCACAAAGATCCACCAGCCTCTACCTCAGTACTGTGATTAAAGGTGTGCACAATTACCCCAGTCTCCTGCATTCTTTTAAATTGAGAAGTCTTATCCTTACTAATTCCTTTGGCAGTTTGAGACAGAGTTTCTCTGTGTAGCCCTGCCTGTCCTGAAACTTTTTGTAGACCAGGTTGGCCTTGAACTCAGAGATCCTATTGCCTCTACCTCCTGAGTGCTAGGATTAAAGCCATGTGTCACTATGATGAGATACATTTTTTGAGACAGGTTTCACTCTGGCAACTTTTGGCTGGAACTTACTTTATAGACCAGGTTGGCCTCTAATTCCTAGAGATCTGTCTGCTTCTACCTCCTACATGCTTAGATTCTGGCTTTTAAAAAAGTCCCTGCTCAGGGATCTTCTTGTCTTCAACTCCTCAGATGTAGGATGATAGGCTGGTGCATGGCCACTGCAACTGGCCTTTTGTGTGATGCTGTGAATTGAACTCCAATCCTAATGCTTATGTGGCAAGTACCTAATCCATTGAGCCATCTTACCAGCCACTTAACTAATTCTTAGCTCAGATTTTTTTCTCTTCTGCTTTTGTCTTACTATACTTTTATAGCTAGGATGTCTACTACAGTATTGAATCAAAGTGGTAATAGCAAGTATCCTTCTTTACCTAATTCTCATTTTAAATAGAAGGGTTTGAGGCAATTGTATGAGCTTTTATTCCTTATTAGATTAAGTACATTTTCTGTATTTCTAGTTGGAGTAAAATTGATGAACTTAGCAGATGTTGAATTTTATCAAGTCCTTTTCAGAGCCTGGTAGGATGGCCATGTATCTCCTTCTTTGAGTCAGTTAATGTGATAAGCTAGACTGACTTTGCTGTCCAATGCCACAGTTAAACTGAACTTGACACAACCTTTGTACCTACACACTTTGTTTGCATCTGTGTCCATGAATTAGATTAACTTTTTTTCTTAAGTTCTGGTGTTCATATTGCTAGCCTCATAAAGAGAAAATCAGATTTAAGATGGCCACCACCTACATTCCCTTACCTACCTCCTCTACCCCAATTATGGTTGCTATTATCTTCTGTGAGTTTATTATCTACAGCCGTAGCCCTTTACCACATAAAAGGTAAGCTTTAGTAAGACCAAAACTTTTATATTTACTGTTGTGTTCCCTGGGTCCTATACATTGGCTTGAAGTATAATGAGCACTTGAATTTTGCTTGTTGGGCTAGGCATAGTAGTCTATGTACTTCTAGCTTGTTTAAGAACAGGTTAAGTTTGAGGCCAGCGTGATCTTAAATAGTTTCAGACCAGCCAGAGCTATGTAGTGAGACCTGTCTCAAACGGTAAGCTAGAATTTGCTAATTGGATGAATAAGTCTTTTGGTCTTTTAAAATATACATTTATTCAGTTGTACCCATAGTGTGTGTATTACTTTGTGTTTCCATAATGCTGTTTTACAAAATATTCTATCTGCAGCTTGCTATATAGACTGTAAGAACATAATTTTCATAGCTGTCTTATATTGTATAATAGAACATAGCATACCTTACCAACCCATTACCTAGTGTGGGGGATATATAGTTATTCTAACCTTTCTCTGTTATAAATTATAAAAGATAACTCTTAAAGAATATTGGGTTATGGAGGTGGATAAATGGACAGGAAGATTGAGATAAATGTTGCATAAAATGAGGCAGAGCCACAAGAGAGAGCAGGTCTAATGGCTTGAGTATCTGATGGACTGCCACTTTCCACTGAACTACAAATATCTGGCATTTTCTGCTTCTGCAGCTGGTGGTGGGCTCTTTCCCACCAGACCTTAATGAGGAGACCCTTGCTATTTCTTATATATATGGAATTTATTGGGATGACTTACAGGCTGCAGTCTAACTAACCAAACAGTGACTAGCTGTGAATGGGAAGTCCAAGAATATAGTAGTTGCTCAATGCCACAAGGCTCCGTGTGTTTCAGCTGGTCTTCTGTATAAGCTGGAATCCTGAAGTAGATTCCAGCAGATGTGCTGGCAAGTCAGTACAAGCAGGCAAAGAACAAACCCTTCCTTTTCCCACCATCTTTATTGTAGGCCTCCAGTGGAAAGTATGGCCCAGGTTAAAGGTGTGCCTCAAAATCTGTATTAAAGGCATGTGTCTTCCAGCCTCAAGATCTGGGTCATGAGTGTGCCCCCCATTTCTGGATTGTAGTTCATTCCAGATATAGTCAAGTAGACAACTGGGAGTAGCTATCACAGGTGCTTATAAAGCCAGAACCCACAAGGCCATTTCCAATTGGGAGCAAGTATATATCCTGATGTACTTCCTGCCTATGTACCTGCAACTGCACACAGGATGTGCAGTTGGCGCAACCAACCTTGTTTACATGAACAACAGCTCCGAACCTTCCAGAAAGTCATCTGTCCTTGGGCATATGGGCTTATAAGTTAACTTTAGCTCTTAGAGACAGCAAGCAAAGTCCATTCTGCTGTTCTTGGAGTGGTTTTTGAATGTAGTGCAGACCATATGTTGTTGCCTGTGCTTCAGAGATTCCATATCTACAGAAATACTAGCTTTAGCATAGTGAAGTTGAAGATACTATATGCAGACTGTCCATGTTCTCCAAAACTTCTCTCTATGCCATGTACTTTAAAAATTACTTCTAGTTGTTTATTCTCCATAGTAACATTCTGCGAATTCACTAAAGAGAGGTGATCTGTAAAGGGAAGGGGAGAGGGGAGAGGGTTTAACAAAACCACAGGAGTCTAGGTAAAGGAAGCCTTGGTAAAATAACATACATCTTCCAGAAGTAGGTTATCATGGTAGTCAACACACTGTTTCAGCAGCTAGCTGGAAGAACAGCAGAAACATTTCGATTTTGCTTCCTTGGTTACAGTGAATGATTGTACACTTGACCTTCACCAAAGCAAGGTCACAGAAAGGGTATCTCTAAACAACCTTGTATGGTATGGTAAATTGAATCTGTACAGCAGAGTTTGAAGGCTATCCACCAACCCCTGGCTGATTTGGTGTTACTATGGCTTGGCAAGTTGCTGAAGAAAAAAAAATATAAATAAAGCCTTTGGGAACAATTGGCGCATGCGCATGCGTGCATGCATGCTCGCACTCGTGTTTGCATGGTTGCATGCACGGGCACACTGGTGGGGTGGAGAGGAATAGAAGAAAGCAAACCAGTGGAGCAGCACAGGAATCTTCTCTAGTTGTACTTGTATATGTGTGAACATGCAGAGCAGGGGTGGAGGAGTGGTGCTCTCTCTAAGCATTGTATTTCAGTAGAAATTTGTTTCCAAAGCTGAAATGCACAGTATTTAGAACTCAGTTGTATATTTGGAAGAATCTAGCAGGCTTTTTTCTTTTTAGAAACTAGTGTGAGTGTGGTGAATACATTGCTTGTTTTGGCAGGTAATTCGCCTATGAACAAGAGATTATGAACCAAATTGCAATTAAATATCATACCATTTTACATAATTGTGAGATAGAGTTGTTGGTTTTGTTTTTTTTCAGTTTCAAGACAAGATCTCCTTTGTCACCCACCTAGCCTGAACTCATGATCCTTCTGCTTTATAGGTGTGTGTGTGTGTGTGTGTGTGTGTTTTCACCTATGTTGTTTAAATTTGAGCCTTTAAAGGCTTCTAGTGCTGAACTTGTAGGTCATCAAGAGAGCAAAGCTCATCAGCTGGACTGAGAACTTTCCAGTCCTTTGTGTTACACAGGAGTTGTCCTGGTTAGCTTTTGTCAAGTTGAGAAGGAACTACAGTTAAGAAAATGCCTCCATAAGAATGATCTGTGGGCAAACCAGTGGCGCATTTTCTTGATTAATGATTGATATGGGTGGGCCCAGCCTGTTGTGGGTGGTACCACCCCTGGGTAGGTGGTTCTGGGGTATATAAGAATACAGATTGAGATAGCCTTGAGGAACCAGCCAGTAAGCAGCATTCCTCCATGATCTCTGCCTCAGTTCCTGCATCCAGGTTCCTGTCTTGTCTCTTGGTGATGTACTATGAGGTGTGAGGTATGAGATGAAATAAACATTTCTTCTCTAAGTTGCTTTTAGTCATGGTGTTTATCACAGCAGTGGACCCCCCCCCCAAATAAAACAGAGGTAGACTTACAGTCCAGAAGCAGCTTATCAGTTCCCCTCTGATGAAACCTGCTACACAGGTGATGCAAACTTCAACATAGAGGGGTCACTCACTACCCAGCGACCCAAATGCCATGGCCATTTGAAACGGATACAAAAGAATATGGTTCTTTTAGCCTAGGCTGCCTGTAGCTTTTAGGCATTTGCATCATTCATTATTTCCCCTGGATGTTAAGAATTCAGAAGTTCCTGATTGAGATTTGTAACATATTAGATTTGCTGATTTTTTTTCTGTACTATGTTTGAACTGTTTTGCTCTATGAAAATCTGCACATTGAGTCCATGTTGTGCAGACATTCCTCAAACTAAATGTTTGTTTTTCAGCAGGTGACTGTGTGGGAAGCAGTGCTGTGCAGTGATGAAAGAATGTGAGAAAATCTGAACTTACATTTTGAGACCCCATCCATGTCCTTGGTTTATATAATAAACTTCCAAGGGAGGCACTGAGCTGTGCTCACACAGTGTCTAATTAGCAGGGTCCAAACTCATGGCTGCAACACAGACTTCTTATTCTTTCCCTAAGATAGCATTGTTCATTCATTAAGCAAGCATTCACTGTATGCTCAGAAGAGAAATAGTCATTGAACAGATAGAGTAGTGCCCTGTGAAGAGTGCCAGTATCCAGGATTGGAGCCTACAGGAGACAATCAAGCCAGTTTGAGAGACATTAAAGGCAGGCTACAGAAACAGGGCTTTAATTAGACTATGGAGATAGCAAAGATGGCCTGTGTGTTGGAAATACATGTATAACTTTAGAAAGAAGTGAAGTTCAACAGCTGCCTGCCTTCACCTTTAAGTCTAAGCTGCAAGCCATGTAAAGGTCTGTGCCCAAACATACCTGTACACCTTCATAACCAACTTTGCACATAGTTTCACAGAATCCTTGAATTGTATTTTGATAGTGTCTTTGTCTTGGTCAGGTTTTATTCCTGCAAAAACATTATGACTAAGAAGCAAGTTGGGGAGGAAAGGGTTTATTCAGCTTACACTTCCATATTGCTGTTCATTACCAAAGGAAATCAGGACAGGAACTTACCACAGGGTAGGAATTTGGAGGTAGGAGTGGATGGATACAGAAGCCATGGAGGAATGCTGCTTACAGGCTTGCTTCCCCTGGCTTGCTCAGCTTGCTTTCTTACAGAACCCAAGACAACTAGCCCAGGGATGGCACCATCCAAAATGGGCTGGGTCCTCCCCCTTCATCACTAGTTGAGAAAATGCCTTACAGCTGGATCTCATGGAGGCATTTTCTCAAGGGAGACTCTTTTTCTCTGTGATAACTCTAGCTTGTGTCAAGTTAATATGTAAAACCAGCCAGTACAGTCTCCTCCCATCCCACCCCAAAATGGGTTTTCCCTGTGTAGAACAGTCTGGCCTTAAACTCAGAGCTCCACCTGCCTCTGTCTCCTGAGTGCTGGGATTAAAGGCATATGTTTTTACATAGTCCAGATTTCTTGTTCCAGTCTCTCTACCCACAGTATCCTTGGTTGTTGGGATTATAGGTGACTGTCACCACACCCAAATAAGCATTGCTAGGGATTTGAACCTGGGGGCCCTTTCATACAAGACAAGGCTCTACCATTGACCCACAATCTCAGCAAGTATATGCTTACACAGGTAAAGAAGCCAGATTCCAGAGAGATAGCCTGTACTTGGACCAGACTGCAGAGCTTAAAAACAGCCCAGCTCAGGTTCAGGTATGATATAGGCCCAATGGTTGCTGTAGTTTTGTGATTTGAAAATCTTTTCTGGGTCTCTATAAAATATTTTTGAACACACTTGGTTATTTCAAAGACAAATTTGTTAGTGTAATTTATATATAAATTTTAATTGTTAGTGATTATATATATACACATATGCATGCATATATATATTCTATTAATTGTAAAACTCAATGAATTATCACAGAATGTTTCCATGTAACTACAACCTAGGTTGAGAATAGGCGGTGTAGAATGTAGCTGATTTGGTAGAGTGCTTGCCTAATTTATACAAAGCACCCATCTGTAATCCCAGTATGTGGGAGGTGGAAGCAGGAAGATCGGACATTCAAAAATTATCCTTGGCTACATAATGGGCTTGAAGCTAGCCTGACCTATATGATAACCTGTCTCTGAAGATAGAAAGGGATGGATTGTTTTGTTCTGGATTCCTTGAATTTTACATGGATTTTAGGACTAGCAGATCAATACATGGAGAGAAAAGAACACCTCGGTTTTCAGCGGGGATGACATTGAATCTGTCAGTTTAGGAAGCAGTGCCTATTAGCATTGTGTTCTGATCTGAACATAGATGTCTTTCTACTTAGGCTGTTTTAATTCTTTCAGTGGTATTTTCTGGGGATTTGTTTGTTTTCTTTTTCTTTCTTTCTTTCCTTCTTTTTTTTTTTTTTTTTTGCCTTTTGGGGGGGTGGAGAAGAACAAGTTCTCACTCTAGTCTAAGCTGGTTTATGCATCTCTGATTGGCCTCAAACAGCAATCCACTGGTCAAGTTCCTGGGATTACATGTCTGAGCCATCACACCTGGATTGTTTATACTTCGTTAAATTTACTCCCATGTTCTGTTCTTTTTTATGTTATATCATCAGTGAGATTATTTTCTTAATTTTGTTTTTAGATTGCTATTCTCAGTGTATAGAAATGCAGTTAATCTTGTACCTCCAACCTTGGAATTCTGACTAGTTGTAAGGAATTTTTGTGGGTTCTGTAATATTTTTATGTAATAACATTCAATATGCATAATAAAATTTTTTACAATCATGGTATATATCAGCTTCCCTCATCTATCCTTTCTCTCCCCCACCCCCCCCCCCCTTTAGTTTTTTTCTCTCTCCCTAGTTTCCCAGCTAGGAGTCCTAGTACATTTACACAGTAGCGAAAGCATCCCTGGTCTGCTTTCTCATCTTGGGGGAAAACTTTTGTCCTCTATCTTTACCAGATTGAGTGCTTTCTTTGTTTCATTGGTTTTTTTGGTTTTTGGGTTTTTTTTTTCTTTTAAATCATGAAAGGGTGTTATGTTTTTATCAAGTGCTTCCTGTCTGTTTTGTCCATTGAAGTGATCTTGCAACTCTTGCTGAACTGTAATTTTCATGCACTGAACCAGTTTTGCATCCTTTAGGTAAGCTGCACTTAGGCATGCTACTGGATTCAGTTTGCTTTCTTTTGTTGAATTTTTACATCTATATTTGTAAGATAATTTTCATGACATCTTATAAGATGTTGAGCAATATTGGCCTCACAGAACAAATTAGGGAATATATTTTAGGGTGTGGGAAACATGCAACCTTTGTATGGCATGATACTGGTTTATGATATACTTTTAATCTAGGAAAATGCTGTCTTCTTACTTCAGGTACCCAGGTGACCACTCAGCACGTTGATCCTCGCCTTTGGTAGGTACTGACTAAGTACGAGAGAGACCCTTGTGTTCATGGTGAACTTTGCCCAACTTGGTTCTGCCGGAATCTAGGAGGTTGCCAAACCTTTCCATAAATGCTGCTCCTAGTAACTTTCAGGGCTGTGCTGATTCCGTGTCATCCATCCCTTGCAGTGTTGTGAAAGCCTTTCTATTAAAAGTTATCATAAAAAGAGAATGTTATAGCTGACTTTGGAAACAGTAGAAAAACTTCAAATAGAATCTCTTTTAAAAGTTATTCTGGTAGCTTTTTTTTAAAAGGTCATGAAAAGCAGAACTGAGTTGGTTTATCCTATGTTTTCAACATCAGAAGCAGCTATTTAAGATGTTTTCTTAGGACCATCATGGGCAGTATCTCACCATTTCCTTTGCTGTACTGTGTTGACAACATGCTCTTGCTAGTCATGGTTGTGCACACTTGTAATCCTGGTATATGGGAGGTAGAAACAGGAGGGTCAGTAGTTCAATAGTTTGAGGCCAGCATGGTCTTTATAAAACCTTGCCTTAAAGAAAGAAAGAAAAGTGTAGTTCTTAGGAAATCACTGGGTGCCTTCCTAAACCCATGTTCTTATCCACAGGTACCACGTACACAGACCTCTCGGCCGGAATCTCCAGGGATGACCAGCCCCTCCCCGCGCATCCAGATAATTTCCACCGACTCTGCGGTAGCCTCACCTCAGCGCATTCAGGTACTCATGTCGGTTCCACTGGGTTTCTTTACTCTGTCCAAAACCAAACCTGCCTAAGGGATTCACTTCCGAGTATTTACCTCTTGGTACCAAGCACAGTGTGAGCTCAATCATTTAGAAAGATGATTTATATTTGTTTAATTACTTTTAAAGCAAAAGTGTGAACTATTGCTTCAAAATACTGGATGATATACCATTATTTACTTGCTTCCAAATTGAGAGGCAATATATATTTTATTAGGATCAGGGACCCCTTGCTTTTGTAGTCACATCCAGTGCCCCCACTTAATAGGTTTTTCAGTCAGGGCAATTAACAATTTTAATGTTTTACTTTTCTATTTGGAAAATATAGATAATAGTAGATCTTTTAAAAGGCTTAGAAAGGCATCTTATACATAATCATGTTTAATATGTATTATCAGTGCAAGGTAACTATTATTACTATTATTAACTATTACTTAAGCAGGGGCAGGGCTGCAAATCTGCCTTTAATCCACTGAATATTTTTCTGTTCTTTTGAACAAAAAGACTTAGGGGATTATAGCAAGAAGCTGGGAGGAATGGATAAAGCATTTGCTATTTAACTAACCAGCTAAATCAGAGCACATGAACAGGGATGAACAACTGAAAAAAACATTTGCAGGTAAAAGCACTTGCCAAGAAACTATGGTGACTTGAGCTCAGTCCCTGAACTAACACAGGAAGGAGGAAAGAACAGATCCTCAAAAGTTGTCCCCCTATCTCTACACGGGCACCATGGCATGTATGCAGCTTCATTCATAAACAAATCACACACACACACACACACACACACACACACACACACACACACACACACACACACACTCACAATGATAAATAAGAAAACATTTTTTAAGTTTTCTTTTTCTCTTCCTTTTTATTTAGATTTTGTTTTTAAAAGTAAAATAACTTCTCAGTTGTCAGTGTTAATACAGATGCCTCAGTGGCATCCTCATTCCTACCCATGCTTTGTCAGTGAACATTGCACCTCTGGAGCCTGAATAGAGAATGTAGTTTTAGTATTTCAGTGTATGAGAGCAATGGCTTCTCTAGTAAGGCTGAGACTGAAAGATGTCAGATTAGACCGTGTTTAACCTGAATTAAACAGACCTAGGATCCAGTCTTATAACCTAGGGAGAGTTTCTAAAACCTTCTGTATGGTTTCACTGTAGATACAGACTGCAGAAGGATGAACTGTGATAAGGTCTGAACCCCGTAAACGGGTACCAGGAAATGCTAGCAATTGTGCTGTAAGAGTTTTTGCTTGCTTTTTGTTTTGCAATGGGCTCTCCTGAAGCTATGCTGACCTCAAACTTTCTGTGTAGCTGAGGTTGGCCTTGAACTCCTGATTCTGCCTCCACATCCCCAGTACTGGAATTACAGGTTTGTGCCAACATACCTGGCTTTGTGCTTATAGCTTTTAATATCCTATTTAATACTGCTTCAAATTTACAGAAAATAGTAAAGTTAAATGGTTATAACCTTTACTCAGATTCACTAGTTGTTTGCTATCCGGTTCTGAATGTGTATTATATATAATACTTATTCATTTGATCATATGTGGCAGTCATCATTTCTTTGCACTGGATCAATCATACAGATTTCTTAAGAATGATGGCATTCTCTTTCATAATCATAATAATGAAGAAATATTAATACTGAAACATACCATTGTAGGCAACAAAGCCACATTTCTAGACCTTCCTGCTTAAAAAAAATGTTAAGGAATTTTGTTTTTAATTTTATATTATAATTTGAGACAAGACCTCTCATAAATTCTGGAACTTGTAAATTCGACTAGCTTAGCTGGCCAGGAAGCCCTTGGGACCTCCCTTTCTCCACTCCTAACTCTGGTGCTGTGGCTACAGGTGTTCTCTGCCATGCCCACCTTTTATATGGGTATTGGGAATCTGACCTCAGGTCCTCATGCCTGCACTGGAAACACTTCATTAACTGAGCCATCTCCTCAGCCTCTCCTACATAAGGATCAACAGTATGTGCATCTTCTGCCCTTTGGTCAGTTGGTCGGTCGGTCGGTCAGTCGGTCGGTCATTCATTCATTCATTCAGTTTTAAAGGTGGTTTCATATTGTTTTATTTAGGTTTCTCTTATTGTGATAGAACATACCATGACCAAAAGCAACTTGGGAAGGAAATGGCTTACATCTCTATGATGGAAGGAAGTCAGGGCAGTGTCTTAGAATTTTATTGCTATGAAGAGACCATGACCATGGCAATTCTAATAAAGGAAACATTTAATTGGGGCTGGCTTAAGAGTTTCAGATGTTTAGTCCATTATCATCATGGCAGGAAGCGTGGTAGCCTGAAGGCAGATATGGTGCTAGAGAAGGAGCTGAGAAGTCTACATCTTGATCCTAAGGCAGTGAGAAGGAAACTCTTCTGCACCAGATGGAGCTTGAGCACTAGGAACCTTCTAAGCCTGCCTACACAGTGACACACTTCCTCTAATAAGGCCATACCTATTCCATCAAGACCACACCTCCTAATAGTGCCACTTCCCACGGACCAAGCATATTCAAACCTAACTCAGGCAAAGATCGAGGAGGGACATTCCTTATTGGCTTGCTTCCCATAGCTTGTTCAACCTGCTTTCCTGTACAGCCCCAGGACCACCTGCCCAGAGGTGGCTGGACCCTCTCACATCACTCATTAATCAAGAAAAGAGTCCACAGGCTTGTCTACAAGCCAAACTTCAGGAGACATTTTCACAATTAAGATTTCCTTCTTCCTCTATAAGTCTAGGTTTGAGTTAAGCTGTCAGAAAACCAACTGGCACACACAGTACAAAGCAGATGCCCCTATTTCTACTGAGCACCTAGTTGATAACCCATTTTGCCACACTGTCCCTAAAGGCATACTGATTTATGTTTCTATCAGTCTATCCTGGAAACATCTGTTTCTCCATACTTACTATGATGTTGTACTTTTTACTGTCTGTTTGCTAAATGGTACGTCAGTGCTGTGTAGCTTTTATATGTGTACAAATGTACATAATAAAATAAACTATCGTTTTTGTGTATATTTTCACGTTTTATAAGCAAAAAAAGTAGTTTTCCCCATCCTTCCCTGTATTCTTACTCCCTTTATTTTTCAATCTTTTGTAAATGATATCTAATTTATATTTTTTTTAATTTTTTTTTTATTTATTCATTTATTATATATAAGTACACTGTAGCTGTCTTCAGATACACCAGAAGAGGGCATCAGATCTCTTTACAGATGGTTGTGAGCCACCATGTGGTTGCTGGGAATTGAACTCATGACCTCTGGAAGAGCAGTCGGGTGCTCTTAACCGCTGAGCCATCTCTCCAGCCCATTTTTTTTTTTTAAAGTTTTTTTTTTTTTTTTTTTTTTTGGTTCTTTTTTTTTTTTTTCGGAGCTGGGGACCGAACCCAGGGCCTTGCGCTTCCTAGGTAAGCGCTCTACCACTGAGCTAAATCCCCAGCCCAATTTATATTTAAATTCATTTCAAAGTATTTAAATATATACTTTATGATCCAAAGGGTAAGTGAGTATATATATGGTAAGGCATAACTGCTGTTCCCAAGTGTCTGTGGTCCTTCAGCTGAATATCTGCCTTATAGGAAAGATTACTATGTATTTAGGAAGTAGTATGGAAACCATCTGTAATTGGGAAATAATTCTGGTTTAATTGAGGTTCTGGTTGTAGTTTCCTGCTGTACTTCATCTTCCTAATGGAAAATGTTGGGGTTCTGCAGAATTATACTTTGGGGTGTTTGTTCCAGCTTTCTGATTAGCTCTAGCTGAGCAGATGGCTTTAGATGTCATTATACACCAGTGACTGCCAAATAACTAGCCAAGACTTTTGCTGTGAGCCCCACCAAGCCTAAGGTAAGATTGCTGTAATGACTGTCCTTAGCCTGTGTTTTATTCAAAAGTATATTGTTTTGACTTCTATTTCAGTCTCACTGAGTTTGAAAACATACTTCATACGCTTTCCACTCTGCAAATTTTTTTACAGTGTCAAGTTGATGGTGGTGATTAGCCATCACAACCGGTGCAATATAGCTTAGACCACCATTGATTCTAGTGATCACCTCCTAAGCACTGTGTGCAAGTGCAGACAGGTCTGAAGACATACCATACAAAGGGGCTTCCATGTTGTATCTTATAGATTGTAACAGACCAGCAGACAGGACAAAAGATCCAGATAGTCACCGCAGTGGACGCCTCTGGATCCTCTAAACAGCAGTTCATCCTAACCAGCCCAGATGGAGCTGGAACTGGGAAGGTGATCCTGGCTTCTCCGGAGACATCCAGTGCCAAGCAGCTCATATTCACCACCTCAGACAACCTTGTCCCTGGCAGGATCCAGGTAAGGCTCATCGACAAGTGGTTGTTTCCAAACAGATACTGAACCACTTCTCAGCTCAGTTTTGCTTTGCCTTGGAATCTAAATCCACATCTAAGAGACCCTAACCTTAACCTTAACAGGGAGAGCCTTTGGGAATTTACAGTAAATTGACTGGCCACACCCAGAAGACAAGCAGGAACAGTTAAATGGATATAAGCTAATCCAAAGAAAAGATACTGGCATAGGCAAGGTGATATAGTAAGGCCACTGGAAAATTGTTCTTTTTTTTTTTTTTTTTTTTTTTTTTTTGTCATGTGGGAAAATTTAATTATAAAAATAATCAAGGGTTACATTATTTAGCAGGATCATTGGTGATGGGAATTATCTTTAAAATGAGCTATTATCTAAACGACAATGTGATTAAATAACTACACACATTCCATTTCTGACATGAGTCTTAGTTCTATTCTCTTTTTTATTCTGATCAATGATCTCATTTTAGTCATTCCTATTTCTTTCTGTAAAAATATGTTTGCTTCATATTTTACTGCTTTCAATCTCTATTTTAGATCATCCCCTAAATCAACACCACAGTTTTCTTTGTCAAATTTAACAGTCACCCATCTTTCTTATTATTTTATGACATTTAAATATTGTTTTTTCTTGACAGAACATTTCAATAAATAAATAGCCATTAGTATTCACTTTCATGTATAAAGTTATTGAGGTGAGAAAAGTTGAAAATGTAAGCAAATATATACAAAGTACAGATCGCTAAAAGACATGTTATTCAATAATATATGATATTAAAATCACTTTATTCCTTATGATATTAAACTTTATTTTATACAACTATTACCAACAAAATGCATTTCAAAACTCAGATGAATGTTATAGGTGGTTTTATGTAGATAGTTATTAGAATGGAAAATTGTTCTTAAAAGGCCACATAATGGAAACCATTAGCTTCCGATATCTTTAAGGCACCCTCTAGAGCTAACCACTCTTACTTCAGTTTAATATAGGTGGCCAAGCCTAAGTCCAGCTCTTCATTCTGATCCTTACATATTTTCCAGGAACTATTCTGTATTTCTGTCTTCTGCTCTGTCTTACTTATCTCTATTCTGAGAGGGAGGAGCAAAATGAGCATCAAGATGCAATTGGGGGCAGCCACAGTCAATCAATAAGGGCAACCACAATAAAAAACAAACAAATGGAGATGCTGAGGGAAAGCAGGACCAACTGTGAGGTTGGAGGCTCAGTGCCAAGGCCCCAGAGGAACCAGGCATAGGCATGTTTTCACATAGTCTATATTACATATTACATTTTTAAAGCTTATTTCGAGACAGGGTCTTTATATAGCCCTGGCTGTCCTGGAACTCACTATATAGACCATGCTGGCCTCAAAGTCACAGAGATCTGCCTGCTTCTTCTGCCTCCTGAATACTGGGATTAAAGGTGCATGCCACTATATCGGGCTAGATTTTCGTTTTTAAATTTCTGGTGAATTGTATATAACATAAAATTTACTGTCTTAACCAGTATTGTATCCCTATCTGTAAATCCTTTCATCTTCCCAAACTGAAACACTGTACCTGTTGGGGCTCTCACACACAAGCCACAGTGGAAATATGGGAGAAGTTAGTGTTCTTTTCCCTTTCCCTCAATCACTCCTCTGTCAACTTCCTGCCCCCACCTCACCAGCCCTCAACCCCTTGTAAATATCTGTGTAGGGTATGTTCAAGTGAATATTTTTAGTAAGTTTAGATGCCAATAGAAACCTGCGAGGTATTCAGTCCCTCTAGAGCTAGAGTTGTAAGCAGTTGTGAACTTCCCAAATTTGAGTGCTAAGAACTGAATTTGAGTCTTCCATAAGAACATTATGCACTCTTAACTTCTGAGCCATCTCTTCAGACTCTCTATCTGTTTAAAATATTTTTGATTTTATATATTTTTGAATTTTACATATGAGTGCACATCTTACCATGTGTGTGGAGGTCAGGGGGAAACTTATGAGAGTTGGCTCTCTCTTAGCATGTGAGTTCATTTAGCAGCAGGTGCTGGTGCCTCTTCCCCCTGAGACATTTTGATGGTCCTTCATTTTATTTTTGATATGTCTCTTTGAACCTAGAATACACTAATTTGGAAAGGCTGCCTGGCTGACAGGAAGCCTGGTGATCCAAGCTTAGGTTTTATGCTTACACAACAAGATCTTTACTAACTGACCATCTGGCAGCCCTTGTTTTTTATCTTTTCATCTATTGGTTGACACCTGGTTAGTCAGGTTAGTTTGGCTATTACTGATGTGTGGGGCATTCCTTCTGCTATAGAGAGAAACTTGAGAACCTCCTTTTCCCCTTGATGAGCTAGACTTAAACAGCCAGTGTGTTCTGCTTTCAGAAGTGTCCTCTGAGATAGCTAGCAGTGCAGCTAGCAAGCTGTATCTGTCATATCTTCCTCCTCCCAAAAAAGTGTGTTCAGATCTTTTGATGTTAAATTTTCCATATGGTTCCATCTTGCGAGATACATTTGAAGGTTAATATTATGTGCTCAAATTAAGTACACTTGTAAAATAACCATTCTTTAAACTTTCTCAGCTTGATATAGTTGTTTTCTCCTAGACAGATATCACTGTTTGTAATCTAAAGGGTTACCTACAAGTGAGAGGAAATAGCAGGCCTCTGCTGTCATCTGTACTGTTCCATCTATCCATTACCAGGCGCTTCAACAAGCAGTCCATTCAGGAAAGCCTGGATATAGCTCTGACACACACACCAGGTTGCATATTTCCATGTTGTTTGATGGGATGAGAAACATAGCTGAAGAACCTTGCCTGTCTTTACCTTAGAGAATCCATATGTGATCCCTATGTGGCCTCCAGTCTTGGTGATAGTCACAAGATAGAAGAGCAGTCACTGACATGTGCAGGCCAGTGGAGAAGCAGAATTACCTGGCTGCTGAATGGAGAAGCTGTCAGAGTAATCCCAGTTCTGCCTAGAGTTCTTTTTGTTTAGATGCCCAAGACTGGGAATGTACAGCTAGATTTTACTTTACTTATCTAGCTTTTAATTGGTACTGTCTGTTTGCCAACATCTTAGATCGTCACGGATTCTGCTTCTGTGGAGCGATTGCTGGGGAAGGCAGACGTCCAGCGGCCCCAGGTGGTGGAGTACTGTGTGGTCTGTGGTGACAAAGCCTCTGGTATGTAACTCCGACTTCTGGCATGTATCATGGAGCAACATGACCTTTTATAGGGTAGGGAGATTGTTAGTTGAGGAAGAACCTCATACAATAAGCAAAGTAATTTGTCAAGCTGATAGGAAAAGTCAAGAAACTCTGTTTCTAAGTGTTTATATGCTATTAAGTAAAAATTTTTTTCTCACCTTGTTTGTATCTCCTAAGGTGTTGTGTATATAATTCCCCCCATCCAAATTGTCTCACTTTTCTTTTTATCCTTTCACTGAACCCTGTGTGATAACCTTCTACGATGGAGTAGGAACCATACAGTCCCCCTAGGAGAAGTGTCATGCATGCCTCTGTGTATGTGTGTGTACACTTGAAGACCCAAGGCCTCTAGTGAATTATTTAAATCTGTTTCTGGTGTCCTTCAAGGAGAGCCCAAAGGCTTCTGAAGTTAGTGCTCTGATGGAGACAGGAGGCTTGCTAGCACTGGGGAGCCATAGAAGGTAGCGAAGCAGCAAGGCAGGCAGTGGAAATGAAGAAGCTCAGGTCAGAGAATCTGGGCATAGACCTGACTTCTGAGGCATCTTTTTGCCACTCACAGGGAGTCTGGAGGGCTTTTTGTCCTGGATTTCATTTTATCTTTTTGAAAAGGAGGTTGGACCAAATCTAGGAAGATGTTTAGGCGAGCATCTTCAGAGGCTTTGGTTTTTCCCTTTAAGCTGGTTCTATCATTTCTCTGCCATTGGTACCTGCTTCTGATTACCTTTTCTTTGTCTTGGTAAAGCTAGTCCATTCTACCACTTAAAGACCCATCTTCCACTAGAAGCAGGTAGACAGTGCTGCCACTGGTTCTGATTGCCTTTCTCCAGGCTGTCCTAGACATCTTGTACATAATTCTATAATCAAAAGGGACTTTCTCATTGGAGTGTTTGAACAAAATGTCTGCTAAACAAGGAGACATACTGCAGATTTTTATTACATGAAGTAGGAACAGAAACAGCCAGAGACTTCCTGGTTTCCTTGTTGATCAGGACTCTTCTGAGCTTCAAGGAAAGGCCTCATCATATAGCCTTATAGTGCCACTGTTTCCAGCTCTTAGAAGTCACCCAGATAACAAATTCAAGGAGACATTATAAAAAAAAGGTCAAGGCAGTATTGGTATGGGGTCATTTCAGTACCATAGTGCTTCAAAGGAAAAGGAAAATGAGATCCTCCAAGTAACCTCTGTAGTCAGTGTGAACAGTGATGCTATGACGTTTCCTAATGTTTGAGCTGTAGGCTTGGCCTCTGGAAGCAAGAGAAGCCCAGAATGTATAAGGTTGTGATGTACAGTAGCACTTTATCAGCTAAGAAGGATGAGCTGAGGTCATTGGCTAAAGCCTGAGTAGATGAGAGTAGAGAAATGAGCTGTGATTTGTAACCATGTTCCCTGAAGGGCCTCAAGCAGGGGTGCTTATGGACAAGGACATTGATTCTGAGAGCAAGCAAGAATGTAGGAATGACAGACTGTGGGTGGGCACCGAGCTGCTTCTATAGTCAAGGTGTGCACACTGGAGCAATGTTACCTGAGCTACTCTGTATGTTGGGATGGTTGTGTGCCAAGAGCAGTTACATCATATATGAGCTTTGGATTTCTATCATGAGCTTACAAGGTTTCTGTAGCGATAAGGACATAGAGGTAGACATATTGTTGGGCTGCCATTAACCCCCGTGCTGACAACATCTGACAGAGTGATCCCAATGGGAATAGGGTTGGAACAGTTCACCCTGCTCATGAGGAACCAGATCATGTTCTCACTCACTTCCCTTCAGGCCGACACTATGGGGCTGTCAGTTGTGAAGGTTGCAAAGGTTTCTTCAAAAGGAGTGTGAGGAAGAATCTGACCTATAGCTGTCGTAGCAGCCAAGACTGCATCATCAACAAGCACCACCGCAACCGCTGCCAGTTCTGCCGGCTGAAGAAGTGCCTGGAGATGGGCATGAAGATGGAGTGTGAGTAGCGCCGTGCTAGTAGATGCCTGCTGAACGGGGGTTGCTGACCTTTGACTTTAAGGCGGTGGGAGGAAGAGGTGGTGGAAATACTCAGAAAAGCTTCACTGTGCTTTACCTTCTGGGCAGCCAGGTAATCCAGAGCTGACACTGTTGGGTTTTGACAGTCTACATGGTATATATGAAAATCCCTTTCCAAAGGAGTCAGAAAACAGAACAGGAGGAATGGAGAGTAGATAATACCAGCTCAGAGTAAAGCTGAGACCAAGGCTAAAGGGTTACCAGAAACAGTTCCTCTCGCAATCCCTGGGCCTCATCTGTGACCATCACTCCTTCCTTTGCTATAGCCTCTGAGTTCTAAAGAATGCCCCCTAGTGGGAGCAGCCACAAAAGGGCTGAAACCCCCATCTCAACAGTGTTCTGAAACTAATCCCATATCCACTAGGACCTTTCATTGGATCAGTTTCTAATGGTGAAATGATAAGGTCCCAAAATAGGCAACACAGAAAAGTCACAGTGAGAAACTTGCTCTTAGACGTACACCAAGGATGGAAAGGAACAAAAGGCAGGACCCACACCAACCAGGCTAATAGTGCCACATGGCGAGAAAAAAGTGCCCTTTGGGTTGGGGATTTGGCTCAGTGGTAGAGCACTTGCCTAGCAAGCGCAAGGCCCTGGGTTCAGTCCTCAGATCCGGAAAAAAAAAAGTGCCACATGACTCCTGGGAAGATTAGAGCCAGTGGATTTCATTATTGTTTCCTATTCTAGGAATGAGACAATGCAAAATTCACTGGGGAACAAGAAGCATGATGCTTGCAATCTGTACTACCACAGTCAGTACAATATATATGACTAGCTTATGGTGGAGCTGCCCTGTCATAGTTCAGGTTGTCCTTAGTTGTGAGCAGTGATGGGGTTAGACTTGGTCAACCACAGGCATATTGCAAACTCACAGTCCAACTGCATTTCAACTTAGTTGTAAGGCATCTGCACCCAAGGCTTGGTCTCTTGCTTTTAAGAACAGTTTGTGGGCTGGGGAGATGGCTACTGTACTAACATGAAGATGTGAGTTCTGATTTCAGGCACCCATGTAAAAGCTGGGTGTAGTTGTAGCACTAGGGATGAAGACAGGTGGATCACTAAAGCTTGCTGGCTATGCCGGTCTAGCCAATCAGTGGTTTTCATGATCACTTAAGGACCCTCACTGAATCAAAACAAAGGTGAAAAACAATAAAAGGAAACCCTCAGTGTTGATCTCTGGCCTCTGTACATACACAAACTACATTTCCTTCAGTTGCTTGTGACAAACATATATATTTTTAAATTATTTTTTAGTTTTAATTATGTATATGTATGTGTCTGTGTACTGTGTACATGTGAACATAGGCACCTATTGGAGGCCTTAGATCTCCCTGGAGCAGTTGTGAGCTGTCTGAAGTGAGTGCTGGGAATTGAACTCTGGTCCTCCTTGAGAGTAATATATCTTTAACTGCCGAGCCTTCTCTAGCCCCTACACACCCATTCTTAAACTAGGTTGCTGGGAAAGAAACTGCTGGGTACAGTTAACAGCCTCCAGTTTGCTGAAGCTCTTCAGGCTGAATGAAATTGGACTTTAACAAGATGGCTCTGCCATTTGTGACATGGGATAATCTATGGGAAGGGTTCACTTGAAGATCAGCATTTCTTATCCTGGGTTGAACCCAACTAGTTAATGACAGAAGTTTAAAAAAAAGCAAACAAAAAACTAACAACAATGACAAAAAAACCAGTGGGATATGTTGGCCTCCTTAGGTCACACCAGAGTAGCAGTTTCTGAGCAGGCAACACCTGCCATCTTGAGCCTCTGTATACCTTTTGTATACCTTTGGGTTTGCATTGGGGTTATTGATTTTGACTCTTTGCATTTGCAAAGAGACAATTTCAGTATTTTATGGTGTTTATTCATTTGAATAATTTTCTCTAAATGTGAATATATGTTGTAATTTAAGCTGTACAGAGTGAACGGAAGCCCTTTGATGTGCAACGGGAGAAACCAAGCAATTGTGCTGCTTCCACTGAGAAGATCTATATCCGGAAAGACCTGAGAAGTCCTCTGATAGCCACTCCCACATTTGTGGCAGACAAAGATGGATCAAGGTCAGTCCTGTTCTCAGAGTAGTACTGTATTCAGTCTCCAGACTGGCCTGAGGAAGCGCAGGTGTCCCTGGAAAGGACACACACATGGCTCTCACCTGCCCCCCATAGCCCTTGCATGTCTCACTTTCTCTTTTGATCCACTTAACATAGTTGAGGTTCGCTTCACGACACATTTGATCCTAAGGATTAGGCTTTATTCAATAACTGTCTATAGCTTAAAGTACAGGTCTTTTATTTCTTTACAATATAGAAGAAAGGATCAGATGATGCCACAAACTAGCTTGTTCATTCTTTTTAACACACTGTGTTGAACTGGTTTTAAAGAGAGCAGAAATAAGGAAAACTGGAAATCCAAAATGTATTACACAAAGAGTTGGAGTTGAGGGTCTCTGGACAGTTCTTTTAATATCAGTTAAATTTTTGGGAAGAATGGCCAGTTAGTATAGAAGGCTTAGGGGTAGGCATCTGTGTTCTGTCCTCCCTCAGCCTATAGCCTGGCTTTGTGAGGAGCTCATCAGCAAGAGCAGACAGTTGGTCACTCATCCTGGGCTGAGTGTTAGAACTTTTCTCTTGTAGACAGCCTGGCATATAGGAAGTCAGCTGAATTTCTGCAACTGTGCAGAAAATGTTAGACACTACTCTGGGTTTCTTTGTGTCTTAAATAGACAGACTGGTCTTCTTGATCCAGGGATGCTTGTGAACATCCAACAGCCTTTGATACGTGAGGATGGTACAGTTCTTTTGGCCACGGATTCCAAGGTAACATTTTCTCCTATGTGTTGCAGTGCAGGCTGCTTTTCTCAACGATACCTGCACTTTTGGCCATCCGACCCGATGCTGAAAGCATAGCCTCCTGTAGCTACGTTAACTTCTCACGATAATAGTCATCCTGGGATTCATTCTAAAGATGCTGGTGGTTTTTTAGACACTCCAGTCAGGGCTGAATGGCAGTAGTCACTCTCAGATGGCAGTTTTGTGGACATACCCTATGAATTTAATGCCCTTATTATACATATTGGCAGGCTGCCAACATGCTGGGAAGGTAGCTGTTTTTTCTAAAGCAGCCTTTTGCAAAAACTCCAGTTCCTTTCCATTAGATAATCTGTAATAGGCTGACAAATGAGCCAAAGATAATGAACTGATAGACCGAGTTGTCTCTTGGTTCAAGGGGTCATCTCCCATTGTGGCTACCCACACAGTATTCTGTGGTTCTACCATAATTTATTAATCAGTTCTGTGCTGGGTGGAGTGGCATGCTACTTAATCTGTTCTGTCATTTTATCACAATGTTATTGCATCACATATGTGGATCTGTGTGTGTGACCATAACCAAGGTACAAAAAAAAAAAAAAAACAAAAAAGAACAAAAACCTAATACATTCTTGTCTAGTTGATACACAAAAAAAATCTTCTAGTGCGGCCCTTCATTCACACCTAGAAGTTGGCTTTGAATAAACATACCTTCTTGATTTCATTGTCCTTAAGTCATTCTCATGTGTGTGCTAATTTTTTAGTGTTACTATTTTTCTATACATCTATATATATAATTTGTTTAATAGGCTGAAACAAGCCAAGGAGCTCTAGGTACACTGGCAAATGTAGTGACCTCTCTGGCCAACCTGAGTGAATCTTTGAACAATGGTGATGCTTCAGAAATGCAGCCAGAGGACCAGTCTGCAAGTGAAATTACACGGTATGAGCCCCTCTGATACTCTACAATCCCCAGGCACTGTGTTGTAAGGACAAATGCCAGCATTTGGCACTTATGCTATAAATATATTTTATGTTTCGGTTTCTGGTCCTAGAAATCGACCTCTGCCTCCTATGTATAAGACAGGTGCTGTGCCAGTGAATGACATATTCAAAATATTCCAGCTTGTGTCTAATTAAAGAACTATAAAGCCAAAACAACTCCACATATCTATTGTCTTCCACATTTAACTCTGAATCTACAATGAAGGAAGACCTGCTTATATCATGTGGCATAAAGCAGTCAGAACTGCAGTTCACTCCTAATACCAGGGTCTTCACCAGACCAGTTCTTTGTCTTGAGCACTGTGTAATATACCTGCACAAAACATTATACCTCTTTCCTGTTTGTTTGCTCACACCTGTTTTCTGAGTGGTATGTGCTAGCTGATGGCTAGCACTAGCTGATTCCAGGTGGCATTGGCTAGCTACTCAGGGTGTTTCTTCCCCGCAGCTTGACCCTTGTGTTTTGCTCTCCTATTCTCTGTTCTGGCCTTAGTGTCAGGCCAGATAGGTGCTTACTGGGAGCTACACAGTCCTCTGCTTGGTCCTTCTGTTAATTTGTAATACAATATTCAGACCTAGGTGTAGAGGAAAGAACATGAGATCTAAGTAGAATCGGCTAGGGCTTTCTTACTGTATTTGCCATTGATGTCTGCTTCATTTTTTGCTCATAGGGCATTTGACACCCTAGCGAAAGCACTTAATACCACAGATAGTGCTTCACCTCCAAGCCTGGCAGATGGGATAGATGCTAGTGGAGGAGGGAGTATCCATGTCATCAGCAGAGATCAGTCAACACCCATCATTGAAGTCGAAGGCCCTCTCCTTTCAGACACACATGTCACATTTAAGGTAAGTTAACATGTGTTACCTACCTCCCCTGTATGCTAGAGCCAGGTACTGTACCAATGCTAGTCTACAATTTGAAAAGTCAGACCTTCCAATGAGTTCATTTGGTAATTGTGGCAGAATCTTGAATTCCAAAGCATAGTCTTGTTGAAAGTAACCCTCCAAAGAGTGTGGCATATCGCAGCCAAGATAGACTGCCATGGTGCTAGCCACTGAGGATCAGGGGCTGGTTGCTCTGCCTTTTCCTATGACAGCAACAGAGGCTCAGTCTGGCACCTTGTTGGCCTCTCTACTATGTAGAGAAGTCATCAAATAAACTTGTTAGCAAGTAGGCAGCCAGACTGATTTTAATTATGTTGCCCACTAGAGCAATAGCCACTATCTTTGAAGAATACTAGTAGGTTCTCAGTCCTTCCCATGCGCTCTTTCTATGTCTGTCCTCCCAACAGGGCATCAGAAGGCTCTCCAGTCTATAGTCTTGACAATCTCTTGTCTCATTTCACTCTGTACTGGAGAGATCTAGTCAAGTCATTTGGGTAGATAAGGTCACTGACTACAGTTGCACAAGGCTTGCTTCTCAGGTTGCTTCCAAGACACTAGACCTTTTGAGGACATCAGAGCATACGGAGTCCTGGCAGGCTGTTCTTCAACTGAGCTGTTGTTTTGCCCAACACCTTTTCATTACCATCTTGAAGCCACCCTTAAAAACACTTGGCAGTGAATTAGGACTAATAACAATATAACAGAGTTGTTAAAGACATCTTGGTGTGGGTGAGCTGGAAAGTGTCCTATAGGCTCCTGAACCCCAATCTAGACTGCTGGACTCAAGTCACTGAGCAAGAAACCATAGGAGCTGGTGAAAGCCTTGGCTACAAGGACACACATTCCACGAGTGTGACAGGCTTTTGGAAGTTCTTTGAGATGTGAGACAGCTACTTTGGCTGTTTCTATCGTTGAAACAGGAGATAGGTTGACAAGAGCACCTGACCCTCCTGTCACACGCCTTCTGTTTTCCAGCTTACAATGCCTAGTCCTATGCCAGAGTACCTCAATGTACATTACATCTGCGAGTCTGCATCCCGCCTGCTTTTCCTCTCCATGCACTGGGCAAGGTCAATCCCAGCCTTCCAGGCACTTGGGTAAGTGGCCTTTATTCCTGGATGTCCTTGATTAGTGGGATTTGTTCTTCCATAATGGCCCACAAAGTCTCTGAGGTCCTTTCCAATGTGATTGTTCCAATTTACCTAATTAAGTGAACCAAAGTTATATGAAATGTAATCAGCAGACTGAAGGAAATGGTAGTTCTTGTTGCCAAGAACTTGTTACTAGGAGATGTATCTGGCCTTTGATAGGATGAGTGATAGAGCAATGGTTTGTGTGTCTACACATCTCCTTGTTTCACTGTTGACCAGTCTGTAAGGACCACTGGCTTGTGTCATCTCTGCAGGAAGCCCCTCCTGCTTGCTTGTTCATGAGCGTCACTGTGTTTGATGATCCTGTTTCCCTGTCAGTCCCAATGCCAGCTCTGCTACTATGCTAAGTAACTAATGTCCAGTTGGATTAAACCACCATTGTGACATGTGTCTTGGCTAGAACATAAACAACCATATGAAACTGGGAATGTAATGAATGGGTGGATGCTGCAAGGGAAACCACACAGGTAAAATGCAGGGAACTTTAGGTTGTTCACTAGTTCATAACAGTGGCCTAGGGTAAGCAGATCTGCGTTGAGAATCATTAAGAATAGCATTTGACAGCTGTTAAGGCTGTGGGAAAGTCATCTCCCTTCTTTGAATCTTCTTCCTCGTAAAATCCTTGCCAGAAGTGAGTTCTTACAAAGCTCTTAATCCAGAGCTGAACACTGAAGGGGCTCTGTAGATAGAAGTGTGCTACTGGGTTGGATGCTGTAGCATATGTCCCCCCATGTAATGGTGACAGTAGTAGTTCACCATTCTTCATTATTAAAGGAGAGATGGTTTGGTTTGTCATTCTTAGGACAGCTGGCCAGGCATTAACTGTAGAACAGACATTTGCAGATTCTTTTTTTTTTTTTTTTTTTTTCTTTTTTTCCGGAGCTGGGGACCGAACCCAGGGCCTTGCGCTTCCTAGGCAAGCACTCTACCATTGAGCTAAATCCCCAACCTCACATTTGCAGATTCTTAAGACTGCCTGGCCTTGCTGCCATTTGGGAGACAGCTGACATCTCGGGGTTATCAGTACTGTTACGTGAAGCTGTCCTGATGTGGAGCTAAGCAGTGATGGTCTTAGTTCCCTGAGTGGGATTTTTGTGCTTATTTTCTCATCTGAGCATTTTGAAACCTCCTCCAAATCAGTAAGCACCAAATTCAGTAAGAGACTCAAAATAAAGATAAAGTTGGAGTGTGGTTGAAGAAGATATCTGATGTTGACCTCTGGCCTAAATACAAATGTACACATGCACATATATCCATACAATCATATACATATAACCACATACACATGAAAGATGTTCTTCTTTTTTAACTGTATGTTACAGCTTGCATAAAGAGATCAGAGGAAAATTTTGGGGTATCGGTTCTCTCCACCATATGGATTTTGTGGATCAAACTCAGGTCACTTGGCTTAATGACAAACATTTTACCTGTTGAGCCACCTTGCTAGCCCCCCAAAAAGTCTTCTAATTTATCATCTAAGGGACTTTAGTTAAAACCTTCATGGACTTACTCAAGGACTTGGCCATTTTTCTGGAAATGACCTGAACATATAATAAACCATTTTTACACCCTTGCTAGATGGTGGATAGTGCTAGGGCTTTAAGTCCATAAAGCTCACACGCTTAGAGTCATTCACATGTAACACACTCAGCCTTACCCTTGTGTTCCCAGACAGGACTGCAATACCAGCCTGGTACGGGCCTGCTGGAATGAGCTCTTCACTCTTGGCCTGGCCCAGTGTGCCCAGGTCATGAGTCTCTCCACCATCCTGGCAGCCATTGTCAACCACTTACAGAACAGCATCCAGGAAGGTAGGTCCTAGGGATATGGGAGTGGAATATATCTTTATCCAATCTGTGCCTGGATCAAAGCCCAGCCTGTGTCAAGAGTTGACCCAGATGATCTTTGTAAGTGGACAAACAACTGTCCTCTAGTAGGATATACAGTGGCATCTAGTAAGTTTGATAGTCAAGTGTAATAGCAACTGTGGCAGTAGAAAATTCATTATGGCCCTGTAGAAGCTAGCCCCTATGAACTGAGGCATGAGTTATCATAAAGGAGTTAACCCTTGGCAACTGCAGGCTGAATTAGGTGCATTAACTGAGGTAATTTAACTACTCTTTAAGAAAAAAAAAAAGGTTTTCTTATTTTATGTATATGAGTACACTGTAGGTCTTCAGACATACCAGAAGAGGGTATAATATCCCACTAGAGAAACAGTATGTGGTTGCTGGGAATTGAACTCAGTACCTCTGGAAGAGTTGTCAGTGCTCTTAACTGACATCTCTCCAGCCCTTAAGTACCCCTTAAAAAAAAAAAAAGTATTTCTTGTGTATATGTGCCTGTGCCATGTGTGTGTAATGTCCAGAGATTAAAAGAGGGCATCAAGTCTCCCAGAACTGATGTTACAGATTATTGTGAGCCACTGTGTGGTCCTGGGAACTGTAACTATGTCCTCTGCAAGAACATTGAGTGCTCTTATTGAACCATCTCTCCAAGTACCTCTTAATACTTCACTTTCATCTGGAAATGCAGCTCTTTCTTGACCAGCTTAAAATGACTTGGTTCTTTTTAGAAAGTGAACTTACCCTCCATTTGTCTGTTATGCTCCTTAAAAGACTGATCTTGTTCTTAGATTTCCTCAGAGGCTTTGTGATATTTTTTTCTAGATAAGCTTTCTGGTGACCGGATAAAGCAAGTCATGGAGCACATCTGGAAGCTGCAGGAGTTCTGTAACAGCATGGCAAAACTGGATATAGACGGCTATGAGTACGCATACCTTAAAGCTATAGTTCTCTTTAGTCCCGGTAAGATACGTGGTGGGGACTTGTGACACTTTACACTGTGCCTACTGATGTTTCTGAACACAGCCATATTGTCACCAATTGTGTAGCAGAGCCCTTTAATATTTTATATAGCCCAGAGTGTTCATAATAAGTGCGTTGGCATCTAGCATCGATTGTTAAATCCTTGCTCTATAGTCCTGAAGAAATGTGCCTAGAGATTCATGTTCTGAATACATTTAATTTGTACCCCATCAAGCCACTGGCCAAGTAAGGCCCCCATCCAGTGCTGTTTTTCTTGTTTGGCTCTCCCATCTCCAGTTTCTCTGGTTATGTATAATCCAGGCAGATTGAAACTTACCTTTACTGTCTCTGGATAACAACAGGTCTGACTATAGCAATTGAAGGGGCACAGAATTTCTGGTGGATCACAAAAGGCACCTGGACCGGCTTCACGTTCTTCCTCTCTATAGCTGTTCTCAAATCCTCTGGAGAAGTCATTTGGGCTTATCATTGACCTCAACAGCCAGGGTTGAATGTAGCATAATCCTTTTCTTTTTCCTCAGACTCCTTACCTTGTAACAAATGTATCTATTGAAAAGGAGTAATTAAACATTTGAAAAGAGAAAATTTCTCATATGTCTATCTGTCTATCCTAGAGTAGTATAAAGCAAGAAGTCTAGAGCCAATTCAGGGGTGTTGTTTAGGTAAGACTGTTAGGCTCTACCTAGGAGCTATACAACTTGTAACAGCTCCTAGGACTCTTAACAGCCTTGGAAACAATACAGAGGCAAAGCCAGTGTGACAACTTCCTAATTCATTGAGCCAGCCTTCAAGTTCAGTTGCTTATATTTGATAAGTATCAATCAACAAACAAAAAAGAAAGATTAAGATATCTATGACATTTCCAAATTCAGAGAGAAATTTGGGGTTTACTTTTCTGTTCTCAGATCATCCAGGTTTGACAGGCACAAGCCAGATTGAGAAATTTCAGGAGAAGGCACAGATGGAATTACAAGACTATGTGCAGAAAACCTACTCAGAAGACACATACAGGTGAGGCACAAGGCCATGCTCCATACAAAAGTAGGGGCGGGGCGGGGCGGGGCGGGGCAGGTGGCTGGGTCAGATTCTAGTAAGCTGGCAGAGCTTCTGTTAGATCACCGACATCTCCATGTGTATAGGTAAGAAAGCGTGCAAAAATAAGTCTAAGCTGGAAGCTTTTGACTGCTGGTGAAAGTCAGAAAAGGAATGCTCTTCTAGAACTAAATCCTGAGGCTCAGTTCTCACACATCACAGAGGTGCTCAGCACTCACAGGGAAAGGCAGCATTAAAGTACTTAACAAAAATGAAATCTGGCCCAAATAAGAAGTGAGTTACATAAGGTAATTTTGCCCTTAGGTAAAACTGATGGGGGAAAGTTCTTTTATATAGGTGAGAATTGATTGGTAATATTTTAACAATAGGGTGTATATTAGCATAATACAGATTTAGACAGTATAGTTGATCTGCCAAAGAATAGAATGTATGGCAAGCTTTTCCAGGCCAAATTTCCTAACTCTCCCTTTCCTCCCAAAGTAAACAAAAGTAACAATTCAGAAAGACATTTACATTTAACCTGCTTTCCCCACACTTGTATCCTCTGAGTAGAATTCTGTCTTAGGCCCCTTTGCTAGGTCTACTTTTTCCTGCCCTGTACTTGTACCCACCCCCCACCCCACCCCACCCCCAGAGCTGGGGACCGAACCCAGGGCCTTGCGCCTCCTAGGCAAGTGCTCTACCACTGAGCTAAATCCCCAACCCCCTGCCCTGTACTTCTTAAAGGAAATGCTATTGTGCCAGTGGCTCTGATGGGTTTCTCTGTGTAAAGTCAGGACAGTTTTGTGCACATCTCCTTAGCCCAAATGCAGGTCCCCAAAATCAACTTCCACTGGGATCATTGAGTCACATGTGGAGAGTGACTTCAGTCTCTGGTACAATGAGAATGGGGCTGTTTACCTATGTATCATACCCACAAACCCAATCTGGCCTGGTGTGCTAGAAGGTTCCCTCATGGGGTCCACAGTGCTCCCGTAGATTCTGTGGTCAGTAGATGGCCTTGAAGTCTGCAGGCAGAGCCCCTCACTCTAGAACCGTAACTGTGCAGCATTAGAAAGTAAATGTCTCATCTTTAAGCCTGAGTCAGTCCTAGCCCAGACAGGGACGGAGCGAAGAGAGGACAGAGGTGAGGGACTTCTGGGATTCAGGGCCTAAATGAGGAAAACTTTCCTGCAAGAATCAAAGCTCACTCTAGCATTTCTTCAGGCTTTAGTAGATAGCATATTCTGTTGGATTTGTCTTCTTACATACTTTCTAAAGGGGTGTGTGTGTGTGTGTGTGTGTGTGTGTGTGTGTGTGTGTGTGTGTGTGTGTGAGTGTGTGTGATATATGTGGGCACATGCAGCAAGGTGCTTCATTGGAGGTCAGAGGACAACCCTTGGGAGTTTTCTCCCTCTGTCTTGGGGCTTGAACACATGGTCAGGCTCTTTGGAACACTTCTTTACCTACTGAGCCATCTCACAGCCCCTGTAGCTCACGCTTCAGGCTTTTCTGTCGTTCTTCATATTGATTCTCCTGAAGTACCCTAGCTTACTTACCTCCCCATTCAGCCTCTGTGGGCCAGCTTAGTTGGCCAGTGTTCCACAAAGTCTAGCCTGATTTGCCTTGCTGACTTCCTGAGCCACTTGATCTGTTTCACGCCTCAGTTCAAAAAAGAAAAAGTTGGGGTTGGGGATTTAATTTAGCTCAGTGGTAGAGCGCTTGCTAAGGCCCTGGGTTCTGTCCCCAGCTCCGAAAAAAAAGAAAAAAGAAAAAAAAAAGAAAAAGAAAAAGAAAAAGTTGGTGATTAGGGTCTCACTATGCAGCTCTGGCTAACCTCAAATTTACTCTGTAAACTAGGCTGGTCTAACATTCACAGAAATCCACCTACCTGCCTTCAAGTGTTGGGGTTAAAGACATGTACTACCGTACACTGCACCTACTTTCTTTTTGCATATCTGTGTTGGTGCACACAACTTAGAGGTCTAGGAACCAAATTCAGGTCGAAATCAGGCTTGGCAGCCAGCATCCTTATGTTGTGATCCCCACCATGAAATTATTTTTGTTACTTTATAACTGTAATTTTGCTACTGTTATGAATCATAATGTAAATATCTGTTTTGCAATGGTCTTAGGTGAGCCCTGTGAAAAGATTGTAACCCACAGGTAGAGAAACATTGGTTAGAGAGATGGTACAAGTAGAGCACTTATTGTTCTTTCAGAGGACCAAGGTTCTTTCCCAGAACCCACGTGGTAGCATAAAGCTGTTTGTAACTCAGTTCCAAGAGATCCAGCACACTCTTCTGATCTCTGTCGCCACCTGGCATTCATATGGAGCATATCATATATGCATGTGAGACATTTACACACATAAATCTAAAAAAATTTTCATAAACAAGGTAGGCATTGCAGAAAACTTAGAACATTCTAGGAAGCCAAGGAGGGAAAGAAAATTATTCCATCAAAAAGCATCACTGAAGGATATTTTTAACCTTTTTTACTTGGCTACTGACATACTTTGCCTACTCTCTCATGGCTATCATGCCAAGAGGAGCAAACCATGGGCATGTGGCTAACATTCTTCCAAAATGCTTCACACAAACATGCACATGCAATACAAAAGCTGTGCTCCTTTTAAATAGTCATTGCACAATCTGGATCACTGTACTTGCCAATGGCTATAGATGTTATTCTCACTGTGTAGCACAAGCCGGCCGCTCTTCTACTTTACCCTCCTGCCTCAGCTTCCCGAGTGATACGGTTGCAGATATGCATCCCTACAGTATCCTTCCTTTATTGAGTGAGTTTGTAGCAGTTCATTATAGAACTACTCTGTACTTTAACCCATTGCTTGTTGGTAAATTTCCAAATTTTGTGTGTGCAGGTGAGAAGAGTAGCTTTAAACAGTATTAAGAACTTCATACTGTTAGAAATGATTTTTACATTTATGTTTTATGTATGCGGACATGCATATGTGCAATTATAATACAAGTGTAGGAGTTCTCTTCTTCCACCATATGGATTCTGGAGATCAAGCCCAGGTTGTCAGGCACTGTAGCCAGTGGCCTTTATCTACTGAGCCATCTCACCAATATACTTTTTTTCCTTCATGCTAAACTTTTGGGGTTTTTTTTGTTTTTTTTTTTTAACAACAACAAAAATCAGATTGATATTGTAGGTATATTTGGTTTAGTTCTGTGTGGTTCCACAGGCAGCCAGACACCTCATTTCTCTAATGCCTGCTCTCTCTTCCAGATTGGCCAGGATTCTTGTCCGCCTGCCAGCACTCAGGCTTATGAGCTCCAATATAACAGAAGAACTTTTTTTTACTGGTCTCATTGGCAATGTTTCAATAGACAGCATAATTCCCTACATCCTCAAGATGGAGACAGCAGAATATAATGGCCAGATCACCGGAGCCAGTCTATAGTGCACAGCCAACAGCTGCCAACAGTGGGATGCCTCCTAGGACTGTGCAGGTGCGAGGGAAGGGAAGTGTAGCAGTGTCTTGGTGTGCACAGGTGTCTCCAGTGTGTTAGCCACTTCTTCCTGTTCATCTCAGACAATAGCAACTGAAGATGAGTAGAACTCTTTCCTGCCCTAAGAAACGTTTTCACACCTTTTGGTGAAGCAGATTTTGGAACAATCTTTTAATTCAATTTGTATTTAGAAATTCTCAAAGGGCAAAAAACAATACTGAAGTTTTATAATGTCAGAGACTAGTATTAAAAGAACCTAAGAACAGTATGTGTAAATACATTTAAAAAAAAAGTCCTTGGAATTAATAGCTACTAATTACCAGGGTAATGTTAGCACTTTCTAAGCACTTATCAAATCTTAACATCTTACCTGTGGACAGGGCAAATGGAAAACTGTGTCTCTTTTGTCAAAATGCTAATGATTTCTGTGATCATCAGGAGACAATCGTTCACATTTTATAAGCGGCAGCACTTCTAGCTGTGTGCAATGGTAGTGCTGCGCTAAATTCCTGTGTGGGTTCCTGGCATTGTGTGCAGGGGACATAACTTGCAGTGACCCAATAAGGGCTGCTATGCTAGCCAGAGATGCCTGTCAGGGTCCTTACACACATGGTCCGGATCCCTGATGCATGTTTGCAGACTCTTCCAGAACCTGGGTTCCACTAATAGTCAGAATTAGATTGCAGCTTATCAGAGTGCCTGTGATGAGAGTCATGTAATTCTTCCAGTGATTGAAAGTATACCTAGATCCTTTTACCAACTCATAGGAACTGGAGCCTTTGACCAAAAAGTGCAAGATGGGTGATCCGCACCCTTAGACATGACCTGTTGTCCAGGTTGATTGTGGCTTCTGCAGCAAGGGTTCCTATTCCTGGTACGCTTGGAGAGGGGCCAGTATCCGTGATCATTCAGAACCTGTAGCTGGGTGGGAGCTGTGTATCCTCATTGCCTGGTGAGGGAGTTACTAGCCTTAGATTGCTGAACAAAGGCATCAAGATAAATACTTTCTGATCTTTTAAGTATTAGTGATTCCAGTGTACTGGGCCACCATGCTTTTCAATTTTCCCAGGAATGTGCTAGGTCCAACAAAGCTCTCTGGGGCATTTGAAATATCAGAAGACCACCTTCTCTTTCAAAAGAGAATCCAAAAACAATCCTCAGTCGGGGCACATCGTGAAGGCCTGTAACCCCAGCACTTGGGAGGCTGAGGCACAATTATACATTGAAGGCCAATCTGAGAAACTTAATGAGGAAACTCCTTGTGAGTTTTCAGGGGTCTGGGGAGTTGGGTAGTGGTGACTTAAGTGGTAGTGTGCTTGCCTAGCATGCACTAGGTCCTGGGTTCCATCCCCAGTACCAAAATCAAAAAGAAATCCCCAAATTCCCTCATGTCATAATGACCATAGTTCCCAACAAGAAAGAGTACATAATCCAGTTCCAGGGAAGTAGATCTGACTTAAAGCTCTTTGCATTCCCGTGAGCATGAGACTGGAAAAAAAGTGGGAGGTTGGGAAAGATACTTGGTATTTGCATTTAGATTAGCAAAAATTAAAAATACCTCCTGTAAGGTTAAGTTTGTACCTGTTTATGGACAAATAGAGCCATGGGGCTCAAGGCTAGATAGGCTGTTTCCTTTTGAGGAGTTAATGACACTTTATTCACTGAAAGTGGGATTTCAGTGCAGAAGTAGCTCTAGCTTCTAAATTCCCAGCTAGATTTGGAAGCCAGTGTTGGAGAATAGCAGGGATGGCCAGTATGAAATGATGGAAAGGACATAATTTTGCCAGCTTAAATTTTTTTTTAGGTATATATTCAAGATTGAGATCTGGACACCTGTGTAGTTAAAGTGAGTCTACTTTAATCTCTGTAGAGGTTTCCTGTAGTACATCCATACATCTTATAGCTGCTAGCTTTGCTTCCCTTAGGATTTTTTAGTGTGAGCACCAGTCATTTCTAGGCCATTCAGGGCCTGTACGTCCTGGCTCCCATTAGATATTTAGACCACGTTTGGATAAGAAGTACCAACCTCTAAGATGGCATTGAAGGGGCCAAAAAAATTTTTTTTTAAGATGTAGAAAAGAGTTGGTAAATCTAATCTGGTCCTTTGTAAGTTCCATCATTAGTAATGGCCAATTGACAGGGCCACTTTGGGCCAAACTCCTCCACTGGATGTACAGATCTTTGTGGCCTTACCTTTAACAATTGTATCCATACAGTGTTCTCATCAACTGAAATCATTTCAAACTTTGAGTGATGCTCCATCCCATCGCTTGTCAGTGAACCTATGAAGGTCAGCCCATTTCTTAGAAATAGCCCAGCTCTGTCTGGGCTTCAGCTTTCAGGGCGTTCTACCCTGGATTTATGAATCTGTGATACTCCACATCTGGTAAAGCAGGGCTGACCTGTCTAGACACTCCTCTCAGGGAGGTGGACAGACAAACGCTAACCTGGCTACTTTATGGGGTAGGCTGGGGTGGGGAGATACACACCAACCTGGCTAACTGGGCTCTTTTCCATAAATATCTCAAAGGTTGATAGTTCCATGTTAAAATTTGGGATAGAATAGGACAGGAGATGTAGACAGAGACCAGATTCCCTAAGCAGGTCGTCTTAGTTACTCCTCAAAATGTTATAGTGTGTCACTGTCCTTCCAGTTTGCAGAGTGTGTTGAAGAGCTTCTTTACTGCCTAGCCTCTTTCTGAGGCTGCAGTTGGGGTTGTGCCATCTTGAGTTTTTGAAGTTCAAGTGAGTCACTTATGCCCTTGGAATGGTTTTCTAGTTTGTCAGTGTCAGAATTAGATGTGGACGGTGTTCTGAGATAGTCACGGCATCAACCAGGGTGGTCAATGTGGCCCTCAAATGGAGCAGTATCATCCACACTACATAGAACTGTTTCTTGAACCGGTAATACTGCTCATGTATGTCTGCTGGTCAATATCCCTGAAAGCTGGACCTATTGTCTGGAACCTGATGTCATGGGGATCTGGAAGCCTGCTGCTGCTTTCCAGGGGCTGTTGGTGCTGCTGAAACTCTAAATCCAGGCCTTGAAAAGCATCGCCTGACAGCTGTTTTTTTCCAGGGGGAAGGTCCTGACAAAACAGATGCCCACTTCTTCCTTTGCCTAACTAACTACCAGTCTCCAGATTATGTGGTTCTTTGCAAAAAGTCTTAACTCTTATGTCAATTTCTAAAGACAACTCCAAAATGAGATGAGGTTGACCTAGGTGTTTTGTACAAGGTTCTGGACCTCCTCATTGAGTGCCTCCCATCAGTGTGTACTTTCTGTGCACAACCTGTCCCTTCAGCCACACTGTGCATGTCCAGAGTTACAGGCCTAGATGACTGAATGAATGTACATGTGTTCATATTATCTTCTTTGTACAGTGTATATAATGTGTGTACATAGGTGTACATTATGTATACAGACTTATAGCCACATATTCAAACTTCTATGTTATCAAGAGTTGATGCTAGCGTTGCTAATGTGAATAGATGTGGGTGTTACAAGGTTCCCTTAACAGGAGCATTGTGCTGGTGAGTTTCTTACCAACTTCATTTTCCTGAGGCGGGGAGCTGCCTGGACCAGGTGACACTTACTCCTGCATAAGGAAGCCTTGAGCCAGAAAGGTCCTGATAGGAGGACAGTTCTCTAAGTTTATAAGGGCCCAGAAGCTGGAAGAGATGTTAGCCTAATATCCAAAACTAAGGATAAACCTGCTTTTCACAAACCAGTTTAGCCTAACTGGAAGGAACTTGGTGACTGAGACCCTCAGTCTTCTCCAAAGCTTGGAGCTTTGTGTGGCTCAGAGATGGGCATTCCGGAGCTGCAGCAGCCTCCCTTGTTTACCCTGGGCTCCCTGTCAGCAAGACTGAGCAAGACTTGGGTGCTCTCTGCTGGTTTAAAAAAAAAAAAAGCCTACCAAACATTCTCTGAAAACAATGCGATAGCTAACTTGTGGCATATAAAAACCACAATTAGCAAATTATCCTAACTTAACTACATTCTGTAAAAGTTGTATTTAATAGTAAGAAAGCTAAGGTTGACATTTTCCTCATCCACCAGGTCTATTCTATTTGTCCCCTCTGATTGGGGTTTTCTAGGCTGAGATGTGGACTTGGGAGACAGGGCCCAGCTTGGCCGAGGCTGCTAGTGGCCACAGTGAGCAGGCACCTGGCTTGGATGAAGCCAGGGGCAAAAAGCTTGCCTGACCCGCAGGTTGCTCTGTGTTTGAAGTAAGTTACTGGAGTGTTAAGACTGCAGTCCTTAGTGCCTTCGGTGAGATATGGGTCTTTTGGCTTCAGCTTCCCACTTGTGTCCCTGGCCTCACCCTTTGTGGTTGTTCAATCTTGCCTGTGTCGTTGCCTGTTGTGACAATCACACTACTAAAAGTGGCTTTCCAAGTAAAACACAGGGAAGCTTGGCCGTCCCTAAATGAATCCTTCCATTTTCTTTGGGGGCTATTGTCTTAGCAGCAACCTAACAGAAAGCTTAAAAGTGGCCTAGGAAGGGGAAAAACATAAGACATTTCCAATGCTCAGCAATACGCACTTTTAGTTAATTTTCAGTTTTGATATATATACATGGAATGTAGGAAAATGCTCAACATTATCTTAAGTTTTAGTGTTTGGGTAACATTTGGTATAGACTGCACATTAAGAATGGCCTTTCTTCAGGAAAGTACCCTCAGTTGTCATCCCAACATCCCTATTCATTCACGGATGCCAATGCTGCTGCACACACAACTCAAGTGCTGGAATATTTTTCTAGTCTGTTTTCCCAATTAACTTGTAAATCAGTGTTCAACTAGTTTTATAACTGAAAAGCTGCACATTTTTTTCATAGTAACAACTAGTTTGTACCTGTAGTTTGGATTTCTCTGTTAAGATATAACCTTATCTGCCCCCCACCCACCCCACTCCCTTTTTGGAGAACATCTACTAAAGGAAAGTCCAGTGTGGAATTTTCTTGGGACCGGTTGTGTAACTCCCGCCCTTCATACTATAGAAAATGCCATGGATGCCGTTACCTTTTGATTCCAGGTTAAAAACCTGCAGAGAGCTGCCATTTTGTACAGCTTTTTCTCCCCATGTAAATGAGCTATGTAATGGCATTTAAAACCGCATGTTCTTTTTAAACTGAATTTTCTATCTAATCAATGTCTTCAGTCCTGAAGGAGAATCTGCATTGTTGTCTGTATAGAGAGTTGCTGTGCATGGTTACGAGCGCCTTTTACTAAATGCTGTTCAATGTGGCTTTGTTGTTGTGACTTAATACTACCTACATGAGGTTTATACTATTAAAGTAAGTTAAAGACTAGTATGTGTGCTGCTCATCCTTTTTTCCTCAAAACAGTAACATGTGGCCTGAACCCTCCAGGGAGCCAGCAGTGGGCAGAGACTATTCTCTGCCCTCCATCAACATCTTCATCAGGTGGAAAGAAAGAAAGACCTTTGGTGGAAAACTCACTGATTCAGTAGTTCAATGAAACTGTTCTTAATGTCTTCCACACTTTACAATTGAGGGCTCAGAGGCCTGAACAAAGTACTTACAGAGCTCACAGTTGCCAGTGCCACCTCAGTGTGAAAACTCACTTCAGAGGACCCTGTCAACTCAAGTCCTTCTGTCTTCAGTTTCATGTGTGTAAAACCTGTCACTTCTAAAGTGACAGATTTAAAGAGGTGACTTCTCCTAGTATCAATGTTTTCCTCAGACCGGCATCTGCTCCAGGCCATCAGTGAGAGTGGCTCTGTAGAAATTTATCAGCTGCCCACACGTTGACCCTGTAGCCTTGGCGAAGCTTTGGCAGGATCCAGGGTCAGGACCAAAGTGAAGCTCAAGAATTTGTCCCCTTGGGGCCTGGTGAGAAGCAGTCTATTCACCAGGACCAGTCAGTAGGGACAGAAACTCAAAATCCCTTATATAGTAGAGCTACAAGCCCCTACCTGGTCTGCTGCAAAATCACAAACCAGAACCATAGTAGACAATGGTAAGGCACTGTACTGCAGGTATAAGGATTCCAGCTGCACCGCTTCCCTGAGTTCCCTGCACTAGGGGCCAGGAGAATGGGAGTGACCTGGGTATGTGCAGGGGAAGGCAGTAGCCACTGTTCTGTTGCATCTAAAGGGCCATGGGCATTTTTTACAACCACTGCTTTATCTTGCCTCAAACTCATACCTATATGGCCAAATGCCAAGGGGTCTGTGGTAAACATTAAGTAACCATGTAAGGTTCTGCTGTTTACTGAAGGATGAATCTACGTAGATAAAATGACACTGGTAACTGGGAAATATAACTAGAAAGGCATCCAGAAGTGTCTGTCTCCTTCCCTCCCTCCAACCTAGTAAGCAAGAATTGAGAGTTAATTTATCACCCAGGTGATTGTACTCTCAAAGCCAGAAAAATCCCCGCTACAGTTAGCACAATGCCACTGGCACTCCTCCACCCATGTGAACTTCACAGCAAGGAAATGGACAAGAGATTTGGTGACTTCAGCTCACATTTGCTGAACAGCCTGAACTGATCCTACTGCCCAAGGTCTTGTTACTAACTGGGGCCGGAGAACCTTCCCTCTCTCAGGAAGCAAGAACTGCAGGCTTTAGTAAGTGTACATGTTTGCTTTGGATGTAAGAACATCCACTCTGCTAGCTACATTTGGCTCACCAGTAGCAGTAGCTCTCAACAGCTCCCAGAGTAGGAACTGGAAGAAGATGAAAGAACTAGGGCCAGTTACAGGACTGAGACAGTCACTGACAAACTGCCTTGCACTCTCTCATCCCAAGCTCTCTGATGGTCTTTATACCAGCAAGACCAGACTTACTATGTATAGGAAGACTAAGTCTTTTATTGATATTTGTTCAGCAGCTGGCAATCCCAGCCTTCATCCCATGTCCTTTAAATAGATGAGCAAGCTGGTCTTTCCATTGCAGGGAGTTCCATCATTCATGGTACCAGTGTAATTCGTCTCCAGTCAGATGCCACCAGTCCATCCCAGATAACCTTGCTTAGACCTAAGTATTGGCTTTCAGAGCAGCTTTGTACTTCCCTGTCATCTCCTTGGGTAAGGGCACCAGGCCAGGGCAGGGCACCTGACCTTCCACTTCGCACATGCACTCCCGCAGGCAGTACTTCCGGGGGCCAAAGTTGCCTGGATGAAAGCGCTGCTGCTTCTCCAGCTCCTCCTCCCTGAGGGTCTCCCTGTCAAGGAACACACAGAGCAGCAGAGCATGACCAGGGGCTCCAGACTACAGGTAGCCTCTTCTATGTGAGGGGAAAGGCACTAGGAAGCAGAACACTGGAGCACCCCACAGGGACGGGTTGAAGGGGCCTGTGTCCTGAGAGACTTTGAAAAGCTAAGAACAGAGTCTAAGTTTCCCTTTAGCTGCATGCATGTGAAGGCAGGGATAATCCTTGTTCACTGTCACAGCAAGGAAGTGGACAAGACATTCAGTGACTTCAGCTCACATGTGCTGAAGACCAGGCCGGAGCTGATCCTACTGCCCAACATCGTGTTGCTGTTATCTGGGGCTGGAGAGCCTTCCCTCCAGACCCTTCCTGCATGTCCCCTTCACTGTCACATTTTTGGGAGCTGAGGTTTGTTCGTCAGGTCAACCCAGCAACTCACTCTTTCTTGCCCAAGATTTTCTTTATGTGCTCCACGATCTCCGTATTACTCTTCGTCTCCACGTCTACAAGGACCTGCTCCCCAGATTCTGCAACAAGAGGCACAGGGCAGGAGAGCTGAGGACTCAGGCATACTTCTTCAGCCTCAAAAGGCTGGACTGCCAAGATGTGACTGACACATACCAATAGCCTTGTAAGGTAGGATGGTTGGTAGGATGATTGACAAGTCCAGACCAGCAGGGTCTCCAACTTGCTTTTAGTAGTGGACTTCAATATTTTCTTAAAATTTTAGGTTGTGTATATATGTGCATTGGTGCACAAAAGTGTTAGGTACCTGAGGAGTCCAGAAGAGAGTGTGAGAAGCCCCCAGGAGCTGGAAACCATGACAGACATTCCTAACAGCAGACATATCACCAAATGGGACAGAACCAAGACCAAGACCAAATAAACTATTCTATTTATGGACAACTGTTTTAAACAAAGATGGCAAGAAAACTTGATCTTAAGCTTTTTCTTATCAAACACTGGAACTGGCTACTCACATGCAAATAAACATTAGGAAAATTAAAATGCACCGAAGACATAAGGCAAGTACTGTGGAATCATATCTGGAGTTGTTCACTGTCTCCCAGTGCCAAGTCTTATACATGTTCATTATATAATATAAACACACTCTAGCAAAAATGTTTTATAAAACTCAGAGACAGTGCTTGCCCTGCACGGGGAGGTACTGGGTGCAGCCCCAGCATGGAAAAACAAAAACAAAAACACTACAAGAGAAAATCTTAATGATCTTACCAAGGAGCAAAATTTTTCAGGCATGATATTTAAACTGTGATCATAAAAAAAAGTCAGTAACTTGAATTTAAAATTCCTTAATTTCTGTTGTTGGAAACACTAAGCCTAAAAGTAGAAGGGGGGGGGGGGGGGTTGGGGATTTGAAGAAAATACTTGGAATGCACATATATCTGATTAAGGATTTTCATCAGAACATTTATGAATTCACAACTCTGGAAGATATCTGACTAAATGTTTGAGATGGTTTGCCATTTAAAATTAAAAAGAACACAGTAGCTAATGATACACATTAAAAAGCAATCAATATTACTAATTAAGAAAATAACAATATTGCAGTGGCTAAAACTTAAGAGCAGACAACAGAAGGCCCTCGTAAAGAGTCTGGTTAACTCAAGCTCAGACACTGTTTGTGGAAGTGCACAACACTACCACTGCCTAGACCAGTGAACTGAGACAAAAGGAAACTGCCAACGTTGGGGATGTAGTGTCATGCTTTGTTTGCAATGATGTGTCTATAAGTAAAATATCTTAAGCAATCAATAAAATTACCTGAAATGTTGAGTGTAGATACAAAAACTAACTACTATCAAACCACAAGAAAACAAAATGTTTAAAATACTAAAAACATCTTCAGTACTATAAAAGATGGCTGTGACAAAATCACAGCCAGCCTTTTTCTAGAACCTAGCAAACATCTTCAAGTTTATACAATCCCAACACACAGAAGACCAAGGCAGGAGAACCACAAGTTTAGGCTAGCCTCTGGATCAAAACAAACAAACGAACGAACAAAAAACAGTAAAAGGCTAGAATAACTTGAAGGGGGGGTAAAGTTGGCACCAATTTCAATATAAAGCAATGATAAAAAGATGAGTGAATGAAACTTCAGAAATTATAAGTAGCTTTTGTGTATGGTAAAATATGCATCTAGTGAGATTGCTCAGCAGTTAAGGGCGCTTGCTTTCCATAGGCAGGGATTCAGTTCCAGCACCGATATGACAGCAAATCTGTACCTCCAGTTCCAGGGAATCCGGTTCCCCCTTCTGAACTCTCCCCTTCCCCGTACTGGGTGTGCATGTGATGCACATACATACACACCGGTAAAACTCTCTTACATATAAAATAATTTTTAAAAAGCACACAATTGACATTTAACCAAAACAACTCGGTGGTTTTAATAATACAAACACACCCTGGTACACACTCACAGTTATCCCCACTCCTGGCTATCACTTCAATGCTTTGAATGTTAGCTCTTTGGGAAATTTACTGGTTTACCAGATTGAAGCAGGTAAAATACTTCAGTCCTTCACCACAGCACCGAGAGAATACATTATTCCCCACCATGGTCATTGATTTTGGACCATTGTACTAAGACAATCCAGTGAAGAAAAGTACAGCATGTACATTTTAACAGCTGGATATCCTCAATGCAGAAAACAAAACTCAATTTCAACCCTGCCTTTAGTACATAGGAAAAGAACTCGAAAAGTGTATCATAGACAGAGTGCAAGGGGCTCTGGTTAAGAATACTTGTCACACGGGGTTGGGGATTTAGCTCAGTGGTAGAGCACTTGCCTAGCAAGCGCAAGACCCTGGGTTCGGTCCCCAGCTCCGAAAAAAAAAAAAAAGAATACTTGTCACACAATCATGAGGGCCAGATTAAGATCCCAGCACCCGTAAAACAAGAGGATCCTGACACACCTTTAATCCTAGGTCCAAGCAGGGGTGGCAGTGAGGATGGCGAGGTTTGCTGGCTTCCAGTCTAGCTAAAAACACAAGCCCCTGTTTATGGAGAAACCCTACCTTAAAGGAATGGACAGAATGAGAGACGAAGACATCCAAAACCCTCTTCTGGCCTCCACATATGTACACAGCACATTTTGTGTGCCAGTACACAAAAAATTACACACATTTTAATAAATATATCTTATGCTGGGAAGATGGCTCAGCACTTACCACTCTTGTAGAGGACATGGCAACCTGAGTTTTTAGAAAATCTTGCCTTTGCTGACTCCTGCATGCATCCGGTACACATAAATTCAGGCAAGCAAACCCACATAACAAAAATTTAAAAATCTGAAGTATCACAGGAGCATAAGATGTAATTATACTGCTCTAAGGAAAAATGAGAGGGGCTTTGGGGTAAGGAAGGGCATCACAGACAGGCCACAAAAACCTACTAAACCAGAAAAAAGTGGATGACCCAGAATTGATACAAAGTAAGACTTGTTCAAGCCTACACATGGAAGGCTGGGAGATATTCCCTGTCTCACACAGAACTGTTCCCAGAACACTGAGCACAAAGAACATAAGACAGTCCACACTGGAAGATCCTGCTGGAGTGAGAAGTGCCTTTGTACATGTACTAAACTGAATATGACCTTAAAAGTTACACTGACACTTCCTGATGGCACCTGCAGGTAGGACTTGTAGGAGGTGACTAGGATTGGCTGAAGTCATGAAGGTAGGTCCCAGGATGGTATGTGACAGGGAGAGACAAGTCCCCAGCTTGCCTTCTGGTCAGGTTAAACCTTGTCACACAGGAAGAACATGTTTAGATGTGGCCTTTTCACGGTCCACGCTCCCACCCCATGCACCCATTCTGTTATCTTTTCTCCGTGGCTGCTCATGCCCACTACAGAACCAAAACATTGCCCTGGCCTGAGCATGCCTCTCAGTGCTGTGTCACCATCTACAGCTCTTTTCACTCAGATTCCCTCTCCCAAGGTGTGGGTCCTGCCACTTTCCCTAGCATCCTCCAATCTCCTTTTCAAGGTCTCAGCGCTTTAAACCTCACACCAAAGCTCATCAGCAGGTGACTGCAGAAGTTGAGAGACTGATATGGTGGAAGATACTCAGCTGCAACAAATCACCAGAATCTCGGGTCCTCGAGCTGGGTGTCCTTACATTCAAGAAGCTAAGCAGGAACGCAGGAGTTTGGGGTCAGCCTGAAAATACAATGAAAGCCTATCTCTAGGAAGATGAACTGGATGTAGCTGTGTGGTAAAGCACGTGCTTAGCACCTGAAAGACCCTGGGTTCTGGCCTTAGATAATTATCAAAAACAATGTTAAAAAAGGGTTTTTCAAAAGAAATTATAACAGGCTACTCCCAGCCTTCCTTGCATTGGACTATTGTTCCCTGGGGCCAAGATGCAGTCCTGTAGTGTAATCCTGCCTTTCCCACAGGGTACAGGGCTGGCCAAGGAACTACCAGGACAAGCAAATGGCTTTGCTATGTCATTGGCAGTTTTGAGGGCAGCTCCAAAGCCCAGATACCCACCCAGCTCCCAACCAGGGACAGGTCCTTTTCTCCTACTGACTCTACTCTCCAGAAATGGAAAAGGAGTTTTCCTATGAGATTCCTGTTTACATGATATACAGAGGCAAAGCAGTCAGGCATATAGTGGCCATAGCAAACCCCAGCATTTAAGAGGATCAGCCAGAAATACTGTCACAAGTTTGAGGCCAGTGAGGACTACACAATCCCTTCTCAAAAAGTCCTAACCTACAGTCCCTGAAGAAAGGGACTGAATGCCAAAGGGAAGTATCTTGGTTCTCACTACAAACCTGTTAGAGGCCATGCAATGGCTTCATCACATATGCAAGTGTGGCTCCAAGCTGTAATACTTGCAGGCAAGCATACAGAGAGGCCCTAAGAACACAAAATCCTGTGACTGCCTTTCTTCACCACAGGACTTTGTTGACCATTTTGCTTCTTTTCTGTGCACTCTGTCCCCCTCATACACAGAGCGTCCCATTCCCCACTCCATAAACACACAGAGCAGAGGTTTTTGCCTCTGGGTTCCTTGACTACCTAGCACCTGGCCCCAAGCTGCCCCTTAGTGACATTCCAGATGAGCGGCACATATAGTGTGCTCTCTATGGCACTTTCTACCTATTACCCACGAGCCAGGAATGCTAGTGCATCAGAACAAGCAAGTAGGGCACTCACAAGACAAACGGTTGGAGCAGGGAGAAGGCTGTGGCCAGCACTGGGGGGTACTAGCCATCTGAGGGCCAAGTCCAGGCCTAAAGGACATTTGGTTCGGGGGTCTTGCAGTGTGTTGTACTTTACCACTGAACTATGGACATACATCTCCAGCAAAGGATCTCTGTTTCCATTCTGTAGCTCACAGACAAAGAGGGAAGACACTGTAGCACAGAGCAACAAAGGAATGTGGTTACCTGGCCCACATGATAGGCAGAGAACAATGAGAGATAAGCTGAAGAAAGATAGGTGAAGGAGCTGGGCTAGATCTCAGCAGCCACTGGGTAACTGACAAGGGAAGCTAAGGCCACAGCCGCTTACAGCTGGAAAGGGACAGGCAGTCCTTCCATCCTCACTCACCTAGGTAGAACCGCAGGAAGGGCGATGGCGTCATGTTCTTAAACAGCATGATCTGCACCCAAGGATTCTTATACTGGATCTGAGGGATGTTGAAAAACACGAATTTCCTGCAAAAGGCAAGAAATGAACCCATGTAATAGCTTTCTAGAAATGAACCCATGTGCGTCTCCATGTGTGATGTCAAAAGGCTCCAGATCTCCAACTCCAGCTTTGTTGACTGCAACTTACTCCTCTCTCTTACCCTGGTCCCACGCTCTGTTAGCAACTCTCCTGAATCGTTATCCCATGACTCTGGCTCTACAGTGCAATCTAGGCTCTCTCTACCTTTACAGCTTCATACAACAGGCTCTCAGAAACTCCATGAGGGAACTGTCCCACAAATGCCTGGCTTCAGCAGCTTTCCTTAGCTACGTTGGAAGGTTCCATAACTCATTCCTGGATCCTTGACTAAATCTAGAACCAGGTGGGTGAAGCTGTAAAGTTCTTCTGCTTGTTTAGGCCGAAAAGTGGCCTCTCCAAGACTTGCATTTGCATAAGTCTTAACTGGTTGATGGTTTCTTCTGCTTAGAATTAACAAGGTTAATTCCGTTCACAGGAATTGTTGCAGGATTAGCAGAGATTATCCTGACTTAAGGGTCAGGTAGTAAGTCCTTTATTCCATTTATTACCAGGCCTTTCAACTGTTTACCCCTTGAGTACAGCACTCGGCTCCATAATTACATTTCCTGGTGCACTTTTTCTACTCAATGTGCAAATTGCATTTCTCTTTGCCTGACTTGTCCCTTTTCATTGTATCTGCATAACCACACAACAGGTCAATATTATGCTGTCTTGAAATCTCCTTTGCCAATGCCATCAATCCAAATCACTTCAAGTTAGCCTCTGGAAGATCTTTTGGACAAGGGCAAAAAAGCAGCCACATTCTTTGCCAAAATATCACAATGGTCTCTAGGCCAGCTGCTAATATTTTTCCTCTGAACTCTCATGAGCTGGGCCCCCACAGTCCTCATTACCCTCCTTATCCAGTATCTTCCATGTTCCTACTCATTTGGCTCAGTAAACATCACTGAAGTGTTTGAATACATTTCTAGTCTAAAGTTCTAAAGTCTTCCATATTCCTTCAACAAACATAATGGTGAGGCAATATCTCCAGTCCTTGGTACCAACTTCTGTTTTAGTCACTGTTCTATTGATGTGAGGAGACGCCATGACTAAGGAAATTTTTATAAAAAGAAACATTTAATTAGGGACTTATTTACAGTTCAGAAAGTTATTCCATTATCATCATGTATGGGAGTTGGTGACAGGCAGACAGGCATAGTGCTGGAGTAGCAGAGGGCTTATAGCTGATCTGCAAGGTTCAGGCTGAGCAAAAGGCACTGGGCTTAGCATGAGCTTTTGAAACCTCAAAGAGCACCCTTAGCAACACACTTCTTCCAACAAGGCCACACCTACTCCAATTGGACCACATCGGCTAATCCACATCAAACAGTGCCACTCCTTGGTGATTAAGCATTCAAACATATGAGCTATGGGGGACACTCTCATTCAAGCCACCACACCATGTGACAGCTTTCTAGAAATGAACCTATGTAAATCTATAAGAGTTTTCTCCCTGAAATTCTGTGCATACCTTTTCCATGGAGAAAGTCTGGAACCTGGCAAAGACTGGAGGGACCTGCCTCCAAAAAGGTGAGGGAAAACGGGCATAGAAGACTGGTGTGTCCCCAACACTTGCACTTCTGTTAATATCAGGACCCATGTCTGCTCACTGAGGAAAACAAACGAATGCTGCCTCACAGAGTTCCTCAGCACCAAGCCCAGAGTCCTGTGCAAACAGAGCTGCATGTCCATATGTGCAGTGGACTTGTTACTGAGAGGCTCCTTAGAGAGTACTGTGTAGAGGAATGGCAACAGTACATGAGTGTTACAATACAGACGTGAAAGAAAGCCTTGAACCCTACAAGGGTGAAATCAGATAACTTTGAATAAAATATTTACATGGCAAAAATGTCAAAAACCAAATTCAACATCTGCTGAGTGGGTGGGGCAACACACCTGTAATCCCAGCATTCCAGTGCCTGAGGCAGGAAGACAAACATCCAAGACCAGCCTGGGCTACACAGGGCTCAAACAAAAAGCACTGACATTTGCCAAACTATAAGAAAAATATCTGTTAAACATTTAAAAAGTGCAAATTCTAGGGGCTGGGGATTTAGCTCAGTGGTAGAGCGCTTGCCTAGGAAGCGCAAGGCCCTGGGTTCGGTCCCCAGCTCCGAAAAAAAGAACCAAAAAAAAAAAAAGTGCAAATTTTGCTAAAACAACACAGTTCACATCATCATTGAAACAGATTCTGGGCTATGGAGAGTGGGTTAACTGCCTTATCCTGTCTGGCAGTCAATTTATGACCAGAAGCTTTAAAGCTCTAACTCCATTCCCCTTTTAGATATCTCAGCACCTGAATGAGCAAAGAGAAACAGAAGGCAAAAATGCTGAGGTTCAGGCTGGAGCATTCAGATCAGCATGGCGCAGCAGGAGAGACCTGGCTAAATAAATTGTGACACAACTGCAGTGTAATGCCACAGCAGAGCACCTTCCTAGCAGGCACAAGGTCCGGGATGCCATCTCAGAACCACAAAACAATAAAGATACATAGCTGCCCACAAGACAGAGCAGATCCAGGCCAATCCTGGCTCTGCGCACTGACCCTCAACATGAATCCAGGCGGGCAGGAAGTACCAGTGACAGGTAAAAGGCAGCTATTTCTTTGCCTGGCTCAGCCCTGGCATGGCCAGACCCCTTGGTCCTCAGGCTCCAATGGACATTCCTTCCCTCACTGCCCAGCATAGGCTGGGGCCCATGCTTTCCCTCACTCGAGGTTTCCTTTCCCCATTTCTGTCTACCACACTTTTGTAAGCAATCCCTCAATTAAGGCTCCTCAAATGCCCTCACTCAAAGGTACCCTTTGCTTCCTGTTCAGCCTGCCCCACACCCACTGACAGGGTTCCGGATCCATGGAACAGGAGCTTGGCTTTCTATTTCTAGTCACATGATCTGGGGCAAAGACCAGCTCTTAGCCTCAATGATTATGCCAAGAGGTTCCTACACCGCCAGTTCAGATTGAAGCATCTAAAATAATTTCAGGGATGAGACTGAGTCAACAGAAAGCCTGCCTGAAACCACTTCGGACAATATCACAACTGAGACAGAATCTGCAATTAAACAAAGGGCCAAAAATGAAATGATTAAATACACAAGGATTTGTTAAAGCCAAGAAGGAAAATTAATCATACATTCCCTCACCCCTTTGGCTTAAAGTCACAGAAAATGAGTATTTGCAGTGTTTAAATTATCAGAGAGCAGGGGCTGGAGGGATGGCTCAGCGGTTAAGAGCACTGACTACTCTTCCAAAGGTTCTGAGTTCAATTCCCAGCAATCACATGGTGGCTCACAACCATCTGTAATGAGATCTGATGCTTCTTCTAATGTGCCCGAAGAGAGCAACAGTGAATCACATACATAAAATGAATAAATCTTAAAAAAAATTATCAGAGAGCTCAAGTTCTCCTGACTGTTCAGACTGAACAGGATACAGATGTGGGTATGGGCAGTGCCAATGGTCATGAGAACCACATTCCTCTTCCAGCAGGGTCTAAAAAGGGTGCTAGCAACATGGCTCAGTCACTAAGGTTCTTATTGCACAGCAAGACAACCAGAGTTTGAGCCCCAGAACCCACTTAAAAACAACAACAAAACAAACAAACAAAAAACAGGTGAGGGGTTATAGAGATGGCTCAGTGGTTAAGAGGACTTGTTGCGGGGCTGGGGATTTAGCTCAGTGGTAGAGCGCTTACCTAGGAAGCACAAGGCCCTGGGTTCGGTCCCCAGCTCCGAAAAAAAGAACCAAAAAAAAAAAAAAAAAAGAGGACTTGTTGCTCTTGTAGAGGACCCAGGTTCAGTCTCTGGACCCACATGGTGGCTAACAGCTACCTGTAACTCCAGTTCCAGGAAATCTGAGTCCCTCTTCTGACTTTTATGTACACCAGGGGCCCAAGTGGTGCACATACATACATAGAGGCAAAACACTCATATAAATTCTTATGAAGAAATCCAAGTGTGGTGGCACACATCTTTAAACTCGGTGGTCAGGAAGAGAGACAGGCAAGAAGGTCTCTTGTGAGCTGGAAGCTGGCCTGGTTTATGTAGGAGTTCCAGGCCAGCCAAGCGCACACAGTGAGATCCTATTTCAACTAAAACTTAAGGAAGATTTTATTTGGGGCTGGAGAAATGGCTCAGCAATTAAGAGTGCTTACTGTTCTTCCAGAGGACCCGAGTTCAGTTCCCAGTACCCACATCTGGCACCTCACAACCACTTGTAACTCCAGTTTCAGAGGATCCAACACCCTCTGGTTCCGTGGGCACCTGTACACATTTAGTGTGAATAAACTCTCATGACATACAACACACACACACACACACACACACACGATGGGAGGGAGGGAGGGAGGGAGGAGAGAGAGAGAGAGAGAGAGAGAGAGAGAGAGAGAGAAGAGAGAGCGAGTGCGAGTGCTAGAGCGAGCACACGCGAGGTGGGTAGATCTTTAAGTAACTAAATCAACACAAAACTTAAAAAGGAGAAGAAAATCCTGCTTCTAGGGGAGAAACATTGCTCTGAAGATCCCACTGCACACCACCCAAAAGCTTGAAGGCAGAACTTACTATCAAGTCTGTGTCTTCCCATCCCAAAGCACAGAGCCTTGTGCAAACAAACTAATAAAGACATCTAGATCAAATAGGCATCAAGGCAAGCACCTGTTGCGTTCTGCCAGGCACTTTCTCCAGCACCCCGACACCACCACCAGAATACTGTAGTGTGTTGCACCTAAGAAAAATGCGGTCAGAAGCTGAGAGAAGGTGTGTGATCCCAAGGTCACAACTAGTTAAGGAAGAGGCCTCTGCACCATGAGAGCTTCATCTTAAGAGCGGAAACTCCTGACAAGAGGGGAGTAAGTAAAGAATGAACTCTCTGGTTCACTGACATCCAGTCTTCCTGAGAGCCCTCACCCCAGCAGATCCCAGGCTAGCAGACCCTAGTTCTTAGGGGTCAATTTGACCACAGAAAATGGCTAGGAGGCGGCTTCTGGCTCTCCTAAAGGCCTTTGCCACAGGGACCACTCCACCGTGAATTATTCTCTTCTCTCTTACTGATCTGTCCCACAAATCCACTATCTACAGTCATGTTTCTCCCGTACTGCTGGAAATCCCAGTACAGAACCCGGCGTTTCGGGTGCTCAATAAACGTTCAGTAAGTTCTAAAGGGTCCTAGGCACTGCTCAGAGATGATAAACAGGTCAATGAAACCTTTCATTCGTCAACTGTCCTAAGCAGCAGTAAGCCATGCTGTGTACAGGTGCGGAAACTTACCACTCCGCTCCCAACGCGTTTCCCGCGCCACAGCCTCGCACAAGCTGCCAACCTTCCAGCTGCAACCCATCCCTCGGGTGGAGTGAATCTCCGGTTTCTATCGGGATCAGTAGGGATGGCCTCCACCGCCTCAGCTTCTCTCACTGGACCCCGCGAGCTGTGACCCACACTGACCTGGCACCTTCGCCCAGTTCCCCATGCGTGTTGTAGTTCACGGTCATGACCTTCACCGACTCCTTGAATACCAGGTCTCCGCTACCCAGATACTGCAGTGTACGGCGGATAGGGAAACGGCCTTTCATCGGCATGGTGAAGACAGGAACTTCTCTAGCCGCGGACCAGCGAGGCTCCGGGAATCTCAGGAGGCACCTCCCGGCGGGCAGCGCGGCCGCGGGGCAGCCTGGGACTCGTAGTTTTGGCCTGGGCTCGCAGCCGCAACCGCGTTGGAAAACAACCGGTCGTTTTGCTTTCACAGAAACCAAGTGTCTTCTCCCAAGATCTCCAGTTCTGAAATGAAGAGTTCGACGGAGAAGTCTCTATTGATTCAAAGGAAAAACTGATTTGTAAAGGAGGAAAGAGTGGTTTGTTCTGGCTCATCAGAGTCTGCTGTAAAGGACTCTGCTTAAAGGTGGGGTCTTTCTCTTTCGCTTGTAAAGAGTGATTGTGACAGATGTGGCAAGTCAACAACCAACATGTCACTGCGCTGTAACTTTTTTTAGGATTTATTTTTACCTTAAGTGTTTTGCCTGTGTGTTATGTCTGTGCACCACATACACGCAATGCCCACAGAGGCGGGAAGAGGGCGTTGGATCCCCTGAAATTGACCTCTCAGAGAGTTGTGAGCTGCTGTGGGAGCTTAGGGAAAATTGAACCCCGGAACCTCTACAAGAGCAGCAAGTGCACTTAACTGCTGCGCCATTTTCCCAGTCCCACACACTGTAATTTTTAATCGCTGTTTATGGGTGAAATGAATCTTTCTACAGGCTTCTCAAGATTTTCCCTTTGTGCTTGACTTATGTAATTTGAGATATGCAAGGTAATTTTAGTATTTGTCCTGGTTTGTAATCTCTGAGCTTCCTGATTTTGAATGTATCACTCATTTTTTGGTTGAGACAGGATCTCATGTAGCCAAGGCTGGACTCGTCCTAATAGTCCTGTCTCTGAAGCCTCCCAAAGTGCTGGAACTATAGGCATGTGTTTTACGTTTTAAAACCGCTCTCCCCAATCCTGCTTTAAACTTTGCGTTTCAGTAGAAAACTTTGAACTGACTTCCCCAGTTTCATAGATGAACTGTCTACTGATTAGCCCATTAGAGCATTTTTCATTTGTTAATCTTTTGCTTCTAGTATTTTCTTTCAACACTTAAGTGTTCTTTTCTCTGCTCATGTAACCCAACTATGCTAGGCATGTCCTGTGCACACGCGTGAAGGATAAGGGAAGAGTGTGCTGCTGTATTTCTGCCTATCTCCTTGAGACATGTTCTCTTAGCAAGCTCTATCAACTGGGATCGCAACCCGCACTTCTGGGGTTACAGGCACAGATGACCTCACCTAGATTTTTTATGTGGATGCTGGGATCCGAACTCAGGCTCTCGTTTGTTCAGCAAGCACTCTTATTCACTAAGCCATCTGCTGAACCATCTCTCCAACTACCAATAGATATATTTATTTTATGTGTATATTTTTTAAAAGATTTATTAATTTTACTTATGAGCACACTCTAACTGTCCTCAGACACACTAGAGGGCATTGGATCCCCTTATAGATGGTTTTGAGTCACCATGTGGGTTCTGGGAATTGAGAATAGGACCTCTAGGAAGAGCAGTCAGCGCTCTTAACCACTGAGCCATCTCTCCAGCTTCTCTATATGAGTGTTCTTCCTGCACATATGTAGATACATCACTAATAAGTTTCAGCCAAAACTACACGTCTGAAAGGAGGAAAAGGGTAAGCTTCTTGAGCATACCCCGAGAGTGCAACAGGTGCTTGCAGGGTATTTAATCACACTGTGAACCCCAAGATTGTGTTGTTTACTGGAAAAAACTTTTTGGCTGTGGTATGGCTCAGCCTTAGCATACACTTTTAATCCAAGCTCTCTGCTTCAATATTTTAAACAGGATTAAATACAGGATTAAATAAAGTCGACCTCAGATCAAGAGGAGCAGCAGCCAGTTGACAGGAAGTGAATAGAGGAGTCTTAAGAGAAATCCACAGACACTAAAAAGGGAGTCAGGAGGATAGAAAGACGCAAAAGATAGAAGGGAAGGACATTCAGTTTAAGGAGGTTTTGAGACTGTGTGACAGAGGAGCACTCCTTCTGGGAGATAGGCTGAGGAGGAAGGTCAGCTGCATGCTTCCTCTGCCTCTCTGAGCCAGCAGGCTTTCACCCCAGCATCTGGCTCCCGAGATTTCATTGGTAAAATTGAATGGAATTTTGTTAAACAAACAACAGCGCACACAACACTCAAAGCAGTACCTGCCACCCAACTGTTCTTACACATTGTTTATTCATATTAGTCTCTGTAATGCATAACCTGCAGTTAAATTTACTGTCTGGTAATTCCGGCATGAGTCTAGTGTCACTTGCTTACCTTTTAGAATGCTTCTAACCATTTTGAGTCACTGGCTATGTGTGGAGTAGAAACTAAGGTGCTGAAGTCTCTAGTGTGAGGACTGTTTGCTGTAGGAATAGATATCAGAAGCTTGGAGTTCCTGGGTCCTCCTCTGCAGTCTCTTGCAGCTGTGATCCTCTTACTATCTATCCTGGAGCCCTAGGGGAATATAAGGTAAAGAGGGTTGGATTCTATGATCTTAGGCTGTCTCAAGCCATGACCTGAATATGTTTCTTAATTTCCTACTTCTCCCTCAGACAAAGAAGGCAGACAGAGAAGGCAAAAGGAAACTGGGTGGGGGCAATATGTTTGCCCAAATAAGTAGGTTTGGTGAAGTCTCTTCATTTGTAGAAGGCTTTACTACGATACTTTTGTTACAAAATTCTTCTGCCCCGGCTATAGGAGGAGCCTTCTCAGTGCTCACCATTAGAACCAACAAGGAACCGCCTTTGTAGGAAGCAGGCCCTCACTGTGCCTAGTGGACAGTCAGCCTCCAGGACTCGTCAAGGCTATGTGCCAGTCTTGGTCATGCAAACATGTGATTCCAGAAGCTCTGGAGACTGAAGCAGAAGGATCACAAGTTCAAGGCCCGCATGGGTTACACTGAATTCAAACTCAACCCTGTCTGAAGAATAAAAAGCTAGCAATATAACTCAGTAGTAGATCATATGCCTAGTATGTTCAAGGCCCTATCCTCAGTCACAGCCCAATAACAAAACCCAAAGTTACTCCTGCTTTTCCTACTAGTCATGGCTTCTGCTGTAGCTATCAGGTCTTGGCTTACTCTGAACTCACCACTGCAGGTGCTGGGAGGAAAGTGAGCCCTGCAAATCAGTTCCCTAATGACTCCAAGAAAGGTTACTGGTTTTTTATTCAAACCAGTTGCTGCTTGTAAGAAGACTGATAACTTCCAAGAAATATCACAACTAAAATCTAAAGTGCTAAACTAAAATTCTGAAGTGATTAAAGTTCTGCTAGACTTCTGAGGAGGCTGCAGGTTTTAAAGTCTAGTCACAGATGATACTGCACCCACAGGAAAAACCCAGTATCTTACACAAACAGTTTGGTGTCCCAAATCAAACAGACCTGGGCAGGGTCCCAGAAGTACAACTCTGCTTGTTAGAAAGATTCAATGATGACTTCCATCATAGTGAACTCCGACCCACCCCACCATAAGCACTGGATACAAGGCCCCTCCTCGGGCTCCAGGCCCAGATGAAGTCACTGTAGAAACCCAGCTAGCTGTACCCAACTTCTTTCCAGATTGCTCATGCTGTCTCTTTGGTCTATATAGTAGCTAAGCCCTTCCCTCTTCACCATTCCTGAGCCAACCCAAACCCACCTAGATAATGATGGCAAAGTGAGTTGTAAGTGTCCAACCTGTCCTCTGTCAAACAACATACCACGGGCCTGTTGGCAAAGCTGGAGCCAAGAATGAGAAACCCTGCCTAAAAGAAGGCAGACAGCTTTCCTAGGACTAATATCCAAGGTTGTCCTCTGGCCTCCATGTGCACATGCAAACACACACACACACACACACACACACACACACACACACACACACACACACACTCACACACACTCACTACAAAAAGGCAGTGGAGGGACGTTTTAAGCACACACAAGCCCAGCCATGAACATGTTATTTTTTTTAATAAAAGCCTCACATAAATGATATTTTTTTAATAAAAGCCTCTGATACAAGGCCCCAGTGTAGTGCATGTGCGTCAATGACCATCTTGCTGACAGTCATCATGATTACCAGAACACCGTGCTCCTCTAGTCTGACCTTGTCCAGAGGCCAATTCCACAATTTGAACTGCATGGCACTGCTATGCAACATGGCTCATGATGACTTAGAAAGATGTTTTAACATCTGACAACAAAGACATGATGTGTGGTAAGTGCAATGAGTGAGGCTCCAGTTCCTTAGTGTGTTAGAAGGGAACAAAGCAAGAAGCCCTTCCACTGTGAACAGGACCTACACCTAAGGGATCTGCCAATACCTTATCAAGGATGTGCTCCTTCACTGCTGAGGTGGAGCTTGGGACCTTGGGAATCATGAAATATTCACCCAAGGTAAGAAGCTGGCACTGTGGTTCACTCACAGGCCAAACACCCTCTGCAAACCAACTGACTTGTAGGAATTCTGGGAAGTGATACAGCCAATGGGTAGACATGTCTCTCTTGTTATGTCTCTGACTTTCAGAATATGATCAAAGAGGAATTCAATAAGAAACTCAGTAAAACCTCTGGAATCTGAGTTCACTTGGTTTAAAATTCAATCGGGATTTAAGAAATGGCTGTTGAAAAGCATCTGTTTTCCCCATGCTCTGTTAGACTGCTATCTAGAGTGAGTTCCAGAAAGGAGTACATTTAATGAGTCACTAGCTAATTAAGAAAGCCATTCTTATAAGAAAAGCAATGTCTGCAGTTGAACCACCCTGAACACCTGATCTGTGTCAGGAAAAGTAATGGTGAAAACCAGTATTCAGCTTCATCCTTATTTTAGAGCTGCCTCCTTTTCCATCACACAGAAGCAGATGAAGCAGGGTGATGTGCTGGGCATGCCTGGGGACTAGGCTTTAGAAAGAGGGGAAGCCTGCCCCAGGTAACATACGATGCCAGGCTGCTTACCTTCCAGAACCCCAAAGGGTTCTTACCCTTCCTCTCCAAGTGGGCTTTCTATCCAGCCAAAGCCCCAACAGGTACTATGGATTGGGATTAAAGCTGCCAAAATAGAGATCTTTGCACCCACATGGTATTCTTACCACCAAGACAGATCTTCACCAGAATGTGAGAGAAGAATTTGAGCTTGCACACCAGTAGCGAACAAAAGGCACGGCCCAGAGCTAGCTAAAGGGAAAGTGACTAGTAGACAGTTATTGTCCATTAACTAAAGAAATGACCCAGAGCTGAGCACACCAAGGATCTTACAAGGTCATCTGTCAACTGACCTGTTCCTGTAAACCAAAGTACTAAGCGACATAACTTCCCTTTCTGTCTTCTATCAAGAGTTCAAGTACTTCAGAGCTGTGGAATGATCTCAGGCTATGCCTCAAATATTTCTGTCTTTCAGTACTCGAAGTAGTAAAATAACATCTTACCAGTTTCCAGAATGAACCACATGGAAGAAGGCTGACGTGAGGGCCTTGGAAGTTACTAGAATTTATCTCCTGACTCAGAAGTGTTCCATCACCTACTAATATTCCACAGAAACTAACCAGTCACAATTCCCAAGTCACAGGCCCTTGAATGTGACCTATATAGTGGTCGTTCTATCAAACCCCAGGGGCTGACAACTGCACAAGTAGAAAGTTCTCCCAAACCATAACATCCACCAAGAAGTTGATCACTACTGTCTCATAGTCAAGCTCACACTGACACCACCACCCCACCACCCTCACACTTGGGAACTTTACTTCCTTTAACTGGGAGGGGGCAACACTGGCAACATTCCTGCCATCTGTAAAAAGAGGCACTGGTGCCCACTGGGTTTAGACTCTGCCTTCACACAGCATCTCCCTAAGTGTCCAGGAGATAGTCCAAGCAGGGAGGTGCTGAAAGGAAGCAACCAAGTCAGGACAGACTCCTGCTGAGCCCCTGCCTATCTTGGCTAGTGGAAGGGGTCTGTTAAGGGCTTCCCTATAATACTGCATAATGACCAAGAACAGTCAGCAGAAAATGGACAAAGAGGTACCCAGGAGCCATTTCTACCTTGGCCCAGCTCTGTATCTCAATAAATAAAATCATAAAGTCCCCTGAAAAGGGAACACTTCATTAAAAGAAATACAGAAAAACCAGCAAATAATGCCGATTTTTTTCCTGTTCTTGTTCAACTATAGTGGAAATGTCTCAAAGTGCACAGCAAGAGACTACTATTTCCAACCCCCACCTGTGTGCGTTTCAGGCGCCTGCCCATCTCCTCCTCCCACTTGATATCATGCTACCAAAGACTCTGCCCAGTTCCTGCCCACTGCTGTCAGTTAGGGGCCCCCTTCTGCTTAGCCAGGGTGCACTTCAGCTCCCGGAGGTTCTCCGTCAGAACCTCAACCTCATCCATTCGACCACACTGCTTGGCATCGAAGATGTAAGCCTTGATGTTGTCAATTTGCTGCAGGAGCAGCTCCTCCTCAATGTGTTCCTCAGCCTCCATGCCACTATCACTGTCTACCTCAAAGGGGTTGGTGCATGGACACTCTTCAAAAGGGTTTCCAGGGGCGGCTGGACTGGCAGACCTGGGATGGTCATCCTCATCAAAGGGGTTGGGTGCTGGACTGTCTGGGTCAGTGAAGGGATTCCCTGCCCCCAACTCTGCCACCTCCTCTTCCTCAGCATCTTCCTCAAAAGGATTGTATTCTTTGGTGACAGCAGCTGGAGGGCCCAGGAAAGCCTCTACAGCAGCAGGGCTGACAGCACCCTCTATAGGGCTGGAGAGGTCTTCTTCATCAAACGGGTTGAGAGAGGTCTTACTACTTGGCTGTGATATGGTGCTCTGAAGGAGTAATTCTTGGCTAAGGGCTGGGGACCCAGACCACACATGGATGGGTGCTAGAGCTGAGCCAGGTGAAAGGATATCAGGAGCTGTGCTGCTCTGAACTGGGGAGGAGTCCTCATCTAAGGAATAGGCAAGATCAGTGTGAGGCCCTCGGATGGGCTCCAACTGGAAGGGTAAAACTTCTCGGAGTTCTAGAACACGAGTCCGTGTTTGCAGAGATGCTGCCAGGAACTGCTCTTCTTCTCGTTCCAGCTCCCGCTGGCGGAGCATCTGTAACTGCTCCCGCTGTAGCTCCTCCTCCTCAGCCTGCCTCCGGGACAGTTCGATGGCCTTCTCAGTCTGCTGCTGGTCATACTCATCTTGCAGCTGCCGCAGGTTCTCTTGAAGTGTGCGCACCTCATCTGTGCGGCCTGCAGCCTTGGCCTGCCTGATGAACGATGTAATGTTATAGATCTGCTGAAGGAGAGGGTCGGGGTCTTCACTCTGTACCTGACCTTCTGACAGTGGGAGCCAGCCCTCAGCCTTTCGCAAGGGGGCAGGTATGCCTTGAAGAGACCTCATGTCCCCATTGGCTGTATGAGATGCCAAACCACTCTGCCTTTCCTCAAGCTTCCGTCGGGACTCCAGAGCAGCCTGCAGAGACATCACACATCACCAGGGTCACCATGGTCACCAAGACAGCAGCCTTCCCTGTCTGCTACCCTCTATGGTCTCAGCAATACTAAGATAATTCAACTGCTCAAACAAAGACAAGCTTAGATTTCAACAATAAAGCAATGTGAGTTAAAAAGATTCTTTCCCTCTTAGTTTCATCAACTGTATACTTTCCTTAAACTTCCAAAGACTGACACCCTTATCTCCATCAAGGTTAGAATTTCAGACAATACTAAAATAAACACACTGCTTTATGTTTTCATTTTGGGTTTTGTAGTACTGGGGCTAGAACCCAGGGTGCTTTAAGCATGCTAAATAAGTATTCTATTCCTGAAGTATAAAACAGCACCCTCATTTTCTTTAAAAGATATAGCCTCACTATGTAGCACAAACTGGTCCAGAACTTAAAACCTTCTTGTCTCAGCTTCTTGAGGTCCGGGATACAGGCATGCACTACTGCACCTCTATTGTCTAACAGTATGTATTCCTGGACTGGCCTGCAAGCCTAACAGAGGGAAAACTGCCATCCCTGTAGTGGTCTAGACAGGAGAGCATCAACAGAAATACTAAATAAAACTAGGACTCAGTGGGAAAACAACTGTTTTCTAAGGCCATACAGAAGCCAGCTTGAAATGGAGAGACTTAGCAGCCAAGGGGTAGGGTATGAGAGCAGGGAAGTCGAAGCCGCTAGGTGCCTGAGCCCCATGCACCTGTCGCTCCATGGTCCTCTTCTGCTCCAGGTCCTGCTTCCTTTTCTTTTTTAGTTCTTCAAACTGTTCTTTGGTTGGCAGTGACATCAAACCCAATAACTTTTCCTGTAGGAGAGTAATAAACAATTTAGACAAGTGTTTTTGGGAAGATGGGGAGAAAAATTGGACCTTAAGGCTTATACACTTAGGGCAAGCCACTCCAACCACTGACAGGAAGGACATGCCTGCTAACTGGAAGTCACCTTTCAAATTGACCTGCCTTTTCCTTATGAGATGGTTGCACCAGATCTGAAGATGTCCCCAGGCCGGTGCCAGCTTCTTTCTGAGGCTGTGCGCTGAGCCCATCCGCCCACATCTACCTAGACCCCAGCAGTCCCTGGTACCCCTTTTCTTTATTTACCGCCCCTAGATCTCTCCCTATTTCATATTCTCTAACATACCACATGTTTTATAATTTGTTGCTATGTATTCACATTCTACTAAAAGAAAGACCCCTCCTGGAGAGAGGACTGAGGCCAAAAAGTCATGAAACTTCAAGAAATTGACAGGACTCAAAAAACTAATGAAAATTCTAAAATTTCTGGCCTTCCTAAGATGCTTTGAGCAAGAAACAACTGCCAGGTGAGGAGTCACCTTATAGTGACTTGCAACCAAGTCATCCTGGGACTCTAATAATGCAGAAGATATTAGAGGTAGAGAAATGCAACTCAGATCTAGTCACATATGTTAAACCTGCTGTTCTTGAATCATTAGCCAATGGCCCAGAAAGAGTCCCTGATGAGAAAATATCACTTATCATAGTAGCAAAATTAGAAGCCATCAATTCCCCAACTAAAATGAAATAGTTCAATAAAGAAAACCAGACAGAGCCACAGTAGCATTCCACAGCCAAAACAAGCATAGGAGAGGCAGTGATGGAACCGAGACAGAGTTGCAGGAGTGTCTGTGAGGGCTGACCTTTCTTGTCCACCTGAGTGGATTTAGAATCAAAACACACCTCTAGGTATGTCCATAGGGTCTTTCCAGAAAACTCTGAGGTGGAAAGACCCCCTTTGGTGTGGGTGGGTCCAAGCTAGGCTGCCAGACTGAATAAAAAGGAGAAAGCAAGCTGAGCACCAGCGCTCACCTCTCTCTGCTTCGTAACTGCATACACAACATAACCAGCTGTCTCAAGCTCCTGCCACCATGACCCCATCAAGGCAGACTTCAAACTGACTCAAACAGTCTTCCTTATGTTTATCAAGTATTTAATCATAGCAATGAGAAAACTAAACAATGAACTATAAATATTGCATATAAAAATATAAAGAAAAATAAATTAAGAAAGAAAACACACCAGAATGAAGAACAACTGTATTGGAGACAAAGGACTAAAAGCTGTTTTAAGCACAAGACCTGTGCCTGTAGAAATGGCTCAGGGTTGACAAGGACCTGAATTCCATTCCCAGCTTCCATATTAGGTGGCTCACAACATCTGTGACTCCAGATTCAGGGGATCCAATGCCCTCTGTGGATTCTGGAGCACATGAAGTCACATGTGCTTCAACTTACATACAGAACACATACATACAATATAAAGGAAAATCTAAAAATAAAGAACACTAGGCTTCCCCAACACACACACACACACACACACACACACACACACACACACACACACACGCTGGGAAGTAGGAGTCAGCGGGAATGCAACGGGATGAGAGTGGGTAATGGGGGTGAATATGGCTACAAGAACTGTATGCATGTATGAAGTTGTCAAAAATGTCTAAAAAGTGTCTTTACTTTTACCTAAGTTTTAACTTTTTCTCCAAATGTGGAATTCATAATTTTAAGAAATAAAAAGTGTATCAAAAGAAAACAAGCAAGCTAAACACACTTATGTCACCCCAGCATGGCTTTACCTGCACAAATAGTGTAGCTGAGTATCTGATCATTCTCTGTAGCCGAAGAGTGTTTGGATGTGGTGAAGGGTCTTGGTTCAAGCCCAAGGTTAAGATCTTCTTACTATATTGGAACAAATGCATCAGTGTAGTGGGTGCTGCCAGCTTCAGAAACAGTGACGTCTCTGGAGTTGCCAGGCTTTTGTACCATGAGGGTGTGGACAACACAGAAGAAACTGAAATATCCCGATAGCAAACCCATTCCTTTCCTTCTGGCTACTCTGGCTACATAGCACAGAAAAATGGTCACAGAAGAGGCCATATGGGAAAGCCTAGTTTCCCAGGTGAGCACAGGGTGTGGCAGCTAAAAACCCATACTTTCATGCCTTGCTAATACTGATGTTCAAGACTTCAGTCATGCAAACAATCTGAGTTTCTATCAAAGATCCTCTTCTATGAAATGGAGGTGCTAATCCTGACCTGTCCCATTAAGAGAGGCACATGGGTAGTTCAGCATACAGCAGCTAGCTCCTATTTCTTTATTACTAATAATCATCAGAAATCTTTTTCTTTGGTCCCTTGTGTGCTAGGGACAGAACCCAGGCCCGCATACATGCTAGGAAAGTATTCTATCTTTTACCTAAGCTCTCCAAACCTTTAACCAGAAGCTACAGAACAATAGTAAATAGCAAAGCAGGCCCCTTTCCTCCTCCAGTGTTCTCGCTTTCACCAATGAGTAGATAAGCCCAAATCTACTTCCCATCACCGTCTCATCAATACATCACCTCTTTCCCATCAGCCAGCAGTAGAAATTTGACGTAGCAAACTTTACCTTAAAGCATCTATTAGCTCGTACACTTTCTGCACTTCCACTCGAAGGTCGTTGGCGTGCTCCAGACTGTAGGTCGTCTCCCCAGCACTAAGGAGAAATCATAAATGTCTGACCTAAGTTTCACGGTAATAACTTGGGAGCACGGTGTTTAAGGTCTCAGAGACAGGTGGTTAATTCTAAGGCATTTTAGACTCATGGAGACAGTGCAGTAATCAAGTAGATGTCATTTTATTATGCAGACCTCAGGGACACTGCCTGGGTCTCTGAGAACCACTTCTTTTAGTTTTTAAGATTTATTTACTAATTTTAGTTATGTGTATGGGTGTGGGTACATATGCCTTTGGAAGCAAAAAGTGTCAGATCTCCTAGAGCTGGAGTTACAGGAGTTTGAGTTTATGAGCCACCTGGCATAGGTGATGGGAACCTAACTCAGAAGCAGCAGCAGTACATGTTTTTAACTGCGGAGCCACATCTTCAGCCCCCAAACACCAGCTCTTAGGTTCATCAACAGAAGAAATGCAGCTGAGTTCACTCTGACTCACTTTTCCTGAGCAATCTCTCATAGTATCTCATAGCTTGTATAAAGTGACTTAGTAAATGAGCCAATGAAAATATACAAGAGCTGGAAGTAGCTCGGCTTTACTCTCAGCTACTGCTTAAGAAGAGTAACTACGCAGTGGACAGGAATGCTGAGCCCCATCAACTACTCAACACCCGACCTCACACACAACTGCCCCACACGCTGCCCCCTCCCACACTCTGCCTCATACGCACAACTCTTCTCTCTCTCTCTCTCTCTCTCTCTCTCTCTCTCTCTCTCTCTCTCTCTCTCTCTCTCACACACACACACACACACACACACACACACACACAAACTGTCCCACACTCTGCCTCACACACACACAACTGCTCCATACAGGAGAAAAGAACCTAGACTCCAAGCCCAGCAGAATGGGATTAATTGCCCAGGGTGGAGAAGGGATATCAGAAAAGACAGATGCAGCTTCCCATCTTATGGCATTACAATTATTCGTTTGGAAGCTTGTTACCCAAGCTTGTCAGACTGCTGCTAAATCAAGTCCATCTTTATGGCTTTTCTTTACCATGTTCTTGGTGATGAACTTTTGGACCATGAGAACAGCTCAGGAGCTTTCTCGGCTCTGACCAGCTGTGATCAGTCTCATCACCACTACCATTACCAAACTTCCTGTGTATAAGAACAATTCTGGCTTAAAAAAAAAAAAATAGGGAATTCAATACAGTGGCTACATCATCTTTCAACCACAAGATTTACAAAAATAGGAGATTAGAAATAAGAAGGCAGGCTCTCGTAGCCAGGTGGTGGTGGTGCATACCTTTAATCCTAGAACTCAGGAGAAAGAGGCAAGCTGATCTCTAAGTTCAAGGCCTGCCTGTTCTACAGAGCAAGTTCCAGGTCAGCCAGGGCTATACAGAGAAACCCTGTCTTAAAGAAAAGAAGAAAGAAAAAGGGGGAGGGGGGAGAGGGGGGAGGGGAAGGAGGCTTTGTCTGGTTTGGATTGGATTTTGTTTTTCTTTTGAAGTAGAACTTTGCTACGCTGAACTCAGCTCCAGGGATCTTGTCTCCAGTCTCTTAAGTAGTTGGGATAAAGGCTTTGTACTAGTGCCTCATAGAAAAATCAAAAGAGTTATCTGTGGCCTGAAATCACTTTCACAGTCTCCATCTCATCAATTTTACTCCCTCAGAGCACTGTCCTGGCTGGAGTTAGCCTGTTCAATTATTGCTCCCTTGATGATGGTCCTTGAGATACACATTGTCTCTGTTCGTGGCCTGTCACAGAACAGAAAGAGAACGGTGTGTGGCACAGAACTAATACTCACAGAGCATCTGCTCAGTGGATAAATGAACGGATGCGAAACCCAGGAAAGCTAGTCTCTGGAGGAGCAATGGAAGTTAACCATTTGGAAATGTGCTCAGGATGGGCTGTCCCCACCAGCCAGGGAATGTGGAGAGGCGACACTAGCCATGCACGCATGAGCCTGCATACATCATACATACATGCACCATGCATACTCAGTAAATACACAAGAAATAAGTGGTGGCCACAAGTGTTAGCCAGGGGTGGAGAAACGAAATTATAAAATGCCAGAGGGAAGAAATACCCACACAGTTCTTTGAAACATAATTTTCCAGTCTCTCAAAAAATTAAACGCAGAGTTACCAGAAAATCTAGCATAAGTTATACTCCTAAATACACACATGAACATGTATATGTACACACACAAACAATTAAGAAAGGTGTACATGTCAGGCATGTAGTTATATGTCTGCAGTCCTAGTACTTGGAGGTGAAGACAGGAAGATCAGAAGTTCAGAAGGTGACCAGCCTGAACTACATGAAAACTTATCTCAAAAACAGATAGAAAAATTAAAGTGTGTTGTCCAAAAGAGTTAAAAGCAGGGGGGACCTAAATAAACATCAATTGGCAAATGAATAAACAAAGTTCATAATTAACTCTATAACATCTTAATTCAAGGACAGTAGCCTTGTACAGGCTACAACATAGGTGAGTGTTGAAAACACTGACGCACATAAAAGCATCCAGACACAAAAGTAACTATGACCCCATGACATCAAGTATCACGTACCAACAAGTGAGGACAGGTCAGTGATGGCTAGGAAGATGGAAAACTGCTTACGGTCTGAGGTTACTTGCCGAAGTGATAAAGACATTTGGAATTAAGATGGTAGTGACAACTGCACAACCTTGTGACGACACTGTCATGAACATCCTCAACTATTCAATAAAAAGCATATGAGCCACATCTTAATTTTAGAAAAGAAACTCAAGACAGGTTGTATCTGTCCAGTGGCTCTGTGTGCCCACCTGGGCTCAAAAGGAAATGCCTATTGTAATCAATTACAATACATGAAGATGCACTGTGACAAGCTGGGCAGAAGCTGAGCTACCCTCCCTCATCTGTTTCCAAGTATTCCATGGAGCCACAGCACTTCTGGTCTGAGGCCCTTGCCAAATCCACTAAATCAGAATGGATCTAACACCTGAACATGGTCACCTGAACATGGTCAGTGTCTTTACAAACATGTGACAATAACATGTGTCCACTGATGTACAAATGTGAAAACTCAGCATTAAGATTCTATTTTCTTGGCAGAGCATGTGCTAAGCAAGGCTCCATTCCATTCTTAGCACCAAAGAGGGAAAAAAAGTAAAAAGATACCTCCATTGTCAGCTAGTGAAGAATCAGCCTCACCAGCCAGATCATATTCACCACTGATTCAGAAAAAAACAGCGAAGAGTAGCTTACTTTAATGATGCTGCCATCCTGATGTATTCAGGAGCTTTCTGATCAACTTTCTCCATGCAAAGTCGAAGTTTCTAAGAACAAAACGAAGAGATGAGTGCTGCACTGGAGACAGAAACTGTGACCTAGAAGCCACCCTACATCATAATATAAAAGGCCAATTTTAAAACACTGGGGTTTGGTTTTGTTAGTTCCCTTATGAATTGACCTATTTTCTAAGCATAAAATTTTGCAGGAAGGAAAGAACATACGGTGAACCTTTTGACCAAATGTTTCTGAGAGGCAGCCTGTCAGAGTACAGTGTGTCTAGACAGGGAAGAGGAATCAGCCACTGTGCTCTCTGCCAGGTGATGCCAGCCAACGGTACCAGCACATGGCACTGCCAGGGCTCTCTTCAAAAAGTAGGTAAGTATACATAATGGCTAGTTACAAAAAAGAGATACCAGGTCACAAACACCATGCAGAGTAGAAGAAAGCTGCTCCTGCAACTCAGAACTAGTGTGATACCACCTCTGGCAGTGATAATATAAATAGGGTGGAACAGAAGCAGCCGTGGTAATCTGAAGAGACATTTGGTAGCCATTCAGTCAATGCTCACTGAGAAAACACATTCTACCTTGATTAAGGGTTTTGCTCAAGTAGCTTCCTCCGCCCAGGCTGATGCCCTGTTCCCAGTATCCTCCACTTTCCCATTCTTCTCCTAGACTAGTTCTCCTCAGCCCACAGTGGCATGTCACCTGGTCATTGGGAGACTGACCTCGTCTCATTATGAGGTTTTTTTCTTTTTTTCTCCTTTTGTTTTTTATTTGTTTTCGTTTGTTTTAGATAGGGTCTTTCTATGTAGCCCTGGCTAGCCTAGGAGGTGGTACGTAAACCAGGCTATCATCAAGCTCCAGAGCTTTACCTGCCTCTGCCTCCTAAGTGCTGAGATTACACGGGCATAATACCATGCCCAACCCACACGCTCTTTGCATACATTATTTCTTCTTGTATGCCAACTGATTTTTAGAAATGTACTGGAAATGGAACCTACAGCAAGAGGTCTACCACAGAGCTACAACCTTATTCTCAGCATGCCTCCACTTAGGTGCTCTGGGATCACTGGAGGCAATGAAGACTAAGGCATCTGACACTCAGAGGAGATGCTCGGCTGATAGGCAAAAAGCATACAAGCCCTGAAAATACATATAAGCTCAAGCTGATAAAGACTGGAACTCCCAAGTGAGTTTCCCAGGACCCTGGCAGCCCATGATTTGCTACACCTTCAGCTTCTGTCTTCTCCACAGAACCTGGCCATGCACAGGACAACTGCTCTTCCTACTTGTCTTGGGCCTCCTTCAAGTGGGTAAGGGAAGGTAGGGAAATAAGTTTGTTACTACACACCCAGGATGACTCTATGATTCACCTAGGGCCCTAATTGGGAAATCATACCATGGCCCTTGGGCAGGAAATGAGTCAAGGAACACCGTCCCAGAGGATTCTCTAGAATCTACAGGCAGGCATACAGCAAATAGCCAAATCTGTCTGGCATGTGTCACCTCGTAGAGCTTCACGATGTCAGGCGTGTGCTCCTTCTCATCCATCTGCTGCTCTCTCTTGAGCAGCGTGTCCTTGCAGTGCGTGCAGCAGCGGATGCGCTCATCATCCTTCTCGTCCAGGACTGAGCTGACACTGCTCATGCTACTGATGCTGCCTCGGCGGGAGCCATGGACACTGTTAGGTGACTGGCTGGGGCTGGTGTGGGTGCTCAGGGAGTCCTTGCTGGCACTGGTGAGCTTATCTACAAACCACAACAGACAGGTAGCAGTGACCCCTCAGCAGCCACTTATCCCACACCTGCGACTGTAGCACTCAGGCCACAAATGTGACTTGGGAAATAGGGAGAGCAGGCTTCACCTCTGGACAAAAAGAACCTACTCTGGCATCAGGGGTGAGACTCTGGTGGAAAAGAATGCATTGCCAAGCGATCACATCCAAACAGCTTGTGGTAACCTGTCTTTGGGCTCAGAAGCCTGATCTTAACCTGGTCATCTCAGACTTATACTACATTCCATTTGCCCCATTTCTCCAAATGATTCACATTGTCCAGACACTTTCCTTTGCAGCCCTCTTACCAGTCCCTAACACTCAGCTCTCACTCTCCATTCTCTAGGATCCCTTCCCTGGCTCCCACAAGCCAAGATCTGCCCTTTACATCGCCTCCCATTAACCATTTGGGGCAATTCCTTTTTCTCCTGTCCAACACCTGTATGTACAGAGCTGCCCTGGAATCTGCAACTGTTGGGTAGGAACTGTGTCTTACACTCATGGCCTTAACATAGCCATCAATGCCACCTAACAGACTGCCCGGGTAATAAGCCCAAGAGCAGAAAGTGAACGGTGTTCTGAAAGGAAGTAGGTAGGTCTCAGGGAGAAAGGAAACTATCAAGGTAAAGGAGGCAGACACAGGAACTAGGCAGAGAAAAAGTGAGTTTTGGCCCATGTTGTCTACAGGCCTTACAGCCAAGTGTGTACAAATAATAGAACTCTTTGGTGTTCTAATCTGTACTAAGAATGGAACCCAGACTCCTGACCATGCTAGGCAGGTGCTCTTTTACTGGGCTGCACCATAGCCTTCCATCAGCTGTGTGCAAGCAGCTGATTCACAAAGTACTGCAGTGTCTCACCCCCTGCACTTTACAGCCTTGTTCTTCCAGGTCTCACCCACGTCCTGCACACTTCCCATTGCAAGTCTCTCTCCTTACCTACTCAGTTCCGCTACACTGAGTGCCAGGATTCCTTGATGCTCTTTACCCTACATAGGGTACCACCCTTCCCCACCTCCTGTACAACCATTCTCTTTCAGACATCACTTGCACCCTACACATCCATGCTTGCTTTCACTGGAGCCTCCGTGGTATTTAGCACTTTCTATATGACACTAGTCTTTCTGAATGACTCTGCGATTTATAAGGACAGGGACAGGCACTCTGCTTATTTTCCAAAACTTCTTCTAAAAACCTCCCCTGCACTTCTAGGCAAAGGTGTCAAAGAGCTGCACTACCTCTCCTTTATGAAGCAATTGTGTGAGTCTCTATCTCCCCTGCTAGATCCTGAGTTCCTTGAGGAAACGCAATGCCTTGTAGATTAGTAAAGTTCAAATAACACTTGTAAGCCAATCTAGCTTCCACCTGTTTTTGCATAGCTCTTAAACTAAGTATTCACTTTATGCTTAACTTTCCTTTTGAGTCAGGATCATCTCACTCTGTAGCCCAGGCTCAAACTTAATGATAGTTTTTCAGCCTCAGCTTCACACGTACTGAGATTACAGGCAGGAGCCACTAACCCTGGCTTGTTTTATATTTGCTTGTTTGGTTTTACTTTGAGACCAACCAAGCTTCACTATGTAGCCCCGGTTACTGTTAGCCATGCTGGGACTTTCTGATTCTGCCTCCCAAGTGTGCACCCATCCAGATGGTTTTTTTAAAGAAGTTACTCCTTTTCTTTTTCTTTTTCTTTTTTTTTTAATTTTTAAATTAAGAAGAATGGGAAGAGACCGTGTGTGCCTTACAAAGTCTAAAATAGTTACTACCTGATCCTTCATTTAAAAAAAATCTCAGGGCCAAATGGTGGTGGTGTACACCTTTAATCCCAGCACTTGGGAAGCAGAGACAGGTGAATCTCTGAGCTTGAGGCCAGTCTAGTCTACAGATCGAGTCCAGGTCAAGGCGACACAGAGAAATCTTGTCTCAAAAAACAAAAACAAAAACAAAAACAAACAAACAAAAATCTCAGTGCTGGGGCTGGGGATTTAGCTCAGTGGTAGAGCGCTTACCTAGGAAGCGCAAGGCCCTGGGTTCGGTCCCCAGCTCCGAAAAAAAGAACCAAAAAAAAAAAAAAATCTCAGTGCTAGATACATAGATCATCAATTAAGAGTGCTCTTGCAGAGGACCCAGGTTCAGTTCCCAGAACCCACAGAGTAGCTGACAACCATCTGTAGCTCCAGTTCCAGGAGACCCAACAGCCTTTTCTGAAAAAAAGAAAAGTGCTCCCCAGCCTGTTTCAGGCTACTATATATAGCCGTGGGCTTCGGCACAGTGTTTAGGTCTTAGTGAGCCTAATGAACTCACTAAGTAGATGAGAGAGATTCTGTGGTCCACTCACTTTACAAGTGGTCCCAAGGGTCTAAGCACACCCACTAGTCCCAGAAGAGATCAGGGCCCAAAGCCACAGCCACATCACCTACTTGCCAAGGGCAGGCCAATGAGCTCCATACACTTCTTGCACATGATAGACCCACAGAGGCGGCAGTGGTGACGGCGGTTCCGGATGCTGAACTTATTCCCACAGTCTGGACAGAATGGAACATCCTGGTCATTGACCCAAGGCACCACAGACTTTTCTATTGCTTTGGAAGAACAAACCAAAAAAAGCAGCTCAGCATTCTGAAGTTGTTTTCAGGGAGAAAGCCAAAAAGAAATGATCGTGAGCAGAGGTCTAAACTTACCTCTAATCTTTGAGGTCTCAGTATTTGTTCTGTCAAATGCGGTAAGCTAAACAAGAAAACACAACGCCAAATGGAGTTAATAAGTTAAAGGACACTCTCTACATTTTTTTGCCACTCACATTCAGCAGGAAATGTATGCTCAAACTTCTTAAGGCTCACTAGCCAGCCCCAATCCTGTTATCCAAATCATTTCACTTGGGACATGTTAGTTTCCTATCCAGAAGGAATCTCGGTACCTACAGCTCACTTCCAACCTCTTGTCAGTTACCAGTTTCTCCAATAAACATGGTCATGGTGGGGTATGGGAGCTACTGAAAGCAATGGGTGAACTCCTGACTTTCCAGTCTTCCTGGAAAATTAGACTGGCCATATATTTCTGTCCACAAAGTCTACATAAAGAGCATTCCTGGTCTGGGACTTAGTTGGTGGCAGAGTGCTTGCTGGGGCACCACAAAAGTGAAAAAGAGGACTATACCTACCAATGCCCCACAATCCAGATGCACATCAAGTGTATCTAGGGTCAGAGTGTAAGCCAATCGTGCAAACATACTCTAGCACTACAGGATAAGAAAGGCTACACTAGATGACCCCACGACACACACTAGCCCTAGCCACAACTCAATACACAGAGCTGTTATCAGATGACATTACACACTGTGCCCACTGAGTGACTCCCCGGGACAACTCCAGAAGATGTACCGCAGCAAGTGGGAGTGATAGGCATAAAAGGGGAGCTGGGCACTTAGTAAGTCTTTCAGCGTGATCAATTCACTTCAGGGAGACCAGCTAGGCCAGCTGTCTTCAATGTCCTCTGCAGTTCTCTCAGAGTCAGATACTCATCACTTACATAACACATATGTACTTACAAAATAAAACTACAAAACTTACCTTTTCCAACCTGATTATTAATTTATTGACTTCAATAACATAGTGGTCAATCCTTGCAGCACGATGTTTTTTAAAATCAGAAAGATGGCTTCTCATAGCACCTAAAGAGGAAGAGAAGTGGTAAGTTAACGATTCTGATAGAGCCTCTCTAGATCCTCAATGAATTTTAAAAGCATGTAAAAAACAAAACAAAACAGAAACAGAAAAAGCAGGATTTTAGAACCCTACCAAAATTTAATAACTAGAAAGAAGATGAAAGGAATTTCATTACGATGTTAACCCTAGCTCTTGGAGACCCAAAGTACAACATGAGAAACCTCAAAGCATAGCAGGTAAGCTCTTATTAGAGTTAGCCTGAGCTCAAATTTTAAATATGCTACACACTGTGTCACTTTAGATAAGTTGCTTGACTAGTTTTGTGACTTAACACAATGTAGCTTTTTATCAAAATAAAAACAATCCCTTTTCAAAAGCAGAGGGTAGGGGATGGGTGGTAGCGGTTCACATCTTTAGTCCCAGGGAGAGGGAGGCAGAGGCAGGCAGATCTGAGTTTGATGGCAGCCTGATCTACATAATGAATTCCAGAACAGCCAGGACTACACAGAAAAATTTTGAGAAACCAAAATAATTAATAATAGTGATAATAATAACAACAATAAGCCCTTCTCAAAATGGGGTGGGGGACCAGTAAGTGGTAATGTATGCCCTTAGTTCAGTTAAATGGATACTTTCCTCAGTTTAGCATCTAAGACCTAGCAGAAATGTTCCCAATACAAATGGAACCAAGTAGTATCTGACCTCAGTGTATCTGAAGCATCTGGGGATACAAAGCCAGATAGATATGGAATGGCTAAATGAAGGTAATTAAAACATACATTACCTCACTCATTTTTTTGTAGCAAGAACACTTCACTCCTACTCACCTGGCAACTTAAGTACAATATCTCTTCACTGTGGTTACCGTGCTGTACCATAGCTATACTGTACTTGTTTGAAGCCTCTTTGGACCATCTCCACACTGTACTCTTACTCATCCATGTCTGTCTTTCCTAATCATGCACTGGAATCTAAATTTTAGTCTAGAAATCCTAGGGATAATTATAAATAACTTCTAAAATTTCCAATTGATCATCCACCATTTGCACTTCTTTCCATTGTTTAATTGGGCAGGTTAATCAGAAAACCACACTAGCAATTAGGACTGTGGCAATTAGAAAATAAGCCATCACAAAGTATTAAAATTCACTTGTCAGAAATTTCTCCTTTATGCTTCTAATCAGCTTTCACATGTGATTTATAATTGCTGATATACATCTGCAGTAGAAGTAGACCTCTGAATCCTGGCCAGAGTAACTCCATTTTGCAGTAAGCCACTGTGCATCTGACTGCTGCAGAATAGGCCATCCTTCCTTGGCTAGACACTGCTTGCTGAGACCAGCAGAATCCCAATTGGAACAAGGACAGGTACACATAAGCATGGTACTTTATCAGTTCTGTCTGCGCCTTATGTCGCCTGAACCTACAGCCGCCACCACTTCACCCCTAGACAGTGCTCTGAATCCAGCTCTGCAGAAACTTGCTATAGACTAAAGACAGATAAAACAGAGCTGGGAACTGGAAAGAGGGTCCAGGAGTTGAGAACACACAGTGCTTTTGCAGGACCCCAGTTCAGCTCCCAGCACCTGTAACTTCTGATGCCTTCTTCTGGACCCCACAGGAAACGGCATACATATGTGCACACACTCGCACACACAATTTAAACACTAAATAATCTTTAAACATTAAAAGTAAAACAGTATCTTGGTGGACAGGGGGTTGGGGCTTTTTGGTGATGCAGCTTCAAGTCACCCATGTTCCTGTAAATAACCCCCAATAAACTCATTTATCTCACCAAACTGGACTGGAGGGAACTTTCTTTGCTCTGTCTGCACCCTCCTTATTTGAAGTGAACAGATATTTCTTTTATATGTCCCAGAAAATCATGTAACAATAGTATTTATAAAGCTATTTTCTACAGTGATAAAAATATTTTTGCATACTCACAGAGAAGCCACTGACCACAGAGGGATACTGCTCAACTGAAGTGTGTATAGATTTTGTTTGATTCATTAATGAAATTTCAATAGCTACATATGGCTACTGAACTGGATAGAACAGTTCTAAGATTAAATACCACCTTCCCCAGTGGTATTAATAAAGATGCAATCAGTGACCCTGGTCAGTGTGTGTGTGTGTGTGTGTGTGTGTGTGTGTGTGTGTGTGTGTGTGTGTGTGTCTATGTGTCTGTGTGTGTGCATGCCATGTGTGTGCTCAGTTAGAGTAAGCTATCTCACAAGGGTTCTGAATACAAAAGTAAAGAACTCTGAAAGAAGCATTACTTATCCATTCTGTGGATAGAAAGTACTTTATTGGGCTAGGTATGTACTCCAGTATCAGAGTACATACTCAGCATGGATGAGGCACACAGATGCTCAATAAGTATTGAATGAACTAATAAATGAATTAATAAATTTTCTTACCAGGCTGCTGACTGAGATTCAATCCCAGCAAACAAAATTAGTGATTTTTACCATTCCACAGCTAAGTAATAAGTAAGATGAGACACTTTAGTTCAGCACATGACGTATTTTGGTTGACAGCTTTACTGACAGGTAATCTCCTAAACATATAATTTTAAGGCCAAGTAATCCTGCCAGGCATGATGGTGCATGGTTTTAACCCCAGCATTTGAAGAGGCATCGTCAGGCAGATCTCTGAGTTCAAGCCTGGTCTACAAAGAGAGTTCTTAGACAATCAGGACTACATAGTAAGTTCCAGTCTCAACTTAAAAAAAAAAAAGTGCCATTCTAAGTATATTAATTCAATGGTTTGAGTTTTGTGGGGGGATGGGGGGAAAGTTGTTTAGTATGTTCACAAAATTGAATAACCGAAAGAAATGTCAGACCATTTTTATCAGTTTGAAAGTAGAGAAGAAGCTAGGCATAGTGGTATGCACTTTAATCCCAGCACTCAGGAGGCAGAGGCAGGCAAATCTCTAAGTTCTAAGCCAGCCTGATCTATATCATGAGTTCCAGGACAGCCAGGACTACATATAGTGAGACCCCATCTCAAAAAAAGAATAGAGCTGGGAACGAACCTCTTGCACAGCGCTTGCCCGGCCCTCAGGTTCTACTCCCAGCTCTTGCAGTTTAAAAAGGAACTAACGAGGACAAGTTATAACTGTGCGCATGAGGAAAGTAAGCTGTACAGTGCCCTCACTTGTCAGATAACCTGAAAGGAGACAGATCTGTCAGTGGGGTCTACGGCTAGGCTGACACAAGAAAGCCCCAGAATGATGGCCCTGCTGCTGTAGTTTGGCCACTATTTGATCCTCAGAAGGTTCCTAGAGACACACACACTCAAAGGAAGGCACGCATACAAAGCATTTAGCACAGTGCTTAATTAAGAGATCTCAATTCGTTCCCTTCCACTTTCTCTCCTTAGCAGGACTTAAGGCCAGTAAGATGCCTATCCCTGAGGGTTTACTGATTGATGCTTTCTCAGTCAGCTCCTAGAACAATACCTAACCCAGTCAAAGTAGGAGGGTGACCTGTTGAGAAGAAAGGGTTCAGTGGGAGAGGGAGAGGATCAGAGAGGATGACAGATGAGGGTGTAATGACTAATCTTGGCTGTCAACTTTACAGTATCTGAATCAACTAAAATCCAAGCTGCCAAGGACTCCTATGAGGAATTTTCTTAATTAGATTATTTAAAACAAAAAGATCTGTCCTAAATCTGGGCCACATCTTCTGGTGGCAGCCCACATAAAAGGCTATGGAAGAAGGAACTTTGCTTTTTAGTCTGTTTGTCCTCAATCTCAATGGCAAATTCGCCCATTCTGTCGCTGCAGAATCCAAATTCTTCAGGACTGCAGCACAGACTGAAGCCCAGCAGCTCTCTAGGAATCCATCAGTTTGTGACTACAGAGACTAACAACTACAAGATTCTCAGCCTCTCCGTCTTGAGATAGCCAGTTTTGAACTACTAGAAACATATTCTATATTCTATCTGTTCCTTTAGAGAAGCCGGACTAATACAGGGAAAATATAATCAATGTGTGTGTGTGTGTGTGTGTGTGTGTGTGTGTGTGTGTGAGAGAGAGAGAGAGAGAGAGAGAGAGAGAGAGAGAAAGAGAGAAAGAGAGAAAATAAAATTTTAAAATTGAAAGAGAGAGAGAAATAAAATTTTAAAATTGAAAGAGAGAGAAATAAAATTTTAAAATTGAAAGAGAAATAAAATTTTAAAATTGAAAAAAAAAAAAAAAAGACCTAAAACAGGGTAGATATCTCATAAGCACTGAATGAATTAATAAATGTTCTTACCAAGCTCTTGAGGTTCCCACATGTAAGGATCAACCCCTCCATAGCTGAATGATTCGTATCCTTGGGTCCCTGGCTCCACACGATCATCTCCTTCTCGTTTCAACAACTTGTTCTTTGCTTTCCTAGCCTTCTGAACAAGATCTTGAAAAAAATAAAACAAATACCACAAATAAGCCCAAGATTATATAAAAGAAATAAATGCACAAGAATATTCAGATCTCAAGAGAAATACAGCAGTAAGTAAAGACCTTCTTACCAACCCCACAGAAGTCAGGACCAGCAGAATGCTATTCATGTTTCCAACATACAGGCTAAGTACCTGCTTACTGCCAAGTTTAATAGTCCATCTAAACATAAAGAGCCAAATCGGGGTTGGGGATTTAGCTCAGTGGTAGAGCTCTTGCCTAGCAAGCGCAAGGCCCTGGGTTCGGTACCCAGCTCAAAAAAAAAAAAAAAAAAAAAAAAAAAAAAATTAAGAGCCAAATCAAATTCAATGAGGGAACCAGGATGGTAGATTTTTGTTTGTTTTCAGACAGGGTCTGTCTATGTAGCCCTAACTATCCTGGATGACACTACACTTACCTTGAACTAGCAGACATTCACCTAAACTAAACTAGTTCTCCCACCCAAAACTAAAGGTGTGTACTCCATGCCTAACACAGTCTTCACTTTGTAAACACGACTAAACTATCCTAAACAAAAAGGGCAGTCCGCACTATTTAACCACTTTGGACAATAAAGGGACTGTCTGCTGAGTAGATGTAGTCTTTCCAAAGGAGCCCAGTTAACCCACCCATGCATCTTTGAAAATAAAACAGAAGCTACAGTCAATTTTCAACCATCTTTTCTTCTGGCTACTGTAAAAGGGCTTAAATACTGCTGGACCAGGGTTGGCTCAAACCCACAGACACTTTCAGAAATAGTGAGTTGATCTTGTCTACTTAAAACTGACTCCAAGGGGTTGGGGATTTAGCTCAGTGGTAGAGCGCTTGCCTAGCAAGCATAAGGCCCTGGGTTCGGTCCCCAGCTCCGGGAAAAAACAAAAAAAAACAAAAACAAAAAAAAAAACAAAAAACTGACTCCAAGAGGCAAGTGAGATAGCTCAATAGATAAAAAAGTACTTGCCACCAAACTTAAAGACCTGTGTTTGACCACCAGCACCCAAATGATAAGAAAGAACTTACTCCAGGAAACTATCCTTTGACCTCCACAGATGTACCATGGCATATGCCCCAACCAACACAAAATAGATGAATAAATGTAATTTTAAAAACTGCCTTCGAAACCTGATACCTGTATGCAATATTTTGGTATTCCATTTTTTTGTTATAAATATGAATGCTATTAAGGCCTACATAAAATATTAAGGTCTAGATAGAATGTTAAGGCCTGTTATCTGTCTAGTGCTGTTACTAACATTATAAGGAAACTTTCTCATATATTGCTTCTGTTACTAGGAAACTTTCTCATGTCCAAGTTGATTATGTATTCTATTATGCTCTGTACCCTTGGAAACCAATCATGATAAAATCAGTAAAACTGCTTTGTATAGTTACCCACAACAAGTTTGGACCTGAACTCCACCCAGCAGCACTTCCTGAACCTGTGTATAAGCTTTTATGGTATTTGCTTTTATAAACTCCCCCTGGGATGGACCCTAACATAAGAGAGACACCTGTACCACTATAAGAAACTATTTGGAAAAGACTTCCATTTTAAGTAGAGGTCAAGTGAACTTTAAGTTCCCAAGACTTCCCTGGGAACTGACATACTACTTGGCAGAAAGAAAAATGTATGTGGGTAACTGACATCCTGGTTAGCAAGTTAAGACATGAATGTTAGACAAGTCCCATCTTGGTTGACAAGTTCAGACAAGGCAAGTCTTCTACCATAGTTGAATCCTCCAACCAATGGGAGCGGGGTAAGTGCACAGCGAAGGCATGGTCTATAAAGAAGTCCCCATCCCTAAATCCTGACTGGTGAAATAACTTGTCACAGATGTTTGTAAATTTCAGGCTTATTAAAAAGCCCTACAGGATCTTGACTTATGGTCACAGTCAGCTGCCAAGTCTGACCTGTGGCCCTGATCCATCAGTCTGGGGTGTGGCATTCATTAAGTCATACCTCTTTGACTGAGCTTGGTGTTTGAGTGGCTTGTGCAGCGATTCCCAAACGCCTGTGAGTATGATGGCACACACCTCTAGTTTCAGCACTCAGAAAAAAAGAGACAAGCAGATCTCTGTAGGTTCAAGAACATACTGATCTAAACAGTGAGTTTAGGCCAGCCAGAGCTACACGGAGAGACCATAGTTCAAAATAAATTAAATAAATAGCATAAAAATTTGAAGGATCAACAGACCAAATGGAGAGATGAATTGGTTTTAAAGGGGCTTTCAAAAAACTTTTACGTCAATCTTTCCTACTTTCTCTCTCACTTCCTCTTGAAACAGGGTCTTCCTATATAGTCTAGGCCGGCTTCTAACCTGCAGCTATGTTACCACTGTCTCTCCAGCACTAGGACTACTAAAGCACAAAAACTACAAGCTAAGAATTCTACCCAAGCAGGACATGTAAGACATACCTGTAATCCAAGAATCTGTAAGTGGAGGCAGGTGGATCAGTACCAGGACATCCTCCACTAAGTTAGAGGGATACTATAAGAAACTCTGTCTGACAAACAAAACAGAGAATGGGGTCTTCCAGGAGGCTCAGCAGGTAATGCTTATAGCCATTACCTGGCTGCCCGAGTTTAACCTCCAGGACCTCCGTGGTGTAAGAGAGAACCAACTATCACAAGCTGTACTCTGATCTCCACACACTGCCATAGTAGGTGTATCTACATCAGATACTAAATAAATAAATGTAATAAAAAAAAGTTTGAACCAGAAACATTAAAAAAAACTTAACTAACAAATTACTATTTGCAGTAAAGAAATATGGGTTCTTCTAAGTTAGAAACAAAAGGAATAAAAACAAGATTTTTTTCCTTTTGGGTGGAAGCCAAAGTCTGGCAATCGCTCTATGAGCCCTGCCCAACTCTGCAGAAGGCTCATCCTGGAAGACCTTCATGAGTCTCTTTCTAAGAAGCATTTACATGCTATGTATATTTCCTAGATTCACATCGCTAACATTCCTTAAACAGTCATACATTTTCCTTCTTTTAAGAAGGTTCCTGGGCTGGAGAGATGGCTCTACAATGGTTACGAGCACTCACTGCTCTTCCAAAGGTCCCAAGCTCAATTCTCAGCACCCACACAGCAGCTGATAACTGTCTGTGGCTGTCTGCAGGTGTGCAGATGTACATGCAGAAAAGTACCCATATCTACATGAATACATAAATAAATAAATCTTCTTTAAAAAGGAGGAAGAAGAGGAAGAAGAGAAAGAAGAAGTAGAGGAAAAGGAAGAAGAGGAGGGTTTCCTGTAAGAGGCTGGAAAAATGGCTTAATAGTTAAGAGCACTTTCTACCCTTCAGAGGACCTGAGTTCAATTCACAGCATCCACAACTGTCTGCAACTCCAGTTCTAAGACATTCAATACTTTCTTCTGGCCTCTATGGGCATCAGGTATACAAGCACTACATAGACATACAGGCAAAAATACCCATATCCATAAAATAAAAATAATAATTTAAAAAGTAAAAGGTTACTATAGAAGTCTGAGGACATCTCTAACCTTTCTACAAGCTGGCCTAACCAGGCTTCTGAGTAGCATGTGTATGACTGAGGTCAGCAATGCCAGGATAGGAAACTCTTTGAAAACCCTTTGGCTGTTCACAGGAAGCTTAGATAATCTGATTTGGGGTTTTCTCCTCCACACCCCTGCAACCTTCTGGAAATTGCAATGTATGCTGTGATCAGAATAGAGGGATTTCCACCATAAGTAATCCTCTGTAGAAAAAGCTGCACTGAACCTCCAGGTGTCAGAACATATGGGTAGGTTCCATGCTTATTTCTGCCAACTGCTGTGTGACTTTGGAAACAATACTAGACACTTCTGAGCCACACTCTTCTATAAAATGACACTAAGCAGGCTCCAGGAGGGTTCCTGGGAGACTCAAGTGACATGACATTGCACATGAAAGAAACTGCCAACATTACAAAGCACCACCCTTTCCTGTACTCCCCTTAGCAGTTCCTGGTTCTGCTTCAGTGCCTGCGGTCAGGAGTTTCTGGACAATCACAGCTCTGAGAACTCTAAAAACATCTGACTTCATCATGTCTTTGGATGAAAGTTGCAACTAATGTTCGTTGATATTCTCAGCATTTTTTCTTTTTTGTTTGTTTGTTTTTTGTTTGTTTGTTTGTTTGTTTTTAAAGACAGGGTTACTCTGTATAGCCTTGGCTGTCCTGGAACTTAATCTGTAGACCAGGCTGTCCTTGAATTCAGAGATCCACCATCCTCTGACTCCAAAGTGCTAGGATTAAAGGTAAAGGCATGTGCTGCCACTGTCCAGCTCTTTTTCTTTTTCTTTTTTTAATGAACTGAAAAACGGAGTATGGAAGTCCAGGGACAAATATTTGATAATCGAGCTATGTGTCTGGAGGACAGAGTCCACTAGAAATGCCATCTAGTTGTTCAGCCCTTCTCTCTACCCAGAACAGATTATAAATCCAGTGTCTACACTGTCTCTTGTGGCCTCCAGAAATGCTACTAACTGGGAGATGCAACTTAGCTCACTCTTGGAATGAGAGATATGACTTAGTTCACTAGGGACGTGAGCTTCAGAGGAAAAGTGACTTATTTGGAGGTTAAAACATTAGGTAAAATTAATGTTACCTTTGAAGATTTCTCTCTCTTTTTTTTTTTTTAAATTAACTTTGAGGGTTGCTTTTCTTTGCCCTCAATTGTTACATTCCTTTTCAGGGCTGTAGAGGAAAGGGTCCAGCCAGTGAAGGAATGATGGCAGGAAGGTTTAGATAAGTGACAGGCAAACGATGTGTATTAGGCCCCCATTTTTTTTTTTTTTTTTGGTTCTTTTTTTTTTTCGGAGCTGGGGACCGAACCCAGGGCCTTGTGCTTCCTAGGCAAGTGCTCTACCACTGAGCTAAATCCCCAACCCCAGGCCCCCACTTTTATATCGAAGGATAAGCATTCTTGCCTAAATCATCCCAGCTGAAGGCAAGATAATCTGAGTAATCTGGTTAGAGATAGCAGATCACAGTGTAAGTTTGTTAGCTTCAGGTAGGCTCTCTGAGTCTGGTATCCTAGCCAGCGAAAGAGAACTCACAGCAGCATTGCTGTCACATGGATTAAGTAAGACAAATAAGGACCAGGCCTGCTGGTGAGCACCTTTAACTTCCCACACTCAGGAGGCAGAAGTGGGCAGATCTCTGTGAGACCAGCCTGGTCTGCATAGAGACCTGGTCTTAGAACAACAACACAGGTAAATAAATACACAGAGAATCAACAACGCAGAACACAAGCATTAGATATCTCACCAAGTGGGACTATGAAAGCCTGTAAATCTATTCCATTAACTAAGGTCTCTTTAATAGAATGAAATGAGATAGACGCTCACTTCTTACTTTTAATTTGCCCTTTGACATCACGATCTCCTGAGTGTTCTTCCTCATAATGTGACTGAAGTTGATAGAAAGACTGAAGGTCCTTGAGGCACAGAGGGCACAGGAAGCCTTCCCTCACTTCCCCTGCGTCATCCAAAGATGCCATAGTTGTACTTCTCTCAACCCCAGGAAGGCAGAGACCTCATGCCAAGTCAGCTTGACTCCTCCCAAGAGAGCAGGATTCTGGCAGTGTTAGCTTGAGCAAGCAGCTCTTGGATAACTGGGAAGTGACATTGTGGCCTTGGATGAGCTTTCCTCTCTTCAGCAGAAGGAATCTAAGAAAAACAAATGTCAACAGAAGCAAATAAGCAGCAAACAAAGGTCTCTGTTTTTCCCACAGTTCAACAAAGGCACATGTTTGTAACAAGACCAAGACAAAACCCAAGATGTGAGATCAGCACAGAGCACTGGTAAATCAATGAAGCAGGAAGTAGAGTCCTACAGAGAAGCAAACAGGATCCCAGGGCACTTCCCTTAAGGTCATTTTAAGTGGTCTGACCTCATTATTTGAAAGGACTTTTTTCCTTAGTACTAAGGATATGATGTAAAACTAGCACATAGTAGGCAAGTCCCCTGCCACTAACTACACCTCCATCCTTTTTGTTGTTCTTGTTGTAAGACAGGTCTTGCTAAGTTGCCTGGACTAGTTTAGACTCATTTTGTAGCCCAGGTAGACCCTGAACTTGCTTTAGACTTGTGGAATTACAGGCCTAAGCCACCAGCATGGCCAACACCATCATCCCATGTCATTTTAGTCACTGAGGAAAATATGTAACATACTTATCAATGAATACTACATTTACTCTGCCACACATACTGAGCTTTTGATAACTGTTAGGAACATGTACTAGAAATACAAAGGCCAGAAGCTAAGTGTCGTGGCTCATGACTATAATATTGGCACTCTGGAAGTGGAGGCAGAGTCAGGAGGAATCTGAGTTGAAGGCCAGCCTGGATGTCACAGTGACATTGTTTCAAGAAACCAAAACCAGACCTGGCAAGATGGGTAAAGCCTATTCCATTCAGTGGGTAAAGTATATTCCTCTAAGTTTGATTGCTAGAACTACCATAAAGGTTGTCCTCTCATCTTCATATATATACCACACCTATGCACACACACAAAATAATTTAAAAAGAAAAGGAAGTGGCATCATACATACACACAAAATATTTTTAAAAGAAAAAGTTAATGCTATTTTTATACACCAAAAATAAAAACAAAAAAAAAAACCTTTCAACTTTCCCTTAAAGAGGAATAAAAACAAAACAAAAAAAAACAAACAAACAAACAAAAAAAGAAACCCCAAGAACCAGAGAGATGGCTCAGGGCACTTGCTACATACCCTGAGTTTGATCATCAGAAGCTAAATAAAAGTGGAAAGAGAGAATACATTTCTGAAAGCTCTATAGCCTTCACACACTCAGTGACATATGCATGCCCATTCACACAAAATAAATGTATATTTTTATTTAGGATTTTTTTAAAAAAGGGAATCAGTGCAGCTTGGTGATATGTACATGCAGTTCCAGCAATTTGAAAAGGCAGAGGCAGGAGGATCCTCACTTGAATCTAGGAATTCAAAACCAATCTGGCCAACATAGCAAACTGTCTCTTAGTTTAGATGAATGGATGGAGAAAATTAATGAAAATTATATTTTGCATTTACAGTGAATGGTTGAGTTTACTAGGTTTTATAAATTAGAACAGTGGGACAGCAAGTCTGATGTTCTTTGCGCTTCAACAGAAAAATCGGATACTTAAACACTTCGCTTAATAACTTACATTTTTCCACAGCAAAGTCACTGTTAATGTGACCTTGAAAGACTCCTAACCATAGAGAACGAGGACAAAATCATTTCACAGAAGCAAAGAAGTCTGTTTCCAAGACCTTAGAGGCACAGCACACAGTGGGAGAGTTTGTGTACCTAGATTGTGGTGTGCTTCAGAGAAGGTACCAATCATCTGATTCTCAAAGGTGAAGGGAGGCAGCAACTCAGAAAATAAATAAACTGGACACTAGGTGCCTGTTGTTTCCCTTAAGTAAGAAATCTGACAGGCATGGTAGTGCTCGCCTTTAATCTTCGCATTCTGAGAGGCAGAAGCAGTCAGAGATACCTGTAAGTTTGAGGACAGCCTGGTACACATGACAAGTTCCAGGCCGGACATAGGTACATAGTGAGACTAAATAAATAAATCTAGAGACTACACACATGCAGACCTGTCCAGAAAGGCATCAGAGTCATCTCTTAAACAGCCAGCGCCAGGTCGGACCGGTTCCTTCCCCAGCCAGTCGCTGACAGGATCTCTGCATGTGACTGCCGCTTCCTCCCCGCCTACACTCATCCTTAAGAAAAAGTTAAACAGAAGCCATCCCCTCCCACTCTGGCCACACATGGCAGCACAATTCTCACCCTGGAGAAACGCCCCTTACTCAAGGCAGCCTCCGGCCAAGATGCCTTCCCAACAGTTGCCTCGGGGTGCCATAGCCTGCACACAAGTGAAGTGACTAAACAATACAAGACCGCAGCCAGTAAGGAGAGCCTGTGATTTTCGCCATCACCACGAGAACTCAGTGGTCTGGTGCATTATCTAACACACACAGAGAGAGAGACACAAAAAAGCTCCATGAACGAAGTGGAGGACCCTAACATAATAGTTATGCGACACCAAAAACCACCGAAATCAGATACCGCAACCAGAAGCCCCGTTGTGCAAACTCTCGCATCCCGACTGACTTGAAAAAACCCAGCCGGGAGCACTGTAGAGGTCCGCACGGCCACGCGCATCCACGGGACGCGACTCTGCAGGCGCCACGCAACACGTCGCGGGCAGAGACCCGCCGCTGAGGCCCGCAAAGCCTCATCTCCCGACCGCATCGTCACCTCAAACCACACACCACACCCACCTCAGCCACCGCTGCGCTCTCGGTGGCGGCTCCGAGCAAGCCAACACCCTTCCTCTCTCCCTGCGACTTCCGACAGTCAGCCGGCAGCCTACTCTCCAGCTCCAGCTCCCGACTCCCGGCCTTCGAGATTCCTCAGAGACCCGCGGCAGCCATAGCCATCGGTGGATCGGCGCTCGGCAGGCGCGTCGGGCAGAAACCGGAAGACAGACTGACACGCTGTAGTCGAGCGCCGAGTCCTCGAGTGTACCGAAACAGAAGAAAGAGGATGCTGCGCACGCGCCATCGCAACGGGGCGGGCCCAGTAGGAGGAGTTTGGAGCGTGGTAACTGCGGAGTTCCTTCTGGTCCTAGCAACCCACAGCAGGCTTTGTGAAGCCTGTCACTAGCCCTTCACCCATCATATAGGTGAGGAAACTGAGGCTTTGGCTCTTAAACAATGAACCTGCAGCGCTAACTTTATTCGGAGACCATTAAAAAGTTTCTGAGGTTTTTGGAGAGATGCCTTAAAAATACAGTGGCTGTTCTTCCAAAGGATCCAGGTTTGAAAAACCTCTTGTCTGCTCCTTATGCTTTCTTCTGGCCTCCATGGGCTCTGCACGCATTGGTGCACAGACCTGCAGACAAAACACACATAAAATTTCCTTGTTTAAAAAAATGTTTTTAAGTTTCTGAGTGTGAGAGACTATAAGTTATTTATGTTCAGCATACTGAGGAGACAAGGAATTGAGCCTAGGAGAGTAGACTGTTGAGAAGGTCAGGGAGTGGAAGTTGACTCAGTTGGTCCTGGTTGGGGCTCAATCTCCACCACATGTCCATGCCTGTAACCCCAACACTCTAAGGATGGAGGCAGGAGGACCAGAAGTTTAAGGTAATTTTCAACTATATAGCAAGTTCAAGGCCAGACTGAGATACATGAGACTCCATCTCAAAAAGCATAAAAGTATGGGGGGGATGGCTAGATCCCCGAAAAATAAGTGGCATTTACAAAAGACAGTATGGCAAATCACCCATCTCTGTACCTAGCTGCACCGTGCAACCACCACAGGGTACAGAGACAGACTCATCTGTTACTTAGGTCTGTCTGCTTCGTAGCCAGCATATTGTCTAGACTGCAGTGACCTGGGCTCCAGAAGCAGGTCCTTCAGGTAAGATCTAGGGCTTTGGAACCAGAGAGTGGCCTCTTGTCCCTCCTGCCTCCATCCCTGCCTAGCATGGTTGTGGCTCTTGACCCATTTGACTCTGAGAAAGGCTGAAAGTGGTCACAATCTCTACCTCCTTGTGCAGATGAAGTTGAGTATGGGGAGGACAACTCCTGGAAAAAGAGCAAGAACTAGGGCTCCACAGACCTGAGCTCCTGCCTCCAAGAAAGCCTTACTTTGTAACTCTGAACATTGCCTTCTGCTCTTCTGTTCTCCCACATGCACACACAAAGTGGGCTTCAAATGGGCAGTCTGTTCTTATTTCCAAATTGATAACTCTTTTGTCTGTTTAGTTTTTGGCTTTGTTGTTTTCCGGTGCTGGAGCTGGAACCCAGGGTCTTGCACACAGGCTAGATAAATGCTATACCATTGAGCTGCGACTCAAATCTGCTTTACCTAAAACTGGGCACTCTGCAGAGAAAGGGACTCTTGCTAATATGTCAGAGGTGAGTCTAGCTTTGCCTGTCACCAACCTCTGCCTTGGCACTGCACCCTCCCTCCCGTCCCCCATATACACATAGACCCAGAATGAGGCATAATCTGATGGGCAGGACTATTTGAGTCCAGAGAGTGACCTCCTAATTCAGCCATGATTTAGCCTGTCATTTACAAAACCAACATCACACTCAACCGTCATTTGTTTAAAAAACAATGGCAGCATGGTGGGCAGCTTGTGGATGACTATGGAAGTCAGTGGATTGGCTACTACTGTTGAACTGATTTTCGTTTCTTAAGCACAGAGTGAAACTTTACACACACTAGGCAGGCACCTGGCTGCACCTCTAGCCCTCTACTGACACTTTAAGAATGATAATGGTATTCTGGGCATGGTGGAACACACTTGCGATCTGAGTGCTTGAGAGGCACTGGCCAAGGATCAGGAGCTTAAGAAAGCCCTGTTACCTAGTAAGAGTAAGGTCTGGGTTATTTGAGATCCTGTCTTTAAAAAAAAAAAAAACAGGGGCTGTAAACATAGATATCCATGATTAAGAACAATTGTCACTCTTCCGAGGGTTCTACTTTGGGCCTCAGCACCAAAACTGCAATCTGATACTCTCTTCTGACCCCCATGAGCATCAGACATGCATGTGGTGCAGACATACATACAGACAAAACACCCATACACATAAAAATTTTTAAAAATGATAGCGGAATAGATCAGCATTGATCAATTATAGTTTATAAACTGTTTTTCTTTTTTAATTTGGTCTTTGGGCAATTCTATTACTGTTTCCTTTTTAATTATAACAGTGACTAATATTTAGTTCTATGGGCTTTAAACATCTCAACCCCATACTGTCTTATGAGGTGCCTATCATTCTATGAAGAAGCCTCGAATGGACAAGTTAGATTCCTTGCTCAAGACTCACTTTCAGGTGACAGCAGAATGTTGTCATCTTGCTTTGAGGCCTTCACAATACTCACATTCCCTTCCTCTGTGAAGGCCTGACCTCTGAGATTTCCTGTATTGGTTAGCATCTTGGAGGCATCAGCCACAGACCATGCACAGAAAAGGTATTAAGAAAAAAGGAGCTGAAGGGAAATGGTGGTGTGGGGAAACTTACATCAGAGGAAATTGAGCATGGCTCCCAAAGGTCGGGCTGCACCCAACACCAGGCCCAGCCCCCTCCTAATGCTGAAAGCTGAGGTTGGCACACCCTGCTGATGGCACAAGGAAACATGGCTGACTATGGAAGGCCCTTACCTTGGCATGTAGAAAGGGCAGGTGGGATGTTGAGCTGGGCTGTGTCCAAGGAAAGGATAGGGCAGCTACAGAGGATGGCTCAGAAAATAAGCAGAAAGGGGCTTTTTACCCAGATGGAAATCTGAGTAGGGAGGGAGAAGCCCACAAGTGCTGGGACCCTCAATCATAGGTATCCTCAAAGGTACTACAGAGCTCAGTTCAGAGTGTCTAAACCTTCAGTCATTGGTAGCAGCAAGTCTTAAACTTCTAAGTCCAAGGGATTGGGACCTTGAACTGATTCAAGATTCGGGGGTCCAAAGTTCTGAGAGAGAGGGGCTGTAGTAGCACAAGCCTGGAAATCTAGCAACTGGGAAGTGAAGGAAGGAAGATCAAATGTTCAGGTGTAGCCGCAGTTCCACAGTTTGAGCTCAGCTCGCACTGTCACAGACCTTATCTCAACCAACCAACCAAATAACTAAACAAGTAAAAGCAGATAACTAGCCAGCCAGCCAGCCAGCCAGCCAGCCAGCCAGCCAGCCAGCAGAGGAGATTGCTAAGTCAGTAAAGTGTGTAACCCTTGAGCATGGGGGCCTGAGTTTGGACCCCTAGCACCTACATTAATGTCAGCTGTGTCAGGGCATGCCTATAATAAAGTGGGTGTGGAGAAAGTGCTTGCTCCTCCTCCTCCCTACTGAAGACAAAGAGACAGGCAGATCCCTGGGGCTCTATGGACAGCCAGTCTAGCCAAACTGGTGAACTCCAGGTTCACTGAGAGACCCTATCTCAAAAACAATGTGAATGGTAAATAAGGAAGACACCCAGTCTTGACCTCAGGCCTTCACATGCACACACACACACACACACACACACACACACACACACACACAAGTAATTTTTTTATTACAAGGGTATTTAGTGCTTATCAAGTGCCAGATAAATGCCAGTTAAAGGGTGCATACCAGGTCTCTGGCTTGAAACATCACTTACTATAGCATTGCCCCTAGGTCTGAGAGAAACACACTAGAGTGAGGCTTACTCTTCATAGTGGATGTTGCTTGTTTCTTTCATGTGTATTTTCCTCAAATATATTAAAAGCAGAAATAAACACTTATAAGTGGGAACAATTAAGAAGTAAGCAAAAAGTTGACCATGGATGGGACTAGCCCCTCAAGCCACCTCCTCTTCCAGACTTTCATCCCCAGGTACACCCATTCGATTGTAAGGCTCGAAGTGAGTCTTAACTACCAGGAGACACCCCTCCAACCCCCAAGTGAGACATGAGAACGGAGTTCGATGTAAATGCAAGAGGTTTATTGTCCAGAGTGTCCAGGTCGAACTTCAATCATTCCCTCATGGCAAGTGACTAGAAGGCGACCCCAAATGGCTATAACAAGCAGTTTTTATACTTTTTTAGGGGTACAGGTTACATCAGCAAGGTTATAGTTTAAACTTATTGGCTAAGCATATTGACCTTTGGATCTACTGACTAGCAAGCATAGGACATGCATTCGCACTCTATCTGGGACCAGAGGGTCAGGTGACTATGTTAGTATATTCTTCGGGTTTTCAAGAAGGTCCCTGCTCCTCCCGAGAAATGTGGATGGAGAATGGAACTTGGCCTAGCCTTGACCCGAGACTGGAAGCTGGTACTTGACCTAATCTTGACCTGAGGCGGTGGGTGTAAAGCTGGTGAAAGCCCTTAGGGTCTTTCACAGGAACCTCATAACCTACCTACTTTCTACCAGGCCAAGCCTCTTAATAGCTCTTATGCTTCAGTAAGAACTAGGGTCCGTCACGATCATCTTCGATTTAGGTTCACTCTCTCTCCCTGGTCCACTCGGCAAACGGGGGGGGAGGGGGGGCATCATCCCCCAGGCTCACAAGCCTTCTGCCTGAAGAACAGTTTGCAGGAGCCCAAAACTCAAGTCCAAGATCATCAGAGGGCAGTGAAGAGCCATGCGAGCCACCAGAGGGTGCCATGTAGCTACTTAAGACCCATGCGAACAACCCAGGTTTCTGAGGAAAAGGTTTGGCTAGTCCCTCTTTTCAGTCAGCTGCCTGTTTCCAGCAGAGAAATGCCAGCCCCTGACCCCCAAGACATGTGCGCGCGCGCACGCGCGCGCGCACACACACACCCACACCACTAAATTGCTGGCCTGAAATAAAACTGCTTCTCCTGTGGTGGCCACACTGAACAGCAGATACATGTATGATATGCCACAGCAAGACATGCCTTTCTGTTCTGGACTGGACTAGGGCCTTCAACTGAGCCTGGACATCTGTTTTTGCCCAGAGCTCCAGTACAGCCTGTTAGGCCTGAAGCCAGAGTTTGTGAGCACCTCTGCCCACAATGCTCTGAGTGAAAACCTTGGCTGTCTTGATTCCTCTGCTCATTCCTACATCCAACCCGTCAGCAGGTTCCTCCCACCAACCCACTTTGAGTAGATCTGAATAATGTCTACTTTCACAGCACTGCAGCCACCCTGCCTCTCTCATGGGACAGCTGTGGCAGCCTCCCCACTGCCTCTCCTCTCTGACCTCTCCTTGAGCTACCTCAGTCAGAAACGCCCCTTCTCTGTTCAGCAGCCCCAGAGGATCTGACAGGCTTAGGAGAAACAATCTTTGCCAATATCAGGGCACTCTTGCAAGCTTAAGGCCCTGACCTGATAAATGGCTTCTTTCCCACTCTTTCTCAACTGTTCCTGCAGATAAACTTGGACTTATTCACAAAAAGGCAGCAGGCAGAAACTGATGAGGTCCCTTAGGCCTGAGTTCAGAGCTATTACATACTTCTGCTGGCCAAAGTAAGTCACCAGGCCAGCCTACATTGAAACATTGAGAAATACAGAATGACCTCCTTCTCATTACCACAAAGGATGGTTCCTCAGCCAGCACCAGCTACAGAAGCTCAGGGGACTTAAAACTGCTCCTTTCCAGAAGATAGACCCAAGACATAGATGGCAGTGGAATTCCTTCTGTGACATTCTCCTTGGCTTTCGGATAGCTGTCTCCTCCTTCCCTTCACATGATTGTTTTTTATGAATATTTCTATCCAGATTGTTCTCTAATAAGGATTAGGATGTACTCATGTTTCTTTTAATTTAATTCCTCTTTTGGTTTTCTTTTTTTTTTCTTTCAATAGTATTGTTAATGAATTCTTTGAGAATTTCATTCTTTGGTTTCTCTTTTCTTTTTAAATTTGAAATAGGGTCTCAACGTGTAGCCCTGGCTAGCCTGGCGCTTACTATATAGACAAGGCTGACCTCGAATTCACAGTGATCTGCCTGTCTGCCTCCCAAATGCTGGGATTAAAGCAGTACACCCCCATGCCCAGATTCATACAATGTGTTTTGGTCATGTTCATCCTAATTACTCCCCTAATTCCTTCCAAACATAACCCCCATCTCCTCCCCAAGGCCTTCATGTGCTCTCTTTGTTGCTTTCTGCTGTTATTGTTGTTGTTCTAAGACATGGTTACTCTGTATAGCCCTGACTATCTTGGGACTTATGCTGTACACCAGAATGGCCTTGAACTCCCAGAGATACACCTGCCTGTGACTAGGAGTAAAGGCATGTGTCAACACCAACAGGTTGCTTTTTTCTTGTTCCCCTAATAATCCATTGAGTCCAGTTTGTGCTGCCTATAAGCTCCTGGGTGGGGGCCAGGTACTAGAGCATGGTTGACCTTTCAGTAGCCACCTTTCCTCCTGTCCATTCCTCACCGGATAGACCCCATTTCCAGTGTTTATTCTCCCTGCCCCTTCTCAGAGCAGGTACTCTATTTGAATTACCAAGGACACATGTCTAGATCCTGAACAAACCTGTGGCCAGGAAAATAGGAACTTCTGCAAGAGCCTTGCTCCTCCAATGCTGTCCCAGCTATGATTGTTTGAGGGAGTTATTGAACCCGGTACACTTTCCTCTCCTTTAAAATGGGACTCTGAGGACCCAAGTGAGGACTGAACTATGGTAGGCAGGGCCACAACGCCTGATGCACAGTGAGCTATTATTAGCACACCTTTCCCCTGCAGTTTGTTGGTTTGTGCTTCCACAGGGGCTGGCCTTGGGAACTATTTACTGAACTCAACAAGCTATGAATGACCCTTGCTTGTCATTAGTGGAACTCTGGATGGGAATGGGTGAGACTTCAGTCCTGAGAAAATAGAAACATCGCTGAGTGCATTAAGTACTTTAATTAAAGCCTGCTCTCCATGCCCCCATGATGTCTGGCCACTGCCTTCAGCCCCTATTTCTATTTGAGACCTGGTGACACTTCTGATGACTAGAATTAGGGGCCACCCACTTCTGCCTGAGTCCTGCACCCATGTGCCAGATAGTGTCTCCTGGCCACTTAAAATAGCATCCTCTGCTTAAATGTCTATCATAGACCATGGCTTATATAAGTTGACCGCCCTTCCTGCTTCAGCTTAGAGTCCCAGTCCCTTCTCTCAGTGAGAGGAGGCTACTCCAAGGTGCCAGCAGAGGGCGCACAGAGCTGCGGGGACACTCAGCTCCCATGGGTGCAGGGCCAGGGGAGCTCTGATGCTGGCACCAAGCTCTTGGATTGTTCTGGAAGATATACAGCTGGGAGGCTGTAAACTCACTCATGTGACCTCCACTATGCAGCTACCATTAGAGCCAGCTGCCACGGAATGAATCCCCCAGTCTCTCTCTCTTTCATAAGCCTCAGAGGTTCCCGGCTTGAGCTGTGACTGAATCTCTGGTCCAGTCTTGCAAGATCTATAAGTTGCCTGTCACTTCTCTTGAAAACAATTCACTTTCAAAATTTTTAACCCCATTCTAGGTGTAAAATCCTAGGTTAGATATATTTGTTTTCTTTGTTTATTTGAGCCTGTATTTGTTTTCTTTTGTTTTTCTCTTTTAAAAATGAATGTATTTCATTTATTGATTGATTGTTTTAATTTTATCTTATTTATAGTGTTGGACATCAAACTCAGGTCTTTCACTTGGAGCAAGTACTCTACGTTCAAGCCATGCCCACAGCCCTCCCATGCCAGAGAGTTCAGGCCCATCCAGGGAGAGGCCATAGTTGTCTTTGGCTACTTTGTAGGTTTTTCTTTTCTTCATCTGTCTCCATCCTTTAAACCCCCTAACACTAGAGAAGGGGGATGGGGAAATAGAGAGGAAAGGAAAGAGATCCCTGAATAAAGTCAGGGGTTCGAAAGAGGGTCATGTTATCGTTAGTGTTCTTCCTGCTGATAAGGGGTGTCAAGTTCCTTGGAGCAAGTCTGATCATCACCATCAGAATATCTAATTTCTTCTTGTTGGTGTTTCTTCTTTGGGCACAACCACTTAATAAACCACACCCAACAACAACCAATAACAACTAACAAACAACCAACAGGCCTTTATAAACCCTCTGAAAAGTCCCCAGAATTCCAAATGTCACACAATCGCAGAAACCATCTGCAGCTGGCAAAATCATGTCCCCACTAGAACATGAGGCAAATCATAGACACTTGCTGTGGACAGTCTGATGCAGCCCCATATCCCATACCTGGGATTAAAATGAAAACATTTATTATAATATTTCTGGTTTTTTTTTAAAGAAACTAAAATTTCAAAATTGTAACTACAGGGGTACCCTAGTATTCTGGTGGCTCTAGACCTGCGGCTCTCTGCTGTAGACACAGCTTTCTCTAGGGGGAAAGACTCTCTGATTGCTCTGAACTCGGGCATAGTGAAGTGATGTCTGATATATGTTGGCTCTCATGAGGCCCCTGGGCGCTGGGCCTTGTGAGAAAGGCTGTGGGCAAGCAAAGGACAGGAAGGCCCAGACCCTATAAATCTAGAGAAGGCATTTCAGAGGTTCTTCAGCACGGAGCTCAGAGTAAAGGGCCCACAGGATGTCCCAAGAGAGAAATCAGGACCTGGTCTGGAGTCAAAGAGAACCAATCACTCCCGGCAGAGCAGGGTTGTACTTACAAAGATTTGCCCTGAGAGCATGAGGTATCCATCATTAGAAGCATTTAAAGCTTTGACTGGGAAAATGTGAGTTGGGGAAAGTAAAGAATGGCTCACCTGTACTCAGCAGTACTAGGGAGGCTGGGATAGGAGACTCATCCACAAGTTCAAAACCAGCTCATTCAGCTCTACAGTGAGACTACAACTCAAATAGATTTTCTAAGCATTTCTTTTTGTTTTTAATTATGTATAGGTGTGTGTGTGACTGCATTCAGGTATTGCACATGAGTACAGGTACCTGAGAAGGCCAATAGCATTGGCTCCCTGGAGCTAGAGTTACAGATGGTTGTGAGCAACCTGATATGGATTCTGGGAACCAAACTGAGATCCTCTGGAAGAATAGCCAAGTGCTCTTAATTCCGGAGCCATCTCTCCAGTCCCAAATAAATGTAATTTTAAGTAAATATCATTTTTAAATGGAATTTTCTATCTATTTGAATTTCTACTCACCTGAATACTCTGATTCCAGCTCTATGACGTCGGTTTGAAGGGACACGGGAAGGAAGGTGGGAGGCAACTCCCTTCCTCAACACCTACACTTTACCTCCCTAAGAAGACCATTGGTGGATCAGAAGCACCACAGAGGGTGCCTGGAGACATCTTAGAGGCCGTCTTCCCCGAAGGACTGCTTTACACTGGTTCAAGAACAAGGCCTTCCACAAAACCCTTGAGCAATGTGGAGAGGGTGGCTTCCTTCAAGCCAGTGGCTTTCAGACAGCAGCCTCTAATGTGATCCTAGTGATCTTTGGGCTTCTAAGAGATTAAAAATATGCAGAGAATTGTGAAAGGCTGGCAAGGCAACAAAGTGAAAACAGTTTCTCTCACATATATTTTCATCCTGGACCTCTCCATGGCAACCGTCTACCTCCCCAGTCCTCCCAGAAATAGTCTGTAGACTTTTTAACAGATGACTGAACCATCTACTTAGTGTAGGGAGTAAGCCTGATTGATCCCAGGCTGGGAGTCAGTGGGCTGGGTTCCTAGACCAACTGTCGATGTCTGCTCTGTCTGTGTTCTGACGGCAAACATGTCCTTCCCTGGGAGTAGGCATTGAGCCTAAATCTTGCTGTGTGACCATGCCATCACCTCTCACCACAGGGCTGCCTCTGAGAAGCAGACACTAGTATGGATTAGCCGTGATTAGTAGAGAGAAATATCCACCATGCAGAAAACTGGGGAAGGCCCTACACCAAGGGAACAAAAATTGACAGAGAAAAAAATACAGGACACCTAGCTAGTTAAATTCTAAATCAGATCAAGACATGGTAGCATGTTCCCATTATTCCTAGCAGAGGCAAAAAGATCAGGGGTTTAAAGATAGCCTGTGCTACCCTGTGAGACTCTCAGAAAGAGCCAACCAGGGCTGAAGAGATGGCTTAGCAGTTAGGAGCACAGGCTGCTCTTCTAGGGGACTCAGGTTCTATTTCCAACAACCACAAGGCAACTTCTGGTGTCCAGAACTGTAAGTGAACAGATTTACATTGTTTAAAAGCTAGTAAGTGGGCTGGAGAGATGGCTCAGTGGTTAGGAGCACTGACTGCTCTTCCAAAGGTCCTGAGTTCAAATCCCAGCAACCACATGGTGGCTCACAACCATCTGTAATGAGATCTGATGCCCTCTTCTGGTGTGTCTGAAGACAGCTACAGTGTACTGATATATAATAAATGAATAAATCTTAAAAAAAAAAGCTAGTAAGTTTGTGGCAACTTGTTGTGGCAGCAAAAGAAAACATACAGAGAGGAAACGTTTTAAATAGGGAGTGGGAGCTTCTAAGAAAGTGTCTGTAAAGCCCACAGAGGGTCCTGAGTCTCAGGGGATAGGACCCACATTATGACTCAAGGCACTCAGTCACTGGCTTGTAGCAACTAGTGGAAACCTAGTCTTAGAATTACAGTGAATGGGCTAGAGAGATGGCTCAGTGGTTAAGAGTTCCAACTGCTCTTCCAGAGGTCCTGAGTTCAATTCCCAGCAACCATGTGTTGGCTCTCAACCATCTGTAATGGGATCTGGTGCCCTCTTCTGGTATGTCTGAAGAGAGCAACAGTGTGCTCATATACATAAAATAAATGTCTTTTCAAAAAAGAGTTTTAAACAAAAAAAAAAAAAGGTCAATTTCAAAAAGATTAAGGCATAAAACTGGAAGAGATTAACTAGCTCAAATACCACAAGTTATTGGTAAGAATATAAATCAAATACAGCCTGTAGTAGAGCAGTGAACAATATTTACAAAATGTGGGGACGGGAGCACTGACTTAGCAAGCATAGGCCTGGCTCAATCCCTGATGTGTTTGTTAGTCCTATGTTAGTCAGCTTTCAGTTACTGCATCCATATACCTTAGACACATCAACTTAAAAAGGAAAAAGGTTTGCTTCACCATAAAGTTTTAGAGGTTTCAGCCCACGGTTATGGTGAACACAGTGTATCATAGGTGTGTATGGAGGTAGAGGTCTGTTTACTTTATAACCATAAACTGGAGAAGAGAGACAGGAAGAGACCACAATCCCCTTCGAGGGCATGTATCCAAATATAGATTCCATCAAAGTTTCCTACAGATTCTGTCACCTCCTGAGAGGACCAGGACCTGGTACCAAGCAAGATTTCAACACATAGGTCTCTCCTTGGCCACTCCAGGCAAGAATATTCCAGATTCACACTATAGCAGTGCCCCTCTACCTGGCCGAGGTGGTTTTTCTTCTAAGAGTTTCATTCCACAAAAGCTTTCATTCTCCACCAGGCATCATCACCAGGATGCACCCAGAACAACATAGGGGAATGTGTGGATGAATTGTGCTGTATCCTGACGACCTCTGTCAGTGAAGAAAACAGACAGGGACAAGCTAGGGATCTGAGGGAAATGGTACGGCATCGAGGTAGCTTTACAGAGTCTTGGGGATGGGGAGGGAGACATGGCTCATGGTTATATAGCACCAGACATGGTAGCTCACAACCATCTTTAACTCCAGTTCCAGGAATTCTGGGAAATCCAACACCCTCTTCTGGCCTCCTTAGGTACCAAGTATGGACATGGTGTGCGGACATACATGAAGGCAAAATATTCATACACATTAAATAAATAAATAAGAATCACACAAGCGCTTGGGCCAGCCAGCCTGGCTTATGCAGTAGCAAAAAACAAAAAAACAAAAACAAAAAACAAAACAAAACAAAACAAAAACAAAAAACAAAAAACAAACAAAACAAAACAAAAAACACAAAAAACCCTATCTCAAATGAGGTGGGAGGACTGGGAGTGACATCCAAAGTTTGTCCTCTGACCTCCACACTCACCCCCACAGACACACTCAATAATTAATTTAATTAAAACTATTAGAACAGTTTATGCAAAGGAAGGTAGTATGTGTGAGACAATACAGAGAGACACTCCTTGAGTGTGCCCAAGTGTAGTTAGAGGTCTAGAGGGTCGCCTCAGAATCTGTTATCTGGCCTAGTCCACAAACAGTTCAGAGGTTTGGCAGAGTAGTGAGAGAGCAGACACAGCAGGCAGACAACCATGTCCCTTGAGGCCTTGTCTGCCCCGCTGGCTGCCAGAGTGTACTACCATGGCCAGCACAGGCCTCATGAGCTAACTGCCTTTTTAGCCCGTGTTCCTGATAATTTGCCATATGGAGATGCTGGAAGAGCAAGCTGCTCTTCCAGAGAACGATAGGGGATTGGCTGTGCGCAAGCCTTCCTCATGTGAAGCCCATAGCGGCCCTGTAGCTACAGGGCACCAATAATTTGAGATAGCCCTTAACCCAGAGCATGCCAAGGCCTTCCACCCTAGCTGGCTTGCCACCTGCCCTGGAGCCTTACCCTTCCTGACCCACAGTCAAACCCTCTTCCACACATGAAACTGCACCTTATGAAGAAGACCCAAGAGCCCTAGCACGAGTTAGCATTGCCAGAAGGACAAGAAGCCCTATCTCCATGAAGCAGAGCAGGACAAGGAGGGGCCTGAGGGCTTGTCCCTTCCTCTTCTGCTTGGCCACTGCAGGCAAGTTTCTTTCTGGGACCCACCCAGCATGTTCCACATGTCAGGTATAAGCAAGGATGACCGTGGGGCAGAGAACACAGGTACCAACCTCCATATAATTTCATAGCTCCCTCCACCTCCAGAGCATCTACACTCAGACACTTCTCACACTGCTTCTAGACAGATGCCGCCACCAGTCCTGTCCAAACTGTCAGGTTCAGAGGGAAGCTAGGTGGGAACCTAATTTTGGCTTTAGACAGTTATATATGTTGGGAATTTTTTAGAATGAGTCAACATTATTACTGAGTAAATTTAAAATATTAAATACCAATGGGGAGGCAGGGGGTTGGGAGGGAAGAGAAGAGAAAGGGAGGGGCTCCTTAGCTCTTAAGGGTTTGGGAAGAAAGAGAAGCCAATCACAGGGTTCCTCACTGGTCTGACTACCCTTTCCTCTAACAGCATACCATCCCTGGCCCAGTGGAAATAGGTTTTCCTTGTTTTGTTTTGTTTTTTTTTTTTTTAAGATTTATTTATTATATATAAGTACACTGTAGCTGTCTTCAGACACACCAGAAGAGGGCATCAGATCTCAGTACAGATGGTTGTGAGCCACTGTGTGGTTGCTGGGATTTGAACTCAGGACCTCTGGAAGAGCAGTCACTGCTCTTAACCTCTGAGCCATCTCTCTAGTCCGGCTTTCCTTGTTTTGTTTGTTTGTTTGTTTGTTTTTTCAAGACAGTGTTTTACTTTAGCCCTGGCTGCCTTAGAACTCACTCTGCAGACCAGACTGGCCTCAAACTCACAGAGCTCTACCTGACTTTGCCTCCAGGCATGGACATGTGTCACCACTGCCTAATTAAATAGGCTTTTTTTTTCTTACTGGTTTCCTTTGTGCCCAGCTCCTGCTTCTACCTTCCTCAGCCCCAGCCCTACACTGCAGTTTTTATGAAAGATCCACCAAGACTCCCTTCCTGCTCCCACCCCTCTTGCCCCTCCCAGAGCTGGTAGCTGCTTCCTCCCACAATCACCCGCTCAGAAGATAGCAACAGTAGCCTGCTCTCAACTGGACGTCATTAGGTCACAGATAGTAGCTCCATTGGTGCAGCTCTGAGTAGTGTTAATAATTCTTGCAGGCCGGAGCAACAGACTTCTAAGCAACAAGTCTCCATGTGTGGAGGCTGCAAAGGGCTACAGGAACAAATTCCCTTCCTCAAACCAAGCAAGGTGGTAGCTTCTGTCCCTGATGAAATTCAAACGCCGCCTACCTTCTTTTCATCCTCCATTGAGTGCCCTGGCTGTCTTGTAGCTCAAATTTATACCCACCGCCAACCCAGGCCCACTTGGGCCCTAATTGGCTGGATGTAGTCATGCAAATAGAATGGAGAGGAAAAAAAGATCAACACACACCTGTGGAAGAAACCTACAGGTGCTTGGGGAGGGAAGAACCCTGGGCTCTCCAAAAAAATGCTGAAATTCACAATCAAGCCACACAGGTCTCTTGTGTCTGCAGAAGTAGAAAAACTTTTAAAAATTCAAGCCAGGCATAGCAGTGCCCATCTTTAATCCCAGCACTTGGGAAGCAGAGGCAGGTAGCTCTCTGTGAGTTTGGGGCCAGCCTGGTGTACATAGTAATTCCAGGACTACAAAGTGAGATCTTCTCTCAAAACAAAACAAAACTAACCAAACCATCAACAAAAACAATTCAAGGACCTGCTCTTCCCTTCTTTGTTCACGCCCTGAGGGAGTATTCGCTTGGTGAGGAGTAGGAGATTTGGGAAAGGTGGGTTTGTATCTTTCTGTTTCTTGGTCAGCTGCGGCTCCCCTATCAGCTGTCCCTAGTGAAAGCTTCACAAGGCGGGGTACACTACCCCCAACATTTGAATATATCCAGGACACCAAATCCTCAAAATGGATGTTTGCTTCCAATTGTCAATAAATACCGTTTATTCATCCACATACTAAACAAGTGTGTGTGTGTGTGTGTGTGTGTGTGTGTGTGTGTGTGTGTGTGTGATGTTTTTGAGAAGGACCTGAGTGTGTAGCCCAGGCTGATCTGAAACTCATGCTCTTCCTCCCTCATCGTCCTGAGTGCTATGATTACAAGCAGGTGCACCTAATACCCAGTTTCTAAATGCATATACAGTAAGTGCCTACTGTGTGCTTAGCCTGTGCTAGAGTTATAAAGTGGGGATGAAAAATGCCTGTGTCACAGGCTAGTTTGAAACCAGTGGCAGCAATAAACAGACTAGACACCAAGAAGAACTTCTGAGCCCCATAGGTTAGTGGAGGGAGGGAGGCTGAGGGAAGGCATACTCCTCCCACCAGAGGCGAAGATGGTACAGAGACCATCTGGCCCACGGAGACACTTGCTACGGGTTTTGAGCAACAGTGGGATGGGACGGAGAGAAGAGAGAAGTTGTATTTTTCCAGATCATGCTTGGTGTGCTTAGCAAGAGTCCCATAAAATTTATAACTTGCCAATAAGCAGTAGTTTGATTCTCCAGCCCAGCAGGTTCCTGCTTGACAGAATTGGGACCTTGAGAGGCTGATGAGAAATAAATGAGACAGGTGCCCAGACGTCTTCTTTGCCAATAAAAGGAAACAACACTTTGAAATTGGTGCTGGGCCTGCAGGGAGTGGGAGAAGAACCTGGGGTGAAGTCTATCTGTTCTGCCTCAACCCCATTAGCAGAAGGCCCCCGACGGTGGGGTGGCCAGACCCCAGGGCACTCACAGTGCAGCCAAGTGCTGAGCCTACACCGGCAGGTAATTTAATGGGGCCTTGCAAACTCAGAGCTCTAGCTGGTCTTCACAGGCCCGGACCGGCCTTGGTGCTTCTCAACCTCTGGGGCCCACTTTTTCAATTACTTCCCTCACCCACAGGGAGCCTGGTCATTGGTGTCTTGTGAGTGAGCTTCCAGAGGATGCTGGATCACTCTTGATGCTGTGCAACTCTTCGATCAAACTTTAAGGGTCCTTCTGACCCTAGATCTCCCCAACTCTAGCAAGAGGGAACACTGAGAAGGCCCTGGTGCCATGGAAGAGGTCAGGGAGGGCTTCCTGGAAAAGGAGGTGCCTATGATGATTAATATGGGATTTCGCAAGTGAAACAGGAAGCGTCCTGTGGGTTGGGGAATGAAGGCTGAGCAATGGATGGGTCTAGGTCACAGAAGACTGAACATGGCCTTCCTGAGGTGCTGAGAGTATAAACGGGAGATGGTAGGGGTCAGCCTTGACTTTCAGGGCAAATCTCTTCCCCAAAACATGTTCATCCTCTGCGTCCCTCCCTGACTGCCCAGGTCTCTTCCAACCTGTAAAAAAGACAAGCCCAGACCAGAAGTGGAGCCAGCTGGCTAGCTTATCAAGCATGCAAGATTTTGGAGCAGTGCAAACCCCAGCTGTCCCTCATTGTCAAGATCACTGTCTGCACCGTGCTATAAGAAGGGTCAGAGGATTGAGTGACCCATGGAAGATAAAGGCTGGTACTTCTCCTGTCTTTGGCGAAGAACTGGGCCTGGCCTGGGGAACCCAGCAGTGGGGTGACACAGTGCTAGCCCTTGGGAAAAACTGTCCCTGTTGTTTCACCTTGACAGCTGTAGTGATCCCTGACTCCTTCAGACTCTGCTCTCAAGGTTAATAGCAGGAGGCCTGTGGACAGCTTAGGAGGTCAAAGGATCCAGGCCTGGACAGAACAGTGAAAAAGCTGGAAATCAGCTGTGCAAAATCAGGACATTGCCACGCCCCCCTCAGAACAGCACTGCCTCACACATGACCCACAGATGGGTGGATGCTGACTGTAGCATCCTCTTCCAGGCAGAGCCTCCAGCAGCTCCTGTGACCCCTAAGCCATTGTTCTTGACCTGGTTCTATATTCCTCTAAGAATTTATTAACAGCTCAAAATCCTTGACCAATAAAAGTAAAACACAAATTGATCACATTGCATAGACACTTTCAAAAACTTTTATATATCTGGCAACCAACTGGCATCTAAGTGCCTAGATCAATTAATCTTCCATGAGTCTTCTGTCCCTAATTTCCAAGTGGAAGGACCAAGATGAGGCGGTTGCTCTTCTGCTGGTACAGTCCAGTATAGAGGTCAGGGGCAAGGTATGGATTGACTTGCTTCTTGTTGGTCCCAACTGCAAATATGGAGCTGGTAGCACAGAGCTTGGCCATCCCAGGATGTGAGGAAAAACTCATCCCAACATGATCTGAAACTTCAAACATTCTGCTAAGGAGCCTGGTAGGGAGGCAGAGGTGGGAGGATATCTGTGAGTTTGATCCCAGCCTGGTAAACAAAGGGAGTTATAGGTCAACTAGGGTGACACAGTGAGGTCCTGTTTCTAAATAAATAACATCATGAGATTTAAGGAAAAAAAATCTTTTCTGTAACTAGGTCACACCGTTCTCAAGTATAACAATGTGTTCCAGTGTCAAATGTTAGACTTCCCTGTTGTAGCTCACTGTGTGTATACACGTAGACATTGTGCAATACACAGAGAATTCTGAATCCCTTAAGCCAGCCAGAGCAAAAGCAAGTTCAATATAGTATCAAGGATGATTCAGTCGCTAAGGACATAACATGTTTTGGTTGCAGGACATAGAGAAATTGATCTGCAGAAGTGACCTGCCTTTGATAGTGTTAGAAAGCACTGTGCAGGCCATTGAGGGCACAAAGTCATCAATGGCCTTCCCCAAAACTGGAATCTGTGTGCTGGACCCCATTGGTGCAATAATGGCATGAAGGTTTGAGAGGCAACCAACCATGTTTGAATTAGACTCGAACTTTATACTAGAGAATTCATGCCTGGTACTGTAAACCTGGTCCAAACCCATGGCTTGGAAGTCATAGGCCCTAGGGAGGAACCTATTACTATTATTGTCTTTCTAGCTGGACATGTAGTCAAACTAACTTCTAAATATTCAAAGTTATACCTGCAGATTAGTGCCACCCTCAACCTTGGGCAAAAACCTTTCTCTCTGCAGTAGTCAGCAGTTACAATGGAGACATTGACAATAAGTGGTCAATGTGATAAGAATAAGTGACTTTTGACTATTCATCGCTAAGTGAAACGTCTGTGTCAACTCCCTCTACCAGTGCCAAAGCTCAGGAAACACCACAGAGGAGGAGAAGGAAGGCAATTAAGAGCTGGAGACTGGGGAGGAATGCTATGAAATGCTGTCTGCTGAAATGACATGGCTGTTGCTCTCCCACAAGCCACCATTCCATCAAGCCAACATTCTAGCAGACAGCACTAATTGTATTCAGTGAACTATAAATAAAAAAAGGGGGACATGATGATAGGATAGAGGTGTGTTGGGGGTGTCTGGGGAGAGCTCATGGGGACTTTGGGGGATGGGTATGATCAAGATACATTTTACACATGTGAAACTGTCAACAAATAAATAAAAGATATCCTGTTTAAATTCTTTATTTTATATTACATATTGGGTATTTTGTCTCATGCATGTCTGTGGACCACATGCATGTGTAGAATCATAGAAACTAGAAGAGTTTATCAGATCCCCCGGGGACTGGAGTTGCAGACAGTTGTGAGTCACCATGTATATGTGGTGGGAATCAGACCTAGGATCTCTGGAAGAATAACCAGTGCTTTTAACTGTTGAGTCAATTCTCCAACCACTTTGAATTAGTGTATTAGTCATTGTTCTCTAAATTCTTTCTCTCTCTCTCTCTCTCTCTCTCTCTCTCTCTCTCTCTCTCTCTCTCTCTCCATATATATATATATACACATATATATATGTATGTATGTATGCACGTATGTATGTATGTATGGATGGATGCTGTGGTTTGCCCTGGAGTTATCTATATTTTGATGCTAATTTCACTGCCCCAAGGACAGCTGCCTAGTCATGAACTCAGGACTCATGTGACTTCACCAGAACCTTCTCCCCATTTAATTTGTCAAATACAGGTGAGGGCAGGTACAGGATAGAAGGAGGCCTGTCATTGGACAAGAAGGAAGGATGGACGGGAGAAAAGTTTGAGGGAAGAGGAGGAGACTGGAATGGAAAAAAGAGAGACAGGAGGGAGAGAGAGGGTTGTCACGGCAGAGAGAAAATGGAAGTCAATGTTAAGATTCTTCTCTGTGTATTTACAGGTTGTTATTAATGTTCCTAAGGGATGGATGTGTACTGGGCTTTGTATGTTTAGCTGGGCAATTACATCTTATCAATTGGGTCAAAGGTTATTGTGTTGTGTGTTCTTTTATGTGACAGTTTGAGTGTAGGAAAGTGTGTGGCAGCTAGAGACACCAGGCCACCGAGGAATTGGTATGTGTGTTTCTGGCATGGAAACCTGCCTTGGGAACTAGATAGGTAGAAAGATTGCTGCCAGGCCCAGAGAGATGCTTTTGGCAGTGCGATAGGGATGGAGCAAAGCAGGAGAGAGGCTTTGCTGACTGAGTCTTAAGATATCTATCAGATATCATGGGGCACCGCAGTGCCAGATCTAGTGGGGATAAAAGATACCTTTCTATTTTTTATATTTTTACAACAGCATATATATATATACATATATATATATATATATATATATATATATATATATGAATTCATTAGAATGACTTACAGGCTTCAGCCCAACTAACCCAACAAAAGCTAGCTGTGAAAAGAAAGTTCAAGAATCTAGTAGTCTCTCAGTCCCACAAGGTTCAGTGTCTGAACCTTGTCGGTATCTACTGGAATCCTGAAGAAGCTGGCCTCACTGAAGGAGTGGATGTGCTGGCAAAGTGAGGCCAAGCCAGTGAAGAACACACAAACCTTCCTTCTTCCATTGTCCTTACGTAGGCTTCCAGCAGAAGGTCTGGCCCGGATTAAAGGTGGCCTCAAGGTGTGTGTCATCCCACCTCAAAATATGCATCAAAACCTTGTGTCTTCCCGTCTCAAGATCCAGTTCACAAGTGTGCCCTCTATTTCTGGATTGTAGTTCATTCTAGATGCAGTCTAGTTGACAACTGAGAATAGCCATCACACCCTCTATCTTAGGGAGGGTTTCCATTGCTGTGAACAGACACCATGACTAAGGCAACTCTTAGGACAACATTTAATTGGGGCTGGCTTACAGGCTAAGGCTCAGTCCATTACCATCAAGGCAGAAACATGGCAACATCCAGGCATGCATGGTGCAAGAAGAGCTGAGAATTCTACATCTTGATCTGAAAGCTGCTAGCAGAACACTGACTTCCTGGCAGCTAGGACAGGGGTCTTAAAGCCACAGTGACACACCTACTCTAACAAGGCCACACCTACTCCAACAGGGCCACATCCTCTAATCATGCCACTCCCTAGGTCACGCATATACAAACCATCACACCCTCTTAGCATAATTCTTAATCCTTCCATCTTGTGGTGCTGGGAGTGGAACTGGGAACTTCATGCATGTTGGGCAAACGTGTGATGAAGATGAGCCACATCCTCCATCTCTCAATCATTAAAATGTTTTATTACATTATCCTATTTATTTTGGGGAGGCATGTGTGGAGGTCAGAGGACAATTCGTGGGAGCCGGTTCTCCCCTTCTACTATGCAGATTTCAAGGTGAATGCAGGGGTCAGGTTTGCCCAGCGAGCACCTTTACAAGCTGGTCTACCTCACTGGCTCTCCCCCTTAATCATTATGTGTGTGTGTGTGTGTGTGTGTGTGTGTGTGTGTTTCTTTTCTTTTTTTATTAGATATATTTCTTTACTTACATTTCAAATGTTATTCCCTTTCCCAGTTTCCTGTCCATAAGCCCACATCCCTCCCCCTCCCCCATATGGGTGTTCCCTCATCCATCCCCCTTACTGCCCCCCATATTCCCCTGCACTGGGGGTCCAACCTTGGCAGGATCAAGGGCTTCCCCTTCCACTGGTGCCCCAACAAGGCTATTCTCTACTACATATGCAGTTGGAGCCCTGGGTCAGTCTTTTGGTAGTGTCCCTGGAAGCTCTGGTTGGTTGGCATTGTTGTTCTTATGGGGTTGCAAGCTCCCTCAACTCTTTCAATCCTTCCTCTAGTTCCCCTCAAGGGGGTCCTGTTCTCAGTTCAGTGGTTTGCTCCTAGCGTTGACCTCTGTATTGGACATGCTCTGGATGTGTCTCTCCCCTTTAATAATTTTTAAAATTTCATTTCCATATCGGTTGTTTGGTGAGGGTTCTTACTGGTAACATTAGCTATGTAAATTCTATGCTTGGGGCCCTGATGAACCTGTGATTACACAAACAAAAGTGATTTGGTTAGGACAAAGCACACATGAATTGTTTGAGGTTACCCTGGTTGCTGTCACATATTCAGTCCATTGTGGACTGAAATGCAAGTTAAAGACTATACTTAGAGTAGTGACTAATCCAGGGACTAAAAAACACAGGCTCTTAAGACAGCTAATGTCACAGCTCTCAGTCTTTCTGGCCTCAAGACTGTTGCTTTCTTCAAAAGTATTGAAGGCCCAAAGAAAATTTTATTATGTGGGTTATAGCTATTGATCTTTCCCATATTAGAAATTAAAACTGGGCCTTTATGTTTTTGTGTGTTCCAGCGGAGGCACTTAGGTGCCACAGTGAGCTGAGATGGTGGCTTGCAGGACTCAGTTCGCTCTTTTACCCTGTGTGCCCTGGGCATTGGACTTGGCCTTGGCAGCAAGTGTTTTTAACCTGCTGAGTCATCTCTCTGGTCCTTACAATTTTAAATTTGAGAACAAAAATAAATCATGACCATGGGTTTGTAAAAACAAATAAATATTTAAAAATAAAGAAATCCTGACCTAATTGACATAAATTATATATGTTTATGAAAATACTCGTATCTCTCAAAAGAAAGCAATTTGCTGAGTGGCACTGGTCTATAATTGTGCAAATTGTGAAAAAGTATCTGATTTTGTACGTGGTGGGACTTCTTTGGGTGTTGTCAGCCTTCTCTTGTTGCTGGGTTCCTACCAAACAAGGAAAGTGAAGACACGGAGGAGCCCCAAGGGTCCCAGGGCAAACTCTGGAATTGCTGTTATGTAAAGCAAGAGGAGATCCAGCTCTGCAGCTGTGTGCCTCAGTTTCCTGCGTTGTGCCTAGAGCTGAGTAACCACAGATGATGCTAACTGCAGTCCTGGAGACTGTAGTGAGAATTCTGGAATTTTGGTTTCTTAAAAAAAAAAGAGAGAGAGAGAGAGAAAGCACAAAACTATTAAGAGAACATGTTTTGTTTTAATCCCAGGTGTTGGGATGGGGCTGCTTCAGACTGTCGGCAGCAGCTGACTAAGATTTGCCTCGTGCTCTAGTAGAGGCGTGGCTTTGCCGACTGCAGATAGTTTCAGCTATTGTGTCAAGGATCTCTCCCCCCCACCCCCACCACTCTGTCCTCTCTCCTATCTAGTGATAGAGGGAGAAATGTGGTGGTGGTTGGAGATGGATAAAAGATGTAAAGAAGAAGAACCCACAAAGTATCAAAGACCTATTCTGTACCATCAGAAATGCCTCACTGGAAGACTTGTCATTGTGAGGCCGTCATAGCAACATTGTGTCTATGATGTCATCACTAAGTGATGTAATCATTCTTTAAGGATTTTTCTTTTGTTTTAATTATGTCCGTGTGAGTAGGTGTGTGCACATGAGGGCAATGCTCTTAGAGGCCAGAAAAGGGTATCAGAAGTTACAGAAGGCAGTTGTAAGCAGTTTGACTCAGGAACCAGGAACCCTACTTGGGTCTTCTGCCACAGCAGCGTTGTTAAGCACTGAGCCATCTCTCCAGCCATGATATAATCCTCTATATTTTTCTTTTCCCCAGTATTTAGTAATTCTGAGGACGGGACCCAGAACTCCAGACTTGTTAGGCAAATGTTCTGCTACTGGGCACCTCCATCCTGTAGGTTATAGAATCTGAAGGGAAAACAGCAGAACCTGCAGCTGATGGTTGACCGATCATCTGTTTACATGACACATGGCTGTTTTCAGCCCAGTGCCTGACACTGCCATACAGTTTTCTTCCCAGGCCAACATCCGCAGACAGCATCTGCAACCTTCCAGGAATGGCTCCATGGTTCCAATCCCTCTGGGGCCTTGGCAGCCCCTTGAGTTCCTCCCAAAGGTGTCCAGCTGAGTCACAAGTGTGCCCTGTGCTCCCCACCCTCAGGCCATAGGCTCAAAGCAACAGTGTAGGACCCATAACAGCCCCAGAATGTCACATGGGGCGCACCTGCTAGTGCCTGGACACTCTTCTCCCCGGCATATGGCGATTAGGATGTGGGATGAGGTCTAATCAGCCTGCCGATAATCACCAGGCCCAGAACGTGGCCGCAATTCAGGAAAGACGATCCCCGAAGACAAGTGCCACTTAAATCCTGGCACTGACCACAGTCCCCTTGGTAACCCGTGCTTCTGAGCACGATTTAGCCAGTGAGCTAATTGATGTTCTCCCGGGCAGTCAGCTCGTGCCTGGCGATCGAAATGGACACTAATTGCTGACATCCTTCAGGTAAGAAGCCCTTCATGTTCTCAGGCCACCCAAGAGGCCCAGAGCAGGAACTGAGTCTCTCAGCAAATCACTGCCATGATTGCAAATAATTAATCGAAACAGGGTTTGCAGAAAGAATTAATTATACAACCTATCAAGAGAAATAGTGACTTCACTGGATGGCAGAGGCTGCCTCCTTATGGAGGGAGGCTCTAGCTGGCTTCTTACAGAAGCTCCAAACAAAGATGTAGATAATACAAAAATACACAGTTTTTCTTTTTTTTTTTTTTTTTCCGGAGCTAGGGACCGAACCGAGGGCCTTGTGCTTGCTAGGCAAGCACTCTACCACTGAGCTAAATCCCCAACCCCAAATACACAGTTTTTAAAGGCCTTGCTGTACTTGAAGTCTTATAGAACTGCACTGTGCCTTTACAGTTTTTTAAAATTAATTACATTTATTTGTGTGTGTGTGTGTGTGTGTGTGTGTGTGTGTGTGTGTGTGTGTGTTCATGCACTCATGCCAAGGTATGCATGATGGTCATAGAACAACTTTTGTTAGTCAGTTTTCTCTTTCCACCATGTGGGTCCTGGGGATCAAACCTAGGTCATCAGGCTTCATAGCATTTTTTTTATACACTGAGCCATTTTGCTGGCCTTTTGGCCATTGGCAGTCTTTTAAAGGTCATGTCCTGTCTCTGAAACAGACATTTGTCATTTTAAAAGGAGGGGTCAACATTCAGTCACTGTGACAAAAATCCATGAGATAATCAATTTATCAGCTTAGTATTGGAGGTTCTGGTCCATGATCCTTTGCTCCTGGTTGTTTTTCTCTTGTGCAGGCAGTCCCATGGCAAAGAGCATCACAAAGCCCAAGATGTAATAAGAGAGAAAAGGAGGCTGCTGGGGCCCATAATCCTCTTGAAGGGCAGGCCCTTAATGACCCAAGAGCCTGCTATTTGGCACAATTTCCTAACAGTTGTACCCTCTCTCTATAGCACCACTGTGGCGACCATGACTTTACTATGTAGTCTTTTGGTACACTCAGATCCAAGGGGCTTATGAAGTGACTCAGCAGGCAAAGGAGCTTGCTGCCAAGCCTCACAACCTGAGTTTGATCCCGGAGCCCCACATGATGGAAAGAGAGAACCTACTCCTGAAAACTGTCCTATGACATTTATAAGCATGCAGTGGTGTGCACAGCCCAGCCTCTGTGCACACACACACACACACACACACACACACACACAATTTTAAACCCTCAACATCAAAACAACACGGGGTTATGTCTTAGGGTTTTACTGCTATGAACAGACACCATGACCAAGGCAAGTCTTATAAAGGACAGCATTTAATTGGGGCTGGCTTACGGGTTCAGAGGTTCAGTCCAGTGTCATCAAGGTGGGGAACATGGCAGCATCTAGGCAGGCATGGTGTAGGCAGAGCTGAGAGTTGTACATCTTCATCTGAAGGCTGCTAGTGGAAGTCTGGCTTCCAGGCAGCTAGGATGAGGGTCTTAAAGCCCACACCCACAGTGACACACCTACTCCAACCTCCTAATAGTGCTACTCCCTGGGACGAGCATATTCAAACCATGACAGAGTATAAATGTAAGCTGGAAAGAATCTTGCACAGGGGCCAGATCACTGTAGCTTCTTAGTGACAAAGGGCAGAGAAGAAAGCCAGTACCCAGTGTAGGGCCATTTGATAGCTTCTGAGGTGGTATGTGTGTATTTATGTGTGTTATGCATTGGTATGTATGTGTGCATGTGTGTTTGTGTTATGCATGGGTATGGGGGGTGGTTCGTGTGTGTATGTGTGTATGTGCACTCCCTATGACTGGCTACCCATGGGCAGTTTCATGGAGTCAGCTTGTTGTGGCCAGAAGCCCCAGAGAAAAGTGAGCCCTCAGCCTCTGGCTGGATGAAACTAGGAAGCATATTCCCAATTTCCACAGTCTATTAATTTGGACAACTCAGAGGTACAGTTCACATCTCCCAAGGGTTCTCAACAAGATGTAATCCCATTGCCAACCTGTTCATCAATAAAGCCTGTATTCGTCTCTCACCTCCCTTTCCTTCCCCTTCCCTTCCCTCCCCTGTGTCCATCTCCCTGCACAGACTACTGCTTCCTGGGATTGAGGTCCATATATATAAATTGTATTCAAATCCTTGTCTCAGGGCTGGTGCTGGGGACACTCAGTCTCAGGCAGGTATAATTAGATTGTGACAACTGTGAGGAAGGCGAGGGCATCAGGGCTGCAGTGTCACGTTTTGACAAAGTGATGACCTAGGTGACAGTTAAGGAAGAGCAAACAGATCACTAGGACATCACACTGTAGTGTGGTAACCTGTAAGCAGGAAGTGAAATCCGGCTTGCTCAGCTTTCCCCATTACTGAGCCTTACAGGTGTAAGGAGTCAGAAACCAAACACTCCAATTGGTCAGGACATGTGTGCTGATAGGGTAATGTCTGTTGAGTGATTTGAATATTGTTCTTGGAATTGGATACAATTGGATTGTAATTTTTTTTTCAGAGCAAAGAGAAAGGAGGTGATGCTGGCAGGCAGGCTAATGGAGCCAGACTTTGGAAGCCACTGTGGAAGTAGCGAGAAGGGGAGAGATGAGAAAGCCACTCCTGTATTCACACTGCATGACTATCAATGACTGTACTTAGTAAAGCCATTTTAAAAATTAGTAAGGTTAGAGAACACAGATTGGTGGTGAAGACTACTTGTTACTTTTGCAGAGGACCTGGGTTTGGTTCCCAGCACCCACAAGTTCCAGGGCACCTGATGCCCTCTTCTATGGGAAATAGACATGGTACACAGATATACATGAAAGAAAAACATACCCAGGTCCTCTTGGGCAACTTAGTGAAATTGTCTATAAAAACAAACAAACAAACAAACAAACAAACAAACAAACTATACCTGAAATGGGTCAAAGAAAGGGGTGTGGGGTGCCAAGCATTTCAAGTATTGGGTCTGGTGGTTTGTTTTGTCTTTTTAGGGGTCCTCACTGCTGCTCAGGCTGGCATCCTGGTCCTGGTCTTCAGAGAGCCTCCTCCTCCTCCTCCTCCTCCTCCTCCTCCTCCTCCTCCTCCTCCTCTTCCTCCTCCACCATCAAACTACAATAATGGACCTCTTGACACTGAAGCTTTTGTTTAAGTGTTGCAGAGTTCTGGAAACAAAGTTTCATGCAGGCCAGAGAAGTGTTCTACCACTAAGCTACATCCTCAGCCATAAAATAAATAAATTTTATGATGGAGTGCCCATCACCACAAGACTACTATTTAGAGATAAAGAAGGAAATACTGTTACTTCTATAACAGGAGTAAACTTTTAAAATTGTCTGCTGGGTTGGGGTGTAGCTCAGTAGTAGTCTACTTACTCAGTATGTGAAGCCTCTGAGTTCAGTGCCCAGCATCAGATCAATCAACCCTCCAATCACACACACTGCAGATGTGAAACTGGCCAGGAAGCTGCCATCAGCAGGCAACCCTAGATCCAAGCTGTGGCTTGTACAATAGAAAGCCGCTTCATGCACACCCATATCATGACAGCTCTGTCTTTTACACCCAACGTCTTTGTAAAACAATATCTCATTTTTAAAAGTCTCCCAACTGAGGGTTCCTATAAAATCAAAAATAAATTAAATACTTTCTTACTTCAAGAGGAAAGAACCAGGCCACAGTCACAATCTGAACAATGCAAAATTAATTCCAGCAGTGTAAATAACTCAAAGTCCAGCATTTGGGATCAACTCAGGATCTTCTGGGCTCCTCCAATGGGGCCTGGGTTGCTTCTCTGGCTCTGCCCTCTGCAGCACACACGGTTTGTCTTCTCATCTTAGGCGGGCTCCACCATGCAGCCGTTGCTGTTCTTGGTGGTCATCTCATATGCTGGCATCTCCAAAATGCTTCTTGGGTTCGGCTGCAGCTGGACTGCACTGTCACCAATAGCCTCTCTTGGACTTTCTTCATGACCCCTCAGTCCTGGAGCTTCAACTGCTACTGAGGCTGCTCCTTCACCAATGGTCTCTCCTGGCCGCTCACTGTTCCTTCAAAACCAGTACCACCTGGGAGACTCTTAAACATTACCAAGTGTAGCTGCCAGCAAAAGGCACAGCCTAGGTCACCTTTAGAACACAGCTTCTGTGCACTGACTCTCAGGAAACACTTCCCAGAACATTTCACCACAATGGTTCTGGGCACTTTTTAATCACTGCCTTTTTATCAGCACCTGCTAACCAGGATAATTATCCAACAAAGCAAATGTTTCACTTCTGTAGTTCTGGTCTCTTGTTAATAATGGTTGATTCTTCAGCCCCAGCAGACTAAACACCATGAATTGTTTCCACAAATGATTTCTTTCTGAAATGCCACTAGCCAGGCTTCCCTCATCTCCATTGCTCTCAACACTCTTACCTTCCAAGCTCTCAACACTCAATACTCGATGCTTCCCCTAGTCCAAAGTACTAAACCCTTACACAATCTTTACCCAAAACAACACAGTCATGTCTGTCACAAGTATACCCATGATCTGTTTTATTTAGTAGTACTGTTGATGTGGTCAAATTGCAAATTGCTCAAAAGCAACTTGTACGGGGAAAGGGTTAATTTGGCTTAGATATCCTGAGTCATAGCTCATTGTGGGAAGTCAAGACAGGAGCTTAAACAGGGCAAGAACCTGGAAGCAGGAGATGCAGAAGCCATGGAGAAGTGCTGTTTACTGGCTTGCTCCTCATGGCTTGCTCAGCCTGGATTCTTACAGAACCCAGGACCACTAGCATTCCTGCGGTGGGCCCACCCTCAAATGGCTGGACCTTCTTCCCCCCACCAATCACTGATAAAGAAAATATGCTACAGGCTTGCCTGCCTATAGCCTAATCTTTGGTGCCATTTTGAATTGAGGTTCCCTCCTCTCAGATGACTCTTGCTTGTGTCAAGCTGACATAAAACTAGCCAGCTGACTTACCGAGTCATCTTGCAGGCCCAAGGAATCAAAGCTTTTGTGTGGGTGCTGGACTGAACCTGAAGAAGGTTGGACAGCAGAAGACATAGAGTTTATTTCCTCAGGGATAGAAGAGCCTGGAAGATGGGAGGAAGCTCCCACACATTTCAGATTTCATATACTCCCCCAGGACACATGGTCCCATCCCCTCCACCCCCGTGTCTTTATTGATGAGCTACCCTTTTACTTGGGTGCATTTTCTCTATTGATTCCTGGGCTTTTTTAGAGTTCTCCCTATAGGAACTCTCTCTGCTTGGCCAATTTCTCTCTTTTTCATTTTCTACAACCAGTGTTTCTCATGCCAAGCTGTCCTCTTCTGCTTTCTTGTCTGTTTTTCCACTGGTGGAAAGTCAGGTAGGGAAACTAAGCTAGAAGTGACTTGAAGCTTGTAACTTCCACGAGATGAGTGTTTATCATATACCTTCTCCAGGCTGGGACCTGATCCAGGAGGTTTTGGTGGGGAACAAAAGTTGGTAAGGGTTTTTGTCTGGTGGGAAAAGGGAGACTGTGCTTATCACAATTGGTTAAATTTGGTAACACTCTTTAGTGACTATAGTGACTTAATATAAGTTTGTTACACAAGGAAGTCTGGCGTGGTAGTTCATCTCTAATGTCTATCAGGTAAAACCAGGACCTCAAAACCTTTTATCGTGTCCCCTGGCAAATACACCTGCAACCTCAACTACCGTGGTAGGAAAAAGAGAAGTCTGGGACTGATTCTAGCCACCTAGACCAGGTGTGACGCGTCCTAACAGCCCATTGGCCAGAGCTTGGGCACGTGACTCTGCCCTACCCGCAAAGGGGGCTGGGAAATGTAGTTGCCAAGTGTAGAGCAGCTCCCCTCTAACTCCCACCTATAATGAGTGTGGCAGTCTCAGTCCTAAGGCAGTGTTCTCATATACCCACACAAAGAAGTTGAACTCGGTTAAAGGTTGCAAAGGGACAACTCCTTTAGTTAGATATTTTAATATTACCTAGGAGGACTATGAGGCATGACAGGTAAACGTGTTCAGGACACTGATCAGGTGACTTCTGTCAGTTTGTAGCTCGCTTCCCAAGACACACTCCGGAAGCCCCCTAGTTTTAGTATCTTGATTGTATCCTGATCCTTTGCCTGGTTCTTGGTACTATCACAGGACCACCCTTCCTGCATTTCCCTCCCCACCCCCAAATCTGGTAGATTCAAGGCTCCATAGCTATATTCTTTAGTTCTTAATCTCCACCCACTACACCCAGCCAATCAAAGACTACAGAGTCAGACCCTTAGCCACAGTAACATTGTTCTGAGAATGGGAATAGGTAAGAGGGTCCCGATTTCCTCATGTAAGAGGGAGCTCTTTTAATGTCCTTTGGGAAGAGCTTGTGGCTGGGAGTCACCCCAATAAACCCCCAAAGAAAAACCTCAATCTACACAGAAGAGCAGAGCAACAGGTGACCTGGATATATTTTATTGTCATTGAGATTAACAAGAGCAGGGTTATATACAAGATGCGACCCCCCACCCCAAGGACATATCTAAACATCTCCCAAACTGCTCAGGGACCCCAACCTTGGAGGATGCGCTGAAGCTATACCAGGTCAGTCTTACCACATGGGGCAGATTACAGAAGTTTTAACACCAAAACATTTCAATTCTACCCTTCCTTTCTGAGGAGGTCCCTTAGAAGGTGTGAAAGAACCATCTTGGCCAGTGCTGAAGGGGTGTGACTCCCCACCCCCTTGCTTGAAGGGATAAGTAGGGTTTTAACTTCCTGACTGGCTTTCTAAAGTCTCTGAAGTCGGTAAGGAAGGGGTTTGGGTGGACGTTATGTACAGAGGGCCCAGGGTTAGCATCTAAGAGAGGACAGCTAGTGAAGGGAACAGGATAGGGAATACAGGGCTTACATCATCCTAGACCTAAAGCCTGACTCTGGCCTTACTCCTCCAGAGGTTCCTTGTCCCAGGGTTCCACTTGTGGGCTTTGCTTCACCAGGGTCTCCTGACCCCTGCTCAGGTCACCTAGAAGCTGGAGCAGGCCTGTTTGACCACAAGTCCCCTGGGGCCCACAGGGATGACCCAATGCCCTTTTGCCAGGATGCTGGCGTTTCTCAGGCATTAAGACACCCTCTCCCTCTTTTTCTTCCCAGCTTCTTTGGAGCTCGGGATCTATGAACCTCCGGCCTGGATGTTGCCTCTTGGTGACATCAGACTCCATCCAGGGGAAGGATCGCCTGCCAGGGTGCTGCCGCTTGACTTGGGGGACATCTGAGAACCAGGAATCCAGAAAGAAATCTGGTAACCAGGACCGTGGCATCCAGTCACTGTCCTCCTCATCTGCCCATGAATACTTGTCCTGGTTGGCACGTCGGCCGGGGTGCTGTCGTTTGTGGAGTCTCCAGGCTCCCCCTTCTCCCAAGTCTCCCCTCTCTTCAGCTTCAATGTCTTTTTCCTCCTCCTCCCTTTTGCCTGGATGCTGGCGTTTTGTGATCCAGGAGTCTGGAGAAGGAAAAGTCAGTGTGGGAGAACCTGACCCCCTTCATCAGAGACCCTCACTTTCAGGCTACATACCACTCTAGACATACTTTGTCATGGCAGCTCCTCCCTCCCATTGTCTGCTCCTCAGATCTTATAGACCCCCTCAGCCCCAGCTCTCTACTTTCTTGTGGGTGACCATAAGCCACTTCTTACTTGTATTTTCTGAATCTCAGTTTCCAGGACAAAATGGCAACAGGTCCTTATAGATAGATAGGGCCTTAGAGACAAGTGCTTAGTAAACAATAATTAAAGCTGTTGTGGATGGGGACCATATGAAGTTGTGACTACTCAAAGACTGCCTTCTGATTATTTCTAGCACTGAGAATTAATGTGGTCCCAAGGGCTGGTCACCTCCACGCCCTTTTGAGGAAGTGGCTATAAGGCTATGCGTTTCCTAAATCTGGAAGGGGACAGGTGCCCCACATGGCTCCCCTTCCCCTATACTTACCTAAGGCAGCACCGAGGTCCCCTCTCACCCGCTGGAGGTCTTTCCACAAGAATCGACGTTCTGGCCGGACCTGAACATTCTCCAGGCCAGGAAGGTCAGGAGTCACTGCACCTTCCTCCTGGGCTGCCTCCGGCAAGGCGCAGGATTCAGGGATACCAGTTAGGGTGAAGATCAAAGCCAGAGCCAGCAGCAACCAAGGTCCCGGCATCCTGGAGTCTAGGAGTCAAGGGCAGTGAGTATAAGGGCAAATACACCGCCTGCTCCGGGGTTGTCCCCTTCCCTTTCCCAGAATAAGGTCACCTGCCACTTATGCCAGGTGCAGCTGAGCCTCTGGCAACTCTCCTGATCGACCAGGGTGCCAAGGTGCCTATCCAAACTAGAAGGCAGGCGATGGAAAATCCACTGTCTCCACCATCCCCGTCTCTTAAAGCTGGGAGAGTCAGCGCTGCATCTGACACCCCTAACCCAGTGTACCCTTTAAGATTGCAGTGCTGACCAGTCATAGCAGCCAAAATTGTCCCCGAGGCTCCATCTACATTCTAACGCCAGCCCTTCACTGCAATCTCCTTACTCCAGAGCTGAAATTCTTGCTCACATATACGAACTCCCCATGCAACCCAATGCTCCCGTTTCTAGACTGGAAGACTCTCTTAGGGCGCCCACATCCTAATTTCAAAGTGAAGGTCCTATCTCTTAACATTAGCGTACAGATTCGAACTCTACGGTGGGTCCGACCATCCTGGTGTGGACCTACTGGCCGACCTCTTCCATCCAGAACTCCCAGTGCCCTGGCCAGTGTGCCCCAGGAAGGCGGTGAGCAAGGTGGAGGAGACACCTGTTTGGGATCCTAGGTCAGAGATATTACCTGCGAAGTGGAGACTCTGCAGAGCTTTCCAAGATGCTGAGCTGAAGAGTGCAAACTGGCTGGGTAGAGTTTGCAATACTCCCGAATCCAGGGTCGACTGCGCGCTCCTCCGAGGAGGGGCTGAGGCTTATATGAGCTGGAGACGCGGCGCCTGTGAGGTCAGCGGGGAGGGGGCGCAGGCCGAAGACAGGGGTGCTGACGGCAGAGCCGGGGGACCCGCCCGCTTTCCGGAAACCTGGTGGGGGCTGAGCGAGGAGGCACGGCTGGCGCAGGTTGGCGCCCAGCTCCGGAGGTCTGTTGACTAAGAGAACATCTGACTAGGGAACAAAGGGAGGGAGAGACGTCCCGGGAGTAGTCCGCGATGGAAAGGAGACAAGAGTGTGGACCAAATGACAAATGCACGCAGACATCCAGAGACAAGACAGATGCAGGGTGTGGGCAGCAAAATAAAGGAGATAGGGACTTGTGGCATCTGGGCTTGACTGTGTCACTGGCTGAGTTCCCCTCTAGTTTTCCCATCTGTGCAATGGGAGAGGGCAAGGCAGAAACCAGTTCCATGATGACAATTCTAAGGCTACAACTAGTTCATGGGGCTGTTTGGCTCAACTCCCGCAAGGTCCTGAAAATATCTGAATAAACACCAAAGCTTGAAGTTAAGAACAAAACTGGGGACCTGTGAGAAGACTTAGTCGTTAAAGGTGCCTGCCACCAGCGTTGACCACCTGAGTGGATTCCAGAAGGTTGTCCAGGAACTTCTACATGCTGAGGACTGTAACATTCCCAAGCCTCCCGCCCTAAAGAAGCAAATGTTTAATAAAAATTAATAATAAAAAGAACAAAACTGGCTTCTGTGGAAAACGAGAGGTCCCTGGCTTCAACCAGCTGAGACAGCCAAGGTGTTCTTGGTGACCATGCTCCCCACTTCTCCCTCTGGTCTCCCACTGTGCTGCCTAGCCACCCCAAGAAGGATGTTAGAGCCATTGTTAACGTCCTCACATTCTAATTCTTCAGTCTAAATGATTGAGTATTTAGTGTAAGCCTCAGGCATGCTACTAGTCTGGGCAGGGGATTGCAAAGGCATCTGAATGTTGCTCCTGCTCCTGCTAGATAGAATTTTCTGGGTTTTTCCACACCCACCAGCCATCTCTTTACATCTTCCTGTCACCAGCAGGAGAAACATGGCCCAAGGTTGGGAGTGATAGTTCACTTTACAGATAAGAGTTAGAGCCCAAGGGAAGGAAAGCAACTAAAAGGCTGATATGTTTGGATTTCAGCTAGAGTCCTTGCCTTAGTTATAGATGAAGATGCTAAGGGTCTGGGGGCACGGCTGACTCAGCTTCCTGACCCCCAGGCACCTCTGTGTTTCTGGGTCATAAGAGAGTCATCAGACAGATGGGAAGTCTAAGACCCCAGTTTGACCTCTGCTTCCCAGCCAGACTCTGGGGTTTAAAGAATTTGTCACCCTGCCTGTTTCCTCCTGGTTGGATATGACCAACTGGTTGCATATGACCTCCTGGTTGGATTCTGAGCAGCTGTGACCACCCACAGACGACCCTCACCAGCTAGAGCCTGTTAACATGTCCTGACTGGGGCTGGAAACTGCAGCTGTAAGTGGCCCCAGGGTACTTCCTAGTGATGTAGCTGCCTTTGAGTCCCCCATTAACACCAATAAACTCCCTGGTTCACCAAGCTAGACTTTTTTTTTTTAACCCATTGGTACCCTCTGTATATGGGATGAAAAAATGTTTCTCTCACCCCCAGAAAAGGTCATGTGACGCACAGGCTAGCTAAGCTATCGTCAACCTTGCAGAACCTATTCCCCAATGCAAGTAACAATGGACCCTTAGTCACAGACAGGAGAGGTTACCAGGGTGTTTTGCCCCACAAAGGTAATTCCCCTGTATAGATTCTCAAGCCTGTGCCCAAGGAAGCCACTCAAGGATATGGCATGTAGCATGGCTTCTAGAAGCCATGATTGTAAACATCTAGGTGCCTATCCATCAGGAAGGGGCTGCTTAAGTCAAGTGGGGCCTATCCAAGATGACTTGGGGTCTAATATTAGTTTTTAAGAGATGCAGCTGTGTGTGTGTGTTGTACAGTAAGTTACAAGACCCTGTAAGTAATCAAAGAGTGGAGGAAAGTGTGTGCATAGGACAGGCCACCAGTAGGCCACTAAGTGTCCGATGTAGAGATGGACCAGAGAAAGGGAGGGAGGGTGGATCACAGATCCTCAGTGTGATGCAGGAGGCTTGCTTTTGTTCACTGTCAGTGAACAAAAATGAGTTTAGATTGTGTGTGTGTGTGTGTGTGTGTGTGTGTGTGTGTGCATATCTCCATGGAGAAACAGCACCACAAATCAAAACCATAACCACAACAGAAACCCCTGGGAAGACAAAGATAGAAACTGCTGCTCGGTCAAAGGCCTATGTGCTAGGATGTGGCTAGAGAGGAGGGGTGTTCCTAAGAAGCTGCAGCAGCCAGAGCGATGAGCCACTCCTTTGTTTTGACACACTGGACCTTGCTGACTTTGGAGAGGCCACCCCTCTACGCTTAGCCTGGGAGACCCTTTCGTATGCAAAATGACCCAGATCAAAGTTCTTTCCCAGCCCTGCTCCTAGCACCCTGGTTCAGGTGCTCTAAACCATTTTCATCCACCCTATCAGTTAAGGCAGGTAGGTACCGGAAGACAACTATTACAGACTTTATGCCCTGCTCTGAAGTGACCAAAACTGGCCAATCCAGTTGACCCTGCCTTGACTAATCTTTCCTATATTAGAAGTAGGCTTCTAGTCTGCATTACTCTCCATGACCTTCTAATGCACCTTGGTGCTGCCCTGTGCAGCATCTGTGGTGGGATGGGATGCTCCCATTCTGTTCTGCTCATTTCCTCCTCTCTATATCTGTCTGTCTGTCTGTCTGTCTGTCCGTCCATCCATCTATCTATCTATCTATCTATCTATCTATCTATCTATCTATCTATCTTTTATTTTGAGACAAAGCTAGCCTGTTATTAGGTGGCTCAGGGTGGCTCCAATTTCAGATCCTTTTACCTCACTCTCCCAAGTAATGGGATGACAGGACAGAGCCACCATGACTGCTTATAAAACGTTTAGTTGTAGCTGTGTCCTCCCGACCGGTTGGCCTCATCTTACCTGAATATACCGAATAATCCAGCCCACCTTTGCACCAGTCCTGACCCCACATGTGTTCTCTCTCCCTCTCCCTTTCTCCTGAGGATCCAACCCGAAGGCTCTCCCATTGAACTCTATGAAGGACTCTGCTGTTTTCCTTGATTGTCAGACTATTAATGCAGCTGAATTTTTTGAAAACGAATAAAGGGGTTATTTAGTGGTAAACATGGTGGCTAACACACACCACTACAGGTGTGCTAAGTCTGTGGGTGTCCTTAGGTGGTGGTCAGATGATCAGCAAGCCTGGAGCTCATTAAAGATGGCCCCTCCCCTCACAATCAGCTATGGATGGACCTCCTGTTTTCCCACACTAGTTTTAAGAAAGAGGACAATGAGACAGTTACCCTTCTTAGAATTTTAAATACCCTGAGAAAAGTGAGAGGAAGCATCACAATTGTCCCTCCCTGAGAGTTCAAATAACATAAGAAAGGGGAGAGGGAGTTAGTGGGCTTTGTGGAGGAGCTTTAAGAAAAAGCCATTTCCTCTTGGGAAAAGTGGCTACTTTGTGGATTTAGCTTTTTATTTTCCTTTCATTCACTTTAGTTTGCTCTGTTAAGTGGTTTCCGACCAGAAGAAGAGAATCTGGGTCCTCCACTGGCCCCCTGTGGAGACGAGACATTCTAAACCACCCAAATCTTTATCAGGTGAGAAAGACAAACTTTTGTCTTTTACCGGAAGAGTTAACCCAACTGAACACACCACTCACCCTGTGAGCTGGGCCCCAGAAGATGCTGGGAAGGAGGGAAGCAAGACTGTCTATCCCTGGAGGACTGTAGTCTGGAAGCCCTTTTCACAGTTGCCCACTGCTCCTGCAGGGCCAGCATGTCTGCTGTTCCCAGTCCTAGCTAAAGCCTCACTTTTCCTAAGAACATATACCTGGACACTCCTCTCTGACTGACTGCGTTCTTTCTCCCTCTGTCTGTCTCTGTCGCTGCCTCTCTCCTTACCTCCTCCCCCTCTCTCTCCTTTTCTCCCTCCCTCCTTTTCCCTTTCTTTTTCTTTCTCCCTCCTCACTCCTCCATTCCCCACATAGGTGGCTGAATTTAACCTCTACTCTCAGAGTGTGGCTTTCTCTCTTCCTCTGAGCAATCTCTTTCCTCTCAGAGATCTCCAGCCTGCCCTGTTTTTTTTCTCCCCAACTTTAATAAATGGTCCTGTTTCCTTCTCAGTTGGCTTCATTGCTTTTTAACCCTTTGAGCCTACACTAGCTCATGAGGGAGTCCTCAGTAACACCAGGGCAGTGCTAGCTTCCAGAACTCATCACTGTTTCCCCAGCCTTCCCTCCCTCTTGTTCATTGGGTTTCCTGTAGACACCACAGTTCTGTATCAACCCTGAGCAGAAACAAGTGCCCATGGTGGCTCCATTTACTTACCTGTTCATTTTGTGACAGGATTGTTTAAATATTTTGTTTGTATTATTTTAAGTCATGTCATGTGTGTGGAGATACGCACGTGCGTGTGTGTGTGTGTGTGTGTGTGTGTGTGTGTGTGTGTGTTGTCAGTCCTGACATGGGTGCTGGGACATGTGCTCACTGTCTACAAGAGCAGTAAAAGCTCTTAATTGTTGAGCCATCTGTCTACTCCAGTACTAGGGTGTTTTCATGGTTAGGTTTGTTTTACAGTTTTTACATTGTGCATGAGACTTCCTGGAAAGGTGCTGTGTCTGCAAAGACTCACTGATTGAGCAGAACTAATGTGATGTGGAAAAGTTCGAATGTTACAGGTCTGAGGGTAATTACAACTTACTGTGGGCTAGCTTTAGGCCCCTAAGTAGCCATTTCTAGCCCACCCCTGTGCCAGACCTAACATCCCATGAGTAACAGATACAAATTCTTTGCAATGTACGAACAGACTCCTTTGTTTCCGATCTATAGCAGAGTCCTCCCTACTTTGCTATAATCACCAATGTATTTGCCTCTCTTTGTTCTCTAACTATTAAAAACTATGAAACCACCTCCATGTTTAAACAGGGAATTTGAGATGGTCTAAATCTGTGTTCCTGGGCCACGGTCAAGTCAGTTCGGAAAAAACTGTTTCTCACCTCTTTAAGATGAGACTTGTGTTTTCCCATGAGCAATAGCAGTATCATCATGGAGTCATACGCTGTCATAAGAAATAATACAAAGGTGGCTGCTGAGATGGCTCAGTGGGTAAACGTGCTTGCTGCTAAGCCTGAGGACTTGAGTTTAATCCATGAAACTCACATAGTGAAAGAAGAGAAGCAACTCTAGCGAGTTATTTTCTAACCTCCACCTGTGGGCCACAACTCTTCCCATGCAAATATATCAATAGTAAAAATAAAAGAAGAAAATTACAAAGGAATCATGGTGGTATGTATGTATATATGCATGTATGTGTGTGTGTGGTGTATGTGTACATATGTGTGCATGTGTGTGTTATGTGTGTGCACATGTGGTTAGTTCTATGCATCTTTGCCATATTTTTCAACCACAAAACAGTTATTTAATAATATTTGGGGTGGGGTCTAGGAAAATGGCTCTGAGGTGAAGAACCCTGGTAGCTCTCTTAGAGAACTGTGTTCAGTTCCTAGTATCCACGTACTGTGTTACAATCACCTATAACTCCAACTCTAGGGATCTAACGCCCTCTTCTGGCCTCTGAGGGCAGAGGATGCTTGTGGAACAAACTCGAACAAGAAAACACACCAGCATATACATAAAGGGTTTATTTATTTTACATTTTTGTTATAGGGTCTTACTATATAGCCCAGGCCACCCTCTATCCCAGCGATCCTCCTGCCTCAGCCTCTTAAGTGCTGGGATGATACACATCCAGCTCTGGAAGTCTTTTTTTTTTTTTTTTTTTTTTTTTTTAAATGACTGCTTTGCCCGCATGCATTTAGGTTCACTGCATGCATGCTTGGGGCCCTTGGAAGCCAGAAGAGCGTGTTGGATTCCCTGAAACTGGAGTTACAGACAAGTCCCATGCAAGCCACCGTGTGGATGCTGGGGATGGAAGTTGGGTTCTCTGTAAGAGCAACTAGCGCTCTTAACCACTGAGCCATTTCTTTAGCCCTAAAATGACTTTCATTGGGGAGGGAGAGGTAGGAGGGTCTCTACTGAGTTCAAGACCAGACAACCAGATCTACATAGTGAGACCTTGTCTCAAAAATCAAAACAAATGAACTCTAGAAAATGTCACGGACATATACTTGGTCTTTTTCTTTATCTCTGTTTTTGCTATGAAAAGAATGAATATACTTTTTGCCCAAGATCATAAAATGATCTCCGGAATTCTGGCAAAAGTAGTCAATTCCATAGAAACCCCACTGGAAGTCTCTCTCTTCCAGGCCCCTCCCCTGAAGGGGAGGGCTTGATGGAGCTCTGCCCACCTCTGAGCTAATTAATTATACTGGTCCAGCCCACCTCTGCCCTTGCCCCATGCACCTTGTGCTCTTACCACAAGCTGGTGCCCTATTATCTACAGAAAACTCCAATCACAGGAAAGGAGGACCCCTACCCTGAGGTCCTCTGTCCAGCTGCAAGTCTCACTCTGGCTGGCCTGGAACTCTCTAAGTAGACCAGCTGCCTTCAAACAGGTAGAAATCCACCTGCTCCCACTTCCAGAAGCTTGAGATCAAAGGTATGCACCACCATTCCCAGCCCACAAGTAAATTTTTTTTTAAAGATTTGTTTATTTATTATATATGAGTACACTGTCACTATCTTCAGACACACCAGAAGAGGGCATCAGATCTCCTCACAGATGGTTGTGAGCCACCATGTGGATGCTGGGAATTGAACTCAGGACCTCTGGAAGAGCAGCCAGTGCTCCTAACCGCTGAGCCATCTCTCCAGCTCCAACAAGTAAATTTTTTAACAGAAAGTCATGCAAAGGATTTCTCTAACCCAGAATCTGACATTTTAGTTTGTGGTGGAAAAGAGGTGAGACTCTGCCTTCTGAAAGGTACATTTGAAGCTGCCCTTCACATAAGCTCCAGAAGGCTATGCTAATTCTGATGAGGGCGGAAACAGGGTGGGGGTGGTTCGAGACAGCTTGCTTGCCAGGAAGTCACACTTGCTTGGCGGACCAGACACCCCATCATCCATCAAGCCTGCCAGAGATAACAAGCCCCCAACCCTTGCTGTAGCTTCTTATTACAAGAACAAAATTAAAAAAAAAAAAAAAAGACAACTTGGCAATCACTTGGCTATTTGGGTGTATTTATCTTGCTGTCAGCCACAGTGGGCTCGATCCTGATGTTCTGAGCTAATTAGAGCTTGCCCTCACTTAAGTGGCATCTGCATCCTGAATATTCGAAATGGGGGAGCAGGGATGAGTGTGCTAATACTGAGCTGCTGAGCCACGGAGTCAGGGTGACAGGAGATGGAGGAGGAAAGGCACAGCTGATGCTGATGAGACCTTTATTGCAGTCTACACCCCAGAGCTCCCAGAACCAACATTCCGTTCTGTCATCCCGTGAGAGTCCATGTGTGCATCTGAGGTGGATGCTGTGCTGTTCCACCTGCCGGGATCTGGCTACTGATTTTGAAAGAACCTCCCCTCTTGAGCATATGCCTTAGCTTACAGCCCACTCTTCCTAGGTTCTTGAGAGCAAGATGTGCAGGGATAGCAAGGCAGTAGGACCAGATGGTCTAGGCAACTTGCTGTCCAGCTGGACCTCTGCTGGCCTTTCCAGTTGGTATTAAGGTTGACCCTTGGTCTCCTCACTAAGCAATAAATCTACCCCTGTTTTTGTTTGAGGCGGGGCCTTACTATGTCTTCCTGACTAGCCTGGAATTCTCTGTGTAGACCTCACAGGAATCCTCCTGCCTCTGCCTTCCAAGTACTGGGAATAAAGGCGTGTGCACCACGCCTGGACACTAAATCCCTCCTTAAGGTGAGTTGGTGTTCTGGTTTGAAGGTAAAATATGCCCTGCTGAGTCAAGCTTTGTCCACTTGTTCTCCAGACTATGGCATTATTTTGGTGAGTTGTGGATCCGTGGTGGGGCCCTAGAGGCAGGAAGGTTATAGCTGGACCCTGATCCCTGCCTCCCCTCTACCAACCCCCACCACTTCAATGTCTTCCCTTCTCTCTCCCTCTCTCCTTCCCTCCCTCACTCCTTCCATTCCTCTCCTCCCTTCCATCATTCTCCTTCCACCCACCCCTCCTCCTTCCCTCCTTTTCCTTTCTGTGATGTGACCATTAGGTTGAGAAGAACTCTCCCATTCCTTCAATATCACGACTAAAGAAAGCCCTCTGAAACCATGAGCCACAGTCACCTTTTCCTCCCTAAAGTTGCTTCTGGTGGGAATTGTGTCCATTAACTATCTGCAGTTGGGTTCTGTAGCTAGAGTTGGGCTCTGTTTGCAGTCCTGACTGATAGGCCTCTTCCTCTGCAACGGGACCTCTGCAGTCACAGACTAGGGCTCTAGGGAAGGGAGCTGCCGAGGATTGAGACAGCTCTAGGGAAAAAAGCATCAAGGGCAACAGGAAAAAAGCTGCTTCCCTCACAGTGCCCAAGCTCTCTGATAATCCAAAAATATTTCCTAGAAGCTTGAAACAAAGCTCTATTTTCCCTCACCTCAGTGGCTATATGTTTGTCTGGCTCCCCTCTGGCCCCTTCCTACAACAGAACCCTGGTTAGAAAAGGAACACTGCTCTATCCTCCCATGAGATCTGTTTTGAGATGGGGCCCAGCCCGACCTTGGGAGAGGCCATGTGACCAAGGCCTGACCAGAGAGAGTCAAACTTTCTGGCTACAAGGACTAGTTCAAGACTAGACCTATGGTCAAACTGGGCCAATGAGACTCTTACATTTAAGATTTAGATTTTTTTTAAGATAAGATCTTTATAGATAGTCCTACCTGGCCTTCAACTCACTATGTAGATCAGACTGGCCTCAAATTCATAATGGATGACAGGTGTATGACACCCAGATGAAATATTTAGAAAATATATTTATTTACATTTGTGCCATGATGTATGTATGAAGATCAGAGGATTACCCAAGGGAGTTGGTTTTCTCCTTTTACCATGTGTGTTATTGAATCAAAACCAGGTAGTCAGGCTTGGTAGCAAGCACCTTTACCTGTTAACTATCTCACTGGCCTCACACCTGAGCGATCTTGGCTGGAATTATGTATCTTTACTCATCCTGGTTCTGTGGGATGTCCTAGTCGGAGTTTCTATTGCTGAGAGTAAGAAACTATGACCAAAAACAACTTGGGGAGGAAAGGGTTTATTTGGCTTACTCAAATCACAGCCCATCATTTAGGGAAACCAAGGTAGGAATGCAATCAGGCCAGGAACCTAGAGGCAGAAACGGAAACATAGACCATGAAGGGATGAAGCTTACTAACTTGTTCCCTATGCCTTGTCCAGCCTACTTGTTTTTTATCTCCTGAGATCATGTGTTGACAGACAATACACCCTCACTGGGCTGGACCCTTCCGCATTAATCACTGTCTTACGGTTTTATTGCTGTGAACAGACACCATGGTCATGGCATCTCTTATAAAGGAAAATATTTAGTTGGGGTAGGCTTATGGTTTGGAGGTTTAGTGCATGATCCACGTGGTGGGAAACATGGCATTGTGGAGGTAGATATGGTACTGGAGAAGGAGCTAAGATTTCTGCATCTTGTTGATCTGTAGGCAGCAGAAGGAGATTATGTGCCACACTGGGCATAGTTTGAACATAAATGACCTCAAAGCCCTCCTTCACAGTGAAAAACTTCCTGTAATAAGGCCATACCTCCTAATAGTGCCACTATGGCCAAGCATTCAAATGCATGAGTCTATGAGGGCTGCCCATTCCTATTCAAACCACCACAACCATTAAGTAAGAAAATATTCCACAGACCCGCCCTTAGGACAGCCTAACAAAGTTGTTTTCTTAGTTGAGGTTCTCCCTTCCCAGATTACCCTAGCTTGTGTTAAATTGACAATAAACAAACAAACAAACAAACAATCTAACCAGAACATAGGTATCAGCCAAGAATTCCTGGGGTTGTTTTTTTTACATTTATTTTGTTTGTTTGTTTGTTTATTTATTTATTTATTTATTTATTTATTTATTTATTTATTTATTTATTTCCATCCATCTCATGAGAAGATTCTAGGTCTACCTGATATCACTGTGAAGTTAATTGACCCAAGAAGTATTTCCACAATATTGTGCAACTGTACTGTTAGACTCTTGGGTTTTATGGGATAGTAAATTAACTCCTTATTGCTCAAGTCAGTTTGAGCTGCCATTTCTGCTACATGCAACCTGTGGTGGTTTAAATAAGAAATGTCCTCCATAGGCTCAACCATTGAACATTTGATTCCCCAGAAGGTGGCGCTGTTGGGAAATTTTGTGATACAGTTTCGTTAGAGAAAGTGCATTTCTGGGGATGGGTTTTGAGAGTATATAGTCTTGCCATATTTTTATTTTGCTCTCTTTGTACTTTTGTTGGAAGATGTGAATTCTCAGCTCCCTTCTCCTTCCACTGAGCCTGTTGCCTGCTGCCATGCTCCCCTGCTGGGATCGACTCTTATCCCTCTGCAACTGTAAGCTGACAAACTCTTTCTACTATAAGTTGCTTTGGTCATGGTGTTTTATCACAGTAGTGGAGAAGTAGCTAACACACAAACCAATGACAAACAGGTAAAACTTGAAGAAATGGAGACACTACACACAGAGCAGAGCCATAGCAGGGAAGGCAGGTAAATCACACATGTCAGCAAGGAATTCCCCAGGTCAATGAAGGCCTACACTCAGCATCAGCTCTGCCTTAGTCCCTAAACAGCTTTCATCACTTCACACCCTAGAGTTGTTTTATCTTCTCTATGACACAAGGATTTTCATAACACATACAGATAATAATACATTTTCCAACCAACTAACCTGACACTACATTCTAATTCTTTAAAACAATATTTAAATTACATGTATTAATTTTGTGTGTCAGGGGAGGAGGGAGGGCCACATGCCACTGCATGTATCTCAGTCAGAAAACAATTTGAGGGTGTCGATTCTTTCTTTCTACTACGTGGGGTCCAGAGACAGTGCTCAGTTTACCCTGCTTGGCGGCAAATGCCTTTACCCACTGAGCCATCTGGATGCCTATCTTCTAGTTCTATGTGGTGCTTTTATGTTTTTCACAAAAATAGAATAGTGTGAATATTACAGTTATTCCTATTTTGCAGATGAGAAGTCTGAAGCCTAGAGGTCAGATAACTGCTCAAGGTTATTGGGTGAAGACCAAGTCTTTGCCTCTTAATCATGTTACATGTTTTGTTTAACACCACTTCCTCACATTGAGTAATAGGCGATCAGAAGGCAGGCAGGCAGGGAGTCCAGAGCTCTGTCCTAGCTACAAGGGCACCAAGACCAGCTATGTTTGGACTTCTATACCATAGCAAACACTGAGTCCTGATGGAGAAGTGTAGTCTGCTGGATCTTTGGGCCAGAAGTGAAGGAGTGTCCAAGACTCATTCCAGCCCTGAGGACAAAGTGTGACCTCAAAAGGTCTTCCCTGGGTTCATCTACCATCTGCATGCACTCAGAGGGAGGCTAGAAAACCTTTAAGGATAATGTTTTCCTGGCTGAGTAAACAGATGTGTTAAGCAGGAGGAGAAAGGGAATACTCCCTGTCCAGAGGACACTTACAAGGCAGCAGAGAGGCAAGACAACACCAGCAGAAACTAGGAACAATTCCATGCCAAGACATGGCATAGCTGATGACGTACTATGTGGGCAGGTGTCTCCACAGACAGGAAATGGCCAGTGCAGCCTGAAGTATAATATGAAGTGACTTGGTACCTGAGGGGTGGCTAGTATTGAAAAGCTGGAGAAAGCTTTCCTCACTCCCATGTGCAGGTGGGAGAGTGTGGAAGCCAGCCCAGGGCAGAAGACTCATTCTCTCCCTGCAGATCTGCCTCCTGCTCACCTCACTATTTCTGGCACTTCCATCAGCACGTGGCCAAGAGTCACCTGTGATCTAGTGTATAGATACCAGGGGAGAAATCTGAAGTGAGAAAGAACAGCCTCTCATAACTCTGACGCACAGCTGGAACGAGAGGCAAAGGCCAGAACCGCCCAACCTGAGCATCTTAGGTCTGGCCATGCTAAAGGCTGAGCCTAGATACTTCAGGGGCTGCTCTAGGTGCCCATCTAGACTCAGTAAATGGATTCTCCTTTATTGGTTTTGAAGCCAGAGATGAACTCAGGACAACCATGATAGAGTCTCAGAAAAGCAAAAGTTCTAAGACGGGGGGGGGCAGGGCTGTGGGAGAGATCAGGACCCCACAGATTCAGTTTCCTTGGTCAGCCATTACTTTAAGATTGTAGGGGAAGCAATGGCCCCTTGCTGGGTCTTGGATTCCTAGTGGATTCAAGAAGCATAGTACCCTGCGTGGGTACAGGGAAGGAGTGTGAACTGGCGTGTCTTCCTAATTTACTCCTACTGCACACGAGAATCAATTATAGTTAGAAATATGTATTTTTTAATTAAAACAATGACAGTGTGTTTATGGTCTAGAGAGAAAGCATCTATTACCAGTCAGAATCCTTTCAGGAGCTAGAAAGTGCCCTCAAAATAGAGAGTTGGAGGATCATTTAGTAAAAGGACAGCTTAGAAAATGACTAGGCTGATGTGCGTGAGAGAGACTGCTGTGTTAGGGTGAGTGACATTCTTAGTTTCAACCAAGCATTGAAAAATATGGACACAGCATGAGTTCGAGGAGGAGAGAAAGTGAGGGATTGCTGGGGCGCTAAGCCTACAAGGGTGAATCATTCTACAGTTTCCTGAACCAGAGAAAGCAGGGCTGCTTGAAAGGGTCTTGGCAGGAACTGTAGCCTCCAGTTGAGAGACCCCACAGAGAAGAAGCCTTCCCTTGACAGAACCTACAGGGAAACCAGGGGATATAGTTTAGTAGAGTGTCTGCCTAGCATGCAGAAAGCCCTGGATGTGACCCTAGCACAGCATAAACTGGGCATGGTGATTCACGCCTGGGGTCCCAGGACTCAAGAAGTGGAGATGGGAGGGTAAGAAAGTGAAGGCCATCTTTAGCTATGGTGATAGTTAACAGTGCCAAGTCGAGCCTGTTGATGTGGTGGTTGGTACACATCTCTAATCCTAGCACTTGAGAGGGAAAGGGAGGCAAATCTCTGTGTGAGCTCAAAGCTAACCTTGTCTATATGCCAAGTTTCAGTCCAACCAGGAGCACATAGGGAGGCTTGGTTTCAAAAAAAGTTCTCTCTCTCTCTCTCTCTCTCTCTCTCTCTCTCTCTCTCTCTCTCTCTCTCTTTCAATTTGACAGGGTCTAGAATCGCTGATGAGACAGGCATCTGGATATGCCTTTGGGAAGTTATGTAGATTAGATTATGTGGGATGATTCACCCAGCACATGGGTGGCACTATTGCATAGGCTGAGGTTGTAGCTACCTATAAGAAGAAACTAGCTGAGTAGGACATTCACCACTTTAGCGTCTTGTCTGCAAGTGTGATGTGACCCAACGTGACCCTCCATTTCTTACTCCATCTACCACGATTTCCTGTCATGGTGGTACTGTACTCTGGGGTTGTGAGCCAAGATAAACCGTTCTCTTAATTTGTCGGGAACTTTGTCACAGCAGCAAAGCAACTAATACAGCTACATAGAAACTGACACGGGTTACATGAGACCCTGGCTTAAAATCCAAAAGGCAAACAAACAAACAAAACGACAAACCAAAAGGCAAAGGTGGTAGAAGGGAGAACTGATAAGATCAGCCTCCCCAGGTAAGGAAGGATAGAGAAGGAATCTCAGAAGGCCAAATGGACAGGCCAAGCCCAAAGGCATTATGGCTGCCCTGCTGGTAATGAACTTGCAGACCCCTCTCCAGAAAGGTGCTCTGGACCCTCCTCTAGTGCTTCAGACTGCAGCGAGGAGAACAATCAGGACAAGGAAGAAGGATGTACCCGGCCTTATCACGGACACAGACCAAGGGGGGGGGGGCTGGCACTCGGGCTTCTGGTAGGAACAGGAGTGGCCGGATGTTAAGCAGGCAGTAAGATGAGGACACAGTGCACAAATGGTTCATTCACCTGATTGATTGATGAGCCTCCGGAGCCCAAGAGGTGGGGGAAATTAAAAGAAATTAAAAAAAAGAAAGTTTAATAAATCCTGGCTGGCCTCATGCAGACAGACCTGCCCTACCCACTCAATTACCGAGCATCATTTTTTAGCTCCTATCCAGGTAAGTCACAAATAGATTCACCGCCACAGTGGGGGTGACGCAACTCATGGAGACCGTTGCAAATGAGTCACATTTTTCCTCCCAGACCCGGGAATGGGTCAAGTTCCGGCCATCAACCTGTACCATGCCAGAGAGGAGACTGGTGTCTCTATGGATGGGGTAGATTGATCAGAGAGGAGTGGTGGAGTTCAAAGTATGATACCGCAGAGACGACCACACCGTATTACCCTTGGTGTTTCAACAAATACACTTTAAGGAAGGGAGGGCTGGGCTGGAGAGATGGCTCAGCAGTTAAGAGCACCCGACTGCTCTTCCAGAGGTCATGAGTTCAATTCCCAGCAACCACATGGTGGCTCACAACCATCTGTAAAGAGATCTGATGCCCTCTTCTGGTGTATCTGAAGACAGCTACAGTGTACTTATATATAATAAATAAATAAATCTTTTAAAAAAAAAAAAGGAAGGGAGGGCTTAGAGTGTAAGGGATTGTGGTCTGCACTGGTGTTGTTGGAAAGGCATTTTGTCAGTAGCATGAGGCCACAGGTCACACTGTGTCTACAGGAAGCAGAACCACAGCTTTTGTCATCCTTTCTAGTCAGTCTGGGACCCCAGCCTATAGGATGGTGCTGCTCACCGTCAGGGTAGTTCTTCCTACCTCAGTTAAGTCCTTTTGAAAACATCCTCATAGACACCCCCAGAGGGTGACTCTAAATCCTGTCTAGTTGACAATCAAGAGCACCTATATGTGAAAACTTAGACGTTGAGGGTGTTGGGTTATAGGATTTTCCTGGGGAGACACAATACACATGTCTACTCACCCAAGAAAGGGAACCCATAACAGATCAAAGTACTGATCGCACTGACTTACAACTTGGTGAGCCAATGACTGCTGAGGTTACTAATAGGAGTATGCATGAGGGGTTACTTACTAGGAACCGGGGTGTCTCAAAAGCAGCTGCATCAGCAAAGAGCCCACCCCAGCATAGGTGATAGCCCACGAGAACTAGAACCCTGCAGCTCTCTGCACACTTGCAGGCAGCCCCACAGGCCTGGGAACTTCTCTCATAGCCCTGCTGCTCAGTCTCCTCCCCAAGGCGTTATACAGCTTGGGAGGGACCTTCTAGAATCTTCCTGCTTTCCCAGATATGTGTTTACCTTCATGGTCTCATGAGTCTTCCCCTCCCTCTTGGAAGGAATATTTTAATTAAAATATCAGCTGCATTGTTCCTGTGTGTGTGTGTGTGTGTGTATGTATATATATGGTGGGAATATAAAAACCATATGTCTATGGGTGTTTTAACTGAGTGTATGGCTGTATACCACATGTATCCTGCATGGAGGTCAGAAGGTATCAGATCCTGGAGCTACAGACAGTTCTGAGCTACCATGTAGTTCCTGGGATTTGAACCTGAGTCCTCTGGAAGAACAGCTAGTATTCTTAACCACTGAGTCATCTCTCCGGCCCCTGTGCCCACTATGTATGTATGTGTGTATGTATGTATGTATGTATGTATGTATGTATGTATGTATGTATGTATGTATGTATGTGTAGAGACAAGGGCAGTGAGAGCCCAGAGGAAATGGCCTGCTGCAAATGTTGGTATCTGTGCAGGGAGAGAGACCATCCTACTACAGGTGACCAAAGAACACCAGGGGCAATATTAAAGTCAAAGAGTGGGGGAGGGGGGACACAAAACAAGTAGGCCTTAAAGTGTGGAGCCTGGAGTTGGAGTGAGAGGGTCCAGGCCAAGCAGGGGAAGGTGAATTTATACCTAGCAGGGGAAGGTGAATTCTATCTCAGGGAGGCCATGGAGCAGGCCAGGTGCAGGAGGTACCTTACATGGATCCCCTCCGAGAGTCATAATTCCAGTGCCCAGGACTAGGTGGCAGCTCTCCCACCTCCAAGCTGGTGGAGGGATGAAATAGCCAAACTTCCCCAGAGGGGTAACTTCTCCTGTGCCTCAAGGTGAGGCTGGATCCAACAGTCTGTTCACGGTGTCTGGTTCATTTCTTGGCGTTGGCAGGAAGCAGCCGAGTGTGTAATGACTCTCCCTGCTTTGTTAGCAATGCTATGTCTAATTTAGATAACTCCATTGCTTGGCGGAGGAGAAAGTTGCAGCCTTGCAGGGTGGAGGAGGGGACACACCTAGTTTTCCTCTGAGCCCACCAAAGTCTCTTGAACCCCATACCCAGCACATCTCTGCCTTGTCCTCAGCTCTATACGGAGACTCCGACTCCCATCTGAGAGGTCGGGGGAGGTCTGAGTAGTTATGCTGTGGCGGCCACAGGACTATGCCCAGAAGTCTGGATGAGGCAGGCAGAGGACTGAGGCTAGGCTGAGGTTGTGTTAGTTTTCCTTCCCTCACACATGGGGACTCTTGGCATGGGCCTTGGGGTATAAATGGTTTACCAGGGCAAAGAAAGTAGAGTAGGGAAGATGGGGCAGAAGGAGTAGGTAGGTAGTCCGGACTTCCATTTCCACAGCACCTGGGTTCTACTGGTCTAGAGGCCCTCCCCACAGGCTTCTATGATGACTGATTCTTAAGTCATCCCTACATCCATCCCAAGGTGAGCTGTTTTGAGTCACTTGGCCGAGTGTCAATGTCAGAGTGACAGTCTTTCTTCCTTTGTAGACAGGGTTTCATGATGTAGCCAGGGTTGTTCTGTGACCAGTGACTTAGAGCTCACCTCTGTGAGCTCCACCTGCATCTACCCCCACCCATGCTTTCCTTATGTTCTTAAGACTTTTTCTAATGGTGTGTGCGTGTGTGCGTGTGTGTGTGTGTGTGTGTGTGCGTGCGTGTGCGTGCGTGTGTGTGTGTGTGTGTGTGTGTGTGTGTGTGTGTAACTGTAGAGGGCAGAAGAAGACATTGAGTTCCCACAAGCTGGAGGTACAGGCAGAGCTGTGATCCGTATGACTGAGGTTCTCGGCAGGAGCAGCAGCTTGAGTCATCTTTCCAGCGTGATGTACAGCCTTTCTCCTTGTCCTACAGTTAAGGCTTCCAGCCTCCTTCCTTGGGGGAAGTACTTTTCTTCCCAGGGATTTATAATTGTATTCTCTTTGATTTCTAAGACTATTATTCTCACATTTAATTAATGTTCTAATTGAGTAAGAAGTGATTGACAGAAGCCTCTGCCTTCTCCTGGAACTGGGCTGGATTAATTGCACATCTTGGGAAGGAGCGGGAGATACTGGGGACTCCAGGCTTGGGGAACTTCTGGTATGGAATAGATTAGGTGAGACACCTGGGCTCAGTTCCACCCTAGGGAGAAAGGTGAGTTTATCCTGCTTTCTTAGAACTCCCAAGGTTTCTTCCTTACTTCTTCATGCCTCACCTTCCCCCTGGGATTCTCGTTTGCCCATACTCAGGACACTCTGAGCAATGATTCTCAAAAGCAGTGGAGTATGTGTGTGAAACTTCAGGCTCTAGGCTGCACTCCAAAAAGCAGGGACAGGGGCCATCAGAGCCTAGGAACCAGCTTTTCTATGTAGCTTCTAGTACAGGTAGAACCTGGGTAACCGAGACTGAGACAGAGGGCTCCATTCTCAACCACAAAAGGGGTGTCATGACATCATCACCATCACCCTGGTCCCACAGCATAATGAAAGGAATTGAGGGAACACCAGGAGAGAGTGTAGCCTAGCCTTGGAAAGTCACCTGCCATGGTCAAGGCCAGCGTCGAGTAGACATTATACCTGTCTACTCTCTTGTCTCAAGGCTCAAGATGAGCAGTCGATAGACACAGATAGTGCATTTTGCTTATTTTTGAGACAGGGTCTCATGTAGTTCTGACTGGCCTGGAACTTGCTGTGTAGACCAGGTTGGCCTCAAGCTCGCAGAGATTCGCCTGCCACTGCCTCTCAAGTTGAAGTTAATGGTGTGAGCCTCCACACTTGGCTCTTTGCTTTGGGCCTCATGTAATCCAGGCTACTCTGGACTATGTAGCTGCAGGTGACCTTAAACTCCCAGTTCTCCTGCCTCGGATGGCAGGTATGTAATACCATGCCTGCTTTATGCAGTGCTGGGGACTGAACCCAGAGCCTTATACATACTAGGCAAGCACTTCTCTGGCTTCAGCCTCCTAAACACTGGTACCATCAAGCCTTGTTTTCTTTCTTTCCAGTTGTTTGTTTTGTTGTTGTTTGGTTTTGGTTTTGTTTTTTTAGATGGGGGTCTTGCTATGTTGCGCAGGCTGTCCTAGAACTTCTAGGCTCAAACAATCCTCCTACCTTTACCTCCCTAGTAGCGAGGATAATGCCCAGAGAGAGTATTTTTCTCTGAGTAGCCCCAGGGGGTAGAGTGGGAGGAAGCGAGCAGCTGAAAGTTATTAGAGTATTAAACGCCACCCCCTCCTGAATGTCTTAACAGGGACACACATTATCTTTATCATTAAAAAAACTCATTTAATTTTCTATCAATTAAAGGACTAAAATATCCTTAAGCTTTTGGACCTGGTGAATTCTCTTCACAAGTTTGTTAATTAAGAACAGAGTGGGAAGGCAGGGAGTATTGGTGGAGAACTGGCCTACCATGCTCGAAACTTGAGCTTTATCTCTGACACCCAGAAACCCACAGTGTGGAAACAGGAGACTCAGGAGCTCCAGGCAGCCTTGAGCAACAGAAGACCCCGTCTCGGAGAAAGAGGAGCAGAACAGAGAGCACAGTGAATCTTGTGTGGCTCACTGGTCATGCCCCAGGCTCCCTGCTTGCCTCTTATTGTGTGTTCATGTGTGCCTGTGTGTGTGCCTCTGTGTTCCTGCACACAGAGTGTGCAGGTCAGAGGTCAACTTTAGGGATCTTTCCTCAGGTGTCATCCACCTTTTTTGTGGGGGTGGATGGGTGGGGCATGTATGTTTGGGTACCCATGGAGGCCAGGAGAGGGTGTCAGATCCCCTGAGCCATAGACAGTTGTGTGTCCCTATGTGAGTGTTGGGAATTATACTCAGGTCTTCTGAAAGAGAAGCCAGTGCTCTTAATCATTGAGCCACCTCTCCAGCCCCAGGAAACCCTCTTAACTGATGAGCTATCTTCCCCACCAGACCTTTTTAGTTTTGAGCCAGAGCCTCTGACTCGTTGTGCGGCTAGGCTGGTTGGTCCAAAGCCTCAGGGATTATGAGTCTCTGCCTCCCTGGCACTGGGATTACAAGCTCCTGATGGTTTTCCTTGGTTTTGTTTTGTTTTCTTTATTGGGCTCTGGGGAATTGAACTCAGGCCATCAAGCTTGTACAGCCAATTGAGCCATCCCCCATTTCTCTAAAGTGTTTCTTTACCACATGGGCTCTCTGGGCCACCTTTGTGCTTTAGATGCCTACCGGCAATAAACACTGATGGAAATGGCCCCAGACTCTGGTTCCACTCTAGACATTTAGGAACAAAGAAAGACTCCCACATGGGCAAAAGCATGCCAAAGCCCAGAGACAGTAAGTCAAAGAGGCCACAGAGCAGGCCAGTGGGGGCAGCAAAGGAGGGTAGAGTGAGCACAGCTCTGTTGAAGTGCACTTGACTAGCGTGACTGTGTCTTGAGTTTTATCCCGACACTACAAATAAACAAACAAACTCGGTCTTGAAGTCTAGATTTCAGACTTCAAAACCCAACATGGGGCTGGAGAGGTGGCTTAGTGCTTTACAGCTCTTGCCATTTCTTCAGCGCGGTTCCCAGCACCCTTCGAAGGTAGTTCGAAACTGCCTGTAACACCAGTTCCACAGGATCTGGTGCCCCCTCTGGCTTGTTCAAGCACATGCACACATGAGGTGCACATGCATGTGCTCAGGCATGCAGAGGTACATATTAAAAAAAACAAACAAACATAAGTTTAAGAGTTCTTGCTGTTTTCATGGTAGACCCAAGTTTAGCTTCCCACGCCAGAATCGGGTGGTTCACACCCATCTGTAACTCCAGTTCCAAAGGATCCAGTATCCTCTTCTGGCCTACTAAGGAGCCTGCATCTATGTGTACACACGCACATGCACATACATGTACACATTCATTAGGAAGATATGCTTCCTTGATCAGCTGAGTGGCCCTGACCAGGCATCCTACATGGGTAGCATGGGCACAGCCCTGAGGCAACAATCTGGAGGGAAACCAGTACTGGTGTAGAGGCTTCCTCTCCCATGCTCATCCTTGCTACCCACAGGTGCACAGGGCGGGGGGGGGGTCAATGCCTGGGCTGGAGAGCCCCTGACCCCATTTACTCTCTGAGCAACCTTAGCCAAGGTGCTTCCTTCTTTAGCCTCTCTTGACCTGCCTAGCGTGAGGGTGGCGGTGTATGACACCTACCTCCCAGGCTGCTTGAGCTGGCATTTGTCATTAGGTCTGTGAGGGGATAGTGTGAGGCACACAGGAAGCTGGAGCAAATGGTGGCCGTCATCACTCGAGGCTGGCTGTACCAGGATGAGTCGTGCTCCCCTCTGTGCCCTAGTCCTTCCAGAAGTCCAGAAAGAAGCTGAATCCCTAATGAATGTACCTCTCAGCCAAGCACGGCTGCCACCACATGGCTCCCCTAGTCAAGGGTCTGGCTGTAGTACATCTCTCCAGTAAAGCAGTTCTGTATGCTAGGGAAGAGGATGGCAGCAGCTACTGGCATTGATTTCCTGTTGGGACCACAGCCCAGGGCCAGCTGGGGACTATGGGAGCTCTGCTGAGGTGGGAGATGCTAGGCAAGACCAGAGCCTCAGAAAGAGGCAGGGCTGACACGTCCCAGGCTTGGTGCCCTGGAGCCTGGCCTAAACCGTCCAAGCTCTCCAGGATGTACTACCATCCCTGGTGGGGATCTCTTCACAGACAGGAGGCCAAGTCTCAGAGAAGTGTGCCCATATTTCATGATATTGGTATGACATAGGATTGACCACACAAGCATTCACAGAGCATCATTAATATTCACACACCTTGAGACAATCTATTTTATTTTATTATTAGTTTTTGAGACAAGGTTTCATGTATCCTAGGCTAACCTTGAACTCACTATTACAGCCAAGGATGAGTTTAAACTCTTGATCCTCCTGCCTCTACTTCCTGAATGCTGGGATTTTCTTTTACTTACAAGTTATTTTTATTTACTTATTATTTTTGAAACAGAGTTTCATTATGTAGGTCTGGCTGGCATCTTATCTATATATTTAATTTGTGTATTTTTGAGGCAGGGTTTTTTTTTTTTTTCCAGAGCTGGGGACCGAACCCAGGGCCTTGCGCTTCCTAGGTAAGCGCTCTACCACTGAGCTAAATCCCCAGCCCAGGGTTTTACTTTGTAACTCTGGCTGTCTGGATCTTGTTATATGGATTCCGCTGGCCTCAAACTCATGGGATATATCTGCCTCTGCCTCCCAGGTGTTGGGGTTAAAAGTGAAAGCCAGCACAATTGGCTGGTGTTTTATTTTTATACACAGGGTCTCATGTGTCTCAGACTGGCCTGCAGTTACCTGAGACCTTGAACTTCTGGTCCTCTGGACTCCACCTCCTGAGTGATAGGATTACAAACACAGGCCACCGTGTCAAGCTTGTGCAGTGCTGAGTGATCCCAGTACCTGTGCGTGCTAGGCAAGCATTTTACCCACTGAGCTACAACCCCATCCTGATATTAGAATCATACATGTGCACTACCGTCCCTGGTGGGGATCTCTTCACAGACAGGAGGCCAAGTCTTGGAGAAGTAGAGCCATGGACGCAAAGTCATTCAGAGTTCAAGTCCAGGTTGATCAGATTCCAAAACATTTGCCACGGTAGCGTTCTATCATTTCCCATTTAATGCTTGAGTGATTTTCTTGCTGGACCCAACTGTGAGGTGGTCATGGGTACCCAGGCAAGATTGTGTGTGTGTGTGTGTGTGTGTGTGTGTGTGTGTGTGTGTGCTTTTGTAGTCTATTTGTAGTCACTGTGTGGTGTGCTAACTCTTTTGGGTCTACTGACTACTGTCAGTAAGAATGGGCAGTCTGAGAGTTGGTTCTTCTCACAGGGCTTCTTAAACCTACTGTGGCCCAAATAATAAGTGATGTGCTGGTGGCCCATGCTAGCGATCTTAACAGTCTGGAGGACAAAGCAGGAGGACCTCAAGTATAAGACTAGCCTGGACTACATAATTCAGAGTCCTTGTCTCAGAACTCCATCTGGCCAACTGAGACCACATCACCTCACATGCTTTTCCCACAGGGGCAGTGCTAGTCTTTGCCAAAAAGAGCCCGTGGCTGACAGGTGATGGCACTCTAAACCTCTGTCTCACAGAAGGTAACCTCTGTGGACAGGCGTGGTCATCGCAGAGTATAGTGACAAAGCAAATGAGTCAGCCAGTGTGGGCCCCTGAAAGGCACCCTGGTCCTGGTTGAGGAGCTTTGAAACCCCAGCGACCCTGAAAGGGACGGTAGGTGTTTCACCTGACTCCTAGGAAACCAGACTGGTCACTAGCCTGCAGCCTTCCATAGATTTATAGCGATCAGTCACATAAGGGCAACACCCCAAGCCCCTCCACAGGTAGACGACATGGTGAGGTCACCATGCATACTCAAGACACATCTCCATTATAATGAGGTACCCAAAGGCCTGGAGGCTTAGCCAATCGACCACTCTTCCCTGCAAAAGGTATTTAATCTCAGGCCCACTCTGAGAAGTGGGGTACGGTTTTACTCATCCACTTATGCCATAACAATAAATGCCTTAGGACCAGGACTGCTTCTTTTCATTGGGATCCTCCGCCGTGGGGAGCCACAGAGAAGGCTTCACCTACAGAGCCACCATCTAATCTCCTGAAGAAAACCTCCCTGTGCTCCCAGCCGCAGCAGCCACCAAGCTCAAGCCTACCGCCATCAAGCCAAGGATTTTTCCCAGTGGGACCGGCTGGAGCTCTTCCTCCTCAGCCCGAGCTAGATCCAGCCCAAAGCGGGCCCCCACTCCATTCTCAGCTCTTCCAAGGCATCCCAGCCACGCCTGGATGCCCAAGAGTCTGAGAACCAGAAGGCCTGGCCTCCTTGCGGGCTCTGGGACCCCCGAGCCTGGCTCTGGCTGTGTCCTGCTCTGCGCTTCCCCGTCCCCGGAGCGGTGTCCTGAGGCTTCCCACGCCATCAGTGGTGGTGGTGGTGGGTTAAACACAGTCAACTTCCCGTGTCCTGCCTCCCCGAGCGGCCTGAGCCCTGTGGTGGAGCGAACGCGGTATCCCACCATTAATCCTACAACACTGGATTCAGTTATACTCCTACAAGCCAGCGGTATCCTTATTGTGTCCTTACAAGAGGCACAGAGACATGTGCATGGGTGGCCATGTCACATCAGGGGCAGAGGCAGGAATGCACAGATCCACAAACCTAAGCATGCCAAGGACCACTGACTGTGAACAGAAGCTAGAGGGGGCAGAAAGGGTGCCATGCAAACTCAAAGGCGGGGGCGGGGGGACTCCCATGACCTGCAGCTTCTGGGACTGAAGACAGTCTGTGTCTGTTGGTCAAGTCTCCAGTCAATATTACTTCATCATGGCTATCCTAGCACCCTAATTTACTGTCCCTAGGCTCTGCCTGACACAGAGCCCCTTGCCATAGGTGGCTCACTCTGGTGTTTGGCCTGAGACCTTCCCTTTCTTCTAGGAAAGGACCCCTGCTCCGTGGGAGCCCTTCCAGAGACCTGACTAGTTCCTGAGTGGGCACGTGACCCAAGCTTGGCCAATTGAAAGACCCCATCTTTTCTCACACACAGTGACTGGCTCAGGATAGCATCCAATGAGCTTCAACCTTAGAGTTACTGTCAGAACTGCTTATATGGGCTCTTTCCTCACTCCGAGGTGCCACTACAGCCTAAGAGAGCCTACGGAGTGAGTGGGCTCCATGCATGGCAGAAAGGAAGATGGAATGAGATATTCCTGGTCAGGTCCACAGGACCATTTTGAACCTGATGTCATATCCAGCTGTGGAAACTGAGGCAGTTATGGCAACCTCGGGCAGAATCATAGCAAGAGGACAAGGAGGACCGGGTTTCGGTGGGTCTCTTGGACACCCACTGTTTCCCCTTCTGAGACCTTCTCACATTTCTTTTGGAGAGTGTTGCTCCCTCGGGGTTCAGTTAGAGGACGGAATCCACCGCTCTCAGGCAGCCTGGACACAAAACAGGTCATCAAGAGTAGCAATAGGGGGTTGGGGATTTAGCTCAGTGGTAGAGCGCTCCCAGCTCCGAAAAAAGAAAGAAGGAGGAGGAGGAGGAGGAGGAGGAGGAGGAGGAGGAGGAGGAGGAGGAGGAGGAGGAGGAGGAGGAGGAGGAGGAGGAGGACAGTAGCAATAGTTTCTGATGTTTGGGTACACAGTCCCAGCACATCAGAACAACTCCCAGGACGTTCGGTAGAATTCTCGAGAATGAGACTATCTCCATGGTGGCTTCTTGGCAGTTTGGGCATCTGCTTGCAGCTGCTGATGGGTGTGCTGCTACAAGGAGGAGGAGAGCTGAAGGGCCTTGTGACTTGGCACAGTGACAGTCGGAGGCATTGACTGTAGTTGCTCCTGAAGGTGTCTCCTGGAGTTTCTAATTATATAAGGGGACATTTTTTCTTAAGGTAGTTCAGTGTGAACTTCTAACACTTATCTGAAATATAGGCTTGAGGGCCGTCAGAATTTTAGGTCCTGCTTTATTGCATCTGGTGTAAGCTCACCTGCCCCCTGCATCTTTGGTCAGTGTCTTTTCTCTGAAGACCCTCTTCAGACTTCAAATCTTGCCTAAAGCATGACTCACAACTCCTAGCAATCTTCCTTGATCTTTGTATGATTACTACTTCCTCTCATCGCTTTTCTGGCACCTTGTGGCTTCCAAAGTTCTGTATTGGACCCTTTGTGCCGCACGACCTGCCACAGCGCTCAGAACATTTATGTAGCTCTGCTGCCCTCTGGTGGCCATCAACAGAAACACATGGAAACACGTCCTGAATTCTAGCTCCTCCTCATATGGGAGGAGCAGGTTTTAGGCAGTGGCCACACTGGATGCCAGGTGTTTTTCCTTGCTAACTCGGGTAATTCTGCCCCAGCTCTTGAGACAATCCAAAGACTTCGGGTTTTTTGTTTGTTTGTTTTTCTTATCTGGTTAGCTTGTGTTGAGCTTGGAGTCCAGGACCTCAATCATGGTAAATGTGTTATATAGTTGAGTCTGTATCCAAGACCTGGAGCTTAGATTTTTAAGATAGATCCTCAAGACCTCTCAAGGGTCCCAGCATATTTTTGTCATGAAGGAAAGGGCAGCTCCTTTCTTAGAAAGGGACAGAAGTCTAGCTCAAGTTTCTGAGTTCATATATAACTTCTAAGTAAGACAGGATGTTTGAAGAGACAGTCTGCAGGACAACAGCAACCAGTATTGGAATTCTGGGACCAAGTCCTCCAATATTTTAGATCAACAAACCGAGGCCAAGAAGGGGAAATGGGCTGCATGGACCCCACGCCTAGTAAGTAGCATGAAGGGCTGGAAGAGACCACTCCTGGGTTCTGGAGGCTGACAACATTCCGCGCTACTTATGCATACCCTTCCCAGGGTATCTGGAAAGAAGAAGCCCGGTTCAGGCTCTGATTTCCGGCTCCTGCAGCTACTGGGATAATGTGAGGCAATGGGTTGGGGTTTAAGCCATGTAGTTTCTGGTTTTTAACTTGGTGGTCTGAACTGCAGAACTGCTGGACGGCCAGGCTGAGAGCCAGGACTGCTGGACTCTTTGAGGCTCTCCATCAGAACCTGTGTAGGAAGAGCCTGCAATGACTTGCTACCTTCCCGATTTCCTGCCCCATCCCTGGCCTATCCCATACTGCAGAGGGAAGGGCGTCCCATACTCACCCAGTCTGCAGTTCCCTCACCTTACTTTGGATTAGGTCCAATCCTCAGAGGACATTCTGTCCTTATAGCATGACCAGGACCCGGGAGAGGCCCGAACAGCACTGGGAACAGCACCAGGACCGGAATTCTCCAGCACTGAGATTGGCTGTCTTGTGTAGAAGGGGGCGTGGCTAGGTGGTTCCGCATCCATTATTGCGGGCCTATACCACAAGGTGTGGCTCAGATTTAGGGTGTTAAATCAGGAACAGATAAACCATTTAAACAACCCCATAACTCCTAAGGAAATAGAAGCAGTCATTAAAGGTCTGCCAACAAAAATGAGCCCAGGTCCAGACGGGTTCAGTGCAGAATTCTATCAGAACTTCATAGAAGACCTCTTTCCACTTCAAATGATCCAAGAAAAGAACTCGAATGCCATGCCTGGCTAGTGAGTTCTAGTTGAGTCTAGATGTAGTCAAGATGGCAACCAAGATGTCCATCGTGCATGGATTTGAAGATGTGTTGCTAACTCGGGTAATTCTGCCCCATCTCTTGAGGCATCACATGCACGTGTGGCTTCTCTGTCTGCTGCTTATACTCATGTAGAACTATACACCGCTGGGGCCGGCCGTCTTCTAGAGTACACAGAACTTGTCTTTAGTTGAGGTCTCTGTTGCTGAGATGAAATGCTATGACCAAAGTAACTGGGGAGGGAAGGTTTCAGCTCACATACTCAGAATTACAGCATACACTGAGGGAAGCCAAAGCAGGAACTCAAGTCAGGCAGGAACCTGGAGGCAGGAGCCGATGCAGAGGCCGTGGGGGATGTTATTTATGTATAAAGCTTGTTTATCATGGCTTGCTCAGTGTGCTTTCTTATAGAACCCAGAACCACCAGCCCAGGGGTGGTCCCATCTGGGTTCTCCCACATTGATTACTAATTAAGATGTCCTACAGCAGTGGTGGCCCCCCAATCATAAAATCATTTTTGTTGCTATTTCATAACTGTGATTTTGCCAGTGTTAGGAATCACAATGTAAAATCTGTTTTCTGGTGTTAGGTGACCCCTGTGAAAGAGTCATTGGACCTCCCTCCCAAGGAGCGGTGGCCCACAGGTTGAGAACCATTGCCCAGTAGGCGCGCCCGCTTACTGCTTGGTCTTATGGAGACATTTTCCTAATTGAAATTCCCTCCTCTTAGGAGACTGGAGCTCGTGTCAGGTTGGCATGAAACTACCCAGCACAAAGCCCACACAAACAAGATTTCTAACTCTCTCGGTTTTATACACTGCTTACCAGGGATCTTACAAGGGGTTGGGGATTTAGCTCAGTGGTAGAGCACTTGCCTAGCAAGCGCAAGGCCCTGGGTTCGGTCCCCAGCTCCGAAAAAAAGAAAAAGAAAAAGAAAAAAGAAAAAAAAAAAAAAAGCGTGTACCAGGGATCTTACAAAGTCCTGTAGTTTAGCAGTTTATACATAGGCAAGATTAATTTATGAGCCTATTCTATGTATATATATAGTTGGTATTCAGTTTGCTTTTATGAAGGGCGTATTGCCCAGCACTGTCCCTGCAGTCAAATACTGGGACGTTAAATAATAAAAAAAGGATCTTCTATTATGCTAGTGCCGGCTACTCTCTGGCCCCGGCAGTTTCGCTGCCTCTATGGCTAGCCCCACATACAGACCGCCAATCTCAAGACTTTTGTTGCAGACTCTGCTCACATTCCCAGCCAGCTCGGTAGACTCTCTGACCCAGAGCTCTTGAAATGTCTCCACCCGACCCGCTATGTTCCCTCTCACACCAGCCCCATGCATCCTCTGAAATCTTTATTCATTAGGGGAAGGTCCTTGCCACAAAACACCTTCCATCTCATGACCTCAGCCATGTTTGCTTTATCACAGCTAGGCTTATTGGCTTTTTCTTCATAGATGAGGACGTGGGTAGGGTTGTTGTAAATGCTGTTAGTTCTGATTGTGACCTGGCCAGCCCACCCCAGATAATCAGGGCAGAATCCTATGGGTTTTAGCACAATTACTGGATGATTATCCCTAAACTATTTTTCCATGCTAGACCGTCCATTTCCCAGCTGCACTCCCTAAGTTACTTGCTGTTTGATCCTCCCCACCCCTGGTTTTGTCTGCTCTGTCAGTCTGTTCTTGGGCAGCAATTCACTCGGCCACGTGCTCCTGGTCCTGTCTAATGAGACTTCCTGATCTTTGTCTTCTTCCTCCTCTTCTTGTGGTCCCTACCAGCCACCCTCAACCTGGCAACTGAAATCCCGTTGACCTCAAATCTCCTCAGTAATTGGCTGTTTTACTTAACCAATCAAAGAAGATTGGCGAGCAAAGTTTATATAACATCATTCGGTGTAATCCTGCTCTATCTAACCCAATGCAGTTCCACGGTCTTGGGGGAAGAACTGGACTATGGAGTTTGGGGAAGAACAGGAAGGGGTGGGACTTACATGACAATTGGGGACGAGCAGGAAGGGGTGGGACTTACATGACGAAACAAACGGGTCATCCAGGCTGGGGAAAGACTTTGTAGGGCAGCCACTTTTAGGGCACCATGGTCTGTCTGTAAGACCACTAAACTCATTGGTCCCACAGGGTGAACTTTGGCTTGTCACTGGGACTTTATGCAGAGAGGTAGACACTGGATAGTATCCCCACGAAGAAAAATTCTCCCAACAGATGACAGATACATTTGTTCATGTCATTAAAACAGGAAAGAACAAGAAAATGCTAAAAGAATGTGAATATTTTTAGGAAAGCAGGATCTGCACACGAAGATTAAGATGGCTTAATGTTTCTGGACTAGAAAGAAAACTAAAAGGCTTATGCAAGTTATGTTGGTATGAGTAAGTTATTTGGGGTATGTAAAAGGTAAGAGAGTTAGAGATAATATATAGGATATTAGACTTTCTATGTTCAAAGTCAAACACTGATGTGAAACTTAAATCAAGGGCCGTCTTGTAGATTGTTATTCTACGTTTGGTAACAGTTTTAAGTACTGACTTTTAAGAAACAAAATGTGTCTAACCAAGGCTTATTAACAATTAGATTTTTGTTCAACCTTTATCTAGATATTATGCAGTCGTACCACACTGAGGCAACTGACCTAAGTATTCAATACTGTGCTTTGAGGCTTGTTGGGATAACAACCTAACATATATTATATCAACTGCTGATGAATATGGGTTCCTGTATTTTTAGTTGTGGTTTGCTGTGCTGGCAGTGCCTAGGCTGGCAGGATATGTGGTATTGTCCTCTCTATAGCCCACAATACCTGCTTTCTGTATATAAATGTCTGTTGCTTCTCTCCTTCCTTCTCTGTGGTTATCATGTTAAAAAGCAAACTGTCCTGGGGGACCAAAGGCAACACTAACACCTGGACATCACAGTCCGGCTGCTGATTGGCCCAAAGTGAGTGAGCTGTGGAACAACCCCCACTATGCTAATAGCTTTTTTTGTATGAGAAAGGAGGGTGGCTTTGGATTAACAGTGGAGCTGGGGCAGAGGGAGGGAAGCAGAACAGGAGCAGGGCAGGGACTAGATGTCTAGGTGGGTGGCTGAGTGTAGCCCCAGGAAACCGGCTAACAGCCTTATGTTATACAGACCCCCCCCCCCCCCCCCCCCCCGCCATAGAGGCCTCTGCTAATGTGGGCAGAAGGATTAAAAGGACCATATTTTGTCTCTTGCCTTCTAAGGTCAGCTATCTCAGGGAACTGTGGGACATCTCTTAGGAGATCCTTTGTCTCTATTAAATCTGTTCTGTTGTGCAGGGAGACCATGGAGATCTCACTCCATGGCTGGGAGACCAGGGGTTTCCCTGGGTGGATTTTAACTAGCGTCCAGTCTGCAAACAGGTGAACAGAGAAAAGTTTCCCAAACTTCCAAGAAAAGCCACAGCCAAGCAAGGCCTTTTCCTTATACTCACAAAGATGGAAAACTGGTAATAGACATATTAGAGGAGGAGCTGGAGAGGCAGACCTCTGGCTGCTATTCCACAGGACATGGGTTCAATGGCAGCTCACAACTGTCTCTAACTCCAGTTCCAGGAAGATCTGATGCCCTCTTCTGGCCTCCTTGATACTAGTTACACACGTGGTATACAGACATACAGTATACCATATAATATAATAAAACAAAACAAAACACATAATAAAACAAAACCAAACCAAATAAAAAGAAACTAGAGGAGCCAGAGGCTCCTCCCAAAATCCAGAGACTGCCAAGGACCAGATCCTCAACTGGCCTTGACTGGGGTGTGTGTTTGTGAAATGGTTAATTCTGGTCACTTGCATGGTCTTAAACACCTGGCAGGAAAGTGTAAACAAGGATTAAATTATCAGAATGTTCCTAGGATGGTCCTTGGACATAGGGCTTAACTATAAGAGATGTTATTTAGACAAGTATTTCTCACTAGTGATTCCCTTTTTGATTTAAAAAAAAAAAATAGAGAACATTGTAACCTTGTCTCAATCCAATACAGTAGCCCTCACCTGCAGCCAAGGAGAGCAGGCACATCCTCTTAAAAAAAAACATTTAGCCAACTGTGGAAGATTGCTTCTCATGGCTGTGTAATTGCCCATGCTACCTGATTGGAGGAGGCTAGCAGATACCCTGATGTCAAATCACAGGTTATAGAGAAACTATTCAGGCATTGGCCATGGGGCATTACTGGGAATCTCGTAAGAGCCAGTGGGGTTATATTTTTCTTCTAGATTATCAATTAGATTCTTATATTTGGTTATGTCCTTAACAAGAATGGAATCCAAACTTTTTTCAGGTTTGCTCCTGTGTGTCAGCCCCCACCAGGAATAGCACCTGGGCAAGGGCATTGGCAATGGAACAGTTCAGCTAGCTTCTCTTGGGAAGTTTTTTAAAATCCCCTTTGCACAAGTCTGGAATAACAGAGGAACAGCTGATTGCATACTTACACTTGGATCTGTCAAACACAACCTATGGCATCCTAGGTGTAGAGAAGACATTATTCCTCTGACCTTGTCAGTCCTCACGGGCTCCGATACACATCCGGCCATTTACACCTGTGACATAGTTACATTTCACTGTGTTAAGCAAGACTGCATTAATCACCATGTTGAGGACTCATCCTCATTGATTTTTGTTTCAATATTCTTCATGAGGTTGCAATAGAAAATGTCCCAATGGCCAATTTCTGAACTTAAACTAGCTAAAGGGATGTTTCTTAAACTTTTGGACCTTTCCATGATCTACACTTTGTAGGGAACAACAGTGTTAAAAGAAATAATCGACTCACTGACCACCATGACAGAGCCTGCCAAAGGATTCTTTGCATGGTTTCTTTGACCATTCTCCTTCTCTGATAAGGCAGAATTGCTCCAACTGTATTTCTGACAATCATCAATAGGAATGACAGCTATCCGAATAGCCACCCTTACCTATTTACAGATGTCACCTCACCCATACAGTGTGCTCCAAGGACACACACTTTTGTCATATACTGTTTCTATCATGTCCTCTTAAGTTGACCCCCTCAGAGACAATATTTCCCCTTCCTACATCAACCCCTTAGTCAGCTTGAAGCAGTCTGAGTGGTCTGATCTCCAAAGCCCCAACAGCAGTTAGCGTGACCTCTGAGAGGGGGCAATGAGGGACTAGGAGGCATAAAGATCCTTAGGTGCAAAGAGAGAGATAGGGAATGTGCCAGAATCAGATAAATAGTGAACAACTTCTTCATAACCTGACAAAGACCTGGCAGGCTTTCTCTCTCATCAGCAGGACCTTCCTCTTTGGAAAACCATTCCTGACTGTTTAACTGTCTAACCGAAGCTATGGGCCTATCAGCTCCCCTTTCTTTGTCTAAGTTGACCAATCCAAGATTAGGAGAAGAGCCCTGCCCTATACCACAACGAACACATACTTATCTGAAGCCATGGACTCTGCAGCTCCCTGTTCGTTGTTTGAGCCAATCCAGATTAGGACTCATTCCAGGCCAACAACAACATTTAAAGCCCCCAACCCTCCAGGGGAAAAAGTAAATAGCAGTCCTTTCTTTGCTCTGAAGGGAAACTTTCTCTGTGTGTGCTTTGCTTTCTCTCTGTCTCTCTCTGTGTCTCTCTGTCTCTGTCTCTGTTTCTGTGTCTCTCTGTCTCTATGTCTCTCTGTCTCTATCTCTCTGTGTCTGTCTCTCTGTCTCTGTCTCTGTCTTTCTCTCTCTCTCTCTCTGAATGTGTGTATGTGCACATGAGTGCATGGATTTCCCTGGAGCGTGAGTTGTGGACTGAACAAATACCAGATTCTTGGCCTTTCTGGTATGAGACAGTCTTTGGTATGAGATTATCTGGACAGCATCCTATAAGCCAACCTAATTCCCTTTAATATATATATTTATATATATTCATATATATTCCCTTTAATATATATTCATATACATTCCTTCTGATATATTCATATATATTCCCTTTGATATATTCATATATCCACATATAATACAATATATTTATATTAATATGCTAATAAAATTATCAATTAACTATGAAACATTAATAATTAATATGAAACTAACAATTCAGTAATTAATTTAATTATAAATAATAAATAATAATATATAATTATATATACTCATTCATTCTATTAGCTCTATTTGCTTAGAGAACTCTGGTTGATACAGTAGAGAACTTGTAAGCATATGAAAAAATATGTGTCTATGAGAGTCTTCACTTGTATGTGTGAACTGTGTGCCTGTGTGAGTACTCTCTCTCTCTATATATATATCCATACATGCACATATGCTCATGTGATTGCACATGTAGCTTATTGCCCTATATAAGAAAAAAGGTTACTTATACCTGTTGTGAATTTGTATGTGTGCTCATCTGTACTTACATGTACATTTTTGTGTATATCCATTTGAAGACAATTTCTCTTAAGTCTATCTTAATTTTCTTTTATATATTTAAGTCCAAGGTACTGTAGTATTGGGGTGTAACTTAGTAGGTTTATGACTAGCTCATGGTGTCTTAAATTCTGTTCTCAGAACTACAAATATAAAAGGGCTAACGAAAAACCTTTTTATCCCTTGTTTTAGATAGGGTTTCATTGCTGTGAAGAGACACTATGGCCAAGGCAAATAAAGGACAACATTTAATTGGGGCTGGCTTATAGTTTCAGAGTTTCAGTCCACCATCATCATGGCAGGAAGCTTGGCAGTGTTGAGGCAGACATGGCACTGGAGGAACCAAGAGTTCTGTATCCTGATCCAAAGGCAGGCAGAAGGAAACTTCTTCAGGCAGCCAGGAGGAAGGTCTCTATAACACTAGGCAGAGCTTGGACATAGGACCTCAAAGCCTGCCTACACAATGACACACTTCTTCCCACAAGGCCACACCTATTCCAACAAGGCCACACCTCCTAGTAGTGCCACTTCCCGTGGGCCAAGCATATTCAAACCACCAAATTCCACTTCCTGGCTCCCAGAGGCTTGTATAAATATATGAGTCTAGGGGGCCCATACCTACCCATAGCATAATAAAAAATACATTTAGTCCAGGTTCAAAGTCCCCATAGTCTATAACACTCTCAAAACTGTTAAAAATCCAAAGTTCAAAGTCTCTTCTGAGATTCATGCAGTCTTTTAACCATATTCCCCTATAGAATCAAAATAAAAAAGCAGATCAGATACTTCAACATATGATGGCACAGTATATACATTACCATTCCAAAACATCACAGTGAGGAAATACTGGATCAAAGCAAGACCAAAAGTCACCTGGGCAAACTCCAAACTCTGCATCTTTACGTCTGATGTCCAACTCCTTTCTGCTTTGTTAACTGCAACACAATTCTTTCTCTTGATCTTGTTCCACTCCCCGTCAGCAGCTTTCCTTGGCAGGTAACCCATGGCATCTCTAACATCTTGGGGGTCTCCAAGGCAACTTCAATTTCACAGCTTCTTGTTCGGATGTCTGGGATCCACACATGATTGTGGGCTCCTCCAAAGGTCGCTTCTCCAGCTCTGTCCTCTGTAGCACTCTGGTTGACTCCACTTCACTGTTGCTGCTGCTCTTGGTGGTCATCCCATGGTACTGGCATCTCTAATGTGCTGGGGTCTTCTGCTGCAATTAGACTTTACCATGGTGCGAAGCTTCAACTTCTTCACATGACCCCTTCAGTCTTGGACTGTCAAGTGCAATGAAGGCTGTGCCTTTACCAATGGCTTTCCCTGGTCTCTCACAGTGCCTAGCCTCAGCTACTCTCCGTGACTCCTTTATGCCTTCGAAACCAATACCAACTGTGTGATTCTTATACATCACTAGGTCTAGCTGTAGCATGAGGTACCATCTGGGCTCTCTGGAATACAGCTTCTTTGTCCTCTCAGAAAACACTTCCCAGAAGATTTCACCTCAGCGATATTGGTCTCTTCTTAATCACTGCCAATTTCTTAGCTCCAGCTAGCCAGCATTAACTGTCCCAGTAGTCCTTTCTATTTTTGACACATAAGCCAGAGCCACATGGCCAAAGCTGCTGAGTTTAGTTGCTTGCTGGGGCTGGAACATGGCCCCTTTGTTCAATGACATCTTTACCAGCTTTCTGTTTTTAATTGTTTTCTTTACTACCTCATCTTGGCTGCCATGAAATTTGCTCTGTAGAGGGATCTGCTTGCTTCTGTCTCCTGGGATTAAAGGCATGTACCACCAGGCCTGGACCTAAACTTTTCTTTAATTCCCTTTCACAAGATCTTTTAAAATTCTGAATTGTAGTTCCTTCCAAATATAGTCAAGTTGACAATGGAGAGTAGCCTTCACAATCTATCTGTTGTCAATTTGGCACACAACCATATTTCTTTATGTCCAATTGAAAACATTAACCAGATTATGATGCTGAACATGATGTAACTATCCCTCATTCAATTGCAAATGCCTAAACAATAAACTTAGCTGGGTGGGATTTTGACCCAAGGTCACCATTCCCTTAATGCTTTAATATCCTTGAACACAGGATTTAGCTACATTGTACTTCTAGGTGCCCATTTACTCTTTTTTTTTTGTTGTTGTTTTTGTTTCTTTTTTATGGTGAAACAATATATATTTAGAATTAGCCATCTGGACTCAGTTTAGAGGATCCCAATCTTTTTGGCAACATCTGGAGCATTATATTTAGTAGCCAAGAGGACATACATCTTCTTTCTGTCGGACCTTATCAAGGCCACATCAACGTCTTAGAGTTTCTTCACAGCCCATTTGATCTGGTGCTTGTTGGCCTTGACACCACAGTGAACACAAGGATTATCTTCCACCTTCTTCACGGATGACTCACTGGTGAGGGGGAGTTTGCTGAGGGCATAGTGGTCAAGCTTGTTTTTCCTGGGTGTACTCTTTTGAGGATATTTGGGCTGCCTCCAGAGCCTCATGGTTCTGGACCATCAGAAGGCTGGTGATGTGCGGATCTTTTCCTTTTTGTGGCTGTGGATGCCTTGGCTTTCGCTTTGGCTTTGGGAGGGACAGGAGCTTCCTTCTTTGCTTTTGGTGCCATCTTGGTGAAAAGGTCCCTTCACTCTTTGAACCACACATTTTGTATTTTTTCTTTCTAAGCTTGGTATGCTTGATCAAAACACTCCTCATAAGAGTAAACATAGCACAGAGTCTAAACCTGGTTGATTTGAGACTTCCTTTGTCAATTCAAATTATTCTGATGAATCAGTTCACCTTAGCCTTAGGCAGACTCTTTGGACAAGGGCAAAGAACAGCCACATTCTTCTCCAAAATATTACAATACAATCTCTAGGTCACATACTAAAATTATTCTTCTCTGAAACATCTGTGACTAGGCCCCCACAGTTCAAATCACCCTCAGCTCCACTGTCTTCCATGCTTGTAATAGTATGGCCCACTAAGTCCCATGTAAAGCATCCACTGCTTTCCAAAGTCCCCAAATCAAACAAAAACATGGTCAGGCCTATCATAGCAATACCACACTCCTGGTACCAACTTTTGTCTTAGGGTTTTGTTATTATGAAGATACACCATGATCATGGTAATTTTTTTATAAGAAAAACATTTAACTGGGGCTGGCTTAGAGTTCAGAGGTTTAGTCCATTATCATCATGGTGGGAAAGCTGACTGCATGAAGGCAGACATGGTACCGGAGAGGTAGCTGAGAGTTCTTCACCATGATTCACAGGCATAGAATGAAGACACACTGGCTAGACTATAGCTTATGAAACCTCAAAGCCCTCTTCCATAGTGACATACTTTCTGCAACAAGACCGTACTTCCTAATAGCCCCACCCACTAAGGGTCAAACATTCACATACGTGAGTCTGTTTCCAATTCAAACCACCATACATGCCTCCATGAAGCACTTAGCTACCACATACTTTTACACACTCATGCATACTAATGCCCACACTCACAGTCTTACACACTTGCACATAATAACACACAGAGCCACAAGCTTGCACACAGCATGCTCAGAAACATATCTGCATTCACTTTTACCTGTATTTGCTACATTCACCCATGCTAAAATAACCACATTAACTCAATTATACATACATGTTGTCATGATCACATACTTTCATACACGTTTGAGTACTTTGCACACTCATACATCTACATATTCATATGTGCTAACACAGTAAAAATGTCAGACCCCCCACACACCAGAAAGTAGTGGAAGGCTCCACAGAGAAAGCCTGTCTCAAAAAACAAACAACTCCCAAAACAAAACTAAAAAACCAAAAGCCAAATATCGAACCAAGAAACAACAACAACAACAAAAACCAAACCAAAACAAAAACTCAGACTCCCATTCACACAGATTCACATCTGTACACTCTTCCTTCCATTATGCACTCTTACACACTCATGCAAGCATATTCTTGATCATTTTCGTTTCACACATGCACAGAGAAACACACACACATTGACATTGACTCATCCACATACGATCTCAATAATGAACTCACAGTTCCTCACATAATCATAATTTTTCAGTCTTATACACTCATATGCACCTTCATACTCATACTTTTGCACACCCATACACAAGCAGATCTACAAATACACATTAATACAAAGTAATACATGGGTGTAGCACAAACATACAGACTCAGTCACCCAAGTTCATATATGACCAAACACTCATGTACATTTACAAACATTAACCTAGCTCTAACACTAATCCTAATCCAAAACCAGACTAGCCCAAACCCTAAAGTTAACTAAAAAACAACCCTAACTCTAACTCTAAACCTTGTTCTAGCCCTATCCACAACAAAATCTTTATCTCTAAATGAAGACCTAAGCCAAACATGTACCTAGCTCTAACCCTAAGTCTGTTTCCTCAAGTCCAACCATAACTATAATGCTAACTTTAACTCTAACTCTGTCCTTATTACTACTTTTACCCCTAACTCTAACAAGGACCCACAACTAAATCTAACTATAACTATAGACATAACTTTTCTCATAAAAATCATAATCCTCCCATTAATCACTTGATAAGCATAACTAACAGTATTTCTAAGCTTATAGCATAGCCCTAACCCTAGCCATAGCCTTGACCCTGAACTAAATATTACACTAAGAAAGATACCAATTCTATTCCTAATCATAACCTTTACCCTAACCCTAAATCTAATTCTATTTCTAAGACTTCCCTTAATCATATTTCTAAAAATAGCTTGTGGCTAACTGTAACTCTTTTTCTAACCAAACCCTAAACATAATACAAGCACCAAACCTAATTCTAACACTAACTCTAAAATTTTCAAACCTAACCACAACCCTAACTTTAAGCTTAACTCCATTTCTAACCATAATTCTAACCTTAACTCTATCACAAACACCTGCAAACTAGTCCCAAGCACCCCCTAACTCAAATCCTAAACCTGAAACTAGACTAATGCTCAAGCCAGCCCTAACCTAATTCCTAGCCCTAGACTCATGCCCCCCACCCTAACACTGCTGTAGTCCTCACACTAACCCTATTCCTAATACTGAACATACCCCTAGTCCTAAACTGAACTGCAATTCTAATCCTTACCACTGTCAGCTATAACCCTCACTCTAACCCAGCCCTAACAGTAGATTAGTCCGAACCTAAACCCTGACTCCATTCCTAACAGTTTTTATGTGTAGGTGGTAATCAATATGAAGTTCAAAGATTTTGAGATCAAGGCCCCATGCTCGTTGTAAGGCAGGGCCAATGAACTCAAAGCTCACGTGCACAGAAAGTGGGAGGGGGATGAACTCCATCTGCAGAATGAAACTTACAGACTTGGTTTTGCTCCTGGGGTTTAGGATGGGACAAAGGACCAAATACATGCTAGATAATACATGTTCTGTCCATGAACTACATCCCAGAGCTTTTGTGAGCGCTTTCAAATGAGCCGTTTGCCTTAGGGGAGGATGTTTAGCATCCCATTTTCAAAACACATGTAGACGAAGAGGGTGGTTTGATTATGCTTTGCCCATGGGAATTGGCACTACTGGAAGGTGTGGCCTTGTTGGAATAGGTGTCACCTTGTTGGAGGAAGTGTGTCACTGTTTAGTCAGGCTTTGAGGTCCTATGCTCAGACTCTACCTAGTGCAGAAGAGACCTTCCTCCTGGGTGTCTGCAGAAGATGGTCTCCTTCTGCCTGCTTTCAGATCAAGATGTAGAACTCTCAGTTCTTTCTCCAGCATCATGTCTGCCTATATGCCATCATGCTTCCTGCCATGATGGTGATGGACTGAACCTCTGAAACTGTAAGCCAGCCCCAATTAAATGTTGTCCTTTATAAGAGTTATGAGTTACCTTGGTCTTAGTGTCTCTTCCCAGTAATGAAACCCAAACAAAGACACTGGCATTGCTAAATTCTTACTGTACTGACCTGTGAGTGTGAACACAAGGATCCCCTGTGTAGCTTGTCCATAGCACTGAACAAATGGAAAAGCCAAATGTCCTCAAACAAGGTGACAGTAAACTGGCACAACCAGAATGGAATGCTGTAGAGCAGTGCTTCTCAACCTGTGGGTCACAACCCTTCAGGGCCAAATGGCCCTTTCACAGGGGTCACATATCAGATGGCCTGCATATCAGATATGTACACTATGATTCATAACAGTGGCAAAATTATAGCTATGAAATTAGCAATAAACTAAAATAACTTAAATAAAATAAAAATGCAGTTGGGGGTCGCCATAACATGAGAAGCTATATTAAAGGGTCTTAGCATTAGGAAGGTTGAGAACCGCTGCTGTAGAGGAATCAATGAGCCAAAGGCAGGACCTTATCTCCTGGTATGCCCATCCCACCACCTCCTTGATTCCATTGGTACAGATTTGAGTATTTACTACACCCCAAAAACCGTTCTAGGCGCAGGGAGGGAGAAAGGTCAAATGCCAACATCTCTGAAAAAAATCCCTGTAAAACGTGAGTGAGCATACTTATGCAGATATCCCTTCAGACTGTACACTGAGGGGAATACCCAGGGGCAGCAGAAAGCCGGTATAGGAAGGCTTGTTGTATCAAGAAGGAACATAGAAGGGTAGTATGGCCTGAGTGAAGGAGGAAGGAGTAAAACTGGAGGAAACAGATCCTGTGGTGCTCTATGGCTCAGATGGCATGCATATGTGGCCTGTGTGGTCCTTTACCACAGACTCCACCGCTCACTGCCTTGAGCTTCCCATATAGGTTAGGCAAACTGGTGCACACAGGGAGACACCAGCCCTGTCATCTTCAGTAACACGGGACCCTTATTTTAGATGTTGCCCATGGGGAGGACAAATGAACAAGTGAGTGAGAAGGTGGAATTTGGGCACAGCCATAACCTGAACTACGCTGCTGTAAAAGTGAGATTCTAAAGTGAGCCAGCAGAGGGTACTATTGGACTTCGGCTCAAACCCGGGCTGAAGTAAAAAGCAACCTATTTGCCTAGATATTTGTCTTCTGAAATTGACAAATAGCCCTTTTGTTAAGATGAGAAAAATTGAGAGATGGTTTGGAATGGTGGGAATGAAGACTGTCTCATGTGTGCCGACGTATCATTCCTCTGCTATGTGCATCTAGCTGGAATCTAAGTGTCTCAGCAGCAGGAGGCTGACAGGAAAGCAGGCTGATCTGTTCTCGGTGGGATCAAAGAATATAGTCAGAGCTGAGAGGTAAGGGTGTGGATCTTCAGGGATGCCTATATGCTTAGAAACGGGTCTACAGCCAGACCCTGAACCGTGTCTGTCCTTAGAAGATAAGCAGAGTCAGGCCTTGGATGGGAGAAAGCAGAAGAGGAAGGCACACAATGCAGGAGAGAGCAGCCACTGAGGAGGACCCACCCAACATAGAACTGAGCGGGGAAGAGGGTGTAGGGTGACCACAAGTCAGCGAGGGAAATCACGGAGTCTTCAACCTGGACAAGACTGAGCTCAGTAGCCTTGAGGGGCAGGCACATTGACAGTTTCAGAGTCAGGAAGGATCAGTTTCTGGACTTTATGAAGTGTTGGGATTTTTTTTTCAGGAAGCAGAAGAATAAGGTTGAGGCATAGCATGCCAAGAGTCTGAACTTCGAGACAATGAAACCTCGCTGCATGTTGGCATTCAGGAGGGTCTAGCCACAGAGAGAAGACACCCAGGCTAGACATGGTGTGTCAAGGGTTGGCTGCAGAGTCTAGATGCTGGGGAAGTCCACATGGTGGAGAAGGTTGGACAGCAAAGATTAGTAATGGTGCTAAAAAAAAAAAAAGAAGCCCATGGGTATCCACTGTGATGGGGGAGAGGAATAGGGGTCATCTGATGTAGCACTATCAAGTACAAATGGATAGCCAAGGAGCAGGTTGGGGTGCTGGATAAAAAGTGAGTAAGAGAAAGTATTAGGGGTGGATGGGTAAGGTTTAACTGACAAATATGATCTCCACTTGAAGGCTGTCCAGTTAGCATATAACACCCAAGGAAGACCAGAGGCTGAGGAATATATCCAGGTGGGTTGGCAATCAATCTAAATTTGACAAGGAAATGCACCAATGTGCCTAAGACAGGGGCACAACTATAATTTGATCCATCAAAGACTCTCTGTCAGAAATTCCCTTCAAAGAGAAGACGAAAATGGAATCTCTGGCACCGAGTGAGCAGTGGTGCCTGAGATGGGCGTCCTTCAACATACTCTCTTGATTTTTCTCCAGTCATGGTGGAACACACAGAAATGGCTAACTGGACATCTTAGAATTTGGCTAGATAAAGAAGATATCAAATTGCAGCAATGGTCCCAAAGGCTAAGTTGGTTAATAGGGAACAAGGAGCTAGGGAAGTATAGAATGAAACTGGTGCCTTGGTCATAGCCCTACGATGGGCCCCCAACCTACAGCCAAGTGTCTGACTTAGGTGTCACTAGGAGAGCTGATGAGGGCCTAAATCAAGGGTAAATTTTTCTATGAGGAGGCATGGGTTAGAAATGGGGATACCTGAACAAAACACCAATGGCTTATGCTCTAAGATCAAGAATCGACAAATGGATTCTCATAAAACTGCAAAGATTCTGTAAGGCAAAGGACACTGTGGTTAGGACAAAACGGCAACCAACAGATTGGGAAAAGATCTTTACCAATCCTACAACAGATAGAGGGCTTATATCCAAAATATACAAAGAACTCAAGAAGTTAGACCGCAGGGAGTCAAATAACCCTATTAAAAAATGGGGTTCAGAGCTAAACAAAGAATTCACAGCTGAGGAATGCCGAATGGCTGAGAAACACCTAAAGGAATGGTCAACATCTTTAGTCATAAGGGAAATGCAAATCAAAACAACCCTGAGATTTCACCTCACACCAGTGAGAATGGCTAAGATCAAAAACTCAGGTGATAACAAATGCTGGCGAGGATGTGGAGAAAGAGGAACACTCCTCCATTGTTGGTTGGATTGCAGACTGGTAAAACCATTCTGGAAATCAGTCTGGAGGTTCCTCAGAAAATTGGACATTGAACTACCTGAGGATCCAGCTATACCTCTCTTGGGCATATACCCACAAGGTGCCCCAACATATAAAAAAGACACGTGCTCCACTATGTTCATAGCAGCCTTATTTATAATAGCCAGAAGTTGGAAAGAACCCAGATGCCCTTCAACAGAGGAATGGATACAGAAAATGTGGTACATCTACACAATGGAATATTACTCAGCTATCAAAAACAATGCCTTTATGAAATTCATAGACAAATGGTTGGAACTGGAAAATATCATTCTGAGTGAGGTAACCCAATCACAGAAAAACACACATGGTATGTACTCATTGATAAGTGGCTATTAGCCCAAATGCTTGAATTACCCTAGATGAATAGAACACATGAAACTCAAGACGGATGATCAAAATGTGAATGCTTCACTACTTCTTTAAAAGGGGGAAGAAGAATACCCTTGGCAGGGAATAGAGAAGCAAAGATTAAAACAGAGACAGAAGGAACACCCATTCAGAGCCTGCCCCACATGTGGCCCACACATATACAACTACCCAATTAGACAAGATGGATGAAGCAAAGAAGTTCAGGCCGACAGGAGCCGGATGTAGATCTCTCCTGAGAGACACAGCCAGAATACAGCAAATACAGAGGCGAATGCCAGCAGCAAACCACTGAACTGAGAATAGGACCCCGGTTGAAGGAATCAGAGAAAGAACTGGAAGATCTTGAAGGGGCTCGAGACCCCATGTGTACAACAATGCCAAGCAACTAGAGCTTCCAGGGACTAAGCCACTACCTGAAGACTATACATGGACTGACCCTGGACTCTGACCTCATAGGTAGCAATGAATATCCTAGTAAGATCACCAGTGTAAGGGGAAGGCCTTGGTCCTGCTAAGACTGAACCCCCAGTGAACGTGATTGTTGGGGGGAGGGCAGCAATGGGGGGAGGGCGGGGAGGGGAACACCCATAAAGAAGGGGAGGGGGAGGGACTAGGGGGATGTTTGCCCGGAAACTGTGAAAGGGAATAACATTCGAAATGTAAATAAGAAATACTCAAGTTAATAAAAAAAAAAAAAAGAAATGGGGATATCCTCAAAGGCGAGAATGGGGACAGAGATAGAGTGGAAAATTCTCTAAAGAGTCAGGCATCCCCTCATTTTGAGAAGCTCCTTGGACAACAGAACTTTAGAAATCACGAGAGAGAATGGCCTGTTTCTTTCTTTTGTTTTACAGCCTGTGAATGACTCAAATGTTTCCCAAGTCTCACCAGCAGTTCTGATCATAAATGTGCATATTCTTAGAGACTGTGCCCAGATTCAGGGGAGGCTCTCCCTATCCTCCCTAGTATGGTGCTTACAGTTCACAGCACATGGCATGGTGGGGTTCTTGACCAGCCAGAGGTCAGTAATTGCTCAGAGTTGGACAGCATAGAGTAGGATCTGGATCTAGGTTTCATGAGTCTACTCATGATGCCTTGTTTCCTGTTGTCACATGTTAACTACACACTTCTCCACAATGAACTTTCATTACTCCCCATACCCTGTGTTTGTACCACCAATTATCCTCCTCCTCTTCTTCCTCTTCATTTTCCTCCTCTTCCTTTCCCTCCTCCTCCTTTGTTTTTTTTTGAGACAAGGTTTCTCTGTGTAGCCCTGACTATCCTAGAACTTGCTCTGTAGACCAGGCTGATTTCTAACTCAGAGATCCACCTGCCTCTGCCTCCCGAGTGCTGGGATCTGAGGTGTGCACCATTACTACCACTAGCTTATATTTACTTCTGAAGTCTTCACTTCCTCTTCTTCTGAATTGTTGGCTTTTTTAAATAGAATGTTACATCCCATTCTGCCTTTTATTGTTGTTGTTGATACTCTTTGCTAGTATCCTAAACGACCATTTCTGTGACTTTTAATAGAAACTTAGTTTAAACTATGTTTAAGTAGTCTTTTAAAACTTAATCAGCCAAGTTACAAAGACAGCAAACATTCATCATTCTCCCCACCCCCACCCTACCCCATCTCATTCTCAAGGCAGTTTTGCTGGGTCATGTGGCCTCTTTCTAGATTCCTCTGGTGTGTTCCCTACAGGCCTCCTAAATCTTTGTTTCCATTTTAATAGAAGCTGGAACACTCTTTACTCTAGCCAGAGCTTTTGAAAAACTACTTAATGGGTCTCAAGACCTCCATCCATCTCATTAAACTACCACTCTAGGGGTCTTGGATAAGGATGATCATCTGGGGGAACCACTGAGTTCATTTCATGGGCAAGACAAAGAGTTATACGTCTTGGAAACAAGACTCATGCAGGGAAATAAAAGCCAATGGAAAACTGGAGTGACAGGTGAAGAGAGGGGGTCACAGATGCTGACTGTGAATGTGGCTTCCATCCAAGAGTGGAGGTGACAGTCAGAGATCAAGGGGGCTGCAGATGCTGAGACTAGAGAGAGTGTCAGCTGTGTGTGTGTGTGTGTGTGTGTGTGTGTGTGTATGTGTGTATGTGTGTGTGTGTGTTAAAAAAATAGCAAACTTTATTAGACTAGACAAACAGCTCCCATGAAGGGGAATGGGAGGGGCCCCAGAAATGGAGTACACGCCAGATCTCTGGATCGGACTTTGTATGGGCTCCTTGGGCTTTTGCCCTTTCTTTGTCCCTCATTGTTCATGCTCTGTGGCTAATAGCAACTTGTAATACTTGCAACCCGTAAAGCTTACAATGTCCTGAGGAGTGTGTGTATAAAGAAACAATCCCAAGAGCAAGGAGAAGCTCCTCTTAAAGGGCCAAATGTGTTTTCTACGTCAGCCTGATTTCCATTGACCATGCGTCATGCCTCTCTCAAAGATCAGTACCGACTATGGTCAGGGATGGAGGCAATGACTTCTGGATACTTACTGATGAGATAGACAGAGGAGGACCCTTAAGGGTGGGTCTCTACGGATGATCCAGAGGGATATGGTAGCTCTCAGTTACCTGTATAGATCTGGAGTGCAGGACAGCCATTCGATGACAGTGTGTTAAATGGTTGGGGTACTTTTCATGACATAAAGAACGAAACTATAAGAATAATCATAACCCCTAGTGAGACTGAGTAACAGCTGGGGAAGATGTGCTCTTACTAGAGAATGGGCAATAAAACCATGCAACACCCCCCACCCCCTGCAGGCAGCAAGGCTAATGGTTTCTTTGCTGCTTTTGTCTGTGCAAGGTATGCACCATGGAGAAGGCCACTGGTTTGATTCAAAACCTTAAGAAGCCTCCCACTCGTCAATTCAAGTTCAGAGGTCAACCACTGTGCGTTTTAGATCTTCACCTCATGGGAAACATTAAGAGACAAGGTTAATGAAGAGAACTCTTCAATGCCATGAATAGTGTCTTGTTCAGTGGTGAGGTGTGTTGTGCAAAAGGATGGACCATACACCAGAGCCCTGTAGGGTAGAGGGAGTTCTTACACATTTCTCAACAGAGATCAGTGAGTGGACATGTTGTTAGTCATTCTCACCCAGCACTAGACACTTTATATTAGAAATGGGCACCAGAGGCCATGTCTAGATGAAAAGTCAGGGTTCGATTCTTTTGGGGGTAGAAGTCAGAGGCTATTCTCTAAGTTACAGTCTAAGAGGGAGATATAATTCCACTGGGTTTGTTTTGTAGGATTGCACAGAGTAGCCCATGGATACAATACAGGTATTCAGGACAAATGTACCCTGTGAGTTTGATGACTGGGAACTTACTCTCACTCACCTGGGGGACATCAGCATAGAGTACAGCGTGTCATACTATGGTTATAAGAGGTTAGTTTACAAAAGTACAATAACTGGGAAAGAGATTAGCAATCTCTGACAGGACTCACCTCCATATTCAGGACCATTCTGGTCCTGTTTAAATTAAAATGGTTAGCAGATCTGTTGAACCTGGGTGTAGGCTCTCTCCCAAGTAATGGTGGAGGCATTTTCTTGGAAAAATCCATTCTGTGTTTGCTATTCATTCTTCTAATCCTGCATTTTTTTTTTTCGGAGCTGGGGACCGAACCCAGGGCCTTGCGCTTGCTAGGCAAGCGCTCTACCACTGAGCTAAATCCCCAGCCCCCTAATCCTGCATTTTATTTCACTGAAACAGTTTAGCCTTTTCCCTCCTCCTAAAACAAACAACCCCACCAACTTTATGTTCTGCTCCAGAGATGAAGGCATTTTCTAACAATCTCTTTTTTTATTTTACTTTTATTTTATGTACATTGGTGGTATGGATGAATATATGTATGTGTGAAAGTGTCAGAAGGGTGCTGGGAATTGAACTCAGGTCCTCTGGAAGAGCAGCCAGTGCTCTTAACTGCCAAGCCATCTCTCCAGTCCCATGATCTCTCTCTTTTCTGAAGTGGCTCATTCTATTTTCCCTGCAATCACTAGGCCTGAACCAATTCTATTATGAGGCTAAAACCATTGGGGACACTGGCATTCCATTTCTCTGGACCATGTCTGAGGTAGCCACCAGAGAAGTAGTCTTCTAGAATATAATGGCTTGAGCATAGTCAGGGCAAAAGTGATAGACCCACAATCTGGAAATACCCAACTAGAGTATAAGGGTAGTAGGTATTACTCCAAGGCAAGCAAAAGTCCCAGCCTATGAGGTGAGATTAGTCCTAGAAGGCTTTACTTTATGGATTTACTGGGTTTTGCTCAATACAGCCAAAAAGGTAATTTAATTGTGAGAGGTGAGTTGGCCCACCAGGTTGTTCCAGGAATCATGACAGCTACTTTGAAGGCCTTCCCAGTATAGACTCAGGAGGGGGCTCTCCCTGAGGACTTTAATGAGGAACAGATCTCAAGAATAAACTGGGAGAGGCCTCAGCACTCTTCCCTCAGAGGCTCTTTCCAAACTGAGAGGATTTAGAACCTGGCCAGATAGCTGGGTAGTCTTGGGGTCATGCATCAGGTCTCTCAAAAGGAAAATCTTGTCATACACAAAACTTAATGGCCCCGGGGTACTCCTTAATGGCACCAGGGGGCTAGGGCCTCCTGCATCAGTTTAGTAACTCTGCTTCTTGTCTCTACCTTCCAAGAAGACTGGGGATGCTAGGCACAGGGGAGGTTAAATTGTATTTCCAGGGCCTAAGAGACCTCGTGAGTGACTGCTGCTGAAGGCTGTTCCACTGTTAGTCCACATGCTTCTTGATATGCTGAATCTGGGAATGATTTGCTTTTTCTTTCTTTTTGTCAAGGAAAGGCTTCAATTTACTGGTTAAAAGTATACACACACACACACACACACACACACACACACACACATTCTAGTTTGATAAGATCTACCTTCCAATCTTCCTCTGGAAGTCTGGTGGAGAGAATAAGTTAGAGGGGGCTGGATTCCCTCAGAATTCAGGCTACTTTACTCTTTCTAATAGCATTTCCAACTGTGGAAATCAAGGGTGATATGGTTGGACCTTTTCCAGAGAGACGTTGTGTTAGTTACTTTTCTGTTGCTGTGATAGAATGTCATGAGCAAGAAAATGTATGGATGGAAGAATTTATTTGGGCTTATGGTTCTTGAGGATCATGGGTGGGGGATGGGCACAGCAGTAGTGACAGGCATGGTGGCAGGAACAGGAAGCTGAAAGGTCACATCCTCAAGTGCAAGCATGAAGTCAAGAGGGCAAACAGGAAGTAAGTGAGAAAGCCTATCCCCAGTGGTGCTCTTCCTCTAGCAAGACTGCACCACCTAAACCTCCAAGCAGCACCACCTACTGGAGAACAAATGTTTAAATCCTGAGACTATGCAGGACATTCTCACTCAAACTACTACATCTTATATCCCCTCATAGAAAAAGTAGTTTGAATGAGAATGTCATTTTGAAATGTTTATATTTCCCCTCTCTAAGACCAGAGAGGCATTTAGGGACTCTTAGGCTTCCTTCCTTCCTTCCTTCCTTCCTTCCTTCCTTCCTTCCTTCCTTCCTTCCTTCCTTCCTCTGTCCCTCTCCCTCTCCCCCTTCCCCCCATCTCTGTTACTTTCTTTGAGACAAGGTCTTTCTATGTAGCCTTGGCTAGCCTTGAACTATGTAGATCAGGCTGGCCTCAGACACACAGATTCTGCCTCCCAAATGCTAGGATTAAAGGCGTGCGTCACTATGCCCAGCTGTTTGTTTCCTTTTTACTCCATTGCTTTTTAGAATTCGTTTCCACCATTGTTGTTCCCAGATCTTTATGTCCTTTGTTTTTCTAGTTTGTACAGCAGAGGCTGGTTTAGTCTCATTATGTTTTTGGTTTTGAATGAGTGCAAATGGCAAAAAGAAGTATCAGAAACAACAAAATATTCTCAAATCTACATTTACAACCTTTCCCACAAATCCAGGAAGAAACACTTGCTAAACCATTATACTAGAGTGTAGATTAAGAGACCGCCATGTAGCAAGTCCTCTCTCTGTTTCATCTGTGGATGAACATTTCATTATCTGCTTTTACTATGAACATCTTTATGTCATGAGATGAACAGTAGCAGCTTCTGTTGGGAGTAATTTATCCTTTAGCTGTCATTAAGAGCACTATGACTTTATTCTTGTACTGTTCTGTTGTCCTTTTTTCTTGTTAGAATGAGGGGGTCAGCCTGACCCAGGACAGGAGCTTTGAGTGACACTTTGAGACAAACATTGGTGGATCTGAAGCGGGAGGACCATATTCTGTCTCCAGAACCAGTCTCCCAGTGGATTAAACAGCACATGGAAATTCACCATCGTGTCTATAGCCAAAAGACACTTGTTTCTCTATATATGGAGCTCAGTGTTTGACACTGTGCAGGGAGCTTGCTTTGAGTCCAGAGGCAGCTAGTTGGACACAAAGCACCTGTCTTCCTTATGACTGGCCTAGAGTGGAAATGGCAGCTAACAAGAGACAGAAAGCACTTTCTTCTCTTCTTTTTTTTTTTTTTCTTTTTTCTTTTTCGGAGCTGGGGACCAATCCCAGGGCCTTGCACTTGCTAGGCAAGCGCTCTACCACTGAGCTAAATCCCCAACCCCACTTTCTTCTCTTCTATAGTGCTTTGGGAGACAACACTTAACCTTAAGCAGGTCACCCCCTGATTTCTTCAAACTGTCCAAGGGTCTAAGACGCATGGTGCTCCATACCTAGGACCAATCTGGTTGAAGTTGACAGAGGTAGAGATTTTACCAGTGTCTAACCTGAGGTCATCCCTGCCTAGTCTTGGGATGAGCAACTGTTTAAAAACTTGTATCCACAATTTGTGTATGTCTGCAAATGAAGGCAAGCAACCTGAGAGAACTCAGTAAGTATTCTCTGGCTTACAAAGAGAATGAGTTGTAGGAGAAATTTGTTCTCCCCATGCAGAGGGGATATCCTAGTACCTCAGAAGGGAGGTTACAGTCTGGTTGGGCCTTGCCTTAACTGGGTTTACTATTGCTATGATGAAACATCAAGGCCAAAAGCAAGTTGGGGCGGAAGGGGTTTATTTGGTGTACTGGCTGGTTTTGTGTGTCAACTTGACACAAGCTAGAATCATCAGAGAGAAAAGAGCATTCAGTTGAGGAAATGCTTTCATAAGATCCAGCTATTAGGCATTTTCTCAATTAGTGATCAATGGGGGAGGGCCCAGCCTATTGTGGGCCAGTGGTCCTAGGTTCTATAAAAATCAGGCTGAGCAAGCCACAGGGAGCAAGCCAGTAGGCAGCATCCCTCCACAGCCTCTGCATCAGCTCCTGCCACCAGATTCCTGCCCTGCTTGAGTTTCTGTCCAGTGTTTCTTTTGGTGAGAAGCAGTCATGTAGAAGTGTAAGTATAAAGCTTAGCTTGCTTTCTTGGTCATGGTATTTTGTTGCAGCAATAGGACTAAGACATTGGTTTATGCTTCCACTTCCATAGTCTTTCACTGAAAGAAATCAGACAGAGCAGGAACCTGGAGGTAGAAACTGGTGCACAGGCTATGGAGGGGTTCTACTTGCTGGCTTGCTCAGCCTGCTCTCTTATAGAACTCAGGACCACCAGATCCAGCCTACAACAGGGAATGGCTAGCATAGTCTAGTCTGTCCCAGAGAAGCAAGGGTCTCACTGAAACTTCTGTTCTTACCCATGGAGCAGCCCCCAGAATCTCCCAATTCCCTTCCCTTTCTGCCCATTAGGCCTCTGCCTACAGTTCCCTGGTTCCTGGTCTCCATAGTTTCTCTTAAAGCCCAACTATCTGTGGTAGTACCTGCTAATAAAATGAAAAATTTTGCCATTTGATATTTTGAAAAAGGGGTTTTATGAAGTAGCAGAACCTGATTTAAACTACACTAATAGTTGTTACCCTGCAGAAAGACTAAAACAAATCTTTCTGGCCCCTGAAGTGTTTGTTTAGGAAAAATAAATGCCCATATTCTCTAGGGCCATCAGACACAAGATGTCCCCAGTGACGGTAAGAATGCTGAATTACTATAATGACATCATCCTCTATGTCTAATTCTTTTGGTCAAGTTGGAAAGCACTGAGAAAAGGGGAGACTGATAATGAAGAATGACCTAAAACAAAAGGGCTGCAGACAGGAATTAGAGTCTAGATGATGTGATGATGCACTAGAAGAAAGCAGTGAAGGAGTGCATCTTTTGTGGACCTTGTTCTGGCTTCCATAAAGAAAGCTGCCTAAGCATCATGTAGACAAAAGAGATGGACTAGATGTGTTAGAACTGAGTTCAGAGCTTTCCCACTTGGCTAGTATGGCCATTTCTTAGAGAAAGGTGGGTGGCAATGTCTATTATTTTAGGAGTAGTGGTATAATCCCACCATGGTTGCCCCTTGTTACAGGCACGAAATATCTGTATAAAGCCCTTTGATATCCAAAGATTAGGTCTTCTATTCCTCCTCATACCCCCCAAAATAAAGGGGGTTCTGACTGAGAGAGTTGGCCATGCTAATTGTATCCAGTAGGTTCCTCAGCTCTGCAAGGTTATGTGGACTGCCAGAGGATCAATCACAGTCATCTCTGAGTCATTTATCCCGATCTTTAGTCAAGTGGGGAGAGCTTTAAATCCCCACTAGTCCCCACAAACAGTAGGGGTGTTCTTGGGTGAAAGGTGGCTGCTGGTACAACCAAATTCATTCTGTGGGATGGGCAAAGAATTGTATTTCCAGAAGAAAAAAGAAGGCCCACACAAAGAAAATAAAACCCGGAGGCAAGGGGCTGGAGAGATGGCTCAGCGGTTAAGAGCTCTGACTGCTCTTCCAGAGATCCTGAGTTCAAATCCCAGCAACCACATGGTGGGTGACAACCATCTGTAAAGGGATCTGATGCCCTCTTCTGGTGTGTCTGAAGACAGCTATAGTGTACTAATATAAATTTAAAAAATTTAAAAAAAAGCCAGAGGCAAGTGACATGTGGAAAAAGGAGGGAGAGATAGCACTAGCTAGAGGAGGAGGAAAATCTATAAAAATGGCAGTTTGTAGAACAGTGTCTTAGTCACTGTTCTATTGCTGTGAAAAGACACCATGATCATGACCAAGGCAATTCCTACAAAAAGGAAAGCATTTAGTTGGGGTATAACTTAGAGTTCAGAGGCTTAGACCATTATCATCATGGGCAGGGAGCATGGCATTAGGAAGGAATGGTGCTTGAGAAATATCTGAGAGCCACACCCCGACCTGCTAGGAGAGAGAGAGAGAGAGAGAGAGAGAGAGAGAGAGAGAGAGAGAGAGAAAGAGAGGAGAGATTGGTGGGGAACTGGGCCTGGCATTGTGTTTTGAAACCTCAAAGCCCTCTCCCAGTGACACTCTTCCTCCAACAAGGCCACACCCCTCAATCCTTCTAATCTTTTCAAATAGTGCCACTCTCTGATGAGTGATAATGAAAATATACGAGCCTATGGGAGCCATTCTTATTCAAATTATCACAGACAAATAGTTCTCATCAAGGGGTTGGAACAGGCCTAGGAAGAAGAGTACACACTAGGGCTCTCGGTCAGGCTTCTTCTGAGGCACTCTCCCTTTCAGTTTTCCTCTCCTCCCTTGTTGGTCCCAATCACCAGCCATTAGTAATGTAAAGGTTGCAATGTCCTTGGAAGGGGCAGGGTGAAACAAGCAGGGAGGAGAGAGGAACCTTGCTTAAAGGGCAGTCCCCATTTTACAGACTGGTTCAAGTTTCCTTGACCCTCCTAGAGCAACCACCAGACAAGCCATCCTAGAACACTGCTCCAGACAGTATCATTTCTTGCTCTGAAACTTGACTGCCTACAGAACTCAGTGAATCAGTCAGGAGTGTCTTTGACCAGGCTTCACCTCACCTTACTAGTTTCCAGTTCACAGTAATAGTTCAGTCTATAGGTGAATTCATAGAGATAGAGTATAATAGAGGTTCCCAGGGAGCCTGAGAGGCTAGCTCTTAATAGGTACGCAGTTCCTGGTGGCAGTGTTGAAACAACTTGAAAATGGTCATATAACTGATAAGATTATTGCACACTTAAAGCTGTTTAGCCAGGCATGGCAGTTACTTCTCCAGGAGCTAGGTATGTGACTGTTCTTGGGGAAAGTTGAGGAAACTTCTATTCACCCCAAATAGAGGACTGATGATATACTAAAGAAATAATTCCACCTAGTTTAAGTCAGTGAACCAATGAGTTGTTGGGGATACAGGGACACAGGTGAGGCATTACTTTCAGGACCATGGATTAGTAGGAGTTACATCACCAAAAGGCCAACTCTAACATAAGTGACAACTCACAGAAGCTGCATGCCGGATTCCTGCCTGAGTTGCAAGAAATTCAGCTGCTTGCAGTCTTTCTCCCTGCAATTGATACTGTGCTTATACAACCACAGGGGCGGGACCTTGGGTACTTGTAAGTTTCAAGAACTTCCTGACATTTGTTTACTTCCTCATTCCCACAAGTCTCATTGGATATTTTTGTTGTTTGTTTGACAGGGTTTTTCTATGTAGCTTTGACTGTTCTGGAACTCACTATGTAGGCCAGATTGGCTTTGAACTCAAAGAGATCTGCCTGTTTCTGCCCTCTGAGTGCTGGAATTAAAGGTGTTGCCACCACGCCTAGCTACTTACTGAGTCTTAAGGAGGAAAAGGTTTAATTCAGATAAATTAGCTATATAATCACTGAGACAGGAGGATTGCTGGAGTCTGGAAGCTGGAGACATAGTGAGACCATGTCTCTAAGGGGATAAAAATGGTTTTAAACATTACATTTTGTTACATATATTTCAACCTTCAAAAAAGGTTCAGAAAAGTGTACTGTATTCCAGTCACATTCATATAAATTGTTTCTTCATCTTTGACTCCCCTTTCCTCCTATTTATCTTCTTTTCAGTTTTATACAAGGCAGAAAAAAAAGTCCTCATATTGTTGACAATTATTTCTCAAACTGAGCAAGACTTTTTGCTTCTGTACAATCAATGAAATATTAGACTTTAAATCTTCAAATGCCTTGGGTGGCTTTTATGGCCTTCTTGTCACATTTATAGAAATATATTTTGTCTTCCCTCCCGCTAAGTACACACCTTCTGAAAGCACCTAGAAATAGGCAGACGCATCAATTTCACAGCTCCTGATTTTTTTTAATAAGATGGTCTCTCACGGAAAGGAATATTTCTCAGGGGACACGTAACTGCTCAGTCTGCCATACCGTAGTGCACCCAGTAGCCTTATCAACTCCTTTTGAAAATAGACCATGTGCAAAGCCAAATTATAGCCTGAAAAATGAACATTCTGCTTTTTAAAAATAGAGACACTGGTATCCACACATGTAGTTGAATTTCAGGGGAAAATAACTTAGCAGCTAATCTGCTTGTTTCTTATTTTTTAAGACAGGCAGGGTCTTGTGTATCTTGTGCTGGCCTTACACTTACACTATATGGAAAGATGACCTTGAATATCTGATACTCCTGCCTCTACTACCCGAATGCTGGGATTACAGGCATCCACCAATATATACTGTGCTGGCGATGCAGCTCAGAGCTTCAGGCAAGCTAAGCAAGCTTGCTGCTAACCAAGGCACACCTCAACCCCCTAATCTGTTATAAATGGTAGTAGGTTTATTGTAGAATGGATACATCATCACCCAAATCTCTACACTTGAAGGGCTCACACCTCCAAAGTCAAGATTCTAGTAGGTCTTATTAAAAAGTTCTCTCTAAGGGAGGAATAAGAGACATTCTAGGAATACGGACATTACAAAGAGACTTCTGTCATCTTGCTCACTCTGACTGTTGTCTGGTATTGGCATTTTTCTGAAGCCTAGATATAAAGAAATTAGCAGTTATTCTGCTTAAGTCTTATCTTTTGCAACAAGGCCTTCTGTATCACATGCTGGTTGCTATGTACTTGTTATGTACTCTGGGCTATTAGAAGCATTGATGCTCTTGTAGAGAAACCAGTGGAAGAAATTTTCCATTCAAGAGCTGGAGAAAGCACCTAGGAACCCAGCCTTGGATGTTGGTGGCATGTATGGGGCTGGGAGAGAACAGAAAGGTTCTAAGCCCCAGTTGCCTGTGATTCTTAAGATGAAGTATGATAATTATGCAGTATCCTAGAACTGCATATGGAGATGACCCTGTTTTGATGTGATTCTTTGTGTTTTCTAACTACTCTCCTATGGAAAACACATGTGCGTACACACACACACACACACACACACACACACACACAAACACACAAAGATAGAGAGGAAGGGGAAGATGCCTGAGTCATCGGAGTGACCTAAGACCCTTCATGTGGCATGCTAGCAGTTAAAATCTGGTGGAGGCATAGCAAAGGACAATGACCTGAGAATCACATGTTCAGATCAACCAAAGATGGGCAAATGGTAAAAAAGTATAATGCCCCTCTCAAAGGAATAACTAAGGTTCAAAATCAACCACAGATGAACAGAACAATGACCTCATGAAAGGAAAGGAAAGGAAAGGAAAAGGAGGGGTGAAAAACACTCACGGGATACACACCGCCATGATGTTATCACAAAACTGTATTTATTAAAGCAACAGGACAGACCCAGTCTTTGTACAGAGATGACAGAAGCTAAATGGATACAGCAAAAATCATCACAAAACCAAGGAGGACTTTGTGAGATTACTGTTATAACCACGCCCCTGTAGATTACTGTTATAATTGTACCCTTGTTGATATTTTAATTAGCTTATTCAGCAGAGAGATAAAAAAGAATATAAAGGAATAAAAAGCATGTTTGGCAAATGTGATATGATTTGTACTTAAAGAATCTTACATCCAGTGAATAAGGGAAAAACACATCCTTTCCAAAGAAAGGCCCAAGAATACCCATAAAAAGTAATCTTTAAAAAGTGGGGGTAAGTTCACAATTATAATCCAAAGTATTTCAATAAATAATCAAATAAAATTAAACATAAAAGATCTTAAATGACCCAAATCCTGCCTCCTTGGAAACAAAAAGGCAGCTGTTACTAACCTTTGGATAAAAAGGAAAATCAAAAGAAAAATGACCAGTTTTCAAGATGTAAAACACTAGAAATGTCAGCTCAGAGCAGAATTTATAGCTGTGAGCGCCTGACTGCCAAATAGACCAAAAATTCCCGAGGATGTTCTTTAATATTTTTTTGAAAGAGAGCAACAAAGTAAACCCTCAAAAAAAACCATAAAGAAGAGGGATAAAACAAAGCAGAAAGTAATGAAGAAGCTTGAACAGATGGAATCCCTGAGTGGATCCAAATCCTGCTTCCCAGCAAGGACTGGTGAAAAAGACAGATCTCTCAAGGTTCTAATTAAGATGAACAAGAGCCATAAAGGGACTGTGAGCAAAACCCAGTAAGATCGGGACAATGGAAGAAGAGAGCTCAGATACAGGCCCCACTCAAAGAGCCTCCGAGTGTAGCAAGCAGCTCTGGTGACAGCCTTTAACACTTAGGAGGAAAATCAGGAACACGTTATCAAAGGGAAGCTGGTGGCACTGATAAGAGATCTACCACACTTTTAAAATAGCCATCAATGTTTAAGAGACATTAGCAATATTTAGATAAGGACTGACTGCATGAAAAATGATATTTTAGGGTTGCCAATAATTCTTTCCTTTCCTTTTCTTTTTTTCCTTTCCTTTCATTTTCTTTTCTTTTTCTTTTCGCTGTGACAAGCTAAAACTTTCCCACTAAAGCACTTAGGGATGAAATAGGATGCCCTACAGTTTTATGTACCATATGCTCGCTCCTTGTATGTTATTTTCATTATAAAATTACAGTAATCAAAGCAATATGGTACTGGTGCAAAGATGGGCATAGTGTTTAATAGAACAGACTACAGAGCCAAAACCCAATTCCACGCACACACAGACAATAGAATTTTGACAAAGGTACAGACACTTTTTACTGAATAATGATGGCATGATTAGATTTTTTATGCAAATAGGGAGCCTGTTTCTCTGCCTTTGAGCATTACAACGCAGTGCTATAAATATTATAGAAGAAAATAAAAGAGAAAATCTTTATGATCTTAGGGGAGGCAAAGATTTATTAGATACAACACTAAAATCCATAAAAGAATGAATTATTTATTGATTTTTTTCAATAGGCATAAATTTATATTTGTATAATGAATCATTCTGTAAAGAAATAAATAGGTCAAAACTCTCAATATATGGGTTATGACATCCTAAGAAGAATGGTGTTGAATGTAATGTCTTTGCTGTTCCTGCCTCACCTTTCAGCATCTGATTCTATTATAATCATCTCACTAACAAAGTCTCTGTGGATGTCAGCCACAGGAAAGGACTTTAGTCAATGTAAGAAAAAACAAACCAGAATGTATTCAGGGAAGAGGTGGGCATCTACTGGGCGTGTGGAAAGCCTGCAGCAATGCTCTCGTTAGGACTGTCTGTGATACTTTTATAGTCTGGTGGGCTGCTTCAGGAAGCCAAAGCTGGGATGACATAGTTCCAGAACTTCCTGCCTTCTAGCACCTTGCACTTTGAGTAGGTAAGTGCTATGCTTGTTTTTATTAACTCAAGCTCTGCCGGTCATCCAGGACCAATCATTTAGTATGTATAGGAGAGATGAAGTCTTCCGAAATGAACCAGGGTATGTCATAAGGAAAGTCAGGGTGATAGATACTGGGCAGGAACCACCTTGGCTTCTCTGTTGTGCTTGGAGTTTTTCCAAAGTTGGAGAATTGTTATTTTCATGGGCGTGGCCTTCTTCAACTGCTATTCTGCCCTTCTGGGAACGACTGCAGCATTAACCGTTAACTCTGTGAATTCATTACAGTATTCAAACCATAAAACAATTCCTGACTCTGAGTCTGAATCTCAGTGAGCTGGGACGATTCAAGTGTAAGCCCGGACTTGGAGTTTGTAGGTGTTAAGGATGGAGTCTCTGTGTAGGACTCAACCTCCCCACTTCTCAGGTTTCAGAATGCCATGTCCACTTTCCCGTCTTTCCTACTTTCTTTCTCTAAGAGGAAACTCAAATTCCTCCCTATCTCTGAGGTAATCTCCTCAAAGAACTCACACATTAGAGGTTTTTCAGGTAGTTCTTACTAAAGACTCTGAATTGAAAGTTCTTTTTTATCAAAGTGTGAGGCAGCTGAGGCAGCCATAACAAAGTACTGTATATGTATGGTTCAGCTCAAGACACAGAAAATCACAGATTTTTTTTCACAATGTGGGAGGCTGATATTCCAAGATGAAGGTCCTAATAGTGCCCTTCTAACACTTTCTCGGCTTATAAATAGCCATCCTATCCCTGGGTTTTTATGGGGCCTTCTCTGTGGATAGGTTGGTACTAGTATTGACACAAATAGAATATGATTACGGTTCACTCTTATGTGCTTACACTATCATAAGTTTGTACTGTCTATAAGTGCAGTCACACTTGGAGGCATTTGGAGAATGGGGCTTTGATGCATGAATTTGGAGGCTTCCCAATTTGTCCATATCACAGTGAAAACAGACAGAGGTAAAAGAAAGAAATGCAACAAAAGAAACTTCTGTCCTTAATGGATCATTTCAGGTAACTTTGCAATTGTGTCAGGAGCAATACCTAGACAGTTCCTCCATCCTCAACTCTTGAATTCTGCTGTCTGTGTGTTGTTCTTCATGAGTCAAGCTAGAAGCTTGATAAGCCAGGCCTGATGTGGTCAATGCATGTGTGTTATGAACGGGAGGATGGTTGAGGAGGGGAAGCTGCAGTGAGATGTGTTATTATGCAAGGCAGGCTTCGGGTTCTAAAGACTCATAGAAACACTGAGTGAATAGGGACTGAGTCTCATCCTGTCCTTTTGTCAGATAGAACAAAACACCTTTGCCTTACCTACCCTTTTCTTAAGTTACAATTTGTGGCAGAGTGTTACCAGCATAGGTTTGGGGGCAGGCTATGTTTCAATCTTAGCTTTGTGTGGTTTTGGGACATCAGCTCTTCTGTGTCTATGATTTTCCTTCTTCAAAATGAGTTCTTACCCACTCTACAGGGTGACTGTGCTAAGACCAATTAATATATGGAATGCTTACAACAAGGCTAAATAAATACTAACTCTCTAGTAAATGCTATCATTTCTTATATTATCACTGAAGATGAAAACTTTTGCTGGTAAGATGTGGTATAGTTCTGGGATCAAACCCAAGGTCTTGTGCATATTCTGCAAACACTCTACCACAGAGCTACACTTCCAGGCAAATTCCACCCCCTCCCCCTTAAAATTTCAGAACCTGCCATGCAAGAATGAGGATCTAAGTTTAGTCCCTAACACTCAGGGGAAAATCATGACACATGGCCTGCATCATTGCTTGGAAGGAGGGACATGTGGGTCTCAGGAGCTTGCTGACCTGGCAGTCTAGACAAACCAGTGAGCTCAACGTTCAGTGAGAGTCATTGGCCCAAGAGAATAAAATGGAAAACAATTGAAGAAGATACTTGATATTGGTTTCTGACCTCCCTGCCTACATTCACACACGTGCATATGCACATGTGAACATGTACACTACTATTAAAAAGTTAAATTCTAGGGGTTGGGGGATTTAGCTCAGTGGTAGAGCGCTTGCCTAGGAAGCGCAAGGCCCTGGGTTCGGTCCCCAGCTCCGAAAAAAAAAAAAGTTAAATTCAAAGTAACTAGATGGCTAGAAAAAACTACTTTAGCTTCAAATAGATAGCAATGAGAACCTCCATAGTTAGCTGAGTGCCATGACTTGAAAAACCTAACCCATTTAAATATACAGTCGATTCTGCCAGCACAAAGCCCTGTTCTTTATAATAAGCAACATTTCCCGGACCAATGCGTGGTCCCCGTAGACTTTTGCTTCACATTTATTCTTAACAACCTCACAGCTCCCGCTTCCTAGAAGCTGAAAATTAGAAAGTAAAGGGAGAAAGTTCTTAGAAGCAAGCACAGTGACAGAAGCCGGAAGTCACAGCTGATACCTTGTCAGTTGAAGAGGAGGAAAGAAAATTTAAAAGCAGAGTCAAAATGCCATGTGGCCTAATAACTCCCAAAGGCTTCCCTGCCCATCTGAGTGATTGATGTTGAAAAAGATGACCCAGGAACCCGTACTTCCTATTGCTAATGGTTCCTCTATTGCCTTAGAAATCTAGCTTTAGAAAATCAGTGACTTCTTCCTTTTCTCCTGCACGTCACCGATTCCCAAGTCTCATCAATTCACTAAGATACCAATCTGCAGGCTCTGATGCCTGGCCACAGGGAACGGTTTCCTAAAGTCTTAATAGTTTCTGATACTACACTTTAACCACTTTATTGAATAGCTGTACAAAGGACATCTAACCGGTCTGTCTGCGGAGGACACATAGTAAGGTGGTTGGATATCTACCATGTGTCAAATTATATAGAATCATCATTCTTTTCAAATGAAATAAAAAAAGCACACCAGTGTCATTATAGCCACAGTAGAATTTATTAAAAATATCAATGTTTTCTATTTTGCCTAGATGAGATGATGAAGATAATTTGGGTATTGAACCCTGAATTCAATGAAGAGATAGTAACATCGTAGAGAACACAAGCTGAAGTGAAGATGGAGCAGAAAACCCAGGGAAAGCCTCACACGTAGAGTGAACAAACAGAAGAGAGAATATCACGACACAAAGATAAAGTAGAGGGTTAGACAAAATAAGCAAAGAAAATTAAAACAATTAAAAGCAAAGGATATAGATGTATTAGAAATTTATAATAGCCAGAAGCTGGAAAGAACCCAGATGCCCTTCAACAGAGGAATGGATTAAAAGAATGTGGTACATCTACACAATGGAGTACTACTCAGCTATCAAAAACAATGACTTCATGAAATTCATAGGCAAATGGAATGAACTAGAAAATATCATCCTGGGTGAGGTATTCCAACTACAGAAAAACATACTTGGTATGCACTCATCGATAAGTGGATATTAGCCCAAAAGCTCGTATCACCCAAGATGCAATCTACAGACCACAGGAAGCTCAAGAAGAAGGAAGAACAAAATGCAGATGCTCCCACTCCTTCTTGAAAGGGGAAAAAATATCCATAGGAGGAGATATGGAAGTAAAGTTTAGAGCAGCGACTGAAGGAACAGCCATTCACATATATTTGTGGCCCATATATATACAGCCACCAAAACTAGATAAGATTGATGAAGCTGAAAAGTGCATGCTGAAAGGGACCGGATGTAGATCTCTCCTGAGAGACACATCCATAGCATGTCCAATACAGAGGTCAACACTAGCAGCAAACCACTGAACTGAGAACAGGACTCCCTTGGGTGGATTGAAAGAGCTGAAGGGGCTTGCAACCCCATAAGAACAACAATGCCAACCAACCAGAGCTTCCAGGGACTAAACCACTACTGAAAGACTGTACATGGACTGACCCAGGGCTCCAACTGCATATGTAGCAGAGAATAGCCTTGATGGGGCACCAGTGGAAGGGGAATCCCTTGGTCCTGCCAATGTTGGACCTCCAGTGCAGAGGAATGTGGGGGGGGCAGTAAGGGAGGTGGATGGAGGGAACACCCGTATGAGGGAGGGGGTGGGGATATGGGCTTATGGACAGGAAACAGGGAAAGGGAATACCACTTGAAATGTAATTAAAGAAACATATCTAATAAAAAATTAAAAAAAGGGGCTGGGGATTTAGCTCAGTGGTAGAGCGCTTACCTAGGAAGCGCAAGGCCCTGGGTTCGGTCCCCAGCTCCGAAAAAAAGAACAAAAAAAAAAATTAAAAAAAGAAGAAATGTGGGATACAATCAAAAGGCTAAATCTTCAAATTATAGGCAAAAAAGAGGGAGACGTACACTAGGTCATAGAACAAAACTTCCCCAAACTAAGGAAAGGAATGCTTATACAGATACAAAAAGCATAAACAAGACAAAGAAATGAAAGAAAAAAGAAACATCTTGTGACATATCATAGACAAAACTCTATATAGAAGAAGCTTCAAGAGAAAAAGCAGAAGTCACATTTTAAAGAAAACTCATTATGATAACACCCGATTTCTCTGAAAGCCAGAGGAGCCTGGAACAATGCACTCTGATGTTCTAAAAGTCCACAACTGCAAACCCAGACTACTGCAACCAGCAAAACCACCCACCATAGTTGAAGGAGGGGAAAAAAGCTTGCCGTGATCCAAATAGCCTAAAAAATTCATATACAGCAACAAAACAAAATTGTTAGAGTAAAATCAATACTTGAAACTGAAAAGCTAGGTTATGATTTAATGAGAAACAAATCATAACTAAGAACACAAACCAGAAAACACATCAAAATGGCATCAAAACAACATATATACATCTTTCAGTAAAAACTTTAAATATTAATGGTCCCAAATCTCCAATCAAAAGACATAGGGTAGTTGAATGGATTAAGAAACAGACTCCACCTATATGCTGTGTATAAGAAACTCGGTTTAGCTTTTAAGACAGGCACCGCCTTAAAGTGAAAGGATAGAAAAAGTATCCCAAGCCAATGGGATTAAGAAGCGAACAAGCATTGTCATCCTCATATCTGATATAATGGACTTCAAACTAAAAGTAATCAGAAGAGACAAAGAAGGCATTTTATTCTAATAAGAGACCAATTAACTAGGAAAATATCCGAACTCTAAATATATATGCACCAATTCCAATGCACCCAATTTCATTAGAAGCATACTAATGGGATTAAGATGCAGATTTAACAGAAACCCAATAATGGCAGGAGGTTGGAATACCTCCCTTTATCTAATAGGTCATTTGGACAAAAAAACAAATGGCGAAACCCTTAGAATTAATGGCATTTTATATCAGCTGAACAGACATCTACAGAATGTCCCACTCAAACTTCAAAGCATGTGCATGCAGCACATGGATGCTTCTCTAAAACAGACCACATGCTGGCACACAAAGCAAAACTCAGCATATACGGAAGTTGAAATAATATCATGTGTCCTTTTTGAACATTATGCAATAAAACGTAAAACCGAGAACCCTAGAAAGTGCATAAACACTCATGGATATTAAACAACTCATTACTGAATTATGAATGGGTCAAAGAAATAAAGAAAGGAAAATATTTTTGGAATTAAAAATGAAAACAGAAGACAGAGAAAACCCTCTGGGACATGTTAAAAGAAGTTCTACGAGGGAAGTTTACAGCCCTAAGTGCCTAAAATAAAGTCAGACGGTCACAATAATGTAATGATGCAAACCAAGAATCTGAAAACAAACAAACAAACAAACAAAAAAACCAAAACACACCCCAAGCCTAGACCTAGTACCTGGCAAGAAATAAAAATCACATCACAATTAATTAAGTAGAAATAAAGAAAACAATACAAAGAATCAGTGAATCTAAGACCTGGTTCTTTGAAAAGATAGGCAAGATGAATAGACCCTTGACTCAACTAATCAAAAGAAAGAGATGACTAAATTAACAGAATCACAAATGTGCAAGGGAAAGAAATACAGGATATCATTAGGGAATACTTAAAAAAACATACTTCATTAAGCTGGAAAACCTAAAAGAAATGGATGAATAATTTCTTGATTTATCCAAATTGCCAAAGTTCAATAAAAAAGAGGACAACACCCCAAGCAGACTCACGACTAAGGGTCTGTTTATGACATAGTAAAGGCTGTAGATGACAAACCCACAGCAATCCAGTTAACGTCAGGAGTGACACAAGGCTGCCTACTATCCCTTCTCCTTTTCAGTATAGTTGAAAACACTACTGGAGCAATAAAACAAGAGAAGTAATTAAAAAGATATGAATAGGAAAAGAAGTCAAATTATGCCTATTTGCAGATGATATAAGAGATCCTAAAAATACCACCAGGGAACTTCTATAACCAATCAACAATTTCAGCAAAGTGGCAGGGCACGAAATCAACTTACAGAACCCAGTAACCTTCCTATACCTAACAACAACGCACATTGAGATGGATAGCATAGGCCCACTCCCACTTCCAATAGCATCAAAGACAAGAATAAGTATTTTGGGATAAGCCTAACCAAGGAAGGGGAAGCGAAGAATCTCCACACTGAAAACTTCAAATCTCTGAGGAAAAACACTAGAAAATGGAAAGACATACCATGTTCCTGGATTGATAGAATTGATATTGTAAAAAAAAAAAACCATTTTACCAAAGACATTTACAGGTTCACAATCTCAACAAAAATACCACAATGTTATTCACAGAAATAGAAAAAAACCCTAAAATTTATATGAACCAGAATTTGGACAGCCAAAGCATTCTTGAGCAAACAGAATGCTAGAGGGATTTTTATTTCACACTTCAAGAAATATTATAGTGCTATGGTAATAAAAACAGTATGATACTGAATTCAAAAATAGATATGCAGACCAGTAGAATAAAATAGAATATCAGGTTTTGCCACTTGATATTTAACAAAGAGGCAAAAACCATACATGGGGAAAAACCCCAGCATCCTCAACAAATGGTAACTGCATAGCCATATGCAGAATGAAATTAGACCCATATCTATCACCTTGGACAGAATTAGATCAATTTGAAACCTGAGACATTAAAACTGATAGAGGAAAACGTAGGCAATAGCCTACAGGATATAGGTGTAGGACTGACTCTCCGAATAGGACTCTACTAACCAATGAGCTAAGGCCAACAATTGAAAACTGGAACCTCATAAAAGCAAAAGCTTCAGGAAAACTAGGGAAACTGTCAATCAAGTGAAGAAGAAACCCACAGAATTGGAAAGAATCTTTGCTAGCTATGATGGCTACTCTTGGTTGTCAATTTGACTATATCTGGAATTAACTAAAGTTTCTCAAATTGAGGGGCACGCCTGTGAGATGTTGTTTGCTTAATTTGAAATGGAAAGATCCACTTCTAATCTGGATCTTTATGATGGAAAGACAACTTTAATCCAGATATTTTGAGATGGGAAGATCCATCTGTAATATGGGCCAGACCCTCTGCTAGAAGCCTATATAAAGACATGGAAGGCTCTTTGTCTGCCTCGCTAGCGAGACCATTCTTTCACTGGCATTAGAGTCTATTTCTTTAGAGTTTCAGTGTATACCGAAGAGTAACTGAGACATCTAGCCTTGTGGACTGAGCAACTATTGGATTCTTGGACCTTCTATTCACAGACAGCTGTTGTTAGATTAGCTGGATCATAGCCTGTAAAGTCATTCTAATAAATCATATATATATGCATATATATACATACATATACATATATACATACATACATACACACATATATATTCTGTAAGTTTTATTACTCTAGAGAACACTAATACACTAGCTATACAGCTGACGGAGAATTAATATCCAAATTATAACAAGAACTCTAAAAAAATGAAGAGTAAAGAAAATGAATGACCCAATTTGTGGTCATTTGAAAGAAATGGCCCCCATAGGCTTATAGGGAGTGGCACTATTAGGAGGTGTGGCCTTGTTGGAGTATGTGAGGCTTTGTTTAAGGAAGTGTGTCATTGGGGGGTGGGCTTTGAGGTTTCAGATACTCAAGCTAGGCCCAGTGTCTCACAGCTTCTTCCTGTTGCCTTCAGATCTGAATGTAGAACTCTCAGCTACCTCTTCAGCCCCATGTGGGTCTGCTCACTGCTATACTTTCCACCACCACGACAAGAGACTAAACCTCTGAACTATCAGTCAGCCATAATTACGTTTCCTTTATAACAGTTGTTGTGATCATGGTGTCTCTTCACAACAATAGAAACCCTAAGACACAATTAACTTGAGCAATAGAGGAAACAAAAATGGCTAATACGTCAAGAAGTGTTTATCATCCTTAGGAATTAGAGAAATGCAAATTAAAACAATTTTGAGATTTCATTTCACTCCAGTAGGAATGACAAAGATCAACAAAGCAAGTGACAGCAAATGCTGGTATGGTTGTGGAGAAAGAGGGAGCCTCATTCGCTGTTGATGGGAACACAATTGGTGCAGCCACTCTGGAAATCAGTATGAAGCATCCTTGAAAAACTAAAAATAAATCTACCATATATCCTACCTATTCCACTCCTCAACTTATGTCCAAATCTCATCTTGACATCTGTGGTAGTTTGAATGAGGATGACCAATATAGGCTTACATATTTGAATAATCAGCCTATAGTTGGTGGTACTGTTTGGGAAGGATTGGAAAGTATAGTCTTTGGAGGAGGTGTGTCACTAGGGGTTTGAGGTTCAGAAGACTGTGCCATTCTCAATGTACTTTTTTTCTACTTTGTGCTTGTCAATCAAGATGTGAGCTATCAGCTGTTCTTGTCACTATGCTTTTGCTTCATCATCATGAACTCTACTGCTCTGAAACTTATGTCCAACTAAATGTTTTCTGTTTTAAGTTGTCTTGGTCATGGTAGTTTGTCACTGCAATCTAAACCTAAGACAGAACTTGGTACCAGGAAGTGGGTCATTGTTGTAACAGGCTTGTCCGTGTGTTTTTTTTTTTTTTGTTGTTGTTGCTTTTGTTTTTTGTTTTTTGACAAACATAGAAGACTTTGGGACTTTGGAGGAGAAAGGCAGTTGAGCATTATAAGAATTGCTGAGTGGGCTGTTCCAGTAGAAGCTTGGGTAGTATTGAGAGCTATGTAGACTATGAGGTCCCAATTCAAGGTGTTTCAGAGTGGAACAATATTATCAGACACTGTTCTTAAAATGTGGCTTTTTTTTGTTCTTGTCCTGAGAATTTGCCTGAGGCTAAACTGAAAAGTAATAGATTAATTATTTGGTGGAGGAGATTGCAAGATAGACTAATATCGACTTTGTGGCATAGTTATTAGTAATCAGTCTTATGCAGGTATATAATGAAAAAAGAGCAAGTGGGACATAAAGAAATGCATACTGTATAGTTTGCAGAGAAGAAGAGAACCTGGAAACTTAATGTTGCAGCCAAGGCTTGAGACCTGACCTGCCTTGGGATAAAGGAAGGAATACCTTCAGGGTAAGACCCTTCTAACTTAACCCTGAAACTTGCACAAAGAAAGGGCCTATGGAATTTTCTGTTTCTAAGAAGCAACAAGAAAGGAAAGCTGGGGGTTGGGGATTTAGTTCAGCGGTAGAGCGCTTGCCTAGCGAGCGCAAGGCCCTGGGTTCGGTCCCCAGCCCCGAAAAAAAAAAAAAAAAAAAAAAAAAAAAAAAAAAAAAAAAAAAAAAAAAAAGAAAGGAAAGCTGCTGCACCTGTGATTCAAAAGACCAAGGCCACCTGAGGGGGCAGCCAAACCCGGCGATGGCTTTAGAATCATGGGAGATTCAAAGGTATGATTGGTTCTGGCTTTAGAATTATGAAGGATGCACACATAAAATGGTTGTGGAATCTTCTTCTGAGTTTGAAGAGAGCTCCTGAGGCCAGGTGTGTGGTAGGACAGGCCTTGTCTAAAGACCTTGAGAGGACGCCAGGGCCCGAGAGGCCACTTCTGTGAAATTGAAGCCTGGATTGTGTTTGAGATCCAAAGATGTTGAACAAAAGATGTGAGATATCTGCTAAGGATAACTTCATGCAGGAAGTGAAATTAGAGAGAGAGAGAGAGAGAGAGAGAGAGAGAGAGAGAGAGAGAGAGAGAGAGAGATGTCTCACAGATAGATAAAGAGCAGAGCCCTTTGGCATCAGATATGGATCTATAGAATTTGGAGTCTTCCCTGTTGGTTTTTAGTTTTGCCTTGGACCAGTGACTCTTCACCTTGCTCCCATTTCTATTTTTTGGAAAGAAAATGTATATTCTATGCCATTGTATGTTGGAAGTATGTGATCTGCTTTTTGATTTTACAGAAGATTACAATTAAGAGACTGTCTTGAGTTTCAGAAGAGACCTTGAACTTTAAAATAGCATTGAGACAGTGAAAGACTATATAGACTTTTGAAGTTGAGTTAAACACATTTTGCATTATGATATGGAAAAGCCTCCTGAGGCCAGGAAGTAGAATATGGTGGTTTGAAGGAGAATGGACCCCATAGGATCATATTTTAAAAAAGGATTAGGAGATGTGGCCTTGTTCGAAGAGGCCTGTCACTATGAATGGGCTTTGAGGCTTCAAAAGACTAGATCCAATTGGGGTGTGTTTTTCTTTGCCTTGTACCTTTGGATTATGATGAGTGCTCTCAGCTGCCTTCATACTTATGTACCACAACCATACTGTTACACCACCATTGTGGACTTGAACCCTCTGAAGTGATAAGCCCAATTAGATAGTTTCTTGGTAAATTTCTTTGGTCATATGTTTTGTCACAGCATTAGAAAAATAACTAAGACAACAACCTACTCACATATACTTGCTCTGCAAAATTCGTAGTAATACTTTCCACAATAGCTATGAAAAGGAAACTACCTAAGTGTCCTTCAACTGATGAATGGATAATAAAAATGAGATACATACACACAGTGGAATACTATGAAACTTTAAAGAAAGATGTGTTGCAGGGTATTTGATCATACTGTGAACCCTATTATTTATTGGAAAACCTGTTGTGGTGCATCTCAGCCATAGTGCATACCTTTAATCCAAGAGCTTTCTGTTTATTATAAACAGTATTAAATAAAGTCAACCATAGATCAAGAGGCAGAGTAAGCAATCAGTTGACAGGGATTTGAACATAGGAAAGAACCCTAGAGAGTAAGAAGTCAGAAGGAGGGATAGGGAGACACACAGGAAGTAGAAGGGAGGGACATTCAGTTTGAGGAGAACTTTCTTTTGAGGCATTGGCCGAGAAGGAAGGTCAGCTGGGTGCTTTCTCTGCCTCTCTGAGCTATGAGGCTCTCACCCCAGTAACTGGTTCCTGAATTTTTATTGGTAAAAATTCAACCATTGGGATTATGGTAAAAACAACAAAGTTGAAACCATGAAATTTGTAGGTAAGTGGATGGGCTTAGAAAAGATTATACTTTAGACAGTTATTGGAGTGAAAGTGGGGTTTCATCTGTGGGCTTAAGAGTGAGAGCACTCCTGGGAGACCAGCTCTCTTAGGCAGGATTTGAGTACAGAGGGCTGTAGGATAGCCTTAGCCCCAGGGCACAGATGGAGACAGAAAGGATCCTGTCAGAGGAATGGATACAGAAAATGTGGTACATTTACACAATGGAGTACTACTCAGCTATTAAAATCAATGACTTCATGAAATTCTTAGGCAAATGGATAGAACTAGAAAATATCATCCTGAATGAGGTAACCCAATCACAAAAGAATATACATGGTTCCAAAAGCTTGGAATACCCAAGATACAATTCACAGACCATATGAAGCTCAAGAAGGAAGACCAAAATGTGGATGTATCAGTCTTTCTTAGAAGGGGGAACAAAATATTCACAGGAGGAAATAGAGGGACAAAGAGTGGATCAGAAACTGGAGGAAAGGCAATCTAGAGCCTGCCCCACTTGGGGATCCATCCCATATGCAGCCACCAAACCCACTCACTATTGCTGATGCCAAGAAGTGCTTGCTGACAGGAGCCTGATATGGATTTCTCCCGAGAGGCTTTGCCAGAGCCTGATACCGAGTAAGAATGCTTGCAGTTAACCATCATACTGAGCATGGGGACACCAATGGAGGAGTTAGAGAAAGGACTGAAGTAGCTGAAGGGGTTTGCAACCTCATAGGAAGAACAACAATATCAACCAACCAGACCCCCTAGAGCTCCTACAGGCTAAACCACCAACCAAAGAGTACACATGGGGGGACACATGGCTCTAGCCACATATGTAGCAGAGGATGGCATCGTCTGGCATCAATAGGAGGAAAAACCCTTGGTCCTGTGAAGGCTCATTTCTCCAGTGTAGGGAAATGCCAGGGTACTGAGGTGGAAGGGGGAGCACCGTCACAGAAGCGGGGGGGGGGATGGGAGAGAGGGGAATGGGGAAACATTTGAAATGTAAATACATAAACTATCCAATAAAAATATATATAAAAAGAAAAGACTATACTGAGTGAGGTAACCCAGATCTAGAAAGACAAACATTGCATGTTCTTTTTTATCTGGGCTTCCCAACTCCAAATCATTGGATGTGAGTATACAACATGGAGTCACCACAGAAACCAGGGTAGCATGAAGGGATCGTAGGTGGAAAGGGGTTGGAGGGAAATCATAGGATACAATGATATGAAGTGGGTAACGAAGAGGGGGAGGAGGGAAGGAGGTCAATACAGAAGGAAAAGGATGGATTAGGGACAGATAACACCAATGTTGTTTGGTAAAACTGTTAGGAATCATAGTATTTTATATGTATTATACATTATACATTGCATAGTAATATATAGTATAAGAAAGTAAGCCACTGGGGCTGACAGGCTCTCATAGACAACATAAATTCCAGGACCAGGCAGGAGAAACATCCTTTCAAAGAGTTCTTCAAGGTAGTCCGATAGACAAAAGCCATCTAGACTATAGAGGTAGTCCTTGGTTGTCTCTCAGTGGTTAAGGGTGGGCCTCTTAACCTGCACACATAGGACATAGGACATAGGTGATATGAGCTGGGTCTGACCTGAAAGCTTTTCCCCCTGTGGTCTAGCTTCTATGGTACCAGAAAATACTATGCCAGCCATCAAGGGAGGGAAGTTATTTAACAGTCATACCCAGCTGCAATACCCATGAACCGCAATTGTCAGCATGGCAAGGTACAATAAGTGGTACTCACATGTCAGTGGTAACTAACAGTTTTTATTGTAACATATATGTGTGTATGCACAAATAGACATAAACACAACCTGCCAAGTTCATATTTGTAGGTGATGTGTAAGTGGTTTCAGGGCTCATTACTCTGCATCAAGCAGGCAATAAGGAGACTCATCGGTGTGAGAGGCTAACTCTCTCCCAGCATTCATTAGAGCTGATATCGTTCTTTGTGCAGGCTACAGCTAAGGGCTATATCTTTATTCTATACTGTTTTGTCACTTGAACTTGAACTACCCTAAACTCAATAGGAGGAAATCATCCTTGGTATTAGAAATTCAGCGGTCAGGGAGGCCACGGACCTTAGAAAAGAGTCTACTACTGCTACTTTGCTAGACTACCATAATTCCTTACCATATTCTAAATCTTACCCTTCTAGCCACAGGTGAATACAGCTCCCATCCCTCATCAACAAAGCCTGTCTTTATAATAAATGGAGACCATCACGGAAAACCACAACTGGAGATCCGCAGATCCTGGGGAGTCTATCCCCAACAGAAACATCTGCAACATAGCTTCTTCATCTATGGCTCAGGGGCCATCATAGAAGAGGGAATGGAATGCCTCTAAGAGCCACAGTACCAGGAAGTATGGTAGATTCAGTCTCTCCTAGAATTGGCTGCATAAGCAAGACCAGAATACCACAGTATCAATGGGCATGATAACATGGAGCAGGGAAAATTTTACAGGCTCCCATTCCTACACAAAGAACTAAAGGCAGCAAGTGATTCCTGGGAGGGGAATTAGCTCACATGGATGAGGGTCCTTATCACCTGTCCAATGCAGAACAGTCATCCCTGAAACTATATACGCATCACCTACAGATATGGGCTCGGCAGATTGTATTTATGTATATTTGTGCACACACATATATGTAACATAATAATCAAAGAAAAAGAGGCTATCAACTTGAGAGTGGGATGGGACATAGGAGATGTTTGAAGGAGGGTAGCTGGAGTGGGCTTGGGGGAGGAAAGGGATGGGTAAAAGGTTCGATTCTATTTCAATAAAAACACATTTTGAAAAAGATGGGGAAATAATGCTAAATGTATATATTTCTATTTAAAAGCAAAAAGATGTTCTGGATCTCTGTCTCTGTCTCTGTGAGTGAGTGTGTGTGTGCGTGTTTGTGTGCGTGTTTGTGTGTGTGTGTAGTAGGTAATAGTAGTAGATTAGAGATACTGATCAGCCCAGCCATTCAGATCCTAAATGTCACAGTTATTTTATATCTTCCTTAGCATTTCTTTCCTCAGCCATGGATGCAGAGAAACTCTGTTTCAAAAAACACAAACAAAAACAACAAGAAAAATTATGTTTATTTCAGTTCGGTTTTGCTTGTTTCCCATGTATCAAATCTCCCCAGGGACCATCTTTTCTTCCTTTCTCCTTGGCTTACGAATCCGTCCCAGAGCACTGGAGCTGTGAGACTGGGGCGTATGCTGTGCCAGGTGTGTGTGCCGATTTGCTGGCACCAAAAAAGCCCCATGCCAGTTGCTGATTGCTGGAACCTTCGTGTTACGGTGCAGCACTTGCCCTCTTACCTCACTTGTTCTTCTCCTCCCCCTTTATCTGAGGCTAGCCTCCAGGAGAGCCAGGCACACAGAGGCCATCAAGAACGTCAGGCGATCCTTATGAGTTTCCCTTCTGCATACATCCAAATGGAATGCAAATAGGGTATGTTATTAGTGCAGGCGTTTCTCATAATCAGCAGCCTCCTGATCATTAGGTTGATAAAATATTTTTCAATTATGAACCTTAAATGGAACCTTTTGACTGCTTAGAAGCAGATTGCTCTTTAGCTAAAAACCCTTTGAGTGAAAATATTAGTGTGTTCCATTTATGTAGCTGTGCATTCTGGTTGTTTTAGGGAGCGTTGTTTATTAACAACCCCAGGCCATTAGCAACACGAGGCTGCCAATCCTTCTCCCTTGATCACTGAAACAACAACCTAGATTCTCTTTGTGCCTCGCATATGCTGTGTAATTCCTCATTCTTGCTCAGAGTACAATTGCTATCTGCTGTACCCTCTCCATAGATCAATAAAACTCAGTGTTTGCTTCTGATGAGTCACTCAACTACCAAAACAACACCTCTGCTAATCATGGTACATTGCCTTGCGACAGACTGTCCTTGGACAATGACATTTTACCTGCTGTGTCTCAAATGCCACTGAACCAAACCAGAACACCACTTCCCTGTCTAATCTGAGTAGAGATTCAGAGCCATCACACATGTGATCTATACAACCAAGAGGAGGAAAGATTTTTAATATTTGTTCACACTTCACCCACCCTCAACATTCTGTCAATTTCCAGGTAATGCCTACTGAAACTCCAATAGTATTAACTGCTTCATTGTAGTCTAACTAAGATACAGAGGAAATAGGACAACTTCTCTTTTCTTACCCCATCACTGTGGGACAATTTTACATTGATATGGAGTAGAAGTTAATTTCAAAATATACTTTAAATTGTCAGGATTTTCTGGTGTTTGTTTGTAATTACATAGCTCTTAACCTTAATTGGACAAATAGTTATACAAACCAATTTAAGACAGCTTCAGGCTTTACATGCTCTGATAATAACTTTCTGTATGTCTCTACACAATTTCATTGTGTCTTTCCCTCTTTTATTTATTTATTTATTTATTTATCTATTTATTTATTCTATTTTTAAAAAATTGGTATTTCTTAATTACATTTCAAATGTTATTTCCTTTCCCGGTTTCCAGTCTATCAGCCCCCTAGCCACTCCCCCTCCCCTTATAAGGATACTCCCCTCCCTCTTTCCCTCTTTTTAATGTGGAATTTTCATTAACAATCTAGAACACTTGTGAGAAATGCCAGAAAAATATTAACTTTCTCTGATAATCCTGGAACACAAATAAGTCTCTTCTTGCTCCTTATTAAAGAAATATTTTAAAATATAATGTTTTGTTTTCTAGTTAGATTTCTTGCTGTTACCCAAGAGATGAAAGTAAAATAGTCTGTAATTCTTTTTCTAAGATAATCACTATGACATACATGAAGACCATTGTCTTAGTAAGGGTTTCTATTATTGCAATAAACACCATGGCCAAAACAAACTTGGGGAGGAAAGGGTTTATTTGGCTTGAAGATCCTGGATCACAGTTTGTTGAGAAAAACCAAGGCAGGAACTCAAATCAGGAACCTAGAGGCAGAAACTGAAGCAGAGACCATGATGCCTACTGGCTTGCTCTCCACAGTTTGCTCAGTCCGTTTTCTTATACAATTCAGGACCACCAACCCAGGGTTGGCATCACCTGCAGAGGGCTCGTCTCAGCCCATCAATCATTAATCAAGAAAATGCTTAACACACTTGTCTATAGGCCAAGCTTATAGAGGCATGTTTTCAATTGTGAGTTTTTCTTCCAGAGTACTCTAGTTGTGTCAAGTTGACATAAAAATAACCAATATGACCATCTAATCTCTTATAATCAGAGAAAATTATAAGTGTTTTGCTTGTTTGCTTTTTAATACAGAGTTTCTTTGTGTAGCCCTGGCTGTTCTGAAACTTACTCTGTAGACCAGGTTGGCCTTAAACTCAGAGATCTACCTGCCTTTGCCTCCCAAGTGTTGGGATTAAAGGCACGTGCCACCACCGCCCAGCCATAAACGTATTTTTATAAACTTTGTAAGTCAAATTTAATGATAAAACAGAATAAATTATTTTTCTAGAAAACTAAAAAGTTTGAGTAGTCAAATAATAAATTAGGGGTTGGAGAAGGCCTCAGCAGTTAAGATATATACTGCTTTTGCTGAGGTCAGGAGTTTGGTTTTTTATCAAACATGTCAGGCAAAGCTGCTCTTAACTCCAACTCTAGGGGACCCAACTCCTCTTCTGGACTCCAGAGTCATCTGAACTCACATATACACTGTCTTAGTTAGGGTTTAATTGCTGTGAAGAGACCAAGGCAACTCTTATAAAGGACAACGTTTAATTGGGGCTGTCTTACAGTTTCAGACGCTTAGTCCATTATAGATGGCTGGAAGCATGGCAGTTTGCAGGCAGACGTGGTGCTGGAAGACCCGAGAGTTTTACATCTGTCGGCGGCCAGGTGGGGACTGGATTCCACACTGGGCAGGTCTTGAACATATCTAAGACCTCAAAGCCCATCTACACAGGGATGTGCTTCCTCCAACGATGCCACGCCCACCTCAACAAGGCCATACTCCTCTTACAGCCACTCCCTATGGCCAAGCATTCAAACACATCAGTCTATGGGGGTCATACCTATTCAAACCACCGCATGCACACACCTCCGTCGTGCTAGTTTGAATGACATGTCCTCTGTAAGTCTCTGGGGTCTGAATACTTGCTCCTCAGTTGGTGGCTGTTAGGTAAGACTAGGAGCTGTGGTCTTGGTGGAGGAAGTAAACACACAGCAGCTGCTCCAGCAGAGTTGCTGCTCACCCTTCACTCTGCCATCACGGACTCCAACTCTCTGGAACCGTAGGCATAATTAAACCCTTTGTTTATAAGTTGTCTTGGTCATTGTGTCTTATCGCAGCAATAGAAAAACAATATGTCTGTAGACACATACCACCCAGTGGAAATGAATCCATGCTTGGTACCATTAACTTAGCCAACTATCCATGACTTCTGAGGTAACAGACTCTAAAGGAGACCCTCCAGTCTCCACTTTCCTTAACCAGTATAATCCTAACTGCATCCTACTTATCTTTCCATCCACAGACAAATGTAGCTCTCACCTCTCATCACCTCTCTTCTTTTTGTAGCAGAGATCCCTAAGGAATCCCTAAGTGGCCCAAATGTAGAGAATAACTGACTACAAATGATTATTCTACAACACAAACTTTGCATCTAAGGCTCAGGGAAAACTGCAGAAGAGGGTGTGGACGTGACCCAAGAATAAGGGGACCAGGACATCTGCTGTGAGCCAATGTCTTCTGTATATGAGGGGGAAGCTGCACCCATGAGATCTCAACAATTTGGTCACCCAAACAAGATCTGTACACCAGCTTACATGCCGATATCGGCTGGAGGAAACTCACAACGCCACTGTTAGATGGAAAGCTACAAGCAGGGAGTGGCTTCTGAGGAAAGAAGAATCAGTCCTCACCAGGGATGAGCCCCCTGACAGGTTATCCAGTCTCAAGTGGTCAGCCCTAAACACAAATGCATATAAAAACACTGAATGGATTCATCAGGTTGTGGGTTGTGAGTGTGTGAATGTGTGTGTGTAAATGTGTGTGTGTGTGTGTGTGTGTGTAACAATAATAATTAATGAAGAGGGCATGGACTTGAGAGGGAGTGGGGACCATGAAAGGAGTTGAAGGGGGAGATAGAAAAGTGGAAATGATGGAACTACAGTATCAATGTATGAGAATCTAAAATCATTAATAAATTAACTTAAAATGAACTTTGTATTGAAAAGGTAGGGCCAATTCTGATGAAAGTGTAGATTACCCAAAGAACACAATTTCCCAATGACAGTAGTTAAGCTAAGTGTTCTCTAGTAAACACGAAAAGTTCTTAATCCCTAAAGGGTAATAAGGTTAGAGACCTTCAAGATGACTGTGTTTGCGCATCAAGAGGAGAAATTGGTAACTTCTAAGAAATGGTCCATCACTGAATTGTCTTTTACGATCCTCCTTCCCTGCATGCCTTAGTTTTTGGCTGATGTTGTCATTAAATGCAATTACAATTCCTGTGGGGAGGAGTGTATTCATATCCCTCCCTCTCAGCAACTCGACAATGGTAACTTCCTTTTCTTTTTCCAAATAGGACAGTACTTGAAGATAAGAGCAGGCCTAGAATTTGATAGGAATAGCTGCTCTTTTTGCTTTTTGTGAGAACCCAGGGGATGCTACATGTTCCTCCAGATCCAGACGTTCCTAACCACAGCAGAGATTCCAGTAAAGCTACATCAGTAAAAGATACCTTCGGGACTTTTGTGATAAAAAAATAAATGACCCAGTCTATAGAATTCTGGTACTTCATATTAACATTGTATCCCAAAGAAAATTTCCACCATTGGTTTATAGGAAAAAAACAAGGAATAGCATCCCTCTGGTCTTACTCCCAATTATTAATTTGCTCTTGGAGCCAATATTTTGGTAAAGAACATGACTAAAGATGAGGAATCTAGCAGATACAACATGTGTGTACACACATATGATACCTAGAGAGCCCATGGATGACGTTGAACATCACTTGTGCTGGAGTATTATGTATGTGATGAGCTAGAGTGACCTGACACTTACATTTCCCTACCGGACACGGATTTTTGCACCCGGCCAGCCAGCCACCCTGCATAGAATCACTGATACACAACTAGGACTTCACACACCTGTGGCTACAGGCACTGTCACATTATTTAAGAAATACAGTTTGACAACTGTCAACATCAAAAGACACTTAAATTCTTTCACAAGAGAACATCAATTAGGAGAGATCATTTTTCGTGCAAAGCAATTTTTCTCTACAAAGCCTCTGTGGAGGACTCCACTCTACTTCAAACCTTGACGTGCTCTGACAACAATTTCTATTTCAACTCTATCTGTGCTCCCCCCAAAGCCCTGATGCTGCATCCCAAGCCAAACTGTTCTTCCATGGTGACCTCGTCTTAATGTCCTGCCTTATTTTCTTATTAGACAAACCAAGCACACTCTCTCACTTCTTCCTCGTTTCTTTCTCCCAGTAACAAGGTTACGTTTACATTTTACATTTTGATTTCTTGAATATACAGTTACAAAAGTCCATTATTAGAAGCATACAATATACTTAGAGCATATCCTCTAGTAGTCCACTACCCTTCCTCTCCCTTTCTACCCCTTCTATTTCCTATTTTGAATTTAATTTTTAATTAATGTATAAAATAATAGCTATATGCATTAGTGGGGTACCATTATTGTTGTTTGGTGTGTATACTTTCTGCAATTAGGTTAAAGATAACCTAATAATCCTTGAATAGTTTTAACAGCAACAACAACTACAAACCCCCTCAAAATGTTTTCTCTTCTAATGTTCCCAATATAGAGTCCTTATCTAAAGTCATCATTCTGTGAAATAACACAGTAGAATTTCTCAATTCCTTATGGAAGTATAACTTGGCGCCTATCCAATTATTGACCATTTCATAGCCTCCCCTGTTCTTTATCCTTCCAGCCTCTGGTAACCACAATTCTACTCTGAATTATAGGAACAAGTTTTTAAAATTCTCTATATAGGCCAGTCTCTGTGATCACCTGACTTCATTTCTTCCCATGCCAACCTCCTAGCCCAGCTGGAACAAACATCTTGTGTTTGTGCCCAGGCAAGTGAACTTGCCTGACTCCACCTCCTGTGCATGCCCCCTGCCCCCAATCCTCAGCTCTAGCCTCATTCTCACATCCAGTGCCCCAGCTTCATCTGGTGAGCCCCCTTTGTGCTATCCCCGATTTCTAGGCCCCAGTATGACTATCTGCCTCTAAATTCCATCTTCAGGCTCAGCCAGGTCCCACATAAACCTTTGTTGACACACTGACCTGATGAGTCTGCCTGATTCTACCCTCCATGCACTCCACCCAGTATTCAGATGTAGCCCTGGTCCCTCTTCTAGTGTCCAGGCCTAGACTCCAATAGCCAGGATTGGGCCAGGATGCAAACCCTGCATGGCAGCCCAGCCCCGTGTCCACCTGGCTTCACCCCACCTGCACCATATCCAACACCCAGGCTTAGCCTAGTCCGCACATCCTGTGCTCTGCCCAAACATGCCATGTCCATGTAAGGCACAGAACCAAGAAAAGAAGTCCACATGCCTGTGTCTCATTCAAAAACCCCGAAGATGTATGAAAGATTGAGATAGTATGTTCCCACAGACCCACAAGTCCTGCAGACCTGTGCTCCTCTATTAGAATTATCCAGATGAAACCTAAGGTAGAAAATTGAAGAATCACAAACTTCAAAGAATTCAAGGGATTTAGAGAAGGTTCAAAGAAGCAGCTCACTGGTCTGTACAGAAATGATGAAAATATCTGAAGAAAGAGATTGAGGTAGACACTGGGAAAGACCTCCCATGCTTACGAATTGGTGGAATTGACATTGTAAAAGTGACCATTGTACCAAAGCCATTTAGAGAGTCAACAAAATTCTAACCAAAAAATACCCCACATCATTTTCCATAGAAGTTGAAAATAACATCATAAAATTATATGGAACCACAAAGGACTTTGGAAAGCCAAATGCAATCCTGTGAAGACAAAAGAAAACAATACTGGAGGGATTGCCTGTCCAGATTTCAAGTCATGTTACAGAGCCACAGTAATAAAAATAGTGTGGTACTGGCACAAAACCAGACATGTAGATCAATGGAACAAAAGAAAAGACCCCTCCACCCCCACCAATGAATGCATGTAATTGCAGTCACTGGCTATTTGACAAAGATTCTACAAACATACACTGGAGAAAAGAGACCATCTTCAACAAATGATGTGCATGTCCACATGCAGAAGAATGATTAAGACACACATCCACCCTCTAGCCTGAAACTGATTCCAAACGTTTTGAAGCATTGAATATACTTAGAGCATCTAATAAACTTAGAGCATATGAGTGTGAAACTCCAGTGTGAAACCTGAAATATGCTCAACATGATATAGGTGTAGGAAAGGACTTAAAAAATAAGACTTCATTTGCCTAGGAGTTAAGGCCAATGATTGACAAGTGGGACTTCATAAAACTAAAAAACTTGTGAGGAGAGATTCTACAGACTGGGAGAGAATCTTTGCCAGCTACTTATCTGACTGAGGATTAATATCCAGAATATATAAATATATGCTATATAGCTATAACATTATATATTATATATAAACATATATCCAGAATATATTTTAAAAACCCCTCAAAAACAGTTAAGAAAACAGCTGACCCAATTTAAGACAGGCTTTGTATTTGAACAGAATGTTCTAAAAGAGGAAATAAAAATGGCAAGTAAATACCAAAAAAGGTAGTTGTCATCCTTAGAGCCACAGACCATCTAACAAAACCCTAGCACCAGGCATTGAGATACTGGTCAGGGTTAGCCAAGAGACTCCCCAAAGAGGAAGTCATCAAAGGGTTTGAAGAAGGTGCTACCTAGGTAGGCTGAGGAGACCTTTCAAAGGCATTTTAAGGAATGGTAAGTTTGGGTCCATGCCCTCCACTTCCCCATTCACCCTAGCCCAGATCAACATTACAATATAAACATTCCAAATTTTAAAAGTCCCACACTTTTAAAAAAATCCGGGGGTTGGGGATTTAGCTCAGGGGTAGAGCGCTTGCCTAGGAAGCGCAAGGCCCTGGGTTCGGTCCCCAGCTCCGGAAAAAAAAGAAAAAGGAAAAAAAAATCTGAATACCTAAAAATTCAGTCTCTTCAAAACATTGCCTCATTTAAAATCTAAAGTCTTTGTAAAATCCCCAAATCTCTTTAAAATTTCAAACTCTTTCAACTGTGGGCTCTTGTAAAATAAGAAATAAGTTAACACTTCCCTGTGTCAAGAGGGAAGAGCCCAGACACAGTCACAGTCAAACAAAACCACACTCAGAGGCATAATTAACTCAGTGTCCAATGTCTGGCTCTACTCACCATCTTCTGGGCTCTTCCAAAGAGCGTGGGCAACTTCTCCAGCTTTGCCCTCTGCAGCGCACAGGTAGTCTTCTAGTCTCTGGCTCGTTTCCCTTCATGGCTGCTGCTGGGTTTTGTGGTCATCCCATGGCACTGGCATCTCCAAAATGCTGGTGTCTTCTACTAAACTGTGCTGCAGCTTTATCAATAGCTGTCCATCCATGGTGTCAAGCCTCAACTTCTCTGTATGATCCACCCCAATCCTGGGTTTCAACTGCTATAGAGGTTGCATTTTCGACAATGCCTCTCTCCTGGCACCCCAAGCCTCAGCTGTTCCCCATCATTGCTTTATACCTTCAAAACCAGTACCACCGGGGTGACTTTTACACTACCAAGTTCAGCTGCCAGCAGGAGGTGCAATCTTGGCTGCCTCTGGAACACAGCTTTTGTTCGATGACCTTAAGGAAACACTTCCCAGAAGATTTCACCCCAGAGGGGCTGGTCTCTTCTTAATCACTGCTAATTTCCCAGCTCTGGAACCAGCATCAACTGTCCCAGCAAAACAAAGGTCTAGAGGTTCTGGTCTCTTGTTCATCATTGCTGATTCTTCCCATATAATAGCAAATGGCTCTGATACAGTCGTTAAGGGGCTCTCAAACTTCCTTCTGAAGCTTCACAATCCAGGCGTCCGTCATCTACGTTGTTTTCAATATTATTTTCTGCTCCTCCAAAGCAGCTTATCAAGCTTCTACACTAATGGCTTTTCCAACCCAAAGTTTCAAAGTCTTTCCACAGTTCTCCCCAGAATATAGGGTCAAGCCTGTCACATCAATACCCAACTCCTGGTGCCAATTTCTGTCCAAGTTTGGGTTTCTGTTGCTGTGATGAAACACCATGACCAAAGCGACTTGGGGAAGAAGGGTTTGTTTGGTTTATCTTTTCTAATTACTGTTCGTCCTATAGGAAGTCAGGACAGGAAGTTAAACAGGGCAGGAACCTGGAGGCAGGGACTGAGGCTGAGGACACAGAGCAGTGTTACTTATTGGCTTGCTCCTCATAGCTTGTTCATCCTGCTGTCTAATGGCACTCAGGACTGCTGCCCAGGGGTGGCACCACCCACAATGGGATTGTTGACCTCCCCCATCAATCACTCATTAAGGAAACGTCCTACAACTGGATCTTTTTTCCTTTTATTTTTCTCTCTTGTATTACATCCTGACCACAGTTTTCCCTCCCTTCCCCCAAGTCTTCCCCCAAGTCTCTCATCTTCACCTTCCTTCTCCCCCAGGCCCTGTCATAGCCTCCCCTGAGAAAAGAGCAGGCCTCATAGGGACATCAACCAAACCAGGCATAAAAAACTACAAGACCAGGCACATACCATCATATCAGGGCTGGACAAGGCAACCCAGTAGGAGAAATAGGTTCCCATAAGCAGGCAGATTTGTGAGAGACAGCCCCTGCTCTCACTGCTTGGAATCCCACAAGAACACCAAGCTACTTAGCTATAACATATATACAGAAAGCCTAGGTCAGATCCCTACTGGCTTCCTGGTCTCTGCGAGCCCCTGTGAGTCCCAGTCAGTTGATTCTGTGGGCCATTTTCTTGTGGTGTCTCTGACCCCTCTGGCTTCTCTGATTTTTCCTCTCCCTCCTCTGCAGGATGTCGTGAGATCTGTGGTACTCTGCATCGACTCCCATCAGTTGCTGGATCAATTCTCTCTGGTCTCTTTGATGGTATTTCTGCTAGGCTCCACTCCCAGAACCCTCTGCAGGCAGGACAAATGGGAAGTTGAAGGTTTTGTGGCTGGGTTGCATCCCAATTCCTCTCCCTGAGGCCTTTTCAGGCTTCATATTCTCCATTACTAGGAATCTTTGCTAGTGTTACTTTCATAGATTCCAGAGTGTTTCCATTGCACTAAGTTTCCGCCTCACTCCCCAAATGCCCTCCAATTCCAATAGTTTCTCCCAGTATTTTCTCCCTCCCACACAACCTGATCCCTCCTGTTCCCAGCCCCACTGGCTCTCAATTCTCCCTTGAAATCTATTCTAATCCCCCTTCCTAGGGAGATCCACGCATCCCTCCTTAAGCCCTCCTGTTACTCAGCCTTTCTGGATCTGTGGGCTGTAGCACTATTATTTTTTATCTAATATCCACTTATAAGTGAGTGTGTATCATGTTTGTCTTTCTGGGTCTGGGCTACCTCACTCAGGATGATTTTTTTCTAGTTCCATCCATTTGCCTGCAAATTTCATGATGTCAGCTAAGTAATACTCCATAAACAGCCAGATTTAAAGGAGACATTTCCTCAGTTGAGGTTACCTTCCCTCCGATGTCTCTAGTTTATGTCAGGTTGATATAAAACTATCCAGGCGACATGCTAAAATGTGTAAACAACTGTGAGTATTCATAAATACTATGTCAAGACATTAGGGAAGGCACCCAGAAGGAGATAAAATCTGAGTTATAACATGAAGTATATAAAAGGAAAGATGTTTTAGGCAGAGGAATGACATTTGCAGAAGTTCTCCTGCTGAACAGGAGGAAGAAGAGCAAAGAGATATAAAAATCCCCCTGAAACACGTGGTGTGTGCTCCCAGGGAAGGCAGAAGATGGCTGGCATGACGTCATTTGGCTGAGAACTGGTATGAACAAGAAGGAAAGGGGGACTTAAATATATTGAATGTATAAACTTTCTTTTATGTGGAACAACCTGGACACAGTTATCATAATAGTAACTGCTTACACCTCATATATTATGTGCTAAGTGAGCAGTGTTCCAAGGGACTCACAGCTTGAGCCACCTATTCTAAATGCTCAAGACCTGATGGCTTTTAGATGTTTGCCAGATTATGGAATATGTGCATAGAGGACCTAGGGGAGGGGCCCTAATTTTTGACATGAAATTCATGTTCATTTCAAAGATGTTTCATAAATATAACTGAAGTTAAGGTCACAGTATTTTAGTGTGTTTATTACATTTTTAAATATGACCAATCACATGAGGTTAGGTATGCACATTTTCACATGTGACTTTGGTCAGTGCTGGAAAAGTTTTGTATTTTAGGACATTTTAGACTTGGGATTTTGGTATAATGGATTGCTCAAAGGCAGAACGAATCCCTGGGAATGTGCAGGGGAGAAGCTGGAGGGGCAGGAGGAGATGATAACTCACTATGCTGATTGGAACAATCCTCTACATTAGACTACCTTTATGGGACACTTTGCTTTTGTGATTATTCTTTATGAATAAACATGTGTGCATTTATATCTCTAATTATGTGTTATATGTAAATATGATTACATATGTTTATAAATATGTATACATTTAATCTTTCTGCTAGCATTCTAATAATTGGTAGGTACAGAACTTAAGGCACAATGATATTGGGTAGCATAGCCACAGTGCCACAGCCAGTAATTGTAGGCCCTGCAGTTTGGCTGCAGTGTCTGTGTTCTTACTCTTCTCTGTGGTGAATTCCTGCCACTGAAAGACCATGGATAAAGACGGGGTGATACTTCACTGGAAAGGCTTCTAACGGGTTTTCTGCATTGAATACTGCTGAGCTACCTCACTGTTAATGCCATTTCTCTTGTAAGTACATGCCTTGGTGGCCTTTTCATTGCTGTGACAAAACCTCATGACCAAAAGCATCTTGAGAGGAAAGGGTTTATTTCAGCTTACACTTCTAGGCAACAGTCTCCTCTGAGAAAAGTCAGGGCAGGACCTCAAGGCAGGAACTGATGCAGAGGCCATGGAGAAACACATTGCACGCTTGGCCTGCTTTCTTATACTATCTAGGACTCTCCAGGATTTCTTATACTATTTAGGACTCCCCCACCATGAGCTGGGCCCACTCACATCACTAATCAAGAAAAATGCCCCACAGGCTTGGCATGAAACAATCTGGTGGGGCATTTTCTCAATTGTGTTTCTCTTTTTTAAAATGACTCTAGTTTCTGTCAGTTCAGTTGATACCTTGTCAACACGACACACAAATACATCACTGTTAAACTACAACCTTTCCTTTTTTTTTTTGGCTTATCCACAAGATCTCATATTTTCTAAATATGTTTTTAATGAAGTAGAATTACTTCAGCTTTCCCTCTCCCATTCCTTCCTCCAACCCCTACCAGCTACCCCTAAAACCCTTTCGTGCCCAATTATTCTCTATTTGATAGCCTCTCTTTTGATTATTGTTGTTATATACATACCTGTGTGCATATGAATGTGTCTGCACAAACACACACGTGTATAACCTGCTGAATCCATTTTTATTTGTGTGTATATGGTTTCAAGGATGACAACTTTGCATTGGACAACCAATAAGGGGACTCATCTCTGAGATGGTCTAACTAACTCTCCCTGTAATCATTAGTTGCCTATAATCTTTGTTTAGAGAAAAAATTTCCTCTTCTATGTCAGCATGCCCATTGACATTGTCACTATTCTGATCTTGTTTTGCAGTTGTCTCTAGGAGATACTGTTCCGCAGCAGACTTCCTGATGTTGTGACTTTTCCAATCTTTTTACCCCATCTTCTGTGAGGTTCTCTGAGCCATAGATGTAGAATCTACACACTAATATGATAATAAACCTAAAAAATCCCCAAATTCCTACCATAAAAGCTTCTGGAAATGATCAAAAATTCAACACAATGGCAGGTTACAAAATCCATTTAGAAAAATCAGTAGACTTTCTATACATCACTAACAAACAAACATACTGAAAAAGAGATCATAGGAACACTCTCGCAACAGCATCAGAGACAATAAAATATCTTGGAATAAACCTAGCCAAGGAGGTAAAAGACTTCTACAATGAATTTCAAATCTCTGAAGAAACAGGTAGATAAATACACTTGTGTGTGTGTGTGTGTGTGTGTGTGTGTGTGTGTGTGTGTGTGGATGTGGGTGTCCCTGTAGGCTTTCTGGATGACAGAGCTATGGTCTACAAAGAGAGAAGAGTGAAACTCAACTGAGCCTGACTTAGATACCGGTGCAAGGCTAAAACTTCTAGAGTCTGACACCAGTTCATTTATTTTAGCCATATTTAAGCATAACATGATTTTAGAAAACATTTTTTCTGGTAACAACTAACTCAGTCCAGTGAGTGCAATGAAGTCTAAGACTTCTTTACACTGAAGTCTATATGATTTCTACAAAGATGGGTTCTGTTGACTTAGAAACAGTGCCCAAGGTAAGGGTCTGGGAGAAGGACTGGGATAAACATAATGTATGTGGGAGTCAGGATTGGCCTGGCTCTAAGATAACACAGAAGTAACCTAGGCTGTTATAAACTGAGTACAAAGGACATCTCTCACAAGGATGAATTTTATGGCCTAGAAGCAATGCTCAAGGATTTTTTGGTGGGGGAAATCTAGGATAAACAAACATAACATTCTAGGTATATGGGTGGAGCCTAGCTCAACAGGTAGCAAAAGATTACCAGGTTGTAAACTACATCCCCCCAGCATTCTGGGAGAACAACCAAATATCTTCTCTCTTTGGAGAGACAAGCTGTGTGTTTAACTTTTCCTGGCTTCTCCACTGCTTTATCTATGTGCACAAGGGCCTTTTACCTTCTATGTACACTAGAGAAAGGGAAGAATTGTCATGTACATGGATAATTGGAATTAATATTGTGCAAAGAGCCATCCTACCAAAAACAATGTACAGATTCAATGCAAGTCCAATAAAATATTCAGAACATTCTTTGTAGAAATAGAAAGAAAAAAATACTTAATTTCATAGCTCAGTAGATCTTGAGCAAAAAGAATAGTAGAGGAATTGCTGTTCCAGACTTCAAGATGTATTATAGTGTGGTAGTAATAAAAAACAATGTGTTACTGGATTAAAAATCAAAGATGCAGACCAATAGAATAAGATAGAAGATCCAAACATGGGTGACTGTAACTATGGCTGCCTGCTATTTGACAAATAGGCAAGAAGAATACACTGGAGAAACTAAACAACATCTTCAACAAATGGTTCTTGGAAAACTGAGTGTCTATATGCAGAAGAATGGAATTAGACCCGTATCTATTATTGTGCAAAAAAATGAGAGCCACATGGATCAAGGCCCTCAATTTGAAACCCGAGACATTAAAACTGCTAGAAGAAAATATAGGCAGTGCCCTATAGAAGGTAGGTATAGGAAAGACTTTCTGAACAGGACTTCATCTGCCAAGGAATTAAGACCATCAGTGGAAATCTGGGACCTCATAAAACTAAACAGCTTCTGTACAGCTAAAGAAACAGATAAGTGAAGAAGAAAATCACAGAATGGGAGTGCATTTGTGTCAGTTATACATCTGACCAAGGGCTAGTATCTGGATTATACAAAACATCGATAAGAACAAAAACCCTAAAAAAATCTAAAAACCACCACAACAACTAAACAAAACAAACTCCAAGAAGTTAAGGAAACAAATGGGGTAGGGATGTAAACCGAGGTCTCCGTAGAAGAAACAAAACTGGCTAAGAAATACCTCAAGAAGTGTTCATCCAGAATGGCCAAGATCAACAAAACAATGGCAACAAATACTGGTGAGGCTGTAGAGAAAGAAAAACCTCACTCACTGTTGGTGGGGATGCAAATTGGTCCAGCCACCCTGGGAATCAGTATGGAGAATCCTAAGAAAACTAAAACAGAATCTACTATCTGACTCAGCTATACCGCTTATTGACATGTGCCCCAAAGACTGGTCATCCTCTTTCCTTTCATAGACACTTATCCAGCAATCTTCATTTTCTCCTATTCACAATGGACAAGGTATGGAAACAGCCTAAGTGTTCTTCAACAGTCAAATGGGTGGTGAAAAATGTGATACATAAACACAATGGAATATTATTCAGTTGTAAAGAAAAGTGAAATTTGGGCTGGGGATTTAGCTCAGTGGTAGAGCGCTTACCTAGGAAGCACAAGGCCCTGGGTTCGGTCCCCAGCTCCGAAAAAAAAAAGAACCAAAAAAAAAAAAAAAAAAAAAAAAAGAAAAGAAAAAAAAGAAAAGTGAAATTTGAAAAGATTCAGCCAGAACCTAGAAAAGATTATGGTGAGTGACTCAGGAGACAAAGTCCACATGTCCTCTCTTATTTGTGGTTCCTAGTTCTAAATCCTCAGACATGAGGTATGGAACATGGAGTAACCATGAAGGCCAGAAAAGTATAAAGAGACCATAGGTGGCAATGGGGCTCGGGAGGAACGTGGCAGGGTACAGTGATATGAAGTGGGTAACAGAGTAACGAAGAGGGAACTCCAGCTAGGAAGAAGGGACGCAGGTCAATACAGAAGGAAAAGGAGGGATGAGAACAAATGACGCCACAGTAGTTGGGTAAAGCCATGCGACAGCAGGTTATTTTATATTTATCAAGATCTTATATAATATAAATATCTCAATGTAAAACACATTCCAACTCTCAAAAGTTCCACAGTCCTTAAAAATTCAAACACTTTTAAAGTTCAATCTCTTTAAGACATCTAAAATGTTTTTCAAAGTTCAAAGCCTCTCTAGAATATCCACAGTCTCTCTAGAATATCCACAGCCTTTCTAAGATGTCCAAAGCCTTTCTAAACTTCCAGCATCTCTTTAAAATTCAAGGTCTCTCAACTGTGGAGTCCTGTAAAGTAAAAATAAGGGAAGAATCAGGGCACAGTTACATGGGAACAGATGGGGGAGGGGATGAAGGGAGAGATCACTGGGAGAGATAACTGGGATTGGTATCACGCATTTCAGGCGTGAGGTAGAAACTTAGTGCAATGGAAACTCCCACGAATCTACTGAAGACTCTCAGTAATGAGGGATACAGAGCCTGAACTGGCCATCTTCTGTTACCGGGCAAGGCTTCCAGTGGAGGGACGGGGACATCAACACAGCCACAAAACCTTCAACTTACAATATGCCCCGCTTGGGGCTGGAGAGATGGCTCAGTGGTTAAGAGCAATGACTGCTCTTCCAGAGGTCCTGAGTTCAAACCCCAGCAACCACATGGTGGCTCACAACCACCTGTGATGAGATCTGATACCCCTTCTGCTGTGTCTGGAGGTATGTATAATAATAATAATAACAATATGCCCCGCTTGTAAAACATGCTGGGTAAAGGTGTCAAAGAACTTATACGAGTGGCCAATGACCCATTCCAGAGAGGAAGCCCACATTTGACACTGCCTGGAGGACCAGGAACCAGAGGCTGGATAGCACAGAGAACTAAGGTAAAAGCAAACATGACTGGTTTGATAAAAAAAAAAAGTCATTGTAATGACTCCTATTGATACCCAGCTATACTGGTCACCAGAACCTAGCATAATCACCACCAGAGAGGCTTCACCCAGCAACTGAAGGGAGCAGATGCATAGACCCACAGCCAAACATTAGGCAGAACTTGGGGACATCCTGCAGAAGAGAGGGAGGAAGGATGAGGAGCCAGAGGTGTTGAGGACACCACAAGAAAACCAGACTACAAAATCAATTAACTGAGGCTCGAAAGGGCTCATAGAGACTGAACTGATAATCAGGGAGCCTTTATGGGTCTGACATAGTTCCTCTACATATATTTTATGATTGTGTAGCTTGGTGTTCCTGTGGGACACCCAACAGTGGTAGTAGGGGCTGTCTCACACTCTTTTGCTTGCTTTCCCCCTACTGGGTTGATTCTTCCAACCTTGATATGAGAGGATGTGCCTGGTCTTATTACAACATGTGCCATGCATGCTTGGTTGATATCCCTGGGAAGCCTGCCCTTCTCTGAAGGGAAAAGGAGGAGGAAATGAATCTGAGAGAGAGGGAAGGTTGAGGAGGAGGGGAGATGGGGACGAGAGGAGGGAGGGAAACTACAGTCAGGATGTAATCTATGAGAGAGAATAAAAGGTTCAAGATCTGTCAACTATGGACTTCTGTAAAATAAAACAATCCAAGGCACTTGCTCTTTTATTCCAAGAGGGAAGAACCAAGGCACGGTCATCATCAGATCAAAGCAGAACCAAAGTCCTATAGATTTTAGGACCCACTCCCAACCTGCTTGGCTCCAGAGGGCTGCGACAGTTCCACTTGTCCAGCTCCACCATCCACAGCACACACAGCTCATCTCATAAGCTCAGGCTAGCCCCACTCCACAGGCACTGCTCCTCTTCTTCGTTGTCCCATGGTATTGGCATCTCCAAACGCTGAGGTTTCTGCTGCAGCTGGGATACATCTTTACCAACAGACTCTCCTGGCCTTCTTCAGGGACTCTGATCCTATCACACAGTTCCAAGCTTCAACTTCTCCCCATGATCCCCTCATAGTTTCAAAACCAGTATTACCTGAGAGTCTCCCATACATTACCGAGTTTGGCTGCTGGCACAAGGCCTTGCCCTGCTCTGGAACACAGATTCTGTGTGCTGACTGAAGAAATACTTCCCAGAAGATTTCACCTCTATGATACTGGCTTTTAATTAATCACAGCTCATTCCTCAGCCACAGCTGACCAGTATCAAGTATCCCAACAGAGCAAAGGTTTCACTTCTGGTGAAAGATTCTTAAATCAAAATATCACACCGATGACCCTGATAGTTTCCGCTTTCTTCCAAAACTCACACTAAGCCAGGCCTTCATCATCTGCCCTGCTCTCAGCATTATCTCCTGAATTCTCATCATAATAGATTATTAAGCTGTGAACACTCCATGGTTTTTCAGTTCAATGTTTCAAAATCTTTCCACAACCCTCTTCCAAGCAAAGATAGGTCTGTTATGCCAGTACCCCATGACCTGGTACCAAATTCAATTGCAGTTACTTTTCTTTTCTTTCCTTTCCTTTCCTTTCCTTTCCTTTCCTTTCCTTTCCTTTCCTTTCCTTTCCTTTCCTTTTCTTTTCTTTTCTTTTCTTGTATACAAAAACAAAGAACATTTATTCTACAGAAATTTCAACGTGCTGAGGTCAACCGTACTTTGAAATGGCCACCCCACACAAAGGCGTGTAGGCCTTCTTAAAAGAAATCAGGGGACTTTTCTAGAAGGATTAGATAATCTAAAATTTCATTGGTGAGTGCTAGGGTTTCACAGGTGGTCAGTGGCCTGCATTCCCATGTCATGAATATTTAACACAGGATGAGATAGCTCTGCCCAGCACAATGGCCCATCCTGGAATAAGTTATTGTCCCGTTCCTGTGCTTATCCTTAGGCTGTTCTTTGGGAAGCAGTTTTTATGACCTTGTATCTGGATTTTATGGTCAGTTCCTAGGGCTGATGCCTATAACCTTCTTTTCAAAATCAGGCCTGGTCCTTAAATAAACATAATGGGTGTTGTGTCGTCCTTTCACTAGAAGTATTACGAACTCATTGTCCATCCACTTTGAGAGTGTCACATGTAAACAGTGAACACAATCAACTGACCTCCGCTCTGGCTTCTTTCATTCTTGCCATTTGTTTAATCTTGTTGTTGTTATTGTTGTTTTTTTGAGATAGAATTATTTATTTATTTATTTATTTATTTATTTATTTATTTTTTACTCTGCTCTGTCCTAAAAATATGCATTCTCTTCTCACAGACTCAGTGGTCATTTTAATTAGGCTGACGTGATCCTCTGAGCTTAAGGAACTTAACATCTAGGTAGCTAAAAACATTATCTTTGAATTTATCTTGAAAACAATTCTTAGGAAGGCAAAGTTGGACTTAATGAGAAAGAGGCAAGATGTCTTAGCTGGTGGATCCTAGGCTTTGATTCTGTTTGTGGCTGCTGATAGCATCCTGCAACCAAAAGTCCAGGCTAGACCAGTGCAGGGCAGTATGTATGCACAGATGATAATCAGTACTTTCTGGGACGTGAGTGCAGATGAATTACCTGACACACAGTAGGGGTTAATTAATCACAGATTTTTTTATTCCTGCTTAGGGAAAATTTTAATTTAAATTATCTTCAACCCCAATTAAACTGAATTCCAGGCCAATGCAAAGGAGCCCATTTTAAAGCTTTAATTAATATATTTGTCACGGGGAAAAAAAAGAACAACAACAACAACAAAAACAAAAACAAAAAAAGCCAACCAATCAAACAAATATCCACAGGTTCTTCCTGAAAAAACAAAACAAAACAAAACAAAACAAAACAAAACAACAACAAAACAAAGGCCCCAGTCTTGGCAGCTTCAAAAAGAATGTCTTCCACTAAAGCCAAGTTGGCTATGGAGATAAATGGAAGTCTATTAGGACTGATTGAGCAAAAAGACTTGAGATTATTCTGAATATCAATTAGAGGCTATGGCTGATCAGTTGACAGTCAATGAGGCAGAGCAAATCATGTGATCCATCAATTAAAAAATACATATATGAATTAAATATCCAAGAGACTAATCACTTCCCAGGTTTCTTTGTGTTTTTTTTTCGTTTGTTTGTTTATTTTTGCCTTATTTGCTTTTATGGCTATGATAAGATACTATGTCCCCAATGATACATGTTCTCCAACAAGGCTACTCTTTACAAGCCTTCCCAAACAGCTCGAGCATCTCATGACTAAGATCCAAAGGTATGAGCCTCTTGAGGCCATTCTCATTCAGGCTGCTATACCAAGTTCTCACTGTGTCCTTAGACTCCTGGTGACCTGTCCAATGCTGCTGGCAGTACTAAGATCTACTTTACACTGTATGAGAAAACAGGCGGTAAGTATTCAGCAATGGTCTTAGTGATGTGTTTATAAAAAGATAAAGGGAGGGGGGATATGTTGTATGGAGGTGTGGTGAGGTATGTGGTAAGGGGTTACCTCAGCAAGCCCATGCTGAGGCATCCCTTCCCCCTGGGGGACCAGCCATACAACTGTACAGTATAGAATAGAGTTTATTCAGGGCATGGGGAGGGGAGTCAAGAGGGTAGTAGAGGCAGAGAAAGGCAGAAAGAGGGACGGAGGGAGAGAGAGAGAGAGAGAGAGAGAGAGAGAGAGAGAGAGAGAGAGAGAGAGAGAGGAGGAGAGGCTGGACATGAGCATGTGGATAGAGGGGATAAGGGGATGGGGAGAGAGGTGGGAAAGGAATGGGGAGAGAGTGGAAACAAGAAGGCAAGAGCAAGAGAGCCCTAGTTACATTTCTAGTGCTATGATAAAGCACCATGACCAAAAACACCTTTGGAGGAAAGGGTTTATTTCAGTTTACACTTCGAGGCAACAGTTCATTACTGAGGAAAGTCAGGGCAGGAACCTGGAAGCAGGAGCTGATGCAGAGGCCATGGAGAAGCACTGCTTACTGGCTTGCTCCTCATGACTTGCTCAGCTTGTTTCCTTATACCATCCAGGACCACCTTCCCAGGGGGGGCTCCATCCTCCATGAGTGGGTCTACCCATGTCAATCGTTAGTCAAGAAAATACCCCACAGGCTTGCCTCAGGCCAGTCTGGTGGGAGCATTTTCTCAATTGAGTATCCCTCTTCTCAAATGACTGTAGCTGTGTCAAGTTGACAAGAAAACTAACCAGGACAACCTAGAATTATTGTCTCTAATGAAATGACAACTCTCTCATAACTATATCCTCACAAAATTTCTTTCTTCTTTCATCATCACCCGAGAATGCAACCATTCTGAAAACATTTAGTGGGTCATTCGGTTTCACTTCCAGAGTTTTTTATTTAAAGTTCGTTGAGAATTCCATATGATGTGTTTTGGTCATGTTTACTCTCCTTCCAACTCTTCCCTTCTTCACTCCATTCCCCAACCATCAACTTTGTGTTCTCTTTTAAAAAACAACATCAAGTCCCAATTTTTTTCATACTCTTGGGTACGTAGTCTTCCATTGGAGTGTGGTCCACTAGTCAGTGACTACATCTTTAATGAGCACTGACTTGCCTTCTAACATCCAATAGCTCCTTAAGTAAGGGGAGGATTCCATGCCTACTGCCCTTTCCTATGCTGGGCGTTTTGTCTGGCTTGAGCTTTCATGGCTCTTGCGCCTGCTGTTACAAATACTGTGAGAACATGTGTGCATCTGCGGTGTCCAGAAAAGTTTCCTTGTAGTCATCCCAAACCCATGGATTTTTCAGTCTTCTACCTTCTTCCCAAGGAAAATTTTTCTCATACAACAACTGAGTAGGTCGGGTAACCCAGAGAATTTATAATATTCTGTAATGATTGCAGTCTGTAGGACCTCATAGGCCAACAACTCTAAAAGATATAGCCCATTCCTGAACTGAACTTTTTATTCATTATCCTACAGTATTCAGTAAGGTTACTCCATTGTGTTACTCCTTTTAATATATATGTAAGTACATATTTTCCATAGGACTTTTTCAAAAGATATAGTTTTAGTTATCCCTCCCCAATTCTCTCCTCTATCCTAACATCTAACATCCCCTCTCGCAGTTTAGCCCTTTATCTTCCATTGTCTAACTTCTTATATTCACCATTCAGCTTCCCCTACCTTTAAAGTACCCATCACCAGATTAACAAAAGGCCAACAGTACCAATTTCAACAAAAGGTGTTGTTGCTCAAAAAGATAGCAGCACAGAGAAGAATAAAACCAGGTCCTTATCTCTCACCTTGAACAAAATTCAACTGCACATGGATCAAGGACCTCAGTATAAAACCCGAAACCCTGATTGTGATAGAAGAGAAAGTTGGGAATACGCTTGAGTTCGTCATCACAAGGAAGGATTTTCTGAACAGAACCCTGGTAGTACAGGTGTTTAGACAAACAATTAATAAACCAGACCTCCTCAAACTACACGCAAAGGACATCAGCATTTGAGTGAAAGGGCAGACTACAGAACGGGAAGATTTTTACCAGCTCTACAATTGGTAAAGGATTAATATCTAAAATATACAAAGAACTAAAATAAAAACAGAAAGAAAGAAAAAAGAAACATCACAAAGATAAACAACCCAGTTTAAAACCGGGGCATGGAACTAAACAGAGACTTCTCAAAAGAAGAAATACAAATGGAGGAGAAACTTTTTTTTTTTTTAATGTTCAATATGCAGGAGTAGTTGCCCTACACAAAATGGATTCTCTCTTGTGTGTGCACATTAAGTTTCATTTTCTTGTCTTATTGGCTTTTTGTTTTTTTATTTTTCTTGTTCTGTTGAGAGAGAGAGAGAGAGAGAGAGAGAGAGAGAGAGAGAGAGAGAGAACACAAAATTGGTGTTGTATAATAGGGAAGCTTCTTAAGTAGGAAGGCAAACTACTCAAAATAGCTCCAGGAAGTTCCTGAAATTGACGAGATTCACTAGGCCCCTCCTTGCCTGAGTAAGCTATAAAAGCTGAGAGATCCTCTGAGATTAGAACAAAGCTGCGAAGAAGACTATCAAACAATCCAAACTGCGAAGAAGACTCTGAGACCACACCAGCTATCAGCTTGGAAGAAGCAGAAGCCAGTGGAGTTACTTGGAAGAGGTTCAGAATAACTGAGACCCTTTGAATGACACTCTCTCATCTGTTGAGCGGCCTGCAGGCTGTGTAATGTGCACCTGCAATGTGTACCAACCCCCTCATCCATAATCCTGTAAGTAACTCAAATAAAAGTCTTAGTTCACCAAATTGTACTTTGGCTGTAAACTTATTTTGGTCTGTTGTGGGCTGCCTCAGGGGTTAGCAGAAATATGTTATATCTTCCCAGAAAAAGTTTTGTCACACAACAATTGGGTAGGTGGAGAGGCAGGTAGGATCTGGGAGGAATTACAGGAGGTAAAAAACGTAATTACACTATATGAAAATTTTCTTAATTAAAAAATTAAAACAAAGTTTTACAACCTTAGCTATCAGGGAAATACAAATTAAACTGCTTTGAAATTTCATCTTTACCACAGTCAGAATGACTAAGATCCAAAACCAGATGATGACAGATGCTGGCATGGATGTGGGGATAGAGAAACACTTCTTAATGGCTGCTAGGAGTGCAGACTGGTATAGCCACTGTGAAAAAGCAATGTGGATGTTCCTCAAAAAGCCAGACATAAATCTACCATAGGGTTCAACTATACCACTCTTGGGCATATACCTGCATCCTTTAAAAATAAGATTCACTCTTTTATTTTAGGTGTGTGTGTGTGTGTGTGTGTGTGTGTGTGTGTGTGTGTGTACTTGTGAATGAAGTGTCGTCACAAGCTCAAAGAAGACATTGGACCTATTGAAGCTATAGTTACAGGAAGTTGTGAGCCTCCTGAAGTTGGAACTAGGACTGAACTAAGGTTCCTTGCAAGAGCAGTACATGCTCTTAAGTACTGAGCCATCTTTCTAGCCTCGATCTCCTAATCTTTTGTTCCTTCTTAAATATCGGGTACATAGGATGACTTGGGTTTTGCAACTCCCCATCTTACTGCCTGCCCTCCCCTGCTACAGCTTTCATAGTTCACATTTAGTCCTTGTCTCTGTCTTATCACCCAGGTACAGGAACTAGTCTGGCAAAGACAGCTCTGCCCATGATAGTCTGCAGGGAGAAAGCATCGGGTGAGTAGAGAGGGAGGTGGTTGGCCACACACTAACTGCATTACCCTGCCCATGGTAGTTTCTTTGGTGGACACTATTCACGTGACTAAAGACTCACTATGCAATTCACAAATGGGTCCTCATATAATCGCAAAGCTTCTGTAAGGCAAAAGACATTGTAATTAGGACAGAATGGTATCCAACAGATTGGAAAATGTAGGATACCAATCCTACATTTGATAGAGGGCTAATATCCAATATATACAAAGAACTCAAGAAGTTAGACTCCAGAGAATCAAATAACCCTATTAAAAATGGGGTAAACAAAGAATTCTCAACTGAGGAATATCGAATGGCTGAGAAGCACCTGAAGAAATGGTCAACATCCTTAGTCACCAGGGAAATGCAAATCAAAACAACCCTGAGATTCCACCTAACACCAGTCAGAATGGCTAAGATCGAAAACTCAGATGACAGCAGATGCTGACAAAGATGTGGAGAAGAGGAACACTCCTCCATTGTTGGTGGGATTGCAAGCTGGTACAACTACTCTGGAAATCAGTCTGGTGGTTCCTCAGAAAATTCAGTATAGTACTACCTGAGGGCCCAGCTATACCACTCCTGGGCATATACCCAAAAGATGCTCTAACATATAACAAGGACACGTGCTCCCTTATGTTCATAGCAGCCTTATTTATAATATCCAGAAGCTGGAAAGAACCCAAATGTCCTTCAACAGAGGAATGCATTTAGAAAATGTGGTACATTTATACAATGGAATATTACTCAGCTATTAAAAACAAAGACTTCATGAAATTCTTAGGCAAATGGATGGAACTAGAAAATATCATTCTGAGTGAGGTAACCAAATCACAAAAGAACACACATGGTATGCACTTACTGATAAGTGAATATTAGCTAAAAATCTTGGAATATCCAAGATACAATTCACAGACTATATGAAGCTCAAGAAGAAGGAAGATCAAAGTGTGGATGCTTTAGTCCTTCTTAGAAGGGGGAACAAAAATACTCACAGGAGGAAATATGCAGATTAATTAATAGAGACTGAAGGAAAGGCCATCCACAGACTGCTCCACCTGGGGATACATCCCCTATATAGGCACCAAACCCAGACAATATTGCAGATGCTAAGAAGTGCATGGTGACAGGAACCTGATAGAGCTGTCTCCTTAGAGGCTCTGCCACAGCCTGACAAATACAGAGGCGGATGCTTGCAGCCAACCATTGGACCAAGAATGGAGTCCCCAATGGAGGAGTTAGAGGAAAGACTGAAGGATCGGAAGGGATTTGCAACCCCATATGAAGAATAACAATATCAACCAACCAGACCCCCGCCTCCCGCCAGAGTTCCCAGGGACTAAACTACCATCCTTAGAGTACACAGGGATGGACCTGTGGCTCCATCCGAGTATGTAGCAGAGGATGGCCTTATCTGGCATCACTGGGGGGAGAAGCCCTTGGTCCCATTAAGTCTCAATGCCCCAGTGTAGGGGAATGTCAGGGCAGGGAGGCAGGAGTGAGTAAGTGCGTGGGTGGGAACACCCTCCTAGAAGCAGGGGGAGGGGGAGATGGGATAGTGGGTTTCAGGAGGGGAAACCGGGAAATGGGATAACATTTGAAATGTAAATTCAAAAAAGCCAATAAAAGAAACACACACACACACACACACACACACACACACACACACACACACACACACGAGTATTATTACAGCCAGGAGGAATGTATGGAAGGACAATATCTAAGTGAGGTGTGCCCAACATGGGGTCCTGGGATAGAAAAAAAGAGACTCACTGTGCACTGAGAACAGAGCAAGAAGACAGGCAAGAGGGGAGAAAATGAGCTGGGAATGCCAAGTGTGACTTCTTGGGATGGAGGGAGGGCTTTCACCTGATGAGTCTCTTGGCCTTGGGACCACAGTAGGGACCTTTTCCTACTTCTCTACAAAGTGGGAAGCGTTTTTGCTTTTGACTGTGCTAGCTGATCCCTTCTGTGTGAATCTAATCAAGCATCTTCCTGGCTGAAGACTCTTGGGGTTCTATTTTTAAATTACAAATTTTCCCATAATGTGAACGCTGGTTTCAGACACTATGTTCTCATATCCCATTTCGAGGTACAGGCTAAATGGTCCAGAAATTACTCCAACCTGAAGCCCAAACAGGTCAGGATTGATTGGTGAACCAAGCATGTCAACTGTCTGAACACAATGCTGCAGACCGGACCTCTTGCTTTTTAACCTTGTCGTATTGGTGGTTCTTACACTTTCCTCTGCCAATTCCTCCAGAAACTGATAAATGTCACAGAGGAAGCAAAACTGATCACATTTCCTTCTGGCAAATGAAGCGAGATGCAGCTGCATTTTAGTCTAGCATTGATCCTGTCACTGGGTGGGTTTTGTTGCATCCTTCTGAGCATTTTATGAGAACTCGAGGCATTGCTCGGTCCCCTTCACTGAGACTAACAGCATGGTTTTCCAAGGAGATGATCGGACGACCAATTTGGAACGGGAACATGGGAATAAAGGGTGGGCCATGACTATGATGCATATTAGGGCTGTCACTGGGAATAACTTTATTTTTCCAAACACGCAGTGCTCCTTGAATTAATGATGGGGGCGTGCGCTGTTAAACTAATTGGAAATTGCAAAAATCAGCAAGCCAAAAAGGGCACTTAATGCTCTAAACTCGTAGAGCCTCTTAATTAATCCACACAACACAGCACAGAGCATTGTTGATTTACTTCTCACAGTTTGACAGGTGGCTATATCTGAAGCTCACCACTGCCCAGCATCATGAACATCGAACAAGAGTGTGTCATGTGGGCCCAGAAAGAAAGCTACATTGAAAAAACCTGAGCAAGGGGTGATTTTTAATGTTTTTGTTGCATTATAAAATCCAAAAATCAAAAGCTGAGAACTCCCCTGTCTAACTTTTTTATGCTGGGGATCTTCTGTCTACCTAAACCAAGCAGTACCTATGGAGAGAAAGATTCTCTCCCTCCCCTCCGGCTTCCACTGCACTAAACGTTAAAACATTTTAGCAGGTGAGTACTTTGTGAAAGGGAGCAGAAATCAAAGCCTGAAGGAACCTTATTACTAAGGGACTTTTTCCCCCCATCTTTATTAACTTGGATATTTCTTATTTACATTTCGATTGTTATTCCTTTTCCCGGTTTCCAGGCCAACATCCCCCTAACCCCTCTCCCTCCCCTTCTCTATGGGTGTTCCCCATCCTTCCCCCATTACCGCCCTCCCCTCAACAATCATGTTCACTGGGGGTTCAGTCTTAGCAGGACCAAGGGCTTCCCCTTCCACTGGTGCTCTTACTAGGATATTCATTGCTACCTATGCAGTTGGAGCCCAGGGTCAGTCCTTAGGTAGTGGCTTAGTCCCTGGAAGCTCTGGTTGATTGGCATTGTTGTTTATATGGGGTCTCAAGCCACTAAGGGACTTTTATACCTAATAAAAAAAGGTTCAAAATTTGCAAATTCGTCTGGAATAACAAAAAACCCAGGATAGCTAAAACTATCCTCAACAATAAAAGGACTTCAGGGGGAATCACTATCCCTGAACTCAAGCAGTATTACAGAGCAATAATGATAAAAACTGCATGGTATTGGTACAGAGACAGACAGATAGACCAATGGAACAGAATTGAAGACCCAGAAATGAACCCACACACCTATGGGCACTTGATTTTTGACAAAGGAGCCAAAACCATCAAATGGAAAAAAGACAGCATTTTCAGCAAATGGTGCTGGTTCAACTGGAGGTCAACATGCAGAAGAATGCAGATTGATCCATGCTTATCACCCTATACAAAGCTTAAGTCCAAGTGGATCAAGGATCTCCACATCAAACCAGATACACTCAAACTAATAGAAGAAAAACTAGGGAAGCATCTGGAACACATGGGCACTGGAAAAAATTTCCTGAACAAAACACCAATGGCTTATGCTCTAAGATCAAGAATCGACAAATGGGATCTCATAAAACTGCAAAGCTTCTGTAAGGCAAAGGACACTGTGGTTAGGACAAAACGGCAACCAACAGATTGGGAAAAGATCTTTACCAATCCTACAACAGATAGAGGCCTTATATCCAAAATATACAAAGAACTCAAGAAGTTAGACCGCAGGGAGACAAATAACCCTATTAAAAAATAGGGTTCAGAGCTAAACAAAGAATTCACAGCTGAGGAATGCCGAATGGCTGAGAAACACCTAAAGGAATGGCTGAGAAACACCTAAAGAAATGTTCAACATCTTTAGTCATAAGGGAAATGCAAATCAAAACAACCCTGAGATTTCATCTCACACCAGTGAGAATGGCTAAGATCAAAAACTCCGGTGACAGCAGATGCTGGAGAGGATGCGGAGAAAGAGGAACACTCCTCCATTGTTGGTGGGATTGCAGACTGGTACAACCATTCTGGAAATCAGTCTGGAGGTTCCTCAGAAAATTGGACATTGAACTGCCTGAGGATCCAGCTATACCTCTCATGGGCATATACCCAAAAGATGCCCCAACATATAAAAAAGACACGTGCTCCACTATGTTCATCGCAGCCTTATTTATAATAGCCAGATGCTGGAAAGAACCCAGATGCCCTTCAACAGAGGAATGGATACAGAAAATGTGGTACATCTACACAATGGAATATTACTCAGCTATCAAAAACAATGACTTTATGAAATTTGTAGGCAAATGGTTGGAACTGGAAAATATCATCCTGAGTGAGGTAACCCAATCACAGAAAAACACACATGGTATGCACTCATTGATAAGTGGCTATTAGCCCAAATGCTTGAATTACCCTAGATGCCTAGAACACATGAAACTCAAGACGAATGATCAAAATGTGAATGTTTCACTCTTTCTTTAAAAGGGGAACAAGAATACCCTTGGCAGGGAATAGAGAGGCAAAGATTAAAACAGACACAGAAGGAACACCCATTCAGAGCCTGCCCCACATGTGGCCCATACATATACAGCCATCCAATTAGACAAGATGGATGAAGCAAAGAAGTGCAGACCGACAGGAGCCGGATGTAGATTGCTCCTGAGAGACACAGCCAGAATACAGCAAATACAGAGGCGAATGCCAGCAGCAAACCACTGAACTGAGAATAGGACCCCGGTTGAAGGAATCAGAGAAAGAACTGGAAGAGCTTGAAGGGGCTCGAGACCCCATATGAACAACAATGCCAAGCAACCAGAGCTTCCAGGGACTAAGCCACTACCTAAAGACTATACATGGACTGACCCTGGACTCTGACCTCATAGGTAGCAATGAATATCCTAGTAAGAGCACCAGTGGAAGGGGAAGCCCTGGGTCCTGCTAAGACTGAACCCCCAGTGAACTAGATTGTTGGGGGGAGGGTGGCAATGGGGGGAGGATGGGGAGGGGAACACCCATAAGGAAGGGGAGGGGGGAGGGGGATGTTTGCCCGGAAACCGGGAAAGGGAGTAACACTCGAAATGTATATAAGAAATACTCAAGTTAATAAAAAAAAAAGGTTCAAAATAAAATAATAAAGAAAACTTGCCAATTATATTCTTCTGATTAAAAAGAGAGAAAGAGATGCAGGCTGGGGGCACACTCAGTCTATGCTTGCCTCATTAGCATAAGGACTTGAATCTGATCCCCAGAACCACCATTAAGCAGATGCCAGGCATGAGGGTAAGGCATATAATCTCTGTGCTGGGGAGGCTTAGCCAGGTATCCTCAGGGCTCTGTAGCCATCCAGCCTAGCCTTCTTCATGACTCCATTCCAGCGAGAGAAGTCTGTTTCCAAAACTAAGATGGGTGGTACCCGAAGAATAATGCGCCAAGCTGTCCTCTAGCATCCACAAGCACGAGCAAACATATGCTCCTGCATACATAAGAGTGTGCACGCACAAAATAAATAAAGCTATTTTTAAAAAGCTCCCATAATTCAGTGCAGGAGGCTGTATATCAGGGTCCTCATATTCATCCAAGCAGGAGGCGGTAAGGGGAGGATGGGAAGGAACAGCCTGGAAAGCCACCCCAGGATACAAAGCCAGCCTACAAATAGTAAAAAGTGAGGAAGTGCTTCTTCAAAGGCCAGGGCTGCTTGCAATTCCACAGTAACGGGGCTGTGTGGATATAAATGGATATCCCCTTATAATAGGGATGTAGATTTGACTGTAGTTGTATCCTGCGTTAACAATAGCTAATCTCACCAGGTCTAACTCTGTGGACAGCGAGGCTTAGGCAGTCTCAGGAAGTTCCCACAGCCTTTATGAGCTGAAGTCCAAAGGGCTCCAGTCCAACAGGCTGGAGCATGGCAACCACTGTGCTGACAGGTTTTGCCCTTTTCCCTCCCCCTTGCTAAAAACCAATAGAGTACATTCTTAAAACTACCTCATGGTCTCTTTCCTTATTTAGCCACTGACTTATGACAAAACATGAAGGTCCAACAATGGAAATTCATTATTTGGTTAACATGTCCAATCAGGATTTACCAACTCACCCTTCCACAGACTCTCCCAGTGGTGGTTTGAATATGCTTAACTCATGGAAAGTGACACTATTAGGAGGTGTGGCCTTATTGGCTTAGCTGTGGACTTGTTAGAGGAAGTGCATCACTATGGGGGTGGGCTTTGTAGCTCCTCCCAGTGCAGAAGAGTCAGTTTTCTCATCTTTGCCTTGGATGAAGATGGAGAACTCTCAGCTCCCCTAGCGTCGTGCCAGCCAGGATGCTGCCATGCTTCCTGCCATGATGATAATGGACTGAACCTCAGAACCAGTAAACCAGCCCCAATTAAATGTTGGCCTTTATAAGAGTTGTTGTGGTCATGGTGACTCTTTACAGCAATAAAAAACCTCAAGACACCCTCATTTTTTCCTTAAAAACTCACTTCTGCCAAAAACCACCTCTTGTTCCTCCTGCTGCTTGCTCTCTGCCTGGTCCAGAGGCAGCGTTACCTCACCACCCCCAATGCTCCTCTTGGGCAATAAATCTCCTTTGTGTTGAGAATTTGCTGTTTGGGTGTGTCCTGTTCTGACTCTGAGAGGGCCACCCTCCCTTACAAAGTCTTCTAAATCCATGTCTATGTTGAAGGTTCTACAGTGCCGATTGGTTAGAACTTCATGGTTGGGATGTTGCAGATCAAGAGATGAATTGTTTCGACTACCTTTAGCTTCCTAACTATCCACGCATTGCTTACATCTATGTCTGACCTACATTCCTTTCACACAGCTATCACATTAAAACCTTTGGAATATGCCAGCCTCAAAGTTAATGATGTCATCAGGGGGTCAAAGAGGTGGTTCGGTGGTTAAGAGCATTGGCTGTTCTTACAAAGGACTTGGGTTTAATTCTTAGCACCCACGTAACAGGTCACCATTGCCTGTAATTCAGCTCCAGGAGATCTGACACCTTCACACAGACATGCATATAAAAAGAAATAGATCATCATCCATTTAAAAAAAGAAAAGACCATCATCATCTGAACAAGTCGATTTTCCTCACTTAGCTGGAACCCATCTACCTCTTGTCCCTGGCAATGTACTTGGTAAATGCTTAGACTCCCCCCCCCCCCCCATGAAAGCAAAGGAGAGCATAACCGTGTCCATAGTAGGACAACTTGGGAAACCCTAACTTTGTTCCCAGGCTGTAGTTATTCTGGCTCAGAATAAAATGCCGCCTATCACCTATTAGAGCTGTGTTTTATGTTGACAGTTTTTTGAGTCAGAAAAAGATTTCCAAGGATCCCATGTGCCCACAAGTGACAACGTTTATTGTGTGACATGGAGAAGTCAGCTCTACCTTGGGTTGTCCTGATGGCAAGCCTTTAACTTCCTTGTTTTCCAAATATGTCTGTGAAATGGAACAGCCCACACGTGCGGAGGAAGAGTGCAAAGTTGAGCACGCCTGTCTTCAGGAATAGGGAACGCAGGCTCGGAGAGTGGGAAGAAAGAAAAATGGATCAAAGAGTTGGAGATCTAAAGAAAACCAGGACCCAGCATGACTGCAAAAGACAGCAAGACATATAAACGCCACTGGCAGCAAGAGAAGCTGCTACAAAGCACAGTCATCACAGTGGGGAACTTTCTTAGGGTTCTAACCGTCTTAGGTTGGGTTTCGTTGCTGTGAAGAGACACCAGGACCAAGGCAACTCTCACGATGGCAAACATCTAATTGGGGCTGGCTTCCAGTTTCAGAGGTTTAGTCCATTATCATCATGGTAGCAAGCAACGCAGTGTACAGGCAGACACGGTGCTGGAGATGCTTAAAGTTCCAAGTCTTTGGTCAGAAGGCAGCCAGCAGCAGACTGGCTTCCATACTGGGCAGAGCTTGGACATGGGAGGCCTCAAAGCCCACCTTCACAGTGACACACCTCCTCCTACAAAGTCACACCTGCTGCAACAAAGCCATACCTCCTGCCACATTCCATGGGCCAAGCAGTCAAACCCATGAGTCTATGGGGGCCACACCCATTCAAACCACCTCATTACCATATCATTCTCGATTACTTGACATCTTGAAATCCTGAGCCAAACTAATAGCCAAGGTTGACTACATGCACTACAATCCCAGAGCACATGGAAATTGTGTTACAGAATTTATTACTATAAACCCCAACGTCAATTTCACTTCCTGTCCAAGGAGGAACATCTCCACACAAGCACCCTTTACTACTGGAACTACCAAGACTTCTGTCCGTCTAAGCCACTACCTAAAGACTATACATGGACTGACCCTGGACTCTGTCCCCATAGGTAGCAATGAATATCCTAGTAAGAGCACCAGTGGAAGGGGAAGCCCTGGGTCCTGCTAAGACTGAACCCCCAGTGAACTAGACTATGCGGGGAGGGTGGCAATGGGGGGAGGTTTGGGAGGGGAACACCCATAAGGAAGGGGAGGGGGGAGGGTGATGTTTGTCCGGAAACCGGGAAAGGGAATAACACTCGAAATGTATATAAGAAATACTCAAGTTAATAAAAAAAAAAAAAAAGAAAAAAAAAAAAGACTTCTGTCCGTGCTTTTTCTTAGTTCCTTCAACCACTGCCTAGCACGAACTCTCTTTTTCTAAAGCAGCTGTCTCTGTGTCTGTCATCTTACCATATGTGACTAAAATAAACCTCAAGAACGTTTAAAAACAGCTACATAAAAATCCTTCTGGAGCCTCAGTAGTGTGGGCACTGCTAGATTGTGTTTGCAGGAGCAATGGTCCATGAGACATACTAATCATCCCGTACGATTTTAATTTTTAAAAAGATATTCTATTTTTATGTGTATGGTGTTTTTCCTGCATGTCTTTGTACCACACGCACCCCATGATTTTCAATCCATGGCCCGGCCAATTAGGATAGCAGCTATGTGGTTTGGTCCCTTGCAAACAGGAAGAAGCCCACATGACCCGACACATTTTATCTTTACTCCAGCTCTATTAGGCAGGCACAGTTATTATTCCCAAGGCTCTGAGATTGATTAGAAGTTTAAGACGACTCAGCTGGTATGCAAAGGACCTCAGAGGCAGTGTCACCAAAGAGACTAAGTGAATGCAACACTTCACTTAATTTTGCTGCACGGTCACTTGTTACAATTTCAGTTCTTTCTGATTGTGACCATTATAGGATCAGAAACATCAACCAACATTCACCGGGAGCCATATGCACAGATCACACTATCTTAGGCCCAAAGGACTCCTTCCATGAGAGATAGGCGCTCTATTAGGAAAGGTCATGGAATAAAACACATACAAGGGCAATACAACAACAGACGATTGTAAAGATGAATGTGGGAAAGCCATAGGCTTTTGGAAAGTTGGGAAAATACAAGGGTGGGTTGGGGAGGAAAGAGAGGGCAGAATATGGACAGCTAAAACGAGAACATCTGTACAAGATTCAAAGGGGGAGAAGAAAGGCAGCAGAAGACACGAGAGGGCACACTTGCAGCTTTGCTGTGGTGAGATCTCTTTGGTTTGAGGAAGGTATGTGGTTCAGATAGAAGAGGTGATGAAAGATCAACGAGCAGGCGTTGTGTTGTGGGAAATGCACACATCATGGGAGTAGAAGTTGGCAGCAGAGATGGGAGGTCAGAGCAGGATGGCGGGGCGCTTGTGAGTGTGCAGTGGTGGTTGAGTCAGCTACACAGGACACAAGAGAGACGCAAGAGGCAATGAGGGGAGGCAAGAATTCTTAAGCAAATGGCAGGGCACAGATATGGTTATGTTATATTCTATAACATCACATTTCTACGTTGATTTATAAACCTGCGCACGCATATAACTATCCCGGCAAGTAGATAACTGACAGCCGTTTGTTCTGAATTGACCTTCCACCTAGATGTAGCTCAGATAGAATCTGAGAAGGAAGAGGGACTGGCAGACACAGATCCTCCCGCTATGCAAAGACAATAGTGAAGGTAAATAGTGGAGACAATATCAGGAGAAGCACAACACAATGGATCTCAGAAACAAGGATGCCAATTTGACCAGAGGGACAACTGTAAACTTTGGAAACATTCCGACTCCCCCTAAAATAAACTAGCTGGAACTATTTCAGGGGGAGGCAGATTTTGAAAGGATAGTCCTTCTGGATAATCATTTTAGAAGGTTCAATTCCTGTCTCACCTCACTGGCGTATACAGTGTCAGCCTGTGCAAACCATCATTTCCCAGTTATCCAAGGGAACCTATGGTGGTTTTTATATGACTGGTCCCCATGGGATCATATGTTTGAATACTTGTTTCCCAGTAGTAGAACTGTTTGAGAAGCTGTGACCTGGCTGGAGGAGGTGTGTCTTGAAGAGGCTTCAAAAGCCTCCTTCTATCCACAGTCTATCTGTCCGTCCATCTGTCCATCTGTCTGTCTGTCTCTGTCTCTGTCTGCCTGTCTCTGTCTCTGTCTCTGTCTCTGTCTCTGTCTCTCTCTCTCTCTAACACACTATGGATGAAGATGTGGACTCTCACCTGCCATGCCTTTGTTCTGACATCATGGACTCTAACTCTCTGAAACTATAAGCTCGCTTAAGTGCTTTCTTTTATATATGTTGAAAAGTAACTAAGACAAATTGGTACCAAGAAGTGGGTTGTTGCTGTGACAGACCTGAGTATGTTTCTTCGGATGAATGTGGAAGACTTTGGATTAGAAGATCCGCTGAACCCTGTAAACAAGCAGAGATCAAGGGGCCATTCTAAAATGGTTTGGAAGGCAGTAGTGCTAGGAGCAAAGTGGACTGTGGAGGCCTAGGTCATGAGGTTTCAGAGTAGTGCAACTTTGGTTAGCTATCGGGGAAGAGACAGTGTTTGTGATATTTTGGTGAAGAGTGTGACTGCCTTCTATGCTTGTCTTGGGAATTTGCCTGAGGTTAAATGGAAAAGTAAAGGGCTGATTTCTTTGGTGGAAGAGATCTGAAGACAGCCTAATATTGACTCTATTGCTGGTTATTAGTAATTAGTTTTATGCAGATCTAAAATTAAAAAGAGCAAGTGGGGCAAAAATAAATATAAAAGGTATGGTTTGAAGAGAAAAGAAAGAAAGAAAGAAAAGCACCAGGAAGTTTAATGTTGGAGTAAGGCTTATACTGAAAGACATAAGAAGATCTGATCTAAAGGGGGGGGGGTAGGATCAGGTATGGGAGGAGACAGGGATGAACAGAGGTGTGTAGCAAGGGGGAATGGGGAACTGGGGGTAGCCACTAGAAAGTCTCAGAAGCCAGGAAAGCAAGAGGCTCCCAGGACCCAGTGGGGATGAGATTAGCTGAAATGCCCAACAAAGGGGAGGGAGAACCTGTAGAGACCATATCCAGAGGTTAGGCATGGCCCCTGTTGGGGAATGGGGCCACACACTTATCTCCAAAATTTTAACCCAAAATTGCTCCTGTCTAAAGGAAATAGGGGGACAAAGTGTGGAGCAGGGACTGAAGGAAAGGCCATCCAGAAACTGTTCCACTTGGGGATCCAGCCCACATATGGACACCAAACCCAGACACTATTGCTGATGCCAAGAATTGCTTGCTGATAGGAACCTGGTATAGCTGTCACCTGAGAGGCTCTGCCAGAGCCTGACAAATACAGATGCTTGCAGCCAACCATTGGCCTGAGCATGGAGATTCCAATGGAGGAGTTAGAGAAAGGACAAAAGGAGCTGAAGAGGTTTGCAACCCCATAGGAAGAACAACAATATCAACCAACCAGAGCCCCCCACCCCCACCCCCAAGAGCTCCCAGGGACTAAACCACCAACCAAAGAGTATACATGGAGTGATCCATGGCTCCAGACGCATATGTAGCAGAGGATGGCCTTATCTGGCATCAGTGAGAGGAGAGGCCCTTGGTCCTGTGAAGGCTTGATGTCCTGGTATAGAGAATGCCAGGTTGGGGAGGTGGGAGGGAGTGGGTGGGTAGGTGAGCACTCTCACAGAAGCAGGGGGAGGAGTGATAGAGGGTTTGTGGAGTAGAAACTGAGAAAGGGGATAACATTTGAAATGTGAATAAATAAAATATCCAATAACAAACAAACAAACAAACAAACAAACAAACAAAGATTTGATCTGCCTGGGTTACAGGGAGGGGTACTGTGGGACCATAAAAGGCACCCTGGTTCCTGGTTGAGCTAAGGCTTGAAACCCCAGATACCCTGAAGGGATGGTAAGCGTTTCACCTGTTCTCAGGTAACCAGGCCCCTGTCACTTGCCACAGTCCCCCATAGATTTGTGACCATCAGCCATGTAAGGGCAACATTCCAAGCCCCTCCACAGGTAGAGGACATGACCACAGGTCACATAGACTCAAGACAGATCTCCATTATAATGAGGTACCTACAGGCCTGGAGGCTTAGCCAATAAGCTTTCCTTCCCAGACCCTCCTCCCTGCAAAAGGTATTTAATTTCAGGCCCATTCTGAGAAGTGGGGTATGGTTTTACTCATCCACTTTCCGCCATGACAATAAACGTCTTAAAACCATGGACTGCCTTTTTGCATTGGGATCCGCTGTGGGGGGAGCCATGGAGAAGGCCTTTGCCCACAGAGCCACGGTTTAACCTCCCATAGATGGTCTCCCTGCTTTCCCAGCCTCTATAGTGGATGCCAAGCCAACCATCAAGCCTGAAGTCACCAAGGCAAAGACTTTCCCCCAGTCCCCCCCACCCAGTCCCCCCAGGGACCAGCCAGAGCTCCCCTAGCCCCCATGAGTCCCCGCTCTGTTCTCAGCTCTTCTGCGGCATCCAGTGGTGCTTGGGTGTCTGCCTAGGTGTCCGAGAGCCTGAGAACCAGACAGCCCTAGCTTGGTCACATGGTTAAGGGAACTGGCTGCTCTTCCAGAGGTCCTGAGTTTGATTCCCAGCAACCACATAGTGGCCCACAGCCATCTATAATGTGATCTGCTGCCCTCTTCTGGCATGCAGGTATGTATGCAGATAGAGTACTATAGACGTTAAAAAAAGTAAATCTTTAAAATGGTATCGAGACTGTAATGGTATCAGTTTATTTTTGTGGCCATGAGCCGAAGGTCTCAATTCCTTATTGGCTGTTGGCAGAAGTTCCTTCCCATACAGAAGTCTCCACAAAACTGCTCGGGTGTCTTCACAACATGGAAACTGGCTTTTTCGAGGCTGAGTTATTCAAGAGAAAGAAGGAAGGATGACCTGATGACTTTAATACCACAATCTCTAATTAAATTTCTCAAATTAAACTTATGGCCATGGAACTAGGAGTTACCATACCTAATGTAAAGGGAGTGTCAGAGCATATGGACATATTTAAAACCCGTGCTGTAGGGAGTATCTTGAATCTCATAGCACTGTAGGTGAGCCCATTCATGTGGGAGCGGAGTAAAAGCTTACACGATGTACAGGTTCACCCTCTTCTTGGTTCGCACAAGCTCTGGGAGAGTCCTGACCTTGTTCTACAGGGGAAAAGGGATAAGAAAAAGACAAAGAGGGATAGAGACAGGGCAGAAGGAAGGAGTATGAATATGGGGTATGCCAGTTATTCCTAGCTTGTGGCTTCCCTAAATATATCAAGAACAGAGTTGGATTAATTGCCAAATTAGCACCCCCCTATCATTTTTCTCCAAATTCTTCTTAGCCATCGGTGTGACCAAAAGACACACAAGCTTCCCTCCATTCTTCTTTAGTACTTCTTTATTCCCCTTAAGCAGGACTGATGTTTCTAGGAGCCAAATAATCTATCATTTTTCTCCTGGGGACTCCAGAGAGAATTGATAACATTTAACTCTACTTCTAAAGGCTAAGGCAGAAGAGCTAACATACATGATATAAATAGTTTCTAATCGATACCCAGCTATTATTAGAACTGATATTTATCTAGATAGTTTGTGTGGTAATGCATTTGCTATATTTTACTTTCTATTTCTTCTCCCATCTCCTCTCCAGCATTTGTGTTTCTTTGTTTCTACTTTTCCTTCCTTCCTTCCTTCCTTCCTTCCTTCCTTCCTTCCTTCCTTCCTTCCTTCCTTCCAAGACAGTGTTTCTTTGTGTAGACCTGGTTGCCCCGGAACTAGCTCTGTAGACCAGACTGGCCTTTAACTTGCAGAAATTCACCTGTCTCTGACTATCGAGATTAAAGGCATGAACCAACACCACTGACCATTTGTTTTGTTTTTAAAACTTTTTATTGGTTCTTTGTGAATTTCACATCATGACCTGCAATGCCACTTATTTCCCCCACCCCTCATTTCCACCCTCCACCCTTGCAACTTTCCCTGACAACAGAGGGAATAAAAGCTCATTGTAGAAGTTGTAGAGTGTCAGTGTGTCAGTGTGTCCCACACCATTCCCTTTTGTTTCACTTCTTTGCTTGCAAGTGTTCACAGCAATGACCACTGTTCTGGTAAGAGGTCTCTGGTTTCTGCGGTGCAATCAATACTGGATCCCCAGTGGGACTCCTCTCAGATATCTGGTGTGGTTTGCCCTGGAGTAACCTGTATTTTGATGCTAATTCCACTGCCCCAAGGACAGCTGCCTAGTCACCTACTCAGGAATCAGCTGATTTCACCAAAACCTCCCCATTGAATTTGTAAAATACAGGTGAGGGGCAGGTACAAGATAGAAGGAAGCCTGTCATTGGAGGAGAAGGAAGGATGGATGGGAGAGAAGTTTGAAGAAAGAGGAGGAGACTGGAACGAAAAGGAAGGGAGACTGGAGGGAGAGAGAAAAGCCATGGCAGGACAAATGGAGGCTGACGTAAAGATCTCGCTCTGTGTAATTACAGGTTGTTATCAATGTTCTTAAGAGATGGATGGTACTGGGCTTTGTATGTTTAAGTGGGCAATTATATCTTATCAATTGGCTCTAAGATTATTGTGTTGTGTGTTCTTTTATGTGAGGGTTTGAGTGTAAGAACGGCGGCTGGAGACACTGGGCCGCCGAGGCAGAGTTGGGATGTGTTTCTGCAGAGATATCTAGCAGATATCTTGGGACACCGCGGTGCAGACCCAGCAAGGTAAAAGACAACAATACTTTTTTTTATTTTTATATTTGTACAATAACAGATATCCTGCTGTTACCTATTGCAGTGGCTATTCCTGGTTGTCAACATGACTACATTTGGAATGAACTACAATCCAGAATTGGAAGGCTCACCTTTGATCCTGATCTTGAGGCTGGGAGATGAAAGTTCCTGACCTGGATCTTGGTATGGAGATCTTAAGGCAGAGTGGCTGTGAATCCCAGGAGCCTAAGACAAGGAGATTTCCGGGTTCAAGGTCATCTGGGACAAAGCAAGTCCCAGATCCAGGCGTGGTGGTACACACCTTTAATCTGGGACACACCTACATAAGGACATTGGAAGAAGGAAGAGTCTCTCTTTTTTGCCTACCTGCCTTGTGGGACTGAGCCATCACTAGATCCTTGGACTTCCAGTCACAGCTGCTGCTGATCATTGTTGGGGAGTTGGACTACAGACTGAAAGCCACCAACAAATTCTCTTACTATATAGAGACTACCTATAAGTTCTGTGACTCTAGAGAACCCTGACTAAGACACCTGTGTCATGGAGATCCTGTAGGTTTGGATCTGCAGGACCAGCCCCTTCATGCACTCCAGCAGTTCATCCATGGGGTAGATGTTGGGGTGGGCCAACTCAAATCCCTGGATCTGGGCCTAAGAGGTATCTGAACCAGTCAACCCACCAACTCTCTTGCACTCACACCACCATGGCAAGCTCTCCTGCCCTGCCCTGCCCCAGCTGGCCCATCAAAAGCAGAGCCAGCTTTCCCACTCATATGCCCTCTGGATTGGCTCATCTGCACCCATCACCAGGGTCAGCTCTACTACACTGGTGCAGGGCCCACTCTCCTGAGTGCTGCAGCTAGTGAAGGTCAGGGCCAGCTCTCCTGCTCTCACAAACCCAGGGCCAGGTTTCTTGCCTTCTGCAGGAGAGGAAGAGGGTATCTTTCCCTTGTCCATGCCACCACTTGGGAGATGAGTGGCAGGCCAAGCACTCCCAAGCTTATACCGTTGGGGTTGGCTCATCTGCCACTCATGCAACCAGGGCCATCTCTACTATGCTTCCTGGATGACATTTGGGGCCCACTCTCCTAAGTTCTGCAGCTGACTAGGGGTGGGATCAGCACTCTTGCTCTCATGCCCCCAGGATCAGAGTTCTCCCACAATCCCCAGGTGAGGGTTGAGGTCAGTTCTGCACAACCTTCAGACATCAATATGTCTCCAGGCAGCAGCCCAGACCAGGGACATCTGCCTGGCATTTGGTTGTAACAGACCCCCCACCCTCCCCTTCTGCAGGGTCTTGGACCCCACTATGGTTCCAGGCGGCATCCCGGGCTACTCACATCAGGTTGTTCCTCACTACCCTCGAGTCTCCAGTTCTGCCTCTCTTTGCTGTGCTCACAGTCTTCTGTTTCTGTTTCTCTTCCATTTCCCCACCACTTACTTGCTCCATTCAGTGGCACCTGGAGTTTCTGAGTATCTGAGGTCATCTCAGGAAGGGTCTCAGGAGTGCTATATCCTGCCTGTACATTATGGCACCAGGCAGGGATCATCTCAGGTATGGTCTGCCTCTCCAGGCTTGTACAATGAGGGACTAGTTCCCTGTACAACAGGCAAGCCCCCTGTCCCAGCCCCATGGTGCCAGACTGGTAGTTATCATGGGGTTTGGTCCTCACCTGGGTTGCTCTCATGATGCCATGAAGGGGTGGTATGCCTCAGGCTCACTCCAGCTGGGGTCTGGTGGGGTTTGTCTCACCTGTTCACTCCTTGTTGGACTGGTGGTTGTTTCAGGCTAGCTCCCTGTCCAACTTCCCTGGCACAAATCTGGTGGTTACCTTTTTTTCAGGGAGCATTAGGCCATTTATTCAGATATTCTGAGGTCAGGCCTCATCTGTACTGGCACAAATGACACAGCAGTCACACCTGCAATGCCTCTAGGGGCAGGGATTTTTTTTTTTTAACTTCTTCCTTAATGATAGCCATTTTGTTGGGGTAAAATCTAATCGCATGATAGGTAAGGTGTTGAATATTTATTTTTTTATTTATTTACTGGTCACTAGTATTTTATTTGAGAACCATCTGTCCATTTCATTAGCTTATTTATTGATTGGTTTTGAAAGTTGTTTATATATTCTTTATATCAATCCTCTGACGGATATATATCAAGGAAAGATTTTATCCCCTAGGCTTTTTCTTCCTTCTGAGTTCTTCTTTGTTATGCAGAAGCTTTTTAACTTCGTGTAGCACCATTTGTTGATCTGGTTCTGTTTCCTGAGCCACCAGAGACCTTTTCAGGAATTCCTTCATATGCCTGCATGCTGAAATGTTTTCTCATCAGTGTCCATATTTCAGGTTTTACATCAGGGTCAAGGATCCAGCATGGACCCGTGGATCCAGGTTGAACTGACTTGTGGACTGCGTGAGAGACAGGAATCTAGTTTCATTTTTCTGTATGTGGATAAGACAGTTTACTCAATACTATTTGCTTTAGGGCCTGTCTCTTCTACAGTGTATGTTTTTGGCATTTTCATGAAACAACAACATCAGAGACAATGCCATATAGTTGTCATTCTGGGTCATCTAGCCTGTTCCCTTGACCTATGTGACCTCTGCCATATGGTAGTGTAGTTTGAAATTACAACATTGTTCTTTTTGCTCCAGATTGCTTTGTCTACCTAGACTCTAGGTAGGTAGGTCCTAGAGTCTTTGTGATTTTATATAAAATGTATAGGAATTTATATAAAATATATAAATTATAATATCTATATTATGAATAATTATATATAAATTGTGTTTTCCATTTTAATGAAGGGTGGCATTGAAATTTTGACTGATAGTGTATGAGGTTCTTGTGAACACTATGAACAGACATTGGTTTGTATTAACTGTGGTAGAAGAGGCTAGCTAGACACTGCTCCTTTAAAACTTGCCATGCTGACAGTGTTTTATTTGGGTTAATTAGTAACTACTACCTTTTGTTGTCTGAATGGCTTCTAGTGAGGAAATGGTGTCTAGAAATGAAGTCACTGCATCTTAATTAAATGTTAGAGACATGTTTGGTATCTTCTTGACCTCATGGACTTCCCCAAAGGTGTGGCCAGCCAACAGTATATTTGTGCCAGACTGCAACAAATGTGCACACTGAGAACCATGAGCGCCCTCCTGGGTCTTTTAATTTACCACTGAAAAGCCCAATTTAGACTTTGCATTTCAGAAAAGAAACCAAATGTTATCGAGAGCAGAGCTGATGTCAGCAGTCTTTTCTAGGCAAGGAAGGAGCATGATATTTTCTCTGCCTCTTCTCTTTCCATGCAGATGATTCTTGCATATAATCCCAGATGATGGATTTCCACTGTGCATGCTCAACTTTAGGGCTTCATAGGTCAGATAATACAGTGCATAAAGGAAGGTCAGGCCAAATGGCAACCTGGTGGACCATTGTTAAAGGTTCGATTTCCACTAATGCCCAACAATAGGACAAGAGCTATCTTTCAAAATGAAAATAATTGTCTATAGATGATGGGAAAGTTTTGCTTCTAATCATAAGGGTTCCTGCTGTGATCTACCGATGCAGACCCACCAGAGTTCCAAACAGCATCCCTGTCTGCCACTGATACTCCAAGTACCATCGGATCTGCTGGATCATATGGTCCAATGGCAGAGCAGCCTGCACAGCAGTCTGGACCTGTTGAAGAGCCTTCTTCCTTTCCAGGCAACACTTATAGCTAGTAGATTTCTGAGTCACTTAGTATATGGCTGGAGTAACACAGCCATGTAAGGAATGTGCTGTCTCCAGAATTCAGATAGGTCCACTAAACATTGTGCTTCTTTTTTTGATGGAGTTTGGGGTCAGGTGTAGTAACTTATCTTTCACTTTAGAAGGAATACATCTGCATGCCCCACACCACTGGATCACTAAGGACTTCACCTACTCCACAGTAGAAGGCCTGTGGAGTTTGGTTGGATTTATTTCCCACCAATATGTGGGCTGGTGTAGTACCTTGCGGAGGAGACAAGTGATCAAGGTCCCTTCAAACTAAGTTATGGCGCAGGGCTGAAGATTTAATATACCCTTGAGGTAAGACCATAAGTTATACTGCTGGTGTTGCCAGCTGAAAGCAGATTGTTTCTGATGATCCCTAGGGAAAAGTATAGGGGAAAAAAACATTGACCAGAATAATAACTGCATACGAATACCAGGAGATGGATGAATCTGCTAAGTAAGAAAACTACATTTGTCACAGCCGCAACTGGAGTCCCCTTTTGGTTAATTTTGTAGATAGTTAACTGTCACTTTTGTTGATCCATCTAGCTTCTACACAGGACAAATAGAGTTAAAGGGAAATGTGGCAGGAATCCACCCCCCCCCCCCAAGACCTTAATGGTGGTGCTAATTTCTCTAATACTTCTAGGGATGAGATACTGGTCTTGGTTCACTATTTTTCCCATTAAAGGTGACACCCAGAGCATCTATTTGACCTTTCCAATAATAACAAACCTTCATTCCACAGCTCAGGAAACCATGTGGGGATTCTGTCAACTTCTAAGTGTATCTATCACAGTTATACGTTCTAAAACTGGCGAAATAACCACTGAGGTCAAGGTTCCATTGGCTCCGTTGTGGGTCAGATTAGCTAGGCTAGCCAAAATCCCATCAATCTCTTGAACTCCATAAGCCCCTACTTTACCTGGAAGGGCTACAGCGCTTTCTGGGGTCTGTTGGAATCACTGTCAGTTTAGAACCACTATCCAATAGCAACCAAATATTATCCCCCACTCCCCTAATGTGCAGTTTCCCTAGTAAAAGGCCATAGGTCTCTCTCGGCCTTTTATATTGTAAAAGTCTTTTCTCAGGAAAACATCTTTTACTTCATTCAAAGGGTTCTGAATTTGGGAATTGGCTAAATGTGGAAATTGGTTGATGGGCTGTGATTCCCTATTCATTCAACGCAACACAGGCTTAAAAATTTGTTCTAGTGGTTTCCTGGATATGCAGATCAAACAGAAACCAAGTAGGCTTCTTATCCATTTTGTTCTAGGAAACCCCACAATTGATCAGCCAGTCCCAAAGATACATATGAGTCACACTGTTTTAAACATGTGCCTGTGCAAATGCATCCCGTGCTCCTCTCACTCCTCCTCAAATGGATGGCCTGTTTTTATTGTTACACATGTATAAATATAGTCTGTTGAGTCCATTTAGTGTGCTGTATGTGTTTGTGACTGTACATTGTTTGAACTGGATAACCAAAAAGGAGATTCAACCCGGGGACTGGCTACCTCGCTGTCTCTCAGTAGTCATCAGTTGCCCATGGTTCTTTGTCTAGGAGTGGACTCTATGATATTTCTCTTTTGTGTTAGCCTGTCTGTGGATACCATCATTGTTCAGGTATTGTTTAGACAGCCATATTGATAAGGAGTTATGGGTGAATATTTTCTGTCATTTCTAGGAAACACAATCTCACAGCAGACTTCCTAGTTTTCTGGTTCTAACAATCTCTCCACTCCTTCATTCACAACATTCCCTGAGCCTTAGGACAGGAGTTGTATTGTAGATGTGTTTGGTGGGGTTGAGTTCTACATGATCCACAGGTCTCTGCACTCAACATGGTATAGGTTTCTATAATGGTCTCCATTTGCTGTAAAGGAAATCTTGTTTTGCTGAGGGGCGAGAGCTACACTTACAAGTAGGTATGAGTTTTAGAATGCAGTGATTTATTGACTGTTGTCTAGCAATGTGATTGTGGTAGGTTCTCATCTAAAACTATGAACTCACTTGCCCCATGTAATTGCCTGGAATTATAGTACCAGACATGATTTCCCTCCTGTTGTGTGGGCCTTATGTCTACTTAGACATCTACCTGTTGGTTACCACCAAGGCTTGAATGTCACTGCTACACTGTTAGTGATGTCTTGCCGTTCTGATCATTTTGGTCACAGTGACATCTCCCTTGGCAGCTTATGTAGCACTTTCTGGTAGTGTGAGCTACACTGCAGGGAGAGAAGGCTTTTAGGTTAGATCCAATTGGAATCTTCTGCATACTGTGTCTAAAGTGTGCCGCGTCATCACAAACAGGACTTCCTTCAACCTCTGGAAGGCAACCAAGGGCAACAGTAAAAAGCTTACATTGTTGTAAGAGCCACTAGGACTGCTCTGGCTAACAACTCTTGGTTGGTTTTCCATGCCTACTACTAGGGTTTTTGTTAGTCTATTTTTCTTGTGGGGAGTCATAGACTCTGTTACCTCAAGTTGTATAGCTTCAATATCTATATTGAAGAATTAATATACCCTTGAGGTAAAACTGCAAGGTATTCTGCTGCACTGTAACTTCGTGTAGGTTTGGAACCCAAGGTAGAGTATGATGGAACAAAGGGAACGCCTTCGAGAATCAGCGTTCTTTCTCTGTTTTCTGTGCACAGTAGCATCAGTAATGTTTGCCAGCTGCCATCATGATGTCACGATGCCATCAGCAAGCGCCTAAAAGTCATGGGGCCAAGGACTGTGGATGGAAATATGGTGCCAAAATAAACGTCCCCCTCATTAAATCTATTTATTATAGGGGCGCAAAGGAAATAAATATACACATTTCCTGACATAGTTTCTGCTTTGTCTATTATTGTTTACAAGTCATTCCCTAAAAAATAATCACAGTCTCTAAGTTAGAGTACACTATACTCTACTACGTAAACATCTGTAATGGCTTTCTTGCCATTGGAAAAGACTCCAAGACCTAAAAAAATGCCCAAGTTGTTGGAGTGATTTGGCCACTCTCCTCTGTTTCTACAATTCCTCTGCAACTACCCACACTGGGACCCCCATCCTCTCTACACCCACACTAGGACCTCCCCCATCTTTGCTGCACCCACACTGGTGCTCCCATCCTTACTATTCCCTGTCTCACGCCACCCATACTGCAGTGCTCCACCTTGCTTGCTCTGGAGTGCTCCTCTTTGTACTATATGGTGCTCTTCTCAGCTCCCCCAACACCACCCTCCGTGTTCTAGCCATCTAGTGTTCTCTTCCCGATCTGTTCACATTGGTGCTGTCCTGGGCGTTCCCTACCTGGTGGGCTCCTAGGCTCTCCCCATACCATGCTATCCTTGTTCTACCCACATGGGCATCATTTCCCCGACTTGGATGCTGTGACTGCTCCTCTGTGTACAGCAGATTCACCTTTGAGCTCTCTGTCCCTAACAGACTGATTTCTCTGTGTGTCCGCTATCATATTATATACCCTGAGAGGCCTCACTTGACATTTCTACCAGAACCTTCCCAATTCCATCCCTCTTAGGCTCTCCATTCTCATTTCTGAGTTCCCATAGGACAGGATACTATGTTGCTGTGTGTGTCCTAGAATTCCTGATGGCCAGCTTTCCCATATACACTTATAGGCAGGGCAGACACACTCTTTTCTGTGTTTGACAATCACCTTAATTTCTAGGAGATGGCAGACCCTCTAAGTTGTCACTGACTGAGTCTCTAAATGGAACGATTTTCTTTGGCCCTAAGGGACTTGAACTTGAACAAGTTTAGGGGATGTGAGACTCAGCCAATGTGTATAATTCTCTCTCTCTAAACCTAGCACAAAGTTATGAACCTAGAATTACGTTATGTCATGCCCAGGCAGTCATTTAGCTACGCACAATGGCACACACTTTCCTTCTTTTTATATAGAATGGTCTCTCCAAGTCTTTCAAGCTCAGCTGTTCTGTGCTGGGAGATAAATGTCAAGTGGCTGTTCCCTCATCATTCAGTGAGTTAGGTTCATAAATCAAACATGAACAATGAAGCATTTACTGGCACAGGGGGAGAATATGAGAGCTAGCGCTCGTGTTGTAAAACAAAACCAAAGACAATCATAAAATACTGTCTTTTAACTCTCTGCCTCAAAAATGAAAGAAGAAAGCTCCAACTCGTCCTTGCTGGGAAGAACTCAAAGTTCAAGATGAGAAAGCCACTCTCAGGGTTGTAGTGTGTCATCCCCAGGGTACAAACTGAAGGTGAATGTGGCACATGCTTACGGATGGGCTGGAGCTTCAGGCAGAGGACACAGCAAGAAGCTTATCAGTTCCTGAGCTTTTGCTTCCTGAGCTGTGTGCATGGCACATTGCATGTTGGCTCTGATGTATGCAGAGAGATAGAGAAGACTAGAGGATCCTCTCACTGCCTGTATTGCTGCCATTGACTTTCCCCCCTTCTAATCAGAATAGGATCCTAGAATTTAGGGGAACACTGTCCTGATGAACTCTAGTAAGGTGCTAGAGAATGGGAAGGCCAGATGCAAGGTCCTGATGGCAGGTGTCAACCCTAGGATGAACCACACGTGGACATCATGCTTCTCCTTCTTGGGATACTCTGGATACAGCATTCTGTAGCTTCACCCTAGAGGTTAATCAGTTTATATGCAGATGCACTGTAAAAATGTGTCATCAGTTGAAAGTCCTATCCTAATTCGAACAAAGTTACTTTCTCTAGGGCTATACATGAAACACACAAGCACGGGGATGGGTCTGTCACTGTTTGAGTAAGGCACTGTAGTTTTCTTGAGCACAAAGTCCAGGCTAAACAATTATTGTGTGTGCTTGTAAGTGGGCAATAGAAAAGCAGAGAGGACCAGATCTATCAGGGAGATGCAGAGAGGGATGCCCAGCTCTGATTTCAGATTTGGTGAACCATAAAGTTAGAAAGTGGAGGAGCCTGTGTGCCCCTTGACTTCTCCCTGCACCTTAGGTCCAGGGTTACTGAAGTTCAGTGCCCAGGCCTCAGCCGGGGAACTCTCTGGTCTTGGCAAAGAACAATGAAGGCCCCTTCTCTATCAGTTAACAGTTTGAATGCAGTTCTCTCATTATTATGCTTGTTCTTTACTCGAAGCAAGAAGCTTCCAATGGCCGCCATGGGTCATACATAAACACATGTACAAAGCAGGGATGGGAACAAGAAGCAGAAGGGGGAGCAACCTCCATGAAGGCGGCAGGGTAAGACCTGGTGATCCCTGATGCTTTGGCTCCCCAGCATCGGGAGATCTTGTTTCCTTCCACAGTTCCTGTACAGTTTGTTCTATTCAAAGAAACTTATTTCCCACTCTAAGGACTTTATGTACGGATGCCAGCCTGTGAGGTTGGAACCTGTTCCTACTCTGAACTATTGTGTCCCACACTTGGCCTCAATATTAAAAACAAGTCACTTACAAAATATTTTGCATGGCATCAGTTTTTTTTTTTAATAAAGAGTCAGGAAGTCAAGGAAAGAGGGCTGCTCTGATGAAGTTTGTTGTTGCAAAAACCGTGGTTTGGAGGCATGGGTGTCCTGAGAAAGGCTGAGTGTTCTCAAAACACTCAGTGGCTGCTGGGAGGTCACCCACCACCCCAGCTCCTGAGGCTTGTATTCACAGCTGTGTGGGGACACTGCAGTGAGGAGAAGAGAAGCTTCACGTGTGTCTAACAGCTCTGAGGAGCTTTGCTGCCTTGAGTGATCTCAGATGGTACAATAGGAGTGGCCTGGGCATGGGGGGTAGGAGCCTTTCATTTTCTAGAGTCTTTGAGCAGGTGCAGTGAAACTCAGGATGACTGAAGCATTTCTCTGGGGACAGAGAACCTCTTGAAAACACTCACTCTTTGAACTGGCTGGAGGTGTGCTTACAGAAGCAACAGGAAACAGACCCAGGCATTGGCCAAGCGACTGTAGAAGGAAACACCTTTCTTTAGAGTGAGGTTGGAGGTTCTCAAGATAAGGGTGGAGGAGACTCAATTCAATGGGAACCAAGGGAGAAGAGGACTTCCAAGGAGGGCCTCACTATGGGCAAGTAAGACTGGTTGGTTAGGAGCCGAGGCTCCAGACAGTGTGGTTTGTTAAGTGGGCTCATTGCTCATCCATGGGTTAACTCAGATGATTAGATAAAGCAAATTCTAGGCTTGGAAAAAGACATGAAAAAGCAGAGCAGCCCCCAGTGAGACTGGTGATTCATCCAACTTACTGTGTGTCCTGTCTGTCACCTTAGAGTAACATCCACTGAGGGAACTCAGTAATCATCTGAGCAGTGAGTATGCTGCCTATGGAGCTCAGCTCTGAGATTTTCTTCCATGGCTCCTGCTGTTCTATGGAGGGGGGAGTCTTCCTTCACCTTTCAAGAGGCACCTATGGGTGACTCACAAACTCAATACGATTTTTAAAATATTTTGCACAGTCATTTTGATCGTTTAATTAGTTCTTTTAAACCCTGGATTCATCAGGCACTTACTTGTAAATTCAATGTGGGTACTGTAAGTGAGCACCTCCTTGGTGCTTCTAGTCCATAGGTTATATTTTCACAGGGCCAAACACACAGCTGCAGGCTCTAATTAAGGGGTAATTTTTTATCCCAATCAAAGCAACTAAGCTAACCAATCAACCCATGTCTCCAAAGCCCTGGTCCCATCAGCCCTCAGAATTCCTGATCATTTGATGACATCCTTGGCTGTATCTTGTAGTGTTGAAGGGAACTTGCAAGAACAGTTGGTATTGATCGCCATGTGTTAGTCGAGCAGGTCAGATTATGTGTTAGTACAAAGTTTCCTCTGGATTTTTCAGTTTAACATGACAAATGATTCTTTAAAAAAGTAACTCTTTTTATGCGGAAACACAGTGACTCAGGGATCCATTTGCTTCTAGGCAACGACTGGACATCCGGACATGGACTTTTAGTTCATTATGACTTCAGGTGAGAGACAGAGACAAACAGGTAGACTGAACACTGCTTTTCTTTACCAATCACAGAATCCTGCAAGGGAGCAAAACCTGGGTACAGGAGTTGGGACACATAGGTGTTTGGTGGGCAACAAACACGACCAGTATACAAAAATCTTCACATCCTGATTCAGTAAGAATGGAGAAACAATGTAGAGAAGTTGATAGGATTAATGAATAAATGGACCACTTTGTTTTCTCAGTCTTTGTCTGATAATACTTTTGAAAGGAAAGGACAATAGTTCATTTTCCTTCTGCACTGGGGAAATTTACTATTGACTTTGGTGTGTATCCATATTTCTTTGACCTCCCCCCACTCCCACAGGTCAATCTTACGATGCTTACATTCAGGTAACAAGATCTGTTTTCCACTTGATACAGGACATAAAAGATTCTGGATGGCAGGACAAATGGACAGTCTTATGGTCTACAGAATGTTGGCAGCATTTTCCAAAATAATAACATTTGCTCTCTCTAAATCTTTTTGTTATTGAGTAGAAGGCATCATTATTCTCTCTCTGTCTCTTTCTCTCTCTCTCTCTGTCTGTCTGTCTGTCTGTCTGTCTGTCTGTCTCTCTCTCTCTCTCTCACACACACACACACACACACACACACACACACACACACACACACACACACACAGTTTCTGCCATTAAGGCTTCAGGAAACCATGTGTAGCATGCAGCTCATTTCTAATTCAGTACAGAGTCCTATTTCCCACTAAGTGCGCCCTGATTCTGTCCTTGCTTGCCTAGGCACATTTTCCAATAAACAATGACACTGTAATTAGCACTAGGCCCATGAAGGAAGGATGTTAAAATATGATAATTTATTCCATTTGCTAATATAAACTTATTTCTCAGTAACATTTTCCCAATCCATATGGATTTGATTATTCTTAAATCTTCACTTCTTTAATGATGGTTCTTTCATTATATTATAAATCATCTGATTATGATTCAGGGCCATGAACTCTTGATTTTTGCTTTCTGCATTTGCAGTTGATAGCACTTGAAATGCCAGTGACTTCATTATGGAGTCCAAGGCACTATTACTCCTTTAAATTGGAAAACACTGTTATCTAGCTAGAATTCCTACATACTAATAACAGACCAAAAAAGAAATTAGAACAATACCATTCACAACACACACACACACACACACACACACACACACACACACACACACAGACAGAGGTACACATACATAAAATAAAAGAAAAACCAATCAACTGTCCTATCAAACAAACAAAAGTCCAACTTATTTCTAATTCAGTAGAGAGCCCTATTCTCCACTAAGTGCACTCTGATTCTGTCCTTGGTCCTTGCTTGCTTAGGGACTTTTTCCAGTAAATAATGATGCTGTAATCAGCACTAGGCTATCCGCCCTCACCCCTCCAAAGGAAGTGGTCTGCAGTGGCCCAGGGATGGGCAGCAGTCGCTTCTACATTTGCTAACTTTGGAACCTGTTTAACTCCCAGAAACAACCAATGACAGAGCATGTGACCAGGGCAGCCAATCAACTGGTGCTAACCATGCAGAATGAGCAATCATGAACCAATAGGACATGGACAGAGGGTATAAAGGCTCTCCCCAATTCTGCAATATACTAATCTATTTTCACTTCTTTGTTGTTGATTCTGCTGTGCTTTCTTACCCTTTACCCCCAAGAACCATCCCAAGGGGCAGAGGCTAGGGCAACAGAAGGGTTAATACTGTGATTATAACCATCTTTCCAAAAGCAATCTATAGATTGCTGGACAGGAAATTATTTGTCTTATTTTACAATATGGTTTCTTTTCTACTATTATTGTCACATTCACATTTCAGTGTGTAGTAAACTTGCTATTCTGCTCTAGCCCTCTTGGTTACTGGGACTGCAAGTTTTTTTCCCATCCATCTTTATTAAATTGGGTATTTCTTATTTACATTTCAATTGTTATTCCCTTTCCCAGTTTCCAGGCCAACATTCCTCTAACCTCTCCCTCTCCCCTTCTATATTAGTGTTCCCCTTCCCATCCTCCCCCCATTACTGCCCTCCCCCCAACAATCACATTCACTGGGGGTTCAGTCTTGGCAGGACCCAGGGCTTCCCCTTCCACAGTGCTCTTACTAGGCTATTCATTGCTACCTATGCGATTGGACCCCAGGGTCAGTCCATGTATAGTCTTTGGGTATTGGCTTAGTCCCTGGAAGCTCTGGTTGGTTGGCATTGTTGTTCATATGTGGTATTGAGGCCCTTCAAGCTCTTTCAGTCCTTTCCCTGAATCCTTCAACGGGGGTCCCATTCTCAGTTTCGTGGTTTGCTGCTGGCATTCGCCTGTGTATTTGCTGTATTCTGGCTGTGTCTCTCAGGAGAGATCCACATCTGGTTCCTATCAGCCTGCACTTCTTTGCTTCATCAATCTTATCTAGTTTGGTGGCTGTATATATGGGCCACATGTGGGGCAGGCTCTGAATGGGTGTTCCTTCAGTCTGTTCTAAACTTTGCCTCCCTATCCCCTCCCCAGGGTATTCTTGTTCCCCTTTTAAAGAAGGAATGAAGCATCCGCATTTTGGTCATCCTTCTTGAGTTTCATGTATTCTGTGCATTTAGGGTAATTTGAGCATTTGGGCTAATATCCACTTATCAATGGGTGCATACTATGTGTGTTTTGTTTTGTTTTTTACAGTCATAGGAAAAATAGTCTAAAAAAGTTACACGGAGTCATCAAAAGCAAAGACAGACCCAAAGAAAAAGAACATTGTGGGTGGTATCACTATAACTGATTTCAGATTATACCATAGAGCCACAGATACAAAAATGGCATGGCACCAGTACAGAAACAAACATGGTTAATGGCAGAGAGTTGATGACATAGTTATAAGTTCACACAACTACTGTTACCTGATTTTTGAGAAAGGCACACAAAAGTTTATACTGGGGAAAAAATAGTATCTTTAAAAAAATAGTGCAGGAAATACCAGCTGTTCATTTGAATTAGTTTCTACAGTATACAAAGAACACAAGACACTAGACATTAAGGAATTTAAAAAAAATTAAAGATGGGCTAAAGAACTGAGCAGAAAAATTTCAAAAGAAGAAATGAAAATGGCTGGGAAACATTTTAAAATGTGCCCTAACATCCTTAGCCATCAGGCAAATAAAAATTAAAACAACTTTCAGATTCCATCTCAGCCCAATCAGAATAGCCATCCCCAAGAACACAAATGACTACAGATGTTGGTGTGGATGTGGCAAAGGGAAACTCCAAACACTCTCAGGTGGTAGCTCAGGCTAGGGTTAGACATCTATCTTGTGAGTCCATCACATTTGAACCACAGGCATGTTTGCTAATAGCTACTAATGTAGCTACTTTTGGGTATCAGTCTAGAGGTTAAACTAGAAATAGGCCTACATACCACTACATCACCTATCCCATCCCAGGGCATAGACCAAACAACTTTCTCTCTTACTGCAGAGACATTTGTACATATTCACTGTTGGTCTATTTATGAAAGCCAGAGAATGGAATCAATCTAGATGTACACCACAGATGAATGGATAAGAAAATTGTGGTATATATGCACAGTGGAATACTACTCAGCTAAAGAAAAATGAAATCATGACATTTGTAGATAAATAGATGGAACTGGACAAATTATACCAAGTGATGTAACCCAGACCCCAAACATCGCATGTTGTCTCTAACCAATTTCTGATTGGATTTGAATCCCACGAGAAGGAATTTTATGCCTGGTACTGTAACCTGGTCAAAAACCCATGACTGGGGAAGTCCCAGGTCCTAGGGTAGGAGCTGCTCTCATTATTTTGATGGATGATCATTTTGTTAAATTAGACTCAAGTTCTGCTGAAAATATCTGCCTCTGACACACATGCTTTTTCTTGGCCTTTTCCCTAAGGCCAAGTCCACTCCTCAAATCTGGACCGTGAGTGAGGATTGAGAAGGATGACAACATTCCTTTTATTCAAATTTTATTGGAAGTTTACAAATGTATTCCAGAATCAGTAAAACATCATATCCACTTTACAGGGCACGGATCTCAAGCAAAGAGTTCAGAACAGTCTCTGGCAGATCCCACGCCAAAAGCCCGTGACAGGCCTTCTTAACAAACAGCTTGACACTTGACAGATAACACAGACTCCAGCCTGCTTCGCCTTCTTGGGCCCTCTGAGGTTTTGTTTATGCATGTGGAATTAAATAGGATCTGAGCAAAGCAACTCTGCAGGAACAAACGAGTTTAGGGAGAATAAATGCTGGCCTACTTTGCTGAAGACTACAGGAGAGTCACTGGTCTTATGTTGTTAGCTCAGGGTCAGGATTAAACCAGAATACTTTATTGAAAACTATGGGAACCAACTAGATAAACACAAGAAGCGGTCATATTGGCAAGTAACCTCCCAAAATTTAGAAACATTTGGTTGGTGACCTATTGAACCCCCATGGCCAAATGCCTAGACCATGAAGGTTTTCTTAGAAATTGCTCGAGATAGAACTAGACATCTATCTTGTGAGTTTATCACATCTGAACCACAGAGATGTCTGTTAATAGCACATGACCTTTCCAACCTCCTTTTTATTCCTCTGAGGGAGGCTGGTTTTGGAAGCAGGAAATAAATTTATATCAGAGTAATAGCTTCCGATAGTCGTGCTCTATAGGGGTGTTGTGTTGACTGGGCTTCTAATATGAGAAAACAGAAAAATAAATCAATTCTTCCTCCATCCTGACCTTCTTGGCGTCTGGATGGTCGTACACACATACTCTGGGGTGAACCACTGACAAGAAGGCAAAGGTCTCATTCCTATTTCCTGTATGCTCAAAGAAATGTACTTTCCAAAAGGTGATAATGTGCAACTGCCTTCTAGATCAGTAATAGAAGCCTGTGGAACAGGATCTGCCTGAAGGTGCCAGGCAGGGGCCAGGAACAACTCTGTTTGCATGCGACATTCAGGCCACTGGCTCAGTTTTCTATTTCCCTTGGTCATAGGTGGATCTTTGTGAGGCACAGCGTCTGGTCTCTGTTAGGCGAATGCAGAGAACACTCTGCTTTGGAATTTAAGTGTCCTGTGTCCCTCTAATATGGACTGGGATGAGAAAACAGACTCTTAGCTGACTTCTGCAAAGTGAGCAGGAGCTGCTCACATAACTGGCAAAGACCCTGAGCACGAAGAAGTAGGCCAAAGGGAGCCTTGTTTGGCCTAAGAGGTCAGCTTCCTGTAGCTTCCACAGTGTGGGAAGGAATGGGGGGGTCTCCCAATTCTTGGTTTTGGATGCTTCCTATATGTCTGGTGTACTCCTTTCCCAGGGAATCAGGAAAGAGTCAGCTTATGAATAAGATCTGTCATAAGACAGAGGAGACCGGCTCTAGTCAATCAGCCCTGGCTTGTTGGAGTTTTGTGAAGATACCTGGGATGAGAGTCTGCTCTCCTTGGAAAGTGCAGTAATCCACTGCTTGTCATCCACTAAGGTGGCAGGTAGAGCACACATAGAAAGTGCTACATTCATGCCACCATGGCTCCACCTGATGAAAGATGGCCAACTAGGTCATAGGAAGTAGGAACTCCTAGAAGGGGCGCACAGAACGCCATCTTCCTACAGCTCTGTAGGGGGAGCCTTCTGTAGGAAAAGACTGTGACTTTTCCTATTAGAAAACTCCAATCTGTTCAGACAGCTGCTTAGACGGTAAATGAGGGTTTCAAACAACCAACACCAGCAATTCTCCTTTAGGTATGTTAAAAACCAGGAAATGAGGTCCGATTTTCCTCACCCCATTGACCTTCACACTCATGGTAGAGAATCTAGAACTACACAGGACAGAAGGGCGGGTCTCTGAAGGCCACGATGGATGCTGGAAGCTACCGCACTTCAGCATGAACCCTTTTTGCAGGACCAAAGGTGGGATGTGCGCTCAGAAACTTTCAATGATGTACACGCTCCTTGGCCCGGAGAAGGGGGCTGGCTTAGCTGGTGCTGGATCTGGCAGCAGTGTGACACGAACTGAACTCTAGAGCTGTAGTTCTAAATAGAAGTCAGCCCAATAAGAGGAGAGATGGGAAAAAATAGCCAAATCATCAGAGACGAGAAAGGGGAGAAAGATGGCTCTTCTGAAAGCCAGTCTGCAGAAGATAAAACAACGACTTAGGGGAACTGAGTACAGGCCTGACTCCTCAGGGAAACTTGGCTGGTAGCAGGTAAGGGATATACTAGAAGAATCAGGGAGGACCCTAAATTCTCACCTCAGAAAAGAATGCACTTGAATTTTGGGAATGAGATTCCGGGTGTTAAATCTCTTAAGTTGTTACTTCAAGGTAGAGAAATTCTAGTTTACTGTCACAACATGGGCAGTAGCTTTAAGGACCTACTACCATTGTGAGGACCTGGCCTTCCTCAGGTGACATTCTCTGTAGGGCACCTGGCTGCTTTTAGAATGGGAAGCAATCTTCAGTGGTTCGACAGAAGGGGATGATCTTGCTGGTGGACCGTTTGACCCTGAAGCCTGTATCTCATTATATTTTAAGTTTTGGTTAGAAAGAGCTTGAATGTTCTCTGGACAGCTAGACTCGATGTAACTTAAGCAGTTTCTATATTGCTTTCTTCTTTGGGCTGAGGGCTGGTCAAAAACATATCTGGGAAACGTAAGAGGTACTCTGCCAAGGACAGAGTGAGAAAACGACTTCCAGTGGGGAAATTTTGTTCATTGGATTTGGGGCCAGAGAGGATACATGGTTTCAACCATTTGCTAAGTGATCTACGCTCCCCTCTTTTCTTTTCCCAATAGCGCCTTTCTAATTCTCACCAATCAACAGACTCAATGCTCCAAATTGGACTCACCCAATGTCTACCAGAAACCTGCCACCCGAGTGGCACGGTGCTGCATATTTATCTCTTAAACAGTTTGTCAAGCAGCTTTATTAACTTACTGTACAAACGTAATAGAGTTAATTCTCCAGAGGCTTGGATAATTAATGAAACACTTAGATATGAAGATAGCATGCGGAAAACAGCCACAACCAACATTTGCATTGCTTCTTTAAAAAAAAAGTCAGTGACAATGACAAATGTGGTATTAATACCTATAAAGCAAATCATTTTAATACATCCTGGATGGGGTATCATCACCATATCCTTTACAGCCTCCCTCGACCCCAGACCCATTTAGCATGGTGTCTGAAAAGCCACTCTTCCCATTCTCTCCATTAAAAAAAAAACCCTAGAAAATGTTAAGTACTATACTGAAAAGAGACCATGCTCGCCATCACGGCAAATGGCCACTGAGACACACTGTGCATAAGGGGACAGCACATCTCACAAAAGGTGGGTCCTCCGATGGATTTTTGCCACAATCCACTGAGGAGAGGGAGAAAATGGACCAAGAGCAAGGGCTTCATTTTTTTTTTTTTTTAAAAACTGAAGCGAGGCAAGAAGGTTTTTTTTTTTCACTATATATTTATCTCACCTGCAATGAAATGTCTTCTTTAAGCAAACTTACTCTTGAGCCTTTCTGTCTGACCAACAGTCCTCAAAGTTCAAAATGGAAATCTCTCTTGCCACAAGGTCTGTTTTTCCATGTTGTTACCTATCATCTCAGCAGCTTGACCCTCCAGGGTAAGAAGCCGGCCCCTGTGGTGACTAAGCTTGTCAGATTGGATTCTCTCTAAAGCACTGGGGACTAGTCAAGGTGACTGTCACCTCTATTTCTTCCTAAAAGTTCTTTCTCCCTGACTTTCCTTCATATTCCCCCTTTCAGCATCTACCTGCTTTTAGTTTTCAAATCCCCTTGTATAATGTGCACCAACCCAGTGCACCCAGAGCCCCTCCCCACCCCAGCATCTTCTTGTCCCTCAGTGCTAAACGTTGACGCTCATTTGCTATGAGGACAAACAGTTGTCAGGCTAAGGCAGCAGCTCCGTCTGCCTTGGAAGAAGAAAGCAGAAAATACAATCCAGGAAACATGAGCACCAAACAGTTCCACACTCAAAACAAGGCCATGCTGACACATACACCGGCACCGCTCACAGTCACTGCGACTACCCCTGAGGGACAGATCGACATTAAGCAACTTCAAGGTTCCAAACAAGGATGGCATTTCTCACAGAACTGGACTGACACTGGTTGTCATCTAATCAGCAAAAGCGACATTTGCAATAAAAAAAAATTTAAAAGAAAAAAAACCCTACTTACTTTGTAGAGAATAAATTCTACTGAGGGTGGGAGTGGACTTAAAGACGGACCTTTAGATGAACTAGAGCATAGAATGCCTTGGGTAGGATAGTTAAAATTTTCTTTTTCAGCCACAAAAAGCCAAATTGAATATACTCCTTTGAAAACAGTCTCACTGACATGTAACAGATTTGTATAGAAAGAAAACCAAACCAAATCAAAACAAACAACAAACACCAGGTGGTCCTGGGCCACCGTTTACTATCACTCGAAGGTACTGGTGGACAGGCATGCAAGTCCCCACTGAATCCTACGATATAGAAATTCTGTTGTTATTACAAAATACAAAAATATTTTATCAGAACTCTCATTTACATTGCATTTACAATGAACATGTAAATAACTTAGTCTGGGGTCCTGGCTAATAAAGTATTTACTGGAAAAGGGATCCTAAAAGGAAGAGAACCAGAAAGAATATAAGTGAGCAGGTTACAGTGTGTCATCTGGTTAATGGCCACTCCACCTTGGAAAGGACATGACCTACCCTGGCCTCCACAGCCTGTGTTTCCAAAGTGAAATGTGCAAATCATATTTAACACGTCCCAAACTGTGACACCAAGTGTATCTACCAAGTCAACCTGCAGCCTTGCCTCCCTCAACTGAGAGCATTCTCCATCTCTCCTCCATGAACCATCCCCAAGAGCACTTGAGAATTCACAACAGTGCACGTTTCTGAGTTTACATTCTTAGCTCCCATCTCCCCGATTCCCCAACCACCATCACATTACGAAATGATACAGTTTTTGCTCTTCTGTCTTTTCCTGCTGTGCAACTGTCCTCTGCCACCTAAGGTGGAGGATTTGGGGACACCGTAAGAGCTGTACTTGTGCAGGAGCTCATCACTTGTGACATATCGTAGGCGGGCTGGCTGGGGGATGGGTTCTCCTAGGAAGTAGCCCTCATTGTCGGACTCTGAAGAGGAGGAGCAGGTGGAGCACCAATCATACTCCGTGAAGTAGGGTCCCCATCGTTCCCCAAAGGCATTCTGCAAAGCCAGGTCTGACACAGTCCTGGGACACTGGCTGTACAGATCCCGCCGGGAACCCTGCCCCATGCTCTCCTGAAAACTGCGTTGGCGCACGAACTGGTCATAGTCCTCCCTGGCTCTCAGAGGGGGCCTATCCTTCAACCGAGCGATGACTTCCCGCTCGCTGGCTAGGTGCAGGGCGTTGTCTGAACGTGAGCGTCGGGACCTCCTGGACCGGTGAGGGCGGAAGCGGCGGTTGTCATCCCTGGAAGTAGTTCTCCTCCGGGTGCGCTCACTCATGGGCTGGATGTGAACACCTTCCTGCCCTGGTAGCTTGCTGCTCGCTATGCCGCCATCAAAATCAAAGCTCTGGTGCATCCTTCCATGGGACTGTAGGTCCCTGTACCCCAGGGGGTTGCTGAGCTGGTGAAGGTTTCCCTCCATCTCCTGGTACTGTTGCGCAGACAGTAGGCTGCGGACAGACTCTGCGCTCCTGAATTGCATTGAGGAGTTGAGAGTGCCCATGTTGCTCAGCTTTTCCGAGACATTCATTCCAGAGTCTTTGCTGAGGTCAGGCATGGAAAACCGGGATAGGTGCTCCTGGCGCTTGGCACCACCTTCAGCAGACAGGCCTGCAAGACCGGGGTTAGAGAAGAGGGCCATATGGTTAATACAAATGTACAGGGATTGGGGGAGGGATGTCAATACTATTTTCAATCTGGGGTCTCTTTGGGTGAAATATGGCTGTGAAATACTTCACAAAGGCTCTCACGATGCCTACATGGTATGGAGTAAACTTCATAGAGAAGGTATATGCTTCAAATTATCAACAGACATGTGTGCCTTCCTAGTTGCTAATTTCTTATTAATAAAGGTTCATTGAGCATCCTACAAATATTTCACATCACCAAATCCTTCCGCTGCATCTTCAATTCTAACCATGCTCTAGAAGCTCTGTAGGACAGATGATAGCTATCTGGCCAGTAACTGGCCAGGCCTAAGCTGTTTCTTACTAAGGTAAGCCTCGACTCTCACTCTGATGTACTGCACCAGTCTGCATCTTTGCTGGCCTGAAGCAGTTTCCTGCTTGGTTTGTTTTCCTAGGTGGCAGGTAGCTGTCCATCTCAAATGGCTTGGGTACTTAGTGACTCCCTAGGTAGATAAAAAGAGATACTTATTCTCTTGGCTTGGTCAGGATTATAAGCAACTCTTCAGCAGTCAGAGGATGTGAATTGTGCCTGGGACATTCCTCTATCCCGAAAGAGGTGCCTTGGAAAATAAGGCACTGACTTTAATCACTGCCTAAGAGCTGGTACCCAAGAAATGGGTAGCTATTCCTGACGTGCTTTCACATTGTAAAGGATGAGACACAAACCATTCTGAAGATGGTGGGGGGGATGTGCACTCTATGGAGATGCTCCTTATCACAAAGGAAAACTTTGGCCATGTTCTCATTCCTGGACATTGACTGCAATAAACCATTATTACCCCACCGCTGATTATCCAGGCCTCCCAGTGGGATCCAATATGTCCTCCCACCCCCAACAGACCTAAATCAATGTTTCAAGCCCTTAAGAATATGTAGCAACATCTAAAGCTAACTACACATATGCAAACATACATGAATTAACATAACCATTTTGTAGGGGCTTCTGGTATCATACCCTCCTGTGCATAAAAACCCCAAGTGAGAGGCCTCGGTTTTCCACTGTCATTTCCATTCCTGGTTACACACCCAATAAGTTAGTAAATACCTTCCAAAACCATGCAGGCCCATTCAGACAGTGGAACTTTCCTAGAACAGCCTGGAACTGGAAATAATTTGTGTCAACCAATGCCAAAATGGATAAATATATTGTGATTCTGGTTGCCATTACTAAAAGGTATCTGGGCTTATTGGAGGAATGGGTTTCAGGGTAGAGTAGGAAAAGAAAACACCTTGTATAAAAAAGTAAACATGAAGGATAAAACATAAGAGCCTGTTGGAAGACCACAGTTCCACTTGGTCCCAACGGCACTTTCTGGACAGTTTGAACATTAAGATATTTATGGAAAGAAGCTATTACAAACCAGTGAAACAAGTAGGAATTTGCAACTTCACACTGATAACAGACAAGAAAAATGTCATTTCGTCAGTAACCTGGGGGAATGAGTGGAGTTCTTGTGCCCAGCAAGGTGCTGCTTGCTGTTAAGGGAGTGCCTACACGGGAGGACAGGCTGGCTAGCCAGAGCTGGAAAGCCAGTTTGCAACCGACGGTATGGAAAGGTTCTTAACACAAGAGCTCAGAGGGAATAAACACTGACGAACAGGGACAGCACCACACGAGCCTTTGGCAAACATTTAATTGAGCCACGTAATATTTTTTTCAGCCCGTTTTTGGTTTTGTCTTCTATATTTTATTTTCCCTACAAGAATGTTGTCCTTGGTTTTCTTAATATGGTGTCCTTTATCTCATGGTTCCTTCTGAATGTACTAAAGACTTGCTTCATTTCTTTTTTAGTTGAAAAATTTTCGTATAAGACATTCTGATCAGACTTTTCCCTCTCCCACCTCAAATCCTCACTATATCTCTATCCATCCAACTCCATGCTTTCTCTTTTAAAAAGAAAACAAGCAAAGAAAAAACAAAACAACCAACCAAACTAACAAGCCCCCCGAATCCCGATCTTTCTCCCCCTCCTTCCCTACTTTCTCTTCTCTTCCTCTTGCTCCTCCTCCTCCCTGTCTCCCTGTCTACCCCTCCCTCTCTTTCTCTCTCTCTCACACACAGCCATAAAACTGAAACCCAAATATGCAAGCAAAAGGCCAGTAAGACAAAAAACGGGGAAACAAAGTTTATTTGAAACAAAAAGTTTAAAAAGTACCGTTTAGCTGGCTTGTGTTAGCACCTAGTGCTGGGTAGGAAAGGACGCCGGTCTGAATGTGTTTCCCTACCTGGCTCTTATGAGTTACAGCAGAATTAGCAACTCTGTAATAGTGAAGTCCAGCGAGCCTGATCACCAGTGCAGGATAACTGGACTGTATGTCCCCCCAGAGCCCTAAGGGCACACTCTACCTTATGCAGTACTTCAGCCAAGAAGAAAATGCAGGTCCTTGGTGCATTGGAGAGGAACCATGAGATGAAGGACACCATATTAAGAAAAACAAGGGTGGGGGAGGGCCCAGGAGCGGCAGGACCCCTGCCACAGACACCGCCGGACCCTGAAGGAAACAGACCGGATAAACAGTTCTCTGCACCCAAATCCCGTGGGAGGGAGAGCTAAACCTTCAGAGAGGCAGACAGGCCTGGGAAACCAGAAGAGACTGCTCCCTGCACACACATCTCGGACGCCAGAGGAAAAAGCCAAAGACCATCTGGAACCCTGGTGCACTGAAGCTCCCGGAAGGGGCGGCACAGGTCTTCCTGGTTGCTGCCGCTGCAGAGAGCCCCTGGGCAGCACCCCACGAGCGAACTTGAGCCTCGGGACCACAGGTAAGACCAAATTTTCTGCTGCAAGAAAGCTGCCTGGTGAGCTTGGGACACACGGAAGCAGAATTTCTCTAGAACCGGGCACGTTCTGTGTTTACCGGAAGTCCCACACCCGCGGATCCCGGCCCGCAGCAGCTCTCTGCTCCCAGACCCGGTGAGAGAGAGACCCAACCGCCTGGTCAGGTGGGCACTCCTGAGGCTGCAGAGCGGAAGAGACCACCAACACTGCTCACCCCTGCCCACATCCCTGGCCCAAGAGGAAACTGTATAAGGCCTCTGGGCTCCCGTGGGGGAGGGCCCAGGAGCGGCAGGACCCCTGCCACAGACACCGCCGGACCCTGAAGGAAACAGACCGGATAAACAGTTCTCTGCACCCAAATCCCGTGGGAGGGAGAGCTAAACCTTCAGAGAGGCAGACAGGCCTGGGAAACCAGAAGAGACTGCTCCCTGCACACACATCTCGGACGCCAGAGGAAAAAGCCAAAGACCATCTGGAACCCTGGTGCACTGAAGCTCCCGGAAGGGGCGGCACAGGTCTTCCTGGTTGCTGCCGCTGCAGAGAGCCCCTGGACAGCACCCCACGAGCAAACCTGAGCCTCGGGACCACAGGTAAGACCAAATTTTCTGCTGCAAGAAAGCTGCCTGGTGGACTCAAGACACAGGCCCACAGGAACAGCTGAAGACCTGTAGAGAGGAAAAACTACACGCCCGAAAGCAGAACACTCTGTCCCCATAACTGACTGAAAGAGAGGAAAACAGGTCTACAGCACTCCTGACACACAGGCTTATAGGACAGTCTAGCCACTGTCAGAAATAGCAGAACAAAGTAACACTAGAGATAATCTGATGGCGAGAGGCAAGCGCAGGAACCCAAGCAACAGAAACCAAGACTACATGCCATCATCGGAGCCCAATTCTCCCACCAAAACAAACATGGAATATCCAAACACACCAGAAAAGCAAGATCTAGTTTCAAAATCATATTTGATCATGATGCTGGAGGACTTCAGGAAAGACCTGAACACACTTAGGGAAGCACAGGAAAACATTAATAAACAAGTAAAAGCCTACAGAGAGGAATCGCAAAAATCCCTGAAAGAATTCCAGGAAAACACAATCAAACAGTTGAAGGAATTAAAAATGGAAATAGAAGCAATCAAGAAAGAACACATGGAAACAACCCTGGATATAGAAAACCAAAAGAAGAGACAAGGAGCTGTAGATACAAGCTTCACCAACAGAATACAAGAGATGGAAGAGAGAATCTCAGGAGCAGAAGATTCCATAGAAATCATTGACTCAACTGTCAAAGATAATGTAAAGCGGAAAAAGCTACTGGCCCAAAACATACAGGAAATCCAGGACTCAATGAGAAGATCAAACCTAAGGATAATAGGTATAGAAGAGAGTGAAGACTCCCAGCTCAAAGGACCAGTAAATATCTTCAACAAAATCATAGAAGAAAACTTCCCTAACCTAAAAAAAGAGATACCCATAGACATACAGGAAGCCTACAGAACTCCAAATAGATTGGACCAGAAAAGAAACACCTCCCGTCACATAATTGTCAAAACACCAAACGCACAAAATAAAGAAAGAATATTAAAAGCAGTAAGGGAAAAAGGTCAAGTAACATATAAAGGGAGACCTATCAGAATCACACCAGACTTCTCGCCAGAAACTATGAAGGCCAGAAGATCCTGGACTGATGTTATACAGACCCTAAGAGAACACAAATGCCAGCCCAGATTACTGTATCCAGCAAAACTCTCAATTAACATTGATGGAGAAACCAAGATATTCCATGACAAAACCAAATTTACACAATATCTTTCTACAAATCCAGCACTACAAAGGATAATAAATGGTAAAGCCCAACATAAGGAGGCAAGCTATACCCTAGAAGAAGCAAGAAACTAATCGTCTTGGCAACAAAACAAAGAGAATGAAAGCACACAAACATAACCTCACATCAAATATGAATATAACGGGAAGCAATAATCACTATTCCTTAATATCTCTCAATATCAATGGCCTCAACTCCCCAATAAAAAGACATAGATTAACAAACTGGATACGCAACGAGGACCCTGCATTCTGCTGCCTACAGGAAACACACCTCAGAGACAAAGACAGACACTACCTCAGAGTGAAAGGCTGGAAAACAACTTTCCAAGCAAATGGTCAGAAGAAGCAAGCTGGAGTAGCCATTCTAATATCAAATAAAATCAATTTCCAACTAAAAGTCATCAAAAAAGATAAGGAAGGACACTTCATATTCATCAAAGGAAAAATCAACCAAGATGAACTCTCAATCCTAAATATCTATGCCCCAAATACAAGGGCACCTACATATGTAAAAGAAACCTTACTAAAGCTCAAAACACACATTGCACCTCACACAATAATAGTGGGAGATTTCAACACCCCACTCTCATCAATGGACAGATCATGGAAACAGAAATTAAACAGTGATGTAGACAGACTAAGAGAAGTCATGAGCCAATTGGACTTAACGGATATTTATAGAACATTCTATCCTAAAGCAAAAGGATATACCTTCTTCTCAGCTCCTCATGGTACTTTCTCCAAAATTGACCATATAATTGGTCAAAAAACGGGCCTCAACAGGTACAGAAAGATAGAAATAATCCCATGCGTGCTATCGGACCACCACGGCCTAAAACTGGTCTTCAATAACAATAAGGGAAGAATGCCCACATATACGTGGAAATTGAACAATGCTCTACTCAATGATAACCTGGTCAAGGAAGAAATAAAGAAAGAAATTAAAAACTTTTTAGAATTTAATGAAAATGAAGATACAACATACTCAAACTTATGGGACACAATGAAAGCTGTGCTAAGAGGAAAACTCATAGCGCTGAGTGCCTGCAGAAAGAAACAGGAAAGAGCATATGTCAGCAGCTTGACAGCACACCTAAAAGCTCTAGAACAAAAAGAAGCAAATACACCCAGGAGGAGTAGAAGGCAGGAAATAATCAAACTCAGAGCTGAAATCAACCAAGTAGAAACAAAAAGGACCATAGAAAGAATCAACAGAACCAAAAGTTGGTTCTTTGAGAAAATCAACAAGATAGATAAACCCTTAGCCAGACTAACGAGAGGACACAGAGAGTGTGTCCAAATTAACAAAATCAGAAATGAAAAGGGAGACATAACTACAGATTCGGAGGAAATTCAAAAAATCATCAGATCTTACTATAAAAACCTATATTCAACAAAATTTGAAAATCTTCAGGAAATGGACAATTTCCTAGACAGATACCAGGTATCGAAGTTAAATCAGGAACAGATAAACCAGTTAAACAACCCCATAACTCCTAAGGAAATAGAAGCAGTCATTAAAGGTCTCCCAACCAAAAAGAGCCCAGGTCCAGACGGGTTTAGTGCAGAATTCTATCAAACCTTCATAGAAGACCTCATACCAATATTATCCAAACTATTCCACAAAATTGAAACAGATGGAGCCCTACCGAATTCCTTCTATGAAGCCACAATTACTCTTATACCTAAACCACACAAAGACACAACAAAGAAAGAGAACTTCAGACCAATTTCCCTTATGAATATCGACGCAAAAATACTCAATAAAATTCTGGCAAACCGAATTCAAGAGCACATCAAAACAATCATCCACCATGATCAAGTAGGCTTCATCCCAGGCATGCAGGGATGGTTTAATATACGGAAAACCATCAACGTGATCCATTATATAAACAAACTGAAAGAACAGAACCACATGATCATTTCATTAGATGCTGAGAAAGCATTTGACAAAATTCAACACCCCTTCATGATAAAAGTCCTGGAAAGAATAGGAATTCAAGGCCCATACCTAAACATAGTAAAAGCCATATACAGCAAACCAGTTGCTAACATTAAACTAAATGGAGAGAAACTTGAAGCAATCCCACTAAAATCAGGGACTAGACAAGGCTGCCCACTCTCTCCCTACTTATTCAATATAGTTCTTGAAGTTCTAGCCAGAGCAATCAGACAACAAAAGGAGATCAAAGGGATACAGATCGGAAAAGAAGAGGTCAAAATATCACTATTTGCAGATGACATGATAGTATATTTAAGTGATCCCAAAAGTTCCACCAGAGAACTACTAAAGCTGATAAACAACTTCAGCAAAGTGGCTGGGTATAAAATTAACTCAAATAAATCAGTTGCCTTCCTCTATACAAAAGAGAAACAAGCCGAGAAAGAAATTAGGGAAACGACACCCTTCATAATAGACCCAAATAATATAAAGTACCTCGGTGTGACTTTAACCAAGCAAGTAAAAGATCTGTACAATAAGAACTTCAAGACACTGAGGAAAGAAATTGAAGAAGACCTCAGAAGATGGAAAGATCTTCCATGCTCATGGATTGGCAGGATTAATATGGTAAAAATGGCCATTTTACCAAAAGCAATCTACAGATTCAATGCAATCCCCATCAAAATACCAATCCAATTCTTCAAAGAGTTAGACAGAACAATTTGCAAATTCATCTGGAATAACAAAAAACCCAGGATAGCTAAAGCTATCCTCAACAATAAAAGGACTTCAGGGGGAATCACTATCCCTGAACTCAAGCAGTATTACAGAGCAATAGTGATAAAAACTGCATGGTATTGGTACAGAGACAGACAGATAGACCAATGGAATAGAATTGAAGACCCAGAAATGAACCCACACACCTATGGTCACTTGATTTTTGACAAAGGAGCCAAAACCATCCAATGGAAAAAAGATAGTATTTTCAGCAAATGGTGCTGGTTCAACTGGAGGGCAACATGTAGAAGAATGCAGATCGATCCATCCTTATCACCCTGTACAAAGCTTAAGTCCAAGTGGATCAAGGACCTCCACATCAAACCAGACACACTCAAACTAATAGAAGAAAAACTAGGGAAGCATCTGGAACACATGGGCACTGGAAAAAATTTCCTGAACAAAACACCAATGGCTTATGCTCTAAGATCAAGAATCGACAAATGGGATCTCATAAAACTGCAAAGCTTCTGTAAGGCAAAGGACACTGTGGTTAGGACAAAACGGCAACCAACAGATTGGGAAAAGATCTTTACCAATCCTACAACAGATAGAGGCCTTATTTCCAAAATATACAAAGAACTCAAGAAGTTAGATCGCAGGGAAACAAATAACCCTATTAAAAAATGGGGTTCAGAGCTAAACAAAGAATTCACAGCTGAGGAATGCCGAATGGCTGAGAAACACCTAAAGAAATGTTCAACATCTTTAGTCATAAGGGAAATGCAAATCAAAACAACCCTGAGATTTCACCTCACACCAGTGCGATTGGCTAAGATCAAAAACTCAGGTGACAGCAGATGCTGGCGAGGATGTGGAGAAAGAGGAACACTCCTCCATTGTTGGTGGGATTGCAGACTGGTAAAACCATTCTGGAAATCAGTCTGGAGGTTCCTCAGAAAATTGGACATTGAACTGCCTGATGATCCAGCTATACCTCTCTTGGGCATATACCCAAAAGATGCCTCAACATATAAAAGAGACACGTGCTCCACTATGTTCATCGCAGCCTTATTTATAATAGCCAGAAGCTGGAAAGAACCCAGATGCCCTTCAACAGAGGAATGGATACAGAAAATGTGGTACATCTACACAATGGAATATTACTCAGCTATCAAAAACAACGAGTTTATGAAATTCGTAGGCAAATGGTTGGAACTGGAAAATATCATCCTGAGTGAGCTAACCCAATCACAGAAAGACATACATGGTATGCACTCATTGATAAGTGGCTATTAGCCCAAATGCTTGAATTACCCTAGATCCCTAGAACAAACGAAACTCAAGACGGATGATCAAAATGTGAATGCTTCACTCCTTCTTTAAATGAGGAAAAAGAATACCCTTGGCAGGGAAGGGAGAGGCAAAGATTAAAACAGAGACTGAAGGAACACCCATTCAGAGCCTGCCCCACATGTGGCCCATACATATACAGCCACCCAATTAGACAAGATGGATGAAGCAAAGAAGTGCAGACCGACAGGAGCCGGATGTAGATCGCTCCTGAGAGACACAGCCAGAATACAGCAAATATAGAGGTGAATGCCAGCAGCAAACCACTGAACTGAGAATAGGTCCCCTATTGAAGGAATCAGAGAAAGAACTGGAAGAGCTTGAAGAGGCTCGAGACCCCAAAAGTACAACAATGCCAAGCAACCAGAGCTTCCAGGGACTAAGCCACTACCTAAAGACTATACATGGACTGACCCTGGACTCTGACCCCATAGGTAGCAATGAATATCCTAGTAAGAGCACCAGTGGAAGGGGAAGCCCTGGGTCCTGCTAAGACTGAACCCACAGTGAACTAGTCTATGGGGGGAGGGCGGCAATGGGGGGAGGGTTGGGAGGGGAACACCCATAAGGAAGGGGAGGGGGGAGGGGGATGTTTGCCCGGAAACCGGGAAAGGGAATAACACTCGAAATGTATATAAGAAATACTCAAGTTAATAAAAAAAAAATGTTCAGTATTTCTAGATCAAGATAATATATTAAACACGTTCTTTGCAGAAGAAAAAAAAAAAAGAAAAACAAGGGTGATAAGAGTACAGAAGACAAAACTAAACACAGGCTGAGAGAATCTTCTATATGGCTCACTTTAAATGTTTACTAAAGGCTCCCGTGTCAAAGGCACAGTTCCGAGCTTGATGCTATTAGAAGGTCATAGACACGGTAAGAGGCGGGTATAGGGAAAGTGAGTCAAATCACTAAGGACATACCCTAACAGGAGATACTGGAACCCTGTGCTCTCCTCTGACCCACTTCCTTCCCTGCCTCCGTGAGAAAGCTGCTTGTTTTTACCACATGCCTGCCATGGTTGCCACCACATGGGTCTAAAGGAGAGCAGAAGGGAACCTCAGGAGCTGTGAACCAGATACACAGTTCTTCCTTATAATGAACTATCTTTGGCATATTTTGCCACACTGATGAAAGCTAATTAACATGAGTATGAAGGAAACATGGGAATTATAGACAATACTTGACCGTGATCTGAACTCCCTTCTTTGGGGGTGGGGGGCAAACCACAAATGCTTAAGGAAAGGTGTTGGTCTCTTAAAAACCTTAAACACAGGAGAAAGAATAAAAAAAAAGTATTTTTGCCATATTTAAAGTGGCTATTTGTCAGATGCGATAATGTTAGCAAAGGTCTTTAGTTTTAGAAACTACACATAAGAAAATGCATATAAAGAGCTAAGGTTTAGGGATTGGGGATTTAGCTCAGTGGTAGAGCGCTTGCCAGGCATGCTCAAGGCCCTGGGTTCGGTCCCCAGCTCCGGAAAAAAAAAAAAAGAGCTAAGGTTTAAGTTATGCTCGGATAGCTCTAAACCGCCCTCCCCTGAAACGAGATCAAAAGAAAGGTAGCAAAATGTTAGCAATAGGCGAATTTAGTTAAACAGTGTACTGCGGGCACAGTGTGTGATGCACGACTGCCATTTACATTATTTAAGGCTAAGCTAAGGCTGCTTATGGCGAAGGGAATCAAGGGAAGGAAGCACACAAACACTGGGGTTGTCATCTAACTAGACCTGGGTGGAGTTTATAAGAAGATCTACAGGTGCAAAAATCCAGGTGGCATAATTTGAATATACGTTTGCTTCATTTCATGTAAAACGTACCTCAATGAAGCAGTATAAAAAAAAAAACTCAAGGAACCTTCGTGAAAAGTCAAATTTTAATCTTGGACATACCTACAGAGAAACTTCAGAGGTCTCTCTATATCCACGAAGAGACTGGTTATAGGACCTCCTTAGATATCACAGCTGCTCAAGAGTCTATGTAATGGGATGTAGGATATACTTAGAACCCCTCTACAGTATGTACGACCCCAAATACAATGTGAATTCAATGTAAGGAGCTGCCACACTGTACTGGGTAGGGAACAAGATAACAGGCTGTCCCTGGTTTCATACGGATGCAGACATGATCCGTATGAATCCTAACTGGATTTCCTACTGGGCGCTGGCTGGACACACAGGTATGGGACTCATATGGAGCACCAACCATGTTCTGTGTCATACTCTCCAGTAAATTCTTAAACGATTTAATTACTGTCAGTGCAAGAGGAGCTGGGCTCCAGTGCCTGCTTTTTTTGCTGCTTCTCCCTGGTATATAAATCACAAAAGCTGACCTACAACCATTTCGTCACTTTCAGAGCCCTGTCTAGCTGACGCTGGAGAGAGGAACCTGTCATGCTCAGAGGATGGATAAGCTCTGAACAGATGCAGATGACTTCTCCCAAGGAAGACAAGAGAATCCTCCAAAAGTTACCCAGAGGGCGCCATTATCTTTACAGGACTCTCTATGCAAGCTATTTAGTGGAAAGAAGGTCAGCTTCAACAACCTAGACAATACCACAAATTCTCATGAAGGCTTCGCCCCAGCCAGTCTGGCAGTAAAACATTTCTATGACACACGTGGACTGGTTCTTAGTTCCACGCTGAGGTAAAAGCGGTGGCTTCTATTCTGTCCTAGACATGGGGAAGGGGAGCCTCTTGGGTTGTACTTCTTGAAGCTCACAGTCCAAGGTGATCTGTGGGTGAGTGTGTGTCGTCCTCTCTGCCCCCCACCGTTCCCATGAGAGGTACTCTGCCAAGAGAAGAAGTTATCCATGTCCATTAGTAATCCTGTCAGACAGAATTCACGGTGCTGAGGGACGTGACATGAGATCACTCGCTTAGCCTGCTGCTCTTGAGAGAAGCTCGCTGTGACTCATCAGCCCACATTTTCCTGTAGGGTCTTCTTGCATGCAAGGGCAGCTCGAAGATGAGCAATGCCTGCCTGTGTACTTGTTTCCAAAGAGGGTGGTTCTGTAGCTAATTTCTTTATTGGCAAATCCAGAGTTTTAATGCAAACTTCAGGGCCCAGCTTTGCAAGCTCCTAACCTCTCTATACACATCTTCATTAAGTCAATGCTTCTTGCTGACCCTACCTCGGCTGCGACTGCAGACTGCTTCCTCCTTCCACACACCAGCGTGCTCACTTACTCTCTGGAGAATCTTTGTCCTTTGCATGGCTGACTTCTGCTTGTTCAAGTCTGCACAAGATGGCAATTCCCCAGCATTGGCGGATCACCCCTTAAAAGGTAGTTTTGCCCCATGACCAGCTAACTACCTTTTCACCTGATTTTTTTTTTCTTTTCTTTTTTTCGGAGCTGGGGACTGAACCCAGGGCCTTGCGCTTGCTAGGCAAGCGCTCTACCGCTGAGCTAAATCCCCAACCCCTTCACTTGATTTTTACTTAAGCTGCCCACCCTATTGCAGTCTTTTCAGAGTCTGTGTGTTAAGTTATAGCTGAAATGGCTCTGCAGGGGAGCAGCAATCCTGTGCTCTGTATCCTCATAGAACTCGCAGGATCAAGAACCCCGTGGGTACTCAATACCCATGCTCAGAATAAAAGCAAATGAACCCCTAGCAGCCCCCGGCTCTGGTAAAGTGATCACCTTTGACCTGGTGTGGGCCAGGGATGCAATTCCAATGTGTAAGATTGGAAACACCAGGAACAAAACACTGCAATCAAGCTTATCGGTCTTGTGTCTCTGGCAAACCACTGTGCAGCTTGGCATTAGGGCGCTCCTGATTTGAAAGTTGAGGCAGATAGGATTTATAATTAGCTCCTTGAACTGTGGAAATGTTTGTCTTATTGATCCTAGCTCTGAAGGTTGGTTTAAGTTAGCAGTTCTCAGGTCCCTGGCATAGAAATATATCCTCAGAGCTCATATTCCCATTGGGAAACATTTCCCCCTTTTCGAACTATGCAGAGTAAGACAGCTACCTCCTGGCTGGGTGACGTTTAAAACCCTGTGAGCTTAATTAAAAGGGGCACAGTGATAATATCTGGGTACGAAAATGGCAGTAATGCTCAGAGGGGGAAGAAAGAACTTTCTTCTTCGTATTAATATCGTAGCATTAAGACTTCCATGAGGTTTTGTTTTTTCAATCCTTCTGGTGAGGCTAAGCCCCAAAAGGGTGGGAATATTATTGTGTTAGCTGTCTCACCTCACCTGGCATCCAGGATGGGATACAAGGAAAAAAGCAAGGCCTGAGAGTCCCCAAGGAAAGAAATCATGCCTCCCCTCCCCTCCAATTGACACCCATAAAAACAAACAAACAAATAAAAACAAACACTGGTTAACTGTGGATTTGTGTGAATGAATAAATCTATGGCCTACAACCCATGCTCTGCCTGACATGGTTTAATGTTCACTAGACTATCAGCAACTGCTCAGAATAATTTGACTTTCCAGTGATGCCTAGGAATTCTTCTTGACACTGCTGACATTCAGTTATGCTGTGTAGAAAGATTCATTATTAAAATATGGAGAATCGGTATGATTGGATCAAACAATAAGGTTCCTCAAATGTCCCTCCACTTTCCCGAAACACATGTAATTTTCTTGCCTCTAGAACACTGGTGTATGTGTGGTGTGTGTGTATGTGTGTGTGCATAAGTGTGTGTATGTGTATATTTGTTTGCATATGTGTATATATGTGTTTCTATATATGTATGCATATGCACCTATATATGAGCACATATATAGGACAAGAGATACATTCTGTAGAAAATACTGGCTACAAAAGTCCGGCCTCACATTTAAAACTGGCATGATGGCGTTGTGCTAGGGGACCTGGCTAGAGAACCCACTCATCACTAAGACAAAGCTGCCAGGCCTTTTCCCTTCAGGTAAAACTCAGTTTTATCAGTAGACAGGGTGTTCCTCTTCAGATCATAGAGGCTCTGTGAGAGGTATGTGACGGGGACGGCCAGGTGAACGGCTTTGATTTACCTTCTCTGCAGAGCTGTGGCTGAAGGTACGCCCTGTGCCACACAGGGCCACAAGTGGGGTCCTTTCAGCACCCTCAGGCCTCACTCTGGCAAAAGGGATCAGGACGGAATTTAGCTCGTGCGTCTCTGTGATTCATTGGTGCAGCCAGGATTCTGTAAGCGACACCAGCATTTTCATGTGGGTAACATCCTCACCCGCTATGAAGAGGAGGCAAGGCGTTCACAGAAACGGGCCGTGGTGGAAAAATCAATGCTTCAAGGAATGACCACAGTTGGTTGGCAGAGAAATGCAGTCTTTGCTGTGTTCCCCTCCCCCACATGGCTTAGAGGCAGAAGATGCACGCTTAAGAAGAAAACAGACTCAAATTTAAAGGCAGCCCGTGGGCACAATGTTCTGTTCCTTATTTATCTCCCTGTCTTGTCCTACTCCCTGAAAAGAAGAACTAGCATGAGAAGACAGAGAATTATGATTGTGCCAGCTTAAAAGACACGCTCACATTTCACATTGCTGTGAGGAGAAGAAGCGGAATCTGCTCTGCTTTGTCCTCTAGACATTTGCTTCTCAAAACGATGATTTAGCTCCCTTTCAACAAGATTTTCCCACATTATTTTTGTCTCTGCTGATGAAGAAAGAGGAATTATTTCTTATGATAACAATTCACAGACTACATGCAAGAACTGGCGACATGAAAAAAAAATTAAAATACTTAGAATAAGAGTTTGCAAACTTTGGGCCCCCAATTCATCTCCCTGCTTGTTTTTGTGAGTACAATTTTATTAGAATACAATCACACTTACTTTTTTGCCTGTTACCTAGGACTCTTTCCCAGAATCCAATTGTTCGTTACAGTTGATAAAGTCTATTATGACCTGTGAAGCCAAAAATATTTACTTTTTGGTTCTCTATAGAAATGACTGTTATAGCAATCCGCTTGCATCAGTATGTCTCAGACCATGTGAGAAAGGTCTTGAAGTTCAAGATTGTTTGGTGTGTGTGTGTGTGTGTGTGTGTGTGTGTGTGTGTGCATGTGTGCATGCAAGTGCAGTTTGATCAGGTCCCTTAGGATCCTTTTTTCCTACTGAGTCCATTGATTTCATCAACACCCTGAACTTCAAACAGGCAACAGCTGCTGAGAAACTGTCATCTAGGCAGTGGAGTTTAAATACCACCATATGGTTTTTGATGACAGGCCCTGGGATGGTTCAAAATGAGTGCGACAGGGCAGGCTGGGGGAAGGGATGACGATAAAGGGAAAAGGGGTGGTGGTGTTATGCACACACACAGTCTGTCATCCTCAAGATGGGATCTGTAGACAGGGGCATATCCTGGAGCCTCCCAGACTCTAACCAGAAGTGCAGAATCCCAATCTATGTTTGAACAAGATCCCCTGGTGACTTTCAGGCTCACCCCAGAAAAGTACAATTCAAAAGAATTTCTTTGCAAAGAAGGTATTACTACCCTAGGAAGCCTGTCTTCATGCCCTCAGGTACTCCATTCTGGGTCTTATAGGCTGAATGCTACCCATATCTCAGATTGCATAGGCACTATGGGATGGCCCTGTGAATTTTAGGATGTTTGGCTACATTTCTGGCCTGGGCTAGATACCAGCAGTCTTCACAGTATGACAGCTCACAATGCCCCAGATGCTGAAAAAAACCACAGCTCTGAGGGATGCAGTTTGGCAGCTGCTGCTGATCTGAGACTGTAGGAAGTCTCTCTAGCTCACCATGGTGGCAGCAGGCTGTATCCATACAGAAAACTCGATTTCTACCAGGCATTGATATACTAGCCTCCATGTTCCACTAGCTCAGTGTGGAATGGCATCAAAATCTGGGAACTGCTAACTTATTTTCTGTGGAACCACTGACAAACTCATGCATTGGTGGAGTGTTGTTTCCAGGGTTCCTTGTCCTTATTTTCTGGGTCCCCAGCTCTTACAGAATCTTTCTCAATTCCTAACTGCGGTCATCAGGGCTCCTGTTCCGGTTCCCAGGGCCCAGCAGATCTTGGCAGGTTGGAGGTTTGTGCAGCCACCTGCTCCTGTGGCATGAAGGGCTGGAACATCTGGGAGCACTTTCCTTTGTCGGCTCTGCCAAGGCGGCATGGCAGGAAGAAATGGTAGGAGCCCGCTGCGCACTCCTGATTTCACAGCTCACACTTTCTCCAGCCTGTCCCTGCCTCCCTCACCTGGGAGACACCATCTGACTGTCTTTGGCACACTCTGGAAGACTGCAATGAATTAACTGGCTTCCTCACAACCAGCTGGTCCCAAAGACAGGTGTGGGTTTGAGCCTGCCATCTGGGGAGCCACCAGAAAGGAACAGAACCAGTACATTACCAAGCTGTCCCTAGTCAGAACTGGATCAGACTGGAGGTCTCCTACCTTTTAATCCCTGGCGTGTTCATTCCTCTAACTTTCTAATAAAACAGTTGTCTGTCTCGATAAAGATAGTTTTGTATCAACCACACTCCTCATGCCTAGAGCAGCTGTTCAACATGAAAGGGAATCCATTTTTTTTTTTTTTGTGGGCTTTTTGTTTTTTGTTTTGCTTGAGAGAAAAATTGCAAGCATGAAGTCGGGTAAGTAGGGAGAGTCTGGGAGAAGTTAGCAGAGGGGGAGAATGTGATCAATTATATTATATGAAAAAATTAAATAAAAATAAAACATTTATGAAAAATATCCAATAAAAAAGATAGTCTTATAAGAACAGAGGTAGAGTTGGGCATGGTGGTGTACACGCCTTTAATCCCAGCACTCAGGAGGCAGAGGGAGGTGGATCTCTGAGTTCAAGGTCAGCCTGGGTTCCAGGACAGCCAGGGCTACACAGAAAATCCCTGTTTTGAAAAACCAGGAAACAAACAAAAAATAAAAAATAAAATAAAAAATGGAGGTGGAGCTTAGAAAGAAATACCTTTTGCAAATAAGTCGTGCTTATTTTAATCACATGAAGCCAGTTTTCGGCAGGACTTCTTGGGGGATTCTGACTGTATTGTCACAGTGTCTACTGCTAATTGAAAGGGTGTACAAGTTTCCAGTCAATTGAAGATTGTCTAAGAATGAGCTCTGGGCTCATAGCGACACCTCAGTGCTTTCCAGACATGGTTTATAAACAAGCAGACCACACTGAAGGTTTAGCTCAGGCAACGGCAGATACCAGGGGCCATGATGGAGAGTGGGAGGCCAAGGGCTTGGAGATCCATGTGGTTTCCTTAAAGATGTTAACCTAACCCTGACATTGCCAGGCTCTGTATGTACAGGTGTGGACAGGAGGCTTTGGGGTGACACTAACAGCATATTATATTGTAGGGGAAAGAATATAACCAAGACACCAGAACAATGCAAGCAGGATAGGGGACAACCCCAGAAAGGAAACAGCAGGATCCTAAGGTAGATGACAATATGCTGTATTAATCCTGACAGTGTGGGCCAAGAACTCCATGTTAGTGATAATTAGGGTGAAACCTGAGGAGACAGCCAAGCCAATGGTGAGGAAAGTGTTCCAAGGCAGAGGGAACAAGAACATTTTGTGACAGAGAATGTTTTCTGTGTTCTAAGAAGTGGAAGAAGGAAAAATGTACCTGGAAGATTCTGTGTGAGGAAGAGAGGCAAGATGAGGCTGAAGGCATAAACAGGAGTCCAAGGAAGTGGCCTTCGTGTGACTGCAGATGGCATTAATAAAGACCTCTGAGGGACAGCGTGGTGGAGGGCACTGACTTTGGATTTTACCTTTCAGTTCCCTGCCTCCTCAGTTAAGTATTGGGGGTAGGTGAGATGGCTCATCGGGTCAGGGCAAGGCCAACATGGTGGAAGGAGAGAACCAGGTCCCACAAGTCATCCTCTGACCTCCACACATGTGCTAAGGCATGGACACGCCATCAAACACATGTATGCGTACACATGCTCTCTCATAGACAGTAAAGAAAAACAGTACAGGTATGTTTTGTGAAATGGTTATAACTATAATCTAGGGGTAAAATCACCAATTGGTGAACGAAGAGAACTCCAAATACTGCGGGCCCATTAAGATCATATGCATGCTAAATCCTCTTACTCGCCTCGTATTGATTATTTGAGGGAATTCTTACAGGTGTTGTCATGTCACCACATGGGATTTTCTTTTTCAAGTGGGTAATGGTGAACTGGGAGAGCCAACTCATGGTCACGAAGCAATTACTCCTGAGGTTTCCACATCCCTGCCTGCCTGCCTCGCAGTACTGGGACCACGAAAGAGGATGTGGCCTGGACACCAGCATTCAGTAAGAGGATGGGTAGATGGCAAAGAGGTTGACATTTGCTAATACACCATTAACTCAGAAGCAGCAATGATGAAACCAATCCTTTGTAGGAATATACAGTTTCTTGTACAAATACAAACCATCATTCCCCGTGATATGGGGGACTCTCACAAATACAATAAAGTCAGTGGGGCCAGAGATAAAAGAATACACAGTATGGGTCCATTTCTGTAGAACTATTTGTAATGTTGAATGCATCTGTGCTGTTAGGTGTTGGGAAGGGGTACAGGTGTTGGGAAGGGGTACAGTGGGGTGAGCACAAGGCAACGTTTGGGAGCTGGGTTACTTTTAACCATGAACATGGCAGCATGACTACAATAATTCATTGAGTGTCAGTATGTCTGCTTGTATAATATCTATGATTATTAAATATCCCTCTACCCTCAAAAGGCAGGGACTTAACTATGACTATATGTAAACTAGAGAACTCTTCCCTCCGAACACATACTTTTCTTTCTTTTCTTTTCTTTTTTTTATTAACTTGAGTATTTCTTATATACATTTCGAGTGTTATTCCCTTTTCCGGTTTCCGGGCAAACATCCCCCTCCCCCCTCCCCTTCCTTATGGGTATTCCCCTCCCAACCCTCCCCCCATTGCCGCCCTCCCCCGAACAGTCTAGTTCACTGGGGGTTCAGTCTTAGCAGGACCCAGGGCTTCCCCTTCCACTGGTGCTCTTACTAGGATATTCATTGCTACCTATGGGGTCAGAGTCCAGGGTCAGTCCATGTATAGTCTTTAGGTAGTGGCTTAGTCCCTGGAAGCTCTGGTTGCTTGGCATTGTTGTACATATGGGGTCTCAAGCCCCTTCAAGCTCTTCCAGTTCTTTCTCTGATTCCTTCAATGGGGGTTCTATTCTCAGTTCAGTGGTTTGCTGCTGGCATTCGCCTCTGTATTTGCTGTATTCTGGCTGTGTCTCTCAGGAGCGATCTACAGCCGGCTCCTGTCGGTCTGCACTTCTTTGCTTCATCCATCTTGTCTAATTGGATGGCTGTATATGTATGGGCCACATGTGGGGCAGGCTCTGAATGGGTGTTCCTTCAGTCTCTGTTTTAATCTTTGCCTCTCTCTTCCCTGCCAAGGGTATTCTTGTTCCCCTTTTAAAGAAGGCGTGAAACATTCACATTTTGATCATCTGTCTTGAGTTTCATTTGTTCTAGGCATCTAGGGTAATTCAAGCATTTGGGCTAATAGCCACTTATCAATGAGTGCATACCATGTATGTCTTTCTGTGATTGGGTTAGCTCACTCAGAATGATATTTTCCAGTTCCAACCATTTGCCTACGAATTTCATAAAGTCGTTGTTTTTGATAGCTGAGTAATATTCCATTGTGTAGATGTACCACATTTTCTGTATCCATTCCTCTGTTGAAGGGCATCTGGGTTCTTTCCAGTTTCTGGCTATTATAAATAAGGCTGCGATGAACATAGTGGAGCACGTGTCTTTTTTATATGTTGAGGCATCTTTTGGGTATATGCCCAAGAGAGGTATAGCTGGATCCTCAGGCAGTTCAATGTCCAATTTTCTGAGGAACCTCCAGACTGATTTCCAGAATGGTTGTACCAGTCTGCAATCCCACCAACAGTGGAGGAGTCGAACACATACTTTTCAATGGCATCTTTCTGTCATGTGACTCAAATTGGAAGCAATACACTTCTTGCAGTGCAGGGGATAAAAGCCAGGGTTTCATTAAAGCTAAGAACTTCACATCCACTCAACTACAGCCCCATTCTCCTTTTGCTCTAAGTTGGCATGTTCCAGGGCCTTCGCCATCAGTGGTCAGATTTATTATACTTGCCTGCTTACCCTATTGCCTTCCCCATAAGGCATATGCCTTTCTATCTAGAAAAGGAGGAGAGTTGTCTGGGTGAAAGTGGTTCACAGACTAAGAGACAGTGCACAATGTTCCCTTGTTGGCTTGGAATCTTTGCTATCACGACCCTACTTCTTCAGAGCTAGAGACTGACAGAGTGTCACTCATGACTGCATTTATGATGGAGCCACTTTTCTAGACTGGCTAAAAGGTGAACTCAGGGATATAACAGACACGCCTGGATGGCATATTCTAAGAGATTGGTAGATGGAAGGAAGGAGATGGGCCTGATTAAAAACAAAGTTCCGATGAGTTGGTGAATGGGATGCAGAAGGGAGGCAGGAACGGGAGAGTCGTGGCTCTGAGCTGTAAAATACACGCAGTAGAATATAAAAATAAAAGTTAGGCTTTTTCAGAGCTCATCCTTTCGAGAGCGCATGGCGGACTGCAGTGCGGGAGATGCCAGGAGTGGCACTTCCCCTCGGCAAAGTAGGAGCTGAACATAGAGAAAGATGAGCACGATACCCAAGGCCACGGTGAGGGTGGGGTCAGTGGTGGAGGCGGGGACTGAACTGATCTCCCGCTCTTCTAAGACAGCTCACTTAGAGCTTCAGCAGGCTTGCCAATCACCTGGGGACCTGCTTAAAAACACATGCAGGTCCACTAAGTCTAAGGTGGGATCCAATATTCTAAATTTCTAGCAATGTCCTAGAAGATGCTAATAGAGTTGTTGTTAGCCACATAGTTGGAGGTGCCACAGTGGGTTTTGCTTTTCCCTTTTTTTCTTTTTTCTTTCTTTCTTTTTTTTTTTCTTTTTTTCGGAGCTGGGGACCGAACCCAGAGCCTTGCGCTAGCTAGGCAAGCGCTCTACCACTGAGGTAAATGCCCAGCCCCGGGTTTTGCTTTTCAAGTAGTTTTACATTCATGTATGCATGCATATATGTATGTGTGTGCATAGATGTATGAATGCATGTGTGTATTAGAATGTGGAAGTCAGAGGACAACTTGCAAGAGCTGATCTCTCCTTCTACCATGTGTGTTCTAGAGATTAAACTCAGGTTGTCAGCAGTTTCCTTTGCCAGCTGAGCCATCCTGATAGTCCCATAGACTGTATTTGAAAATACAAGAGTATGAGTATGAGACCAAAGTCAAGTACCACTCCTAAGAAGCTGTGCGTTTTGGTGACCAACTGAGATGCTTTTTTCTGGGCATACGAAATCCCCAAGGTTCTGGTTAGGGATCCAGGGAACCATATGGGGGCGGGCTATAGAGCAGGGCTTTGCTCTGCGCTTTTCTTCTTCACATTGATGGCTATGGAGCTATCACCCACCTAGGCCCTACTTCTGCTGAGGTGAAGGAAGCTAGAACTGGTTCCCTAGAACAGCGTAAGGATGTCAAACTGGGTCACAGAAACATCTTCCCCGGCTCACGTTCTCCAGTTCCCAGCAGTGCTTGCGCCATTTCCTGGGCTCCCTCCATCGATTTGGCTTTGGTGAGGATCAACCACCACATGGACAGAATAAACAGCTACTCCCTGATAGGAAGTACAACCACGCAGAGTTCCCCGGGCTCTCAAATCTTTCTTCTCCCTCCTTGAAAACCTTCCCATGGAAGCAGCTTGTGAGTTAAGGAGTTTTTTGATGGCGTTCCCCTCTCAGGATTATGTTGAAAAGAGTTTCTGTGAGAGCAACAAACTTGTGACATTTTCACCGGACCTCTCAGACACAGGTGCACTATTTACTTTTCTTGTCTGTGACCAAAACACCTGACAAGGAGCAGTTTAAGGGGGAAAATGTTCATTTCGGTTCACAGTTCAAGGGAATACAGTCCGCCATGGAAGTGAAGACAAGGCAAACGAGAAGGAGGAGTGGGAAGAGGTGCAGGGGGGTGGCTGGCTGTACAGCAGCTGCAGTCTGAGCCGGGGGAGAAAATGGGAAGCAGGGCCCACCTAGAAAAACTCGTTATCTATTTTGTTAAATGGTTTTTTTTTTAATCACAAATTCTGTTTCTTAAATTGATATTCCCCTACAGGGTTGGTGAGGGTTTTGCCTGTCTCTGTCATGTGGCTTCCCTGCAGCCCCACCCAGTTAGTTGGCTGTATTCTAGCTTCCTTAGATCTTTGCATTGGGCAATTCCATGTGTTGTCTGTTTACTGTTTGCTAGGCTTCCCCGGGTGTGGGAAAGCACCTGGCTTGGAAAGCAGGTGGTCACTCTGCTGCCAAACACCCATGGATGAGTCCCCAAATAAATTGTTCCCCTGCCAAAACTGATTTTTTTTTTTAAATCAGAGCATCTCATGGTCTCTCCTCTCTGATAGCAAGGGATTTCTATTAGATGGTGTGTCTAGGCTGGGGGCCGTACCCTCCTTCGGCCCGTGTGGATTCCTACTGAAGGAGCTTTGTAAGGCACATGACCCCAGCAAAAGGCAGTTGGCAGAGTCTGTCTTCACAGGAAAGGTGAGTATGGTAGTCACCAGGGAGGGAAGACACAAAAACATTTAGGAGGTGTCTAGATAGCTGGGAGATGTTTGAGTAAGTTGTTTGTAAACGGAGGGGAGAAAGGATGAGAAAAGTTTATTGTTTTTCGTCAATTCAAACCCATCACTGCATCTCATGTGGGTGTAATACCTACCCTTTGCTCCTCCAGTGTGTAAATGTATAGTCCAATGGTTAGCGTCAGCAGCACAGGGGTGCAAATCATATGGGTTCCAGGGTCTGGTCCCAAATCTACAGTCAGGAGTGTCACTCAAGTATGTGTAGCTTCCATAAGTTCTCCAGTTGACTCCTATGCCCTTTAACCACTCGAACTACCACTTCCATATACTTTAGGTATGGAAAGATATCCAGGGTATCTGAACTAGGTTCTGTACTTGTGGGCAACCACAGGTTTCAGAGCTGGGAACAGTGCCTGTTAGGTCACTTGGCCTTTCTGGCACCAAGCAAGGTAGGACTGGCAAACCCAAGGGCTGCTGTCGGAGAGAGGATTTCCAGGACAATTTGTGCCACCTCTCCTGCCAGATCCTGGCTGGTGAGGACTGATGACTTAATTTCCCTGCTCCTGTAACTAAATGTGGTCCCTGCACCAACCTACCAAGAATGGACTCAGCGGAGTAGATGGCAAACCAGTTCCCTGGAAACCATTCAGATGGCTGGTGCCCGACTAGGGTTTTAGAGATCTGGCAGAGAGAGGAGTTGATCTGCCTCCAGCATGGGCTGTCTGAGCTCTTCTCTGCCGAGCACATAGAGTCTGAAAAGACTAGTCCACTATGCCAATGCAGCTCCTATCCTAAAGTAGGTTCCATGTAGCATCCAACTTTGAGCTCCTACTTCTTCAATGATGAGCAACTGATATGGTAGCTAGAAGGCTGGCTTGGTTACTATATTCATATGAACTTATAACACACACATGTCTTAGCTCAGCAGTCCCATTCCTAGGGATTTATAACAAGGACATATATTTGTTAGCATGCAAATACAAGTCAGAAGAATATTTCAACACAAACTGAGGCAGTAAAACCTAGGATGAGGTAGGATCTAAAAGTCCAGCAATATGGGATGGGTTCTTGTAGAGGACCTGGGTTCTCTTCTTAGCATCCACATGTTGTGGCTAACAACCTTCTATGACTCCAGGTCCAGGGGATCTGTTATTCTCTTCTGTAATTTTTGCATACAGCATGCACATTGTACAAAGACATACAGCAAACAAAACATTCATATCCATAAAGTAAAAATAAATAAAATTTAAAGAAAAGAGCTAGGGCAAATGAAATACCTAACAGCTTCAGATGTCTTAGAGCGAACAAAGATAAACAAAGTCTAGACTACTTAGAAGAAACCCACAGATTATAAAATGTTAAGAGCTTTTTATTGTTTCTAGCTATGTATCTGTCAGCAAATGCCTAGAAACAAGTGCCAACAGAATAGTAGGTCGGGGAGGGAGATTATGGGAACATTTCAATTTATAAAATATTTATTTATAAACAATATTTTTGTTATTAGGGAAAATAATAAAATTGTATGTGAAACAGTTGGAGGCCTATCTCTTTCACTTTGACCTATCTTCTAAGAGAACGGGAAGGTCTTTTTCTGGTGTTGACTTTGAATAGAGGACAAGCATATTTGTTTGGGACCAGGTCTGTCACTTCCAAGAGAGCTGTAAGCAAGGTTTGGCAGAAGTAAACACCCCTTCCTACTTATTCATTCTCTGAGTCTTGAGGGATGCTAGTTAGAGTTTTTATTTGTTTTAACTACTGTACATATCTGGATTCTTAGGGAGGTATGAGATGCCAGGTGGTTTCAGATCTTGTAGGGATCTCAACCATTCTAACTCCACCTGGACTTCAACCTTATCACTCTGAACTCTAATGTCTCTGCAACTAGTTTGCAGAGCCGTGTGAGGTCATTGCCATTGGTGAAACAGTGCTCGATGAAGTTTACTGTAGCTGCTAAGGCCTCCTCCTCCTTTTAGTCATGTGATCGTGGGCATATTCCTTAGCCTCTCTAAGCCCCTTCATGTCTCTGTAAAAGAGAGACTATTCATTTACCAAATCATTTATGAATGCCAAAAAGGGATAATTTCATTAAATGCCCACTGTGTGTCATTGCTTAAGCGGTTGGAATAGAAGAAGAAAACCAAAAGCCAAAAAAAACCCTCAAAACCCAAAAACAAAAAAACAAAACCAAAAACAAGCAAACAGACAAAACCCCAAACTAAACCAAAAGACCCTGTGTAATTCCTGTTCTTTTAGTTACCTTGTTATTATTATGACAAAACACAGATGAATTTAAGGGAGGAACAGTGTATTTTGCCTCACAGCTTCAGTAAGATACAGTCCATCATGGTGGGGAAGACATAGCAGCTGGCAAGGAAGGACATGGTGGCAGGGGCAGGAGGCTGGTATCCACACTCATGGAGCAAAGAGTGAACAGGATGTGGGCTGGCTACAAAGCTCTCTAGGAGGTCTCCGCCTCCTAAATGCTCACCAAAAGTTTCCACTTCTAACCTCATTTGAATTCAAGAGTAGTAGATACTGTTATTCTTTCTTTTTAAAAGAGCAATCCGAGTCTAAGCGGAGTGACCCAGGCTGAGCAACCAGGTTCATTCAAGTCTTGGGCTAAGGCAGAAGAAGGCTGCGGTAACTAGCTGCCTCCAAGGCATGATGGAACCAAATAGCCATCCTGGAGATGCTCATGCTCTTCCTGAGACCTCAGTGATCAGCCTGTGGTACCCTCTGTCACTACTCTCTCTGCTTGGTAAGCTCCTCTAGACCACCGCTCTGCACAATTTATTTTCTCTCATGGTCTTAGTTTATGATTTTAGCTCCCTAAATCAAACAGCCTCAGATGGGATAGGTTCTTGTAGAGGGTTCTCTTCTTAGCATCCACATGCTCCTCCTCTTCCTTCTTTTAAATTGAAACAGGCTCATCATATAGCCCAGGATAGCCTCAAACATAATCTTCCTGTTTCAGCCTCCCGAGAGCTAGGACAGCAAGTTGTGCCCTCATATTCCTCTCTTTCTAGTGGAGTTCCTCTTCAGGCAGTAGGCAGGGATTAAACTGGAAAGAGTATGGGGGTTGGGGGAGATGATTCTCGTGGCTTAGAGGATTATAAAAGTTTGTTTTTCTCCTTTTCACAGCAATAGGTCTGTTACCATAGGGAGAAGAGCTCACAGTCTGCTAACAGCGAGGTGGTGGAGGAAGAGAAAAGCAGCACTCAAGCTGTAGAAGGGGTTAGCCTGGACTAAGACCACCTATGATAGATTTAACAGGAGCATGAGCACACATTTGCCTGACGCACACCCATAATTGCTGCTGATGCAAAACAGACCTGGAACATCTGTGCTGGCAGAGACACTTCTGAAGGCAGGGTCTACCTGCTGCTGCTATGACAATGTCTAATGTCAGGATTCACAAAGCCAGACATGAATGACCAAGCTGTCCCCCATCACTATGTCAGCAAACCGTCCTGTGCTGTTTAAGTTCACTGAGAGGGCTGTATTTGGAGGTAGGGTTGACATACTTCAGACCCAAACATGTTTAGAGTGTCCTCCAAGACACCTTGTCCAGGATGTGCTGCCCCAGCCCTATGAGAAGGAAAAGGAGACACAGTTCAAGCAAAACAGTTCAAGAGTGAATATACCACAGGCTTGAAAGCCTTGTGTCCTTGAACACAGCTGGGAGGTAAATCGTTCCCAGGTACCTTTCCAAAGCAAAAGACTCAGCTACTGTTGATCCCACAGTATACAAATTCCACAGTGGTGGTAACAGAGCATCAGAAATCTCACCTAGGAGAAGACATTCTGCTCCCCCTGGTACTTTTGGTCCCTGGGGTATCTACACTCAGTTCTGTGACAGAGCAAATAATTGTCTTTTTCTTTTTATTATTTTTATTTACATTTTAAGTGGTATCCCCTTTCCTGGTTTTTCCTCCAGAAACCCCCATACCATCCCCCAACCCCTTGCGTCTATGAGGGAGCTCTTTCATCTACCCACATACTCCCTCCCACTTCCCCACCCTGACATTCCCCTACACTGGGGCATCAAGCCTTGACAGGACCAAGGGCTTCTCCTCCCATTGATGCTACCAAGGCCATCCTCTGCTAGATATTCGGATGGAGCCATAGTTCCGTCCCTATGTACTCTTGGGATGGTGGTTTAGTCCCTGGAAGCTCTGGGGTGTTTGGTTGGTTGATACTGTTGTTCTTCTTATGGGGGTTGCAAGCCCCTTCAGCTACTTCAGTCCTTTCTCTAACTCCTCTACTGGGGACCCCATTCTCAGTTCAGTGGTTGGCTGTGAGCATCTGCCTCTGTATCAGTAAGGCTCTGGCAGAGCCTCTCAGGAGACAGCTATATCAGGCTCCTGTCAGCATGCACTTATTGGCATCTGCAATATTGTCTGGGTTTGGTGTCTGTATATGGGATGGATCCCCCAGGTAGGGCAGTCTCTACTCCACACTTTGTCTCTGTATCTCCTCCTGTGGATATTTTTGTTCCCCTTTCTAAGAAGGTCTAAAGCATCTACACTTTGGTTTTCCTTCTTCTTGAGCTGCATGTGGTCTGTAGATGGTATCTTGGGTATTCTGAGCTTTTGGGGTAATATCCACTTATCAGTAAGTGCATACCATATGTGTTCTTTTGTGATTGGGTTACCTCGCTCAGGATGATATTTTCTAGTTCCATCCATTTGCCTAAGAATTTCATGAAGTCATTGTTTTAAATAGCTGAGTAGTGTAAATGTACCACAGTTTCTGTATCTGGTGGGATTGTAAGCTGGTACAACCACTCTGGAAATCAGTTTGGAGGTTCCTCAGAAAATTGGACATAGTACTAACTGAGGACCCAGCTATACCACTCCTGTGCATATATCCAAAAGATGCTCCAACATACAACAAAGACACATGCTCTACTATGTTCATAGCAGCCTTATTTGAAATAGGCAGAAGCTGGAAAGAAGCCAGATGCCCTTCAACAGAGGAATGGATACAGTAAATAACTGTCTTATAAGAAGCACTACCATCTTCCTGCTGCTTGCTGTTTTCATCCTATTTGATCTCAATAAACTCAGTCTTCAGAACCCAGAGAATGGCTACTGTGGGCCATTCTCCATCTGAAACAAGAGAGCCAGGGTGATGGGAAAGCCAGGGCTACTTTAAAAAGCCTACTGGGTATGTAGCAGAGGATGGCCTTGTCTGGCAGCTATGGGAGGAGAGGCCCTTGGTCAGCTGAAGGCTGGATGACCCAGTGTAGGGGAATGTTAGGGCAGTGAGGTGGGAGGGAGTGGGTGGGTGGGGGAGGGAGCACCCTCATAGAAGCAGGGGGAAGGGGATGGGATGGGAGGTTTCCACAGAAGAATCCAGGAAAGGAGATAGCATTTGAAATGTAAATAAAAAAAGAATCCAATTTAAAAAAAAAAAAGAAAAAAAGAAAAAAAGCCTACTTGGTATTATGACACCATATTACCTTTTCACAATATGACCTCCCCCAAAAGACAGTTTTGTGAGGAGAATATTATTATATAGCCCTTGATAGCCTGGAGCATGTCATGCAAACCAAACTGGCATTACACTCAGAGATCCACCTATCCCTGCCCCCTGAATGCTGGGATGAAAGGTATGCACTACCTCACCAGCCTGCGGCAGGGTACTGAACCTCATCTTCATTGACATTTGGGGCTGGACAATTCTTGTAGAACTGTTCTGTGTACATATACTGCTTGGCATTGCTACAAAAATTAACTGGGATAATTATACAGTAGGAGTTAACACAGTGTCCCACTTAGAAGGCTTGCCAGCTGTTAGCTCCACTTATGACAGTAGATCTTGGTTGACTTGGGGATTTACAGAAGCGACACTGTGGACAAGGGAGTGGGAGTGGAAGGAGTCAGAAACTCAGGATGGGGATGTGAGAATCACACACTAAGTCGTTAAAAAAAGAGAGACTCTAAAGATGGAGAAAGCAAGCCAAGTGCTGGCATGCTCTCACCACTGCTCTCTCTTCCTAATCATGGATACAATGTAGTCAGTGCCTTAAACACTTGCTGGTCTGACCTCTCCACTGTAACAGGCTATACCTTGAGCCAAAATAAAGACTTCTTCCCTTAAGTTGCTTTTGTCCGGGTATATATTTTTTTAATCATAGAAAGAAGAAACTAAGACAAGCAGAAGGATGCAGAACTTTAAAAGATGGATGAAAGCCTTGTAACTATGGCAACCCTATATACAGGGAAATGTCAACTATCTAATCTTTCTTCTTAAAGACAAATAGATAGGTCCAAAGCGCTTGCATCTGGCTGTCCATAGCCAATACTGGCTTGTTTGTGCAAGAGAAGAAGATAAATAGTGGGACTATGTGAATCACACTTCTGTTTAGCTTGCTTTTAAAGCTTACTGTTCATCTAAAGGGAAGCTTTTGCTCTGGTTCGATTTATAAATCAGTTGTTTGACTAAGGTGCTATCTGAGATAAAATGAGAATAAACTGTGTATGAAATCCAGATCTAACCAGAGCAGAAGGCAGTCCTAAAAAAGGTAAACTTTATCAATACAAATGCCCACAGGAGTTCATAGTTTTTTTTTTTTTTATTCTTATTTCCACTTTAAATAGCAACTTCTCCCTCACCCAGCATAAGTGCTATTTTTTATTACTGCTTCCGTATGGTCTTAAATATGCTTTCTCAGCCTTCCCTGCAAGTCCTCTGACTTTCCACTTTAATGCACCTGACTAAAGAAAACAGGAGCAGGGCAGTGCTGCCAGAGGAGCAGCGGGAGGCTAAGTTTGAACGGGCACTGAGGTGTGTTTTACAATTCTAAATAAAGCTATCGCTTCCAAGGTTCCCTCATCACCCTGGGCTCCTGTGAGCTCCTGGAACTAGGCAAGTGCTCTCTTGCCCAGGGACTTTGCCCACGCTACCTGTGACCACGCTCCCCTTTCCCGCCTCCCCTGCATTTCAGAACGCTTGCCTGACCACTCTCTGTGGAGCCCAGAACCTTGACATTTTCTTCTCTAATCTGGCTCATTTCTTTCTTTATACTTTGTTTCTCTATGTGCTTGCATATCCCTGTTAGATATCAAACCAATTCTCTACTGCCCCCTGTCCTGAGAGCCGCACTGGTGCTTCCCTTCCCTCTGGCTTCCAGGTAAGATTGATCCATGGGAGAGGATGAGAGAGGAAGACCAGAGGTCAAGGGCTTACTGGTCTGGCTTCTTCATACTAGGCTACAGGTACTTTTCTACTTGAGACTAGATTTGCAGTTCAGAGTCTACATCTAGCTTTCCATAATTACCTCGAGTGCAGCAGCTGTTTCCTGCTGGGGCCCTGACCCGAACAGGGAGTAGATCAGACTTATTCATTAGTGTGTAGTTGGCAACTAGCAGGGGGCTGACACATGGTAGGCACTCAATAAATATTTGTTGAATAAATGAAAATAGAACAATTCAACACCACAATTCCATAAGATACCTTTTCATTCTCTCTAATTTTTCTCCTTCCAAAAACATCTTGGACCAGATTTTGGTTTGGGAAACAGATAAAGCAGAGTTGTTAAGGCTGCTGTAGGTTAGTGAGCAGACCTGCCAGCAAGGCACACCAGAAAGCTGGTGCCTTAGAATAGGTTTGAGGAGGGAGGAAAGATGCTGTGTTGGGAGAATGTGGCATCTTAAGGCCATTTCTGCAAATGAGATACACGATATTAGGGTCTGGGTTGAGAGTAAATACTATCTACACATGAATGTTCCTGAGTGGCCCCTAAGCTTAGCCGGGAAGATAATGGGAGTGGGTGGGGTTGAGAGTCTTTGAGACCACAAAAGGGGTTGGAAATTCTTCCCCTGGAGTTCTAGGGTTCAGAAGACAGCTGGAATAATATATGTCCTCTCCCTTCATGGGCTTCATCTGATAGAGCCAGATGGAAGTGTGTCACACGGATCCCTAGCTACAAAATGACCCCTGCAACAATCGGGTTCAGAGGGCAGAAAAGATAGTGGAAGCCGTCTGCTTCTTGGGAAGTCCTAACTTCTGTGAAGAGAAAGAGCATCAGACTCAGTGAAGTCCTGTTGTTCTCAGGTGCTGAGTGGCTCAGAGATAACAGGAGCTGTATTACAGGGAGGGCAGCAGCAGCAGGACATGATGCTGTTGCCTCCCTACAGATGGTGCAGCTATTGAAACAGACCCATTGCCTAGGGCCATGATAGGTTCACTTCTATAGCTGAAAATGATCTCCAAGAAAAATGTCCATTGCTGTGATGTTTCCATTGTCTTCCTGGTGTCCTACCCTTAAGCCAGGCCAGTTTATCGTTCATAAACTGAAGTTAATTTCTCTAAGCTGTATCAAATGAGAATTCTCTTCAAAGTTAATACGGGTGGTAGTGATGGTGGTGGTGGTAAGGCAACCGGAGCTGTGAGGTGACAGCCATTCTTACTGGGAGGCCGGTGGGGTCATAGTTAGGCCTGGGTTCTGGCAGCCTCTTCTGACTCAGGCGAGCCAGGAAAGCAGATCCAGTGGAGAAGGGCTCATCTCTTGCACTAAAGAGAATTCCAAAACCTCCAAACAACAGGGCTGCCTGGTGAGAGAGTTCACACAGGTCTGGGCCACTGACATCTCCAGATGGCCAAACCTCACACACACTCACTAATTCTGGCATTTGCCTTCTAACTTTTCTATTATGGCGTTCCTAAGTTGCATTCAACTTCCTTCTCTTATTAAACATATTAAATCAAGGTAGCAGGAGGTGGGCCCCTGGGGTGACTAACACTAAAAGTAATAATAGTTCTTCCATACTGACATCAGCCAGGTGCCACCTGAGCAAGGAAAGGCTTCAGATGCATCACCTCATGCCTCCCAGTGGCCTCAGGTGGCAGAATTTACATTTGGCCAGCAAGCAGCAGTCTTGAGGGTATGGAGCACGGAGCTAGAGAGGAGATGGGAAGGAGATGCCATCTAAGCTCAAGCCAAGTGGAACAGACGAAGAAGGAAACGGGGCTCATGCCACTGGCCATCTGGGAGGCTCCTTCACACCACATCATGCCACCATCCTCTGAGTTGGTCCAGAATGACTTAGAGGAAGGATGGAGATTTTCAGTGTGGTTCCTTTATAGCTAGTCTAGTCTTTTTGTCTTGGCACTCCTCATGGTGCTAGGAAATGCTTTGGGGCAGCAGATGCGGGGTTGGCTGTTGTTCTGCGCACCATACGATGTCTGGAAGCCTTCGTTGCCTCTGTCTGTTAGAAGCCAGTAGCACCCAGTAGTGATACTCAGGGTATCAGCAAGCTTGCCCTCTCTCCAGCAGTCTCTGACCTCGGCCACCTTGTTCCTAGCAGGCCAGTGCCCATGGAAGATGGTGCATCTCTGGGAAAGAGAATTTACCCCTCCATCTGGTATGTAGTGTGGTCATTTGGTGTAGTGTAGTGTGGTGGTGATGTGTGTGCACATCAGGTATGCAGGTGTGCATGCACACATGTGAACATACGTGTGGAGGTAAGAGGACAATCTCAGGTGTTGCTCTTCAGGTGCCATCTTTTGAGACAAGACCTCTTACTGGCCTGGAGCTCAACAGATATACTATGTTAGATAGCCTGCGAGCCAAGGGCATCTCCCTGTCTGGGCCTCTCCAGCACTGGGATTATAAGCACACACAACCATGACTGACCTCCCATTTAACTATGGGTTTAGGGGTCTTGGCCAGTCCTTATGCTGTCAAGCACTTTACTAGCTAATATCTTCCCAAACTCCATCCCTCTATGAGCTAATCCCATACTAACTAGCTTACAACTCTTGTGAACCTCTCCTCTCAGGTACTTTGAGTTTTACTTTGATTCTAGAGCCAAAGAGGACCCTGTTACAAGATCAGAGTATGCTATCCACACTTCCTGTTGCATTTATTTGGTGATATCAAATGTTCCTGGCATGCTACCCCATATATTGTATTTAAGAAACATGTCATTCACATGTGATAGACAATGAATCTTTTCTTTACTCACCGAGATGCCATTTACTGCACCAAGAGTGATGTGAAGTTGAACGTATTGTTTTTATTGTGGTATGTGTGCCTGTGTTTATGAGTTTGTGTGTGCACGGACATCCATGTGAAGGCTGGAGGTCAGTGTCCAGTGTCTTCCCTCTAAGTTTAGATCCTACTTCTCACTGAATCTGGAGCTTACTGGTTGGTTAGACTGGCCAGTAATGTCCAGGCTCCTGTCTCCACTTTTCTACTGCTGGGATCACAGCTACATACCACCATACTCTGAAGTTCTGAGATATACTTTAATTTTTTTTATTCTTTTTGTTGTCAGTGGGATGCTAAGGATGGGCAAAGAGGGCACTGAGGCATAGATAAAAGTTCTAATTCCAGCTGAACTAGTAGGAGGTGCATTCACCTGGATGGTGAATGATGGTTTGGGTTTCTATAACCTGGTGGTCCTTAAACTCAGTGAGTTCTCTTGGACATATGCTAAGATATAGTTTCCCTACTGGATCCATGAGAGATCCTGTTTGTGAGTTTTAGATCATGCCCAGAGCTTGCATGACAGACAAGTATTCAGGTGAACATAACGCATGTGGATCTCTGGTTTCCTCTGAAGGATAGAGTAAATGATTGGTTATTTACATGGATTAAACACATTCTCCGAAGTGCTGAGGAAATGTTTAATCAGTGAAATGCTTCTCATGTAGGCATGAGGGTGTGAATTCAGATCCCTAGCACCACATAAGAGCCAAGTGTGGCAGTGTGCTTCTGGAACCTCAGTCCTAGGAAGAAGAAGAAGAGGAAGAGGAAGAGGAAGAGGAAGAGGAGGAGGAAGAGGAAGAGGAAGAGGAAGAGGAAGAGGAGGAAGAGGAATAAATAGTAGTTGTAGTGCTGGTGGTGGGTGGTTGCAGTGGTGAGTAGTTGTGGTGGGCGATTTGGGTGATGGATGTTGGTATTGGTGGTGGTGGTTGATTGTAGTAGTGAGTAGTTGTTGTGGGTGGGGATGGGTAGTTTGGGTGATAGGTGGTTGTGGTTGGTGATGGTGGTAGGTGGTAGGTGATGGTGGTAGGTGGTTGTGGTGGGTGATGGTGGTAGGTGGTGGGTGATGGTGGTAGGTGGTTGTGGTGGGTGATGGTGGTAGGTGGTTGTGGTGGGTGATGGTGGTAGGTGGTAGGTGATGGTGGTAGGTGGTAGGTGATGGTGGTAGGTGGTTGTGGTGGGTGATGGTGGTAGGTGGTGGGTGGTGATGGTGGTAGGTGGTTGTGGTGGGTGATGGTGGTAGGAGGTGGGTGGTGATGGTGGTAGGTGGTTGTGGTGGGTGATGGTGGTAGGTGGTAGGTGATGGTGGTAGGTGGTTGTGGTGGGTGATGGTGGTAGGTGGTTGTGGTGGGTGATGGTGGTAGGTGGTAGGTGATGGTGGTAGGTGGTTGTGGTGGGTGATGGTGGTAGGTGGTTGTGGTGGGTGATGGTGGTAGGAGGTGGGTGGTGATGGTGGTAGGAGGTGGGTGGTGATGGGGTAGGTGGTAGGTAGTGGAAGTGATGTAGCATCAGACAGAAGGCTCTCTGGAGCACATTAGTCAGCCAATCTCATTGAATGGATGAGCTCCAGGTTGAGTGAGCAACTTTTTCTCAAAACATGAGGTGGAGAGATGGAAGACACCCAATGTCAGTCCCCAGCACACACACACACACACACACATAAACACACACAGACACCCTCCACACACTCATAGGGAGAGAAGTATACTCCGCAAAGCTGGATCTAGGGTTGGATCACATCAGAAACTTTCTGTAAGATGGAGGCTTGGGACAGACCCACTGGAGGGTCTTGCACTAGGTCCAGAATGGGTGCAAGAGGTGCTGCAGGTGACCATGTGCTGGTCTATACCCCAAAGAGGCTTATAGATGTGCCTCCCTAACAGTTAGCAAACGCTGAAATACTGGACGAACTTCCCCAGACCCAGAGAATGTCAGCAAGACCGTGCATGGCATGCAGGAGCGGTCTGCTGAGCACTCTGGACTGGATTCCATCTCCCCTGCCTATTGCTGCTTTCCTCTCTCACTTGCTCTGTCCCCTATTCTCCTGTATACCAGGAAATGACCTGGAAAGGAGAGTCAGGAACAGATTGTCCATGGCTTTTATTTGGTTGTCACTGGCACTGCTTGCTCGAGTCCCCCCCCCCTCTGTGTGTGTGTGTGTGTGTGTGTGTGTGTGTGTGAGTGAGAGAGAGAGTGTGTGTATGTATGAGTGTGTGTGTGTGTGTGTGCACGCGCGCGCGTGTGTGTGTGTGTGTGAGTGAGAGAGAGAGAGAGTGTGTGTGTATGAGTGTGTGTGTGTGTGTGTGTGTGTGCGCACGCGCACGCGCGCGTGTGTGTGCATGTGTGTGTAGGGATGATTTTAGAGCCTAAAATGCCAATGAGATAACCCAGCTTCTTTGGGGACTGAAAAGAAGTTACCTCAGGGGAAAGCATGCTCTCAGACACGTCACATCAGCGAATCTGAGGTTGGACTCCATCCAATCCACCCTACTAAACATTCTGGAAGCCTATATTAAGATCTCTTTAGGATCATCTCCCTCAAACCAGTGCTTTTTTTCCCCCTCTAGAAAAAAAAAACCCAGTCATATAAAATATAGCATTTGATATTAAATTCAGATGGTGGGACTCCAAGGGGATAGGGCTAATTTAAAAGGACAGTCGCCGAGGGGAGGAACACAAATAATAGATTAGAAGCCATTGGTCTCACCTTTCCCTCTAAATACACAACCTAGTTTCCTTTTGAGAATCCTTGTGGTAGTGAGAATAAGAAATGTCTCCCACAGTATTTGAACACTTGATTACCAGTTAGTGGAACTACTTGGGGGAGGTTATGGAACCTTCGGAGGGAAGAATAATGTCATTGGGGTGGGCTTTGAGGGCTTAGCTTTGTCTCACTTCCTGTCTCCTCCAGCCCGCTTCCGGTATATTGATAAGAATGTGCTCACCCAGATCCTCACTTCTTTTTTTTTTTTTTTTTTTTTTTTTTTTTTTTTTTTCGGAGCTGGGGACCGAACCCAGGGCCTTGCGCTTCCTAGGCAAGCGCTCTACCACTGAGCTAAATCCCCAGCCCCACCAGATCCTCACTTCTGTTATGCTTTCTCTGACTGTTAGCACACTGTCTCATAGGATGAGCTCTATCCCTCTGGAAACGTAAGCCATGGTGCTTTGTCACACCAGCAGAAAAGGAAGTAGCATAACACCCCATCTCCTACAGTAATAAAGGGTTGACTTCACTACTTGGTCCTGGACTGGTCATGTGATTCATACCTTCTGCCCATGGAGATCAATAAGAATTGTTAAGTGATCCAAGTCAGGCCAATGAGATTTAATTCTGGACTTTGGGGCTGGACTACTGAAAAAAAGCAAGCTCTTACTGGATCCTAAGGTATAGGGCTGCTGACACCTACCGTCACCGTCTTATTACATAACTTAGCAACCTGGCTTGGGCTATGCACACATCCCTCTCCAAACAAAACACCTAGCAACTTGTTGGCAGCTCGGGTTCCCCACTTGCATAGAGCCTCATACCTGCTTCAAACAATGGGACTAAGTTACTTCCATAGCAAATGCCTTGATCACATCCCGTTTCTATTCAAACACAAGCTGGAACACAAACTGGGACCTATGGGCAAGGGACCCATCCAGTCTGATCAAGTTTGGGTGTATGACAAGGGCAATGGGGTCCTCAAGTCAAGGGTCTCCTAATTATCATTTTATGCTTAGGCATAGCCAGGCATGCATATGATTGAAATCAGATGCATTATGGGAAAGACATGAGGAGTGAGCAAAAATTACAAAATGCAATGCCTTGATCACATCTTGTTATTATTCAAACAGATCCTGGATCACAAACTGGGAACTATAGGGAAGGGACCCATCCGGTCTATGACTCAAATAGAGAACCATCCAAATTTTACCCCTAGAAACCGAATACCTCTATCTACTGAACCCCATAAAGGAAACCTCAAACAATAACCAGGTACCTTGAGTACCCTTCCCTCATGGGGCCCACTGTCAATCCTGACAACATAATTATTCATTTTCACAGAGATCTGCCTGCCTCTGCCTCTGTCTCTGCCTTTTGAGTGCTGGGATTATGCTACAACACCTGGCATATTTATTCCTTTCTAATCTGTACTGTGGCTCTGCTTTTGAATAATTACCTTGCTGTCTTATAAGCAGTGTGGACTTTCATTTCATTCTAGAGTAAGGGGTCAAGAACTTGAAAACATACAGTACAGACCACTGGTAATACTTACAAATGCCAGTACAATGGCAATCCTGAAGTGTTTCCCAAGTCTGTCCTGGGCTGACCCTGGGGCCAATGGATAGTACTCAAGTGGGTTCTAAGTTTTTAAATGTACAACTCTAAACACCATTTCCTAGGCTTGGGTCCTAGACTGAATAAAAAGGAGAAAGCAAACCTAACCCCAATATTCACCTGCTTCTGCTTCCTGACTATGGGCACAGTGTGCTCAGCCATCATGAGCAGGGCCTCAGGTATCACGAAGTCCAGCTGTCATGCTGTCCCTACTGTGCTGGACTATACTCTGGAACTGTGAGCCAAGATAAAGTCTTCCGCCTTTAAGTTGCTTTAGCCACAACAAGATGGAAAATTAATACAAAGAAAGGGCCAGACATTTCTTGAGCATGTCTGAGGTGTGGCCCCTCAAATGATGCCAACCAGTTAAGGAGGTTTTGCTTAACTATTTAAATACAGGAAGCAAGCTAGAGAACAGACAGCCCAGTTATACAGATCAGAGGAAATGTTCCACCTCAAGTGCACCGTGGAACCGTTTTCATTATGAGGATTAAAAAGCATTTCAGACATTCCTGGGAGAGTGAGCTATGCCAATGGTTGCTTCAGACTCTGAAACTGTTGTTTGCAACTTCTCCAGTTTGTCAGCAACACTGAGAAAAATCACTCTCCATGCCCCCAAATCCCCACCCTGACCCAATGGGATCATTGAACAACTGAGCTGCCTCTTTTCTGGGTGGGGAGATGAGCCTGTCCAAGGGTACAAATGACATAATGTGCTACGGATGCGACAAGAAGCCCTTCAGGTCTTGCTTTGGAGTCAGGCCAACCACATAAGCATTCTCTGCTGATGCTGGCACAAGTCAGCAGTTATGAAGTCACAAATCTCACCGGGTACTAGTGCTTCACAAGTCAATCTTCCTCTGGCTCTAGGACCCTTTCCCTGCGTCACTGCAAACCTTTGCCCATTTTTTTTTCTCCTAACACACTGCCCTGGTCTTCCTCTTATTTTGAACTTTACCCTGCTTATATCTGTAGTCTGGACTGGCTCCTAGGGCTTCCTCTGAGGCCATACTGGCCCTTTTCTAGTTACATGCTCATAAAACTGCTATGGCCATCTTGTCAAAGTGTGGATCAGATGATGGTACCTTGCTCCCTTCTTTGCATGCCATTTTAAGGGCTATCCAGGGCCCTTGAAAGGCTGTACCCTTAAATTTGCCCCAAGTGGCTCAGACCAATCCTTCTCTTGCCCTTCTTATCAGGCTTATGACTGTGCCCCACCCAGCCGCAACGTTTTCCTTTAGTGTATTCTTTCCATATCCTTCTACCACAGGGCCTTTGCACATGCTAACCACCACACTGCTCACAGCCCCTCCATTACTGTCTCTGTTTTTCAGCATGCCCTCCCTGATTGCCCACCCACATCAATATTCTTCCTCTGCGTACCTCTTCAGCCCCATGCTTACCACCTGTAACTTTACACTGCTCATTTGAATAGTTACTTTCCACATCACTAGATTTTGAATACAGGCAGAGAAGTTCCAGGATTACTTTAGCTTAGTAGCACATCCTTATCAGTTCGCACAGGCAGCTGTCCCTATGGATGCTAGCAGCCACTGATGTCCTTTGGACACTTGCAGGGTGCTGGGCGCTGTTCTAGATTCTTAAAGGAAATAATTCAATTCCCATGGCAATCCTGATGTTACAACTTAGAGTTGAGGACACTGGAGCAAGCCTAGCCTATGACTTCAGCAGACTGTTTATAGCCTGTGCTCTCTTTCAGCCAGCTGTAATTCACAGAGCAGGCACTCTGCCAAATGAATGAGAGGGTTGGTGAAGAAGTTCTATTTGCCCAACTCCATGCACCTGGATGGTCCTACTTGCCTGGGCCCTTGCTCCTCTAACCACCTCTTGCAAAAAGTGGCTACTCCTTCAGGACCATTCTCAGTCATATTCTTCTTCATCAGGATCCTTCAACGGGGACCATTCCATAGCCCATAGATGTCTGTGGTGATGACTTCTCCCATCCAACTCCCTCTCTGCCACACACATGGGCCCCATGTAGAATTTAGCCCTTGACTCCTAACTTGTAGCTATGACCTTATTCCATGATCTCATCTGTGATTCTTGCCTGGGCACCAATCCCCCGGACCATTTGTCCTGGTCTCCCTTGCCTATCATTGCTGACCCCTCTACCTTGGCTTTATTGCATGCTTGTGCTCTTACACTTCATTACCAGAGTCAGACATACACACACATGCACGCACACACACACATACACACATTCCCCCCCACCCCCAACACACACAGGCTACAGCAGGGAAGGGAGGCCTTGCTCCTTCAGATAAAAATCACTGTGCAAACTCTCTGGCTGTGATCATGGTCCTTCTTGTGAGGACATGGATCAGGGCAGCCTGGCACACCTGGGTTCAAGTCTTTGCCACTCGTTAGAACTTAGAAGAAAGAAATGGAAACTTCTATTCGTCTATGCCTTGAGTGTCAGCAATTGACAACTTCTATGAACACTGGTGTCTCATCTGTGAAATGGCTGTGATACGTGTCTTATTTTTGAGGGCTGTAAGCTTTCAGAAATATGATGCATGTAAAGGTGTCAGTGGTCAGTGGTCTGCTTCAACCACCATTATCATTTGTGAGCAGCTTCACATGCTATTTGGGCAGAGCAGGGTTAAGGAGCTTCCTGACACTCTCACACTGCTGTTTACACAGTGGTAGCTGTGCTTTCCTGAGTCAGCCAGTGGTAGCAGACAGCAGGGACTGTGTTTTCCATGGAGAAGGGCGTGCACACTCCCAGTTCTAAACAATCTGGGCAGTGCCAGGGCCCGGATCAGATGCTGGCAAGTGGCTGAGTTGAGCTTTTATAAAGATCTGTTCTAAAGAACAATGTTGTCCACAAAGGCTCATGCTGTCTGCCAGATTAAACACTGAGCTTACTCAATAGCATGAGTTACCATCCTCAGAAGGAAAAATAAATCCATTATCTTGAACCAAGCTTCAGAGGCATAACCAAAGGGGTTAGCGAATTATACCTGTAACTCAAGTCTATGACTCTAAGGCTTAAAAGTACATGGATGGTTTAGATCATTGTCTCCTCAAAAGACTACTAAATGTTCTGGCAGACTTCAAATGCATGAGTGAGGATCAGCGAAGAGAAGGCCATCTCTCTTCATCTTTCAAAGCCTTATCTTCAGTGTAGGACTATGTAGGGTAGGATGTAAAAGTCACTTATGCTGTGCTACAGGGAGGACCAGAAAGTATGCATGTAATAATAGCTATATATAGTTGTCCTACCCTCGCTGTCATGTCTGATAGTACCATGGAAAAAATCAAGGGCACAAAAATACATTCTTTAATTCCCTATTTTATATATTGCCTCTTGCTTCTTGGGGAAAGATGAGGTCACAGGGACATTTCTGCAAACAGCAAAGCCACACACTGGTGGGCACCAAGAAAGGAATGTGACTATGTCATCATGCAATGTGTTTTGGAGGAAAAGGAACAGTACAAACCATTACAGAGCTGAGGGTCATATGTGTTTCTTGAACTTAATTGCACCTATAATTTAATTTTCCCAAAATGCCACAAAGGAAGTATGAATGGTTATTAAATTCCAATTTCTGGGGGGGTGGGGGGAAGAGTGTTAGGGAGTTTAGTGACTTAAGACTGCAGGATGCATGGGCAAGGAAGTGGAGTTAGGTGTGGTGGCAGAAGCCTGCAATCCCAGCAGCTCAGGAGGCTAAGGCAGGAGGATTATGAATCAAACCCTGCCTGGGTAACTGAGTAAGACCTTGCCTCAGATAATCAGGGACAAGAAAAAGTGGGCGGACACAGCTCAGCGGTAGAGTACTTGCTGTGCAGGCGTGAGGCCCTGGGCTCAATCCCTAGTCATACCTTTAAAAAAGAAGTGAAAAGAAGATCTGAACCTAGAGAGCATAAGAGATGTAGCTCAGTGAGTAGTGTGTTCCCAAAGTCCCCAGTTCAGTGCCTAGCACCTCATAATCCTGTGATTCGAGCACCAGGAGGCAGGAGAATCAGAAGCTGAAGAGCATTCATAGCTATACAATGAGTTTGAGGTCAGCCTGGGATATGCGAGGCCCTGTCTAAAATAGATAGATAGATAGATAGATAGATAGATAGATAGATAGATAGATAGATAGATAGATAGATAGACAGACAGACAGACAGACAGATAAACTATTTGAAGGGAATTAAGATCAGAACCATAACTCCCAACCTACTATTTTAAATCAGTGGTTGAAAATCCATAAGACCAAGGCCCGTCTAAGAGCTCCCAGAGCCTGGCAGTGGGATTAGCCCACCATCCCCACATACCACACTCCCTTCATCTAGCAGGACTGCCAGGAGCCTCATGCAGCTAATGCAATTTAAATTAATGAAAAGGAAATTTAAATTGCAGCCCATTGTTGCTGCACTTGTGATGGCTCATCTTGGCTGTCAACTTGACGGAGCCTGGAATGAGCCCAAGCCGCTGAGCACTCCTGTGAGGGATTTCTTGATCAGATTATTTGAGGTAGGGAGACTCGCTCTAAATCTGGGTGGCATGCTTTGGCGGAAGCTCGGATGAGAGGACATGGGAGAAGGAAGCTTTGCTCTTTGCCTCACTTTTAGTTCACCGGTCCTGTCGCCATGACATTCCTTTGCAAGTGCTATGAGTGGTGTCTTTGGAAATGCAATGCAGACTGAAAACCAGCAGGTCTCCAGGAGTCCTCCAGGCCTTCAGCACCAGGTTGGGACTGCTCAGACATCCAGCCTCATGGACTGAACAACTACTGGATTCTCGGCCTTTCCAATGTGAGACAACCGTGGTTGGACTACCTGAACTGCATCCTGTAAGCCGGCCTAATAAGACCCCACACCCTCCCTTGGGCGGGCGTGCGTGCGTGCGTGCGTGTGTGCGTGCGTGCGTGCGTGCGTGCGTGCGTGCGTCAGTTCTGCTCCTTAAGAGAACCCTGACTAATACAACACTTACGTCTTATTTGTACAGCAATGGCCTGTGATGTTACTAATTAATCTTAATGTGATTTGAATAGTTACAAGTGACTACTAGCTACCATATTAAACAGTGCTGATATCTGGAAACTCTGTTCTCAGCCTCCTCACACATGGCTCAGTGTTTCCTCTCAGAAATCAGAGGCAGAGGGATCCTGTCCACTGATAATCCTCTGAGAATCATGGGAGTAACCAGCCCATCACCTCTTTCTTAGGAGGGGAGACTGTTCTTTCTTTCCTTCCAGATTCCTATTTTTTGAACTCTGATTTCTTCATAAGGTCCCCTAATGTGAGACCACCACATCACAACAGACAAGCCCAGAACATTTGTTCGAAGACAAATGGTACACATCCTAACAGCAAGGAGCTGGGGAAAAAAACACAGATTCCTGGGCTCTACCTCTGTTGAGCTGTGCTCCAGAGGGCCCGGGGAGGAGGCTGAAGAGCTCCATCTCAATCACATGTCCCAGTGGTTCTAGGGGTCTTGCCTAAGAAACCCAGACTCAGAGTGGAAGGACATATACACCTATCGTCCTCTTAACTAACTACAGCACATGGGTGCTCCAGGAAGTCCTCACTGTACCGAGTGCTTATTTCTACAACGTCAGGGAGACACTTAGTCACCAAAGTCCCTTTTTTTTCTACCTGAAACACTGGGTGGTGGTGGGGTGGGGGGTAAGAATAGCTGAGCTCTGTTTTCTGGGACAAGTAGGAACACAGTTAGTAAAAGCATTTGAGGAGAGATAAAAGGTAAAACTCATTGTATAGACAGCCTATTGATCAGGCTTTTGTTTGTCTAGGAGAGAGTTTAAATGGATCCTGCATCTTAAAAAAGAAAATCTGTGTTTTTAACCGCTACGAAAGATCTAATCAAGTGGGGCGAGTATGGTGGCAGCAGCAGCTGGATTAAGGAAAAGCATGGCTCTGAAGTCAAGGGCACCATCTTGTCCCATCTTTAAAACACTTGGGTCAATAGCCAGTCTTGGATGGGAGGGGCCATGCAGGCCCTACTCCTCCCTGATCAATTATCAGCCTCTGATGGGTTTAGACGGATGGAGAGTCATATCTAGCTACGTATCCTATTACCCAGATGTGTATCTATTACTTGTGTGCCTGCCAGGTTCCACTGGGCAGTCCCATGCTCACGGTCACTCAGACAACCCTGGTTAACACTCAGTGGGTCCCAGAGCAAAACAAAAGGATGCAAACATGGAAAGGGATCTATAGGGAGGAGGAAAGTTAGCAGGAGTGGGAGGGCGATGAGAAATTGGGACACAAGCGTAATCAGAATGCACTATACACATGTATGAAATTGTCAAAGGGCAAACTTAATTAATTTTAAAAAGCGGGGCGATTCTCAAACCTTCAGGTCCTGATTTTTCCAACTCAGAAATAAGAAAAATAATGTTTCCTTTGTAGTGTTGTGACAATTAAATTAATAGCGAATATTTGTGTTATGCTCAGAACAATGGCTGACATGTGGTACGGTTGGCATGTGGTAAGAACTGTGTGTATTATTAGTAAAATATTCATGTTTATGATAACTGCTAGCTGGGGCTGGACCCATCAGACGGCACTGACAGAGTTTTTCACCTATATCCACAGCCCAAGAATGCCTAACTCATGGCCTACACGGCTTCATGAACCCCAGGATAGCTATGAATGTGGCTTGATCTATTCAATGTCATTATGTTGCAAGGTCAAAATGTTGCAGATCCCACACACATCGTAGAGTGTGGGACCTGCTGTGAAGGTACACCCACACCTCTGGTCCTTCATTAGAGGGGCAGACATTCAGTACATCCTAGAGCACTCTAACCAAGCTGCAGACTAACACGTGGCTCTGCTGTGCTTGACTGAAACACTCCCGACAAGTGACTCACCGGCTGAGTCTTAAACAGCACCCTGGCTGGTTTACACACCCTGATTAATAAGGCAACGACACAGTGTTCTGCACTTGGATGGTAAAACCATGGCCATCTTACGCAACTGTCTTATGTCTACAGCCACCTGGAAACTGTTGGGGACAGTATCCTGAGATGGTGTACCTCTCTCCTGTCCATTTTAATCAGTCCACTTCCTCATCTGTATGTGCATATATACATATACATATACATACTATATGTAAATATATTACATATTTATTTGAATATCTTTGAGATACAGGGATTCAGAAAACTCTTGGAAACTGGGCTCCTCAAGCAACACCAGGCTGGGGCACTTACATTCCCAGTTGTGTGGTGAATACCACCACCACCACCACCACCACCACCACCACCACCACCACCACCACCACCACCACCACCACCTTACAGTTATTCTTTCCCATGAATGCTGCTGGCCATCATGATTCCTGACTGGTGGCCACAACTTCAACTTATATATCCTCTACCCCCATACATACACATTACTTCTCTCTAGTAGTCCAAAGGCAATGAAGGTGGGCATGGTAGGATGACACATCAGTCTGAATGTCACCAGTAGAAACTGACTTGCTATATAATCTCCAGAGTCCCAGGGGCAAACTGAAACCAGACCCCCAGAGAAGATACCATTCCTCACTTGGCTCCTCCCCTTCTACTGATAGTGTTTGCCCTCTTTTAAACCTCACCAAATATTACAGGCATTCAGACTTTGGACTCAGGCTTTCTCTATATTTCATTAAAGACAGAAGCTATCTGACACTTGGGTTGACCTTCCTTAGCAGCCAGTTGGAGGAGGCCATTGTATAGAAAAATACTGAACTACTCAAGACCAGCCTACCTGTTGCATTTGACAGGGCCAGTGATTCCATAGAGCCACGAGGAGTCTGTTCTGTGGGTGTCATGTCCTCTGTGTATTTCAGGGAGCTGAGTGGACGCCGGGGCCGGCACTGCTGGGTAGATATGCCACCTTCTTCCTCCTCCTCCTCCTCCTCCTCCTCATACTTGGGAACCGGGATGCTGCCTCGGGTTTCACTAAAGCTTTGGCTAGACATATCGCTGTAGCTCTCCTGGGACATCAGCCTCCCTGGGTAATAGTCCTCACGACATTCCTGGATAAAACTGCCACCGTGCCCCTTCAGGGCCATTGATGAGCTTCTCTTGGGGTTGCTGAAGTGCTTGGCCCACATGTCAGGCTGGGCTCCTGCTGCCTGCCCTCCTGGACTGTAGGACGTTCTGATGTTGCACTGGCTGAGGAGCTGCAAAGGACTCTGGGATTGGTTCTGCTCCATCTTGTTCCCGTAATGGAAGGGCTCATCCCGGCTCCTCCAAATGGGGTCCCGGTTGAGGCTGGGCGTCTGGCTGGACAGGCTGAGGAGATCCATCTGCACTGACAGGGGGTCCACATCAGCTGAGAGCCGGTTAGAACTCACCTGCAGCTGGCTGTGCTGGTTCAGCATGGTTTCCTCTGTTTTGCCCTTGTTCTTGCCGATTTTGGCACTGCGGCGAGACTCCTTGGCTCTGGCATTCTGGAAGGCTGAATCAGATGAGTCAGAGCCATTGGGGTCCTCCCCAGCACTACAGGCCCGTGAGCAGAATATCTGGCCTTGCTTCGGGAGGAATGGCCGCCCCAGGAGAGACTTCTTACAATGAGCACAGCAGAAACAGTTCTCCGTAGCATGCCAGTGTTGGCCGTCATAGGTCATTTGACCTTGGTCAATTCCTAGGAAGCAAGAGACAGAAAGGAGGCTGAGGAACTGACTGAGCACCATAATACCACGAGAAACATCACTGCCATCAAAGACACTATGCCAGTTGCTCCTCCATCAGGCCCAGTCCAATCAGTGTCCACACCCTGTTATAGCATAGTCTACTAGTCAGCAGACTTCCCAACTTCTTTTGCTAGCAGCATGAGAATCTAGATCAGAACAGCTTAGCCCTGAATTCTGCCAGAGATATATTTTCCCCAAATAGCAACAGAAGTTGAACATCCCTAATCGAAAAATCCAAACTCAAAATGCTTCAAAAGCCAAAACTTTGGTGTCAACAAGATGCTGCAAGCAGAAAATTCTATATAATAAAACTGCTTCGTACATAAAACGTATTTAAGATGGCATATAAAAATATCTTGAGCTTATATGCATAAGCTCTATAGGAAATATAAATGAGTTTCATGTTTAGACTTATATCCTATCCCTCACGTACCTCGTTATAGAATGCAAGGTTCTAAAAGCTGAATTAATTCTGCTCTCAAACATGTTAGCTAGTCCATTTATGAGAATACTAATGTGATAAAACTCTTGATTATATGAGGTGAGTTCCTACCATTATTTCTGTTTTCCAGATGAGGAAATGGAGACACAGAAGGTTAATGACTTGCCTAGGGTAATATAATTAGGCATCAGAGACCAGATCTGTCCTTAGCAGTATTATTCTGAACAACTATTAACAGTCCTGTCTTCTTTACTCAGGTGTCTGATGAGCTGTCTCAAGAGCACTCTAGGCCACAACTGACGGAAGGCTTGGTTGCTCCTCCACTTTTCCTAATAGTATTTATACTCCCTTACATGATGCCATCATATGCATGTCCAGGTTTATTACTTATGTCTTTCATAGAATGTGGGGTTCTATGGAGACAAGGTCAGAAGTTTCCAAGGTATCTCCAGGACCTGTGTAATAGGGGTTTTGCCCTACTAATAGTAGGTAGATAGGTGAACTCTATCACTACTCACTGTCAATCAAAGGGTGGATACTACAGCAGGTTGTTGGATGCTGTAGTGTGAGTATTTCTCCCTCAAACTCTATGCCCAGTTCCTAACACCTAGCATGCTAGTAAGAAGTAGGGTCATTGGTTTTAGCTCCTTTGTCAAAGATCAAGTGGCTATAGGTGTGTGGGTTCATTTCTGGGTCTTCAATTCAGTTCCACTGATCTACCTGCCTGTCTCTGTACCAATACCATACAGTTTTTATGACTATTGCTCTGTAATACTGCTTGAAGTCAGGGATGGTGATTCCCCCAGAAGTTCTTTTATAGTTGAGTATAGTTTACGCTATCCTGGGTTTTTTGTTATTCCAAATGAATTTGCAAATTGCTCTATCTCTATAAAGAATTGAGTAGGAATTTTGATGGGGATTGCATTGAATCTGCAGATTGATTTTGGCAAAATGGCCATTTTTTTTTTTGATGTAAAAGCACGAGGTAGCTTTATTAACGAGATCCCGGGTCTTAGCGGGTTCCCGGGTCGACATGTATCTCACACAGGAGACAGAGGAATCGACCCAAAATGGCCATTTTTACTATATTAATCCTGTCCATCCATGAGCATGGAAGATCTTTCCATCTTCTGAGATCTTCCTCAATTTCTTTCTTCAGAGACTTGAAGTTCTTATCATACAGATCTTTCACTTGCTTGGTTAAAGTCACACCAAGATATTTTATGTTATTTGGGACTATTGTGAAGGGTGCCATTTCTTTAATTTCTTTCTCAGCCTGTTTATCCTTAGAGTAGAGGAAGGCTACTGATTTGTTTGAGTTATTTTTATACCCCGACACTTTGCTGAAGTTGTTTATCAGATTAAGGAGTTCTCTGGTGGAACTTTTGGGGTCGCTTAAGTACACTATCATATCATCTGCAAATAGTGATATTTTGATTTCTTCCCTTCCAATGTGTATCCCTTTGACCTTCTTTCGCTGTTTGATTGCTCTGGCTAGGACTTCAAGTACTGTATTGGGTAAGTAGGGAGAGAGTGGGCAGCCTTGTCTAGTCCCTGATTTTCGTGGGATTGCTTCAAGTTTCTCTCCATTTAGTTTGATGTTAGCTACTGGTTTGCTGTATATTGCTTTTACTATGTTTAGATATGAGCCTTGTATTCCTGATCTTTCCAGGACTTTTATCATGAAGAGGTGTTAAATTTTGTCAAATGCTTTCTCAGCCTCTAATGAAATGACCATGTGGTTATCTTTGAATTTGTTCATATAGTGGATTATGTTGATGGATTTTCGCATATTAAACCATCCTTGCATCCCTGGGATGAAGCCTACTTGATCATGATGGATGATTGATTTGATGTGCTCTTGGATTCGGTTTGCAAGAATTGTATTGAGTATTTTTGCATCAATATTCATAAGGGAGATTGGTCTGAAGTTCTCTTTGTTAGGTCTTTGTGTGGTTTTGGTATAATTGTGGCTTCATAGAAGGAATTTGGCAGTGCTCCATCTGTTTCAATTTTGTGGAATAGTTTGGATAGTATTGGTTTGAGGTCTTCTATGAAGGTCTGATAGAATTCTGCACTGAACCCATCTGGACCTGGGCTCTTTTTGGTTGGGAGATTTTTAATGACTGCTTCTATTTCTTTAGGAGTTATGGGGTTGTTTAGATGGTTTATTTGTTCCTGATTTAACTTTGGTGCCTGGTATCTGTCTAGAAAATTGTCCATTTCCTCCAGATTTTACAGTTTTGTTGAATATAGGCTTTTGTAGTAGGATCTGATGATTTTTTGAATTTCCTCTGATTCTGTTGTTATGTCTCCCTTTTCATTTCTGATTTTGTTATTTTGGATACACTCTCTGTGACTTCTGGTTAGTCTGGCTAAGGGTTTATCTATCTTGTTGATTTTCTCAAAGAACCAGCTCCTGGTTTTGTTGATTCTTTGTATAGTCCTTTTCATTTCTACTTGATTTCAGTTCTGAGTTTGATTATTTCCTGCCTTCTACTCCTCTTATGTTTATTTATTTCTTTTTGTTCTAGAGTTTTTTAGGTGTGCTGTCAAGCTGCTGACATATGCTCTCTCCTGTTTCTTTTTGCAGGCACTCAGAGCTATGAGTTTTCCTCTTAGTACCGCTTTCATTGTGTCCCATAAGTTTGGGAATGATGTATCTGTACAAAGCTTAAGTCCAAGTGGATCAAGGACCTCCACACATCAAACCAAATATGCTTGAACTAATAGAAGAAAAAGTGGGGACGAGTCTTGAACACGTGGGCACTGGGGAAAATTTCCTGAACAAAACACCAATGGCTTATGCTCTAAGATCAAGAATTGACAAATGGGACCTCATAAAACTGCAAAGCTTTTGTAAAGCAAAAGATATTGTCATGAGGACACAATGGCAACCAACAGATTTGGAAAAGATCTTTACCAACCCTACATCTGATAGAGGGCTAATATCCAAAATATACAAAGAATTCAAGAAGTTAGACTCCAGAGAGCCAAATGACCCTATTAAAAATGGGATACAGAGCTAAACAAAACATTCTCAGCTGAGGATTATTGAATGGCCATAAAAGCACCTAAAGAAATGTTCAACATCCTTAGTCATCAGGGAAATGCAAATCAAAACAACCCTGAGACTCCACCCCACACCAGTCAGAATGGCTAAGATAAAAAACTCAGGTGACAGCAGATGCTGGCGAGGATGTGGAGAAAGAGGAACACTCCTCCACTGTTGGTGGGATTGCAAACTGGTACAACCACTCTGGAAATCAGTCTGGAGGTTCCTCAGAAAATTGGACATTCCACTACCTGAGGACCCAGCTATACCTCTCCTGGGCATATATCCAAAAGATGCTCCAACATATAACAAAGACACATGCTCCACTATGTTCACAGCAGCCTTATTTATAATAGCCAGATGCTGGAAAGAACCCAGATGCCCTTCAACAGAGGAATGGATTAAAAGAAATGTGGTACATCTACACAATGGAGTACTACTCAGCTATCAAAAACAATGACTTCAAGAAATTCATAGGCAAATGGAATGAACTAGAAAATATCATCCTGAGTGAGGTTACTCAATCACATAAAAACACACTTGGTATGCACTCATTGATAAGTGGATATTAGCCAAAAAGCTCAAATTATCCAAGATGCAATCCACAGACCACAGGAAGCTCGAGAAGAAGGATGACCAAAATGCAGATGCTCCCACTCCTTTTTAAAAGGGGGAAAAATATCCATGGAGGGGATATGGAAGCAAAGTTTAGAGCAGCAACTCAAGGAATAGCCATTCAGAGCCTGACCCACATGTGGCCCATATATATACAGCCACCAAAACTAAGTAAGATTGATGAAGCTAGAAAATGCATGCTGAAAGGGACCGGATATAGATCTCTCCTGAGAGACACATCCAGAGCATGTCCAATACAGAGGTCAATGCTAGCAGCAAACCACCGAACTGAGTCTAGGACCTCCTTGGGGGGAATTAGAGGAAGTATTGAAAGAGTTGAAGGAGCTTGTAACCCCATAAAAACAACAATGCCAACCAACCAGAGCTTCAGGGACTAAACCCCTACCGAAAGATTATACATGGACTGACCCAGGCCTCCAACTCATATGCATATGTAGCAGAGAATAGCCTTGTTGGGGCATCAGGGGAGGGGAAGCCCTTGGTCCTGCCAAGGTTGGACCCCCAGTGCAGGGGAATATGGGGGGCAGTAAGAGGGATGAATAGGGGGAACACCCATATGGGGGAGGGGGAGGGGGTGGGATGGGGGCTTATGGACAGGAAACTGGGAAGGGGAATAACCTTTGAAATGTAAGTAAAGAAATATATCTAATAAAAAAAGTAGGATCATTGAAGAGCTACTTAGATCATGAAGGTTCTGCCCATATGAGTGAATTAATGTTCTTATGAAAAAGACCCAAGGGGTCTTGTTCATCCTTGCTGCCATTTGGAGGCATGGCAAGAGGTCAGCTCCGAGCCTGAAAGTAGATCTTTCCAGATACCAAATATGCCAGGTCCTTTATGGTGGCCTTCACATCCTCTAGAACTGTAAGAAATGTTTCTACTGTTTACAAACTGCCCAGTGTGGTCCTCAATGGACAAAACCAGTGGAAAGGAATAAATAGTGTGCTTCAACTCGCAGTGGGGAAAATCCTGCTGACTCTTGGTAAGGAAAGACCATGGGTGTGTTTGTAAAAGATAATGGCATCCCATTGGTGAACCCCCTTCACCTAATGTCATCATCAAAGGAAGGGGCACAGTTCTTCCAGGGCAGAACTCTGCTGCACAGAATCCAAGTGATCCTATGTGCTAGGAAGCACCCACATTTCCTCATTCTGCTCGTGTTTCTCACTATTTCTTCTGCCCCCTTCTGATGGAAAGAGAGTCCTGTACCTGGGGATTCCAACTCTATGCCAAGCCATTAGCTTGGGGCATTGGAACCACCTTTGGAACTAATCTTTGGAACAGTATCTCCTAGTCCTGGGATCTGATCTAGGGATGGCTCATGACCAGCATCAGGACAAAGAGCAGGTCACCTAGGGCTTCTGAGAGTGATACGCTAGGCTATAAGCAGGCAGTCCCTGTTCCAGGGCCAGGGCCAGCCTATTAGATCATAGACCCATGGGATTCTGTGGGCAGGAACAGACCTCATAAGACTTTCAACGCAAGATGATAAAGGTCTCTTCAGGAAGACGGCACGAAAATGAATGTTGACTTTTTGAATTCCACAGAATTCCACAGCCTGGATTTCCAAGGTGTGATTTCTAGACAACAGTCTAACGATGGGTAAACTAAGAACTGAATTTCTGGAACCAAAGTGCTGTAGGGAGCAGCTTATCCCTAGCTGGCTCTGGTTCTTTGCTAAGGGATAGGCAAGAAAGAGGCAAATTCTTCTCTTGCTAGATGTTCTCCAAAGTGGGGAAAAGAAGTGTCTCTTCACTTAGGCACCAATCCCTAGGATAGTAAGAGGAGGGCATCGTGAGGACAAGAGCTGTTTCAGGGCAACCCCAATTGAGAAGGCACTGTGAGACTCTACCCTCATGACCACTAGCATTCCCAGGTACATTGAGGAAGGAAAGCTGGGGCGGGGCTGGAAATAGACATCTCTAGGCTGGAGCTCCAGCTGATGCTTCTGCCCGGGCCAATGAGAGAAGCAGTGGGCTGTACATTGATGCAGAAATATGTACAGAGAGTGGGGCCAGTCCAGCTCCACCACTTCCAGGGGGCTGTAAGACTGCCGAAGCCCACCTGCTGCGGTTGAGTCTTAGTTCAGTGCTTTCTGTTGGTGTGGTTCCAAGGTAAGTGGCTTCCCTTCTAGGCCTTGCTCTCCCCAGGAGAGGCACAGAGATGAACTTACATTGTTGTGAGTGACTATCAGGAGGGCTTAGTCCCAAGTTATTGAAACTGCCTTCCCTTCGGTTTGATTAGGTCCAAAAGTCTAGCTCTCTCTTTGCAGAAGGCCACTGTCTAGATGCTGTCCAAAAGTAACCCCTGAGACTGCACAGCCTTCTCCTTCCTCCTCTGCAGTTTTTCTTCCATACGTCAAGAGTCCTGAGAGCTTATTTTTGTATCCTCAGCTGCCTGGGATCATTGACTACAGGCAGGTACTTAGTATGGTAACCCACAGCTGTATCCTTGCCACCTCTCTACCAGAGAACTTGGAAGGGTGGGTCCTCTGCCCTGTCCACCACTATGATGCAAGGGAATGCGTTCAGAGGTATCAGAGGAAGATGAAGCTTTCTGGGATAGGGCCTCACAGGGCAGGGTGGGGAGAGGCAGGAGTGAGGGGGAGGCAAATTACAAAGCAGCCCAGCAGGCAGCTGAACATTGCCTCTGATAAACATCATCAATGTCAGATGGTGTTCTGAACTGCTCCTGAACTCCAAACATCTGGAAAAGGGCTCTGTGTTCAACATCTAAGCATGCTTTCTTAAAGAATCTCCCCTCTAAGCCCTCTAAGCACTTCTCTAAAGGAGCACGCATCTGCAGCCACCACAGCCTCGTCTGTTTATAAGACTGTTTACTCTGCTATGCACAAGCAAGAGTCCCGTTGCCTTGGCAACGGCTGCCTGATGTAGGATCTGCTCTGAGCAGCTGCATAAATATGGAATATTTGTACAGTATGGTCAGAAGTGCGGCATCGAAGATTGGGGTATACATGATACACACAACAGGATCTTGCTGCCCTAGAGAAATTACTTTTTGCAGAAAAGTAGCCTTTAAAACTCAGGGACAGCAACTTTAACTATAGCAGCCGACAGACTGCAGGCAGGGAAATATGGATGGATGCCTTTTATGGATTTGAGGGGAAGGGGGGGATGCCAATAAAAGCTGTGGACAGCTGAACGAAGACAGAAGACAGAGAGAGGGGCCATTTGAGGTACACATGACCTAGTCTGCAATGAATTTTTCTTTCCTAAACTTCTGGGAGAAACCTACAAGTAGCCATCTGTGACAAGGCTCATGGCCTCTGTGGAAAGAGAAAGGATACAGAAAGGCTATCAAGAAGGTGGTGTCCATGCATTCACAACCTGGGGTCAACACATGGCACTGCTGTTCCTTCTATGGTCCCACCCACTTCCCTGCCTTACATGTTCAGTCACAATTCCTACTTCAAAGCACCAAAGACCATCGGCATGTCTACTGTGACAATCCTGTAAACAGAAAGGTTTCTGGGCACCTTGTCAAGGGGTCATTTAGTGAGAGGAAGGGGACTTGGGGGACTTGCTGTCACCAGTAGGCAATATTAAGTCTATCATTTCTGATGAATCCCAGGGAGAAGGTTCTTCTTTGGATCCTTACAGAAGCTAATTGGAGCAAAATGGAGTCATACATGGAGGGTCTCCACATCTCCTCACTGCCGGTATGGCATTGGCAACTTCTAAATAAAGCTTCTTGGAGTTTTATGACCAGAGGAAGGTCACACTATGACCACAGACATTTGTCCACAGAAACCATTTTTTTTTTCAGAGCTGAGGATCGAACCCAGGGCCTTGTGCTTACTAGGCAAGCACTCTACCACTGAGCTAAATTCCCAACCCTCAGAAACCATTTCTTAAAAAAGTGTTGCATTCCCAAGATGCCAGAGAAGGCAAGAAGAAAGCCTGTCTGACAAAAGCTGACCTGCTGAAGGGCTGAACAAATTGGGATGATTCTCATCACCTCCTGGCTTTCACAAACTGGGAGCACGCAGCTTGTGGACTGTTTGTTTCTTCTCTGCCTTTGGCTTAGCTCTCTGTTGTTGAGTTTCTAGAAGGCACACTTGCTAGAAGCTAGTGACTGTCCTTTACCAAAGGACCCCACACCCTTCTCTCTGCCCATTTCTGGTTTTGTCCCAAAGGTTGTTGGGGGATGTGTCTTCTCCTCAAGTTTCCTTTTGGAGCGTCACACTTCCCAGAGCATGGAAGAGTATACCACATAGTCCCACTTGAAGTAGGATCCATGGCCACGCCAGGGTTGATAAGATTCCATCCAGAGGAACTGACTTGGAAATTGGTATAGCCAATTCCTTCCTCCTTTTGAGAATGCAAGTGTTAAGATATGTAATATGTAAGGTAGTAATAACTAGAGAAACATCTCAATCACCACCTGAAGATCACTTGCTCCCAAAAGATGCTGATAGAAGGCAAACTGAGCTGACACAGGAGAAAAACAAAACAATAGGCTTTGTTTAACCCTTCATCCACCTCTACCTGAAGCCAAATACCCTGGCTTGTCTAGTAAAATGAGTGAAGAGATTCCTTTTCACTTAAACTGGTAAGAGGTTGTGTGTGTGTGTGTGTGTGTGTGTGTGTGTGTGTGTGTGTGTGTGTGTGTGTAAATTAATTGTACCCAAAGGGATTCAAACTATGGCAGGTTGAGGTCTCCTCAGACAGATCAAGCTAAATGCCAAGCACAACCTTACCTATATGTTGGGCACAGGTGTCACAATATTCTGCATACAGGGACTCAAAGCAGTGACAGCAGTAGGGTCTTCCCTCCTTCATGATGTAGCGCTGGCCCCCCAGCACTGTCTCACACTCGAAGCAGCAGAAGTGTCTCATGTGCCAATGTCGTCCTTCAGCCTCTGTGCACTCATCTGCAAAGATGATCTGGAGACGGGAAGCCACCAGGTCAGTGTATAAGACATCATGAGCCCACATTGGAGGAAGTTACAAAGCCCCAAACTAGAGAGATAGAAAGCAGGGTGACCCACAAACTATCAAACGACACTGTATCTTTGTAAGCTTATTCCACATATGTACAAGCTCCACAACTTCATCTTCCTGAAGCACAATTAATTCGGTTCCACAGTTTTGTAGAGGGCCAATGGTCTACCACAGGGAACATAAAGCAAAATAAAAATAGCTCATAGGCACTCGCTTCATTTGGCTGATACACGGTGTTTTCTAAAGTGGGAAATGTCATATGAATCCTTGGAACGCTCTTCTTTCTCTTCCTGAAACCACAAAATTGGGCATTGCTTGGATTGCATTCATCTATGACAGGAATCTTTAGCTAAGGAAAGTGACTGTTTCTTCCAGTGGCCAGTCGGTCTTCAATGAGCCCTAGTGCCTCGGAATTGGTCACCTTCATGTCTAATACTCTCCCCGCCCTGAGAAGTGTTTTAGGCTTTGACTCATCAGAGTTGTTTTCAATTTCAAAGCATATATTTCAAAATTTATCATGGTGCTATTAGTAGTCAGTTTAGTGTGGTATTGCCATAAAAACTAACGTATGGATAAGCTCTCTGAATTGAGAGATCAAGACTTGTGTGCATGCATGTGTGTGCATGTGAGCATACGACTGCATATGTGTGTGTACGTGTGCTTGTCTGTGTGCATGTGTCTATGTATATGCATGGCACTTGGTTGCCAAAAGTTTTGTTAAGACTATACTATAGAGGAAGAATAGTCTTCAATAAATATGGCTGGGATAATTAGAAGTCTTATGTAAAATATCAGTTGACTCCCCACCTCTCAACATTAACAAAAATTAACTGAAAGGGTATCAATGACCTAACAGAAAAAAGAGTAATAAATTTTTTTTAAAAAAATCTATAATTATAAATCTTCTTGATCTTTGACAAGGTGATTGTTTGGTAATATGGCAACACAACTGCACATAATATACGTAAACAATAGATCAGATGGACTTTATCAAAACCAAAAACTTCTATGCTTCAAAGGATATCAATAAGAAAGTAAAAATAGAGACAGAGAACAAGAAGGTCATATTTATGAACCATGTCCCTGGTAACAGACTTGTATCCAGATCCTCTGAACAACCTCACAGGTAGTAAAAAAAATTAATCCAACTGCGAGAAATGAGCAAAGGCTTTCAGATCCATAGTTCTCTCCCCTCAAAATTAATAAATGAATAGACAAAAATAATTAAAAGTTCCCAACATTATTAGTGGTTAGAAAATTATGAATTCAGATAGCATTTGTGGTATCTTTTATACCTAGATAGGATGGCTATAATAAAAAAGAATACAATTATAGAATTAAAGCGAGCATGTGGGAACTGGAATTGTCTTCCCTCGACAGTGAGTGGGAAAGTGGAGCAGACGCTTTAGAAGATAGTCTGACCTTCTCTCCGAAGCAAGGCTTAGAGTTATCATGAAAAGCATTCAAGATGTAAAATTCATGTGTGCCTAGACTTAAGCATAAATGTTCCTAAGTAGCATGGTTCATCACTGTTAAAAGAAAAAGCAAATAATCCTTAGGTACTAAACGGCTCAGCCAAATGTGATATATTCAGGAAACCGTTCATGTAGAGTCATTTAATTGCTCAGCCACGAGAAGGAATGAAGTGCTAATATTTGCTATAACATAAATTAATTTTCAAAACACTGCTAGGTGGAAGCAGCAATATACAAAAAGACACATTATATAAAATGATTCAAGATGTCTAGCGTTCTTGAATCCAGGGACAGGGACAGGGACAAGGCTGGGAGAAAGGGTTAAGAGGAAGAGAATGGTGTCTGGTGGACATAGTTACTGACTTTTTGGTTGCCGAACATGATTCAGGATCAGGTAGTAGAGATTCTGGTTCAGCTTCATGAATGTGCACTTGTGTGTCTGAGCCAGAAGGCAAAAGACTGCATGGCGTCCCCAGAGTTTGGCCCACATCCAGTGTGCCAGCAGGGGCTGGAGAGTTGAACACTTCAACCTTCCCATCAGAATCTACGTTAGTAAAGGCTCGCCAAATCACTAGAAAAGTGGATCCCCTCCCCGAGGCAGTTTATAAGAGACAAATATCCTTGTTCTGGTGGATCAGACAGGCAGAGAGAGTACTGCTTCCACACCTGTTTATAAGCTCAGACAGAAGCACGGAGCTTCTCTGTAGATTGGAGACCCTTGTCTAAGACTTTCCCCTAAATGGTTCCTGTAAGGGGTCAGGTTTACAACACTCTTCTTTCCAGATTCTACAGTGAAGGCAAGCTTGCTACTCCGTAGTGCAACGATTTCTTGTTACTTGGGTATGCGTCTAGTGGGGGTAAATTGGCAATTGCATGCCATTCTGATTTCTTAGGACAGAGCTTTCAAATACCTGTAGCAGCAGGGGTGGAAGGATCCAGAGAGCTATCCACTGACCTCTAGAGAAAACCCAAACACCACAATCCACTTTATTCCCCTCTCTAACCACGTTTTCCAGAGAATCTTCTAGGAGTGGAGCTCTATTTCAGATGTGGACTTTCCAGATTTTTAGCTGAAATCTAAAGTTGCTCAATGGCTTCTTCATTTTATGTTTTTATTTATTGTATGTTTGAATGTGTGCGCAGGTCTGTATGTTTGTTTTTTTTTTTCCGGAACTGGGGACTGAACCCAGGGCCTTGCGCTTGCTAGGCAAGCGCTCTACCACTGAGCTAAATCCTCAACCCCTGTATGTTTAATTATATGAGGCCTTGTACCAGTTACATGCCATTTGAGAATTTCGGTGGTTGTGCCTATTCCTACACAAGTCTCTGAATCCAATGATGAGTATGGTAGGACGTGATGTCATATGATGTGGTACAACATAGGGATGGTGGAGAGGGGTGAGGACACTGGGAATAGTCTATGGGAAATGTAAATGTGTGAGTGTGTGTGTGTGTGTGTGTGTGTGTGTGTGAGAGAGAGAGAGAGAGAGAGAGAGAGAGAGAGAGAGAGAGACAAAGAGACACAGAGACAGAGACATCATGACACTGAAGTTGCCATCCCTACCTTCCATGAATATACCAGAACAGTTAAAATATTCACACACAAGGATGGGGCTCTGACCTCATCACAGGCTGCACAGCGCGGCTTCAGGCACTCAGCATGGTGCCTGCCACAGTAGATCTTCCCATCTTGGTAAAAGTAGATCAGGTCAACCAGAAGCTCATTGCAGACTGTGCATATAAAGCATGGTGGATGCCAGCAGATGCCATGGCCAGCACGTGATGCAAACACAGCGATGTCGCCGCCCTTAATCTGACCTCCACACTGTGAGGGAAACACATAGCAGCAACATCAGCGGTAGCTCTCACAGTCATGAAAGAATGATCCAGCTATTACCAACAGCTAGCTACTGGGGAGCTATATGCATACGAGTTAGTGTGTTCCTTGTTTTACATACCTGGTAGAGATTTCCCTTGTTCTTTCTAGGAGCTCCCACCCCAGGGCCTAAGTAAGACAACTTAAGTAACAGAGAATGATAAACAAAAGGTTTGAGAGATGGATTCTCAGTATGGTAGTGTACAAGGGGATCTGCAGCCATCAAGCCGACGTACAGGGCACGGAAAGAAAGCGTAAGCATCTCCTACATTTCTGAAAGTGCATGCAGAGGCACAGCCACATTAACATCATCAGGAGAGGATACAGAGAGGGCTTGGCTGGGGAGGGGGCCTGCATTGCTGAATGGGAGGGACTGGACACATAAAATCCATTTACTCTTAAATAGCTTCTTCCTTTTTCCTATGCCTTCCAGGCGTGCCTTTTAGCTCTCTACTAGCATCTCTTCATACAATCTTGATGGAAAGGCACTACTCTTCAAGCCCAGAGTATACAAAGCAGAAATGACCGATGACTCATGCTTACAGCTGGGGTTAGAATACAGTTATGTTCTGAGGGTCTTGGAGGAGGAGGAGGGGTTGGGGCTTATAAAGATGCTCTCTGTTCATTATGGTATTGGCCATGAGGTCGTGACATGTGTCTAGCAGAATGGCTCACAGAGATGGATGAGTTCTACAGATAATGACTAGGGAGTAAAAATGGTGCCTCCAAAGCCCAGTGTGGATCTTGTCTGACCTAATATGATTCATACAGTAAGGGCACAGACTAGAGGACTGGCTTCTAATAGCTTGTGCATGTAATACTACAATACAGAGGGCAACAACCCTCTCTTCGGTGACTATGAAAGGTCAACTAAAGCATCCACACACCTAATCATATATGATCCCCTCCTCCAATCATTTCAAAAGGTTTTGTATGGTAGGCCTTTCTGCTTCAACACTCCTGACATTATTCTGCACAGACGTGGGCCTGACTTTTCTTCCCCTCTAAGTAAGCCCCAGTCATGAGGAGTCTGATTTGAGAGTGGGTGAGGCACTGAACTGAGCACAGTGAATCTTATACCATGAGCACGAACCACTTACATCTCAGGAATTAGTCTCAAGGGCTCTTTGCAAGGATGATGACCCATTGGCCCCTCATTGGTCAAGCAGTTTTACCATCCACTACCAGATTCTTTCAGTTGCTCTGGTGAAATCTCAAAATGGGATTCTAAGAACTATCTGCTCCTAAAAGATAGTCTCCAGCTTCCTCTCACCAGGGTAGCCGGACCGTTACCCAAAGCTTGCGTTAGAAGGAGCTGCACGAAAACTGGGGAGATTTAGAGAAGGGTAGGAAATGGTGGGCTCCCATAGAAAGCAGGAATGGTAGGGAGGCGGGGTGAGGTTAGCCCAGGCAGGAAGCTTGTCCTGCTTTAGCACTCTCCTCCACCATGCCCTAAGCATGCTACAGCAGAGTAGGGAAAGGTACATCTGGATTCTTCAACTCACTGATGTCCTAAGGAGATGGCATGGGGTTTCTCAGACCTTCAAACTGAGAATAAGGTTAGGTGCCATCCTCTCCATAAGGTCCCTTTAAAGGTCATCCGTACTGGAATGATCCTGGATGAGAAACTCATGGTCCAGATAACTATTTTCAAAGGATGAAGCCATTACTCTGTGTGGTCCTTCCAATTGTTTATATGGCTCTCCATGAACTCTGTCTTGATCTGCCATTCCTTCCCTTTGCTCCTCCGGATCCAGTCATGGCCAGCTTACTGTTTCTCTGTACACAGGAGCTATCCTCCTGCCTTGAGGGAAGGTCTGCACTTGTCTTCCTCTGTACGTCTCTGCATGCCTTTGCTCAAGATACCACTTTCTCGGTGTAGCCTTCTCTGACCACCTTGCTCAAGACTGCAGCCACCCTGCCTTCCTAGTCTTTCTTGCCCCCTTCCCTGCTGCTGTTTTTCTACTTTGCTGATTTGATTTTTGCCTGACGTCTTTCCCTGGTTCGTACCTCTTTACATGAGGAAAACTATCTCTCATGTCTGATGCACACTGCTGAACCTTCAAGGCCTAACAGAGGGATGAGCACACACCATGTGTTTAATGCAATAATTGGAGAATGATCCTCTTCCCTGCCCCAGTCCATCCTCACCTGTTCACAAATAGCCCCTGTCATGGTGACGGGGAAGGGCCTGACATTGCCTCGGCCCAGGTTCTCACGTTTCCTCTGGTTGCTGAACAGCTTCAGCTCCCGCTTCTCCTCCTCGTCCAGGGAGTTGCAATACCGAACCTGAACACACAGGACAGCACAGAGGAGGCTTCATTGCTCCAGGGAAGTACTGAAGTCCCCATCCCGGGCTCACAGAAACTCGGCTACTCGGTTTGACACTTGCTGAAACATTAATTACCAAGTCCAGGCGTGGAGCTAACTAATCAAGGTGAGCCAGCACCGAGAAGGGCGATAAGCAAATAGGCTTTCTAAAGGCTGTGAACTCTGGGGTTCGTGCCTCAGGCAGGTTAGGTGTTCAAGAACAGCTCCCCACCCTTCACACCCTTCCCGCATGCAGATCTAAGTCACCAAGAGTGGATCTGAGCTGACAATTTCTGGGAACATTCTCCTTTCCAAACTGTAAGGAGCTGAAGGCTTTGTGTGTCTGTGTCAATGAGAATGACCCCTGCACTGAAGAATGGTGGCAATCTGGCTGTCAGTATGAGTGTATCATCTGGTCTCCATCCTCTGTTGGGAAGCAAGAATAGGTGGACTTTCACTTGGCTTTCTACTAGTGTGACAATAGGAGAAAGACACTTTCTTCTTTTTTAAAACACAGAGTGTCAAAGAATTAAGGGAGGGACAGCGAGGGCATCTGCATTCAGAATCTGTCATGCTGTGCCACTGTTTCTGCCCTTTGGTGACTGTGTCATGATCCTGGGCTATTGTTTATCGATGCTACTTTTAACTATGACTCATGCTAAGAAACTTGGATACATTTACTTAAGAGGAAAGCAGACTATGGCTACATATAGGAAAATCAGTCCCCGTAAAGATGGGACGGTAACTCTAAAATCAGAGAACAAAACCATACTGTTTCCTCCAGATGACCACTGCATCTTCAGCAGATGCTAAAATTGATGTTCTTACTTAAAGTGGGAGAACAGAGCAGGCTGTAGTGGCATTAGGATACCTGCTAGGACCAGGCTGAGCATTTCTCCTTATCCAATTATGGCATCACAAAGATGAAATGTGATATAAAAAGAAATAAGCTCTCATTACAGATTCAATGTCGCATACTACCATGCTCAAATCCCACCCTTAGTCATGCTTATACCTTCCTTTGGGATATGTGGTCCTAAAGCACTTCATGATTTCTTCTGGAGTAATCCAGATATCAGAGATGTTGGCTGCATTGCTCAGACAATCTTTCATAAAGTTTTATAAAGTCAGGAAAAGTTTTCAGTGAGGACTAGTGTGTGCTAATCTGAAAGTCAGAGCAGCTATGTCTGCTCAAATTGTGTTGTCTACATGAAAAGAGAACCATTAAGTCTTTGCTTCAGAGTCAATCTCTGTCTTTGGAAGAGGCCATATATGACCATGCCAAATGAATCAATCCTGTCCACTGGCTTCCAACTATACATTCTACCATCATGGGATCGTGATCCAAGTGATGTCTATTTAATGAGAGTTCAGTTAAGCATAAACAGAATGAACCACTACAAGCATGGGGCCCATCATTGTCTTCCCTCGAATGATAGTTTAAAAAAAAAAAAACTCTTCAGGGGAATGTTCCAGAAACCCAACAGCCCAGAAAACATGGTTTCACCAATGGCATTTTATGGGCTTGCTTTTAAAAACAGGCGCACCCCTCCTGCTTGTAAAAACTTGCATTTTCACGTCTAGATGAGTTAACTGGGCATCCGGTTACAATGCTTGCTTTCATCTTTAAAGCAGCTAACTTTCGTGTGTGCTTTATGAACTATGAAATAAGCAGCAGGAGAGAGAATCGCAGCTTTCTAGGGAGTTGCCTTAGTTTCTGAGATGTTGTCTCACTCATTCAGATTCATCTATTTATTTCTGCAGTGTGGAGGACTAAGCCCAGGGCTTTGCACATGTTAGGCAAGGGCTGTGCTACAGTCTACTCAGTTCCTTAGTATGAGCAGCTCAAATCGTCACCTTTGGGGTCAGCAAGACGGCTCAGTGGGTGGAGGGGCTTGCTGCAAAACATGATGCTCTGAACCTGAGTTTGATCCCTCCACATGGTACAAAGAGAGAACCAATTCCCACAGACTGTTCTCTGACCTTTACACACATGCTGTGGTATGTGTGTGTCACACACACACATACACACACATATACACACACACACTACATGTAAATGTAAAAACAAATTATTCCCTTTTATGCAAATATGTCCCCTGGGACTCAGGCCATGTATGTGATGAGTTGGTAGAAATTGGTTTCCAGCTCCTCTCTACAGGGGTAATTCTTTCTTTCAGTTTAAAATTAATTATACTTTTGTTTTAAATATAGAGCTAACTAGTGCAAATCTGTAAGATTCTTAAAACCAGATACCTACAAATTAATTTCCAGCTTAGAAGCCTAACACGATCTTTTAAAAGCTTGCTTACAGATTTCTTCCCTAGGATCAACGTCATCTTGATAATAAGTGACGCTGGCCAGGCACTGTAGGTCATCTGCACTCAGGCCTCAGAGAGGGGAGATCTGAGAGCTCACTGAGCTGCTGACAGTGTTCTGAGTTATCCTGGCAAAAGTGAAAGCCAGCCTCAAAAAATCAAAATAATCAAAAATTAAATAAATACATGCCTGCTTACAGAGCTGAGCTTTGGTGATTAGGAAAAAGGAATGCTCACAATACTTCCAAAATAAAGGTGGATGACTCTACCAAGGTCGACGTTGGCTTGATAGAAATCCTAGTGAGAACTGCCAATCTAGACCTGCAACTTTGGCTGCCCTTGACATGGGGAACCTGCACATTCACTTCTTAGGAAATCACCCCGAGACTTGGAGAGACTCGCAGTGTTTCTTCTGGGCATGAAGTGGACCTTAGTCATCCTCCCAACTCCCACAGTGGCTGACGGGACACAGTCAAGTCAGAGGACACTGGCCTGAGCTCCAAACACTAGTGCTTCCTGTTTTCTGTACTATTCAGTCATGCCAGGCTTGGAGTCTAACCCAGTCCAGGATGAGACTGTTATTTGGGGGTGGTAGGGTGGGTTGGGGAGCACTCTCCAGAAATATCAACCAGTTTCTTTAGATTCTAACGAAGCCTAAATTTAATACCAATTGCTGGAAGTTATTTTTGGCAACAATCTTACTGACCACAATGATTAGGAAGAGGGACAATTCACAGAAGGCCCTGGAAACCAACAAAGCCCCCTCCGAGCACCTTACCTCATTGTCGTGGGGTGGCAGCTGGTGCAGTAGCTGCTTGATTCGCAATTTCTCTCCAGGGCTGTTGACATAGGGAACTTTCTCTTCTGGGAGGCAGCTATAATACTGGTGCACCTGAGGGACAGAACACACAGAGCGCTTGCCCATTACTCACTCCAAGTGCCACCACCCCTCGCCACCCTGAGGAAGGCTCACAGTGGAACTCCAGCTGCTTCCGTTGCTCCTACCACCCCTTAAGACAGCCAACTGCTGTCTGTCCCATCGAACGCACGGAAGGGCATCCTAAAAGACAGAGCCAAGTGAATTGCCCCTCACTTGGGGCTATCCCTCTCTGGAAGGGGAAAAGAAAATTTAAGAAATTCCTTATCAAAGGAAAATTCACAAATGCACAGGTGAAGCCAGAGGGCAAGCTTTCCCAGTCGACTCCCAGAGTGTTGCTTTACCATTTTCTGTGCCGCTGTCCCATGGGAGGCACTTCTGTAGCCAAGGGATGTGTCAGTGCCTGCCTAAATACTGCTCTCAAACCTTTCTCTGGCACTCTGCAGGTACTTGGGTGTCTCAGCCTCCACCTACGTCAAAAGCCCTCCAGGTCTGAGCTGTTTTCAATGCAGGTAGCACTGGTAAGAGACTCAGTGCCAGCTTGTGAGCACGGAACTCAACATCAGCAGCACAAGCACCTCTGGTCTCCTAAAATGCCGCTCGTTAGACCTGATGCATTCCTGCAGCTTCTGAAGTTCACTCCTAAACATTGGAGAAAGTACCAAGCAATCCAATTTTGCCTAAGAAAAGAAGGCAGATATTCTTTTGAGGCTGTGAACCCCTAGGACATTGAATGCAAAACATAACAGGCTCAGTTACAGCAGCAGGCAGTGAGTTTCTTTCTTTTTTTTTACTTCTTTGTGAATTAATATATGTTTAAAATATTTTTATTATTCTAAATATATATTTATCTTAAATATATTATATAATACATATTGGAGGAAGAAAAGGGAAGAAGATGGTATAATTCTATCTTTAATTAAAATATTTATTTGTTATATGTTTACGTGTATGTGTGTGTGCATGTGTGAGTTTATGTGTGTCAGTGCTTCCAGAGGGTAGAGGGCAGCCATGTTGGTTGGTGAGGCTTTATGGGTGTAGCTTCTGCCATCCTAGGAGACTCAGTCTCACAGCAAACTCTCTGCTCCTCTGGTTCTTAGATATTGCTGTGCTCGTGGACAGAGGCAAAGACCAAGTCCTTCCTACGGAAGTGACACAGACACCTTTAGAGCAGTAGAAACAGGAGACAGGAGACTCTCTAGGTAAGATACGCTCAACCCATGTTGACATGAGAAGTCTACAATGCTTGCCTGCCTATACACATCTATGCACGTGATGTCTTCTTGTATTTTAATTCTTTAACTGAGGAAGAAAAAGAACCCATTCTCTAGCTGGTATCAACACTATCAGGTCACCTGAAAAATAAACAGGAGTCAAACTGACCGGAAAGGGCCTGGGGCATGGCTCAATCAGGGACGAGCATAAGGACCTGCGTTTGGAGCCTCTGTGTCATCATAAAAAGCTTGTAGAATAACATGCATCTGCAATGCAGAGCAGCGTTAGGGAGATAGGTAGACCTCTGGATCTCATTGGTTAGCTAGCCTAGCAATTAGTAAGTTCCAGGCTCAGTGAGAAACCCTGTCTTCAAAAAAAAGTTGGAGTGTGAACAGAAAAAAAATACCCATAGTTGACCTCTAGCTTCCATATGCACATATATGTACATATGCACACAAACGAATACATATATCCCCCCACACACACATATAGAGACAGACACACAGATGCCAGCCCGACAGTCTGCTATAATCCAAGGTGTGCAATTTTATAGAAGAGGAAAGAAATCCCTTTAGGCTCAGACACCATGGAGGATGCTTCAAAGATCTCCCACAGAGCAGGGTAATCCACTCTCGTGAAACAACACACTTATTCAATGAGCTGGAGTGAGAGTCTGGGCTCTAACACTGTTACATGCTCATACTCCATATTGCCCTCTGCATGCTTCCTCTCAGTCCTTGGCATTAGGAGTGGTGGATATGAACCAATGTCCCAGGAATGCTGGGGCGAAGAGCTATAAAAGCCCTGTCCACTTGGATCTCTAGAAACCAAGTTATGAGTGTTAGCAGGACAAGCAGATGACAAGGTTTGAGATGACAAGGTTTAAGAAATGTGAAAGCCATCTTTATTTTAAAATAAGAGGAACCATTCACCGTGATGTGCCTCTAATCCTCTGAATCTAGTCCTGAAAGTAACCACAGACTCCATGTTGCTGACTAGCTGGTTTTTGGAAGGAAGTCTGAGTTGCTGTAATCCCTCCTTAGAGGTGGCTGGCAGGGAGCCATGGCCTGGATGGATGGATCCGCTCTGAGTTTCGTAGGCAGGTCACAGATGGCTAGCACTCCCAAGAAGTGACAGCTCATATCACAAATTAGCTTGAGATTAGTGGCTGGTTATCTGGCCATCTGATGACCACACTATTCTGGGAACGTCTTCTGAGAGTCCTTGTACCATATGCCTCACTGGACATCCGCCAGATATAAGGAAGAGGGACCCAGTATCTGTAGTTTGGCACTTGAGCTTTGCCCCTGAGTCAGAACATTGTTTAAAGATCTTCCAAGACACAGGCCACATGCCTGTAACCCTTGAACTTGTGAGGATGAGGCAGGAGGATTGGAAGCCTCGGCTGTATAGTGAAACCCTATCTCAACAGTAATGGGGGGGGAGGGCAGGGGGAGGGGGGAGTGGGAGGGCGGGGGAGGGGTAGGTAAAAATGAAGAAAAAAGGCAGCTTTGCTCTAGTCATTCTTAAAAGTTTCACAATCATAAAGCATCAGCTAACATGAGATAAATCCCCGCCACGCTCAGTAACAGAGACAGCTGGAGCTCCCTTGACCTTCCTGTCAGTCACTGCTCATTATCTTTGCAGCCGCCATTCCCAAGAGCCCCACTTTAGTGGTACATCAAACCAAGCCCGCTGTGATGCTGCCCATATTTTTCCAGGGCAGGATCCTCTCTGTACCCTCCACAGCATGGCAGATAGATATGAACCTCTCACTGGGGCCCTGCCATTTCCCTTCTGTAAGGTTCCCAAGCAAGGCACATAAGTGTTCAGGTTCATCGTAAGATCATGAGGACTAAATGAGAGGGGGTTCATATGACAGAAATGCATAATGATGAACTACCCAGACCGAGCTAATCAAGATGGAATATTCTGGATGTTTCACAGCCATAATGGCTGCCAATTTGACTACATCTGAAATCAACTAAAACTCAAGCAGCTGGGAATGGCCATGAGAGATTTTTCCTGACTGGCTCATTTGAGATAGGAAGACGTAACCTAAATGTGGGTCACAGCTTCTGATGACACTTCCCATAAAAGGACGTGGAAGGAGGAAGGTTTTTGACTGCTTGCTCTCACTCTCACTGACAAGCTCATCTATCCCGTCACTGAGGCATCCCTTTGCTGGGCTGGTATTTGGGATTTCAATGTAGGCTGGAAACCAACAGCTCCCTAAGACTTCCCTGGGACTCCAGCACCAGATGGTGACTGCTAAGACATCCCATCTCACGGACTGCACAATTGCTGGGTTCTTGGCCTATCAGGAGACAGCCATTGTTGGACTACTGTGACCACAGACTATAATTCCAATAAATCTCAACTACACACACACACACTATGCACAATTCATTCTATCAGTTCTGTTCATTTTGAGAACCCTGACTAATACAACGGCCTTTCTTTCATGTTAGGACTTGTAGCAACATTGGTTGTGTAGAGAGTGAGACAAAATCTGGGAGCCACATGTCTAAGCCCAAGCAAGAATAATAGGCTGCAAGGAATATAGTCCTATCAAAATGAGCTGAATTTCTAAGGAGGGAATGTCAAATTATGAAGGTATGTGTTTTCTCCTCAGCTTTTCAATCTCTCTCATCCTAGAATCCTCTGACTTCCGCTCTCTTCTCCTTGTAAAACCTGCACAGCGCTGAAGGTTTCTCCCAGCACTGCTTCAGTTCAACAGTCTGTCCCAAAGTAGCTTTTCTTAACTATAAATTCCTCAGAGAAAGGTCCTGGTACTTGTCTTGGGCTGGGTCTGCACTGGGAGATGGGACGCAAAGAGCTCTACACAAGATGAAGACTAGAGGACAAAGGGGTTCCAAGGTGAGGTGGGCACCCACAGAGAACTCTGGAGAGACTTATTGAGTCAACAGAGGCAGTGACTGCTTTCTGGTAATATAGCTCTTTCTTTTCTGGACAATTGATGTTACCTGTTAAATTCACATCTGATGATCACCACTGAAATCCATCCTCTCTCCCAGTATCTCGTTAATCTTCACATACAGAATCTGCTAAAATACTTCCTCTTCCAAGGTCACCAACACTGATGGAGGACTGAATACGTTTCTAAGCAAGTTGATGCTTCTCAAAACAAATCAGTTCACATCAATTAATGATCTTCCAAGTTCCTGCCTGTCCCGAGGCAGGTGACACTGTGGGCTCTGAGGAAAAGGATGACTCAGCCCTTCACTGACTTCTAATCCTCTCCAAAACCTGTTGAGGGCCTGTCATATTGGTTTCTTCATCTCTGCAGGGTTGGGTTCTAGAAGTTCTAATGGGAATAGGGATAATGGTGGTCATTAACTAGGGGAAGAAACAGTTCTTATGACTCCCTGGTCAATGGAGGCTGCATGCATCTCACCTGGCGTCCCCTGCCATAGTCACAGGACGGCCCCAAATAAGCATCAACCGAACCAATGGAAATGAGAAACTATGAAGTCTACTTTTCAAAACTACAAAATTCAATTTGACACTACCTCAAGAAAACCCACAAAAGGCTTATTTTAGCCCAAACACGTTCATGTATTCATTTTATAAGTAAATACACAAACCGAATAGTTTTATCAGTTAACGATCATTAGCAGGCTCTTAATCAATTGGCATGTCGATAGCACTGCTAATTGAGTTGTTCTTCAAAAGTGACCACGCTAAATGCGCTAGAAGCTTCGTTCTACTCAGGTGTTTCCAGTTAAGGGTGTCCCGTGATTCTGCCTGGGTGAAGTCACACTGGGTTCACTCTGCCTGCATGAAAGTGATGGGAACACATTAAATTGCCTGAGAAATTAAGCTGCTGGAGACTTTTATCTAAGACATTACTCGAGGTCTAGGCAGCTTGGCAGCAGCTTCCATTTGTGTTGGATGGATGGTAAGAGCTTCACCCAGTGTGTAAACTCATTGTACAAAGCAAGGCCTCACCCAGTTGTGAAGACTGGGCTTGTCTGATGGACTTGCACATTTGACAATATTTCTGTCTGGGTGGAGATGGGAGCTAGAGTTGATGACTGCATTCAGGAGAAAATCATCCACTGTAAAAAGAGTGAGGAGAAAGAGCAGCTGTAACAGAAGCAGCAGCTGCTGCCACTGCAGCTGTATAAAACACCTGGTTTAGCGCAGCAGGTTGCCTACTGTAGCTTGCACTGGACTCACCTGATTTCTAACGTGGCAGGTGTGGACCCTGCAATGTGCATTTATAACCATGTAGGTCATCCTACTGGCCCACTGTGCACCATCTCAGAGTTTTACAGCTATCCTACTACTTCCTCTCAGCAGCCCAGCAGGCTTCCCATTTTCTCCAAGACATCCAGAAATTTCTAAAGAAGGAACAATTAGTTGAACTCCATTCAGCCATTCAGAAGTCTCCTCCTCCACCTGGGCATATGACTTGGCAGGAAGAGTCCACAGCCCTGGTGGGAACTCAGAGTGCTAATGTTCTGAGGTGGGAAGACTTTTATATCTAGCTCTCCTTATAGCAGGAACTCAACAAAAGCAAGACACATGCACTTTCCTGGCCCCAGAATCCATTGCTCTTCAGTGCCTTCTAAGAAAGGGATCCATGACCTCTTTATTTACTGAGTGGCTCTTGGGTCTGAAGCATTTGTATGTGTAGTATTCCATGGACCCTCCAAGCATCAAGATGTGAGAGTTTCATAGTCAGCAGAGCATGCCATTAAAAAGAAAATGCTAAGGCTTGCAAAATAGCTTGGTTGGTCAAGTGCTTGTGATCCAAGTGTAAGGATCTGCATTTGGACATCAGAACTCGCATAAAAAGCTGGGTATTATTTGGTAATCCTAGGATGGGGGAGTCTGAGATAGGATGGTCCCCGGGGCTCACTGACCAGCCAGTATGCCAAGTCAACAAATTCCACGTAAAATGAGGAGACCTTGTTTTTAAAAGGAAAGTATATGGAACATGAGAATGACATTCAAGGTTGACCTCTAGCCATCTATAAGGACATGCACACATGTGCATGCATACCCACACATCAACATGGACGGACACACACACACACACACACACACACACACACACACACACACCTGCACATAAACCTTCACACACATACATACAAGTGCATGCACACCTGCACATAAACTTGCACACATGCATGCACACGCACACACATGTGCATATATACCTGCACATAAACCAGCACATTCACACATACACACATGTGCCTGCATACCTGCACATGAACCTGCACACACACATGTGTACACATACCTGTACACACACACACACACACACACACACACACGAACTCACGCATGCACACATGCACACGCATGCAAAGAGCATTGCTTGTGAACACTTGCTTCCTCATCCCCTTATTCTGGTCTTTAGGGATTTACCCATTGCAAAGATGGATGGGAAAAAGAACCAAAAGTCCGTCATGTAGCCCCTCTTCATTATGTCTGTATTGTTGACTATAGAAATGAAGCATACATTTTCTTTTGGTGTTCTCCATAACATAGCAACACAGGAGTACGCAATAAATTCAAACTGAACTCTGGTGAGTCCAAATGTTCTCTGTACTAAACAGTCCCCCACAATATCACGGCTTGATGATGTCAGGACCCTGTAGCAGTTACAGCTGCCACACTTGTTTAGTTCCCCTTTTCTCAGCAACTTTACTGAGCATTTCAACATACCTGCCCAAGAGCAGTATTTCTGCCACCCTTCCCCTTGGAGCGCCACAAGCCCATTTGGCTGTAGTCTAGACAATAGATGGCATGGGTATGACTTCTGTGGCTCCTTCAGGATGCCACTGGCCCCTTTTGTCTTGTTTTTTACATGAAAGAGAAATACACAGGACGGCTGGAGTTCCAGCAGCCACGATGTACAATGAAGTAAGATTACAAATGGAATTTGTGGCCTAAAAATAGTATAGAAAGTTAGGAGCCAGAGGCAGAGGCAAGGGCAGATGGATCTTTGAGCTTGAGGCCAACCTAGTCTATGTAGCAAACTCTAGGATAGCTAGGGCTATATAGTTGGACCCCATCTGAAAAAACAACCTGATAATAATAACAATAAATAAATAAGTAAGTAAGTAAGTAAGTAAGTAAGTAAGTAAATAAATAAATAAATAAATAAATAAATAAAATGACAGTGCTGACCATGAACCTGTGAGAAAATAGTTTCTTCATTTAGGGTGTCTATTAACAGGAGTGGTTATAATCCTTTCCTAAGATAGAGGTATTTTTTCAACATTAGCATACTTCAAAATCATGTGACACCTTTATTGACCACCATGGTCGTTATCCTGCCTTTGTGTTAGAGAAGGAGCCTGTAAGTCTGACCAAATTACTCACATTATACTGGGAGACAGACAGGTTTAAGGAGAAAGTAAAAATGATTCTGTAAGGCACAGGCAGAAACTCTTAAACTGTAATCTCTGAAATCGCCTACGTGAACCAGTGCTGTGAGGGCTTAGGGAGCGTTCATCCAAGCTCGGAACTCACCAGAGCGCAGGCTTCCTGCTTCCCATTCCCCAAGAAGCAAAGAGCCTTGGCTCACTCTCAACCTGGGGCGGCGAGATCTGTAGCCCACAGGACTCTCTTGATAGGCAGGCGGTGCAGACACTGGGAACATGTGGCCAGACTTTGGGGCATATGGTGAGATTTATGAAAAGTACACACTGGTTCTCAGAAGAGGACCTAGAAGACATGGGTTCCATTTTAGCCATGGGGACACAGTGCTTCTGAAGGTCAGACAGTTTAGTTTGCTCTTACTTGCCAGAACTTCATCAACCAAGAAGTAAGAGAAAGTGTTGTGAAGCGGTGTCTCACTCCCCTACATGTCTCTTCTCCCCTGGAGATGCACATTATAACTTTAATTGGTTTGCTCAGAACGCAAGTGGGGAAGCAGCGGTGTAATCCCCAAACATCTCCATCATGCTCAGACTCCTGCAGGACTGGAGTCAAATTTAGAAGAGTGAGCTCATTTGAGATGTTTTCAAGGACAAATCTCACTTATTTCTCATGCCAGTGTTATAAAGGTCAACAAAGGTCAACAACATCTCCTGACAGGTCTAGGCTCTGAGACTGAGAACATGATTGTAGGATATTTACTGCCTCATGACTAGCCACCCCTCCCAGACCGGCTTGGCTCCTCTGCTCTGGCTACAACTGCTTCTGGACTCTCCTCTGACCTTTGAGCTTCTGTCTGCAATTCCTATGCAATGGGAAAACCATCTCGCCTGTATATAACTGGGATAGGGCCCCATGTACCTGAGCCTTTCATAAACCCTCTCCCTGCAAATACAAGGGCACAGTCCTCACTGTAACACTATATCCCTTTGTCCAACACTACTATTGGACTCTTCAGGTCCCAGTCTGTTCAAGATGCCATCTTTACTTCCACCTCAGGACCTTTTCTCTCCATGGGACATAGCCTTACTTCTACTCTTTGCTCAGGGGTCATGCTACAAGGGACTTCCCTTCACGATCCTATTGGTCAGTATCAGGTTTTCTTATACGCTTAGTTCACTGCTTCTAAACTGGGTATCAAATGTCTAGATGTCTATAGCCTTTTATTGGCTGTCAAGGGTGGGGGAGGGGCTGGTGGTGGCATCAAGTGGGTAGAGACCAAGGATGCTGCTAAATTTCCTACAATGCTGAGCTCACACCCGCAGCAAGGACACTTCTGTCCAAATGTTAATACTGGGGCTTAGAGAGATGTCTCAGTGGTTAAGAGCACCTGCTGGTCCTGGCTTCAGTTCCCAGAACCCTCTGGTGTCTTAGAACCATTTATAAATCCAGTTCCAGGAAATTCAGTGTCCTCCTCTGGCCTCTGTGAGTATTGCCTGCAAGCGGTGCACAGACATGCGTGCATACAAAACATCTACATGTACAATTAAAAAAAATAAATCTAAGAAAAAAAATCAACACTGGGACTGAGGAGAGGACTCCATAAGTGAATTACCTGCTGCACAAGTATAAGAACTTGAGTTTGGATCTCTGGTACCCATGGGAAAACCTGGGCATGGCTGTGTACCTATTCTCTCAGCACTGGGAGGCAGAGATGGGAAGATTCATGTGACTCACTGGCCTTCCAGACTAGCCAACCTGTAAGCTCCAGTGCAGTGAGAGATCTTCCCTAAAAATTAAAACACAGATCAATAGAGGAAGACGTCTGAGTCTGACCTCTGGCCTGCACACATATACAAGTTGTACACTCATCCAGGCACACGCACTTGCATATACCACATTGTGACAGTGATAACAACAGAATACCAATAATGACAGAACCACACGGGCTTTTGGCCCGTGTGGCTTTCAAAACTTTACTGCTGACTGCGAAGCTGACTCCTTGCTCAGTGTTTCTGTTCCAGCATCTAAGATGGTGCCTCTGAGACTGTTTCCTCCACAGCCCTGGAAGAAGATCTGGCTACCTTATGTAGTTGGAGAAATGTATTCAAACCTCACGGGCCTAGCGTCTCATCAATGCTGAGAGGAAACAACGAGGGCGTTTCAGGAGCACCAGGAAAGAGCAGCAGGATTCCCTTCTATTGACTCAAACAGTTGTGTTTTTCTCCAGAGATTAATGGCTAAGGTATGTGGGTCCTAGATTAAAGATGTTTAGGGTAACTACTGACACTTCAAGAGAATGAGACAAAACATTTATATTTGAAGCCAGAAATTTTTTTGAGTTAGCTTAATTTTTTTTCATTTTATGCACATGAATGTTTTGCCTGCATGAATGCCTGTGCACCCAGTATGTTCCCAATGCCCACAGAGGCCAGAAACAGGACACTTGATTCCCTGAAACTAGAGTTATAGATTATGAGCCACCATGTGGATTCAGGGATTAGGATCTTAGTGCACTGGAAGAGAAACTCTGAGCCAAGCTTATGCACACTGTGTGTGTGTGTGTGTGTGTGTGTGTGTGTGTGTGTGTGTGTGTGTGTGTGTAGATGCATACAGAGGCCAGAAGAAGGAGCCCAAGTTCTAGGCAGCTGTAAGCTGCTTGACATGGGTGCTGGGAACTGAACTCTGTCTGGTCTTCTGCAGGAGCAATAAGCATTCTTAACTGCTGAGTCCTAGTATTTAAAGAATTAAGAGAAATAATTCTGCTACTCCTTGGCAGGTACATGACTCCAGTCACTCACGCTGTCCTCCTTCTGTTAACCCTCTCCTTCTCGTTTCAACTCTTGCTATTTTAAAATGTATAATAGTAGACCAGATGTTTAGTTAGAAAACACTTTCCAGTTCACTAAGGACATTATCTATCAGTTATGTATTGTCCTAATGGAAAGGCCCATGGTAAAGTGAAACAGACCCATAATCTAAATACTTCAGAAGTTTAGGCTGTAAAATGCCAAGCTTGAGGTTTGCCTGGACTAAAGAGGGAGTTTAACACCAACTTGGATAACTCAGTAAAATGCTATCATGAAAATATAAAATAGAAGGGTGAGGCTGGGGTGTGGATCAATAGTTGCTGGCCTGGGTAGTATGCATGAGGCCTTAGTTCAAGTCCCAGGACTGAAAAGGAGAGAATTGGAGAGGCCAGAGAAGTTTCTGAGCTCAAGTTGGTTTGTTTGTATGCAAATGATGTTTGACTTAACGCCATCTGTATATAGCTAGGGGAGTTACTTTATCTCATGGTTCAACGATGTCACCATCAGAAGCTTCACTGTGCACTTTTTGTTTTGTTATTTTTTGTTGTTTAATCAATTTTTGTCTGTTTAGTTCGTTTCAGTTTTTGTTTGTTTTTGTTTCCTTCCTATGGGTCTTTGTGATTGGGTGGGGGGTGGTCTATTAGTGAACACGAAGTAGAGTGGGAAGGGAGGAGGAGAGTATATGGGAGAAACTGCAGGAGAGGAAAGAATATGACTAAAATATATTGTATGAAGAGTTTTAAATAAAAAATAAAAAGAAACTTCTAATGGCCAGGTTCTTTGGCAAATATTTAAAAATAAAATAAAATAAAATAAAATAAAAACAACTGGTAAGCTGAAGAATGAAGGGTCTGTATTGCCAAAAGGTCCTTCAAAGGCTATGATAACAAGTGGCCTGCTATCCAGCTGAATTCTGTGGTCACAGATCATACAGTCAGGCAAGTTCATGCACTGAGCCCCATGTGACCTTTGGACTACATGCACATCTTTAGCTCTAAGTCTGCTTCCTGGGACCTATGCTCCACCTCCCAAGAAGTCTCCCTTTCTCTCTGTGACCTTTTCCTTTCTCCTCTCCTGTTTCCTTCCCAAATCCCCTGACAAGACATAGAGCAGAAGAACATTTAAAATTACTGTGTGCCACCAGCTGTTTGGTTTCCTAACGTTAAGGAGGAGGTTGAACATTATATACCTTCACGAATAAGATCAAGTCCCCAAGCCTTAATGTAACTTCTGTTTCTAAGTCTCATATGATTATCAATCTGTGTTATGGTAGTCAGTGGCTCTCCCTTAAAAGGGGAAAATAGCCTCCACATTGCAGATAGCTACTCAAGGGTAATCAAAGCTGATGCTTGCTCAGAGTGTGAGAGAAGGAGATTGCATTGATGTTTAATGTCGAATCTTGAGCCTCCAGCTTCAAGACCATGCTGCCCAGGTCTCTGAATTTCAGTGTGCTCCTCAAACCACGGTAGGTGGACATGACGACTAAAGGTTATCAGAGAATGAAAACACGTCATTGAGCTAAAGGCACCCCTGACTAAAGAGTATCTAACATATATATTTTCTCCAAAAAAACCAACAGCAGCCTTCTTGCCCTTGGGAAAATTAGATGCATCACAATTCTTCATAGCACTTTGAACAGTATAAGAACCAGCAAAAAACCGACCAACCAACTGACCAACCAACCTACCAACCAACCCCACCAAATGTGAAAATGTAGCACCAATCAGACCATTTGGTATATCAAGTCTAAAGCCCAAATATCACCTTGTTTTTGGTCTGTTAATGACCATGAAAACACTATGCATGTTGATTTGGGAATTGCAAAGAAATGTTAACAAGGAGGCAAATTATCGAAGAGAGAACACAAAGAAAGGGAATCAACTAAATTATAAGCTATCCGCCATGCTCTAGCATAAAGGTGGATCCAGGATTTAAATTTATATCTGATTTCAAAGCTCATTCTTATCTCCAAGAACATGTCAGGATTATATAATAAGCAGTGTAGCCACCATTCATTCTTTGAGCTTGCAATTCCTGCTAAAACCAGGAACTGGACACAGGGCAGCTAGAGCTTTAATCGTGAAAACCTTGTAGATCATTTTGAATTCCAAAGGTGGATATCAAGTGTGTGGCCTGGCTATGCATATTCTTTGGAAGTATGCAGATGCATCTTGGTGTTAACACCAAGTGAATGGACTTGTGCTTGACAAATGTTTTCCCCTAGAGTGGCAGGGTGAGAAGTTGGTGTGCTTCCGTTCATCCCCAACAGAGGTCATGGGGTCTTAGAGGTAACTGATGGAATTCTTCACAGTGACTTTATCCCTTGTGCTATCTCACTTCAATTTTGCATTCATTTATTTTGTGGTAAAATGCACATAAGAAAAGTGACCCTTTTCTTTGTTAAAATGCAGTCAGTGGTTTGAAGCACCCCAATACTTTTGTACAATCATCACCACCACCGCCTATCTCCAGAATTGCTCATCTCCTCCCCCACCTACCGAATAACTAACTCCCCACTTCTCCCTCCCCCAGCCCCTGACAACCGCTGTTCTCCACTGTGTCTCAACAAATCTGACAATTTGAGAGTGATTTTCATTACATGTTGGGACCAAATGTTCTCCTTTGGTAACACTTCTCTGGAATTATGGTGAAAAATCAGTAGGGAAAACATGAGTCAGATGAGCCATCCACACTGGCATTTAAGTTCTATAAGCAACTTCCCTTCTGTTTTCACTAAGACAAGGAAAGATCACAGGCCTGAGAGCTCATAGCAATAGAAAGGATCTGAGGACTCAGTTGTTCCTGCTGTGTCTCCATGGAAACAAATCACCGGGGATAATGGGTCAGTTATCTCTTTTGAATATTCTAGTCTCATCTAGGCCATCTTGTCTACATTGTACTGCTTGCAGAATTCCCACTACAACTCAGGAGCCTCTTTCTCTTGCTCAAGAAGTGCAGGAGAGGCAACCTGAGGTGGAGTCAACAATCAAACAGAAGGGCACTCTGATGAACAAGGGTCTCTCAATAGAGAGATGGCTCCTGGGGAGAGTCCTCTTTGGCAACCCAGCAAGGCACACTTCTCATCTCAAACCTTGCTCCTCCTGTGACACACTAGGCCCTTGGTGGGACAAGCTACAGCATTGCCCTCTAGTGTCGATTTACTATACCCACCTCCCCTTTTCTTGCCTGCTGCTCTTTGCTTTTGCAGCCACTTCACTGAAAGTTCTGCTAAACCCTGCTTCGCCTTGGTAGGAAATACTTAAGAAAAACAAAAAACTTCGATCATATTTTTTTCATCCTCTTCTTCCTCCTCTTCCTCCTCTGTTTCTCCCTCCTCCTTTTCCTCCCTCCTCCTCCTTGTCAACATGAAAGGGATCATGAGTAGAAAACCTGAAAACCAGTTCTTGTCTGTGTCCAGTGAAGGGAGCAAAGGATTAGGAAGATGGCTCAGTGGTCAAGGGCACTTGCTATTCTTTCTTTCAGAGGGCTTGACTTTGGTTGCCAGTACCTATATTGGGAGGCTCAAAATCACCTATAGTTCTAGCTCCAGGGAATCTAACACCCTCTTCTGGCCTCTGCAGGTCCCCACACATATATGGGGTACATGTACGCTCACTCTGTCTGTCTGTCTGTCTGTCTGTCTGTCTGTCTGTCTGTCTCTCTCTCTCTCTCTCTCTCTCACACACACACACACACACACACACACACACACACACACACACACCACACATTAAGAGAAACTTTTACTGGGTTTGGTGGTGCACACCTACAATTTTAACACTGAAAAAGCAGAGGCGGGAGAATGCAAGATTGAGTCCAGTCTGGGCTGCATACTGAAACTGTGACTAAAAACAGAGAGAGAGAACTAGGGAGCGAGAGGGGAGGGAAGAACTTTTCAAAACTGCATTGGGCACAGACTTGAACAAATATAAACTCAAAACCCAGTGGGGTTGTTGAGAAGTATATTGAGATCCAGGGTAATTAAGATAGGAGGAAGCATCTTCCATGGGACTGCTATGTAATCACAGTCAAACGGGTGTCTCATAAGGTCACCATCACTCTGGAAATAAATATTCTGAGTAACAGAGCAACTGGTAAAATAAGTAAGGGAACAAGTCATCAGAAAGTACCCCAAGTAAAAGATGCTGGGGCTGAAGGGTATTTGGGATACTTCAAAAGTGAAACCTCAGTATGAGTGTGACCCCCAAACTGAGGCACCAGAAATGATACCCAAGGCAACAATGGCGGGTGGTAGAGCTGGTGGGAGATGTTCAGGCCTAGATGACTAATTAATGATACTGCGGCTATTTGAGGGGCCCAGAACAGTGAGACCACTCTCTTCTCTTCTCTTGCCATTGGGACCACTGTGTTCATCCCTTGTCTTGCCCTTCAGTCATGAAAGGAGACAGACAGCAATATATATATATATCTCCCCTACCAGCTACCAGTCAGTGTCAAAATCCTGAAGTTGCCAGGCTCTGTGAAAATATACAAAAGTGTATGTGTCCATAAATATTTTTTAATTAATTTATGTTAAAATAAGTTAAGTGCCTCCCCCAAATGAAGAAGGAGAGGCCATTCCTCAGTGGAAGCGCATTTGCCTTGTATGCCTGAGGCCGTATGTTCAATCTTTACTACTGCCAAAAAGAAGAAGAAAATAAAGTTGTTCCAAAATAAAAACAACAATCTGTTTAATATCTAATGTAATCGTGAGCTTTCAAGCATCCCAAAATAGATTCGAAAAAAAAAAAAAAAGCTGAAATACAAAGAGAAACAAATCTATAACCACCATAAGATGACTCTTTGTGGCTTTGATAGAACAAAAAGATAAACGTCACAGAAGTTATGGAACATGCCACACCAGTGGTAATTATTTTTCATGATCTCTTACTGCTGTTCTGTTCTGAACTGCAAAATTGCCTTGTTTATTCTTGTTTTACAATGAATAGGAAAAACCTATTTCATATCCTCGAAGTGCAAGTGGCCATTGGAAACTGGAAGACTTTCCCTTGACGTCACAAGAAGAGTGGCAGCGTGAGCCATCTGTTCCTTACCTCTGACAATCTAACAACAGGGCATGTTTTGAACTTCCCTAGAGACTGTCTTGACTGTCAGATGCAAGGCTTGGGCTATGTGGTTTCTGTTCTGCATCGCTCTGCTTACGCCCTGGGATTCTATTGTTCCTGCTCTGCCACCTCTGGATGAGAATTTGAGACTTTAAGTTTTGTATCCTTTCCTCAGTTAGGCCTTGCCTAGAAAAACATTTTCACATCAATTGCTGACCATCTCCCAGCAATAGTAATTCTAGAGGTCCGTGAAATGCCAGGTATCAGTTGGGACACCATTAGGTAAGATTCCTTTGTTTCATTTTATAGATTAGAAAGGAAAAGCTAACTCTCTTTGATCATAATATTGTAGAGCACAAGAGTTGCAGAACTTGGTGAGGTTACGAGTGAGGGTGATCCAAAGCCATGTTTACCGCCTATTTGTTTCAGAAGGACAGCCCAATGGCTGTATCTCAGCAGAGCAGTTACTTACGGCCCATTCACCATTAAAATGAACTGTTGATCGGTTATACTCAGTAATGGCATCCAACAAGAGATGGAAATTTCAAAGTCTAGTCTCAAATTTATCTACATTGTTTGACCTCTCCTTAAGACACACAGACATGGGGTTGGGGATTTAGCTCAGTGGTAGAGTGCTTGCCTAGGAAGCGCAAGGCCCTGGGTTCAGTCCCCAGCTCCAAAAAAAAAAAAAAAAAAGAATCAAAAAAAAAAAAAAAAGACACACAGACACGCACAGAAACACAGACATAGACACAAACAGATGTGCGCGAGCGCGCGTACACACACACACACACACACACACACACACACACACACACACACACACACACAGAGTGAAAGTGAGAGAGCGAAAGCAGGAGCAAAAGAGAAGCTAAGTGGCTGCAGAAGCTAGCTGGTGGGTATTGAGGCCCTTCCTCTCAAGCCTCTCTGTTCTGAGTGTGTGGTACCCACAACAATTTGCAGAAATGTGGAACAACATGCAACAGAGACTCTATGTGTTCAGTCTGGGCCATTGATTCCGAAGGAAATCATAACCACCTCAAGGGATACCAGTAAGGATGGAAATGTCATTTCTTTTTTGTAGGATTCTTTGAAAGTGTTGGAAATGAGTTTTCCAGGAACCTTGAGGTGGGAAGGGAAGTCAATGTTCCAGGCTACTACTAGGTTTTTAAGTAAATTGGAGATTTAGGGCATCCCAACTACAAGTGAGAAAATGGGAACTGCAATGAAGGCAGATGGAGCCCTGAATCAGTCAGGGAAGCTGTGCGGCATCACATGTCAAATGATGGATGCACTTCTTCCTAAGGTCACCACAGCCCATGTGAGAACCAGTTCCCCATAGCGCCTTCACCCAGACACCTTTGCACAATGCACAGGACTGTATGTATACCTGTATGTTAGACCCAGATCCTTTCAAGCTCCCCGCCTATGGATTTATTCTTTTACACTTGAAAATTCTGAAACACTCAGCTTTCCTGACCAAGATCTGACCGCTGAGACTTTATCAGTCTTCCTAACTTCCATTCTGTAACAGCTAGAACCATTAGTTACCGAGTGCCAACTATATATGACACACCACCCTCAGGAATTCACAGATGGTGAAATGAGCAAGTTTCTGGGGCTGAGGTTTTAGTACCATCCATTTGGATGTTGTTGGGTCCCTGCCTTCAGTTCCTCTTTTTATTGTGCATAATTAATATCGAGTGGGTCTTACGAGCAATAATTGGCCAGAAGTAATTGGCTCAATTACTTCCTGAGGCAAGTCATAGAAACTTAGGAAGATTTCACTGGCAGGCCTTCCTGTTTGCTGAAGAGCAATTTCACCTCACTTCACCGGGGTATTTGACACATAACAAACTACTCATATTTAAAGTACATATAGGATTGGTTGACATATGTATACCCTCATACTTACATTAGCATATTCAAGACAGTGAACCCATCTATCGCCTCCCTATCTTCCCATACTACTCGATCTCCAGGTGGCCACTGGTCTGCTGTCACTGTATATTTGCATTTCCCAGAGTTTTACATGAATGGAATCATACTGTTTGTTCCTTTTTGTCTCAATCTTTTATTTGGCATAATAATATGAAATTCATCCACCTTGTTTAATATATCAAAGTTTTGCACCCTTTTGTTGCTGATAGTAGCATCTTACAAAAATGGGACTCATTTGTTAATCCATTCACTTGTTGACAAACACCTGAGTGATTTCCTACTGTTCTACACAATAGTTCTTTTGAAAGCATCAGTCCCTAAGACATTGAATCCTCTGAATCCTTAGAACTATACTATAGTTAGGTGATGACATTCTTACTTGCAGAAGATGAGTTAAAGTCTAATGAAGGTAAATTCACTCAGCCAACAGCCAGGATTTGAACACAGCACAAATACTAGTCAAAGTTAAGAGCACAGAGGGATTCCTGTCCAGCATGCATGGACAGGCACTTGAAGTTAGAAACCAAACAAGACAAGCCCAGAAATTGAAGTCAGTGTGGGTCTTTTCTCTTTATCTCCCTGAGAGGTAGAAATTCTCTATGATACATAAAGTAAAATCATAAGACTGGGAGTGTCCTATTGCATCTGGAGAGGAGCCGCCTAGACTAATGATGTGCACATAATGTGTACTTAATAAACAACTACCGAAGGAATGAATGGTTAGATGTTTGACTGGATGAATAAGTGGATGGGCAGAGAGGTGGAAAGATGATGAAGGAAAGTAGTTATCTGATGGTTTGAGGGTAAATTCATCTAGCCTTTCCATAACGACTAAAAATACCTCCCAAGTCCTAAGACTGAGCAGATCACCTTGAGAATAAGTCAGCTCTCATCCCAGCTCAGTTAGCAGCGAGTGTGTGCGCAGTGAATTCACACAGGGAAGTCCAAGTCCTGGGACCCACACCCACTCCTTAGCATCTCAGGATACATTCACGGGCAAGGTTAGAGTTATTTGTATTGAGAGCTGAGAACTTCAACAGCAGGCTCCATCCTGCCCTTGCAAATGCTCCTTGGCTCCCCCAGGCCTCACATTCTGTCCATGAGCTTTGACAAGTCCCTGCTGGTGGAAGCCACATTGTTGCTGACTTCATCTGGCAGAGGCCCCGAAGCCCGCGAACCCAGGTTCTAGCCTCATCTCTGAAAACTCTGTTGAAGACAAATTTATTAACAGGCTGTTGTGTTAAATGCTGCACACAAATGCATATTTCCCATCTTCATTCAATGACATCAGGGTCTCTCTGGAGCCAAGATAAACACACACTGCTCACGTGACTAATTTCCTGAGAACTACGGAGGAGACTGCTTGGCAGCCTCCTCCTGTCTCCTTCTTGCCTCCCTTACCCCACACATCTCTGGAATCGCACTGAGTACACTGGGGTGAATGACAGTGAAGTGTAAGCAGGAGCTACAGCTTTGGGGGAATAGAATCTACCAGTTCAGTTGCAGAAGGATGCAGCTCACTACAGCCATGGGACTTCATCTGGAGCTCAGCGTGTACTGCTGGGGCAATGAGATGAGAACACCATTCTAGAGATGGTTGGCAAGTCTAATGATAGTTTTTACAGAAGTTTAACTCATTGGTGTTTTTGAGTAGACTGTCCCCTGCACAAGGGCAGAGACACTGTGTCTTTATCCATGCCTTCCTTTAGTGAACAGGATAGTGCTAGGAAAATGGTTGTCATTAAGCATGTATGTCGCAGATGACTGGTAACAGACAAACACCTCTTCTATTGTCTGCTCTGCCTTCTAAAGTATGAACCTCTTATATGGGGTTCTCCGTCTTTTTCTTTACCATTGTAAGCTCAAAGCCCAACCTCAGGCACACATTTGCCATTAATAACCAGCTGTTGCATGAATAAACAATTGTATTTAATGCCCCCTTATAAATGTTGAGATTAAAAGTCTGTGCCAATGGCCAGATACATGACACTATACCAGGAACAGGAGAGACACTATACCAGGAACAGGCGAGTCTGAAGTGGAGTAAGGATGGGATGAGAGATGGCAGAGAGCCAAAGAAAAACAAGAAACTGACAATGGGGACAAGTCTTGGAAGGCTGGACTGCCCTGCTTCCTGTAGTGATGGGAACACTTCTTAGTCACCAAGGCCAACCCGAGCTTAGGGGAAATTTCCAGCCCGCAGAGAGAAAGCTGGTGGAAGGTGGTGCTCTACTCTTTCACTACACCTGATTGTCCTGGGTGGAGCACCCGGGGAGAGGCAGAGTGGAGGATGAAAGCCCAGTGGCTTCTGGGATGACAGAGACAGGAGACCGTAGAGCTGGCTCTTGGTTTCCCAGCCTCTTGTTTTATTTGCTCGTCATCTTTGAATCTCAATATTTATGAGGGGGTTTTAAATACAACTGTTTGTTCATGCAACAGCTGGTTATTGATGGTAAACATGCACCTGATGTTGGGCTTTGAGCTTCGAGTGAAGAGGAAAATGTAGAACACCATATTAATACGCTCATACTTTAGAAGGCAGAACAGACGACAAAAGCAGTATTTGTCTGCCACAAATCCAGCATGTGGCAGTTTCTTGGGGCGTCCATAGCCCACTCTGAGTGAGTGTTCTTAGCTATTCTACTTCTATAAGCCACAGCAACATCATGGCACTATTGGGCATACAAGGCAGTGAGGCCTCCTAGCCCTTGTGCCTAAGGCTGCCTTGGCCTCCTTTCACTTCTCCCCAAATTATGGGTCAGAGCTCTCCTCAAATGCTTTTGTATAAAGAAAGTGCCAAGTTCATTTCATCGCTAAGCTTTACTCAAAGGAGCACACAAACTAGGTTGGTGTTACACAGCAGATAGATGTCTTCATATGGTTCATTCAGCAGCATCTCAACCACTACTTCCTCAGAGATCAGGCCAAATGAGCCAGCTTTTCACCACTCGGGACCATATTCATGACACTGGACTCAGTTCCTAGTCTTACATAGTTTGAATAAGGCACAGATGAAATATGGAGCCCCGTCCAACACTATTATTCACTATTGTGGAGATTATCACAATTTCTTAAAAACCAATAATCTGGAGTTATTTTGTTTATGGATTTGTTTCTAACTTTCCCTCATCATCCTTACACCTAAGGTATAGTAGGAACTATCTTTTTAGTTGTTTTATCCCCAGTGCCCAAACAAAGACTGAAGCATACTTAGTATACAATAAATATCCGCTGAAGAAGTAAATAGGAAAAAAAACCTGAAAGCCATTCCTTTTCTCCATCGTTTTCTAGGATATGCTTCCATTTATTTTTTTATACATTCATTAGGGAGAAAAATTGAGTAAAATGGTTCCAGTGAGCTCACTGACCAGCCATTAAAGACAATTGCTACAAAATAAGGGGCCAGACAGATGCCCCCTGCTGACCTGTTGGTTTTTCTTCCATCCAGAAAGGTATGTAAAACATTCTTCTTAGTGGGCAGACTCCCTGGTTGCCTATTGAGCATGCTCCAATGTTTCTGAAGGCTTCGGGGGTATGAAGACAAGACCCCAAGATCACAAGTACCAAGAAAGGTGTATGGCGGTGGAGGTTTTCATTCCTTAAGTGCATGGTCCTGAAGCTTGCTTGAGGCACCGGATAATCTAGAATCAGGTGGCTCTGCCTGGGCCCTTGCCAAGCAGCTCAGGCACAGTGGGGTCATGGAAAACGATGAGCATTAAGTTGTGCAGTCATAAGAGCCATATCTCTGGCAAGCAGACAATCAGGGAAAAGAGGCTTTAGGTAGATTAATATAGGTAAACATTTACTTTTCACTTAAACATTTAAGATGACTAGTTTTTTGCTTCTTCTCCTCCAAAACAAAGACTTGGTGGGCTTCCCATTCTGAAAGAAGAAGAGAGCTCATCCCATTTCCAAACATTTAAAAACCCCTGATCCTCCAAGCAGATGCAGATACCAGCCCTGTCTCTCCACCTTTGGAATGTTTCTTTGTGCGTGCGTGTGTGCGTGTGTGTGTTTGTTTGTGTGTTTGCTTTTGTTTCTGTTTTCAGTAAAATTTGGCTGAGCTCTGAGACTTTGTTTTCTTGCCTTTTTATTCCTTAAACAACTAGAGAGACACAATCCATTCTTGTAGCCCTAGGTGACCTCACTCTGATGGCATCAACAGAGGCCGTTCCTCAGATACAGCAGTTGAAGAACAGAGTCCTATACTGGAAAGACTTGAAGTTTTTCCATTTATGCCCTTCTGCATCAAGCTAGTGGCACACCCCAGAGGATGCAAAGCTCTGCAGCCTCAGAGAAAGCTGAAAAGAAACTGAAACCCAGGATTCCCATAAAATCTGCTTGTTCTCTTCTCCTATGTCCCCACCCAATCTTGATCTTTCCTGGACAGCCAAACACTACTTTTGCCTCTGTGAGTCAACTCAGAGGAGTAGTAGTAGATAGCATCTTCCAGGAAGGGTGGCAAAGAAGCAACTATTTGATTGAGCAATGTCTATGTGCTTCATAAGTGTTCATTCAGAGCCAGGCCAGTCCTGGAACTGACAAGTCTGAACATGTTGGTTCCAAGGTCTGGCTATCTGCAAGTCATTTAACTTCTCTAAGCCTTGTTTACTCACTTCTACAATGGAGACAAAATAAGGTTGTTAAAAATGGCGGTGACATGCAAAGGACTCTAAGTCAGCTCACAACAGAGATCTTCGTACATCGATGATTCCCTTGGCACTGCTTATCATTGCTAAGTTGTGAGGCCAACCTATTTATCCTACAGCAGAGGAACAGATAAAGAGAATAGAGTATATTTTATACCCAATGGATTGGTTTTTTTAGCCATAAAAAAAGAACAGTTGTATCATTTGCAGGAAAATGGTTGGAACTGGAGATAATAAAATTAAACCAGTCTCCAAAAGACAACTATTATCTGTTTTCTCTCATTTATGGATCCTAGGTTTTATATAGCTACATAAAATCATATGACATGAAGTCAAAAGAAAAATGGTGTAGGAATCGAAGAACTATAAAGACGAGGGAAAGGCAGGAAAAGAGAGGATGGCTGGGACTGTGTTCAACACTTAATATATACTTGCACAAAAACTTAAAAGTGAATTAATTTTTTAAATGGTGGTTGAGGCTGGAGCAACAGCTCCATCAGTATAGTGCTTGTTTTGCAAGTGTGAGGACCTGAATTCGAGTCCCAGAACACACATGAAAAGGCCTAAGGTGGTAGGTATGGTGGTCAGTGCTTAGAATTGAGCAATGGGAAAGCAGAGACGGGTGGATCCCTAGGGGTTGCTGCCCAGACAGTCTAGCCTACTTACCAAACTCCAGGCTAGTTAGAGACTGTGTGAGAAAGAACAAACAAACAAACAAACAAACGTGGTAGATTACATTTGAAGACATCCAAAGTTATCCTTTGTGCTCCATACATGTGTAGCCACATCCATGAACTAGCATCCGTGCACACAGGCACACAAAAAATGGTGGTGAGCTGAAAGCCAGCTGTAACATCGCCATCACCACCATCGTCCTTGTCCTCGTCCTTGTCCTCCTCCTCCTCCTTGAAGACGAACCCAGGCTCCTAGGAGCTGAACAACTTTCCTGAGGTCAGAAAGTGACAAGTCAGGTGTCCAGATGTGTCTGACTACAGAAGCTAGGATCCCCCACTGGGATGGACTGTTGCTTTTGCAGGCCATGGCTTTATAGTGCCAGGAACTTAGACTCAGACACAGACGATGCCTCGGTTGGGAAACAGTGATCTGCTGCCAGCCCTCAGCTTCTCCCCCACTGCTCCAGATCCTGGTCTTGGAGCCAGCAGTGCTGATTCAGGTCTGCACTAGAGCAGAGGTCTTAACAGCATGTTACTCTCTCCTGCCTTTGTGCAGTCTAACAGAGTCTAGTGTGACTAAGACAGCTAGAGAATCTGCCTAGATGGCATATATTCAGAGGAAGCATGGGGGATGAAAACAAGGGATAAGAAACAATCTCTCAGGAAAAAATCCAAGAGTCATCTTTTTGATGTTATGCATCCATAAACACTTCCTTCTGCAGGAAACTCCTGTCTGCCCAACTCTTGATAACGTCTTGTTTGGTGCCTACAGGCACTGTGCACTATAGCCTGGTTGGGGTCATTTCCCAAAGAACAAGGCAAGATCTCTGCCTACCCAAGTACTAAAGCCAAGTGAGGGGAGTGAAATATTAAGCGAATCATGATGCTACTAAATACCCAACTGTGAGTTTGATACACATTCAGGGAAATTGCAAGACTTTGTTACAAAGCTTACAACTGGGGACCAGACCTTAAAAACCGTAGCTGATCAAAAATGTCTCAGAGGACATTTAATCTGATGATTAATGCATAAGCAAAGATCATGAAAAAGGAAACAAAGGATTTATAATCTCTCAATAGAGGTAATTTCATAAAGGCCCAAACCATCTAACTCACTTCATCTCTGGGTAGCATTGGGCGTTTTATTTTTCACTGGAAGAAAGCTTCAAAAGTCAAAAAACGGGCAATTACGCCTGGCATCTGTTTTTCATTCTTGTTTGGATAGTCTGAAGAGAATGTGGAATGATCTGGGAACAATAGCTGACTTTCCAGCACTGGGACACAGTTAAGGTCAAGGAAAGATCACTTACTAACGTTGAAGATTAAGGATTTGGCATATTTATATGTGAGATTCTGTTGTGGATACTTGGGCTATCCAAAATGTCAATGAAAATGACATTCAGGAGATAGCAGGAAGCCATTCAGATTTTCAAGGGGCAGCCAAAGGGAGAAACAATACAAACAGCATTGTCTTGTATACCTAAAGAAGACTGCCTAATAATGTGCAGCTACAACCTCACAGGATGGCAGTTTGTCATAATGAACACAAGACTTTTAATATCTCCCATGGGACATGCCTCTTCCAGGACCATTCTTAAGGGGAGAAAAGGGGATATTTATAAGATCCATAGAGTTAGCTACTGCTATTGTACGTCATTCAGACGCAAACTAATAACGAAGCTATGATCCGATCAAACCTTGAGCTTCTTACATCATAGTGGCCATTCTCCTTTGTCCTAGGTCATCTGCTTATTTTCAGGCTGTTTAATATCTCAAAGTTCCACTCATATACTGTTAGAATCTGTTAGTCCTTCAGAGAAACTGACTCCTTCCAAATCCCCGACATAGACTTCCAAATGTTTCAGTTTCCTCGTGGTGAGGGACACTTCAGGTTAGACAATGGAAAACCCAATTTACTACAGAAGAGAATTTACTCTGAAGTAAATGGATACTGAAAAATGTTCGTAATACAAGAAAAGAAATTGCCATGTCAGGGAAGTAGAGTACATCACCACATATTTTCATCCAAGTCCACACAAAAGACATTCATTGCTCTCTCGATGCAGATACTTGAACATACTAAAAAGTTTGGGCTACAATTTTCACCCTTTGGGGGAAAGGATTTTCATTTGCTGATTTAGATGCTTCCTGCTTTCTTTTAGAAAACATTGGTTTTTCTTTCTTTTTTTTTTTTCTTCTTTTTTCGGTGCTGGGGACCGAACCCAGGGCCTTGTGCTTGCTAGGCAAGCGCTCTACCACTGAGCTAAATCCCCAACCCTGAAAACATTGGTTTTATTTAGTTTATGTGTATGTGTGTGTTGCACATGTCTGTGTGAGTGCAGGCACACATTTGTGTGCAAATAATTGCAGAGGACAAAAGATCACTTTGGATCCTGTCTTAGTCAGGGTTTCTATTTCTGCACAAACATCATGACCAAGAAGCAAGTTGGGGAGGAAAGGGTTTGTTCAACTTATAGTTCCACGTTGCTGTTATCACCAAAGGAAGTCAGCACTGGCGGGGCTGGGGATTTAGCTCAGTGGTAGAGCACTTGCCTAGCAAGTGCAAGGCCCTGGGTTCGGTCCCCAGCTCCGGAAAAGAAAAAAAAAAAAAAAAGGAAGTCAGCACTGGAACTCAAGCAGGTCAGGAAGCAGGAGCTGATGCAGAGACCATGGAGGGGTGTTACTTACTGGCTTGCTTCCCCTGGCTTGCTCAGCTTGCTTTCTTATAGAACCTAAGACTACCAGCTCAGGGACTGCACCACCCACAATGGGCTGGGTCCTCCCCCATTGATCATTAATTGAGAAAATGCCTTTAGCTGGTCTCATGAAGGCATTTTCACAACTGAGACTCCTTTTTCTGTGATAACGCCAGCTTGTGTCAAGTTGACATACAAAACTAGCCAGATCCCTTGGGGCTGGAGTTAGAGGTGCTTATGAGCCATCAGACATGGGTGCTGGCATCTAAACTCTGGTCCTTGTCATTGAGAAGCAAGTGTTCCTAATCACTATGCCATCTCTCCAGCTCCCACTTTCTTTTTTTTTTTTTCTTTTTTCTTTTTTTTTTTTTTTTTGTCCATGACTCTCTCCTTTATAAAAGAGGACAAAAAGCTATTTCCAACTGGGGAACCATGTACAACAGGCTCCATCCATTCCAGTTCTTGTTTTGACTTAGTGGAAAGGACAGGGACAACCTCAAAAACGGTGAGTGGGTCACAACTGTAGTACTCTTCTAAGCTCTCGGGTGTATTATAAGATAGCAATTGGTTTGTAGGAGTCAAAGTAGGATGAGGGTTAAGTGAGCATGCGTTAAGGGGAGCCATCCTCTTTTGTCTTAGTTGCAGCAGATTCCTGGTGAGACACACTCCAAGCATCTCTCTGTCTAGAGATATATGTTTATTTAATTTTGGATGTATGAGTATTTTGCTTACATGTATGTATGTGTATCATGAGTGTGCCTGGGGCCTGCACTGGTCATAAGAGGGAATCAGATTCCTTGGAACTGGGGTTATGCATGATTGTGAGCCACTACCAGGTTCTGGGAGCAAAATCTGGGTCCTCTGCAAGAGCAACGAATGCTGTTAGGCATCTCTTTAGTCCCCACACTCCAACTTTTAACATGACTTTCATCCAATCGCTAGTTAATTCTTAGAAACAGATGGTATTGTTGAAGATGTAGTTGGCTGTTGCAACTGGGAGATGCTCCTGGCGTCTGGTAGGTAGAGGTAAGGGGTGCTGCTAACCCTTCTTTTTTTTTTTTTTTTTTATTAACTTGAGTACTTCTTATATACAATTCGAGTGTTATTCCCTTTCCCGGTTTCCGGGCAAACATCCCCCTCCCCCCTCCCCTTCCTTATGGATGTTCCCCTCCCAACCCTCCCCCCATTGCCGCCCTCCCCCCATAGATTAGTTCACTGGGGGTTCAGTCTTAGCAGGACCCAGGGCTTCCCCTTCCACTGCTGCTCTTACTAGGATATTCATTGCTACCTATGGGGTCAGAGTCCAGGGTCAGTCCATGTATAGTCTTTAGGTAGTGGCTTAGTCCCTGGAAGCTCTGATTGCTTGGCATTGTTGTACTTTTGGGGTCTCGAGCCCCTTCAAGCTCTTCCAGTTCTTTCTCTGATTCCTTCAATAGGGGACCTATTCTCAGTTCAGTGGTTTGCTGCTGGCATTCGCCTCTGTATTTGCTGTATTCTGGCTGTGTCTCTCAGGAGAGATCTACATCCGGCTCCTGTCGGTCTGCACTTCTTTGCTTCATCCATCTTGTCTAATTGGGTGGCTGTATATGTATGGGCCACATGTGGGGCAGGCTCTGAATGGGTGTTCCTTCAGTCTCTGTTTTAATCTTTGCCTCTCCCTTCCCTGCCAAGGGTATTCTTTTTCCTCATTTAAAGAAGGAGTGAAGCATTCATATTTTGATCATCCGTCTTGAGTTTCGTTTGTTCTAGGGATCTAGGGTAATTCAAGCATTTGGGCTAATAGCCACTTATCAATGAGTGCATACCATGTATGTCTTTCTGTGATTGGGTTAGCTCACTCAGGATGATATTTTCCAGTTCCAACCATTTGCCTACGAATTTCATAAACTCGTTGTTTTTGATAGCTGAGTAGCTGCTAACCCTTCTATAAGACATTGAGCATCTCCTAAAATAAGAATTATCCACCTAGAAATGCCGACAGTGAGGAATCTTGCTTGCTGTTTGCTTTATTTAACTTGTTTATGATTTTCTATTATAGCTTGTCAAAAAGCATTTCTAGCAGATGGCTACAATTATTACCTCAGTCTGAATGAGAACTGGAGCTTTGAAACTGATTTCCAGTGGCCTCCTAAGGGTAGACTGCAGCTCTCTGGCTGGCCACCTCAGGATTCTCCAAATGATACCAAGCTCCTTAATACTGAGTGAGCTGAGCAGAGGATTTGAATCATCACCACCAATGAGCTTTGAGCAGCACGAGGTGACAGCCTTTCCAACTTCATCTATGCCATTCACCACTTCTGCACTAGTGTGAGAAGGGTCCGTTTTGAAGCTCACAGAATTTTATGAAACTAAATGCCTAGAGTCAAGACGACTCCTCTGCATGTGAGGTGAATTTCACATGCGTTCTACTAAATTGAAGGAATTACTCAAGAGAAAGAATAAAGAACATCACCTGAAGGTGTACCATCAGCTCGGCCATTGTGGAGGGGAAGATTCCAGACCAAAACAAGAACATTATTCACTACCCTAATTAGTCTTTAATATTTTGACTCTAGCCAAAAGCAGTTTTCATACCATAATTTTTTCATACCATAATTTTCCACCATAATTTCTTTAGATAGAAAAACGGTTTCTCTCAACTCACAGACAACTAACATGATATTAACAACAGAACTTTCATTAAGGGAAGGCATTTAGGGATTTTTTTTTTCTACTCTAAGTGCATACCAGACAGCTCTTCAAAAATCCTTAAACCCACAAATTTATTTGTAATAATAGGCTCTAAAGATCTCAAAATTTCAAACCTGAAGCCTTCTATCACACAACATGACCCTTCAAAGACTTTTAAATAGTAGGACTCACATTTTATTGGGCAACTATGGAACCATCCAAATACCCTGATATTCTGTCTCTGAGGGAGATTTTCCTTTCCAGTTACGTGCATCACGGAGGTCTCATGAGTGCTGGGAATAAAGAAAACCCGAAGAACAACCACAAGAGGGGGGCACCCTTTCACTTGGCACACTCCCACCACTTGCGCTAACAGAGTTCATCATTTTCTTTCGAAATAAACTTAAAAACTTCCATTTTACATTTCCCCACGACAGTTGAATGAGTCAAGTGGCCGACAGTCATTCGCAATTAGAACTACCGGGTTTAATCAAGATCCTAACTTCTACAACTGCCTGCTTCCTTCAGTCAACACCTGTAGAAAGTTTTCCTGCAATCTTAGCATCACCGAAGACTGTTCATGGCCTTAGAGAATAAATCTACTTAAACAGGAAGATTCAGGGCCTAATCGGCAGGAAGCGACAGCGTCTAGATGAGGTATAATGATGACAACGATGGACCAAAACGAAGCTGCTGGAAATGAGGTCAGCAGGAAAAAGATTCAAGCTCCTGGATCTACCTGGGTGCACAGACTCGTCGCTCAGAGCGGCAGCTATGTCAGTGGCATTCCGTCAGCAGCACCCTCTCTGAACACCTCGAGAAATTCAAGGTCCCCCTCCTTTCAAGATTAATTCAAGAATGCAGTCTTGAGGGAGAGTAAAAGAATCTCAACCCACAAGCGATGAGAAAGCACTTTTTGTTGCTTTGCTACTCTCCCAGGAAGGCACAGCCTTTGACTCTCATAGACACGTTCTCTGTGATTGTTTCTCCTCCAAGGTATTTTTCTATGTGTGAAGAGGAAAAGAGATCACAAGGCTGAAGCATGCACAGGGAAACAATGTGAGAAGCTTCGCAGTGCAGAGGATGCACTTCAGAGAGTGTCTGAAGAAAACAGCTACTGCTCAACCCCACGCAACCGTGTCTCTGCAGGAATGAACTCCTAGATCCTCAGCTGGCCATCTACATACACACAAACTCCCATATGAAAACTCCCACATTTATACCATATTTCTCTGGCTAGACAAACCATACGTAGAAGACAGATTTCATATGCCAATTTGGTGTAGCAAAAATGGATGGGCTAGCATTGACCGTCAAGTTGACTCGGTTTAGAATCACCCGGGGAAGAGAGTCATTATGAGGAACTGTCTGCATTGGGTTGGCCGGCGGGCATGCCTTAATTAAGTTAATTGGTGTGGAAGCACCCAGCCCACTGAGGGAGGCACCATTTGCTCGGCAGAGTCCTGGAGAGCATAAGGGTGGAGAAAGCGAGCGAATCATAAGCATATTCGTTCTCTCTCTGCTCTTGACTGTGGATGTGATATGACTAGCTGTCTCAAGCAGCAGAGTTCTTCTCTGCAATGGGAGCTGGAATTGTGAACTAAAATAAACCTTTCCTCTCCAGCACCGCACCCCACCCCCCCACCTCCCGCAGAGAGCATTTTATCACGGAAACTTGAAGTGAGAGCAGGACAATAGACAGAGAAAATGGAAAATGGCTAATCAGGGACTCCATAGAAGAACCACTTCTCTAGTTATTAGTGGATTCTTGGGTCTTAATTACAAAGTACTTTTCCTGAAAGCATTATCACGCTTAAAGTTTCTGACACATAAAGCCATGCCGTTTGAGCTTCTGAATACTTCACCAGACACAGAACTCTCACGAATTTAATGGTTCAGGGGAGGACAATAGTAGTTAACACATTTTTAAGACCCTAGCTGTCTCTGAAAGTCATTATCAGGAAGATGGTAAGTGGCTCCTGCTTACAGATGTACTACTAGGCTGACTTCAGCTTTCCCAGGAAGAGAAAACCAAGTACCAAGAATGAAAGACAATGTCTGGTACGACTAGGAAAAATGCAAAACGGAAGGAGCAAAGAGAAAGATATTCTGATCAGGACAGTGATGTTTACAGCCAGTAAGGTCAAACTTAATATTTAAACACTGTTGAGGGAAGGGCAAGTACTCATTTGCCTTTATAACAGCAATTCTCAACCTTCCTAACGATGCGACCCTTTAATACAGCTCCTCATGTTGTGCTGACCCTAACCATAACATTATTTCGTTGCTACTTCAGAACTGTAATTTTGCTACTCTTATGAAACATTATGTAACTATCTGATATGCGACCCTACAGGGGTTATGACCCACAGGTTGGGAACCACTGCTTTCTAGAGACTGAATGGGATGATTCATGTTGGTGCTATGATGCTTTCTCTCCCTGCACTCCGGAATAAAACGTTTAACCTTCATCATTTCTAAGATGTCTCCAGATAATCTACAAACAGTTGACATTGATAATACAGAATGAATTAGCGATGGATTATTCTAGGCTTGGCTCGATTTCCCACTGGGGCCTGGGATGTCTTCAACTCATTTATTGCCGAACAACCCTGAATCAGCAGAGCAACCTTTCCCTTCTGAGTTGGGGTGTGAAAACTCGAGGAAGACACCATTTAAAGTTAGCGGCATGGGGAAGGCTCCCAGGAAGATGGTTACCTGCTCAGGCTTCAGCCCCGGGGGGACCCAGGCATATTCTTCCAAAGCACAGCCCGAGTCGTCATCTGAGGTTGAATTCCTCTGGAAGTCAAACATGAGCTTGCTAATGGTCTTCTCCATCTCCAGCGGCATCACTGTCACCATGTGCTCCTCCTGGGGACACTTGCAGTGCAGGCAGATCTTCCTGTAGACAGCAAACACAGCAGGTCAGAGGGAGGAAAAAAGCCATCTGTTTGTCTAGAGGCTGCCTGCCAATCACCAGCCTTCGGATTCCAACCCATAAACACAGTCACCAGCTACAATCCAAAGAGCACTGGTTTATAAATGTGTCAAATGAAAGCCACGTAGGTGACGATCAGGAACTACCAGGTGAGCATGCTGACACGCAGACCAACCTTCTTCCAAACACACACACACACACACACACACACACACACACACACACACACACACACACACACCAGTAGATACGAATTCCCTTCACTATAATATCCACTATAATAGCATTAAATATATAGAATCCACACAGTAACCAGAAATATTACCAGATTTAATAAACACTGACATGTTTCTTTTTTTCTTTTAAGCTCTTAAATCATGCAAACAGAAAAAAATAGGTTATAAAAGAACCATGGGTATGATTTTTGTTTTATTTAGGAGTAAGGAACAAACATTTTTCCCTAAAACAAATGTGGTCCCAAGACCCGTATAGGAAGATGATTTCACCACCATTAAAGGTCCATGGTTTAAAGTCTTAATTAGAAACTCAAAATGTAACAACGTTTGTAGTTCACACATCTGAATCTTTTTTTTTTTTCTGAGAGGGGGGGAAGATGGAGGGGAAAAGAGAGAGTAAGTAGTTTTCTTTGTTTTGTTTTGTTCTTTGGTGCTCTTTACTTCTTTTTGTGAGATAGGGTCTATTGTCAGTCTAGAGGTCACCAAAAAGGCTAGGGACCAGCAAGCCCCAGGGACCCACCTGTTTCAGCCTCCCTCTACCTCAGCAGTGTTGAAATTACAAGTGTGTGCTACCATGCCTGGCTCTGTTCCTCCTGACTGAGCTCTCCTTCCAACCGTGAATTATTCCATAGTTCTAGTCAAGAATGCAAATTCTTCAAACTGAGCATCTCCCTTAAGGTTTCCAGCTACTTCCTTATCCTTGTCCCTATCTAAATATTGTAACAGTGAGAATGGTAAGGTCAAGCAACACACACACACACACACACACACACACACACACACACTTCTCTCTCTTAACAATAAAATAAGCAGAACGGAATGGAGGCGGCAAACTTTAACAAGTATTCCGCGTGGATGCTGATCTTTTTGTAGCACACTACAAAGGCAGTGAGAGAGCCCAGAATTCTAAACTCCATGTGTGTCTGAATTTTGTGACAACAGCTTTGTTCAGATAATTCACATAGCATAGAACCCACCCTTCCAAAGCGTATAATTCACTAGCTCTTAATATAGTCAGAATTTCACAATCACCACTAATTTTAGACACCCCCCACTAAACCCATGAACATGAACAGGGACTTCTCATAGCCCAAGCTCACACACCCTGACAACCACTAATCTTTCTGTCGCTGTTGCTTTTGCCTATTTTGGACATTTCACATAAAGGAACCATGCAGAATATAATCTTCTGGAACTAGCTTCTTTCACATGAAATAATGGTGTCTATCCAGGCCGCAGCATGCATCAGTCTCTTGAATGTTTATACTTACTGCTGAGGAATATTCCATTGTAGGGATGTATCGTATTCATGTATTTATCAACTGGTGGATATTTAGACTCTGTGTTCTTTTGAACAATTCTAATTGAATCTTTATATAGACCTAGGCCATCACTTCTCTTAGACAGAGACCTAGCAAAGGCGTCCCAGCATCAATCACACGAAAATGTTATCATCTTGAAGGATTGGCAAATTGTGTTCAAAATTATCTGAAAGTTCCCACCTTCAATGACGGCACGTTACACTTTCTCGAACTCTTGCCACAAGTGTTATGGTCTACCACGCCAACGGTAGCCACTCTAGTGGATATGGCCTGGTATCTGATTTTGATTTGCATTTCCCTCAATGCTAGGTCAGGAAAGCTGGTCGTCTTCTTAAGTGATTATTATATGCCTTCTGTAGAACTTGCTGGAAGGAATCCCTAAAGGGAGGGCAAATTGAGGAGCCAAAGAAGGCCTGGTAAACCCCAAACACAACTATTACACCTGATTTCACATGAATAGCTGTTCACTCCAACAACAAAAGCAGCAGCAGCAGCAACAACAACAACAACAACAACAACAAATCACTCCGAACAACAACAACAACAACAACAACAACAACAAATCACTCCGAACAACAACAACAACAACAACAACAACAACAACAAATCACTCCGAACAACAACAACAACAACAACAACAACAAATCACTCCGAACAACAACAACAACAACAACAACAAATCACTCCGAACAACAACAACAACAAATCACTCCGAACAACAACAACAACAACAACAACAACAATAAATCACTCCGAACAACAACAACAACAACAACAACAAATCACTCCGAACAACAACAACAACAACAACAAATCACTCCGAAAAAGCAAAGTCAAGGAGAAAAGAGGAAAGAAAAGCCCAGTAAATCGAAACCACAAGGGCTTTCTCTGTCTTCTCTGCTGGCTGCCAGACTACTACTCCTCATTTATAATTAACTGGAGCTCCCACAGCAAGACATTTTTATTTGCAAAGAATCTGCAACCTTTGAGTGGTTCCCTGACAACTGGAGAAGCTAATTTAATAATCTCCATTTACAAGTTGGAAGCCCAAGTCTGAGGTGCTTTGAAAGGCATAGTGAGGCAGAGGTAAAGCCAGGAGGGATCTCTGGTTCCTCATTCTCTTGCTTCCCTTTTGAAAAATACAGTGGCAGCAAATAGCTTTCTCTTTTAATACACTAATTAAATAATTTTACCCAAATGAAGCATAACCAGGTGTGTATGTGTGAAAGTAAGAGATTTGTTTTTAATGAAAAATACACATTTGTGAACGTAAACCTGATAGTAAAGCAGGATTTCTTTAAACACACACACACACACACACACACACACACACACACACACACACACACACAGAGAGAGAGAGAGAGAGAGAGAGAGGATGCATTGGTTTCATTCTGTCAGAGCTGACATTCTACCTGTACATAATTGGATTTGACACTGACAGGTTTCCAAGAAATCATCCCTGATTCAGAGAGTGGAAATGCCATGTTCACCTCCCTTCCCAGCCTTTACCCTCACATAACCTCTGCAAATGCCTCACCAGAGCTGCAGCCATCAATTTGTTTGGTTCTGCAGCATGGAATTCACAATCCCTTCTTCTACAGGTTGTACGATATTGCCAGGTGAAGGCCATTTCCTGAACCATCTCAGCACAGCACAGCCATTTCCACCAGTGAGTACAACATTTGCATGAGGACTAGTGATTTATGCCAATGAACTGACTTGAATGATGTCAAAGAATTCATTATAAATGGGTGACTTGTGAGGGCAAAGATTCCACCTTATTTGATAAACATTTCTGACTATCAGCAGCATTAAGTCCTACTTTTCTCCCTCCTTTAGCCATTTTTCTTTTGAGAATTGTTTTGGTAGAAGGAATTATATGCAGGAAGGTTCATAAATAAAATTGAGCTGTCTAAATTGATGTCTCAGGAAGAGATGGCAAGTCCAACTTCTCTCATGCTCAACCTCCCTGAACTTCAGGCAAGTTTGAGGTTCTCCTGTGTTTGGGGGTTTCAAAGACATGATTCTGAAGATCATCATATTTCCTAGATCCTTTAAGTAATTCTTAAGACCTGCCAAAACAGGAACTATGGACTATGGGCTTTATAATTTGAAAGATGAAAAAAATAAAGCAAAGGTTTCTGATAGAAAACACACACACACACACACACACACACACACACACACACACACACACACACACACCTCCTAATCATGAAATCCTTTATAAATGATGAATCTGGTCATAGAAAACTATTCGTCTTGTTGCCGAGACATTGCAACAAGAAAGATAATCCAGGAGTAGAAGCCATATCCTTGCGATGGATTAGACACATCTTAATCAGGTCTCCTGACTAGGCATGCTCTTAAGGATGTCAGTGGATCGCCATGCAGTAGTCCTCTGAATGCACTTGGAGGATGCTCTCTTAGGTGGTCTCTTAGATGGAAAGAAGGCTTTCAGATCACAGTCTGAAAACCGGTGTGAATTCTAACAGTAGACACAATGGTCCAAGAAATCCAGGCAATAAACATTTTGAACTTTTTCAAGAGGATTTATGTTAACTCAAAATAACTGACACACTGAAAGCTCTTATAACACTCAGGCTGCCTGCCACTCATCTGAGGCAAGATACATGCTCTACAAGAGCAGCATCTCTGCTTGCAGCTCTGCCAGTTATTCTGCCTCCCGCCTTCCCCGGGGTATGGGTTCCATGGTCTCAAATACAAGGCTAGATCAGGCCCAGGCTGTCTGCATATGTTTAGGGCCAGGCGTGCTGCCTAAAGCATCTTAGATCCATTGTAAACCAATCGACTGACAGGAGGATCCAACAAGGACACATCTCAGGCAGTCAAGGGAACGGTGGGCAAGTAAACCTCTGATAAAGTCAAAAGGATAACATTACCCAGAGGTATCCACAGCTTTTCCCCAACGGACAAATGTGTCCCTAGGTATTTCAATTCCTCCATGACTATCATACCAAAGGCAAAAGAATCATCCCTTCTCTAAAGAGGGAGACATTTTTGTTTATTATACTTAGAATTTAAAGTTAATGCTTTCTTCTTCTTAACATACAATTAATGTAGAAAGAAGTCATAAATTACAGATAAGTAAAAAGAAGGAAAAAGTCTAAATACTCACAATCCCAAGATAATCACTGCTAAACAGAAACAGCTCCTGGACCAGTTTTTCCCTTAATACTAAGACGCTGGAAATCAGTCTTCAATCTGTATGTTCTCTATGAGTCAAGGGATAAGACTCTGGCCTGCGCAAGACGCCATCACTCACACACACACACACACACACACACACACACACACACACAGAGAGAGAGAGAGACAGAGAGAGACAGAGAGAGACACAGAGAGACACAGAGAGAAAGACAGACAGAGAGACAGAGACAGAGAGACAGACACACACAGACACAACCAGATAAACACACACACATACATATACATACACAAAGATACAACCAGACACACACACACACACACATACACAGAGACAGAGACAGAAAGACAGAGAGACAGAGACACACACAGAGAGAAAGAGAGATAGACAGACACAAAGACACAACCAGATACACACACACATATACACATACATACACAAAGACACAACCACACACACACACATACATACACACACACACACACACCCCATCACATAACAATTCTCAGCAAATATACCAAAGTTTGTTCTAATCCAGGATTCAGACTTAGTGTGGAAGAAAACTGCTGGTGTGGGAATTGTGTGTATAACTATGGGTGCCACAGACTGAAGGCTTAGGTGTCTCAGATAAAACACATCTGAAAAAACAGACTTCATTAACTGTCAAACTTCCAATTTTCTGAGCAAGAAGAGACAGCTAAACACAAGCCAACAAGATGTGGCTCTGAATTGCATATTTGTGGATCAGTCACACACTCACCAGGGCTATGGTAACTTCATCGCTTCAAACCCCCAGTGAAGCTGCTTGGTAGAAAGGAGCCTGGCTTCCTTCACCAGCTCCTCTGCCCACCTTCCCTGCATTCCCAGTCACAGTATCAACCTTCACTTGAACCATTTCATCCGTCTTCAGTGAGTCAGACATTGATTCAAGTTCTCTGACCTTTGGCAATACCAGGTTCCAGGAGGTGATTCATTTGGGGGTATTTTGGGTAAAAATATGGTTCTGAGGCTATAGGATGCCCAGAGGAAGTAAACAGATAAACGATGTTGTTCAGAAAGACACGCTCTGTTGTCTACTGAGTCAATAAGAATGGAAGCAAAACCTGCTGGCCCTGAGACAGTCACGTGATCTGGGAGTCAGATTCAAAAGCCTGGGCATAAATTCATAAGTAACTTGGTTAAAGTTTACAGACGTTAGAACCTGTGTTATCCAGCTCCAAGACCAATACTTCCCATGATTCTGTTCTCGGTAAAGGCCCACACATCCCGTCCTCTTCATCCCTCCTCCGTCATCCCATTAATCCACACACATCCATCAACTCACCTCCCCCCCATCAATCTGACAATACAGAGTAATAGTCAACTGTGTGCTAGCCATTGCTTTAAGTTTCTGGGCATTAGATAAAAGTCTGCCTTCATTCTAAGGCAGAGATTCTCTTTACTCTCATGGAACTTCAAGCTAAGAGAAGATAGATAACTGAAGTAACTGGGGAGAAACTTTCCCTTGTTAGATTGTGATAAATGTCATAGCAGAGAGGGGCTGCGGTAGGGGAGAAAGCCCTCTCCACTGAAGGGACATCTGAGATGCCTTTAAGAGCCTATTGACTGCCAAACAGCCAGAAGGCAACAACTGGGGTAGAGTTTTCCCAGCACAGAAAAAGCAGGCGCCCAAAGGCACTGAGGTGGAGGGTGGCTCCTGGAGTTGTTCACAGAAGTCTCCCTCCTCCCTCAGCAGCAACTGCCTTGACAGTGGTGGCCAAACTGGTTGGACAACAGCCTGGCTTAAAGCCCAGGCACAAATGTAAGATTCAGGAGGCCTGCCACTTTGGTGGGCATCTGGAAGTCCTTTCTTCTAATGCACTTCTCCCTGGAATTCCTGGGTTTCTGTCCCGATACCCAGACATCAGCACATCCGGTTATATGTAGCCTTTCTGGCTCCTTCGTCTCCCCCCTCCAGTCACAATACTTTGTTTATCTCTTGTTTGGCAAATGTTCAGACTGAATGAAGGACATGAACCCTGACACTTGCCATGTCTGGAAGAAAGATTTCTATCTCTGTGAGAAAGGAAAAAAGATTTCCTAATGAATACAGAGCTGAAGGGTGGAGACCGTGACAAGGCCAGCTGGGTACTTGGCTGATGTGTGCTGAGTGCCAGAACCCTGCTGCCTGGTTCTGTTCCATTTCCCTTCCTCGCCTGGCTGGTGACTCCTACCATCTGCACAGAGGTGCCCCTCTCTCCCAGCATAGCCGATGGCAGCACAGAGAAGTTCCCAGTGCCAGGTGTCCCCTTTTAATATGCCAATTCACAACAGAGTCCTGCTTCAGATTAATTTGTAATTCAGGAGGCATGGATGCACACCACCCCTGAAAAAAATGGTCCATCCCGGTGACTTTGCTTAGAACTCACTCTTAAAGGGATTTCTTTCTGCATCTAGCTTGGCAGATACGATGTCTCAGTGATGGATGAGCCACAGTTTAGAATGAGATCCTCAAAAGATCATCCCAAGAAGGACCAGTAAAAAAATAAGAAGAAAATGTGGGAGAGGACGCCATGACATGGTGGACGGAGGAATAATGACAAAGTAGATAGGTACACTAGACAACCAAGGTCCCCTGTTCAAACCTTGGAATGAGGGTCCATTTTAAATCTTCCTTAGATAAGGCTGCTTGAAGGAGAGACAGGGCTGCTATCTCCCAATTCTTCGCAGTCTTTGGCAGAAAACCACATCTGGACCCTTAGTACAGGAAAAGATAAGCAGCCAGGGGCAGAACAATGCATCTCCTGTAGCAGTGGGAACCACAGGCTAGAGTCCACAGGAGTGGGAGGGCCAATGAATTCAGGGCAGTGATAGAATGTGTGGGGCGAGGTAGCTCCACTATGTGAAAGGTCACTCACTGAGCATCTACTTTGTCCTGTGGGTCATAGTCAGTGCCACAAGGTGCAAAGGAATCCCTGTTGGGATACAAAAAAGATCACACAGAGCCAGCCTAAAACTTCTAGGAAGGCGACACTTACCTGAGAGATCATTCTTATTCTTAAGAGATATAGGCGTATAAAGGATGATGTTCGGAGCTAGTCTAGCATGGTTCAGTAGAATTAAGATGTGAGATGGGGTGGGGAGGAGGAAGAGGAAAAGGAAGGGGGAGTGGTTAGAGCAGGGAGGAAGCAGGGCCAGTGGATGGGGCTAGGAGAGAGAGGCAAGGGAAGGAAGAGGTGAGGAAGAAATAGAGAAGGGAGGGCATGAGATAGGGAGAAGAAAGGAGGGGAAGAGAAAGTGGGTGAAGAGATGGAGAAGGAAGGAGGGGAGAGAGAGAAGTCAGGGAGAGGGAGAGGAGGGAGGAGGAAGCATGTCTAGAGAATATGTAGCACAGATGTGACACAATGTTAACAGGAAAATCTAGACTTGCATATGAAAGCTACCTATCCCATCCCTGTGACTTCCATATGTGTTTTTGTTTGTTTGTTTGTTTGTTTGTTTTGTTTTGTTTTTAAAGAAGAAACATCCTCATAGGGTGCAGGTATTTGACCACTTTGGTCCCCATCGAGTGGTCCTGCTTAAGGATTGTTCTAGAAACTTAGGAGGTGGAGCCTTCTGGAGTAATTAAGGCACTGGCGTTGGGCTTTCCGAGGGTTAAAGCTTCTAGTTTGCTCTCTCCACTTTGTGTGTGCAGTTGAAGATGTGATCTCTCAGCTCCCTGCTCTGGCTGCCCGCTGCCATGTTCTGTCCCCATGCCACATCCACCACCCCGCCATGGACTCTCTCTCTGGAGTCATGAGCTAGAATAAACCATCCCTTCTATAAGCTGTCTTGGTCATGGTGTTTTATCACAGCAATAGATAAGTGTCTGATATACCATAAAACACTGTGACTTTTAAAAATGGAAAAAATCTGAAACAAAGTGAAGAGTACTGTATTTTTGGTTCGTGTGCACTGTGCTTTAAGGGGTTCTGGATTAATGAGATGTCACAGAGGGCTCCCCTGAGGAAGCAGAGTAGAAAGTCTTAGGCAGAAGGAAAAGGAAAGAATATTCCTAACAGTTGTATAAAGGTGGAGGTGGGAGAGAACATGGTGTCACTAAGATATTGAGATGATAAGATGGCAGGTGGTGAGTGACACATACAATCTGTTAGGAGTTTTGACTTTGTTAAAAAAGCATCCACAAGCCATTGTAGAATCTGCCTACCAAGTTCACAGATAGCTAATTCAGCACCATTATGAGTAGACAGAGTGAGCTCTCAGAGGACAAGAGCTTGGCCATGGATGGTGTCTCCATGGCAACACTGCTACTTGCATCACTGCATCCCTATGCAAGGCTGTGGGTATCCAGAGACGCTCTGATTTCGTTAGCTGTCAGACTTGCTGCTCTGCTAAGAATAAACTAGGACAGACAGTATAGGTTCGTCCTTTGGACAAATGCCTCCACTTCTCTCTGTATATGTGCTAACTGAATATACATATACGTTTTGCTTCACTGGATATTTGATATACTTAGGTGTGGACAATGTAAGATATTGATCGTGATCCTTGTTAAGGCATTACACATCTTTACCATAATTTTTTATTGCTTCTAAGATCATACAAATGATATTCTTCATGTTATAACACATAATAAAAAGAAAATTAGATAGTACTAATCTCTTGGGCTGATCAAAGGCATTCAATTTAGGTAATGCGTAATTTCTCATACCTTCTTCTAGGCCAGTCAGAAGATCAATGATGTCATAGCTGAGGACAGTAAGGCCCAGAGACACCCAATGCTGTGTTTATTGGCCTTTAGGGTTAGAGGTATCTGGAGTGCCACATTACTTTTTTTTCCCCTGAGCCAAAGGAAGGGGAGTCAGTTTGGTTTCATGTCCTGAGACTTCATCTTGACTTTTCTTTTTAAGGAAACATTTGGTGAGTATGTGTTAAAAGACTCTAAGACCTCTCCTGTAGTCATTGCTTAATCCTCAAACCACACTAAGAGATGGGAATTATTATCTTCACTTTATATGTGGGACAACCAAGACTGAAAGAGTTTCTGGAACTTATCCAAGCCTTCACCAAGACCTCAAGGGCTCTGTGAGGCCCCTGCAGACAGACTATGTCGATCCCTTAACCCATGTAAAACAAGCAGTGTTTTTTTCCCCCTCTACTCACACAGAGGCCCCCAAATCACTGGCAAGTCATAGGAAATTCTTAAGTGGCTGCTTATTAATAACATTTTCAGTTTATATTAGGCCGCCTTTCATCCAAGGGAATGTGGCCAGCTCCATACACAGAGAACCGCAGAAAGCCAACCATCTCTGGTGGGAATGGGGGCCAGCTGGCAGCCACATCCTTCAGGGGCTTGGCTTGTAGGGATTCTGGCACTGGTCACACCCTCAGAACTTGACAGGGGCCCTTTAATATCTGTACTGAAAAGCTCAAGGCAAAACCTTCCCAGAAATCCACATTTCTTGCTGCTCGAGGCCAAGAGCTCAAGATGACCCCAGTGGACTTGCGAAACAAAAGCAACAAGAATTTGCGAGTTTATAAAAAACACCAATGCTGGATAGGAAGCCTGTCATTCATATTGAATTAGACACAACAGCGAAAGATGATTTTTTTTCCAGGGAAGGTCTTAAACACAAACAAAACAAAACTCTTAGGGTTTCCCACCGGAGGGATAGGGGAAAAGGAAGATAAGAGGCTAACTTCCCTGCACCAGGCTGGATTTTGTGGTTTTGTTCTTGGCCTGAACTCATTTCCTCTTTCTGCAGGAGAGAAAGGAAAGAGTGAAGTCCATAGGATGAAAATAACATTTCCTGGTTTCCTGCTTTATTGGAAAGAAGCCTTAGGTGGATTGGATTCACATGGTCCGCAGCAGGAACGTTTTGAAAATGTGCTATGTTCAGATGTGGCGTGGGGAGGAAAGATGGATGCTCCTGATTCCTCCTCCTTCCAGACTGGGAGGATGTGCTGATGCCCATACTCTTGGAGCACAGCAGATGAGATGAAGTTTGCTGGGGGATAAGAGATGAATCTCAGTACTTATCCTCCCCCTCCTCCACCTCAGGCCTGGGCTACCCACAGCAGCCTGCTCTACTCTCTCCCTACTCCTCCCCTTCTAAAATCTAGTTTCTATCACTGTTCTTACAACCATGCTAGTGACACTCAACTCTCCAGCTTGCAAGGTGTCAATGGCAATAAAGCAAAGGACAAGTCCCCTAACTGTCGTCATCAGTCCCCGTGGACTTTGTCTCAGTCCTCTCTGTCCAGCTGTACTGCTCTCCACTCACAGTCTTGGTTAATGCTGCAGCCATATTGGCCTGCATTTGTCCCTTGAACTTGCTGAGGCCAGCTCACCATTAGACCTTTGCAGCTGCTGTTCTGCCTAGAAAATCTTTCCCTGAGTGCCTGGTCAGCTGGTCTGCTTGTCATCACTTGTGACGTCACTCAAATATGCAGACTCTCCTTTATTTAAAAAAAAAAAAAAAGGTGCTCACCTCTTCATTCCCCAGTCTATTATATTTAATTTTCCCGTAGCAGTTATCACTATTTGAAATTATCTTTGTTGGTATGTCTCTCAGATTTTTCTTACAGAATGCAAATTCCATAAGGTCAAGGATCTTGTAACTAGAACAGTCAGTATCCAGCAAGTAGTTCATGAAACAACTCAAATCTCTAATTCTTGCCCAAATCTGGTTTGGTAGCGCTCAGTGAACCACATGCTCATGATAGCCACGCAAACAAGATATTATTGGCATGTAAATGGTTTGCCTGGTCTGGGCTCAGTGGAAAAGATGCACTTAGCCCTGAAGAGACTTGAGGCCCCAGGGAAGTGGGAGGTCTGGTGGCAGGGGGAGGGACATCTTCTCTGAGGTAAGAGGGAAGAGGAATAGGATGAGGAACTGTGGGAGGGGGGACAGAAGGAACAACAATGACTGGAATGTAAATAAATCAGTCAAATAATTTAAATAAAAAATTGTTGGGGCTGGAGAGATGGCTCAGAAGTTAAGAGCACTGACTGCTCTTCCAAAGGTCCTGAGTTCAATTCCCAGCAACCACATGGTGGCTCAAAACCATCTGTAATGGCATCAGATGCCCTCTTCTGGTCTTTCTGAAAATAGCTACTGTGTACTCACATAAAATAAATTAAAAAAAAATTGTTAAATAGTTATATTTTGCAATAACTTGAAACGTGTACTGTTATGAGGTCACAGTTGTAGTGTGACTCAGGTATGTGGTATGAATAAGTATATTACAAAGATCACATCAAAGAAAACTACCTTTGACCTTTGGCCTCTGCAAATGAAGTACATAAAAGACTAATGACAGGATGATCATTACTGCCGAGACAGCATGATGTCAGTATCCTTTGGTCATGCTGTATTTGCTTTGAATATTCAATATATAAAAGTCCAGAGACTAAAATGTTCACAGAGCAGATAGACTAAAATCCTCTGGCCTGCCCACTGGAAATGTTCAAGAGCACTGTGAAGCTGTGAAGGGTCCAAAAGGATCTGAGGAAAGGAAAAAGCAAGGGCTACCATGGCTTTAGTGTTGAGACCACAGCTCTTAATTGACCCATCTAGAACGTGGAATCTATAATCATGGATTCTTCTTCCGTTCCAACAGGATACAGCATTAGATCCCATGCACTCATGAGCACAGGAGGCATGTTCTTGATGGGCTGAACACTGCTAGGTTTTTAGTCCTCCATTAATCAAGGAGAGTTCTCTGAACTATAATTCAACCACGTACTACTAGAGGAGTAGTTCTTAAGTGGGGGTGACCTGGTGTCTTCTGGAATGTGAAGAGAGTTGAGGTTCTTTGCATTTTTTATAAATGAACACATATACATTCATAGAAGATTTTGTACTTCATTTCAAAGGTCATCAGTCCTCTCAGTACTGTGGTGTGCCTGAGAAAGCTTGGTTTCCTGAATTGCTTAAGTGTGAAAATACTTTCTCTGAAAGAACATGAAGTTGGGTGAGTAAAAAAGTAGGAGCTGGGAGGAGTTGGGGGGATGGGAAAGAATATGATAAAAATATCCTGTACAAAAATTCTCAAATAACATGGTTATTTTTAAATGTATTTCTTTTTGAAATACCATATATTTTGCATTCCCAAAAATATTCCATATTCATTCCTGAATATCCCAACGGAAGAGCATTATGATATTTTCAGCACTTTAATGGGTATATTGAAGTCATCTTTTAATTATTGTTTTATATAATTATAAATCAATTTTTAAAAATGGAATTCAGAAATAAAAGATACTTTTCCTTTCAAACTTGGTAATATTCTTCATTGTACAGAACAGAGACAAGCATGTATTTATTATTTGATACATACCAGTTTCCATTGTATCTTCATGAATTTTTAAATAGGAAATCATTTTACAAACCTTTTTCCACCTTAATTTTTTTTAAATGTGGTAAAGCATTTTAAAGACATAGCTTTACAACCATTTATCAGGGTGAAGTCCAGTAGTGTTGCATATGTTCTCATTGTTGTACAGTCCTTCCTTGTTTTGCAAAGCAAAACTTTAAATTCATTAAATTAGAAAAAAGAAATAACATACTTTCTTACTTTCTGTACTTAGACTTAGAATTTAGACTTCCCCCAAAGCCTTAAACCTTGTCTTGCACCCTGAAGATCTTGAAATGGTATGTCTTACTCTCTGTGATGCTGTTTCAGAAATTCAAACTAGCATATGATATGACAGTGACCAGCCAGGAACACTGCATGGCCACACTTCATCAGTGAAGGTTGTAAACAGTTCTAAGGTGCTGTAAGGACATTGTGGGGGCAGGTTAGGCAACCAGCTGACAAACGGAAAGGAAGATAGCTTCAGGCTTCCTGATTGGCTCTGCCCAGGAACTACCAGCTTTCCCCCTCTTCAACTCCCAAAAGGCATTAGCCAAACTGAGCTGTTTGGGTGGCATTTTTTTTTTACTGTGTATGTGTGTGTGTGTGTGTGTGTGTGTGTGTGTTCATGTGTGTGTCTACATGTATTCTTATGAGCATGCTCATCTGTGAAAGTGGAAAAACATGTTTCTGTTACAAGTGGAGTGAAGGACAGAGGTCAATGCTTGATCCGTTTTTTGATTCAGGATCTTCTCAGGGAACCTGGAGCTCCCCTCTTCAGGGATACAGCTATGTGTCATGATTTCTGGTTGTTATACGGATCTCAGGCTCCAAACTCAGGTCTTCATGGTTATGTGGCAGGAACTATACTGACTGAGCCATCGCCCCACCATCTCCCCCAATCCAACTGAGCAACGTTTTCACCCAGCTTCCCAATGAGACAGGTATTTCACAGGACCCAGCCTGAATAAGACCTAGGATGGCCCATCACTCCTACATGTGACGAGCTTCCTGCACCTTCAGAGGTAATGGGACGGAGGAAGCATGGAGCTCCTCACTGCTTTCATCACACAGTGAGGTACAGACTAAGCCCTGAAGCAGATAACTCAAATAAAAAATAAGAACCCAGAGCCTTCTGAAGCAGCAGTACCAGGGAGTGTCACTTAGAAAGTTCACATCCCTCTAAGGCCAGGGCTGGGAATCAATTTACTGATCAGTTGACTCAGAATCCCTTCTTTTCAAGGGAGAAGAACAAAAGGAAATACAGCCATTGACATTAGACAAAGGTCTTGAGCAACAACCCTGGCCCCTCTCCCCAGAAGCCAAGGGGCATGTACATAGGGAACGCTCAGCTTGGCAGAATTTCCCATTCCCTCTCATCTGGCTACATGTCCCCTCTTGGCTTTCCTACTCTCCCACCCAATCTCCCACTCACATCCTATAAGCCAATTAAAAACAGTAGGTGTCAAATTCACCTTTGTGCCAATGTCTTGAATGCTTTCAATCCAATAGTTATGAAACAAGATTGTTTTTAATTGAGGGGTCTGCAAAGAAAATTGAGAAGGAAAGAAATATCTATAAGTCCTGGCACCATAGAGGTACAAGGAAGCCTTTTAAAAAGGTGGGCACAACTCAGCATGGGACTATGGTTATGCTGGATTAGAGTCTCGTCTTTATTCTTCACTGTTTATGAACTGAGAGGAAGTTCCTTAGCCTCTGGAAGTCTTGTTTGCCCAATTGTTTTGCATACCTTTGCCTCCCTTTCTCTGACTTCCCCTCATCTTCAGGATAACAAGTCTTATGATGGCTTTGTTCTGAGCACAAATATATTCATATTTCATATTACATATATTCAATGGAGAGGATTCCGTTCATAGAGGAAGAATGGATCTAACACATTGCTCAAGTTTGCAAAGCCAAGACTGAAAACAAATTCATATTTCTAAAGAACCCCAAATTAGTTAACCAGAATGGAGACCACCTAGGAACCACCTCAGACAACCAAGTCAACATATATGTTCATCACATAATTAAGTAATTAATTAGATACATGAGAGCTGTATGAATCAGGTAAATTATGTGAATCACAATGCATGTTGAGTAGCAAGTAGATCCTTATGCCCTGATAGATATTATTGTTTCTATATACCCAAATACTAGAATGCAGACAAGCAAAAGCATGTATTTCTATGTACACTATAACTATTCTGAAACTGAAAATTTATGTTTCTCAGTTGAGTGCTGGAACTTTCATGAATCAATATCTCCAAGGACTCATAACTGATGAACAGAGGCCAAGAAAAGAGTTGGGAAAATGGCACGCTGCCTAGGCGAAATGAAATGTTAAGAATTTTTGTCTTGGTTACTCTTAATCCTGGATGGGGCTGGGCAATATTTATGAAGTTTGATTTTAAGGAGGAAAATCAAGGCGGAGTTGAGGTCAGTGAAGTTCCCAGTGTAAGAGGAGAGACAAGTAAAGCCAGGCATCTGTCATCTGAGACAGGCTGGGTGATGGCCTGCTAAAGGTCCAACCAAGAGTTCAACTCTCACTACATCCTAAGTCGGAAAGGCCTCCATTAGTCCCTGCATTGCTTATATCCCAGAGTGGGAAAGAAGGGAAGGAGTAGAAATCTCTGGTACACCCTTAACGTGAGTGCCACTACTGCACCAGTGAGCACATCGTGCAGATGGCTTGCTATTTATAGCTTGCAGGGTTTACAGCCACACTCATACCCACACTCCAGAGCAGGCGCCTTTCTCAGGAGTAGTTGGCAACACAAATCAGACTTCATAGTTTTCTTTTTTTCCTGCTTTGTTATCCTTTTTTGGTTGTTGTTGTTGTTGTTGTTGTTGTTGAGAGAGAGAGAGAGAGAGAGAGAGAGAGAGAGAGAGAGAGAGGAGAAGAGAGAGAGAGAAAAAGAGAGAGAGAAAGAGAGAGGGGGGATAAAATTGGATAACTAGGGAAATAGGGGAGGATCTAGGAAGAGTTGGAGGAAAGATTATAATGAAAATATATTGCATGAAATTCTCAAAAAAGTAAATTAAAACATAAACAGAGGGGAAAACAATGACTGTCTAATATGCCTCCTTGCTATAGGTTCCCACTAGAACTAGGAGCAAGTGTGATTCCAGTGACACATTCCCAAATAGGTCACCCCTCACTTCGCTCATGTCCACACTGCCAACCAACATTGTCTTTATGTTCCATAACTCCTTACCGAGTTACATTTCATCTACAACTTGGCTTTCATTCAAATTATTTTTGCAACATTTTAAAATTAAAATATAAATATATCATTTCCCTCCCTCTGTCCTATCCCTCCCTGGATCCCTCTCAAATTCATGATCTCTTGTCCTTAATTATTATAGGTGTGTGTGTGTATATGCATGTGTGTGGATGCATAAATATATAATACAACCTGAGAGCCATTTGGTGTTGCTTATATGTATATAGTTTCAGGATAACCCACTTGGCATTGGGTGACCAGTTAGGGGGCACCCCCCCCCCGAGAACACCAATTCTCCCTTGGAGTTAGCCACCTATATACTGAAAACTCAGCCTCCAAAACACACACGCAAGCACACACATATGTGAGTGTGAGATCGGGGTATTAAAGCCAACATGTTGTGGGTTTTGTTGTTATTGTTTCTGTTTTATGAGACGGTTTCTCTGTGTAGCCTTGGCTGTTGCAGAATTCACTTTGTAGAAACACACTGGCCTTGAACTCACAGACATCTGCCTGCCTCTGCCTCCTGAGTTCTGGGATTAAGGGTGAGTGCTACCACTGCCTGGCTCAAAAGTTGTATTTGAAAGTTGGGACAAGAACATCAAGTATCAACTGCTTGTCAATTACATCAATCAAGAAAAACAGATTTTGCCAAAGTCTTATATAAGCCATTTCTTAGGTTGTAATAGTTCATAGCCCATCAATTTACTAAGTAACAACATCTCAGAGAGACTCAGAGAAGAAAGGCATCAGTGGCCACCACACTTGAAAGAAAGTCATTGTCCAAATGCCATTCAGAATTCTATCTGAGAGACAGGGCACTTGACTCTGTATCCTTGATGACAGCAGTGAACAGAAAGCACAGGCTTAGACGACGTTAGAACGAAGCGTTTGGAATGAGTGGATGGGCAAGAGCCTCTCTCACTCCTGAGACACTGGGGTTTAGAAACCAGAGGTTGTCACCCTCTCTGTCACCAATGAGGTTTTTCTTTCTTAGCATTTCAGTATTTTGGATGAACAAATATCAAATCTACTGCCCCCTACTGTTCACAGTTTGAGACTGAATGAGAAAAAATAAAGTTGTGGTCACCAGGAGGAGATCAAGGACAGGGGAGAGGTTACGATTTATTTCCAAGTTTCCTGTGACAAAAGGCAAATTTTAAAGAGGTGTCAAGTGATTCTCCCAATGCTTTCAGAAGGCAATGGAGGCAGGCATTATATTCTCAAATTATTATTATAATTATTATATTATTATCAAAACATTATACAATATACTAATATACAATATACTAAAGGTCACGTCAACCAGGAGGTACAAATTCTCAGTTCTGAGTTTCTGGAAAACGGATTTTATAGCAGACATCTCTCTGGATCTGTTGAATCCTACACTACTCCACCACCATGTTTTTGTGGTGACAGGGACCAACTAAATGCTTGCTAGGCAAGTGCTCTGTCACTGACCAAATCACTAGCCCTAATTTAATTTAATAATTGTCTCACAAAAGCTGACATTGGGGTTATATTTCTGGAAGGAAGAAAAGGAGGAAGAAAGGGAAGGAAAGAAGAAAGGTAGACCCTGGGAGGGCAGGGAGAAACAACAGGCCAACTATGTGTGGCTGCATCAGATCACTGGGAAAGAGGTGTCATGGCAATGAATGAATGGGAACACACACACACACACACACACACACACACACACACAGAGAGAGAGAGAGAGAGAGAGAGAGAGAGAGAGAGAGAGAGAGAGGGAGAGAGAGAGGCAAGCAGACCTATTATTTTCTCTTTTCCCATAGCCCAGAGGCTGAAACCACCCAGATGGTGGCACCAGTTTCACCCTGGAACTTTTGAGGAGTCATCCAGCAGGTGAAACAGAGCTCAGAGGCCCAGCCTGGGCAGAGAGGACAACATCAGTACAGGAAAGGAAGAAAGGAGAAGACCAGAGACCCTAAAGTACCCCACAGCTCCCTCAGCTTCTGAGGCAGGGGCCCTTTTTAAGGGGACCTAGTCCAACTAACACTGGCTGATTTTCCTTAAACCATCTTTTAGGTGCATCCAGTGCAGTAGTCCTAGGCAATAGACTTTATTATATTAACTCCATCAACAGGGTGTGCAGTCCCTTTGAATAGAAGAGTTGGCTTCAGCAGTGACTGGAACCACGTCTTTTCTGCAGTTTTACCTCCCAACAGTGAATACCTGACCTTTTCAGTGGTTTGTTTTCTGCAGCAATGGTTATGATGCTCATGTCAGTGAAGGAACAAGACTAAGAGCTAGCATTTGCCAGGCCATTTACAGTATGGCTGACCCAGCTCTGGGGGCTTCTTATAGGTCACCTCACTGAAGGCTACGCACAGATCTCACGCCTCTCCTTATTCCACAGAAATGGGTACTCTAAGAGATATCCAAGTCTCTCCAGATCTCAGGCTCCAAGCCTGCCTAAAAATTATCTCATATCATTTAACCTCTGAGTTCTTTCCCTTCTCCTTCCACTTCTATAAAGCATTGTCTTTCCCATATTGTTAACTCTCCCCACTACACCCCAACCCACACATATTGCATGGGGGAAGTCTTTACAAAAATAACCGTACTGGTCAAAGAGGCTCTCTTTTGCTCATTGCTCTGTAACATGTTAAAGAACACAATGTTTGATGAAGCCACTGTGCTTAAATTCTCACGTTAGAAAAGTCCCAAGGGGAAAGAGCATTTGATGGAAAGGAAAAACCTCTACAAGGACCCCCAAGAGGCACTAAAACCCCAATTTTCAGAACATGGTGATTTTTATCGAAGTTGTAACTTACTCTTGAGCTCCATCTTGATCATCTGTGGAAGTCATCAGCTGTCTCCTAGGGGGCAGGATGAGAGCAGCCAATGTGGCCTCTAGCAAGAAAACAAGCCTGCTTCCTCTATTAAAGCCTTACTGAGATGGGTTAAAACTGCCTTCAGGAAGAGATACATAGCAAAGCAACGTACATTGCAGGCCTCTTATATGTGGTACCCATGCCTCTATATTCAAGTCATATGAAAGCCCTCCCTTACCCATGATTCCACACATGTTCACAGTGTAAGTAGACCTCTAGCTTTGGGGAAGCAATCTATAAGTCTAGGTAATTCCCCAGCCACTCTGGAGGATGTCGCCACATCTGGCATATATATTTCTCGTCCTATACATCTGGCATATGTATTTCTAGATCACAGCCCGGTATAAGATCACACAGCAAATGACAAGGAGATTAAAATCAGAACTTCAGCTCCAAACCTCCATGGCGGATCAACGGTGCTATGATTGGTTCTGGGGAAATCAAAAGCTAGTGAGAGGAACTAACTGTGCAGACAGGCCAGTAGGGAACAAACACAGCCATGTGTGTTACAGCAGGCTAGGCAGTCAGATTCCGAAGCTCTGTCACCATTGCGAAGCCAAGGGGACTAGCTAAAATTAAACCTCAATAATTTGAGAGCCATTTCTTTATCTGGAAGAGTTGGCGAAGTGTGCATGCCTCAGCACCTCTGATGTTTCGGATGTGTGCCGGAATGAGAGCATCAGTAAGGGAAGGGATGCTAGCAGTATTTGCTCTTTAACCCCCACCCCCACCCCCACTGTTGTTGTTATTAAAAAAGAGTCACTTTTAGAGATATACTGTTTCTTAAGCACTAAGATTTGAGGATGCCTATTGTATACCTGTGCCAAGTCACTTTGCCATTTGAACTTTCTAATCAGCAAAGGAAAGACAAAAGTGCTAGACCACCAAAGCCACATACGTCCTGGCCTTAGAGATAATATTTTCTTCAACCCAGAGACTACTAAACACATTCCTGCTTGCTTTGGGAATTAACAAAATTTCTTACCCACCTCCTAGAGGATGAGCCGCGAAGCTTTAGAAGAAGCCGCCACCGAGTCTTGATCTGGTCAGTTGCCCCAGTTCACTTTCCCCCTGGAGCTGGTACCAGAAAATGCAAGCAGGACCCCAGGCAGCCCAAACATCTCCTTTACAGAGTCTCTGCGAATCTGAGCCCTTCCGGAGGCAGGCAGCAGGCTCAAACCCAAACCGGTCTTCTTTTGCATTCCCTCCGAGAGAACGCCCTCCCTGAAAGCAGACCCTGCTAGAGATCCACCAAGCCAGAGAGTGCGACTTGTGCCCTTGTTCTAGGCCTGCCTGAGTCCTGGAATTGTCTTCTCAAGAACCCTTCTCCTCTAAACTCGCCGACTTCACGATTATCTGAAGGAAGTCACAGACCCCAGTCTCTGCGTCATCAGCTGATCCTGAGCCAGACCTGGGAGACCAGTCAGCTGCTCACAAAGCCCGGGCCACTGAACCAGGAAATGTGCAGCTCATCCAAAAAATAATAATAACTGTCACGGAGCGCCTGGCAGAGCTGGAGAAGTCGCTGTTCGCAGTTCCAATGCCTGCATCCTCCGCATGCTAATGAGGCTGTGATGTCAGCAAGTCAGTCACAGCATCTGGACGTCCCAGTCTGGCCGCCCAGGGTTGAGATTTATTTACATGTAAATTAGCCTCGCCTTCCAAATCAATAATCCCTAAACCAAAGTGTTGGGGGGCAGCGGCGGGGGGGGGGGGGATGGAGGAAGTGGGGATTGGGGGTGGTGGTGGGGTGGTGGGAGAACCTTTGCTAATGCAAAGGCTCAGCTCTGTAGCCTCCAAAGGAGCAGAGAAGAAGGGGAAAAAAAATCACATCTCAGAGAGGCTTGAAAGACACATGGCTGTTCGCCCCCACCTTCTTTTTAAAAGCAACATACCAGAGATCTTAGCTGGGCACAGTTATAGTCTGGGTGCCTGGTTCAGACCAGAAACTGTACCAGCCCTACAGCCAGAACTAGATCAATCTCTCTCCCTCCTCACTCACTTCCCCTGCTCCTTCCCTCCTTCCTTCCAGTCTGTCTGTCTGTGTCTCTGTCTCTTTCTCTCCCCTTCCTCTTCCTCCTCCTTCCCCTTCTCCTCCCTTTCTCTCTTCACTCCCCTTCTCCTCTCTTCTCTCTCCCTCCTTCCTTCCCTCCCACCTTCCCTACTCTCTTCTCTCTCGCTATGCTCTCTCTCTCTTTTCAAATGCTGTACTTTTCTTTTCCCTTCAATGTTCATTCTAGGGTGTCAGCTGTTTGCTGCTCCAGATCAAGTCACCTTTGGGATTATATGAACCCCAGAATAAAATGCATTCCCACTAGCTTGGGCTGTGAATAGCTTGGGCTGTGAATAGGTCACATATAACTCCTGACTCCTTAACTTTAATTTCAAGTGAGCACAGGAGATAACATTGTCACAAACCTGGCAGAAGAGTCTGAGGACCCTCAGGCACTTAGACAGCACTGTCCCCTTGGCTTCTATTCTACGGTCAGAAATCAGGCAGAGTGGGGACAGGCTTTTCCCCATGAGCCCCTGGGATTTCAGCCAGCCAGAACCTCACTGCTGGGTCTTAGAAGGAACGGCTTTAAATACCTTGAGCTCTCTATATTCCTGTACCAAAAGAAGCTGTTCAAATAATCAGAAGCAATTAAGGAAAAACAAAACAAACAAACAAACAAAAGTCTGGAGTTAAAACATGAGGGTTTAGATTCTGCCTTTAGTTCCTGATAGCTAAGTGATCTTAGACAAATAATTTAACCTGTGAGGTCTTCAGACCTAATGTGTACCATTCTCTCATCAGATAAGCATTTGTGTGCATGTGTGTGCTTGTGTGTGATTGTGAGGGGGTGAGTGCATATATGTATGCACGTGGAGATCAGAGAATAGGCTTTGGCGCCGTTCCTCAGGTGTTTTTTTGGCCTGACACCAAGTAGACTAGCCTGGCTTGTTAGGGAGTCTTCTGGTCCATCTGTCCCTGCCTTCCCAGTACAAGGATGGCAAGCTGGAGCCTCCAGGCCTGACTTTTCTTTCATGGGTTCTGGAGCTGGGGTTTAGGTCCTCATGCCTGAAGGCAAGGCTATAGAGACTGGGCACTTTCATAGCCTCTGCACTCACTGAGTTTATGTACCAACGAGCGATAATAGCAGTACAAACGTGAACTACTCAACTATGGCGACAGTGAGCAAAATGCCATTCAGTCTAATAAATAATGATAATTTTTGGGCTTTTCAATGAAAAATTTACCTAGATGTTTAATCTATCAGGGTTGTCGAGTTTTTCTGAGTGTTTTTCTCCATTGTCATATCCTATTGTGCTAAAGTAATTTTCTTTCCATGTTCCCGGTTAGTCCCCAGGCCAGGTAAACAATAGGTACAAAACAGCAGTCTGGACCCTGAGCCTCAGACAATGAAAAACTACAGGCAAGGGCTGTGGTGTGTGTGTGTGTGTGTGTGTGTGTGTGTGTGTGTGTGTGTGTGTGTATGCCTGTGAGAGGGAGGGGGCTGTCAGCTGCAGAGGCTGAGGGAGGCCCAGTCCATCAGGCACTGAGGTCCCTGAGGACAAAGCAGCCAGTGCAGCTTCTCACCCCCACCCCACCTCTGCCAGAGAGCCCACTGTGATGAGACCTGCCCTTTCAGCTGGAGCTTCTGAAGCTTCAAATGACTTTCTTTGTTGGATGGTGAGAAGGTAAATTATGTCTTTTGTTATGCATAATTGTATTAATAATGCTTAATCATTTCTTCCAGAAGGTTTTTTTCTCCCTGGTTCACAGAAGACCTTTATGATTAACAACATGGGACTTGGAATAACTTTTTACCCAGAGAAATGGAATATGAGACATACTCTGTTTTAGGTCCCCACTGCACAGAACTACAAGCATGCCCGCCCTCATTATTTTTCAAGAGGTCACTTAATAAAATAATTTAGAGCCACCAATGGCCTAGTAGAAGTGGTGACATCCAACTTCAGAGTGGCCATGGTCAAGTCTTTTCAACTTGCTTATGGCCCAGTTTTGTCAGATGAAGAGGGCACGCCACACTCTGACCTTCTTGGCATTACTGCCTGAAGATCATGAGATGTGATTCACAAGTGATTGACAATGGGGAAGAGAATTAGAATGGAGAAAATGACTTGAGTCTCATCTTCAGCTAGAACAGATTTAAGACAAGGCTACAGATTTCATAAGAATTGGTACTATAGCATGGGATTCATAACATGGTACAGAACTGGTAACACAGTATGGAGCTCAGAATGGATGATCTGGGGTCCATTTCTCTGATTTGGAGCCTGAGGCTCTCTTGCTGCTAGTGATGAAACTCTGGGTGGGCCATGCATATGCTAGGTAAGTCCTCCATCACTAAATAATACTGACCTAGCTTCACAGAGCTGTTGGGGGACTATCTGCTTAACTGATTGATTTCAAGGGTTAAAAGGAAGACTTTAAAATCACTCCCACTCCTAAGGGTATACCCTCAAATTTCCACCTAATGTGGATAAGCCCTATTCCATATACTCTAACACAAACACCTTCGACTCCTAAAAATGTAGGCAAAGAAAGCATAAAACAAAACAAAAGCAAAACAACAACAAAAACAAAACAACTCCAAACTGATCAATACCAAGAGGGAGACATTTCTGTTTCTGAAATTGTATATTGGGTCAAACCAAAGATTCTCCTTCACACACAGGGAGGTGGCCCCTAGTAAAGCAAAGAGTTGAAATGTAAGTTTACATGCTTCTGAAATACCCGACCAGCCAAGCATCGTAGCTACCTAACGGTAGCACCCTCAGAGTGGCAGTGTTTCTTCTTGTGACCACGAGGCTGCCCCAGAACTGGAGCTCACTGCCACATCCAGCATCCCAAGAAAGTACCAAAGCATCCATCACTGTCTTTGGAAAAGGCTGACAGTCAAAATTCAAAGTTAAGGCTTTTTAGGAATTTGAAGAAGCATCCACTCCCCTATGCTAGTGTCTACCTGCATAATTCTGGAACGTGGGCTTCATCTACTCATTATCTTGTGGGAAGCAAACATTACACAAGCTGCTGGGGACGCTAGAGTCACCAACACAGAAATGGGTCCAGCCATCAAGAGTTTTGTAATGAAAAGGGAAGACAATGAAATAAGCCATTAGAGTGGGATATAATGTGTGTTTTGAGAGGACCTATGTGGTCCATAGGAAATCTAGATATCATTATCATTCAAGGGGTGTTCCAAAGCTCAGTGTACGGAGGAAGCAGGATATCTATGAATCAGGAATGCATAGATTGTTAAAGTAATGGTCTACACGTAGATTAATTCCTTATGATGTTGCTCTTTATTCCAGAGACAATTCTGTTGAGTTTTTGAAAATACTTTTTACATATTCAGCAAGATAATGCAAGAACTACTGGGAAAGTTCGGAGGCCTGGTATATGGATGAGCTTGTACTGTGTGGATTGTGCTTCTAAAAACAGAGGACAACCTGATGAGTAGACACACATGGGCAGAGTAGAGCAGAGCGGGCAATATGTGTACAAGGCATGCGAACCCATCAAGAACCCATTAAAGGCCAGTAAAACAGATGCAGATGCTGACATTGAGAACTTTGTATTTAACCGGGAAGATGGAAAACGATAGAAGTGACAATGCCACAGAGGAAAGGGGAAAGGCAAGTGAAACTGTGTTGAACCAGAGAAAAAGGACCAGGGAAACTGTCTGCACTTCAGGTCAAAGCAATTCTTGCTTTTTTTTTTGGAAACAATTTTCTATGAGGAAGGCATATCCTAAACATGATATGATATTTAGAAGCTATAAATAGAAAAAATTTCTGGTGAAATTGCCAAGGTCAAATTTTAATATCTAGGCAGGAGGGAAAGCAGTAGCAGTAGAAAAGATAGGCATTAATAAAAAAAAAACAACAGAGAATTAAAAACCTTGGCAACATGGGTGTGGGATACAGGGCAGCACTAGGATAACAATCGCAGGTAATAAAGAGACCGTTCCATGGACTGGGAGAGCAAATCATCCTGGACTCCAGCAGGCACTGCTTAGAATTGAATTAGAGAATTACAAGGGAAGGCTATGTGAGTCTGGTTAGCTGGATAGCATAGAGAAAAAGAAGGTTAGTGGCGGCAAGGACCATGACAGCCTAGAAGGTCTTAGGAGGAAGGGTGTAGTGAACAAGTTTTAATCTCCATCCCCATAGATACTGAATACCTATGGGATGAGTGGAATGAAGGATGAACTTTAAATGAACCTAAGGAAGCTTCTGAGCACTGAGGTAAGAGCTGGTATGGATCAGTTATATGATGGTATTTTCATTTTTTGGAGAAATTAAAAAAGATAAAGACCATCATAGCTGGTTAAGGTCAGGACCTTCCATGAAATCCTAGTTACTACTAAGAGACATTACAAAACCTTCAAACCACACATCCAATAAGAATCATTTAACTTTTTTTTTTCAAGTGTGCACTCTGCATGTGTGTGCATATACGCACTCCTGTGGATACGTAGTTTAAAATAATGGAGGGTTTCTGACAATCAGACATCAATGGGGGTGGGGAAGGTAACAAGGAACTGTCACATCAATAGGGACAGACCCAATGACAGCATATCAGACAATGTCAGATTTCTGTGGTTTAACCCAAGTAGCATTGAGTTCTCAGTCAGGCATGACTGATGGGGGACAGTGGGGGACAGGCAGGGAACATAGGCTTTGTAGATATCCTCCCTCCAAGCTGTGACTCAAAGATTTATCCTAGTTCCCTGGTGTGTCTCTGATTTCAAACCTGTAATTTCCAAGTTCCAACAACGCAAGCAATGAGACATGAATAGGCTTCCATGTGATTCATCCTGAAGATGAATAATATCGCTTTGATTGATCAAGCCAGTTCTATGACGTCATTCAACTGCAAGGAGGCTGACAAGTGTGTGTGTACCAAAAACCAGGAAACGTAGACCATAAACACATCTGTAAGGCATGTCACAGGTCAGCTTTAACTTTTGCTGTATAAAGACACTTAAAAGGCACAATCTATTAAAATTAGGATGCCATAGAACAATGGAAGTTTAGCATGCGAAAACAACCCGTATTCGTTGGGTAGTCCCAAACAGCACGTGATCCAGAGAAGACAATGAAAATATATATTCTGACTTTTAATTATCACTCAAGCAACAGTCTCTACACCAAGCTACCTTTCAAGGGACTCATGTTTAAAATGTGCAGCATCTCTGTTGTGGAGGCAGAGGCAGAAGGCATTCACAGTGATGGAGTTAGCTTCCCAGAAGGAAGTGTTCAGGAGAGATGTCCTCAATGGCTTCTGACCACTTTCCCAATGGAAATTCAGTGTCTTACGCAAGAGCCCCAAAACATGATCTGGATGGAATCTAGCTCTTCTGTCTCCCGAGTGCATGTTTGTGGTGCTGACAGCCTATCCTATATGCACCTTTCACCTTTGTTCCCAGCACTTGGGAGGTAGAAGCAGGAGGATCTCTGAGTTTGAGACCAGCCTGGTCTACAAAATGAGTTCTAGGAAAGCCAAGGTTATACAATGTCAAAGTCGGGAGGCGGGGGTGAGGTGGATAAAACCACAATATATAAATGTTTGTAGACTACTTGTCAAGCTGTATAGTTTTCAAAGAAATTCACAAAAAGTATTGTTGCTACAACACATGATGACATCGTTCATGATAGACACAAGAAGGCCTTCCTAGGCCTTTACTTTGTCCGTGTATGAAAAACCCCTATTATGAATCCTCCACAGATCACTGATAATTTTAGATCTCATGAAAAGCCATCTGCCGCATTTTAAATTTAGAAAAACAATATCCTGTATTTTTCTTATCATCTTAAGAATTGCCACATTTCATATACTTTAATTAGCCTTGATTCCAATAATGAAACGCATACAATTTTAACATCAGCTTTTATCCGATTTTAATTATATTAATTAAAATATGAGATATGGACAAGCTATACTGTACATATCAAAATAAAAGGCTACTAAACCCTATGCTTACTCACACCAAAAAGTTAAAAATTATGTCAACGGTTTAAACAGGCTTACTTCTGCATGCTTTCATTAACATATCATTAAATTGACATGACATGCTAATAATTAAATAGGTTTTTAATTAAGGAAAGAAAAAAGGTAGCTGCATTTATTCTGGCAGCTGTTTGAATTACTGGTTCCATCAACTGAACTAGAAATTCAGGCTTCTACTGTACAGAATAGGCCACTCACTGTAGAGGATGCTTACACCTCTGAAGGCACCCACACCTTCCAAGGGCAGCTACACTTTGGGGCCAGCTGTGGTATTCCTGCTGGGGTCCAGCTACAATTCCCTATCCCTAGCTTTCTCCCTCTCAGGGTGTCGATGTCCCTGTGCAATGGGCAGGAAGAAGGAAGGAGAGTCCAGAATGGGTGAGGGTCTGCATGATTCCGGTTCAGCTGAGAGTTAGTGCTAAGGAGGTGGGGGTGGGGACAAGAGAGAAAAGGTGGTGTTACAACTCTGCTAGACAAAGGCCTTCTCTCACGATTTTCAATGAAACAGCTCCCTTAGCCAGTCTTAGCCTGTACACATACCTTTATTTGGAATGGGTTGGCATACATACACTTTATTCTGGGTGAACCGGGGTTATATATGGACCTTGGGGAGTGGGGAGGAGTTTTCAGGGTAAATGAAAATCATTGGTTAGAGTTTAAAATTCTGTGAATACCTTATTTGTATGGAGAGGCATTCCAGGAACCCCAGGTACTTGCTGGGTAGATTCTTATTGGGAAAAGAGGACGTTCTCCATTTTGCACAGAGCTTAGAGAAGCTATCCCATCATGGTAGACTTAGACCTTAATTAGTTGGGTTTCCCCACAGAGGCACTTCTCTTGAGAGAACTGTGGTAAAATATAAAGTACCCTAGAAGAAAGACCCAAAAAAACTATCTGCCTCACAAAGTAGTGAATAGACAGCAAAGATCTTCCCTGGACAAATTATCCTGGGAGAGAAAAACATCACAGATGGACAACGTGACATGGTTTTTCACAGGGAACAAGAAGAAGCCAAGTGCCAGGTGCTCTATGCAGAAGATGTCACTTAGTCCTCATCTAATAATGTAACTTTTATCACCATGAACCATTCAGACCTACTAATAGAACAAGGATCCATAACTGAGATCTACTCCTGGGTCATTACAGCAGCTATGGTCCTTCCTTTAATTCAAGCCTCACAGCATTCAAAGTCCAGGTGTTATTATCTTACTCAGAGCATAATATAGTGAAAATGATTTAAGAAAAACACAGAGCACAGACTGTTCTCTGTTCCTTTAACTGGTGGATTGCTTTATACAAAGAAAGAACACATGGGGTTTACCTCAGAGGCTCTTTCCTTTAGAGTTCTTATTCTATGGCATCGTCTTTCATTCTTTCATTCTTCGTGGTGGTGATACTCCCTTAATAACGATGGGAGTGGTTGAAGGAGAATGACTCCCTAGGCTCTAATATCTGAATACTCAGTCCTCGGCTGGTGGAACTGCTGAGGAGGATTAAGAGGAGAATCACAGAGGGTAGGCTTTGAGTTTTCAAAAGCCCATGCTACTCCCAGTTAGCTCTCTCTTTCTCACTCCTACTTGTAGATATGTAGGCTCGCTGTGCTATTGTTCCAGTCCTGTGTCTGCTGCCTGGTTCCCATCATAGACTCCAACCCTCTGGAGCTGTAAGCCCCAATAAACTCTTCTGTAAGATGCCTTGGTCATGGTGTTTCTTCACAACAATAGGGAAGTAACTAAGACAGCAATAAAGATTTAACTAATGTTACTCTAACTAAATGCTATGTTATTTGGAGCAAGTGCTATATTTTTGTTGCTCTTTAGTACTCTGTCCCAAACACCTGGCACCCTGTGACCTGGCAACCCATGATTACTTGCTGAGAGGTAAATGTCTGACAAATTTTCTTGTCTGGAAATTGTAGGGCGTTTGGGGTTACTTCTGCAATTATAGCTCCCTGATTACTACACTCTGACAAGTTTTGGAGATTGAGAAAAAGGTAGATGCCAGAGTCTCCTGTGGCTTGAACTTTTGGTCTCTTTCCCAAGCTCATCCTTGTCTCCCTGAGAGCTCCATGCAGGAGAACAGCTAGCTGCCTCTAGTGTGGAGTTTCTACTTTTTCTATTCTCATTTGCTTCTTAGATCTGGTCTAAGGTTATAACTTCTGGCTTGGTGCTAGTGAATGAAGCCCAATCTGCTCCCATCAACTCCAGGCTTACATATCTACTGCTATAACATATCTAAATGTACATGTCAGAGGCTTCTCAACTACCATGTTTGTACCATATCCTTCACACATATACTTCAGCTTCTGACACTGAAAGGTTAGCTAATGGGAACTTCATCATCACGATGGGAAAAGAGCAAATTCCTTCGAGATTGCATCTATATATTACTTCCTCTCACCCTTCAGCTTGTAAGTCATAGGAGGGAAAATCTATATCTCAAAGGCCAAATACAGTTTGCGTCATGTCTTCTCACAAATGCCAGAATACAATCATACCATCCATATATCTACATAGTATTTATGTATCTACATTAGGAATCTATAGCTATATTTGTGCTCCAGCAAACTTGAATAGTTTCCAACAAATACTTGATGGCTTGCCAAAATTAAGAAATTTGCTAATCTTGTTTTGAACACTAAATATTTTCCAGTGTTTACCTAATCCAATGGAGTTAGATGTTGGCTCCACCCAACGCCTTTCTTTTGCTTCTGTTGTTATTACTGCCGTCCATGTCACTGCCACCTCTTTCCTGTATGGAGAGCCAGGCTGACATCAATTCAGCCACCTTCTTGGTGGATTGCCGCCTCTCTTTAGCGTATTCACACAATGGCACCTCTGTGTGGGTCTCTTTGGGAGATTGGCTTGTGTCAGACTTCTGCACAAAATCCAACTCTGCTCTTGTCTGATGGTGCCCTTCCAGATCTAGGCCACGCACTTCCCTGTGGCTCTCAGGAGAGCCTATGTGAGAACAACCCCTCCTCATTTCTAACACTACCAAAACTTTTCTGATTTTTTTTCCCTTTGACATTCTCTTAAAACCATTCTGCTGGGACATACTTTACATAGTATGCGATTTGCATTATCTAAAGTGAACTAATACATGGTTCTAGTATATTCACAACCTTTACTATGGACTAATTTTAGAATTTTAACTGACCTACAAAGAGACTCTCTAATAAGTTGCTCCCTAGTGGCCTCTCTATCCTGGATTTAGACAAACATTAATCTATTTTGTATATGCAAATATTCCTATTCAGCATTTTCATACAAATAAAATTTATCATATGCAAGCTTTGTGAATGGTTATGTTCTTATTGTCAAATTCAATATTTTATATTGTTATATGGTATAATGTTATGGTTTGGAGGTGAAGTAGCCCCCGAAAGACATTGTTTCCCATCTGGTAGCACTACTGAGAGGCTCGGGAGGATAGTGAGGACACTAAATTAAACAGTAGATGTTGTTATTAATTACACATTGATTATATACCCATATTAATATATATATAATTGTACAAAGGTGGGATTTATTATAACATTTATATATAATTTTTTTGCTTTTATCTATTATGTTGGAATGAACTGTGTATGTTCGTGTGTATGGATGCATGCGTGTGGAGGTACGTGTGCATGCACATACGTGATGTTATGTCTTTCTCAATTGCTCTCTGTCTAATACACTGAAGAGGGCCTCTCTGTGAACTCAGACCTCACCATTTCATTTGGCTAGCTTGGTTTCCTCTAGGGGTCCTGTCTCCACCTCCCACCAGCTAGGATTACAGCTGTCTGTCCTGCCCACTCAGCTTTCATGTGTGTTCTGGGGATCTGAATTCCAGGCCTCACACCTGCACAGTGAGTGAGTGTGTCACTCCCCCAGGGCATCCCAGAGACCGCAGTACAACATTTTCCTGTTTGCACACAATGCCTGTGCTCATTTGCTTTCACGCTCACTGGTAGTCTCTCTTGTCCCTCTCACGTCTGCTGGTCCCTCTCTTCTTCTCAACTGTCCTCTTCTGTTTTTAGGGGTTTTTGTTTGTTTGTCTGTGACCTAGTGGTTTCCATTAGGATTGTCTTCAGGGATCATAGACTGATGACTACTGACAAAAAGCATTGCTTCCTTTTTCCACTGCCTCCAGATCTTCAGGGCACGGAGGTCTTTATGAGCCCCCAGTGGTACTCCACAGCGTGATGCTAACAGGCCCACTCTCACGCAGGTCTTGTCCAGGTAGTCACAGCTGCTGTGAGGAGGAGAGTGCCACATCGTGCCCAGAAGACAGCCTTCTACAACATTCCACCCCTTCTATTTACTCTGCTCCCACGACTGCCAGGTTCCCTGGGTCTTCGAGGGGGCGATTCAGTGTCTCATTTGTGGCTGAGCATTAAACAGTTATTTATTTGCAGCGCTCTGACCAGTTATAAGCCTCTTCAGAATTACATGATTTTAACAAATCACCCTAACAGAGACATGTGTACAAGAGCATTCCAGCCAAACCCCAGAAATGTATGTTCTACTCCTCACACAACATCCTAGGACACAAAACAAATGTTAAGAAATTCAGAAAATTAAAGTAACTCCACGTACCTTACCTGGCCACAATGCAATCAAACGTCAAATCAACAGTAAACAAATCATTAGAAAGTATACAACTCACTGAGATTAAACACCATATTACTAAATGAGGGTCTCAGTCAGCTATATCTTAGATAGAGGTTAATATTCAGAATATTAACAGAAATAACAGAATAAGTTAATAAACAATGACAACAACCAAAGAATCAAGAAACAATCTAATTAAAAAAATGAATCATCTAACTAAACAGAGAATTCTCAAAAGGAATAACAATGGCTAAGAAATACCTTTTAAAGTGTTCAGCATTATTAGAAATCAGAGAAATGAAAATTAAGACTACTTTGAGATTTTTATCTTACCCTGTTTAGAATGGGCAGGATCAGAAAACAGCTAATAACAAGTACTAGCGAGGATATGGGGATGGGGGAGGGTGGTTTCAATGACTGTTACTGGGACTGCAAACTGTAAAGTCACTCTACAAATCAGTGTAGAGAATCCTCGAAAAGCTAAAAGCAGATCTACCACATGAGCTAGCTATACCGCTCATTCGCATCTGTCCCGCAAACTCAATAGCCTACTCCAGACACTTGCTCAGCCATGTTTATCATAGCTCAACTCATGGTAGCTATACAATGTAAACAACTGCAACGTCCATGGAATGGATAATGGAGATGTGGTCCACGCATGCGCACACCCCCTCCCCCACCCACACCAGGTAAATGGATGGAACTAGAAAATATCATACTGAGTAAGGCAGTCCAGGCCTAGAAAGACAAATGCCACATGCTCTGCCTTCTTTGTAGACCCTAGTGCTTTTGATGTGAATGTGGAACCAAACTGATGTCAGAAACCAGAAAAATAAAAACAGACTGCATGGGGTGTGTGTGTGTGTGTGTGTGTGTGTGTGTGTGTGTGTGTGTGTGTGTCTATATGTGTGTCTGTGTGTGTTGGAAGGAATTCTAGAGATGGAGTTAGTAGGACATAGGTGCTATAAATGGAGAAACGGGAAAATGGGGGGACTTTAACTGAAGAGAGGCAAAAGAGGTCAACAGAGAGAGAAAGCAATGGAGGAGGAATAAAGAACTCTATGGATGACTGAAAAAGTCATAGGAAATCTTAATATTTTATGTTTATTTAAAAACATGTAATACATGTACACATTTATCATATATATGTTTATATGATATATGTGTATGTATATGTTTATCATATATAGAAACATAAAAATATATAAAGTGCACCACGTGGGATAATGCTTTTGGGGGAGGGAAGAGGGATGCTAAGGGAGTTTGGAATCACATTATTTTATGTCTACTTAAGTTTGCACACATATAAAGTATATAAGTATACATGTGTGAATAGAGAGATGAATAGATAGTTTAAATAAAAGTACAGCACAGGGTGACACTATTCCTCCAAGAGCTGAGACTATCAACAAAAACCTCAGAGCCAGTCAGGGGAAACCAGGAGACCACCCTTTGAGTTGTTTGTTGGGGAAGCTCAAGAAACCCCCCCCAAAGGATAAAGGCTGTCATTATAGCCTTTGGCTGCTTTTCAGAATTTGAGGGTACCATGACTGCTGAAGGCATTATACGACTTAGTCCCAGGATTTGGAGGAATCAAACTAGAACCGACCTCCATGCCCTGTGGACTAGCTCTTACAGTATCCAGAGGTGTGCCAGCTTCCCAGGGAGGAAAGCAGTCAATAATCTCAGCTAGCAGTGAAGCCTACAAAGTGCAGTGATGACCAGCAGGACTTATTATTTTAGTGACTGGTTGGGGAGGTTAAACGGAGCTGTTTGTCTTCAGTGGTGGTTGGCAGAGGGCATGAGCACAGCTGGCATGAGCAACTGGTCTAGTCTGAATGTACTGGTATAGCAGTTAGCTGTTAGCTAGTACTCACAGCCGGCTGATTGTTCTATTGTGCTTGACAACATCTTTTGCAATAAATTGCCTAAAAGTTTGATCTGATGAAAGAGAGGCTTCTTTGCAAGGGCAGGGTGTTGTCCATCTTTTAGAGCTGCCCCACCCAAAATCAAACAATAGCTCTAGACTTCTGGTTCCTGGCTGTGTACTTGCAGATTAGAGTTCCCATTGTACTGATCTGTGTTAGGAGGGAAGAGGAGGGCAGTTCGCATGCCCCAGACTAGATCATTGCCTTGCACGATTTAGTAGGTTTTCATGATTAGGTGTTTTACTATCAGGCTTCATGCCTTTAGGAAATGTTCCAGAAGGCTTAGGTGATTGCCTTTAAAATATGTATTAATGTGCTTTTCAGCAAATTGTTCTGTCAATCAAAGGGTCTACCATGTTCCTCACCACCCCCTTTTTTTATACTCTCATTGTGGAACTAGACTCCTATTTGGAAAGGCAGGACATGTAGTAGTCCTGGGGCAGGGGAACAGCACAGGATGCTCCGGAGATGAACATGAGGAAGAGGGTGGGACTGGCAGCCAAGAGAGAAAAGCCTATGCTATACAAACCTGGGAGAGGCGAGGGATGCGTTATTGCATAAAAGGCCACTGGAGATCTCATCTCCGCCCTTGTCTTCTCGGAGCCAGGTCACAGGGAAGACAAAGCACACCTCCAGGCCACTCTGTTTCTCCCCCTTAATGAACTATCTCCTTCCTGTCACTACAGATGAGTTTCTGTGAGAGCCCATAAATTCCAGGGCCTGCTCACTAGGTTCCTTTCACAGTCCTTCCATAATGACTGGCTAAATGAATGGATGACTAAGTGCTCACGACCTACTGCCTGGCTAATGGCTGGCCATAAGATGTAATAGCTGATGATGTCTTCATGTGAGATGACAGAGTAGCAACAGCAAAGCGCATACATCGAGATGAACAGGTGAGGGAAGGCAGTTTGCAGCTGAAGCTCGAGAGCCTTCCGTATCCCAGCATCACCCAAGGAATATATGGGAAAAGAAACCCAGATAGCCAAGTGGGAAGGAGCAGGGATAAAAGGAGCTTTAGGGGTGTTTCCTCAGCTAAGGAGTCCACCTCTATTCTCGGGAGTACTTTTCCTTTCGTAACAGGCCCTCTCTATTTTTTCTCCATCCCTAACTTGAAGACATAATATCCCTGCAGACCTCTTCCTGGCAGCTGCAGGGACTCTTCACCTACCCGTAAGAGAGAAGAGCTGCTTTTCTTCTACACGCTAATCAGACTGTCCTGGAGTTCTGAATCTGTTTCTAAATCCTTTATTTAACGAGACGAAGAACTTCAAAATGGAACCTCTGTTTTCCCAGTAACGCAGTGTTGAAAACAGCAACCAACCCTTCATTTCCACACAACTTAAAAACAAAGCAAGGCACATCGGCTTTAGCTTTTTACTGAACATATTAACAAGAGGTTTAGTCAAAACCACCAAACCCAGGTCACCCGACCTTTTAGATGCTTTCTTCAGGCTTACATTTTCTTCTCTTCCAGATGGGGCAGAACTGTCTATAGGTGGTGAGGATCCTGTGGCTGGACCAAGCCTATGTCCTCCACCCCAGCTGCAGATGAGGCCTCCAATTTGACACTGGTGAGAGCCTTTGCCAACAAGCCAGGCCATAGAGGTTCCACATTGACATTGGCTGCTTTAATGAGGGCACCGATCTTAGCCTCTGCAGCCATTACCTGGTATAGACTGGGGGTGGAGAGATGCAGAGAGCTCAGAGGCTGAGGCTATGGCATAGATTGTCAGGGTAGTGCCAGTCACTGATGCGGCGAGCACCTTGTACCACTGAGGCTTTAGCTTCCTTGGAGGGATGGAGCACCTTGGCAGAAGCTGAGGGACCATGTAACTTATTTGTGTTTTGATTATAGCACATTGAGACTGCCACACCTGCGGTCCATGACTGATGGAGACAGGGAATAACAAGTACGGCCATGGCATCTGCATCCTCTAACCTGCTGCTCTGCAGTCTGCCTTTTTCCTCTTTAACCTTAAATGTTCCTTTCCAGCTATTCATAGCTTGCTGCAGAAGATAAATAATTTATTTTTGTTTGAAACAAAGTCCTGCTGTATGGAACTAGCTTTTTTTTTTTTTTTTACTGGAATCAATAAGTATATGTCTATTCCCAGCCTACTCTATTGCTTGCTTGCCCCCACCTCCCATTGTGTGTGTGTGTGTGTGTGTGTGTGTGTGTGTGTGTAAAGATAGACAAATTGATTACTATTTTGCTTTGAAGATTCCTTTTATTTAAACATATAAACAATGGTTGATAATCATAGTTATGCTTATAAAGCACCCTGCACAGTATCAGATAGATATACCAAAAGCTCGTGGTAGATATTAGCTACTATAATTACCCTGCAAAGGGGGTCCTATATAGACCCATCTACCAACTATGGTAGGCCAAGTGCATCTAATAAGAGGATCTGGAAGGCAGACTTCTCATGATGTATTATGTAGGTGTTTAGGATTCCCATTGCTGTGAAGAGTCACCATGACCAAGGCAACTCTTACAAAAGAAAACATTTAACTGGGACTGGCTTACAGGTTCAGAAGTTCAGTCCATTATAATTGTGGCAGGAAGCATGGCAGTGTGCAGGCAGATATGGTGGTGGAAGAACCAGAGTTCTACATCTTGATAAGAAGGCAATTGGGAGAAGACTGGCTTAAGGCTCTCTTCTGAACTAGGAGGAGCTTGAGTATAGGAGACCTCAAAACCTACCCCCACAGTGACACGTTTCTTCTCACAAGTCTACACCTCCTCCAATAAGGCCACACCTCCCATGCCACTTCCCATGGACCACGAATTTCAAACCATCACAAACCACCACAGTATGCAAAAGTTTTCCTCCTAAAACTGAGAAACTGGCCTATCCCTTTGTCTGAGTCAGGGTTTCTATTCCTGCACAAACATCATGACCAAGAAGCAAGTTGGGGAGGAAAGGGTTTATTCAGCTCACACTTCCACATTGCTGTTCATCACCAAAGGCAGTCAGGGCTGGAACTCAAGCAGGTCAGGAAGCAGGAGCTGATGCAGAGGCCATGGACAGAAGATACTTACTGGATTGCTTTCACCGGCTTGCTCAGCTTGTTCTCTTATAGAACCCAAGACCACCAGCCCAGGGATGGCACCATCCACAATGGGCTGGGTCCTGCCTCCTTGATCACTAGTTGAGAAAATGCCTTACAGCTGGGTCTCATGGAGGCATTTCCTTAACTGAGGCTCCTTTCTCTGTGTTAACTCCAGCTTGTGTCAAGTTGACACATAAAACCAGCCAGTACACCCTTATTGGTACATTTTCCTGGTATATCTGTTTCCTCCTCTGGGTCTGTTCTATGCCAGGCTAAATTGAGCTCTGCAGGAGATTCCTGGAATTCCGTCTAATAACACACATCTCCCCTCCACACAGGAAGTTGTCGGGACAGGACATTATTTTGAAAAAGATCTTCTAGTTAGCACTTTGATCAGTAAATGACCAGGTCAAAACATAAAAGAGTAATGATAAAATGAAAGCAGCTGCCTGAAAAGATTGAAATGAGCCCTAAGAGGGCTTATTAACATGTATCACAAATATGCTTTAATCTAGAGAAGTTGGTAGCATTAGGACTAATGTATAGGATATAATGTGTAAATCGTCAAGGTAGCCATAGTCTATAAGATCTAAAAGTGTCCCCAGCTGCAGGGATCTCTGTCACAGTCACTGTGTCAAATGGGAGGTGGTCTAGGGCCAATTCTGACTCTGTCCCTACCCGTAGTGTGGAGTAGGACACATCCTGTTTTTTCTCTGAGCTTGCTCAATAGTTTCTGCCTTGCAGACTGGCGGGTGATAAGATAAGCAAATTGTCAAGCACACAGTAGCTGCTTAATAAATGTTTATTACTTCCTGAGTATAACCACAGCGTCTTATGTCCTTAGATTCAAAAAGTCATCAGTACCCACCAATCATACTATGTACTCTGGCATCTGGAGAGTTCCAGACAACAAGGGCAAGCTCCATGCTGCCTGTTCATCTCCCTGAACCCCACCCCCGCCCCTGACGCCATGATACTGCTAATAGGAGCCTACTTATACATGCTGGAGGTCATCAGGGGACAGGCTAGGACAGGTGTAAGAGCAGGCTGTTTTGGTGAATTATTTAGCACCTTCTCTGAAGGGCCCTGGAGTGAACTTCACAGACAGCTCCCCACATAGCAAGGTAACAGCCTGTGACTCATCACCAAGAGCCATGTTTGTCTTCCCTTAAAGGGTGTACAGCAAACCCCTACGGGGGGTGGGGGAGGGGCTTGGGGCTTGGCTGATTTTTCTCCACTCAAGTCATCACAATGGGGAGGCTGCAGTAAGAAGGGCTGTTATGAGTCTGGCCAAAAAAGGCTACAGAGAGAGAGAGCTCAGCTAGCTGGGGTGAGAGAAGACATGTAGCTGCAATAGGATATATGAGGGATGAAAGTTTACTCCAGGGAAAACAGGAGAGTGTCCAGGACAGAACAACTGAGAAACTCAACCTTAACCACCAGGTATTATCCACAGACATCCCCAGGCCCACAGTTCTTTGGGAATCTCCATGTAACGAAGATGATTGCTAGTAAGTCAGGCCACAGGGAGAAGAGTTATAAGCCTGATTTGTAGGTGACATTTACTGCATATAAAACATTTAATTTAACCCTTCAGGGTCACACCTACAGTCTCATTTATCATAGATAAGGAAATAAAAGTCATGAACATCTAAGTAGTTAGTGTAAGCATCTATCTAAATTTTAAATCCATTTCCTCTTACTACCTCTATTTATTCCTGTTATTAAACTATCCACTTAGTCTGTTAAATCTCAACTCTTTCCTTATTAGATTTGGGTTGATCATGATGCAAGGGACACCTGGTATGGACCACCAAGACTCACTCTTGAAGAACAAGTCCCGAAGAACTAATAATGGTCAAGTTCATTGGGCTTATCGTGAATGAAGGATTAACAGCTATAACTCATGCTCATATAGCTACAATAATGGAAAACACTGAATACAGACAGCCATTTTGCAAGCCAAATGAAGTTGGGTTTGGAAGGAGCCCATGGAATACAATTAAAATCGAGGGAATAAGGGAACTTTGTAGAACACTGGGGACCCATGAATTCTTTGCCTAAAGTCCCTATGTGAGCTGAAAAGTCTCAATAAGTCAGTCCCAAGAGTTCTGCAGAATTAATTCATCTTCTCTGGCCAAGCCATCTGCTTTAATGGCCAGGTGCTGGGAGTTCTCTCCAGCAGCACGGAACACGTGATCTTGTTCAGCACCAACACCAGGCCCCCTGCTGAAAATTCAGATTTAAAGGCTCCCCCTCCTTCCAGACCTTCTGAATCTGCCTTCTAGGAACGGAGCTAAGCCACTGAAGTCTGTGCATGAACTCCAGAGATTCTGCATACAACCACCATTGGCCAAAAAAGAAGAAGTGAGCAAAAGCAGGAGGGTAGAAGAGCCTCTAAGGGGTTCAGTATGGCCAGATGATATCTTCCACATGAAATCTGACCTACACTTGAGTTGTACTGGGTTTACATCAGAGCTCAGGAGACAGTGTGATGCAAGTGCCAAGAAGTAGGCGTGTGTATGAGGTTTTGAAGGCCGTGTGGCCTGGGCCGTTCAGGTTGTCACAATGTCTCAGCTCTGCTGCTGTAGAGTGAAAGTTATCCTAGCCAAGGACAGTATATTGGTCATGTTTCTCATTGCTATGATAAACTGTCTCACAGAAGCAACTTAAGGGAGGAAGGGTTTACTTTGGCTTATAGTCTGAAGGGTTACAGTCCATCATGGTGGGGTAGGAGCAGGAGTAAGCACACGAAGCAGCTGCTCATATTACTGCTGTAGTCAGGAAGCAGAGAGAGGTGAATGCTGCTGTTCAGCCTTCTCTCTTCTCCTATTCAGGCCCAGGCCCCAGGCCCATGAAATGGTTCTAATCACATCTAGGTAAAATGTAAACCTTCCTAATATCCTCACTCACAGAGATATATTTCCATGGTAATTTTAAATCCAGTCAAAGCAATAATGAGGACCCATCTGCAGCAATGGTATGGGAACTCTATCCCCAGAACATTTTATCCAAGCAGGCTGTGGTGGGAGTGAATTTGGCCTGAAACTATAGATTGTAGACTTCATAGACAAATAATTGCATTTTAATTTTTAAGCCTATATTTAAAGAGGGCATGCCTCAGTTGCTGTTGTGTGTGTGTGTCGGGGGTGGGGGGGTTAGAATACACCTTGCAGGAGTCATGTCTCTCCTTCTAAACATGTGGGCTGCAGAGACCACCCTCAGGTCACTAGGCTTGGTAGCAAGGGCCTTTATCCATTACGCCATCTTGCCAGTCCCCTAAACAATGGCTTCTCTTAAATATTTCTAAAGAGCAATAAATAAAATGACATCATAGTTTCTGGCCCAGGGGAGTTCAGGTTTCTAAGAGGCATCTATCATCTGAATTGAATGATCCTCTTTCAGCTGATGATACAATTCCTGGTTTTCTACAGCATCGACATTTTTGTCTGCAAATACCAGAGAAGCCAGGAGTTTGTGTGATTCTTCTTGCCCCTATGTGCTTACTTCAGCCACATGAATGTATGCACATACAGAGTGGTTTTGAGCATGTATACTCTGTATGTTCGCATCTGGGTATTTTAGATCTTCACCAGCTCCCATGACAGAAACTCCATCATCTCTAACTTATAACAACTTAATTTCAGGAAGGAATCTGGGAAATCTTCTCCCCAGGACAGCTGCTTTGGAATGATGTTGGCTTCACTCTGAGGGCATCTGGGAACTTACAGATGCATGAAGGGCTGCCTCTGGGCTTCCCTTGACTAAGCCAGGCTCTCCAGAGGGAGCCGCTTGTCACAAAAAGCATCCGTGGCAATGTTTTTAAAAATCCGTCCTCATGATACGAACATTAACCTACCATAGGAGAGGAGACTGGAAGTTGACTCCTCAATCTTTAATTGATTATCTTAATTGATTGATTATCTTAATAGATTATCTACCTTGCTGAGGACACATTTATTTGTTTTGCTTGAATTATTTACTTGCTCACCTCCATCTTCCTTATGAAGAAGGTAAATAAACTTCCTGGGTACTCGCTTTTCTTTCTTGGGTGCCCCTGAGTATGTAATAAATGTGTCTAGCTCATCTGCTAATCTATCTACTGCATATTTCTTTCTTTCTTTTTTTTTTTTTTGGTTCTTTTTTTCGGAGCTGGGGATCGAACCCAGGGCCTTGCGCTTCCTAGGCAAGCGCTCTACCACTGAGCTAAATCCCCAACCCCCTTTTTTTTGTTTTTTTTTTAAAGATTTATTCATTTATTATATATAAGTACACTGTAGCTGTTTTCAGATACACCAGAAGAGGGTGTCAGATCTCTTTACAGATGGTTGTGAGCCACCATGTGGTTGCTGGGAATTGAACTCAGGACCTCTGGAAGAGTAGTCGGGTGCTCTTAACCACTGAGCCATCTCTCCAGCCCGCATATTTATTTCTTAGACTAAATCACTGAGCCTGCAGATTGGCAAGAGGGGGTGGCCTGGTTTGAAATTCAGGGATGCAGCCTCCACCTCCTGATCTGTCCTTCTTCTTGTTGCTTGAGCAAGACATTGATCCTCCAAGAAGCTGCTGCCTCATTTCCAACCGCAAATCTTTCATCTCTCTTTTATGTCCTTTGTGGGATTCTGACGGGATCAGGGTAATAGTAACAGCCTGGAAAAGGGGGCCTATAGCACTGGCAAAAGCAAGGAGAAAGGCTTATTTCTTTTCCCCCCTATAGTAGGTGTCTAACTGTCGATCTAAATGGATATTAATTCATTCACACTGGTCATCCACTACACACTGTCTACTAGAGAGAGGCCATGGAGAGAAATCCCTGTGTGCATGTGCCTTGGATCAGAACAGCTGAAGGATCTGTGGAAAGCTTGAGGATAGGCCATTATTTTCCACAGTAGCTTGGTTTCTGTTTCTTGGCTAAGCACCATGTCTACTACTCACTCCACGATGAAAGGATACATCCTGATCCCAACCCATCACTGAGGGGAGCCAAGGCAGGAACCGGAGCAGAGTGGGAACCTAGAGGAGGAAGTGAAGCAGGGACTAGAGAGGAACAGTGCCTACTCACTTGCTCCCCTGGGTCACTTTCGACTGCCTTTCTGCTACTTTCCAGGACTGCCTGCTCAGGGTGGCACAGGGTGCCCCACAGTGGGACAGGCCCTTCCTCATTAATCATTAGTCAGGAAAAGACCCCACAGACTGCTTATCTGATTGATAGAGGTACTTTCTTAGTTGAGAGTCCCTCCTCCTAGACGACTCTAGTCTGTGAAAAACTGACCATCAAAACAACTAACCAGCATATCTTCTAATTGTCTTTTCTTATTTCTGCAAGCAGTGGCCATGATCAGGGGTTCTTACTTGTAGTTCTCCACATTGATTCTGCTTGCTTTCATGGATCCCCATTTCTAGATGCCCCAGACAAATAAATAATGTCTGCCCAATAATAACCTTGTCCTTAAGAAGAAGGGCATATCTTTATATTGTGTGTGTGTGTGTGTGTGTGTGTGTGTGTGTGTGTGTGTGTGTTTTTCTCTAGGCATGGTCTCTCTATGTAGCCTTGACTGACTTAGAGATCTGCCTAGCTCTGCTTCCAAAATGCTGGGATTAAAGATATGTACCACAACACCCAAGTGATTTTCTTAGCAGTCTAGCTGCTTTTCAACTGAAGTCACAGAAATTAATGGAGGAATATTCAATACTACCCAGTGCTCGGGACCCTTTGCATAATGCCAAGTTCTCCACTTGACTCTATGTGCTCCCTTCCTTCAAAGTGCACTCTCTTTCCCATCCTGTTTACCCCAGAAATGTTCTTTTAAAAGAAACTGCACAATTCCTCAGCTAATCTGGGTGGTATGTTTCAGAAAGACTCATCAAGATTCTTTGATTGATTACACAAGTTAATTTTCCATTTACATTATAGAATAACAATTTATTCTACAATAAAAGTACCCAACACTGAGAACCCCACTTCAGCAGATGCCTTGGCTAGGGGGCCAAGATTCCTGAACCTTTTACCATCCTCATACACTTGGAGTCATTACTTTCTAGCAGCCTGCCTGCCTGCCTGCCTGCCTGCCTGCCTGCCTGCCTTTCTTTCTTCCTTCCTTCCTTCCTTCCTTCCTTCCTTCCTTCCTTCCTTCCTTTTCTTTCTTTCTTCCTTCCTTCCTTCCTTTCCTTTCTTTCTTCCCATCCATCCATCCATCCACCTTTCTTCTTCTTCTTCCTCTTCTTCCTCTTCTTCCTCTTCCTCCTCCTCCTCCTCTTCTTCTTCTTCTTTTTCTCCCTTCTCCCTTCTCCCTTCTCCCTTCTTTCTCCTCCTCCTCCTCCTCCTCCTCCTCCTCCTCCTCCTCCTCCTCCTCCTCCTCCTCCTCCTCCCCCCCCCTCTGCGCGCGTGCATATACATGTGCGTGTATGCACCTTGGCTGTCTTTTCTCAGGATATCATCCTCTTTGGTTTTTGATGCAGGGTCTCTCCCTAACCTGGAATTTGTCCATTCATCTAGGCTGTCTAGAGAGTTATCCAACAAGGATTTGCCTGTGTCTGCCCCACCTGTTTCTACCTTCCCAGTACTGGGATTCCAACTGTGTGCCACCATACTTGGCTTTATTATATGACTTCTGGGAGTTGAACTCAGGTTTCACTCAGGTATTGCAAGTGCTTTAGCAACTGATCTATTTCCCTAGCTCTATAGAGGCTTCACTCTGAGAAGATTTTACCAACACCAACTTTTACATTTTTAAGCCATTAAGTAGAAGGTTGTACAAAACAATCTGCTGTCCACCAGCATGGACAACGGAGACAAAGGCATACCAACTTTATGGAAAAGAAGCAGTTGGACTGATGGAGTTACAAAGGGAAAATTAGAGTCCAAGGAACAAAGGCTATAATGATGAAGTGAGCATTTATTATAGCCTCACTATCCCAAGCTTAGTAATGAGCATCTCAATTGGCAGAACCAAATATATAAGGCTTAGGGGTGTAAGGATATTCCAAAAGAAAGTAGAAAGTGATACAGAAGTTTGAATGCAGATATGTCTTGTATCAAAGACTGTGCTGCTTAAGTGTCATGATAGATGGAGAAGATTAGACTTGATGAGGTTTAATGCAAAAATTCAAAAGCAGGGATGCCATTCCTAAGGGTGTCTTTATTTATTATCTGTGAGTCATAGTGATATTTTCAAGAGTTGCCTAGATGGAACATCCCTACTTTGATATTATAGACAATTTGTGTAAGATTTTTGATGTTGTTGTTATTGCACCTGTGATGGTTTGCATATGCTCAGCCCAGGGTGTGGCACTATTAGAATCTGTGGCCCTGTTGGAGTAGATGTGGCCTTGTTGGAGTAGGTGTGTCACTGTGGGTGTGGGCTTTAAGACCCTTATCCTAGCTGCCTGGAAGTCAGTCTTCCACTAGCAGCCTTCAGATGAAGATATAGAACTCTCACCCTTGCTTGCACCATGTCCAGATGCTGCCATGTTCCCACCTTGATGATAATGGACTGAACCTCTGAACCCGTAAGCCAGCCCTAAATATATGCTGTACTTTATAAGACTTGCCTTGGCCATGGTGTCGGTTCACAGCAGTAAAACCCTAAGACAGTACCTATGTTAAATACAGTCAAATATAGCACGATGATATATATCACATGTATGACAGTGATCCCATAAGGTTTTACCATCTAGAGACACAAGACCAATGACTACCCTTTTATATTTGCATAATAACAAATCACCTAATGATGTGATAGCTACTGAATAGCATGTGCCTGAGTTGCACAGTGTCCAGTATCATCTCTGGCGTCTATCTAACAGGTGCTACTAGTGAATCTTTCCCCAAGCCCCAAACCAATGATGTCTCTAGAAACTGACAATGTCCTTTCAGGAATATAATTGCCCATGCCAGAATCTGCTGGTCTAGAATCAGTTCAGAATCCTACTTTCAGGCCTGGAGAAGAGAAGAGTAGCAATTCTGGTGTGAAATGTATCAGAGTAGAAATCTCAGCTCAGTCCCTTATTGGTCTTTGGGAAAAAATCTATCCAGCCTCTTTGAATCTTTTAGTATAAAATGCGGACAAATCTGAAAAAAAAACAGAGTAGGTAATTTAGATGGAGCTCTGAACAAAGTACGTAACACACAGTTAAGTGGAGTAACAACAGCTATTACCATGACAACTGTGAAGGAGATGTTGGTAGATATCAAATTTAATCATATCATGTCATGCACAAGTAAACTGAGGCTCATAAGTGGAGTTACTGGCCATAAACATGACTGTTTTAGTTAGGGTTTCTATAGCTGTGATAAAATACCATGACCAAAAGCAACTTGGAGAGGAAAGACAACTTATGAAAGGAGAAGTTTAATTGGGCTCACACTTTCAGGGGGTTATAGTTGATAATGACAAAATAAAAAGGTGGTGGCAAGAGCATCATGGGGTTCACCCTGGGAACAGCACCAGTCTTTTGAGACCTTAAAGCCTGTCCCCAGTGACACACTTTCTCCAACATGGCCATACCTCCAAATCCTTCCCAAACAGTTCCACCATTTTTTTTCAGGTTCCCTCTTCCCAGATATCTCTAGCTTTTGTCACATTGACATAAAACTAGACAGCACAATGGCACAAGCCATTTGTCTAAGAATTTTGTATTATTTGCCTTTGCCTTCTGTTCTGAAAGACTTCCACCCTTTTCTACCTAAAAGTATCTTGGAGTGTCCTAAAGTGCTATTTCTATATCATCCATGTTCTTTCATATCACAATTGGAGTATTCCAACCTGTGCTGGCCACATTATGGAAAACAGTATCTTAAATGGAAGCCCTACCAACTGTCTCAAGGGAACAAAATCGCAGACAAAGGGGACAGAGAATCCTACTGCATTAGCTATGGCATCAGCAGGGACTCTGAGCAATACTCTTAGCATTTCAAAAGTTGAACCACTTTGGCCTTGATAGCTGACCTTCATCTATTAGAGCCCTGCAGCACCTTGTGTTTGATGGAAATAAAAGGCCTGTAGGCAAGAGGAAAATGCAGAATTCTGAACTAATTCAGTGAAAATATTTGTGCCATTACTAGCAATCAAAGCTAGAAATCATGGGATCTCAATCCCAGTGGGAAAACCCCATACTAAGAGGCTCTGATCTGTGTTCTTTTGCTTTATCATTTTTTTTCCGTGAACAGATGAGATGCCCTGGCTGGCAGAACGGAGTCATGTAGTTACTGCTGCAGTAATTAGTTTTCTACTTGAAAATGTCAGGATTAATTACCAAGTCACACATAGAAGCGAGTGAACTCTCCCTAACTAGGGTTGACATTTAATCATGCTGGATTTAGTAGATGCGTGCTGGACATTCTGATGTCTACCAACGTGGCTACTAGGTAATGACAATAAAAGGAAAAATAATGATAAACCTAGAAGAGAAAGGGTGAATGGTATGTCAGGTGGGTAGGCAATATTTAGACCCGATCGGTTTCTTGCCTTCAGCCAAGTAAAATTTAGCATAATCTGGGCTTTACTTGATTTTCAAGATGTGAGAGGAACACCATAGAGTCCCTGGATCAAGTGGGTCATGGTTTAAAAAGCAAAGAGATAATTGCGTAGATAACACTCATGGATAGTGGTACAGAGGTTGTGCTTAGATGGACGACTCTAAGCCAGTGTGCTGCAGTCCATAAGAAGGTATGTGAATCCTTTAAATCTAAGCTGCTACATCTTGCTCTGATTGCTTAGCACAAACTCTGACACTGACAGCTACCCTGGGCGAGGCAGCACTGGGTTATTTGGTCTCGTCATTTCAATGGGGGTGATTTATAGTAGTAAGAGGCATGAAGCACAATCTAATTTCAAGCCAATTTTCTAAACGTTCCACACCAGATAGATAATGTTCTATCTCTTCCCTCATGCTCTAAAGCTTGTTTTTAAAGACAAGTTCTACTCTGCTTCCTTTAAAATGTCCTACCCAAGCTTCTGGTGTTTGACTGGGATCCAGAAACCAAAGGTTGGATGCTAGGTTAAGTACAGATGCAAAGTTACCTCTTCTCTCGAACTGGGACAAAGAGAAAGACACTGGGTTCAAGACAGTTTTAGAGTCAGAGCGATGGAAATGGGCTCTACCCCTATTAGCTGCCTTCTATTTTCCCTTTTGTATTTTTTATTGTCCCGGAGACTAAATGTAGGACTGTACATATTCCAGGCAAGTATCCTACCACTTATTTGCATCCCCTGCTCTCTTTATACTCATTTTTATTTTGAGATGGTCTCTAGGAAGCTATCCAGGCTAGCCACGTGCTTGTGATCTTCCTGCATCAACGCCTTCCCGTAGTTGGGATAATGAGCCTGAGCCGTCAAGCTCTGCTTCCTCCTACTTCAAGACAGAATGTTCAGAAACTCATATTCTGGCTGTAGACTGCTTCTGTTGGGAGTCTATCCCCCCTAACAACGGGAGGTTTAAAGAAAAAGACCCTGGGAGAGGTAGTGTGTGTTCACACAACCTTGAGCAACAAGGCTGTGGGCTAGATGACAGCACTAACACTATCCTGAGCAAGCATTCTCTTACAGAGAGACCTAGGAGTTTTCTTGTTATTAATGGATCATTCCCAAGAAAAATTTAAAATTCAGGACAAATAGCAGCTAAGCATTCTTTAGATGATGATCCTGGGTTTGAAATGTATACTTGATTTTGCATTGTTCAGTTGACAGGAAGGCAGGAATGAGAGGACCAGCTATCAGAAAAAGTTCAAGCTCTTAACTGCTGACAACACAGTTATTTCTGCAAATAAAGAGAGAACACAAGGTTCTCTCTGAATATCAGAGGTTGGGGTTGGGGTTCTTCTGAATATCACAGAGCAAAATCCTCTTGGTGTCTACTTTTGTTCTTTAGCAAATGTCATTGTCAAGTTTTCATTTCAAAATCATGCTTAAGAGATCTTGGTGCCTCTATTAGAAGTGGAAAATACTTCAGAGACCCACTCAGATAACCCTGACCCAATCCACAGCTCTCCTCATGCCCCTCGTTGTACCATTAAAATAAGAATAAAAATCTCTTTGGTCCCTTTTGATCTTATAGTTTCTCTATGAGATGATGTCTGTGATCTGGTTTCATCAGATTGGTGGTTCTAAAAATTTAAAGAGCAAGGGCTGGGGAGGTGACTCATTAGATAAAGTGCTTGCCTTGGGAGCACAAAAGAGCCGAATCCAATCTCCAGAACACTTGCCAAGTAAGGTAGGCATGGTGGCACATATGCTTATAGCCTTGGTGCAGGTAGAGACCGGCTGACACATGAGGCTCCCTGGCCTGCCTGCCTCGCCTACTGTAACCTCTAGGTCAACTAGGCAGACTGCACTTGGGAAACAACATCTGAAGTTGTCCTCTGGCTTTCACATGAACACACATGTATGCGTACACATGCATAAACACACACATTTTAATGTGTAACAGAGTCATTCGGACAGCTTATCAAACACAGAAGGCTGGGCCTCAGTCTGAGTGTTTTCTGGTTTGCAGGTAGGTGGAGTCTGAGAAGTTTTATCTCTACCTAGTTTGATGGTCTACTCTGAGGATGCTTGAATTTGATGTTGAAGCCCGAGTGATAGAGACATTTCTTCAGTGTTTGATTCATTTTGCAGCTAAAGGTTTAGCATTCCCATGCTATTCCCCCTACCCCTGCCTTCATCACACTCATGTTTCTTAGAAAGTTCCATCATATATTCTCTGGCTTCCCAAAGTTCCTGCTGACCAGTACAGCAAGGAATCCCAGAGGAGAAAGACACAAGATCTACTGACTGGATTCAGTCACAGGCTGTGTCCACATAGGAAGCTAGAAACTACAGGCACCATGATTCAAGTTGAAGTGACTTTGTAAAAATTACATATTTGGGGGCTGAGGAGACATTGTAGGCAGCGAAGTACTTGCCTTGCAAGCATTAGGATCAGAGCTAGACCCCCAGAACTTACATTTAAAAAGCTAGATGTGGTCCACTGCTTGTAATTTCAGCAAGGGGAAGGTGGAGACAGGCAGCTCCCTGCAGCTCCCTGGTCAAGACAGCTTACCCTGCTTGGCAAGTTCCAGAAAAAGGAGAAGCATTATTAAAAAAAAAAGTGGGTGGTGTCTGAGTTAAAGCTTCCAAGATGGCCCTCTGATCTCCACATAGTCATGCACATGTACACACACAGCATTTGCACCCACTGCATGCATATCTAAAAATCACATATTAAATGTCTTGTTCTGCAGATGCAGATCCTGAAACCAAAACAAGTCATGTGACCCATGCAAAGCCACAATGCTAGCAGCTACCAGCAGAGCTGTGTCCAGAATCTGCGACTCTTGATTGTTTAGCTTCTGTCACAGACCCTTCCTCTGTAAGGCCAGGCTCCCACCACAGTTGGTAATTGCAGCTCTCACTGTGCATGCATTTAATGTACACAAAAGATACAAGTGAATTGTCTTTAAGTGACAGACAGTGACACTGCTCTATTTTTAATGTCCCTTCCACATATTTATAGGCTGCAGATCACCTTTAAGCATTCTGATCTGAAAGGAGTAAGTGACACTCTGAAATGACTATTATTCCCAGAGGCTCTGGATTTCACAATCCCTTTGTCTTACATCACACATAACCTCCTGTATCATCCTGAATCAGGCTTTAATTGTAGGTGGATCTTTAAAAATCCATTGTTTAACTATGCAAAATTTTGCAGCAATTAAGAGCAAGGCAGGAAGTTCTTTTGGTAATCAGATACCCTTTCAAAAGCAGTGAAAGGGTTTGAGCATTAGAGGTCAGAACTTAACCTGGGCTGTGATCAAGATTTAAAAAAAAAAAAAAAGCCCTCTTCCTCCTAGTTTCTTCAGCAGTAGTTTGAGTTTTAAAATAATTTGTGCAAAAAACCCTTCTCTGATGTAGAATGCCATAGGGCTGACAACTTAAAATGATTCTTACTGAGGAAAAGACATCTAAGTGGGAATTGGAGTAAGGAATTTCATTCTTTAAGGGTCCTCCCAACACAGGGGCTGTAAGTCATCCAAAGATCAAAGTGACCATGGGTCTGGACCTGTTTTCACCAGCTTGTCACCAACTAGGAAATCAGTCACTCCTTCCTTAGATGTCTCAGAAAATGAACAGCCTTCTCAAGCTCACTCTGAGCCAGTCGGAAAAACTCAAAGCCAACGTTATCAAACTTTCGTAACTGGCACTGCCCTCCCTGAGTCTTCTGCAGTACAAACTGAACACACATACTCTTCCCTAATGGCGGCAGTCTGTCTCAGCAGAAGAAAACTTACACAATTCATCTGATGGTCAATTTTGTAGGTCATTCCCACTAACTTCCTTAACAGATTAGATTTCATCTGACTCCTCTCTATCATCTTTATACATTCCAAGGAAAATATTTAATTGTGGCAATTGATTGGATAAACAAAACAAAACAATAGATGTATAGCTCTACATACATAAAACATATAAAGTATATATACACATGTAGAGAGAGGTAGATGTAGATACACACACACACACACACACACACAATTTGTTAGTCAACTCTAAAGGAAAATCCCTTTGGCTGGTGAGTTTCCAATTAGAAAGAACCAGCGAGTTAATTAACATGCAAACAGCCAGTGTACACAAGACATCACCCACCCCTTTATGAAATTGTAGGCTAATAATTAAAGTCCACCACAAACAGAAAAAGGCTAACCTCTTGAGCTGTCAAGAAAGAACACAGATCAATCACCATACACATCAAAGGAGTTAAAGATGAAACCAGCGAGCCAAACACAGCTGGAAAACCTGGTCCCTTCATGTGCTGAGGTGGCACCTCTTTTGGAGAAGCATCACCACCCTTCTCTGATACCCCACCCGTGAAGTGTGGCAAGCCTTTCATCCTAATGGAATTCCTTTAGCAAACCAAGTCAAATCTTAATACTGGACTCTACACAAGTCAGGGTGATATATTACCTTGGCCAGCAGGATAACTTAAATGAAGCTGAAAACTGAGTAGAACTTAATTCTTAAGGAAAAATATTTCTTATTCCTCATGGAAAACCATAATTTAAAACTATGATTTAATGTAAGCCCCTACAGTTTATGAATTTTTAAGTCTTTTCCACCATGATTTACTATCTTCAAAATACTATCTTTGCCTTTCCCAGAAAATAAAATAAATACACTAACAACCCATGGGGAATAAAACATCAATTCTGTTAAGTAGTAGACCTTCAAGTTAGGAGTCTCCAGTTTATGGATTTTCAAGGCAAGTTCACTGTAAAGAAGCAGTTTTCAACCTGTGGTTTGTGACCCAATTGGGGAGTCCCATATCAGATATGTAACAGTATCAAAATTACAGTTCTAAAGTAGCAACAAAATAATTTTATGGTTGGGGGTTAGCACAACTGTTGTAAAAGATATTCTCTCTCTCTCTCTCTCTCTCTCTCTCTCTCTCTCACACACACACACACACAAACACACACACACACACACAGAGTTTCTCCTTGCTGCAGACTTCAGTCCCCAACAGAGGACAATTATCTGGTAAATACATCATGTTACAAGCTTCTATCAGGAACCCTGTATCTGCTCTATCAATCAGATAGAGCGTTCTGCTGCCCAAGTCTGAGTCTCTTGCACCATTTTTTTCTTTTTCTTTTTTCATGGGGATATATGTACAGACATATATATTCTGTGTTCACATGTGTGTGAGCCCAAAGAGGATCTCAGAAATCTTCCTCCATTTTTAATACCTTCATTGAGAGGCAAGATCTCTTAATGAAATCCAAAACTGGACCATCTAGCTAGAGCCACTAGCCAGCTTGCTCTGCCTTTTAAGAGTGGAATTATGAATGAGTCATCACATCTATCCAACATTTATGTAGATGCTGGGCATTCTAACTCTAGCCTGTTGCTTGGAAAATGCTTACACTTAGCCACTGGGAGCCCTTCTTCTACCTTTGAGGATACTTTCCTACCTGTCTCCAATCTTGGCATCTCATTTTGCAGAAGACCCTCTGAGGATGGAGACTGTCCTGTAGAAAACATGGTGCCTCACCTAACACATCAGTTCCTTCAACACACCAAACCATTCACTAGAAGGCATCACTTGTGCCACGTGCCAGTTTATTAACTGCTTCCACATGGAGCTTCTAGTCAACTCTGGTGGTAACTTGGTAAGAGGGTTTTTAAGGCTAAAATTTTGCTTAAGAGCTCGAACTTCTCGAGCATCAGAAGTAGAATAGAACCTAGGACATTCAACACCCTACTGCTTTCCTTACCTTACCAAGACCTGATTTGGCTTTCTACCATAGTGTCACCGGTTGGCAAATGTTAGGAAAAACTAGGGGAGCGTCTCACACTTCATTGGACCAATGGTGCTTCTCACAGAGCTGCTGCTACCCCTGTGAAGTGGTATTAGTGTTTCTCAGCCTCCACATCACTGACAAAATAGGGAGAATAACTGCTCAGGAGAAGGGCCTGGGCGTCGGAGGACATTAAGCAGAACCATTGATTCAAGGAGACCTCTTCCCTCCCCCCAAGCTGTAACAATCAAAAACATCTTTAGGCATTCCAAATTTTCCTGGGAATAGGGGAGAGTCATCGATCACATAGAGGCCAAGTCTACCTTGCCTCAGATGGGCACATGGCAGAAAACGACAAACCAGAGCTTCCCACACTGCTCCTTCCTCCTTTATTAGTCCATTACTGTGAGTGATATCAACGGAAAGTCAGATAGTATAACTAGAAGAAGGGGGCTTGATATTGAACATTGGAAAAATAGGAGATCATTGCTCTCAGCCAATCAGAGCTGCTGACGCTCACTTAAGGGTAGGTGGCGAGAACTTGCATAGAAAAAAAGTATTGCTGTTAAGTCAGGAGGCCCTTTAAATGCTATGTAAGAATGCTTACCCAGTAGTGTCAGAAACCATGTCCACTGCATAGAACTGCTACTCACATGTCCATGCAGTCTGCTTAGGCTGATCCTGGTTTACTTGAAATGTCGAGACACCCAAATGCTCCCCCATGACATCCCTGCAGCACAGCTAGGAAAGGCTCACAAACTCCTGTCACAGAGGGAAATCAAGTGCCCCTTGAAGCAGTCAGCCCCCACCCCACCCCCAACCTGGACTCGCCCGCTTCCCTTATTCACTTCCCTTTTCTAGGTCCCAGGGTCCTTCATCCTGTCCTTGACACACTTGGGCACTTGTCATACATGCTGGCCTACAGACAAGACACCCCACCCTTGCCAATATGCTGTGCTACCTCCAGATCTATATACAGCATGGCCTTTGTGACTGTCCTATGCTTAACAGCTCTGAAGAAGCTATCCTCTGACATGCTGTGTTTACTTTCTGTGATTGGTTAAGCATCTCATTTCCTAGGAGTAGGGACTTCATGTTCACTGTTCATATTCCTCAGAAACACAATACAGATCCTCTCACACGGCTGGAGAGATAGTTCAGAGATAGCAAAGTGATCGCCATACAAACAGGAGTAGCTGAATTTGATTCCCACAACCCATATGGGGTAGGGTGAGGGGGTGAGGGGCTGGGGTGGGTGGAGTGGGGTGGGGTGGGGGTGGGGGTGGGAAGAAAGCCAGATGTGGTGGTTCATGCTTGAAATCCTAGGGGAGAAGGACACAGGCAGGTCCCTGGGGATTACTGGCCAACCAGACAAGCCTAATCCACAAATTCCAGATTAAAGAGAGATCTTGTCTTAAAAACAGACAACGGCTACAAAAAACAACTGATCAAACAACCAAATATAACAAGAGGGAGGTCTCCTGAGGAATAGTACCTAAGGTTCTCTGACCACACACACACACACACACACACACACACACACACACATACACACACACACACATACACACAGATACACACAGATACACACACACACACACACACACACACACACACACACACAAACACACCTCTTTGATGAAGGAATAAGCAGAATATTCCAAGATGTGGAACCCCATCTGAAAGCAGCCGGTCATCTCCATGCTCTTAACTTGCAGGCGATGGCAATCTCAAACATTTAAAATGAACTTAAGCTAACTCTGCTAATAGAATCCTTTGGGGGACTGTGTTGAAGCAGGAGAGCCCAAAGGAATCCCTGAGGTGTGTCAGCTCCTGCTCTGCCACCATTTTCTTATGTTCCAGCCAATACACTGAGCTCTGAACTGGTTCTCCATCAGCAGGAGGCAAGATCTCTGAGATGTCACCCCTGTGACATTGAACCAGTGTGCAGCCTGATGCAATGGGGACCTGACAGGAATGTGAAGATTTCCGTGTACTAGGAAAGAAGGTGTGTGACACTTCCCTTGATGTAGCTGATAGGAAGCGGAATGTTTACTATACACACAAGATAGGAGGGAAGTGCGGATTGACACCAGGGACGGGGACTTGCTTTTTGGGACATACTTTTTCATCCGGGGGCAGGGAATCTGTTACTGGTGACCATTCATCCTGATGTGAAATTCTCAAGTCTCCTATTTCTGACCTGCCTCAGGGATCTTTCCTTGGCTGCATAGTAATCCAGCTACACCTGCATAAGCCAAATTGATTCACTTCTCAAATTCTAGGTCATCAAATTCTCAACCAAATACCATGATCCTATAATATGTCATAGTCTGTTCTAGACACTGGAGACACGTGAGCATGAGATCGATCCATAGGCCTCGTCCTTGACTCACCATCTAAGGGCTGGGGTCTCTTGCCACTTTGTATACAGATGTGATTTATAGTTTGTCTCGTGAGATTTGCTTTTATGGATGAATTCACAGTTTAATAAAACACAATGGATGTTTAATAGCAACATGTTTAAGGATGCATTTCAATCAACCCAAAATAGTCCAAAACAATTAAAAAGCAGAAATAACCTACACCCTTAGTTTTCCACCTCACGTGGCTGCTGGGGGAATTAAATGAAGTGTTTCAAATAGGAAAACACAAAATGAAAATGTTGAGACAATCAGCTTGACTAGTTGCTCTTAAGGAAAAAAGACTCTTTGCAAACCACCTCCTCACATAACCTATGTCTTAGGAACTCAATCACCATCAAATACACCCATCACATGCTCCAGGGTCCATGTAGAAGTACACAGCCTCTGCATGTATGGGAGGCTAGGTTGGCAAACCAAGTAAGCTTGAATAGAACAGCAGCTGATGCAGGAACAGGGATGGATGCTACTTCCTCCAATGTTGACCCTTCACATCTATTGACTCGAGAACACTGTTGCTATGGTTTCCTGTACTCCAGTGACTTGGGCTTTCCCCTCGACTCTGTACAGTCCTTCCTAGGAGAACCAAGACACAGCAGGTACAACAGTGGGGACTCATCACAGGACAAGAGTATTTATGAAGGACTCTCTGGGTTTCTTAGCAAGTCATGTCCTTCAACAGTCTTGCTTTGCTCAAGGGTATCTTACTGGATTACATCAAGGACCAATTGACTTTTTCTGTATGGGCCAGGTAGTGAAAATATTAGGCTTGGTGGCGCACGTTGTTTCCATCGTGAATATTCTGTTTTGCTCTTACAGAACAACAACCAAAGGCAACACAAATGACCGAGGAATATGCTTCAGTGAAACTTTTACCTTTGAAGAAACCAGACCGATTTCAGCCAGATCATCACTGTCAACAGCTTCCCAAATTAGTGGGGTCCCTAGAATGTTACCCCCTAGTTCTGAATGCCCGTGACTTGATCATTTAACAGCCACCTTATATCTAAAGTCACGTGGAGACTCCTCTGGTTTGAAACTAAAAGTGTATAAAATAGCAGTGATCATTTATTACATAGTAACTGTATACAAAATATTCGAAATATTACACTGATGGCTTTATGTATATTCTCCCATTTGATCCTTAGAGCATTAGGATAAATGATGCAATAATTAATGTATCTCGTAGGTGCCAGCAGTATAAATGATCCACTGAACAGTACGGGTTGGCTGTGCTGGGAGCAACTGTTGGATGAACTCGGGAGCCCTTGTTTAAACTGTCAGAGTTGTTCAGACATTTTACCCCACCTCCCCCAACTTACCTCCTCTCTTGTTTCTCTCCCATGAACCTTCCAGAAGTTCACTTGAAAAACCTGGTTCTGTGTACCACATAAATTAAGGGTTGACTTAAAAATAACACAGGAGTTCATGACTCCAGAAGAAGGATTGCCTTTTAGTACACAATAATTGATTTCTTGAACCAGCTTGAGACCTCACAGCAGCTGGACTATGTATGGCATGCCTTATTTGGAGGTGGCCATGGGACAACTGTTAGATCTGCTGATGCAATCGGCAGTCTCTGGGGAGGGCAAACCCAGCTATTTGAAGAATTCTTTAAACTAAGAGAGGGAGAAAAATCAAGGACTTGTATATCGCCAGAGTTTGCCACCATTAATCTAATCATAAACAAACCTCTCAAGACACAGTGGCTTTAGGAAAAATCAGAGCTGCTTGGAATGTGCAGAGGATCCTGTGGTCTACCTCACAAGAGTCGTCTCAAGGTAAGAGGCCTGCAGGGTCTCTATCTGTGACTATGAAGAAGTCACACTGAGACTTCAGCACACTCTCCTCTAGGACAGGTGATGACACAAACTCAGAAAGTGCTTTGGCTGGATGCAAGTTCATGATCACACAAGTATATGCTTTTCCTCAAAAAATGACTCCTTCCCTCCCTTGGTACTGGATAACTGCATTCTCTAGAGAGCTCCAGTGTCTGCAGGGGGCATGGCAGAAATGTTAATGCAACAGTTTGATAAATATTTCATGGCTCTTTCCTTGGCCTGCTGGTGTGGTTAAGCAAGAGACTCATTACCCAAATCTCCTTTTGCCTCCTCTTTTATTTACGAGCTTTATTCTTTCACACAAACACACAGCCAGGCTTAGACAAACTGGAGTCATGAACGTGGTGGGAAGAAGCCCAGAAAATTCCATGGAAGGCCTTTAAAACTCTGTGCGAGTTATCTTCTGGCCAGACCTTTGCTTCTGCAACTTGGCATGACATATAAGACAGTGTAGGGCTAAGTGAGGAGAGGCCTCTAGACTGTGAACAGCAGTACCGATAGTGATACATGGGAAACGGAGGGAAAACAAGGTCCTGGGAGCCATTTCACATCTCCTAACTGCCACGCCTACTTCCTGATGATTATGGTATATTAGAGGAAATATTTGACTAGCCACAATTTATCTCAATGGACTTTTATTCTTCCCTCCCACACAGTCCTTATCAGTTTTTTTGAGTTGAGCTCAAAATGAGACTGAAATGAGGCTTTCAGCTCAAATGTCACTACCTCTTAGAAGCTTCCCCTGTCCTTCTTACCAAGTCAAAAATTAATCACCCTAAATCCCATGTTTCTCTATAATACTATTATAGCTTTTATCTCACAGGGTGACTTAAGTATTACAGCCAGGAACTGTACAGTTGAAAATGAAGACTTGATTCCAACTGCCTGAGCTTGAGTCCAATTATGAGCTGTGTGGTTGGTCTTGGGCAAGTTTCATAAGTTCTCAACAGAGTATACTCTTATCCTCTGGAATGATGATGGTACCCCACAGGATGGTTGTGAGATGGTGCAAGATGAACCCTGTGCTACCTGGCAAGCACCTACTGCTCTCCCTAAGGGCCAGAAATACATGCACATGCACACATGTAGAAAGAACACGGACAGTCCTATCAGCTTCCTGTTCCAGACACGATGTGCGCTTTCCCAGGCAGGTTCTACGACACAGTAGTAAGTGGTGGTGGTGGGGTCACTGAGAAAGGTCCCATGTCTGGTCACTGTTTCCTCACTCTCAAGTCCTTCATTCCGTGAAGTTTGGTAGTTGGGTGTCTGCCAGCTTTCTCAGTTTGCATGCCCCAGCGTGCTGATATCTGCCCTTGTCTCCTGATCCCTACGAATAGCAAAAAGGTCTGGTATGATCCAAGTACTTCTGTATTTAGGGAAACTGGGAGGCCCCATTTCAGCGTTTCTCCCAGCCATCTCTAGCTGTACCCAGCAAGCTCCAGCTTTTCCAGGACTCTCCACAGAAGGATGATGGTCCTCAACCTCCCTCACTGGTCTCTTGGGAAATGTCTTTAGAAGCAGAGCATGTATAAGTCATGCCAACACCTAATTTCTAATAATATGCATGGGTACCTGCCCATTATGCTTGAGGGCAGGAGAGGGAGAGAGGAAGAAGTTGGAGCTGGGGAGACTTTCATTAAGCAGTCCTCTGTTAACATAAGACCTTGTGGGAGATGGTTATCTGGGGTTCATGTTCTAACTGAATTATACATGGCTGAGAACTACAGTATTTCCTGCTTATATGCTGGGTCTAAGCTCCAGGACCACCAATGGATGTCTGAATCCATGGATAGTACTGGTGGTGGTGGTGTTTTTTTTTTTTTTTTTTCCTTTTTGCTAACTTGACACAAATTAGAGCTACTCGGAGGGAGGACTCTTAATTGAAAAGATGCCTGTGTAAGACTGGCCTATGGACAAGTCTGTCATGCATTTGCTTGATCGGTGATGGATGTGAGAAGGCCCAGCCCATTATGGGTTGTGCCACCCGTGGGTTGTGGTTCTGGGGTGTATAAAAAAAAAAAAACAAGCCGAGCAAACCAAGAGGATCAAGCCAGTAATCAACATTCCTCTGTGGCCTCTTCATCAGTTCCTGCCTCTAGGCTTATGCCTTGAGTTCTTGCTCTAACTTTCCTGGATGACGGACGGACCATAGGCTGTAAGGTGAAATACAGTCTTACTTCTCTGAATTGCTTCTGGTCATAGTGTTTTATCACAGTAATAGAAAGCCCAAGACAGTACTGATTATGGTTTATTTGGGGGTGTGTGGTGTGGTATGGTGTGTGTGTGTGCATCCCAAGAACAACTTTGGGAGTCTTTCCTCAAACACTATCCACCTTCCTCTGAGACAGGTTCTCTCAGTGGCCTGGAACACAGCAAGTAGGACAGGGTGATTGGCTGGGGAGCCTGAGGGTTCAATCCATCTTCCCTTCCCCAGCACTGGGATTACAAGGATGTGCCATCATGCCCAGATGTTATTTTAGTTTTGTTTATTTTTTCAAGTAGATTCTGGAGACAAACTCGGTTTTTCATGCTAGCAAGGCAAGCCTGGGCTATTTCCCTGTCTCTGAAACCCATATATTTCTTGAATATAAATGCAGCAACATGGCAGTCAGGTAACAAAATGGTGATTAAGCGGGCATCGGACAGGTGTCACATGTGGAATGGACACAGAGGACAAAGGAACAAGTCTCCTGCCTGGTAAGACAAAGTAGGTCATGTATCAGCACGAGAGTTGCCAGAGCAGTCACAGTTTGAAACATATAAACTGTTTAGTTCTGGATTTGCCCTTGAATATTTTTAGATCACAGTTGGCCAAGGTAACTTAAACCACAGAAACTGAAACTACAGAGAGGAGTGGACTGCTGTAATTACCCCAGCATGTCCTCTTGTACTTCAGCACAGGATTCGTATCCAAGCATAGGAACAGCTGTAGCAAACAACTGTATCCTCAGCCTCATTTAACACATGATGGTCCTATGTCCACGTTCCAGCAAAGTAACGGCATTTCCATTAGATGGAACTTTGGGAAATCCCCATCCAAGACAGAAGACGTGGATTCACCTCTCTCCATTTTTCTTCTGGTTGCCTGGACTGCAGATGTGGTGGCGACGGTTGGTCAGACTGTGACTGTGGAGTGACTTTGAAGAAAGAGGCCATATGCTAAGTTGGCAGGGCAGGCCAAAACAAATCTGGGTCTCCAGGACAGTGAAGCAGCAAGACCAGACCTTTACAGCTGCTCCCAGGAAATAATGTAAATAAAACTAAGGTCTGTGGGGCGAAGCCAGCCCGCCACCTGCTTTTGTGGCTCTTGAGTACGACAGACTTTTATAAATGCACATTTGCCATCGTGACAGGGGACAGTAACTCTATGCCCTTTATCCCTTTCTCCCTGTCCCTTCCCAAAAGAATATCACTTACCTCTGTGTTTTTAATTTAATCAACCCAATTCTGTGGGAATTTGTTTTCTCTTTAAATAAGTACACTCTTGATTTGAAAAAAAAATTCCTTTTTTTTTTCCATGTGGATCTTTACAAATCATCCACTGACCCATGATGTAGAAAAGTCCCCATCACACTGCTGGCCATAACAAAAATGCTTAGGAAGTGACAACTGCTATTATAATCGTAGCTCCAGAAGGCAGAATACTTCATAATGGATTCTCTTTTGTGAGCTCTTACATTCCCACAGAGAAGCATAGCAGAATTGTTTATTGATTTGAAGAGAAAACAAATTTCCCAGAGTTACTCATCCTAACCATTTATGTTCCCCTCCCCCACCCTCACTTCTTGGTTATCATGCAAGAAAAACTGACACAAGAGCCTTCCAGCGACACTTTTTTCCCAATGTCCTCTTCCTGGCGCGTCTATCGCAGATGCGTTTTGAAGGCCGCCTAATAGGAAAGTGGGAAGTCAGGAAGGAGCATGGGGCACTGAGCCTAATATTTACATGTCTTTGGAGTGTGTTGGTAACTGAGCTCAACATGTAGCACTTTTCCAACTAATTCAACGATTGCCAAACTGACACAAATTAATGGAATCCTGGGCAGAGTCACTCACATATGTTATTAACTAGTTGGCTTCATTTATTAGTCTATGACCAACATCAGCCTGAGGATCCAGGAAGTGTCTTCAACCAACAATGCTAGCCGAGAAAGCATAGGTATCGTTGGTCTGCTCGGCGAAAGAAAAATCATGTGGCTGAGCTTGACTGGCAGCTCCTAAGCCTTCTGGAAAGTGGCACCAGGTTTCTGGCTCATGTCCACAGCATCCTGGCAGCCTGTGCCAACTCTTCCCACTAACTTCTGCCTCTGCCCCAACCTTCAGCTATCGTCTGCACGACAGTCTGGGCAGTTCCAAATCCAGTCTTTGGTATTTGAAATGGGAAGGTAGGAGCTGTTCATGATGGCCATCTTCTTTCTCCTCAAAAACAGCCAGAGGAAGAAGGGGTGGGTAAATGAATAAGATCAAATGGGATTCCAGGAGGCAGAGCAGGATCACACGGCCTGTCCTCATTCTACCACAAGGTAGTAGAAGGCCATTTTGAAAAGAGTGGTTGTTTAAAGCATTTTGGCACATCAAGAACATGCAGAGGATATCAATAATCGTTTGGGAGGTTGGTGAACAGGAAATCCATAGAAAGAGAACAGTCCCTTTCAATCACCTGGGCGTCTACACCCAATTCATTATGGTGAAATCTTAACCTGAGGTGACAGTACGAGGAGGTGGAAGTTTTTAGATGGTAACTAGGTCCTAAGGACAGAGCTCTCTCAATTGAATGGGTACCCTATGTGAAGGGATCCCCAGTGCCAAGCATAGTGGTTCACATCTGTAATCTTAGCACTACAGAGGCTGAAGCTGTAGGATCTGTTGGTTTCAAGGACAGCCTGGGCTTCACAGTCAATTCCAGGCAAGCATGAACTATAAAGTGAGATCCTGACTCACAAAAAGGAGGAGGAAGGAGGGGGACTGAGAGGGAGCGAGAAGGGAGGGGAAAAGGTGGGAACAAAGGAGGGGGTAGGAGGGATGGAGGGAGGGAAGGAAAGAGAGAAAAAGTAAATAAATGCTCTCCCCAAAAAGCTAGCTAGCTCTTCTGTCCATCACACAAGACACAAGCAGACAAAAGGAAGCATGACAGCACTCAGGCAATTTGCTAGGTCCCCACTTCTCCCCCAACCCCTGGCTTCCAGAACTGCGAAGGTTCTGCTTATTATAAACTACTCATCTAAGACACTTTTGTTTTTAAAGTTCTCCACATGGCGCAGTAGCTGGAACAATTGACTATGGGGAAAATTAATGGTTAAAAGAGCTAAGGGCTGTGTTCTGATGTCATACATTCTCTTGAAAGCTAAGTTGCTAGAATGTCCAGGATACAATGTCCAGCCTAGATAAAACACCAAGACAAAAAGCAACTTTGGGTAGGTTTACTTGGCTTACAAGGTCCATCCCTTCAACAAAGCAAGTCAAGAACTTGAAGCATCACACCTACAGTCAAATGTGGAGAGAGAATGAGTGCACCCTTGTTCGCAGGCCGCAGAACTATCTTTCTTTACTCTTACATAGTTCAGGGCATGGCTAATGAACTGGTGCTGCCTACACTGAGGATGATCTTTACCTCAATTAACAAGCAAGACAAAGCCAACTTGATCGAGATAATTCTTCCTTAAGAATCTCTTTCCAGATGAGTCTATGTTGTAAATTGGCAGTTAAAATTAACCAGGACCACCATTGTCTGTAATGGCATCTAACTAGAAACCAACCAAACTCTTACACACAACCAAACATGGTGCACTTTCTTTCCTTCTCATTTTTACCAGTTTTTTATTTTGAGAATTCATATATGATATATTCAAATTATTTCCTCTACCTTGTCTCTAAGTCCTCTCATGCCTCTTGCCCCAAACTCCCTCTCAAGTTCATAATCTCTTCATTAATTATTATTGTTGAACATACACGGAGATTTATAAATACAATCTGTTGAGTCCCTTTAGTGTTCGTGTGTGTGTGTGTGTGTGTGTGTGTGTGTGTGTGTGTTAGGGATGACCACTTGGGAATGGATGGATAACCAGGGGGAAGCCTGAGCACCCCTGTCTCAGCTCAGTTCCTCTAACTGTGTGGTCCAAAGTGTGTCATGATTTCAGCAGTAGACATTCCATTCATCTGGGAGGCAACCACGGACATTGGCAAGAACCTGTATTGTTTTGGGAGTTCTCGAACTCCCCTGACCAATAACTCAAAAGGAATGTCCCCATGCCTGGTACAGGGACTTTGTTAGATAGTCTATAGGTTTATTTTGGGGGTGGTGGAGGGGTAGCATTGTGTTTCTTTTTTTTTAATTTTTCTTTTATTGGATATTTTTATTTAGCATTATATTTCAAGTGATGCTATCTATCTATCTATCTATCTACCTACCTACCTACCTACCTACCTACCTACCTATCTATCTATCTGAATAGATACAGATAGAACATGGTATATTTTACAACACAATTCATGGCAATTAAAATGAAAAATCTGAAAGCATATTCAACAAAATAGTGGAAACAAACAAAATACTGAACAAAATGGGTACAGATGAGTACGTTTACAAAGTACAAACCAGGCAAAATCTATGCTAGAAATGAGAATAATGTGAAGGGCATGGAGGAAGGTCAGAAGCAGACATCTAAAGCACTAAAACATTTTATCTCTTGCCTTGTATATGCATCAAGAACAGCACACCTAGGAACATTTGGTGAGCTAAGTAACTGTGATATATATGTTGCTTAATATTGACTGTCAACGGGATCTGAAAATCACTCAGACCACCAGCCTCCAGGTACATCTGTGAGGTATGACCTAGACTAGGTTAACCTCTCGTCTTATCTGGAAAGGGTTATCTAGATTAGGAGGGGTGGGAAGATACACCCTCAACATCCATAGATCCATCTCATGGGTAGAGTTCTAGATTTCATGATGAGAACAAATTGTGGTAAGCACTAGCGTTCATCACCCTCTTTCTCCTGACAGAGGATGCAAAGTGTCCAGCCTTTCCCAGCACCTGCTGCCATGGCTTCCCCACCAGGATAGACCAAGTCTCTGGAACTCTCAACCAGAACAAGATGAGGAACTAAGACAATATGTTTATTCTCCTATAGGTACATGCTGTGTATGAGTGCAATGATTTAAAACATATAATGTGGCCCTCCAGAGATCTAGAACTACAATATGTTAGTTCTGAAAAGGCCCCTCAGCATTATTGAGCCAGAGAAGCTCACATGACCTCACTGACAATAGGATTAAGGAGGGGAATGTAATAGGTGGCGACACCAACAATGGCAGTGGTAAAAACCTATTGTTTGCTATTGTTGATGATGATGGTAAGTTCTTACCTGGGTAGCCCAGGTTGCACTTAAGCTTGTGGCAATCATACGTTCTCTGCCCCCTAAACACTGACGTTACAGGTCTGGGCCACCATATCCTACTGAATGCGTAATTACAATGCCCTGTGCTACATTTCATATTTTAGCTCAGACAGTACTTCCCTCAAAGGCATAAGGACCTGACTTCAAGCTCCAAAGCACATGTGAAAAATCCAGACATGGTAGTGTGGTTATACTATTAGTGTTGGGGAGTCAGAGATGGGTGGGTCCCTGTTGGTTACAGGCCTGTCAACCTAGTCTGGGGAGCTCAAGTCCAGTAAAAGTCCTTGTGTCATTAAAAAAAACAAAACAAAACAATCCCAAAACTGAATGGTGTCTAAGGAACAACACTGGAGGTTGTCCTCTGGCTTCCACACAGGCAGACAGGCATGCATGTGTACGCACCCTTCACCACACACATCTATGAACTACAGAAGCTTCTGTAACTAGATCTTACTTTTTACATCTGAGGATACTGAGACTCCAAGGGGATGAGAAAGGGGCCTGACTGGTAATGTATGTACTCCATCTGTGACTAGAGGGATTCATGACAGAGTGTGAATGTGATCCAGGTCTCCTGACTTGAATCACTGTGGTGAACTGAAAAATTATCTTTCAAAGATCTGTCTATGTCTTAATCCCTAGAACCTGTAAACATCACCTTATTTGGGAAAACGTCTTTGGAGATAATTAAAGGACTTAGGATGAAGACATGGCTGCGAATTATCCAAATGGGTCCTAAGTGTCATTATCACAAGCACTTTACATGAGGAAGGCAGACGGAAGTCTGTCATGTGACAGAGAAGTCAGTGTGCATATTGAAGCAGCTATAGGAGTGGTATGAGGGCAAGCCAAGGACTGCCTGAAGTTTTGGAGATAAGAAAGTCCCTCCCAAAGCCTCTGAAAGGATGTACACCCCTGCTAGCACCTTGACTTTCAAAGTCCTACCCCCCAAAACCATGAGAGAATACATATCTGTGATTTTTTCCTGATTGACCAAGTTGTGGTACTCTGGTAGAACAGGCAGGCAGGCATGCATGTGTATGCACCCTTCACCACACACATCTATGAACTACAGAAGCTTCCGTAATTAGATCTTATTTTTTACATCTGAGGATACTGAGACTCCAAGGGGATGAGAAAGGAGCCTGACTAGTAATGTATGTACTCGATCTGTGACCAGAGGGATTCATGGCGGAGTGTGAATGTGATCCAGGTCTCCTGACTTGAATCACTGTGGTGGACTGAAAAATTATCTTTCAAAGATCTGTCATATTCTAGGAAAACCAAATACTCCTCACTAATTACACCTCACCCAGTATCATCTAAAAACACCCAGGAATCCCAGAGGTTAGAAGAGCCACACAAAGCTGGTGGACTCTCAAGGCCTCTCTTCTTCCTTGAAAATGGGATATAATAATGTCTATGTCTTCAGTGTTGAGTGACTGAGGACTGCCTTGTGAGGAACCATGAGCCCTGTACTGCAGTAGACCATGGTATGCATGCCACTAGGTGGAATGACCCCCATTGGCCCTCATAATACCCAAGAGGAACAATTGCCTTTGAGGTCCAGGACCTGGGGTTGGAGCTCATTAATGGAGCATGGGATTAGCATAAGCAAAGCCCTAGGTTTAATCCACAGCAATCAAAAGAAAAGGATTAAGAGTTACCATCTGTCAAGTTTGACTGCACAGCAGTTACATCGCAAGAGTCTGATTGGATGATGTCCACAGACCCTTCAAATCTCACATTTGTTTCCTTTAAAATTGGTTTATTATATTTATTTTATATGTATGTTTTGCTTGAATGTGCATTTGTGCACCATGAGTGTGTTTGGTGCTCATGGAGGTCAGAAAAGGGCTTTGGATCCCTGGTAGTAGAGCTACAGATGGTTGGGGTGTGGGCGCTGGGACTCAAAGCTGGTCTTCAGCAAGTGCTCTTCACTGCTGAGCCAACTCCCCCGCCCTTCACATCTCTTATAGATGTGAAATAGTGATTTCCACTATTTTAGACATTGCCAATTTTACAGCATTGTGAAGGGGACCCCTCCTTCTCAAACCACAGCTCTAAACAAGTAAAGCCTCTGGGCCATTCCCAACCCAGTAACATGAGGAGCAGTATAAACCAGTAAAGCAAGCCAGAGGATTTCCAGAGATGCTGCTGCCTTACTTTCCTCTTTCTCAGGAAGAGTATACACACTAGTATCTGCTGGCTCTGATGTTTTTCAGTTCTCAGTCCTGCAATCCTTTGCCAAGCACCCCAACAGTGATACTGGGTGAGAGGTGGGAGCAAACTCGGGTCAGTGCATACAGGAAGTCTGCAGGCCCATGCATACAGTTCAACCTTTGTTCTTGGGGAAAGCCTTTGTTTAACAGACTCAAACATAAATATATGTTTACTGCAATCTAAGTTCCCTAAGCACTTGTGGGGAGGTTGTAGTTGATGTTAAAAACTTCGGGATTCTGAGTAAGTAAATTCCCTAAACAGCTGCAGCTGATGGAACTTCCTAGACAAGAAAGCTCAAAAGCCGAGGCTTCAAAGAGAGCCATTAGCCAGAGTGCACTTTTTCAAAGGTGATGAAACATACACCCACTGCAAGGACACCTTCCTCCAGGGGTTACAGACCCCCATCCAAGGTGATGATCGCTGACCTCATTTTGCAGTTAAAAAAAAATTGAATCTCAGCAACGTTAAGTATAGAAACTTAGCAGGGTCAAGAGACACATTAATTTTTCCGTACCTCAGGAAGTGGAGAGAAGACAGGAGAAAGGGAAAGGAGTAAATGATAAAATGTTTAATTAGCTAACAATTTTCTTGCAGTTGCTACGTCAGGCACCAGGCAAGGGAACAGTCAAAATCTAGTCAGGGAGTTACTAGAAGGTAGCAAGTACTGTCAGTGGTCATGGAACACATAAGACATGGCCACTGGATTTAAAGGACTAGTGTTTCAGACCCTGAGAAGTGCCTTGGAGAATACTTAATAAGAGAAAGAGGACAAGAAACAGGTGAGCTATGAGAGGTGTGAATGAACTAACAGCAAGAAAGAGGCTCTTCTGACAAAGTGGAATTTGAGGTCTCGGGGGAGGAGCTGCGAGCTGGGCAACACTATGAGATCTTTCCAAGCCCAGAACAGCCAGTATGGGAAGAAAGTGAGTGCTCCCAAGCCCATGTGGCTGGAGTCTAGGAGCTAGTGGCTTGAAAGAGAGATGTCCTCTAGGAGACAAGCACCTGATCGTGATGGAGTCTCAGAATGAGAGCCACCTGATCATGACAGAGTCTCAGAATAAGAGTCAGGGAAAAGGGTTTGGATTTTTGTCCTTGCAATGGGGAGCTGACTGAGGTGTCAACAGGGGAGTGTTATGATCTGAGTCAAACCTTGACACTAGTTAGGTTGAAGGAATGTAGTAAGTAGTCAAGGTGAGCTATTATGGCTAAGTGGCTGAAGGCTGGACATACAGATAAATACTGCTTCCTGGCCCTGTAGCTACTATGATCAAATGTGGAGGTAGTGAGCAGTGTCCATTGGGACACATATCTTTTCTCTCCTAATGGGATCTACATGCAGCAAATGTATGGCTCATATGTGCAGCTTTTGATATATTTTGACAAATGCCCAAATCCAAGCAACTCAGACCTTGTATGGCTAAGACACAATATATTCTCAGCACACTAGGAAGGTGCTTCAAGCTCCTTTCTATCCAGTTTCTGCCCTCTTCTTCTCACCCAGTCTGCCCAAGTTTGGAGTGTATCATTGGATAAGAAGTTTTCAGCTGAGGCACTAGGACAGCTGGAGGTGCCATAGGCTGATATAATGAGGCCCTGGAGATAGAAGTAGGTCCAGGATCATAGTGCACTAAGTTTGAGAAGCCTAGTGAATACTTAATTAAGACCATCAAAAAAACAGACAAGAAGGCACACAGTCAGTCTTCTAAATTCTTGAGTTCCATATCTATAGGTTTAACAAAGAAACAGATTCAGAAGACTTTTTTTTCAGTCATTACAAAATAGGTAGGTAGAATAGGTACATCCCTAATTTCCATTATTATCTAATCAGGACAGCATTATAGACATTTATTTAGTATTTATACCACTTTTGATGTTTTAGATCATGAAGTGATGAGCTAAAGCATCCCCTACACAGTTCTCAACCTGTGGGTCACAACTCCTTTGTGGGGGGTCACATATCAGACATCCTGCCTATTGGATCTTCATACTATAGTTTGTAACAGTAGCAAAATTACAGTTATGAAATATTAATGAATAAAATCTTATGGCTGGGTGTCTCCCCAACACGAGGAACTGTATTAAAGGGTTGCAGCATCAGGAAGGTTGAGAGCCACTCCTCTATGTGGAAGCATGTAGGTTTTATGCAAACACAGCACTTAAGGGATTGAACACTCTCCAATTCTGGCATCCACAGGAGTACCAGAGAGAGTCCCCTGCTGATATCAAGAGACCATGGCACAAATCTGGAGGACATATGAACCTGTTGGGTATTACTGTATGAGAACATGAAGCCACAGAGGAAATGACACCAGTGAAGGGGCCTTAGAAGTGGAAGAGTCACCTCTTTTCAGAAAGAAAAGGGCAGGGCAGTCCAACTCCTGAAGAAGGCAAGAGAAGGGTACACTGGATTAAAAGAAGGTAAAGCAAATGTGGGCACTGACATCTACAGAGAAGCAGGGGGGAGTGACGGATTTGCACAGATGCTGCTCTCAGGCAGAGGCCCATCTCTCCGTTCCTCAACTCATTTTAGTCTCTCCAAAGTCACTCACTATTATTTCCCTTTACAGACATGGACACTGAGGTTTAACAATGGCCTGTCAAAAATGCCACCTAGCTTGGTAGGTAGCTTCCTCTTCAGTGAGCTCTGCAGCACACCGGAAGATGAGACTGCAAATGGCACCAGGGCCACCCTAGCCTACAACATGCAAAGCCAAGGTTAAAGAGATTCTGATCCTCCAAGGCTTCTCAGGTTTCTGCTGTTGTTATAAACAGTGAGGCCTCAAGAGAGACACAGGGGAGAGCACGTGTGTCAAGAATCTACGAAGCCTTCTGTTTACGTTGTAGAAGCAATTCATCAAGCAGATGTCCTCTAGATCACAGGAAGGGGACCACGGCCACAAGACAGCACAGACACCCCCTAAAACTGTGTTGGAACGTACACTCTGTCACTCCTACCTCCAGGACAGAGGGTGATGTGGGCTTTTGATTTCACAGATATGAAAGCAAAGCTCTTGAGGGTTTTTCATGTTTGAAAATCTTACAGTGATGAAGCCCTCTGTATGTCTGCAAGATTCTCCCCAGAATAGAAGAGCATACAGAGAGAGAGGAAGAACAAAGCCTACATTGGGACCCCATCATGTAAGGAAGTCAAGTTGGAGGGCTCTGCATGGCTGGGTGGATAAGAGACCTTCAAGCAGTTGTTCTGGCCTGATGGGAGAGGAGGTGACATTTGTGGAAAGGCCTGTAGAAGAACAGAGAATGCTAAGATTTCTAAAGTTTGGAAGACTGAAAGATACACACACGGCCAGCCACTCTATCTTGAACTGTCTCCATTCAGTACTTGAAGACTCCAAGACAAGGTAGCTATGCATTGAAATAGTACCAGCTTACCTCTGTGTGGTCTCCCTAATTTCCATGTCTCACAGCAGACTGTGAGGTATGGGTCCCCTGAAGACTGCTGTGTACAGAATGTGGTCATCTTAGAGAGGACGCCTCAGCAAAGGAGGGGTGGGTATTAGGTACTATTTGAGAATTCACAAGCTGAGGCTATACTTGTGAGTCCAGACAGTCATAGGGTCACATGCTTTGGGAGGCAATTTAGTAGACTGGTAACCTAGGGAAGTGATTGGATCTCCCTGAGGAATGAGATCTTCATAGCATGGACCTCTTGGAGTTCTTGTTCTTGTGATGGCTTTTAAATGATAATGAACAATGTGTTTGTGAAGATTCAGTTTAAGGCTCTAACCCTGGATGTATCTTAAAAAGCAGACTTCCAGGCCATACCATAGATGCGTAGGGGCAGAGAATTCAGAGGACATCTTCACACACAGACAGCGTGCTAAGGCATTTGGTTTGTGCTTGGCAACTACACAGCTACCATCCTGTGCATTACCACTATCTTTTAAAGCAGGCCAGGAGGAGGTCTCTTTTCCAAGACTGGATTTCCCAGTGTTCAAGATTAGGATTTATCTGAAATCCAGCACAACAGATGTTTGCTCATGCCTGGAAGCTTGAACGTGGCCTCAGTTCTTAATGGATAAATAAAGCAGTAGAGATAGGAGGAACCAGAGTTCAAGGTTACTTTGTGTATACATCATAACACCCCAAAATGTAAAATAAAAAAAAAGGAGACTAAGGACAATAACTCAGGAAAATGTGGCGTAATCTTATACCAAGACTGCTACAGATTAAGTGTCTTAAAAAAGTAAAGCGGGTGGACTGGAGAGATGGCTTAGCAGGTCAGAGCACTGGCTGCTCTTCCAGAGGTCCTGAGTTCGATTCCCAGCAATCACATGGTGGCTCACAACCATCTGTAATGGGATCTGATGCCGTCTTTCTATCATGCAGGCACCCATGCAAATAGAGTACTCATATGCATAAATACATATTTCTTAAAAAGTAAAGGAAATAAGCATTCAGGTTTATAATGAGCAGTGTCTTGTTTACTCCTTATAGATGGACTAGCAATCCAGGCTGGGAAGGTGCTCTGTCAACAGGATGGGCTGCTGAGAGGCACATTGATTTCCACACACAGATCTTACTGCTTAAGGTCAAATGCAAAGTGCTTCTCCAAGGCCTTCAGGCTCAACTCACAGAATCATTCATGACTTTTGCCTGACACTGATGTATCTGTCCCTTCTGCTGCCCCTACGCCGTTCAAGATGGAGGTCTTCCTTGCTTGTCCCAAGGCAGGATATAAAATGGCAGTTCTCAACCCTCCTAATGCCGTGATCCTTTAATACAGCTCCTCATGTTGTGGTGACCCCAACCATAAAATTATTTAATTGCTACTTCATAACTGTAATTTTTCTATTGTTAGGGATCATAACGTAAATTTCTGATGACCCCTTAGGGGCTACAACCCACAGGTTGAGAACAGCTGTTATAAAAGCTACTCCAAAATCTTGCATCTTAACCAAATATTAAATATCTTAGAAAAATCTATCTACATTTTAAAACAGGAAAATATATCAAAGAAACCCTTTAGAACATTACATTGAAATATGAGCTTCCATAAAGTATCATCATATTTAACTAGGATTGCCAGTCTGTGATTTAGAAGCAAAAAACACGGTTCCCTCTGCTTCTGCCCACCGACATAAGAATACCACGCTGTGTTTATGATCTCCCGGTGTGTCCCATTTTATGACAGAGCTAGGAAGGGCTTAATGTGCCTGGGTATTTTTCAAGAATGATTAAGAAAACTATCTTGGGGAATACAGAAACTCTAAGACTTGCTTTTCCAAATTAAAAAGCACAGATCTCTAAACATACAACCACACGGCCTTGAGCTGTGCTTCTCGGGTGTGCCCGTGGGTCTTTGAATTGCCAGTTCTTTTCATGGTTGATGCTCTTCTGGGTAAACCCAACACAGAAGCACTTTGCTGCTTTGCAAATAGCTCTACAAGACTGTAAATGCCACACCAAGTTGCTGAGCACTGGGTCAAGTCTTTGCACTGCTCTCATTCCTGAAGATTCCTGTGTACCCCCGTGGAGAGCAAACACTGTGTAAAGGAAATATGGCTAAAGGAAGCCAAGAGTCCTTCCTACTAAAGATGGTGAGAGGAGGCCAGTGGGAAACAGACTAGGAACTATGGTTTTAGAAGTAGATTCTTACAAAGCCATACAAGACAGCAAGGTGTGGAGTCCTATCACTTGACAGGCTGGGGTGAGGGATCTTGAGTTCAAAGTCAGCTTGAGCCAATAGGGGAGGTTCTGGATCGGGGAGGACTCAGGAAGAAAATGTGAGAGGTATTTCAGTTTCTTAAATGAAGTGCAATTCTAAAAATTAACAATAAATAAAATACAATAAAATAAAAGGCTTATTGATGGAGAAGCTAAAAAGACTAACTTAAAGAGATCAAGGAAGAAATATTTGTATTACATGCAAAGCTGCATACCATCTGAGGCTGACTCAGGAAAATGCTCAGATCTCTTGGCAATTTCCTGCAGACAGGATGTCCATCATCTCCAGATACACACACATTCCTCCCCCACATACCACACACCACATATACACACACAACACACACATATCACATACACATACACAAACACACACAGAGACACACATACCACATACACACAAACCACATATACACACACTACACACACATATCACATACAGACAATACACACACACCACATACACACACACAGACACACACACCACATACACAAACACACACAAACCACACACCACATACATATACAAACACCATACACATACACACACACACACATACACACACACACACACACACACACACAGCCTACATCAAATGATTTACACTCTTAAAATCTATGTGCCTTCAGAACAAGATTTTTTTTTTCTCTTGAAAAGCAGCCATGATTTGTTATTCTAACAAAGTGTTCTTTCCTTCAAACAGAAATAAGTCACTCAGGAAGGCTGTCCTGATTTCTGCTCTGCATTTCTTGAAACTTTTGTCCAGTTAACAGTTTCTCCTGGCAGGCCCTCAGAAATCCACTGAGAGCTGGGCCGTCCCCAACTAAGAACACAAGCTTGTTTTTATATCCCAGAATCTCCTTCTAGGCCCCATAGGAAGATGGTTTGTGGTGGGATGAGCAGAATTAGCTACATGTAAATTTTTCACTGCTCAGGTCATTGACACCTTTATCTGAATTGCATAGTGGCTGGGACGATTTGCCAATTGATAATTTGAAAGAAGAAAGGCGCAAATCCTCCCCAAGTGGATTTTTTTTCTGCCTCTAAGGACTGGGCCAGGGTCTGTCTCTCTAATTACTCAACTAGCTGCCCAGACAAACGCATGTGTGTGCAAAGAGCAGGGAACCCAAAGTATATAAATGATTCACACCACCTAAACAATTTCAAACACAAGCCAGCCTACCCAAAGAAGGCTGCGGAAGCCAAAAATAATTTAATATGGGAGGAAATGGAGTTTGGCAATCCACGCATCAGACGTTACTCCAACTTTGGAAGGCACGTCTTCCAGCTGTTTCCTCTTTAAAAAATAAAAATACATAAATAAACTCCGACCCTTTGCATTATCTTCGAACATATTGCTCAGGTACAAACAAGAGAACAGATCCGGGGTGGGGAGCTGCCTGAATGTATCTTTTAAATCTAACCTACCCAGAGAACCACCATCTCTCACCATTAATTTGGCTTTAAATTTTCAGAGTGAAGTTGCCCAAGCCCCAGAGGCTGGAAGCACCACAGGCTTCATTATTCTCTGACTTGGAGTCAGCTAACAGGGCGTGTGAGAGGCTCTGGGCAAACAGGACGGAGCTCCCCACTCCTGCCAGCTGTCTCCAAAACACATACACTCGAGCACACACACACACACACACACACACACACACACACACCACAGACACACACAGAGACACACACAGATACACACACACAGACACTGAGACACACACACACACACCACACACACAGAGACACACACACACACTCCACACACACACACCACACAGACACACACAGAGACACACATACACAGATACACACACACACACACTCCACACACATACACATACACACACCACACACACATACACACACACAGAGACACACACACAGATACACACACACTCCACACACACACACAGACACACACACAGATACACACAGACAGATACACACACATACACACACACAGATATACACACACACACCACACACACAGACATACACACAGATACACACACACACAGATACACACACACTCCACACACACACACAGAGACACACACACAGAGACACACACTCCACACACACACACATACACACACACACCACACAGAGACACACACACAGATACACACACACAGACACTGACACACAGACACACACAGACACACACACACCCCTTACAGACAGCTAGGAAGGGGAGGGGGGCTCCTCCTACCTGGATTCAGAGAGAAAACCCGTACAAACCTACAGTTGACTAATGCTATACAGCCACAACAAGGAACCATGAAAAGAATTTTTCAGGTCCTAGCAACACTTTCACTTTTAGGGGCTGTAAGCTCAAGGCATAAATGTATGTGAAAAGGGTGACTTAAAATACGCCTGGCTGTTTAACAGAGCAAATAGTAAGTCATTAGCAGTACATACACTTGAAATATTTAAAAGAAAGGAATTATGAGCAAATAAAATACTATTTAAAAATCAAATACCAAGAATAACTCCCCTCCCCCAACACACACCAAGTCCTAAACGCAGTAATGTTAACCCCTTATGGGGCTCTTATGAGTCCCAATGTTGGTTAATGAAGTGGCTATAGGAATGCTGGTGGAGGCGCAGTGGTCCCCAGGGTCCCCTGGACAGAGCACACCACTCAGCTTTTGGATGGAGAACACTTCTCTCCTCTCCCCTCTACTCCTTTTTCAAGTCACTTTCCTATTGCCAGGTTCCTTCTTGTCCAGGGAGGACCCTGGGGCTGGAGCCTCTGCTCCTTTATTCCCCTGTGCTGGGGAAGATTCACTTACCAGGCAGTTTCACTTGGTCCGCTTGCTGGTCACCCTTCGTCTCCACCCCTGGGAAACAGCAGATAGGCAGAAGAACCACTGGGGACCAGCGAAGGGAGCAGAGGCTAAGGGTCCCCACGGGGTGTTGGCCGCCAAGGGTGCAGAGCCTGAGAGGGCCCTGCAGGGACTGCTGACGAGAGTGAGGACATTCCCGGGGCAGCAGCTGCTCCGGGAGCAGCCCTGGATCCTGAAAATTTCCAGCTCCTGCGAGAGAAGGTCTCCAGACAGCTTGTGGGCAGCTTAAAGGGACTCTGCCCCACCTCCTACAGACGCTCATTGGTGAAACTTCCCAGCCGCGGGCCAATCGTAAGCCTGTTCCCAAATTGAGATTTAAATCGAAGGGAACTACTGCTTTAAAATTAGAAAGAACCTATGAGTACCCAGACACCTTAGTGAAGCAGGACAGAGGCATCAAGGGCCCAGTGTGCTTAGGAGCAGTTGGTAGCAGCATAGGCCAGCTGGCAGGCAGAGCAAATGAGAAAGAGGAAAGAGGGCAGACAAACTGGACCAAGTTCTCCATTTCTCTGGACTACTCCAATGTACGTGCCTTCCTCTGGGGAAGCAGTGTGATCCCAGTCTCTGCTCAGTCTGCTTTCTGGTCCTCTATACAATTTCACTTTTCTCATGGCTTTGCGCCAGTATAGAAGTTTTCTATCCATCGACCAGACGTCTCACTCCTTCTCTGTAAACTCAGCTTCCGAGCAGCATTTGTTGATTGAATAAGGAACAACAGTAGAGCACGTCTGCAGTTGGCTCTGAATTAAGGAGCTGTAGTCACAAAACCGGGATCCACATCTTACTCCAGTCTCCCTTAGGTAACTTGGGCACGGTTTCCCCTCAGCCACGCGCAGTCACGTTCTGTACTTTGGAAAGTGTAAAGTAGTTCACAAGGATGGCGGACACCAGTGGGTGCATAGAGAGATGACTCAAACCGCAAGAGCTGACCTGGCTACAGGGCTTAGAGAATCTGGGGGAGGAGACTAGGTCTGCTTCCTAGAAAATGGACACTTGTAAGATAAAAGGAAATACAGGTCAATTGCTGGCAGGACAGCTGTGCTAGGCCATGGGATGAACAATGAAAGAGGAGGTCCTTGACCATGAGGAACTCACAGTAGAATAGAATGATGCAGAATGGAATGGAAAAACAGACAAATAAGGAATCGCATTTAAAGATGCTCAAGGCAAGGCACAGGGATAGGTGGACTTGCTATAAAACGAAAGCAACTGAAAACAATTATTCCGCAATAGGGAGCTTGGTACATACATTATGCTGTTTCCATATAATGGGATACTATATAGCTATGAGAAAAAAGTAGAGCTGAAAACAACAATGTTAAGTGAACTGTGTTATCTATATCTATGTACATATACACATATTTCAGAGAGTGAAATGTATACTTAGCATAAACAAACTTTCAAGTTTTAGGCATGTAGGTAGATGCATATTATATATGCACAAAATGATCCTGGAAATATGCTTAAGAAAATGGCAAAGTCTCTAACAAAGTGTTTCAAAGGCTGAGCACATTACAGATGGAAGGAAGATTAATATTTTAGTACACATTCCTGTGTTAAATGCCGCAGATGACAGCCGGAAGAATCCAAATTTCCAAATATCGAGATGTTACAGGTATGCCCAGGCTTTTGACATTTCGATGGAACACTGTCACTTACACAAGTCATGCTCAAGACCCCTCGCCATCACATTACAAAGAGAGCCCTCCATGCTCGAATTCTCATCTCTTGGTTGTTTGTTTATGACTTTGGGTTGGGACCAGTCATAGTTTTCCTGGACCATGTGGGTCAGGCACTCCAGTCAATTAGATAACAAAACTTCTTTTAAGTTCTAAGCTAATTTAAAATAAGAACAGGGAAGCACTCGTGAGGTGAAATAACCTTGAAGAAGCATATGAGAAACATCCCAACATGGGCTTCGGGTGTGAGGTAGATGGAGAGTGACTGTCTGCTGGGATGAGGTTTGTCTTGGCTCTTTGGGAGCCATGAAGATCAATGCCATCAACTTTACAGCCTCTAGAACTGATTAGGAGACTAGAAGACCATCTTCTGGGCATATCTGTGAAGGGCTCTCTTGACCATTTTAGAGTTTGTCCTTGTCTGTGAGGGAGCTGCTTGGTTAGGTTAACAGTGGTAAGAAGACAGGTGGGTCTCTCTCTGGGTGTAAGTCCTGGAATGCTTTAAGAAGAGAAAGCAGGCTGAACATCAGTGTTCACTAGTCCCTGCTTTCTGACTGCAGAAGTGATGTGACTGGCTCCTGGCCCCAGGTCCTCCCCATCATCATGGACTGGATCCTCAAACTATAAAGCCAAAACAAACCCTTTCCCCTGAGGTTGCTTTTTTCAGAGTACCTTATCACGGAAACAGACAACCAAACTAAGACAGGCCTGGATTTTACTGACCATGCAGGAGATTGACAAGGTCTTCTAGGAAGGCTCGCTAAGGTTCCACATGCAATAATCATAAGGATGAGAAGACTATTAGCTAGGATTGTGAAATCCCAGTCTCCAGGAGAAATTTTACTCCAAAATTAGGAGCCTGAGGCTCAGGGCATTTAGGAATTTGGAGTGTGAAAACTGAAAAGGCAGAATTAGGGATTTTTGAAGGAAAACTAACACCACGTCTAGTTTTGTTCATGAAATGCCAAGAAAACCCCATATAAGCAATTGTTTTAAAGTGCCTTTAAGGATTTAATTCTCAAATCCTGGCTATGTGCAGATAAGGGACACATTAGTTCCTGCTGGAAAACCCCACAGCATCCAAGGAACCCACAAAGCCGCATGTCAGCTCAGAGTATCAGAGACTCAAGAATCAGAGGCCGTAAAACAACGTGAAAAGGATGTAGGAAACTGGGGCAAGGCAAGCACTGGAGACATCACGGCTCCGAGGATTTTTTTTCCAGGCATTTATAAAACTCACAAATCATCACAATTCAAGGAGCAGGATGTACCTCAAACAAGATAAATAAACAAAGAAAACATCCGTGTGTGTTAATCATTCTTATATCTACAGTACATTTAAGAAAAGAAGTGGGGGAAAATGAAAATGTTTTCTAAGGAAGTGTCAGAGGTGAGGGCAGGAGGCTCAGCGGTTGGGAAACAGGCAATGGCTGCTCTTCCACATGTGGAATTGGAAGACACTTCCTTGCTCTTTCATGGGCAAACATAATGAGCACCAAGTGACAGCAGGTTCTTAAACCTGTGCTTCATATAAGGTGTCCAGATACCAGGACACAGTGCACAGATATTCTAGGGAAGATGAATATATTCAGCCACTAAATAAAAACAGCAAACAGATACAGAGAACAGAGGGCCACGAAACCAGAGCTCCCTACCATTGGAAATAAAAGATATGCAGAGAAAGGTCATCTTGCAAGCCTCGCAAGAAAAGGCAGCTTAGTGAAGACTCCTTAAAAAAAAATGCCAAGCTGGTACCTTTAGGGAACACTTCAATTGTTAGGCCTGGCTTGGGACCCCAACATGGGCATTTATTATCTTCTGGGTTTTGTTGAGTCACATGACTTCTGAGCCCCACTTACCTGAAAATGGAATCCACAGCACTACTCCTGGGGTTGTTTGAAATTTAGGAGAATATATACAAAGCACTGAGCAGAGCATCTAGCCTGTACGCCTTTTTATTAAATGGACTCTTAATATTATTATTGCAGAAACCCCACTGACTGGGTAGGAAAGACAATGTTTTCTGTGTGCAAAGATGTATGTATTTTCTCTAACAGCTCAAGAGGACAGAGGCTTAAGCCTATTTTCACAAAACTACTCAGAGAAGTGGAAAATGCTTACTGAATAGCAATCTTCTAGAAGCGAGGTGATTGTGGCACTAACCCTCAGAGTCCTTCCCAAAAAAGGAAGCATAAACTAACCTTCAAAGGGACAAGGTCTGCATACATTTGATTTCAAGGAAGTGGTTTTCTGCTCTGTCTAAAACTGAGAACACAATGTCATTAAATCTAATTTTCAACTACTGATCACAGCGGCAGCATTCAGGATCTGGACAGGAAAGGATTCAATGCATCCTTCACAGCATTGCCCTGGGAAGTTCTTGAATGGCAAAGGGTAGAAAGGAAACTCAAGTGCAGGCAACAGTACCATGTTGCTTGTCAGTAAGAACATAAAACTCTTAGGCCAGTCTGCAGGACCGTGTGCCTGCTCTTCGGAAGATGCACCGAAGGGTGAAGTCTTACGGAGAGATGAAAGATGGGCAGGGACCTGGTCTTCCAGTCATTCTTTCATGCAGCATCTAATGGATGTGCACACAGTGTTACAAAGAGGAACGATTTGTAGGAGAGGCTAGGTAAAAGCAAACATGAACAAAGCATGGTGCCTGCCCTCAGAGAGCATGACATACTGAAATCTGACATTGTCACTTTAATTTACCCACAGCCTCCTACACTTTCTGTACCATTCAATGGCTCTCCAACTTCTGTAAACCATTCCAACTATATTTTAGGACTTAAACAATACTTGTTTCAAAATGATAATCAGATTTCATCTCTTAGGTAACAATGCCGATCAGCAATGGCTTCCTGGAGTGCTGACTTAACAAGAAGTTGGAGGATATAGTCTGGTAGAAAGGTATGCTATGATTGATTAGTAATGTCTGTCATGTTACTGGATAAGGAGTTACACAGCCCCTCTAAAAACTCCCAAATAATCTAGGCATCTCACCCCTCAGATGAGAAAACTGAACTGATCTTTCTTCTTGTAACATTTTCAATTTGACAACACTAGCAGAGGCAATCAAGAGCCTTCATATCAAATATGTGATATATACATCACATATACATATATATGGAGAGAGCGAGCTTGAGATTTTCTGATGGATTCTTAAGACATGAATTCAACTCCTTCACAAGTCTATATTCTGTGACAGACTAAAAGTAAAACTACCAATTCTGACCCCCTCCAGGAGTACATAATATATCTCCAGTTCACACACACACACACACACACACACACACATACACACACACTATATTAATAATCTGAGGATGTTTGAGGATTTAAAGTACATGAAGGAGGAGGAATTAAGTGACTATATTTCAGAAACACAAAACGAATACATAAAACATCAAATGACATGGTATTTAAGAAAGGACAAAAGTTTTCATCCTGTTATTCCATTTAACGCTATAGATATTATCAGCCAAACAAGGAAAAGAAAAGCTATTATATACAGACACTTTATATCCTCAGGGCTCTGTAACACTATCTAGAGAGATAGGGCCTGTCCCTGTTAAGCCATTCCACTCTCAGTCAACACTCACAACCATCACCCACCCAGCCACAAAGAAGCCAGGTTCACTGCTGCAAGGGACACAGTGATACAAATGGCAACTGATAAGCCTGAGCCCCCCCACCCCCCGGACTGATTCATATACAAAGGACAAATTGTAGCGTTTGATTAATATGCCAGCTCTTTTGTCATGCCAACTGCAAAATGAACTTTATGGAAAACTAACTCCTTGAGAAACAGGTCTAATTAATTCGGTTACAAAAATGCCAATGGAATGTGGGGTGGGGTGAGGTGGGGGTGGGGGAGTGGAGAGAGTTGGGGAGCAAAGGCATATATAGAGGAAGGCAATGGTGAAGGGGAACAGAGAGGGAATGGATTAAAAGGAATAAGAGAATGTAGAAAGGAGGCTTTTGGAAACTATGACGTTCAACTCGACACTTCGAAAGCTATGTTCTGGCTTTAGATGACATGAGCGGGTCATGTTTATATTGTAATAGGATCCACTGCTGCTGATGGTGATGTAGACAAATTAAAAGATGACTTGAGGGGCCAACGAGATGATTCAGGAGCTACAGCCACACTTTCCTGACAACCTGATTTTGATGCCCAGAATTGTCTATAAGTGGTCTCCTGACTTCAACATGTACCTATGTCAAACATGCCACAGCTTATGTGCATATGCACATATAAACACAAGTACATGCACACCGAAATGTTTTTTCAGACAGTCTATGGCAAACAACTCTTCAGTCCCTATGTTGGTTAAGACTAGAGCCACCCTAACCATTTGTGTAATGCTGAAAAGATTTCTACAAAATGTGACTTTACTATATATCATGTTCATGATACATTTATGTTATTATCTACCTTAAATCATTCGCAATAAATGGTGACATAACTAGACATTAGACTGCTTACTACAGTAACTCAGAGGCAACTAAAAGGAGAATGCCAAGCACATCATGCAAAGCTAAAGCAGATGGACTCAGAAGGCTACCTTCCAGATGTTTCTATCGTGTGTATGGTATGCCCAGAAAGGGCAGAAACACTGCACCAACCAGAAAGCAGATCAGACATTCCCAAGAGCTGAGCAACAAAGGTGATATTAAGTAACATGAAAAATTTGGGGGGAAGAGATAGAACTGATTTATACGTTGATTGCAGGGACAGTTACATTTGTCAAAGCTAATGAAGTAGTGAGTCTGTGAGTAAATTTCGCTGCATGAAAAATAAATAAATTGACAGCTTCCCCCCAAACACAGGAGGGTAATTTCCATCTATCATTTCAGTTTTCATTTTTTCTGTATTGAGCACTTTTCCATTATTTCATTCATTTTTACAAAGACCATTAAAAAAACCCGCAAAAATGTAAACAAATGTTTATGTAAACAACATTGTTAATTAGGAACCATGACAAAGGCTATGAAGGTGCTCCCTCTGCACTCAAAGAGAGATGAAATTCTAGCCTCCAGTGAAGTTTACTTTTTGAGATAACTACAAGATTTAAAAGTCCAAAAAAATGTTCCCTGAGCCTTGTATAATGATGTCAGTTAATGAATGGACTGGTACTGTAACCCCTGCCTCTCCCACCTCACAGCGTGGGAAATCGTGCTGCATAGTGAGACTTCTTGAGGGGAAGACATGGCGCTCAACTGCATTCCTTGTACTTCACACAGCAGGCCCTTCACAAACAGCATCCGTAAGATGAACAGAAACTTTCTAGAGTGCGCGCACTTCATCCTCTAGGCCGACAGTTCCTCAGACAGTTCCTCAGATGCTCACTCAGTTCCTCCCACAACAGCTGGGTCCTTCATTTAGCTCTTCCGTGCTGGGAGCTGGCAGCCATCCCTCTCTCAAATACACATCCTAGAGTGCAACTTCATCCCTTCCCTACCCAGTTCTGTTCACAACCCGAGTCTTGCCATCGTCAACTACTGCTTATGGGACAGAGGATCAGAACTTCTGGCCAACCAAGTCGCTGCTAGTTGGGATGCAATTATGCTAGAAAGCGTCCAGGCATTTCAAAGAAACATATATAGATCCATAAGGCTAAAGTAACATGGCCCTGGAGACTTGCTTTGGCATAGTTAGGAAGGAGGAGAATGGTAAGGAGAGAGAACATGGTTATACAACAGAACAGGGTCAGAGATGTAGCAAACAGAGTTCTGATAACTCTTTATCATGGAATTAAAAACTATTAATAACAGGTCACATTTTAAAAATCACCATTTCTACGAGGGAGCTTTTTCCTTTATGCTTTTTTCTAGGACTAAGTCTAGAATCCGTGGTCCTGAATTTACTAACCTGTCTGTGTGCAGCAATTAACTTGTCAATTAATATGACTCGGGTGATTATAATACTAAGGGTCATGTCTCAAATATTTACGTCAAAGGAAAAAGTGATTGTGCGCAACCCTGGTAGCCTGTACTTTGTAAGTTATGGAGGGACAGTGTCGTTGGGCAGCATGAAAATTATTAGGCCGCAAAAAGGCCATCTTCATTCCTCTGTGATTTATCTCCTTAGCAAATTGAGCCAGGGAGACCAGCAGGAGGGCCACAAGCTGCCCAGCAGAAGACCAGAGACGACTTGGGAAGCAGAATTTACATATAGAGAATATTTTCATATTCTCTCTCTCTCTCTCTCTCTCTCTCTCTCTCTCTCTCTCTGTGTGTGTGTGTGTGTGTGTGTGTGTGTTTCTGAAGAATTATGACTCAGACTAATTGATTCTTTTGAATAAAGTGGTGGCTGCCTCTCAGCTATGACAGGGTCCAGGTCTATGTCCACAGCAGAGCACACTAAAGATCACAGCACTCTCCAGCAGACCTTGGCACAAACCCTGAACATTTCCCAGTGCATGGTTTTCTGGAAGGAAGCCCTGACTGATCCAATAGCCTGAAAAGAAAATCTTTTTGTTTCCCATACAACTCAAAGGGCTGAGTCATCTTTCTTCACTGTGCTTACAGACAAATGCCTTTGGATAAAAACTAATTTTTTTAAATGCAGAAAATGAAAAAGAATAAAGAAGGCAGTGAGGAAGTAAAAGAGGAAACAGGAAGGAAGGAAGGGAAGAGGGAGGGGAGGGAGAAAAAGAAGTACAGATTCAAGTCTCTTCTGCCTATCATTTTCAGAAATCATCCCCTCTTCAGGGCTGTTCTGCCTGCATTCTTGGAAGTTCTGAATGCTAAATGCCATTCGTGCACATGGCAGCTCCCTCTAATGACACCCTCAAAGCAGAGATGAGAGACACCAGTCCGTTTTCTCTGTTGGTAGACTCCCAGGTCTATTCTTTCTCAAGTCTGTCTGGAGCCCCTTCTCTCCTTAACACCTCTACTTTGCAAAGTCAACTGCATTTTCCCTCCTAAAATACAGCTCTTCCCCTCACCCTCTAGTTCTGCCTGCCTGCTTGCCTGTCTATCTATCTATTTTTTTTTTTAAAGACAGGATTTCTTTTTGTAGCCCTGGACGTCCTAGAACTTGTTCTATAGACCAGGCTGACCTCTAACTCACTGATCCACCTGTCTCGGCCTCTCAAGTGCTGGGATTAAAGATGTGCACTACTCCAGAGCCTCTCTTATCCTCTCTGCCAGGCACTGTTCTAGGTGTGGGTCTTTTCTATAAACTAAATATATGGGTTCTTTGCCATACTGACCTCAGTTTCCACAGAGGTACAGAAAAATGGAGTGGCTGAGGAGGAGAAGAGGATGGAGAGAACATGGCTGACCTCTGAGCTTGTTTCGAACCTAGATCAGTGCCCTAAGTTTCATTATCATATGAACAAATGATCTGCTGGATATGCCCACCCTCAAATCTTACAGACCCAATTTTAATCTTCCCACTCAAAACTGGTATACCATCATCTTCCCTTAAGTTTCCTTCCTCCGTGGAGTAATTTACCCAGATGCCCCGGGCAGACAGACACCAGACACTACTTTCAATTCCTCTTACTCAGAATGGCTTCACAACGACCTGAATACTCTATTTCTCCATTCCTGATCTTGTGTCCTGTTCCAAGAATTTGGTACCAGCCAGTCTAACAGAATTCCCTCAGAAGTCTTGCCTCTTTTCTCTTCAGCCAACCCCAATCCATCTGCAGACTGTGGCTGTAATGACCACATTACATGACCCACACAAAACTTTTTCTGGCTCCCAAATGTCCCCAGTTCCTAATACTCATGTTTGTGTTAAGCTGCCCTTTGTGCAGGTCTTCTGGGTCTTTTCTCTTCTTACTGTGGCTATTTGAAACACAAAGCAGTCCCCTAAGTAATGCCTACAACACTCCAACTCTCACCTGGGCTGCCTAGAGAGTCTCCCTTCACTGTAGAAAATCCATTGAGCTCTATCTACGGAAGAACATAATTGCCAGCACTCTGCCTGGCACTCAGGCGGTATCCAATAAATATCTCTTGCATAAATGAATGTCAATTTACAAAGGCAATGAAAATATCTAATGAATGGAATCTATGGAACCAAATCAAATTATGAAACTGGTCAATTTCTTCTTTGAAGTCTCTGACTCCTGGTTCCATGCCTTTAGTGAGCTGAGGCTTTGAAGGAAGAGCTTCTATGCCTGAGGCAGATCGTTTTTCTCTAAGCCTCAGTTTCCTCACTGATAAAAGGAAAGTGATGAGTTCTGCTTCATGGTGCTATTACGACGTGAAACTAAGGAAGGGATTGTAAGAGCCAGCAGAGTAAAATATGCAAAAGTTGTCACAGCCGCTCTGCAAATGGTGACTCTGCAAGTTAGGGTGGGAAATGCCGAGAATGAGTGCCATTCTACAGAGGGCATGCAGCTCAGGGAGAAAATGGGGGAGCTAAAGCAATGTGAACCTCTCTATATCCAATATCCTCCTTTCCGGTGAAGATCTAGCACTACGGACTTGCCATTCCGTTTTTATTCTGAGTTCATTTAGCTTTAAGATCACAGTCTTTTTTTAATGCACGCTGCATTTTAACAAGTAGGTCAAAGCCATTTTATACTTGCAATATGATTACCATAGTAATCGCTGTATTTTATAGCCTGCAAAATGCTCCCAGGGAGACCAACAGGGACAGCTACAGTTTGTAACAAAAATAATAATTTCAGCTCTGCAGAATAAGCTCCTCTTAAAAACTCTCCTGTTGCAAGTATTAATTTTTGAGGCTCCCACAATATTTGGAAACAGCAACACTAATGACTAACCGAAGGCATACTCAAGAGCAGTTAATTTCAGGGGCTTTATGTTTAGAGCCATGATAACAATAATACTGACAATAACAATAGTGGCTAATGCTTATACAGTGTTTGAAGGAGAAGGTCTGCAAAATGCTTTGTGCAGGTCCCCTTCTTGCACTTAAGTTCCTCAGTGGTCCCTTCTCAGGGTGACTGCATTTGTCTCTATGACTTGCTCTGACCAATAGGTGTTGGCAAATGTTCCAGCAACAGAGGCTTGTAAGGACATTCTGAATTTGAGCATTGTTGTCTTGGTACTGAGGCTAATGTTGTGGCTATAGCCACATGTTTGACCTGTCATCCCATAACACAAATGAGCAAAGTCACCCTCGACTATCAATCTCCAGCCAAAGCAGCCTAGGACGGTTTAATCAAAATCATCAACTAAATTTTGGGGTGTTTTGTTATGCAGTGTCAGCTAACTGATCCAGTATTTACATTGTGTTTGATATCCTTTAAAGAATTTTTTATAAACTAACCTATTGATTCTTGTATAATATTTCTTTGGGAATAACGTTATCATTTAGCACAAAAAATGGGAGAATTCAAATACACAGAGATCTGATAATTTTTGCCCAAAGTCATATGGCTACAATGTAACAGAACCAGACTTTGAGCCCAGGAAGTCCTAGTTCTAGAGTACTGATTTTAAACCAGACCACACTGGCTCTCTGCGGCATTTACTTTGTCTCAGGAACATTTATTTTGAGGAGTAAGGAGATTGCTTGTCATGCAAGTATAAAAAGTTTAGGTGGAATCCCTGAAACATATATAAAGTTGGGCAAAGGAGTGCATGTGTCTAAGCTCAATGCTCCTGTGGCCAGATGGGATGTACGACAAGAGTATCCCTGTAACCTCATTGGTCAGCTAGTCTGTCACACATAGTGGTAGAGAACAATGGGATCTTGCCTCAAACAAAGCAGGAAGTAAGGAACCGATACTCAGGGCTGCCCTATTACTTCTACATCCTCCCCACAGCACATTCATGCCTGCATACCTCTACACCCTTCATATTCCATAAAATTATGAAAACATTATGTAATATAAACAATTGTTCCAATTATCGAGACCACAAAATATTATTTCCCAAAAGAAATCTCAAAAAAAAAATACTACCCCAAAAGCACATCAAAACATTCCCAATCATCCATACACCAAATTCCACTGGAAGATTCTATTATATCACTTTTAGAATGAGCTTTGCAAATATAAGATGAAAAATAATCTCCAACTGTATTCCATTAAGTTAAAAAGTTTATGAAATTCCTTGAGCTATCATATACTTCATTTTAATTAACTCACAAAAGCAACACAAGCTTTTAAAATTCCATGTACATTGTATGCAAAATAGAAACCCTGCTCTCCTCCCGTCACCTTTACTTCATGACTGTAACGAACTATCAATAATCTAACGTGCGTCACCTTATGTTTGCCCTTTAATTATGCACACGCTGCTAAAGGTCTATCCAAATGCCCTGCTTAAGAAATTAATGTCAGAAAAATACCAGTTGACTAAACTTAACAGCATAGTTCAATATCCTTGTTATTAAAAAGAATACTGTATAAAAGCCTTTAAGGTTATTATAGTCAAATACCTATACTAATTATATCATAATTCTCAAAAGTGACAATTATTCCTTCATTTGTTTGCGATGAACAAAAATGGCAAGTGATACAACACATTTACAGAAGCCAATTTTGTAGCTCTTTGAGGCCTAAAATAGAATCCTCATTATTCTTATTTATCTAATTCTTATGTATGGTAAAAGCTTTACAGTATTTTTCAAAACTAAACCCAAATGCTCAAAATGGCTATGCTAGATGAAAAGTAATATTTTTAAGACCGTGAACAAACAAAACAGCAAGAACCGAAAGCTCAGCCCTTGCTCAAGTACAGCAGTGAGACACCAGGTAGTGCAGCCACATGGGACAAACTCCCTAAGAAGGACAGTGCTAACAATCACACAGTGTAGAGACCATGGAACACCAACAGGTCTTACAGATACAAAGTGAACAAAATACAATGAAGTCCAGAGAACAGACAAGTTAAAAAACATTTCACAGTTGTCAAGGATTCCTCCTTCTGTCAAGTCTAATTGGAACCCATATGATGAGATTTCACTGTGTTTGTTCATTCATTAAATGCTCCTGTGTCATAGTGCTAAAAGTCATGGGGCATATCCTATGTCTAATAGGATATACCTCTTTCTCCATGGGCTCAACAATCAATAGGCACACATGAGCAGTGACACAGTAGAATGATGTCTTAGAGAAGGAGGCTCTATCCATAGATATTTTTCTTTTCCAACAATGAATTGGGTGTGGTTCACACCTATAATTCTAATACTTAGGGAGGAGGCAAGCTAGGGGGGGTCATGAGGCTCAAGACTAGCCTGGGCTATATAATGAAAATTCTGTATCAAACAATGACAACAAAAAAGGCAAACGCAAAATGAAAAAAAAATCTATCAATGATTCAAAAGTTTCATTTGTATAAAAAGTGATTATTCAAAATCTTGTCAAAATGTTTTAGGAAAGATGGGGTGAGGTCTGCAAGTCTGAATTCCTACCTAGATCTTAAATGATACCAAGGTTGCTGCTCTGGGGACTTTTGGAAGAGACTGGTCTAAGCCCACAAGATCCTTCGGGTTAACAGATAAGCTGTTTGGCACATCCTATATATCCCAGATATCTCTACCAGTTGACAATTAAAAAAAAAAAGGAACACACACACACACACACACACACACACACACACACACACACAAAGAGAAGAGAGAGGGGGAGGGGGAGAGGAAATGGGGATGGGGGAGAGGGAGAGAGGGAGGGGGAGGGAGGTGGAGAGGGAGAGGGAGGTGGGGAGAGGGAGAGGGAGAGGGGGAGAGGGAGAGGGAGAGGGAGAAGAACTTAGAGGTCTCTTAAGAAATTTAAAATGAGCCACCAGTTCTTTTCCCTCTTCAACACCCGCCTCCACTTCAGGCACATGCCTGTTACTCTGGACCTAGAGAGCTTGAAAGAGTCAAGAACTTAAGAATCCACAACCACCCAACATTTCCCCCAGGGGATCCTGCTTGCCTGACAGCCATTGGTGCCTTTTGTTTGTACCAAGAAAGAACCTACATCCTCACAGGTAAACAGCTTTGGTCTCTGCTGCCAAGTTCCCTTGGTTAGCAAATGCCAATCAGTCAAGGGGGCACTCTAGTCTACCCCAGTGAAGAGATAACGGACACTCATGCAAGAGGGTATGTTTGCGCTCTCACAGGGCATTCAATGCTAGTCTCAGTGCAGCCCAGGAAGCACAGACAGACATCAGCACCTGAAAGCATCTGGAATCAGTTCTCGAATGAAAATCTTGGCCAGAAGTGGGGGAGGGCTCCACCTGGACAGAACGTGTTCGTCGGCAAATGCGTGCGTGGGCACAGGCAGACAGAATGCACATCTTTTTACTGTGCAGTATTAGAGTGCGCCGGCACGCAACTATTTTTACATTTGGATGATGTCTGTGTGGATGACAGAGAAATCTTTGACTTCACAGCTCAGGTTCCTAGAATTGCCAAAAGCCTTCACAATGTATTCCTGCCATCAGCAGATCAACACACAGCCAAACAGACTGATAAACATTTTAGCATCAATTGAAAAAATTACTTACTTCCGTTTCTCGTGACCAAATTGTCTGTAACTTCCTATGGTGAGAGACCTATTATTACTTTTGAGAATGACTGTAACCAAGTAATGATGTATAACTAGAATTATGGGTCTTAAAGAAAAGAAAAACTGGCTTGGTCCCTTCTATTTATGACATCTCATTGGTCGTTACTTTTCTTTTATATGGCCGTCTTTTCTGAGCCTTTCTGAAATTTACATCTACCGGTCACTGCTGAATTAGGAGACTGGGACTTGGTACGCCCAGTAAGTAGTCTGAGATAGAGGAAGAAAGTTAAACACACATGAAGCAGGGGCGGAGAATAAACACCTAGAACCCTGAGATGAATGCTGGAACTTAGAAGACATGAGTGCTAATCGTATACATGTGATCATACCAGAGAAAGACATGATCATTTTGGCGGTAAGAGGAAACCCTATATCCCTATACCCCTGACAGAAAGTTGAGAAGCACTAGACTAACATGCAGTTGCTATGCTTGTTGACTTAGTAGCATTTAAATCTCAATTTCCATAATTTTCCAGTTTAATCAAAACCTCGGAATACTGATAAGTGTATTTCAAGTGGAGGCACAGAGATGAGACAAACCACGGCAATTTGGGGGGGAAGACAATCACGTTTAGTATTTATAATACCACTAACAGGCTCTATTTCTGGAAGCCCAAAGCATAAATGACTAAAAACTTTCATTATAAACCACAAAATAAATGATGGCTAGCAGAGAAAGCCTGGCTGGTATGGGGTGTCTGACTGTGAATTCTACACAAAATCCTGATGTCTTGGTGGTAAACAATGATATGCTATTCTCTTGAAAATATTTAGCTCACAAAGCTATGTGCCAACCAAACGAGTTTAAATACTAAGAAAACAAGTGCAGACAGTGCGCACACGAACTTCATAGTCCAGTCCCAGACAGCCTCTAAAGCAGACACTCAAGGGATACATTTATCCAAGGGTCCAAACTGAAGTGAGGCTTTTTATACAAAAGTCTTTAGAATTAATTATATCGATAGAGTCCAAGATGTGCTTATTATACTTTTCAACTAATAAAACTCAGGCAAAAATCTAAGTACCCAGTGTCCCTTTTTCACAGCAATTATGAGAAGCATCTATGAACAAGTTAGATTCAAAAGAGGAGGACTAAGGATAGCACTGAACAACCACAAAGGGGTCAGCCACCAAATCTAGCTCCTAGTAAGGAGTGTCTTGTGTGTTTCTCACTGAACCCAAACCGTGGTGATGTATTCTTTTCTTCCAGATGAAGGCATCGGACTGTGATCCAGACAGTCTCATTCAGCTGCTGCCTTACTGTTTCCCTCTATGACTGAGCCTGCCAAAGAACCTACATACATGACATTTAACTGTCATGGTAGGTAGCCTTTAGTCGCAAAGCAGTTAATGACCTGGGCTAACCTTACAGTCACAAAGTCTAAGCTATAAATGCATATCAATCAAGATACTTAAGATTAACCTGGCATCATTTTAATACTGTAAGAGTTGTTGCCCCAAGAGATAGCAATCTATCTTCCCTTCTTCCTCCTTCTTTCCCCATCTCTTTCCTTCCTTCCCTAACCCCCTTCTTTCCTCTTTGTTCTCTCCTCACCCTCACAAACATGCTGCTTTCCAATAACTGCAAAAGGTCAGTTACCAGGCAAGACATTTAGATACCATAAAAAAAAGCAAACCCCATGTAGTGAACACAGAGTAAGCGGGAGGATTATTGTGGGTTAATGTCTGTGAAACTTAAGTGATAGGCTCCCCAGCTTTAAATTTATGTTGTCCATGGCATACAAACTGTGAACATGGTTAGGATGACCCAAAAGCATGAAAGGGAATAGTTTAGTCTGTGCCTCACAGAGAGACTCTGAAATCACAAAAGCTCAACTGGTTGCCAAGGCACTGCCTGAAGGCGTTGGAGTATAAGCATTTCCTTACCAGGTCAGCACATTTCAACTTTGGTAAGAGTTGCAATGAAATATAGAGGTATTTAGAAGAAACGAACCCACAAAAACCCCTTTAACTGTTTGTGATTTTGAGACATGTAAATATTGGGTAAATTGTTTTAATGTTTAGGAAAATCCATCCTGTTTGAATAACACATTGTTCCTGTAATTCTAATTGAAAACAGTTAACTAGTAGTTGCTACAGACTTATTTTTTTTTATGAAACTTAACAGTTTTAGGATGCTTTAAATCACACTTTAGTTATACACTTAATTCATTAAAGATATAAGAATTATTAAAGGGGCGTGGTGGTTTGAGTATGCTTGACGAATTGGAAGTGGCACTATAAGGTGGTGTGACCTTGTTACTGTTGGGGTGGGCCTTGACTGATCTGTCCAGTGTGAAAGAGACTCTCTTCCTGGCTGCCTTTGGATCAAGATGTAGAACTCTCAGCTCCTTCAACACCATGTCTGCCTATAATCTACCATGCTTCCCACCATGATGATAATGGTCTGAACCTCTGAAAGTGTAACTCAGCCCCAATTAAATGTATTAGATAGAAGATTTGTCTTGGCCATGGTGTTTCTTCATAGCAATAAAACCCAAACTAAGACAAGGGGGAAGGAAAAGGTAATTCCTTGGGGGAAGAGGAGAAAGCCAAGTGATGTCTTAATTCTATCAGAGCAATGGAAACCCAGCTATGATCAAAACCAGCTTAGGGGTGATGTCACTTTACAGTTTAGTTCACCATGAAGAAAAGTCAGGGGAGGAACTCAAGGCAAGAATCGGAGGCAAGACCTGAAGCAGAGACAATGATGAAATACCACTTACTGGTTTGCTCCTCCTAGAGCTTGCTCAGCCTGCTCTCTTAATCAGCCCAGGATCACCTGTCCAAGGGTGGGAGCACCCACAGTGGGCTGCTCCCACCTACATCAATAAGTAACTAAGAAAGTTCCCGACAGACTTGCCTATATGCCAATCTGACTAGGCATTTTCTTAACTGGGAGTCCTCTTCCCAGACAGCTCTTGCTTGTGTCATTCATAAACAAACCAGGAGAAAGGACCTTAAAAATACTTTGAGTTCATAAATATATCTTAAAATATAAACTGTTTAGTAATTTCCATTTCTAAGCGAGGACCAAAGATTTATAAAGATGTCAGAATGGCAAGAACCTGACACAACTTGAGGAAGAAAACAGTGTTGGTGATAGCCTATAATGTCTGCTGGTCTATGGGATCCCATAGGTCCACAACTCATCAATTTCAGGTACTGGGGCGTTTATTTGCTAGTATGTGGTGTGTGGTTGGCGCACTATCCAACCTGTTGTAGAGTAGATCCATTAAAACTCTTTTTACACATTTACAATTGTAGGAAGCTTCTGTGGTAGCAGGGTTTCCATGTAACTTTTTCAGTAGTCCTTTGGTGTTCATTGTCCCTCCCATCCTCTTCCCTTAGCCTGTCCCCCCACCCCACTTCAGTTCATCCTTTTTTGTCCCCTTATTTTCCTTCAGCTCTATATCACTATGTTTCATCTCCCCTCCTTGAGTCCACCCCTTACTAATCTCCTGGGCTCTATGGGTATAGGTTAAATAAGCATGTATAGGCTATAGGCTGCTCCCCAAAGTGTCAGGATACAAAATTAACATACAAAAGTCAGCAGCCTTCCTATACACCAATATAGTGTATATATTGCCCTATATATCAGACAGACTGAGAAAGAAATCAGGGAACAAACGCCATTCACACTTAATACAAAGTTAGCCATAATAACCCCATGTTCGAGTGAACTGGATGAAGCAGGTGAAAGACTGCGGCAGTGAAAACTTTACGACACTCAAGACTCGGAAAAAGACCTGAAAAATGGAAAAATCTCTCACATCCATAGATTAAAAGAACTGATACTGTGAAATGGCCATCCTACCAAAAGCAGTCTACAGATTCAATGCAATCTTCATCAGAATTCCAATGTAATTCATCCTAGAAACAGAAAGAAATTCCTAAAATTCAGAGGAAGACACAAAAGACTCCAATAACCAAAGTAATGTTCAGCATAAACAATGACACTTGACTGAAGTTCTACTGCAGAGCCCCAGCAACAGCAGGATACTGGTATAGAAGAGGAACACATACACTGATGGGATGGGATAGAGAACACGGACATACACTAGTTCAGCTAAGGCCGGTGATTTACTTTTGACAAACATGCCAAAAACAAACATTGGAGAAAAGGCAGCCTCTTCACCAAACAGTGCTGGGAAAACTGGACATTTACATTTAAGAAATGAAATAGATGTGTATCTCATACCCGGTATACAAGTCAGTTGAAAAAGGGAAAACTACTTCATACATACATATGCGTGTGTGTGTATGTGTGTAAAATATTAGTATATATTATATACTGTATATAGTATATATCAATGTATACTTTAGTATATTAATAAATCAGGATGCCTCAAAAGCTGAAGAATTCCTAGGCCAACTACCACACAGTGATTAAACAAGTTGGACAGCAGTTCTGGGAGGGAATGGCTTCTCCTCAGACAAGCCCAGGCTTGCCTAGGAAGCACCTCATTTATTGCTCAACTGTGAGGAAAGGCTGTTTCAAAATCTCTCTTTCCACCAGACATTACCACACAAATTTGAATACTATGTTTAGAATAAACAGTTACTGTATTGTTTCCTCCTGGCTCCCTTTCCTGCAGCAAGGAGTGAAGAGGCCACCGAAACTTGGTGTGCTGGCTTACTAACGGAGGTGGAGGACCTGCTTCTGAGAAGGTGAAAGAAAGAAGGAACTCGAGAAAACATGGATGAAGTGAAGACTGAAGGTATCCAGGCCCCACACAGGGGGGCCTTGATTGAGTGGTTCTCTTCCTAATGCTGCGACCCACTAACACACTTCCTCAAGCTGTGGTGATCCCACCATAAAATTACTTTTGTTGCTGTAATTATTCATAGCTGTAATTTTACTACCATCATGCAAATATCTGATATGCAAGATGTCTGATATGCAACCCCTGTGAAGAGGCTGAGACCAGAGGTTGAGAACCTCTGAATTAGCATAATGTACCAGATGCCATGCAGTCAAGCCTTCACAAGAATTGTCTTCCCTTTAATTTTGTCACAGGGTCGTGAAGAAAGTGCCAAAATAGGATAAAGAATTGAAGGCACAGTGAGGAAAAAGAGATGGAATTTAGATTTGAACTGGACCTTTGGACACCAGAGTCTGACACCCTGTACCCCTCAGTATTTCATCAATGATATCCCCTAGTTCTCTCAGAACTGCAGGCTCTACCCATCGCCACTGCGGCATTCAAAAGCAGTTAGGGATGGCATCTGAAAGGGGGGAGGGTTGACCAAGGTCCTTTCAAACTACTTGCTGAATACATCAGAGAGATCTTTTCAGAATCCAGGTATATTCACCTCAATATGTTTCGTTGTTTGTTGCCCCTCAACAGATTTGTGCTCTTTATGAAGTGAGTCTTCTGTGATCACAGAACTGTTCATGCTTTGCCAAGTCCAAACTCTGAAGCCTCACCCCACCTCACTTGTGCCACCATATGAAAAGTCCATGGTCCCACCTGCCACTGGTTGTAGCATATGCTCCTCTACTGTATGGAGCGCCACACGCCTCTAGTCTTGCCTGTCCTCATTGTGGACCCAAGCCTATGTATTGTCTCTTCCTGGTCTGAAGCCAGTTCCTGTATGAAAGGTCACAATGGAACCATGCTTAATTTCTCTCCTAACCCTCATAAATATAGCCACTAACAAATAAGAGGGAAGTCGTGTCATCCCCTTGTATTTGCTACTGTAGTCCCAAGCCTGGCCCATGTTGGGTGTTCCATAGATGCTTGATTAATATAGTTGAATAGTCCCTCGACCAAAAATGGCTGCTTTGAATATGGGGACTCTGTGGATAGCATTCACTGAAGGAATGTGGTTACATGCATGTTTTGTGTATGTGCATGCATGTTTTATGTGTGCTGATGCATTTATGTATGTAGGTGCATATGCATGCAACAGAGGACAACTGTGGGTATCTTTTCTCAAGTGCTCTACACTTTGATTTCTGAGCAGGGCTGCTCACCAGCCTGGGACTCACCAAGTAGGTTATACTGGCTACCAGTGAGCACCAAAGATCCATTTGTCTCTGTTTTCCTGGCACTGAGATTACAAGCACTTGTTACCACACTTTGGTATTTTTATATTTATTGTACTGTTTTTGATTTCATGTGTGAGTATTGAGTTTACATAATTTATATACCATCCCTCACCCCTTCTAATTCTCCTGTGTATCATTCATTTTTTCTCAAACCCATTACCTCTTCTTTTGTAATTATTGTTACACACACACATACATACATACATACATACATACATACATACATACATACATACACACACACACACACACACACACACACACCCCTGCCGAGCCCATTTAGTGTTGCTCATATGTACATGTGTTTAGGGATGAACACTTGGTACTGGATAACCTATCAGGGGGCTCATCCCTAACTAGGACTAATTTTTCCCTTTCAGCAGTCATTGATTGCCTGTAGCTCTTCATTTAGGGGTGTGGCCTTGTGAGATTTCCCTTAATCACATTGGAAAGTCAGAGTGTTAACTGGTATTGTCATTTTGCCAGCCTTGCTTAGGCAGCCATGTTGTTGAGCTTTCACAAGTGCAGTTCCCAGCCATATACAGAAGACGGCTACCTCACAATTCTTCCATGATGCTCTCTAAGCCTGAGGGGTAGGGGCTGTGGTTTGTATTTACCAACAGGGTTTTGGACACTCAACAATCAGTTACTCTCTGTCTTTTGACCAGTTGTGGATTCCTGTAGTGACCTCTGCCTGCTGCAAAAGAAGCTTCTTTGATGAGAGTGAGAGCTGTACTTACCCGTGGGCATCGTAGGTATTTAGAGTGTGGTTGGGAGTTATACTGATTTGGGAAAGTGGCTGTAGCAGAGTTTCCTTTAGGGTCTATGACCTTCCCAGCTACAGATAGCGGGCTCAGCTTTACAGTACTAGGTTTATAGAAGGCAGCATAAATTCCTTTAGATAGAGTAGGCCTTAAGTCCAACTAGCTAGCTGTCCATTATCCCGGACACTACCAAGTGCCACTACTGCACCCTTGGATGTCTTGCCACACTGGCCATTGCTGAGGTTTCCAGGCCTTACTGCTGGGTAGGATTATTGGTTGCTTTTCTCCTCTGGCAGCTTTCACAGCACCTTCAGACAGTATGAGAACTGGTCCTCAGGGAGGAGGCTTCCCGGTCACTTCCAGCTTGTTTCTCCAAGTCCTGTATCTAAACTGTGTAGTATCTTTCACAATAGCTTCAAGTTCTGGATGGCATCCAAGGGTGAGCTCAACAGCCTACATTGATTTGAAAGTTTCTTGGATTCTTCTGACCAATAGTTCAAAAGGAAGTTTCTAGATACTAGGATTTACATGGGAAAGTCTATGGTTTGTGGGGAAGCAGTATCACTCCAAGTGGCATAAAGTCACTTAAATTACTTATATATGAATACGTATATACTTTACATATTACATATGTATTTTAAGTAAACGTAAAAATTTTCAATGGCTTTCCTGATCAATTTTAGTGTTCTTTATCCATCTTCCCTGCTTCCCAGATAAAGTTCCTCTCCTCCTGTTTTTCCTTTTCATAGCACCTGTCAGGCTCTCCACCTCTCTCCATCTCTTCCTACTCCCTCCCCTTTCACTTTTCTGGTTTCTACAAGTACTCAAAGTAATATGCTCACATCTAAAGAGTCAGCACTAAGGTCTATGGAAATCAATATGGAGTAATTCTCAAAAAGGTAAAGTAGATCTACCATATAACTGGGCTATACCACTGCTTGCTGTTTATCTGAGGAATTCAACATCCTACTCAATGGACACTTGCCCGTCCATATTTATTGCCAATCTAGCCACAATAGCTATGAAATGGAAACAACCTAAATGTCACACAAGAGAATCTATTCATTCATAACGAAAAGTGAAATTATAAACTTTGCATGTAAACGGGTGAAATTTGAGCATATTATACGGACTGATGTAATCCAGATCCAGAAAGACAAATGCCACAACACTCTCTTTTATTTGTGGATCCTTGATGTTCTAGTGTTGCATGGGTTCTGGTGATAAGAATCAGGTCCTTATGCTTAGAAGGCAGCGTTGCACTGATTGAGCCGTCTACCCATTCCACGTGCATGGTTTATGGAGCTGAATGGACTCTGTTCAAATTCGAACAGTGAAACTTAATAGCTATGTGATTTTGGATAAAAATACCTGAACTCTCTTTAATTTTCTCACTTGCAAAGTAAAAAAAGAAGTATCTACTCTCAGGGAATCTTTATCTGTAAAGAATATACAATATGACTTTACAGATTTAATTTTTTGTTATGGCCAAATTATAAACACTGGTCTTTTCCACCATATGCTATATTTACTGCCAGTGACCCTTAAGGATTTTCTGTTATCATCATCATCATCATCATTACTGATTGTGATGGTATTTTTATTTTTAAATAATAGCAAGGGCCAGCAGGGGTTAGCTCCTCCCAAATCTCAACAGAGACGACCATGACAACCACATTAGTGGCTGGAGAATTTGATTCTTCATTCTATAGATTATTTTTTTTTCAGGAGCTGAGGACCGAACCCAGGGCCTTGTGCTTGCTAGGCAAGCGCTCTACCACTGAGCTAAATCCCCAACCCCATTCTATAGATTCTTATGTATGCCCAAGGCCTCTTTCAGAAAACTTCAGTTGGGTCACACAAGATCAACAACCTCTGATGTTCCTGGTGACAGCTCAGCTCACTTCATCAACTATTCACCCTCTAGAGCCGAAGGGAAACAAACCTACAGCGGCCATCAGAACCCTGGCCAGCAGACTCAGCAGAGACTGGACTTGTTTGCACTGGTAATTACAAGCTGCCTCTCTGGAAAGTCAGATTCACCTCGTGGATCTTTTCCATCCACAGTCTTAGGAAATAGAAGTTAAAGTTTCATTTAATCTTTTCTTCACTCAGCAGACAGTTCCTAAGAGCATCTCAGGTGCCAGGGTTAGAGATTAGCAGCGGCTGTCTGTTCTGCGAGCCCCAGCGGCTGCTCATATTTCAATGAACAGCTTTTACTAATCTCCTGGACGTGTACAAGGATTCATCACGTTATTAGAGGGCTGCTCTGGTTCGCTGATAGCATATTTCAGAGAAACACAAATGAGGCCATTTCCTTCTCCCATTCATGCACAGAATCATTCCTAAAGCTCCATTCTGTTTTCCTAGCATGACTGCAGGTCAAATTCCATTATGAAAAAGTCCTAATACACATGTAGGCCTGGGATTTAATGGCTGTGGTGAGCAGGCCATTGTTTGTTTGAGATCTGGAAGTCCGATTTTTACTCCAAGGTTTTGCTGTGTTGCTATTTGGTTGCTGTAATGGGAGCTGACCTATAAGTTAGTTAACTGAGAACTACCAAAGGGTCAGCTTTCTTTCCTGAATCCTATTGCCAGAGGATACTGGCACAGAACAGGCTCTCTCCTAATGAGGCAATTTGTTTATATGTTCCTTGTCAGAAGGCAGGGTGAGTAATAAACTGAGCATAAAGGTAAGGGGGAAAGGAAAGGCCATCAAGAAAGGATAATTTCTGCCAACGTTTATGCAATGAAAAACTGGAAACTTGTGTGTCTGTGTGTAAGTGTGTACATGTGCAAGTGGTTGCATAAAGGTGTGCTTGTGTGGGCCAGAACTTTATGTCTGACATCACCCTATACCTTGTCTTTTCAGATAGGTTCTCTCGTTGAATCTGATGCTCACCAATTTGGCAAGAATAGGTGGTCAACACGGTCCAGGAACCCTCCTGTTTCTATCTCCTAATACTGGGATTACAGGACACTGTGCAATGCCCCATCCTTTATATGTACTGTGGATCTGAACTGGGATCTTCCTGGTCCTATTTATAGCTTTTTAAACTGTTTAATTTTAGGAGTGGCAGTCATTGTTAGGAATTGAACCCAAGGCCTTATGTTAAACATACACTCTAAATGTATGTAAATGCATGACTGATTGACTGACTGACCTATACCTCTAGCCCTATTGGGGGTGGCAGCTGTTGTAAAGGGCTAGGTATAACGGTCTAATAACATCAATAGTCCTTGTACTTGAAAACAGAAGCAGGGGATTATGAATTCTAGGCCAGCCTAAGGGTACATAGCAAGAAAGCAAGAACCTTATCTTTTAAAAATGTCTTATATAAAACAGCTTCACAATGAGATTTTTTTTCTTTTGAAGGGGAGGTTGTAAGGGCAGAGAGTAAATATGAAGGGATGAGGAGATGAGTGGGATTGGGGTGCATGAGGTGAAATTCACAAAAAGTCAATAGGAAATTAAATAACAACAACAACAGCAATGATAAGTAAAATGCGTTATAAACACTGAAGTTCTACAACTGTGTAACCTTCATTGAATAGCCAGAAGAATATGGGTGATAGAATTCTAGTAGCTAAGTCCCTTGGATAACACTACTTTATAGAGTCTGGCATCCTTCTAAAGCTTATTTTAAGAAAAACCATAGTCACGAGAAATAGCTGAAACTCCAGGCTTTCAGTCCAAAAAAGTTTTGGCCATTCGGGCTGTTAACTGGTACAGATATCTTAAGTTTAAATAAAATAAATACATCCAGTCACTAATCTGCAACATGTCCAGAAACTATGCATGCCTTACAATTAGCCTCCAATGCTTTAAACATAAAGATATTTCAACTAAAAAGATGTCAAGAGAGCTGAAGAGATGGGTCAGTACTCAGTTTGGCATACTTTCTGTTCTTCCAAAGAATCTGAGTTCAGTTCCCAGCCCCTATGTAGGGTAGCTTATAACTCCACTTCTAAGGGATCTGATGCCCTCTTCTGGCCTCCTCTGGCACCTGCACACAAGAGGGCATATTCATTCATGCAGACTCACAGACAAAAATAAATCTAAATTTTTTTAAAAAGATGTGAAAAAGGTACAGAAAATTTTGTTTTAAAATTACACTCTTTCTACTTTTCAGTCTCTCTATCAATAAAGGCTTTTGAAAATAAAGGACCAAGAATAAAGTATAAAGGAAATTATCCCCAACACTCACATTAAAAAGAATAATACAGTCTCAAGAATTAAACATACACACACACACACACACACACACATACACACATACACACACACACACACACACACACACACACACACACACACACAATGCTACCTTAATTGTCCAGACTTTTCAGCAAGTGAGTCTGCTGAATAGATTGGTCTGATCACCTGACTTAGATATACAAAGGTACATGTCTAATAACCTATCTGGACCACAGTCAGTAGCCATGAATGACAGATGAACTCAATATTCTCCAGGAATAAATCACTATGCATCGCTACAAAGAGAACTAAAAGAAAAATGACTCTCTGTTCATGATGTGTGGAGAATTGGCTACCAATGTCCACAAATGATCTTGAATAAGTAGGAAAGAATAAATCAATCCTTGAGTCATTGTGCACAAAGAACTTCCATCCTTGTAACCCTCTCCTTTCATTCTCAACTCGCTCTTCAGAGAACTCACTATGAACTTTCTAACATACAGGCTCAGAAATTAACTTTGCCTGGAGAAGCACTTCCAGAATGACAGAACCAATTATCTCCACACAACAACAAGGGCACTGACAAAAATGTCAATATACACTTCTTTAAAAAAACAGCAACCAGCTAAGGGCTGAGGGTTACTTATTCCAGAAAAGCAGTGGGATCTCGCAGGCATCACAAGCATTGTAAGTACTGTGAGCATCATGCTTTGAGACATCTGGACTAGGACTGTTCTCACCTCCTTCTCAGCTCTGTGAAGCCTTGACAACAACAAGGTGAACTGGGGTTGGAGTAGGGGTTGTTGACAAGGCCTAGAGAGAGACAGAATGGGGTAGAAAGCTAAGAGAGAGCTGCCCCTTCTTAACTACTCTGAGGGTTCCCTGGAAAAACACCATTAATGCGGCTTGTCAGGCTTGTCCCTAGATTGGAGCTAATTAATGGGAAAGAGTTATATCCATATGCTCATTTACAACAATTATCAACAATTGTGTAACAAGGCAGCTATTTGAAACAACAACAAAAAGTCATCCAGAGGGAGGCAGGGCTGAGAGGGGAAAAAAGGAGCTGTAATGAAAGGAGGAAAAAAAAAGTCACTCCAAGTTCCAACAATTTCCTGCTGACCTGGGAATTTATGAACATGGAGAAAGCTGTGTATGAGTCTGAGAAAAAGCCCAGAATAATGCCCATTTCTCACCAGTAGCTGATGCCAAGGCACCTGACACGTGAGAAACTCATGTGTGTTATAAATTGCCTGGCTATTAAAGGCTTGCATCCCTTCAGTACACTGGCAAATGGGGAACTCTTACCCCACATATCTATTAACCCCCTGTCTAATATTAGATAATCTTTAGGCTAATGGGACAGACATCTTCATTTGATGTATATGATAAAGAAATTAGAAATAGCATCTAAGGAAGTCGCAACACCAAACTTTAGGATAGAACACATAGAATTTCCAGATGTAAACATCACATATTTCAAATATCCAGAACACACTACTCCATATTATAAGACATGAATAAAAACTAGGAATCTGTGTGCAAGGGGGAGGGGGAGCATTCCACATAACCTGTATTCAAGAAGCTTGAATTTGGTGATAATGAGACAAAGATTTTAACACTATATTAAAAGAATGAAAGAAAAGCTCTGCTCATCCCTGTTCCTGAGACAGCCGCATCTCCTCCTGCAGGTCTAGCCTCGTGCCATAGACATGATGGTGAAGGTTGGAGTGAAGGTTTGAGTGCCTGGTTACTAGGAATGCCTTCTTCTTCTTCTTCTTCTTTTCTTTTTAGGAATGCCTTCTTATCTGGCAATAAGAATATTGACCCTTCATTGACCTCAACTACATGATCTACATGTTCCAGTATGATTCTAGTCACAGCAACTTCAACAGCACATTCAATGCTGAGAACAGGAAGTTTGCCATCAATGGAAGGCCATCACCATCTTCCAGAAGCGAGATCCTGCTAACATCAAATGGGGTGGTGCTCGTGCTGAGTATGCTGTGGAGTCTACACCACCATGGAGAAGGCTGGAGTTCACTTCAAGTGTGGGGCCAAAAGGGTTATTTCCATCCTTTCTGCTCATGCCCCTATGATTGCGATGGGTGTGAAACATGAGAAATATGACAACTCACTCAACACTGTCAGGAATGCTTCCTGCACCAGCAACTGCTTAGTCCCCCTGGCCAGTCCATGACAACTTTGGTATCATAGAAGGTCTCATGACCACAGTCCATGTCATCACTACCACTCAAAAGACTGGGTGGCCCCTTTGGAAAGCTGTGGTGTATGGCCTTAGGACTGCCTAGAACATCCTCCCTGCATCCACTGCCAAGAATATAAAAACGGTCATCTCAGAGCTGAACGGGGAGCTCACTGGCATGGCCTTCACATTCCTACCCACAATGTGTCTATCATGAATCTAATAAGCCACCTAGAGAAAGTAACCAAGTGTGATAACATCAAAAAGGTAATGAAGGAGGCCTTTGAGGGTCCACTAAAGGACATCCTGGGTCCTGAGACTTTAACAGTGACTTCCACTCTTCTACCTTTGATGTATTGCTCTCAATGACAACTTTATAAAGGTCATTTCCTCCTATAACAATGAGTACAGCTACAGCAACAGGGCAGTGGACCTCATGGCCTGCATGGCTTCCAAGGAGTAAGGGTCTCTGGATCACTCACCCCAGCAAGAACAAGAGAGTGAGAGAGTTCCTCAGCTGCTGAGGTTCCATCTCAGCCCCTGACACTGAGCATCTTCTTCACAGTTTCCATTTTAGACCCTCAGATAATGGGAGAGGCCTAGGGATCCCTACTTTCTTTAATATCATCAGGAAAGTTCACTGCACACACACACATGCACGCACGTACACACACAGAATAAAAGAAAATCACATATAAACAACTGGAGCAAAATATGAGAGCAATAACAAAAAAGAATAGCAATAAAAAGATGCACATATACAATTCAACATGAAAATGCTTGAATTACAAAATATAGTGAGGGTAAAAAACTGTCACCAGGTTAAAGAACACATTTGAGCTGGCAGGAGAATTGATCATAACACCGGGATGTGAACCAGTTCCCCAGATTTACATCTAGCCCAATGAAGAATACTGAAACAAAATATTGAGAAAAACAAACCACCTTAGAGACCCATGAGACTTCCTCAAGTGTACTATGTTCCACAGTTGTAACAGGAATTGCAGAAGAGAGAAGGAGGGAGCAGAAAGACCCTAATAATTTAAAGAGTACCATTAGTTAGTCTATGTATCCAATAAACTCAATAAGATCCAAGTATGATGGGTTAAAAGATATGTGCACCTCGGCGCAGTAGAATCATGGTAAGGGTGCAGAGAAGATGAGAGCAGCAAGGAGCAGCCTCGATGCAGACATCCTCATGGCACTGCCAGAGAAACAGGGAAAGGCCTTGTTGCTAGTAGAGCTGCATGTAAGATGTACAAAGGGGGATTCCTGAGGGTAGCGTGCACACACACACAAAAGAAAAAACTGGTGTGGTGTTCTTACGAAACATGAAAATCAACTCAAGTGAAGACAGACTAAGCACAGACAACAAAGAAAACAAGGAATTTGAGTTCACAGAAATAAAAGCAAAATTCTGTGTGCTTCAAAAGATGCTACCAACAGAACAGATAGCCCATAGAATGAGACAAAATATTTATAAGCCATGTATATAGTAAGACATCTGCATTCTGAAGATATAAAGAACTCTTAGAAAAATGAAAAAAAAAGAATTAAAAATGGCAAAGGATTTAAATATGTATTTCTGTAAAGGAAACATACAAACAGCCAGCATCACATGAAACAATTCTGACTACCCAGAAAAGTAGTGAGGTGGCTGGAGGAGGGATGCACACAAGGCACAATGATATCTATGTATGAAAGGGTCATAAAGTAACCACCATTTTATGAAAAAAGAGGTTGAACGCCATTTGTCATTAGAGAAATAACAGTGGAGTATCACTTTATGGGATGACTATGTTTAATAAGGCAGATGTCATTAAGCTTGTAGAAGCAACTGGAACACTATACATTCATGATGAAATTCAAAACCCTATCATTGCAAAGTGCTGGTCAGTTCCCCAAAATATTAAACACATCCACTCGCTATGTGACTCAACAAAGTTACATGTAAAGGTACAACTGAGAGAAGCAAAAACATATGCTTATTACCCATTTTATGAACCAACAACAGTACATTCACAAGAGAAAAAAAAGGAAGAAATCAAGTTGCCACCAGCTAACAATTGGATGAACAAAATGGAGTGAAACTGAACATTAAAAAAGGAATATAAAACTTTTTTATATCAATCCAGGCTGTGACACAAATGAACTCTAGTAACATGTGAAAGAAGATGATTTTCAAGAAAATGCCACATCTTGTCTTGTCCATTTACATAAAATGTCCAGAACAGAAGAATCCAGACTCATAGAGAGGGGTGGTTAGGAGAAGCTGGGGCAGAGAGGCACCGGGATGAATACTAACAGGAACGGGCTTGGGTCTTTTTTTATGATGAAAACATTTTGAAGTTAAATTCTAGTATTGGTGATACAGCTTTTTGAACACACTAAAGCCATCCAAATGTACATTTTAAATGGCAAGTTTGTGAAATGTGAATTAGAGTTCAACATTTAAGAACGTTGACAGGAACGCTGGAGGATGGGGATTACCCAGATTTGGGAAGCAGACTACAGAGATTAAATTTACCTCAGTTGTGAAACTTACAACTGTCTGTGACATAATACCTGAGAGAAAGAAGGGAACAAAATTCAGTTCCATAGCAGGAAGACAAGAACTAGGACTCCTAAGCCAGAGAGAGAAAAATCAATGAGGATGTGTGCCGGTAAACATGCTTATTTGATTTCATTTCTTTTAACATTTTCTCCCTAAACTCTTTTTTTTTCTCCCGGACCTTAGCCACATTTTTCTCAGAAAACCCTTTATAATAGGATTCAGAACTGGAGGCTCAGGAACCATCATTCTATGTAAAGGAAGTCTTATCCAGAAGAGACAAACACCTGGAAGCCAAAAGAGAGAAGGCAACATTTTTACAGTAGAGTAAGGGTAAGATCTCCATAGAGACTGTCTGTTCTGTTCCTTTGCATCCTGCCAGCTAAGTGGTTTCCCCCCAGCACAGCTCATAAGAACTTTTCTCTTCCGCTCAACCACTAGACAAAGGCTCTACAAAGGCCTGGTCTTTTGTGACATCAAAGCAAGCATATGTAACAGATTACCAAGAAATGTGGGGACACTGAGGACACATAAACATGAAATGGGATAAATTCTGTCAGTCTCAGGATTTCACTGACTGTGTCAAATTCCCCTTTCCTGTTGGGTTGATGGTTTTCCAAGTGAATATCTTTATCCAACTCTACAATTTGTCAGTAACCTTCAACTATAGGAAGCATCTCAACCTTGAACTGTAGGAAGCATCCCAAACTTGAACTATAGGGAGCACCCCAACCTTGTTTTCCTTGACGACCCTCTAGACTTTGCTAAACTTCAGTTTTGTGTTTGTATCACGTCCTTCCCATTCCTCTATTACATGTAGTTTAAAAGCTTGAAGTAGAATGTTTTCCTTTACAAAAACATCGGTTGCTTTAGCTTACCACGACTGTGAACTTGGGATGAGGACACGATAAGAAATGATATTCTTATTCCCGAAGAACATGAGTTAACTGCTCAAAAAATACTTTCCCCCATATGATATACCTCCTTAAGAGGAGTACCTGATGTTTCATTGATGTTGGGGTTGGTCATGTGACTTCCCCTTGCCTATAGGATTATAGCAGATACGGCACATCAGTCTTAGAGCATCCATAAACACTGTGGCTTGCTCTCTTCTTTCAATGTCCTGTGGAAGTCTTCCCTGAAGTAGTTGCTGCCCTTTCATTTTGGGTATAAGATTAAACATCACAATCTGGGAACCATAGACAATCACCAGACTTTGGCTTCACAGTAGAGAGTCCGTGACTGGCAACTGAGATGTGTCCAGCCTTAGGAGCTCATTCATAGGGCAAGAATAACCATCTCTTTTGCTTTAGGGAAGTAAAGTACTACTATGACTAAAACATGTAAGCACATTCACGATCTCATGAATGTGCCCGTAGGTTAGTCTTTTAAGGGCTGCGAGGTACTAACATGCTAACAATACACAGACTCAGTGAGGTCAGCCAATACCACATTGGAAAGGACTATCATCTAGGATGGCTAATCTTGCACAAATCTCTCAACACAGCTTGGTCGACAACCAGCAGCTGTTAATTAGCATCAAGAAGGCTGTCTAGACAATTTTCTATTGCCATAGTTGAACAGTACAGATGGACTATTTAAAAAAAAAAAAGGTTGATTTGTCTCATGGTTCTGAAGGCTGTGAAGGATCTGAAGACTGGAAAAGGTCTTACTCTCTACTGAGGCTGTTACTGTTGGTGGGGTTCTTTGCAGAATCTCAAGTCAGCCCAGAACATCAGGTGAGGCAGACCATCTAGCTCAGACCTCTCTTCTTCTTATGTGGCCACAGTTCTGTTGGATTAGGGTCTCATTTAACCCCACCCCTAAATGCACAGTAGAATTCTCTACACTCTTAGTACCCCACAATGAGGAGTAAATTTAGAATATTCACATCCCAGAAGACTCAGAATGAGTTCCTAATGTTAAAAGCACTGCTGTGTTAACCACTAACAAAGTGGCAGTTAAAAATATGTTCTCACTGGTGAAACTCGAGTTATTTAGGATGTGTGTAGTTGCTTCAGAAGTCTGGAGACACTTCCCATTCTTCCAAGAATGAGGCGTAAGACCCTATCTAGCCTGGTACCCCATACTCTATATGATGATGCCTATCATTTAATCCCCAAAGCAAGTCCTGGGCATTGATTTTGGAGCCTTTCAGACTAAAGAGATGTGAGGTGGGAAAATTGAACCATCCCTCTGTGATACTTGTGGGTTGGCCTTAGGTGAACCTTTTATAGAGGGTATAGTTGGAGCATCTCAGAATCTATTTTTCAAACTTGGGCTAACAAGTGTGTCAAGCGGAGCCTTTACAGAAATAGCAGGCCTCATCCAGATGAAAAACATGTAGGAATGTCTGGAGGTAGGACAAGCACTAATGTTTTCTGAAGGCTCCCTGATGGCTACAGCACATGGGCAGGGAAGAGCTCCACCACCCGACAGACAGCAAGCCAGGACTGCATCGGGCACAGGGTAGATGTCTGAGCTGTTCTAAGCTTGCTCTACTAATGCATATTCATGTAGTAAATGTCTGTATGTGTGGGTGAACTTGGTCTGAGGCCTGCTTTTATTAAAATAAAAGAGAGATTATAGGAGAACGGCTAACACTCCTCAACTTTAACTTCATTAGCAGCTTTGCCATGAGTCTAAGAGGAATCAAATTGGCCTTGGTCTGCCCACAACAGAGGAAAACTCTCAGCAGCTTTATAGGAGGGAATGGGGACTAATAGCTCTCCCTAATAAGACCCTTTGTCTCTCCATGAACTGCCTTTTATATCAGCTTGGATTTGGAGTAATGCTGGAAAGACCCACTCTTTCTTGGTAGGACTCTGTGGTCATCCTTGAACGAAAGTGACTTCTGAATTTAGAACTGAAGGGCATTTTGTACCTTCTGTCTCTACTCTTGGGCTGAATCAAAAATTTAGAACAATAAAGCGTAACCTGCAGCAGGGGTCCTAAGCTCCGACCATCACAAAAGCATCGGAGCCAGGTGAGCCGAGAGAAGAGTTGAGGCGGCAGGAATGGAACGGCCTGATGCATTCACATTCCATGTAAAATCAGGAAGAAAGGCTGCCGTCCCAACCCTGGTCTTCCCTCCCCAGTGTCTGGATAAAGGCTTGATTGCTGAACACAATGCTAATCTTCACACTAAGCAAACCTCAGCACCCTGGGAAATGGCCTCTGTCATTATCACTTCAGGGCCTGCTCCACTTTAATAACAGGCATCCATCAGAAAGGGCCGAGGAGGAAGCAGGCAGGTACAAATAGGACAGGCTGCATTCATTGCATGGGAGAGGGAGAGGGAGAGATAAGATTAAAATTTTCAGTGCTTTTCATTTCACACGCCATTCTCACCAGCTGAACCGGTTTACTGTGTCCTTTCTACACCCCCAGCCTGCTAACTGCATTCTCCTGAAGAAACTATAGTAGAGCAGGGCACCACGTGAGTAGGAAGCACAGAAAAGACTCCCATCTTAGCTTTCTTGAAGGAGGAAAAAAAAACCCTACTGATTATTACAGCACCGTGTTCTCTTCTAATTCATATGTCAAAGCCCTAAGCTGCAGTGTGACTATATTTGGAGATGGAGATGGTATATATAAGAAAGTAATAAAGATCAAATTAGGTCACAAGGGTAGAAGTTTAACCAGACCTCTGTCTTTATAAGAGGAGACAGCAGCCATTTTTCTTTCTGTATGCACAGACCCACAAAGCCATGTAGGCTGGGGAGATAGTAACATGCTTTCTCTTGTAAGCATGATGCCCAGCCTACATAAAATATCAGCTGTGTCAGTACATGCTTGTAATCCCAGCAGTGGGGAGGCGGAGGCAGGAAAGTCCTTGGGGATCCATGGGCAGCCAGCCTAGCCTACTTAATGAGGTCCTGGCTAGTGAGAGACAGTGTTACAAAAAAACAAGATGACTGCATTCTGAGAGGTAAAGCCAGAGGTTGTCCTCTGTCTTCTACACACGCACACACACTCACTCACTCACACACACATGTACATACATGTACACACATGCACACACACACACGCACACTCACACGCATTCATGAGCACACACATACGCATAAGTACACATGGCCATGTGAAGACCTAGAGAAGTAGCTGTCATCAAGTCAGGACAAGGGGACTAAACCACCAACAAATGCTGCTGGTACCTTGATCTTGACCTTATCAGCAATGTGAAAGAAGAAACGTCTACTGCTAATGCCACCATAGCTATAGCACCTTGTGGTGGCAGAACACACTGACTAACAATAAATACTGGGTATTGGCTTCTGCATAACAGAGACAGACAAGTCTTTGTTTTACCAAGTGGTATTCTTTAGCCACAGTGGGAGATTTTTTTTTCTCTCTAACAGGATGGGAGTGTGAAGTCCAGAAGCTTTTTACAAAAAGTATTTAGCATCGGTACCAAAAGGTGAATTGTAAATAAAAAGTCCACATTGATTAGTCGGCTAGTTCTCCTTGAAGACCACTCAGGACTCCAAATGAAAACAGAATGCCAGCCAGTGCACGTAATGCAGTTTCCAGCATCGAATGCAAAAACCTGGAGATAAAAGCTTCCAACTGGTTGTAGAAGAGCCAGTTCCCTCTGGTTTTTGCACTGGAGCAAGTGAGTATTACAATGTCTGACCAAGAAATTGATCTGTGAGTGTTTGGGTTGGAAAGGAGAGCCTCAAAGGAAACAATCCCCCAGCAATTCAAAGTGAAAGCTTCAAGGAAAGAATAATTCAGAGTGAGCTGTTTTTGACTCTTGGAACAAATGGAAAAAATATCTGAATTCCCAAGACTTGGTGAGCAACTAAGCAGGCTTCACTAAGTATAAGCTACGTTTCTCCTATTCTCTTTAAACAAATGCTTCACGTAGGGTTAATAATACTAGGTCACCACATAGGAAACGCCTGAAAGATTCTTTTTAAAAAATCCGTGAAACAGAGACCCTGTGCTGATAATAGCATCTTGGTTAAGTCCCGGGGTCTGGGTGTGTTGCTTAAACACTGCTTTTCTTGCATCAATCACAAGCTAGAGCAGGTGGCAGCTTGGCAGTGTAGGCATCGCCGGGTCCTAAGATTCTGACACCCATTAGCCACGCACTTCTAGATATGGCCTCCTTCCAGTTAAAGCCATTGCTGCCGCTGCTACCACTACCATCACCACTGCCATTGCTGCTGCCACCACCATTGCTACAGCCACCATTACCACCACTGCCACCACTGTCACCACCATTGCCAGCACCACTACCATTTGTTTCTCATTCATCAGGGTGCAGCATCTGCTAGTTCCCTGGACGGCAGCTGTGTGTCTGAAGGCAACACTGAATGAAAGAGCTGGGGCGCCTAAGAACCATCTGGACAGGAAAACATTGACTACAGGGTATCTCCAGGGTGGGGTGAGAAGAAGGAAGGGATCCAGCTTTGTGTGACTCAACCTCAGCATAGCAATCCCTGGAAAGAATGACAACTCCTCCATGCTGTTGTGCAGAGGGTAGGCCAAGGCATTTGCTTACTGTGCTTCTAGGTCTCAGGTTCTTAACAGGGATGAAACAGTCGCTCAGTAGTATAGCACTTGCTTAGAATCTGTGTGGTCCTGGGTTCAAATACTCAGCCAAACACACGTGCACATGCACACAGATGCATACACACAGACACACGCATGCACACACACACGTACTCATGCATGCACACAAGTATACACTAAGAGCTGGGGAGAAGGAGAAAAAGCCCAAGGTTCTTAACTACAAAATGGATATAAAAATAGTTTCCTTTGCTACAGTCGGGTCAGTTAAGTAAAACACAGCAGGTGAGATTTGCCTTCTAACTTCACTGCTTTTCTGGTGCTCACTCAGAAAAATGGCTACAACCTTGCCTCTTCCTTGATCTGATCTGATCTGATCATAAAATCAGAAAAGGAATAAGTGGACTGTGCAGCGTGAAGGCCCCTGTTTAGTCCTCAAAATGCCTCCCTTAGTGCCTGCCGTTTCCCACACCAATACCATCATAAACTAAACTCTCTCACACAGGATTACTCCTTGGCCTTCCACTAAGACAGGCATTAAGGTCCCCTGAAACAAGGCTGCCACTCACATGGATTGTTGCCCTGGAAAATATGATATGTGAAGTTGTCAGTAACGAAAGTCTGATTGCCATATACAAAATAAACATTTTAAAACGGCGTAAATTATGCTAACTGTGGGCAGCTATAACTTAAACCTCTTTCTAGCGAAGCAAGAGACACTGAGAACACAAACTCTGAGATTCCACAAAGTCTACAGACTCTGGGGATGAATGATAGCTTTAGATTTGGGTTCTGCTTCTTTCTAAGAGAACTGACCCAACTCTATCTCTACTTTGTTCCCTTTCTGTAGACTGGGCATTGGTCTGACACGTATTGCTCCTCAGGAGATGGTCAGGCTTAGATGCGCTAACACATGTAAAGATTAAAAGAAAAAATACAAGGAAAAAAAAGCCCTCAACACCCAACACATAAATCAGGTTGCTGAAACTGTTATAGTCGAAAAACTAGTACGGAAACGCTGTATGTAGTTGTATGGTGCTCCTGCTGTTTATTTTTGAGCAGTTCCTTTCAGCAGCTCAATCCAGAGTACTTACTAGTTACAGGAGTTATCTTTCACATCATTGGGACAAAAAAAAAACCTGGCTTAGAGAGGAGAGACTTAATGAAGGTCACAGTTTTGGAGATGGCAGTGCACCCTGGTGGAGAGGGCAGGCAGAACACTTCATATTATATAGCACACAGGAAGTAGATAGAGCAAGGGAGAGAGAAGAGGCTAGCCCAAAATACAACCCCCTCACGGATATTCCCCTCTGTGCTACTTCCTCTGAGCAGGCACCAGCATCCTAGTTTTCATTACCTCACAATAATGTCATCATGTTATAAACCCATCAAGGGATTAACCCACTCATTATCAATTCAGAGTCCTCCTTGGGATCCAATTTTGTATGGGAATGCTCTCACAGACACACCCAGAGGTGTGTTTCACTAATTCCCTAGGTGGTCCTCAATCTAATCAAGTTGAAAATATTAAGATTCGTCACCGTGTTCTCAGGAAACTCTGTGCATTCACACATGAAAAGAATCTGGCTCTGCCCGAAGGGAGCTCTTAATTAGAAGGAATAGTCTTTGTACCAGGCAACGTTAGCTCACTTTCAACTCCGTCTACTGAGGGAGGCATTGCTGAACTGTGCATTCCGAATCCACAGTAACTAAAACCAATATTTAATGATTTGATCAAGGCCATACAGTTATTTAGAGCAGTCCCAGCTGTAAGCCCAATATGCCAGACCATGAAGTTCTTGGTGTTTACTGGTACTCTGAAGATTTTCCCTGTGTATTCCTGCTTGCTGTGACCAAATACCTGGCAAGAAGCAATTTAAGGGGGGAAAGGGTTTATCCTGGCTTGCAGTTTGAGGAAATACCTCGACAGTGGCCTGGAGAGGTATGGCAGGCAGTAGGAGCAGGAAGCTTTCGTTTACAGTCAGGAAGCAGAGGGAGATGAAGTCTAATGCCCAGCTGACACCCCCTTTTCCTTAGCCCAGACTCCAGCCCATCTCAGTTGACTTAGCTTATACAGCCCTTCCCAGACAGATCCACAGAGTAATCTGATCTAAACAATCCCTGGTAGACATTCCCTAGGCCTTTTCAAGTTAAAAATCCATATTGATGACCACACTATGATAATGTTAAGTTCTGAAAACAAAATTTTGAGTCAAAGATGACCTTCAAAAGAACGTGTACTTAGTCCTCATTTTCTGGAGTCCTGAATACACCCCTGTAGGTTTGCGTTTGTGGTTCCCCTCCCAGTACTGAATGCTGGAGGGATATAAGGAGCACAACCACTCCTGTTAGAGTCTGGGGTACAGAACAGTACTGCAAAGGCAGGGTAATCTTTTTCTTAAAAACCGGAGAGCTAATCCCCATCATACCTCTTTACAGTGGGCGGGGGACTCTTGTTTGGGGGTTAGTAATTGCTTTCAAACAATGCCTAGGAAACGGCCAATGGTCTTCTCAGGCAATAATAGAGACAGCCACCAAATAAAGATACAGAAATGTCACACCCAATTTGTAGCCCAAATTATGAGTTATTCCCCTTACACAGTCTTGGTGAGAAAATGAAATATGCCCCAGGGGGTTGAATAATCACCAGAGCTAGCCAAAAAATATGGCCTTTAGGAACAGAGGCAACAAAGCTTCAATTATTTTTAGCTATTTCTTATTGTTTTGTCTTGGAAGGGTACTGTATTCTCCGTTTTTATCCCTTCTTTTTCTCAAAAGATACATTTTCAGATTAGTCATAGAGGGCTGGCAGGATGCTGGGAAGTTGGAGGTATTTCAGAGTCAGCTTCCAGGGTAAAGCTGCAAGGCTTTTCAGGGAAAAAGAGGCCATGTGAGCCTAGAAATCCAAATGAGTGGTGGTGCTTAAGCAAGGCAGAGAGCAGACCTTGAGGAGTGTGACCTTGCTACCTGGCAGACTTTCTCTGTGTCATAGGGAGGGGTTGGTTTCCCTGGGAATGAGGAAAAGCCTGACAAGAGTTCTCTAGGCCATACACACACACACACGGGTACAGAAAGGAAGAATGTGCTTTAAAGAAAAAATGAATGTCTTCATATGTTTTAGCAGAAAATAAAGTTCTTATTTATTTTGTATACTAAATGCTTTTATTCAATAAGCCATCACCCTAAGCCCTATTTTTTGTTTTTATTGAATAATTTATTTATTTACATTTCAAATGTTATCCCCTTTCCCAGTTTCCCATCCATAAACCCCCTATCCCATCCACCCTCTCCCTTTTTCTATGAGGGTGCTCCCCCACCCACCCATTTACTCCCTCCCACCTCCCCACCCTGGCATTCCCCTACACTGGGGGTTCCAACATTTGCAGGACCAAGGACTTCTCCTCCCATTGGTGCCCAACAAGGCCATCCTCTGCTACATATGCAGCTGGAGCCATGGGTCTGTCCATGTGTACTCTTTGGATAGTGGTTAAGTCTCTGGGAGCTCTGGTTGGTTGGTATTGTTCTTATGGGGTTGCAAGCCCCTTCAGCTCCTTCAATTTTTCTTTAACCTCTCCATTGGGGACCCTGTTCTCAGTTCAATGGTTGGCTATGAGCATCTGCCTCTGTATTTGTCATGCTCTGGCAGAGCCTCTCAGGAGATAGCTATATCAGGCTCCTGTCAGCATGCACTTCTTGGCATCAGCAATATTGTCTGGATTTGGTGTCTGTATGTGTATGGGCTGGATCCCTAGGTGGGTCAGTCTCTGAATAGCCTTTTCTTCAGTCTCTGCTCCAAAGTTTGTCTCATATTTCCTCCTATAAATATTTTTGTTCCCCCTTCTAAGAAGGACTGAAGCATCTGCATTGTTCCTCTTGAGCTTCATGTGGTCTGTGGATTGTATCTTGGGTAATTCAAACTTTTGGGCTAATATCCAATTATCAGTGAGTGCATATCATGTGTGCTTTTTGTGATTCAGTTACCTCACTCAGGATGATATTTTCTAGTTCCATCCATTTGCCTATGAATTTCATGAAATCATTATTTTTAATAGCTGAGTAGTACTCCATTGTGTAAATGTACCACATTTCCTGTGTCCATTCCTCTGTTGAGGGACATCTACTTTTTAAAAGTTTCTCATAAAGGTAGTCAGTATAGTGTCTTCTATGGTGTTCCGGATGGCCACAAAGAGCTTCCATTCTTGGACCAGCTGGCATGGGACTTGCTATTAATAGTTCGTCAAAATATTAAAAACAGAAATAAGCTGATCTAAAAGCTCCATTTCTGGGTCAGTATCTAGAAGAACTGAAAGCAGGGATCTATGTTCACAGATGCATGACTCATGATAGCCCAAAGGGAGAAGTCATCCTTCTGCACAGTGATGGCTGCATGGAGACTGGGATACATACATACTATGAAATATTCTTCATCCTTAAAAAGGAAGGTATGTCACACCATGAATTGTAGGACGATGTCATTATGCAGCAAGGTGGGTCCAGGATAAGGCATAGCCTGTTATTGAATGAAAAGGAAGGGTAGGTGGGGAAAAGTCTAGGAAGGAGGGAGGAGGAAGAGGAGTGAGGGAAATCAAGATGGAAACAACAGAACAGGAAGATCCAAACCCAGGCGGACTGGGTCAACTTTGTCTTGCGTAGGTGGGCGGTTTAAATCTTTATTAATTGACAGTGAACTTGTTGTGTGGATGTATCGTGGATTGGGAATTTAACATGTAAATCTAATTGGTAAATTGCAAGTTTCTGGAACCTTGATTTACTGGGCTAAAGAGGATAGTGTGTGAAAGAAATGGCTGAGAGGCAGTTGGAATGTGTAGATCTGGTTCTGTTGCCCACACGGAGTGAGAATATGCCAGGGCCTGCAGAACGAGATGTGTGTGTGGGGGGGCAATGTCTGTCCCACTGGCCATCTCATCTGAGTTGGCTTATTGGGTGGTTTTAAACTATAGCATGTTCCGGAAGCAAAAACTTTGGAATTCAGAAGCTGAAGTTCCGAGAGGCCTGGGAGCCTCCACTTTCACTCTGGAAACTGAACCACCAGGTAAGGAAGTCCAGACTATGTAGCTGGAGAGAGAGAGTACATGATGAACAGGTCATGACAGGATGACAGGCTGCCAAAGTCAGCCTTGGCTTAGAGAGGGGTTCTGACGAAGGGGTGTCTAGGAGCAGTGAAACAACTTGAAGTCAAGTTGTGGGTCCAAGCTGATGGTCTATGTTGTACTCAAGGCTTTTCAGACTGCTCTATCTATCTATCTATCTATCTATCTATCTATCTATCTATCTATCTATCTATCTATCTATCTATCTATCTATCTATCTATCTCTCTGTGTGTGTTCTGCTCAAGACGGATTTCTTTGCTATTCTAAAAACCCTGGATAGCTCATCTCTCTTGCAGATCAAAAGCCCAGTTTTTAATTTACATACCAATTCAGTCATTACCCCAGGTTCCCTTATAATTATTCCATGAATCACCATCTCTTGATCTCAGCCTCTTGTTTGTTAGAAAGAGACAGCAAGCACAAACAATAAGATAGCTGGATGGGACCCCACCCTGAAATTATCAACTGTACCATGCCTGGGCCTGAGCCTGGACCTAAACTCCCTCTGTCCCAGGCTGACCTTGAACTCAGGAATCTACCTGCTTTTTTTTTAATTATTATTTTTTAATCTTTATTAACTTGAGTATTTCTTATATACATTTCGATTGTTATTCCCCTTCCTGGTTTCCGGGCCAATATCCCCGTAACCCCTCCCCCTCCTCTTCTATATGGGCTTCCCCTCCCCATCCTCCCCCCATTACCACCCCCCAACAATCACATTCACTGGGGGTTCAGTCTTGGCAGAACCAAGGGCTTCTCCTTCCACTGGTGCTCTTACTAGGCTATTCATTGCTACCTATGAGGTTGGAGCCCAGGGTCAGTCCATGTATAGTCTTTGGGTAGTGGCTTAGTCCCTGGAAGCTCTGGTTGCTTGGCATTGTTGTTCATATGGGGTCTCGAGCCCCTTTAAGCTCTTTCAATCCTTTCTCTGATTCCTTCAACGGGAGTCCCATTCTCAGTTCAGTGGATTGCTGCTGGCATTCGCCTATGTATTTGCTGTATTCTGGCTGTGTCTCTCAGGAGAGACCTATATCCAGTTCCTGTCAGCCTGCACTTCTTGGCTTCATCCATCTTATCTAGTTTGGTGGCTGTATATGTATGGGCCACATGGGGGGCAGGCTCTGAATGGGTGTTCCTTCTGCCTCTGTTCTAAACTTTGCTTCCCTATTCCCTGCCAAGGGTATTCTTGTTCCCCTTTTAAAGAAGGAGTGAAGCATTTGCATTTTGGTCATCCTTCTTGAGTTTCATGTGTTCTGTGCATCTAGAGTAATTCAAGCATTTGGGCTAATAGCCACTTATCAATGAGTGCATACCATGTGTGTTTTTCTCTGATTGGGTTACCTCACTCAGGATGATATTTTCCAGTTTCCTCCATTTGCCTATGAATTTCATAAGGTCATTGTTTTTGATAGCTGAGTAATATTCCATTGTGTAGATGTACCACATTTGTTGTATCCATTCCTCTGTTGAAGGGCATCTGGGTTCTTTCCAGCTTCTGGCTATTATAAATAAGGCTGCTATGAACATAGTGGAGCACGTGTCTTTTTTATATGTTGGGGCATCTTTTAGGTATATGCCCAAGAGAGGTTTAGCTGGGTCTTCAGGTAGTTCAATGTCCAATTTTCTGAGGAACCTCCAGACTGATTTCCAGAATGGTTGTACCAGTCTGCAATCCCCACCTGCTTTTTTAAGCATAAATAAAATTTAAGCTGTGAGGGATTCTTGTCCTGTGAACACCACTCCCTAAATCTCTTTAATCTCCTTCCTTAGTATCTTTCTGACAAGCTGGTTCATAGCACAGCTGTCTCTGCTCCTTAAACAATTCATATTGCATACTTAAATTTTGCATAGTTTAAAAGTTATTTTTGAATTAATGTTTTCAGAGTTCTTTCCCACAGCCTTAAGGGCTGTCCTGAAGGTGACAGCATTCTACTATTTTGCTGAGACATAAGCTACACCCTCGCCTCCAGGACTCCTGCTGTCTCTGATTATCATGGAGTCATTAACCTTGGCAGAGAGGACATTACTCCAAAGGAGGAACATACACATACTCGCTTACATGCACATGCACACGCTCATACACACAAACGCACGCATCATGCACACACACACTTATGTAATGTATATACTTTATGCTGTCTTATGCCCTCAGTGACTGCCAACACTCGGGGAGGTCCATGACCAGGTGGCTCAGTTCCAGGGGCAGAAAATCATGTCATACTATCCCTTACATGGCTAAGCCAGACTTGGCAAGAGGCCATTGCAGACAATTCATGTGTAGTGAGACCGAAACACCCCAACCAATAGTTCCACCAAGAACTTACTCAGCTTTTATTCTCCAGAACCAACTGAGCCTTCCCAATTAATGGTTGTTTACCATGGGAAAGAAAGGTACTTTATCCATCTAATAGAGGACCAAATCCATGACTACTCACAGATCAGGAAGGAAGGAAGGAAGAAAGAAAGGAGGGGGAGGGAAGGAAGAAAGAAAGGAGGGGGAAGGAAGGAAGAAAGAGGAAGAAGGAAGGAAGACAAATGTTTGTGGTTCTAAGTCACTCCATTTTGAACTCTGTTTCATGATAGCGGATTTCTGAGGTATTCATGTAAATATATGCTCTGGGCTTAGACAATTTTCTCCCATCTCATTCTATATCTGCCTAATACACCAATCAATAAATTTATAAATGTCTATCAGCTCCTATTATGTAACTCATCTCTTATCATCCTGTGAGAATTATCAAAGCCTGAAAGTAAAATTCAGCCTGAGGGTGGAAAGATAGCTCTGTGGGTAAAATGCTTGCTGTGCAAATATGGGGACCTGAGAGTTTGAATTTTCAAAACTATGTAAATTTGGGTATGGTGGAGTGCATCTATACAACTCCAGCCCTCCCACAGCCAGTGAGGAGGCACAGAAACAAGAGACTGGATGCCTAGCCTGGAACATACATTGATAAAAACAAGAATGAGACAATGTCCCAAACACAGAAGGCGGCAAGTTCTTTGGCCTTGTCACATTGTTCTTTGACCTCTTCACATATGCCACAGAATGTATACATGTATATGCAAACATATCATACACATGTGTATCACAAAGACTTAAAAAAAAAAAAACCAAAGGTCTATCTCCAAAGGAGCTCATGTTTGAAAGGCATTAGATGAAATGAAATGAATGCAGTGAGTAATGGGCTGGCCTAGAATGTCAGTGACAGCATACGGTGCAAAGGAGAAGGTAAGCAGACCCCTGGGGCTTAGCCCTGCTGGGTGGGAGCACTCCAGCTCTTGGTGGGTTCCAGACTCTATTCTGTGAAAAGAGAATTTCTCTTTTCTACCCTGTTTTCGTTATCTGACCTTTTCTGATGATGTCTTAGTTTTAATTACATGTAATCACTGTGAATAAACAGAGACAACTCAGTTTCATTATCTTGATTATGGGAAAAAAAGGTGTGTCCTATCACATTGCTACTGATATTTTAAAGAAACCTCATCTTCAAGGAAAACCTTGATCAACGACTTCAAGATCCAAAGTATTCCAGAATTTGCACACCACATTAGAAAGGGAGGGGTGTGGCTTTAGATATGTAAAATCTTCATGCTGAACTTGCACAAAACACTGACCTCTGGAGATGCTTAATGATGAAGGGCACGGCTTGTGTAGGAAAGAAAAGAAAATAAAGATAAATAAATAGAAATAGAACCTCTAACTGCTCCCACTCTATCAGATTTATATCAACATGCAGGTGAGACCACAGCTCTGGGGTCAGGGCCAAGTTTCACCACCTGCAACCTGGTGGCCTGCTTCCCAAATCTATGTCTTCTGATTTATTATTTATTAATTATACTATGCTTGAGTTAAAGAATAAATAGGTGGTGTACCACAAAAGGCTTTTAGCCACTGGCCACAGAACAATGAGCACTGGATAAATGCTGCCTATTACCATATGATAGTTTTTATAAGACACAAAACCAAAAAGAACTATTGGCAACAGCCACTTGTATAGCTCCAGACCTGTTTATTACTGTTTGTAACATTTTACGGGTGCCTGCAGATCTTATTAGGAGGCTGAAGACCATTTGGGAATCACATTAAAACTCGGGCAGGTAAAACAGGCATAAAAAATAGGCAGATTCCTGGCCCAATTGAATTTGCTGGTAGATATATGACATTTAAATAATTTATAACCCCTGTATAGGTTTCAACAAAAGGAATTAGTCTAAGAGTCCAGATCTGACAGAAGACAAGACCCCTTCCAGTCTATCTGAGTACTTCAGGCTCCATGGATCTGATTTCCTCCTTGAATCATTCAGAGACAATCCTACAGCTTCAGTTACCCCCCTCAAGAAGAGTATTTTGATCCTGAATTAGCAATCTAATGATGAACACAAGGAATTTTATGCTTTTAGGGGGAGGAGAGGTCTATTGTCTGCCATCTAAATTCATATGTATGAAGAACATGGACGCGGAAGATGGTGCTGGACATGTACCAGAGAGGCAGCAAAGCAACACGGCCATCACCATCCCTCCAGGTAGAAGCAGCATGGGTGTGAACAAGAACATGGATTTTGAGTACAGCTCTAATGATACTTAATGAGCAGGGAAGGGCCAATGACACTGACCTTTCAAATGGGCATAGCACAATGCGTTTCCGGGGCAACTCTACAGGATGGTGTATTAGGTAAGTACAGGGCTGGCCCCACATGGACCAGTCCTGGAACTTCTGTGACAGTCACGACAGCTGTTGAATTATAATCTCCCTGTTGTACCTTCTCAAGTTCATGATTGCCCTACTTCTGACAATTTAGAACCCAGACTGACATAAAAATTTGAAAAAAGAGATGGGAGAGATGACTAAGTGTGAACCACTTAGTTCAGGGCACATCCTACACTTGCAAAGGACTCCCAGTTCCCAATATCTATGTCATATGGCTTACAACTATTTGTAACTTCAGTTTTAGGGGCTCTGTAGCCCTCTTCTGATTTCTGTGGATGGACAGACACACACACACACACACACACACACACACACACACACACACGTTTTCAAACTTAAAAGACATTCCCACTAGGTGAATGCTGATCAGACCATCACTGGACCTATCTCTTTTGCACTGTTGTGATAAAATATCCGGCAGAAGCAACTTAAGGGAAAACTGGTTTCTTCTGGCTCACTGGTTTAGAGCACTACAGTTCATGAGTGTGGGGAATGCATGGCAGAGCAACTCAAAGCAGAGAGTAAGGCCCAGAGGCAGGACCAAGCTCTTGCCATCAAAGCTCTGCTGCTGGGGACACACTTCCCTAGCTCAGCCCTGTCTGCTCAAGGTTCCCCCTAAAACAGTATCACTAATCAGAGAAAAAACATTTAAATGATGATCCAAACCATGATATAAGCATCCTACCCCAATTAATTCTCAAAATGTATTCTTGCCTCTGTATCTGAGATGAAGAAACTATTAGGTGAAAGAACAAAATTGACTCCAGGACTTTTTATGATGATGACACATTTCCCTAACTAGTAGGCAGGCTATTCTACTCAATCTTCAGCTCAAGAGAGCCCATCGAGCATCTGCTATATGATAGCACAAACACTGTTAGAGGCAGTGAGAAGTAGCACAGACTGAAACAAGCAAAATTCATGCCTCGCTAGGATCCATATTCTGGTGTTAGATTTGAATTGGGCTTCTTTTTCTGACTGATTTTCTTTTAGTGATTAGTAATCTGATGTGTGAGAGAGAAAAAGAGACAGAGAGAGAGACAAAGAGACTCTCTCTCTCTCTCTCTCTCTCTCTCTCTCTCTCTCTCTGGGTGTGTGTGTGTGTGTGTGTGTGTGTGTGTGTGTGTGAGAGAGAGAGAGAGAGAGAGAGAGAGAGAATCTCTTTCAAATTGCTCCCTATTTTAATCTACTGGAAAAGGGGCTGTTGCGATTGCTCAGTGGGCAAACATGTTTGGAACTTGCCATGCAAACCAAATGACGGTGGCCTGATTTTCAGGTGTATGTGTCTAACAGCAGGATAAAGTCTCAAACAGCACAGGCCTATCAAGTAGGGCAAACATCCAGTTACTTCTACATGCTGCTTTCCCAACATGTAGCCTGCATGCTCAGAATTCTAAGTTCTGCAGACAGGCACTCCTGAATGCTCAGATTGGCCCTGAGAAATCAGTTCTATTTGCCTTCTGTATTGGGTTTCCATTTTTCTGTAACAAATGACCACATATTTAGTCCCGTAACATCACTCATTCATTATCTCAGAGCTCGACAAGCCAGAATCCACAGGGCCTGTTTAGGCTCTGCTCAGAGTCTCACAAGACTAAGAGATAACTTTGGCAGACTGGCTGCTTACCAGGAAGCCTCAAGGAACAATATGCCTCTAACCTTCAGTGTATTGTCGGTAAAATTTACTTCTTTGGGGCTTTAGAGCCAAGTTTGTGTTCACTCAAGAATCAGGAGTCAAGACTCAACTCCTTTTGGCCTTTGGAGGTGATATGCAGCTTCCAAACTAATAATAGTGGATCAGTTTCTTCTGTGTTACCACACTGTTAACTCTGGCATAGGACTGGCTCAGTCCAATCTAGACACTCTCTGTCCACTTTCTACCACATATTTAACAAATCACTCAACTATCATCAGAGCCCAAAGCCATAGAAATCGGTTTACAACTCTTGTCATACCATCCTTTGCAAAATATTGATGTGACCAGTTTAGATGGACCAGTCTCACTGAGTGGGTTTTTCTAAATTTGCCTAAGAGAAGGGCTACTCTTAAGGCGACATAAGAGAAATGACCAGAACAAGTATAAAAGATACATGGAGGGAAACCATTGTAGGTAGAGGGCTATGCAAGATCCCTAGGGAGAGAGCCTCTGCTAATGGCACAGAGGTCAGACAGATGCAACAAGGTATGGTGCAGGAGAACACAAAGTCTCCATAGGTACAATTGGAACTCTGAATCTTCCAGGCCTGCACTGTGGGCCAGAGTTGGGACTCTTGGTTTAACAGTCAGGATAATAAGAGTCCTAGTAAGACTGTGCTCTGTGAATACTTGAGAGCACTGTTCTGGCTCCAATGGTAAACACAGACTGTAGACAGAAAGCTACGGTGGCAACAGAGACACATGGCTGGAATGGTCACAGGAACCCAGACAGAAAACTGCAATGGCTCAAGCAAAGACAAATGACAGAAAAGCTGTCTTACAGATGGTGCTCAGAGGCTGAATGTAATTTGAAAGGGGAACTGAGGATGAAGCCTGGGTCTAGAGGCAGTAAGGCCTGTTGTTAATTCTGGCATTAGAGTCATCAAGCTAGTGTCTTCAGGAAAACCATCGAACATATCCATGTTTTGTCCATTGAGTAGCAAAATGAAAAAGGGTCTTCACTTAGACTTGCCAGGATACTTACCTATGATTATCACTAAGGAGAAAGGAGAAAGCGTTCTGTAACCCTGTAGCACTAATCCTGGAGTATTTCCTTCCTAGCTCCCCTGTTGTGTACTCAATCCCAGACCACCCCTTCCCCAGTTCCTTCTGGAATCTCTTCTCTCCCTTTTCCCTACCCTTAGTCCCCGCTAGATATGTAAAACACAACTCAGATTGGTGTCACAATGATAAGAGACTTGGGGGACAGAACAGAGTCACATGTCAGATTTTGGTCAAGGATTAAATAAAGGTGCAATAAACTCAACTAAATGCCCAAATAGAAATATCTTAAGAGCTTTGTCTAATGTAAAAAAAAAATAAACACTAAAAAGTTGGTTTTCTTAGGGGGGTACTCATTCAGTCGTTAGGGTAGATATGTTTTTGAGAGCCAACTCAATAAATAACTGTTCAGTGAAATTTTGGGAAGAGGGTCTGTACTGGGGACCAAAACCAGGGCCATGTGCATACTTAAAAATGCTTGTTACCTCTGAATCCAATTCCTAGGCCATTAAATGAGTACCAAAACATACTCAAGCCCCTGCTGTGGGCCTTCCCCATGGGCTCTTCATCATAGCTTGCCTTGTTCCAGCAGCAGCTCTGTGTTCAGATAGCAGAAGGCATTGAGACCAGACACTGCCATTTACATGGCACTAACACCACCATTACTATTACCATTATTACCCATTGTTCCTTAGTTTGTGCAGTGTAGCCTCTTGGAAGGTCTGAACCAGGTACATTTCTTTAGGCAGCAATTGAGTGCACAGATAACAAATGAAAAACACTGAACATGAGAAGAATGAGTACAGAGTCCAGTGACCAAGTGATTAACGAATGGTTAACCGTTCTCATCCACATTTCTCATAATAAACATAGTTTCTGGGTATGGGGACCAGAATTTGCCTTCTGAGCTGTGTGCAGGCACCCAGAGCTGTTCCTTCCTCACCCTAACCCATCCATCCCTTCTCTCTCTTCTAACTCCCCCCTCTCTTATTTCTTCCCAGCCCCCCAATCTTCCTCCTTCTCTCTCATCAATTTTCCTCTGTTCATCAACAGAGAACTTGAGGCAGTTTTGCAGAAAGAAGCCATTTTACAGTAAAATGCCTGCTGCCTGAAGTCTGACTTTTCTCCTTCTGGCTAAATATGCTTATTCCCCCCTTAGCCCCCCACCACCTAATGAGCAGACTCTCCCTGACCCCTCCGAGTGACTCACAGCTTTTCAGATGTCTGCCATCTCCAGAGCCAATGAAGATATGTGTCATCAGCAAATTCCACCGGCTTGCCAGGGAGAGCATTGACATTTCCATGCCCACAGCTCCAGGCAGCAGTGACCAAGCTGATGAATTCCTAATGAGAAAGATATTGGCCTTTGGAGATAAATATTTGATGACTGAAAATTTCCAGAAGATATTTAATCGTTTTAGCCGATATTCAGCTCTTTGTTTGCTCTTTCTTTTTTAATTAATTTTTTATACAATATACTTCGATCATGTTTCCCCTGTCTAGCTCCTCCAAGATCCACCTTACCTCCCTACCCATGCAACTTTATGTTCCCCTTTCCTTTAAATATAAGAAACAAAAACAAAACAAGAAGCAAACAGATAAAAATCATAAGTACACAAAATGAAAATCAAAGCAACAGGCAAAAGACCAATAAGACGAAACCAAAGCAAAATGAAACAAAATACATTTCATTCTTTTTTGTGTTGGCCACTCCTGAGTGTGGTTGATATACACAGTGAGACTTCAATGGAGGAGATAGATTTTCCCTTTGCCAGTGGGTGTGTCAGTCACAGCTCCTTGTAAGGGTTGGGAGCCAGTGTCCACTTCCCCATCTCAGTGCTGGGACCCCATCTGCTTTGAATCTATGTAGGCCCTGTGCTAACTGCCACAGTCTCTGTGAGTTCATATATGCATCAGTTCTGTTGTGTCTGGAAGACACTGTTTCCATGAAGTCATTCATCACTTCCAACTCTTACAATCTTTCTGTCTCCTCTTCCACACAGAGAGCTGGGCCCTGAGGGGAGGGCTTTGATGAAGACATCCCATTTAGGATTAAAGGTTTCAGGGTCTCTCATTCTCTGCACACTGTCCAGTGTGTGTTTCTGTGTTATTCTCCATATACTGCAAGAAGAAGTTTCTCTTCTTCTTGTGTGGATTGAGAAAGGGACTGATCTATGGGCATAGCGGTGTGTCATTAGGGGTCATGTTATTGCTATGTTCCCTTAGCAGAATAATAGTAATAAGAGTTTCCTCCAGGCCCGTGACCTATCTAATCTCAGAAAAACAAGCAAACAGAAACAATCTTCAACTTCATATGAAAGCACACACACACACACAAACTGTGTGTGTTCACGCATGCTCTCTTTCACACACACAAAACTCAGGAGAGCTTAGACAATTATGAATAATAAAAGAATTCCCGGAGGTATTGCTAACCTAGATTTCAAGTTGTATTGAAGCACTGTAGTAATAAAAACAGTATGGTACCAGCATAAAAACAGACATTTGACTCAGACATAATTCCATATACCAGTAGACACTTAAATTTTTTACAAAGAAGCCAAAAGTATACAGTGGAGAAGAAACAGCATCTTCAACAAATAGTGCTGATCAAGCTGATTAGATTCATGTAAAGGAATGACAATAGATCCAAATCTATCACCCTACACAACACCCAACTCCCAATGGGACAAGAGCTTCAACCTAAGACCAAGAGAGTCAGAGATAGGCTTGAATTCATTGGCCAGGAAAGGACATTGTAAAGAGGACACTGTTAGCACAGGCACTAAGACCAATAACTAATAAATGAGACCTTATGAAACTGAACATCTCTCAATGGCAAAGGACAGCATCATCTGTGTAAAGCAGCAAGCTACAGAATAGGAAAAGATCTTTTCCAGTTATGCATCTGAGAGTGGGTAATAGTGGGCATGAAGTAGAAGCAGGGCTATTGTGGGAGGAAAAGAGACAAAGAAAGGTAGGCAAGGAGGATGGAAGTCGCGTAGGAAGGATCAAGAAAAGCAAGGTACTTATGGAAATACCATAATGAAACCAATTACTTTGTATAAAAATTAATTAATAAATCAACGTACAAGATCTCTCAAATTACCAATAAAACTAATGATCCCATAGAGTAAGGCACTAATATAAGAGTGCTACATAAACTGAAAATCATAGTGTATAACATGAATACATACACAAAATTTATTTCCTATTGTTAATTACAAAAGACAAAAACCAGGAACCCGTGATAGCAGCAAGTGTGAGCACCATTGGTGCAAGAGACATAGATTCCCTGAGTGCAGCTGCACACTCCTGACTTACACATCATCTGGGCACACGCTTCGTGAATGGAATGGTCAGAGTTGCTTACTATCTCTTATGAATTATTTTTATTTGTAAAATCAGGTGGCTAAGGTCCTAATTAATATAAGGTGAAAGGGTTGGCCACACTACCTATGACCTTAGAAAGCCATGGCTCTGTCACAAGGACTTACTTGTAGCTAGATAAGATGCCACCAGTTTGGACAGTACTTGGAAACGTCATGAAATGTTTACAGTTAGATTTTCTCTGGGTCTTAAACACCAAATATGCAACTTTTGCCTTCATTGACAAAAAACAAATACAACTGAGTTCCTCACCCCCACCCATACATACACATGAACAAGGCAGGAGGGGACAGTAGAGCAAACATGAGAGATCAGATGGAAGGCTGCACTAGTAACTTTATTGTTCCTATGACAAAACACTATGACCAAGGCAACTTATAGAAAGAAGGGCATTTTTGGCTTATGGTCCACAATGGAGGGGCTGAGGTAGCAGGCTGCAGGTGGCACAAACAGCAGCTGAGAGCTGAGAAATGAGAGCTCATGTCTCAGACCATAACAAACAAAAAGCACAGACATCTGGGGCTGATTGGAGGCTTTGAAACCTCAAAGCCACCCCAAGTAAATGCACTTCCTCCAGCAAGGCCATACTTCCTAATCCTCCCCAAACAATGCCAATACACCCAGACCGAGCAGTCAAATGCCCCAAAATATGGGCATCTCACTCCCACCACCACAATGTCCAGGGTATTCCTGGTGTCATTATCTCAATTAAATGATTCAGATATTTCTTTATAATTATAAAGTGGAGGGGATGTGGCTGTTTTAGCCAGAAATTCTATCGCTGTGATGAAACCTCATGACTGAAAAGCAAGTTGGGGATGAGAGGGTTTACTTGGCTTACACTTCCAGCTCTGCAGTCCAGATCTGGAGGAAGTCTGGACAGGAACTCAAGCAGGGGAGGCAGGAGCTGATGAAGAAGCCATGGAGAGGTGCTGTTTGCTTCCCCTGGCTTGCTCAGTCTGCCTTCTTACAGAACCCAGGTCCATCAGCAAGGGACGGTACTACCCAAAGTGGGATGGGCCCTCCCTTATTGACCACTAGTATAGAAAATGCCCTACGACTGGATCCCATGAAGGCATTTCCTCAACCAAGGTTCCTTCCTCTATGAGGACTCTAGTTTGTGTCAAGTTGACACACAAAACCATCCGGTACAGTGCCTCAATTTGTAGAACCTTTCCTTAACATACAGCACTGTATAAACTAGGTATCCTGGTAAATCCTAGCACTTAGGTGGTAGAAGCAAAAGGATCAGAAGTGTAAGTTTATCCTTACCTATAGAATGTGTTTGAGGCCAGCCTGAGCTCCATGAGACCCTGCTTCAAATTTTAAAATAAAGGAAAAACACTGGGGGAAACTAAGTATTGATGTACTTTTACGTGGCACCCAAATCACTGGCACTATTTCTACTTGGTAGACTCTTGCTTCCTTGTCTTAGTTAGGGTTTTACTGCTGTAAAAAGACACTATGACCAAGGCAAATTTTATAAAGACAACATTTAACTGGGACTGGCATACAGGTTTGGAGGTTCAGACCATTATCATGAAGGTGGGGGCATGGCAGCATCCAGACAGGCATGGAGCAAGAGGAACTGAGAGTTTTACATTTTCATCTGAAGGCTGCCAGAAGACTGTCTTCCAGGCAGCTAGGAGGTAGGTCTCAAAGCCCACTCCCAAAGTGGCACACCACTCCAACAAGGCCACATTTCCTAATAGTGCCACTCCCTGGGCCAAGCATATTCTAATCACAACACTTCCCCTTAGGCTTGAAGGATAGTTTTCTTAACTTAGAAGTTGTTCTAAGTCAAAATCTTACAGAACTCCAAGTACTTAAGTCAAAAAGCATTTGTTAATCAGAACACATGAAGCCCAGGTACAACTCAGTAATAAACAAAGGAGAAACAACAATAGCCAAGGAGTATGGGAGGCTCTTCAGTGTGATTAGTCACCAGAGGAATGTCAATCAAAGCCACAAATGATGTTACCAGGGGAATGACAATCAAAGCCACAAACGATGCCGCTTTTCATCAGTTGGAATAGCTCTAATCAAAGGGCAGAAGATAACAAGATGGGATGAAATATGGGAAAATCAGACCCTTCCCATGGTGTTCAGGGAATGTGAAATGGTGCAGCTGCCCTGGAAGCAGTTGGACAGCCCTGCAAAGCTACCAGAGGGTTATCATAGCACCCACTGATTCCACTCCTCACCAAGTACTCAGGAGACGTGAAATCCCACAACCACAGAAAACCGTGTAGACTCACGATCACAGCAGCATTTATACCAAATGCCAAAAGGCGCCCTGCCCATGGTGCACATACAGGGAAAAATTATTTGGTTTCAGGCACAAAAAAAGTGATGTATTAATTTGTGAAGTCACATAGGGAAACCTGACCATGCTGAGGGGAAGTAGTCAAGTATGAAAGCTATAAGCTGTCCATGAACAACCTGTGGAGACAGAAGTGTAGCAGTGGTCATGGGGCTCTAAGGGAAGAGAAAAATGGGCAGCAGCAGCTGACAGGTATGCAGCATCTCTGTAAGATGACGAGAATGTTCTCACATTAGAGTTTGGGGTTTCACAGCCTTGTAAATATGTTTAAAACACACGACTTATACTGCATGGCTGGGTTTTATGCTATGTGAATTAAAACATAATTAAGACACCTTAAACACACACATATGTGTACTTTATATACAACAAAACTATTTACATACAATGTTTGCTCTGATCTTTGCTTTTTCCAGCATGTAATTTCTTCCTATGGGCTATAACTTAAAGATAAATTGCTTTTTTTTTTTAAATTCTCCGCTGTTGATCTCTGGCTTAGTTCACAGCTACACACACAGACATACAGACACCAACACTGACACTCATATAGATACAGACAGACAGACAGACAGACACACACACATAGAGAGAGCGAGAGAGCGAGAGAGAGAACAATTTGCCTTCCCCCAGCATCAGTCAGCACCAAGACACTTTGAGTTCCTTCCTCCCACACAGGGAACATAAGTGTAAGGTTCTGACTAATCAGCCGGTACCACGTTGTCTCTGGGCAATGAGCACACTCATAGGAGCAGGCTGGAAGCTGCTCTCCGAGGAAGCTGGTTTCAGGAGCATCTGTTTCCTTAGATGAATTGGGAATTGTAAAATGAAGAGAGCATCCATGTATTCAAAGGGACACACAAGGCTTTGTGCACTATAGAAGAGAAAGAGGGGGAAAGAAACGGTGGAGGAACGAGGTGGCAGGCAGGGAGGAGCAAAGGCAGAGCATGTTAGGCATTCCAGCTTGTCCAGCATCCTGTTACACCCTGAAAGCGCCATAACTTTCTGATTCCCCCACCGCAAATACTCATTCTCTGGGCCTCTGTCCAGTTGGACTGGGTGGGGCTGACCTCTGCTCTAACAGAGCAGGCTTTGAGCAAAATGCATTGCCTTCCTCAGTGGGTAAGCACTGTCTCGGCGTTTGAATAGTTTGCTCGAAGAAGGGCCTCCTCACAAAGAAGAGACAGTTCAACTAACAGGCCACCTGACTGACTGTAGATTTAGACTTGCCAGCCTCCACAGCTGCCTCGGTATTTCCTAAAACACATCTCTTGCCACAAACAGCCGTTGATCTATCCTCTTGGTAGTTTTCTGGGAGCCCTAAAACACAACTAGATGGTGAGCCCAAAGTAATCACTGGCCTTTAGAGCTTTAGGCGGGAAAAATACACACGTTTGCATTCCTTCAGTCAACCTCTATCCCCACGAGAAATTCTTCCTACTGCATGCCAGACTCTGTGAGTCCTATTCCCACCAGCTTAATCCACATCTAATACACTCTCTCCAATAAGTGACTTGCCCAAAGCCGAAAATGCTGCTAAGTGGGAGATGTAAGTGTTCCCATCCTTCTCCAAGGCTGCAACTGGCCCACCTTGTGGAAGACAACGGCTGGGGATGTCTACCTTTCCAAGTGTAAAGGCAGTAACTTTGAACCTAAAGACTCACAAGTCACCACTTCCCCTTTCACAGCACTGCCTCCTATTAGAATCTGTCCGTAGTTTAAATACCTACTGGGAGGTGGTACATGCCATTGTGTCATGGTTTCATATTCATTTCATCACCTGCAGAGCAAGGTCTCAGCTCAGTGCTCCAAAGCTGGCCTAGCTGGTGGTTCTGAATTAACAGAATTGCACCCCTCTAAATGACTCCTCAACTGACCCTCAACCAGGTCTCTGCTGGGCAGTCCAGACCTAAGCTGTTGGCCACACCTCCCCTTGGAGAGCTAAACAGAGCCCTGGGTGATTGCCTGGGCAGAAAAGCAGCCAACAATGTCCTTCCTTCTTAGGGCAGTAGGAGCTGTCCTCCCATCTCATTCAAATCTCACTTCTATTACATGTGTCATGTTGGGTGGGACTTGTGGTAGGCCATGGTGTTCTGCTGTGATAACTCTAATCTGAAAACCTTTGGAAACCTCTTCTCTGATTAAAGACCCATGTTTCAGGAGGAATTCAGTCTATCAGAATCCCTTCAGCATTGAGGAATGAATCCTAGGCAAGGAAAAGAGACTAAAGGGTAGCACCTTGCCCAGACACTGTCCCATGCTTGTCACCTGCTCTTCTAAGGGTTGAGACTGGGAGGTTTTATGTAAATTTTAATGGACACTTGACTATATATATTTTGGGGTCACAGCATAACATATATATGCATGCACATACACATATATATGCATGCACATACACATATATATACAATATATATATATCCTCAATATTTACTGAATCTTTGTGTCCAGAACACTCAAATTCCAATTTGCTGTTGCCAAGCATGCAGTCCCACTAAGCTATTGAGCATTCGTCTGCATAGTAAGAAAGCCACAGATTTTCTTCCATTGCCTTCCTATAACTTGTTCCTCCACTGAGAAACTCTAACCTCCAATTTCTTTCTACATTCAAGGCAGTATATAAGCTTCAATCATCTGTCTTTTCTTTTCCTGCATTTTGAGACTCTCATGCATATACATGTCCTACATTTGCATGCCTTTTCTTGTGTTCATCTATTTTCAGTTTATTCTAGACTCTCAACTTGTCAGACCTTAAAAGAACAGCGAGAGTCTGTTGCCTCCCCCTGATCAACAGATCACCTTGAAGATTGCAAATTGATCATAGGTTTAACTCGCTTCTTGTTTTATGAAAATATTCCACCTGAACGAAAGCTTCATAGAGTGACTAAACATAAAAATCTCTCTTACTCATTTTAAGTAGAAAATTAATACATTTAAATGTTATTCAGTCTTCCTTGACACCATCTTCAATATTATCGCCCTGGAGTTCTTTTCTTTAAGAGACCTGTTAGGGTTGGGAAGACAATTCAGTGGTTACACACTTGCTGTAACCACTTTAGATTTGATTCACAGCACCCATGTAAAAGCTAGGCTCAGCAGCATACATTTATAACCCTGGTGCAGGGGTAAGGGTGGGATTGGAATGGATGCAAATACATCCTGAACACTCACTGGTCAGCCATGTTAGCCAAAGAGTCGAGCTTCTGGATCAGTGAGAACCTATGTCTCAAAAAATAAGGTGAGACATGATGAAGAAATCACCAAGTGTCAAGCTCTGTACTTCACACGCACACACACACACACACACACACCCTGCACACATGTGCGTGCACATACACTTATATCACAGACACATACCTAAGTAAGTAAATAAACAAATATATTAATAAGTAACTCTTCAGCACCAGCTTGAACTTTCGAGTTTACCAGAGACCTACAAGATATGAGTGTGCTTATTGTGTACCTTATTTGCAGAACTTTACAATGGCTAAAACCATCTTCCGTTCCACCAAAAACCTTCTCAATACCATATGAAAACCATTCACAGACTACTAAGGTAAATGCTCCACATGTTTAGAACACAGATGAGCAGGAAAACCCTAAAATGTAACACCTGCGTTTGCTTTCTTCTCTGTTGTTTACCAGGCGTATAGATTAAGACAAATTACCCTTTCTGGGCCTCTAGTTTCTTCATCTATAAAGTGACACAGTGATATTGCTTTTGCTCAGATTGTTACTTCTGAATATGAAAAGAGCCCCTGAACTCATTGGTTGAAGGCATGGTCCTGAATGCAATGCCCAGAGCTAGGACTTGAGGAAATGGATTGTGTTATATGAGCTCCAATCTTTAGAGCAGTGGTTTTCAACCTTCCTAATGCTACGACCCTTTAAGACAGTTCCTCATGTTGTGGGAACCCCAACCATAAAATTATTTTGTTGTTACTTCATAACTGTAATTTTGTATGGTGGTGAGTTGTCCTGTAAATACTTTGGAGGTAGTCCCAAGGTTGAGAAGTACTGCTTTAAACTAATGAACTGGTACACTGATGGATCCATGACCTGATGGCATTTTTCGAAGGCCAGAGAAAGTAGGAGATGGGAACCCATTAGAGGAAGTAGGGAGCTGTGGAGGTGTGTGTGCCTTTCACGGTTTCTCTTATGAATGGTTGGCTTCTGCCTTCCCTCCCACTCTCCCCTTTCTGGTTGCCATGAGCTAAGAAGCTATCCTCCTCTATATATCTGCCTTGTTATGAGCCCCAAAGTAATGAAACCAAATGACTGCCTCTCAAACCAAGTTGACTTCTGTCACAATGACAATAAAGAGATCCTGTGAACTAAAAGAGGATAAGGTATGTACTGGGCCCAGCAACATTGTCGTTCTTTATTGGGAGAACGTGGAAATAGGTGTTGCCGCTGGTTCTGCAGATTCCCATCAGGGAGAACAGTCCCTTAGAGGAGGGAAGAGTATAATGTCCAAAGAGAGACCTAGGCTGCTTCCACCTCATGGAGGTAGCCCTGGTTCTGAAAACTGTAACTACATCACCAACACACGCCCTCTGCCTGGCTCGAGACCTTGTACCACATCTCTCATTTAAGCCCCACGATCTTACAAGGAGGCCCTCTGGTTCCCATGCTATAATCAGATGGAGCCACCGTGAGACGGTGCACACTGCATGATGAGGAACTGTGACAAAGCTGAAAGTCTGACCCAGGATCTGCTTTCACAGAAGATCAGGCCCCTGTAAGCAATCAGGGTAGGAAGTGGATGTCACACTTTAGGGAACATTAGATTCATTTGAAAGCATTCTTAAAACTTGGTTGAGGAGACCAAGAATTTGCATTCTTTCTAGTTGAGGATTTTCTAGCCACTTCTCCTCACTCTGGCCCAGTGTGGAGCATTTTTGACTGACTGATGAGAAGCCAGAAGCATGGGCTTTTTGTATGATGCACTCTAGACTCACGGGCTGGCTACTAACTCGAGATCTTTATACTGTAATATCTTTGTGCAATTCAAACAAAGAAGAGGCAAGTTAAGCTAAATTTAGCCCCTGGGCATTCAGTTTGTGTTTTTTGCTTTATGGATCCAGGACATTTTTAACACATTTATGTAACTATGTTTATTGAGCACAGTATGGCCAGCCTCCATTCTAGGAGCTGGGCATACAAAATGAGTTTAAGACTTATAAGGAGGACTCTCATCATGGGTGCTAGCTACATTTGCAGTGAGAGAACTGGCAGGTGAACAGGCTCTGTGCTATACTGAGTTCTCAGAAGGAGGCAACAGAGGAGAAGGTTTGGAGGTAATAGAGTGTCAACAGCTCCATAAGGAGGAGGAGCAAGTGTAATGGGCCCCATACTTAGAGGAGAAGTAGACAGTAAAAGCAGGGTAGGGGAGAGAGGCTGCAGAGACCAATCAGTTGGTAAAGTACTTCCTATAGGTCTTAGTTAGGGTTTTACTATTGTGAACAGACACCATGACCATGTCTTATAAGGACAACATTTAATTGGGCCTGGCTTACAGGTTCAGAGATTCATCCCATTATCATCAAGGCAGGAACATGGCAGCATCCAGACAGGCATGGTGCAGGAGTTACTAAGAGTTCTACATCTTCATCTGAAGGCTGCTAGCAGAATAGTGGCTTCCAGGTAGCTAGGATGAGGGTCTTAAAGCCACACCCATAGTGCCACGCCTACTCCAAAAGACCATACCTACTGCAACAGGGCCACACCCTCTAATACTACCACTCCCTGGGCTGAGCATATACAAACATCACACTATTACAAGCACGAGGATCCATATTCAGATCCCAGAACTCACATAGAAGTTGGGTAGTCTAATGCCAAAGCAGAGAGCGAGGTGGGAGGAAGATGGGGAGATACATGGAGCTCACTGGTCAGCGAGTCCAGCTGAACCGGTGGTACGTTTTGTGTTCAGTGAGAGATCCTGTCTCAAAAGATGAGGTGGAGAGCGATAGAGGGTGACCCCTGACATTGACCTCCAGTTTCCACACACATGCATTGCGTGTATATACACATTTGAACACATACAAAGACATGCAAAAAGGACGGGGAGTCTGGCTGAGTGCTGCATAGAACACCCCTCAGGCCATTTGGGGTAGAAGGACACCACCCATGGACTAGTTACTTCATCCCCAAGTGTGGAAGGCCAAACCACCAGTATTCTTCAGTCTGCCTCTGTGGGTGGAAATCTAGCTTTAATTGTCTAATTGCTACTCTGGCAACGGCTGCCACAGATTCATTTTAGAACTCGGCACAGGTGTGCTCCGTGGCTGATGTTCTATTTTCAAGGACGAAAGGAAGGAATTAGAGAGCCTGATATCTTCTGCTTCAAGAGTTAAGATGAAGTTATTTTCTTCCCCCAATCAACTCATGTTATCGCATTTCAATTTTCCAAGGCGTCTTATCATAAATTAAACTGGGTTGCCAAATCCCACAGCAACAAAAATGAAAAGGTAGTTGGGAGGAGGAAAAGAAAAAGGTTTGGAGATTATTAAAGAAAAAATGTTTCCATGTCCTTGAAATGGTCATTACATAAAAGAAAAATCTGGATGGTGATAAAGAAAATGATGAGGATAAAGATACATGCTTTTTGGTTTTTATTGTTTTGGTTTGGTGTTTCAAGAGAGGGTTTCTCTGTGTAGCCTTGGCTGTCCTGGAACTTGTTCTGTAGAGCAGGCTGGCTTCGAACTCACAGAAAAATATTTTATGACAATGACAAGAAAAACAAAACTGAAGCTGGGTGTGGTCCTAGCATTTGGAAGACAGAGGCAAGAGGATTGCCACAAGTTCAATACTACCATTAAAAGTGATGATGATGGTGATGATGGAGGTGGTGGTAGTGGTGGTGGTAGTGGAGGAGGAGGAGGAGGAGGAGGAGGAGGAGGAGGAGGAGATGGTAGTGGTGGTGGTAGTGGTGGCAGCCATGACTATACTTACACATATCCACTTACTAAAGCCACAGTATTTTAGTCTAAGGCAGGCAAGCAGCCTTGGGCCTGTTTTATGTTTTAAAAAACAGATCTAAAAAAAAAAACCCAAAAATTTCTGTGCATTTCCTAAAATAGTTACTGATTTGAACAGCTAATTAATTCAATTTCAATCAGAGACTTTTTTTCTTTTTTAAATACTTAAGAAGATGGCTATGCTGACTTTACATGTATTTTAATTATGTTCAAGTCAACACCAAGAGTTGAGCTGTGGCCAGTGGTAGGTGCTTCTGTAAACTTGGCATGTCATGCAGTGAAAAGGCAAGACAGAGAGCGCTCGCTCACAGAGAGTGCTAATGAGGCAACCCCATTGCACTTCCTACAGCGTGGTCTATTTCAGACCTTAGCGCAAGCCAAACCTGTTCCTTGGAAACAGCACGCAAAGGGGATGAGCATCTAGAAGCCAGCCATTAAAGCTCCAAGGTGTGCATCTGGACTTGCGTTCTGTTTCCTGGGTAGGGAGGGCAGCACTCCAAGAATTCTGGGTTTAAATACAAGCTGCAGTGGTCAAGCTGAACACTCCCTGAATGTAGAATGGAGATGAAGATGGGAATCAGTGTATCTGCCCTCCCCCGGATGCTCAGAAGATAAATAAGACCACCCTGGAAACTAAAGGCCATGATCAAGCAGAGCAAAGGAGTTCGATGTTAGAATCCTCTCCCCGACCAGATGTGTGAATTACTTGTGCAAAATAAATAAACGAAAAGACAGCATCATCTCGTATCTCTTTTAATCTATTTCTACAAGGTTTTTTCTTTTGTGAGTTGCTCATTTGCAAAAACTTTGCTCTTCTGTGAAAAAGTTCGTGTAAAATATTCTTTAGCCAACTCATACCACAAATTAAAACATGATGTACTCATTCAAGAAACAGAAAAATACAACTTATCCTGTAGAAAAGAAACAGCATTCTTTTCATTGAGACTCAGGCAGTATTATCTACAGGAAGATTCGCCATTAGTTAAATCGAGGTAGATTTAATTTTCCTTATTTTTGGATGAAGGAGCTAAAACTGAAACTGCAAACAGCTTGCTCAACTTTGAACAATTAATAAGCAGTAGCGGGAAGGTGGGCTCTGATTCTGTCTGTGTCTGATCCCAAAGCTCACCCACTTCCCCAGGGCCATGCATCTACATGACTCATAATAGTTTAAGAAACATACTGGACTGGAGAGATGGCTCAGTGGTTATGAGAAGAGAAGTCTTGAGTTCAATTCCCAGCAATCACATGGTGGCTCACAACCATCTGTAATGGGATCCAATGCCCTCTTCTGGTGTGTCTGGAGAAAGTGACAGTGTATGCACATTGAGATTCGGGCAGTATTATCTACAGGAAGATTCACAGTTAGTTAAGTCGAGGTAGATTTAATTTTCCTTATTTTTGAATGAAGGAGCTAAAACTGAAACTGTAAACAACTTGCTCAACTTTGAACAATTAATAAGCAGTAGAGGGAAGGTGGGCTCTGATTCTGTCTGTGTCTGATCCTAAAGCATTTTAATTTATTCATTAAAATGAATAAATAAATGGTAAGAAAGAAACATACCATCTCACTTATATTGTAAAAACATAGTGCGATATATATATATACACACACACATATATATATATATATAGTGTATTCTTTTCTGTTTTGTTTCAAAAGGGGGTCTTACTATGTTCTTCGAGCTGTTCCGAAAATCATTCTGTAGACCAAGGTGGCCTTGAACTCACAGAGATGTGCCTGCCTCAGCCTTCCACATGCTAGGATTGAAGTTGTGAGCCATCATCACCCCTGGCTATAAAAGTGTCTTTTTTCAAAGACACTCAATAAATGCTTGGATCAGAATTCAAAACACAGCCTGAAGCCTGCAAGAACACCAGAGACCCCTCTGCATTTCATTCTTCAAATTCCAGGACATGGTTGGGCAGGGGTATCAGGGGCAGAACATTATCACAGAGAAGCATGTTATAGCGCAACCACGATCCTCCCGCGCAAGCGTGCCACACAGAGCGGACACCAGGAACTTTCTACCACCTCCATGACGCTCTAAAGGTGCCCAGAAACATGAGTTCTAATTACTTCTCTCATTACTCAGCTATAAGTGGAGCTCGAGAAAAGGCTACACTTAACAGTCCTGGAGAACAGGTAAGGATTGGAGAACAGAGAAGCTAGTACTTCGACACACATGTCATTTGCTGGAGACAATTCCTCCAACTCTGCTGGATTTCCGTGTATGGAAAGAATCTGTCCTTCTTGGGTAACTCAGTCCCCATCCCTTTGAGACTGACTGCGCCTCCTTTATACTCAGGACATCCGGATGAGCGAGACTGTCGTGAGCTGTATGGATACTGTGGCAGCTATTGTACACCAAGACTGCCTGGCAAGGCATGGACTGCAGCACACTACCAGACAAACACTGCAAGGAGCCGTAGGTCTCTTACAGGATTTAGAGGATCCAACTGAGGTCACAAATACTCCCTGAAGGATAGTCACTAGGAATGACCAGAGAGAGTTTAGTTTTCTTCCAGGGTAAGCATATGTGTGCAAGAGAAGGCTGATTATCGGAGGAGGATGCCTATGCATGCGTGCACACGCGCGCACACACACACAACACACTCAATTTACAAATAAGGGTCCCCTGAAACTGGCGACCTGGGGAGGATCATGTAAAGATTTGCCCTCTTTTCCTTGAGGCTACACCTGCTAACATCATCTGTTGGATCTGTTGGAACCAACTATATATAGATTTTAACAGACATATGCTGTATCTTGGATTCTAAACCTATTTAAAGGGACAAGAGTGGGACTCCAGCATGAGTCCTCTTCAGAAGTTCCCCCAGGCAAATTCATGACAGAAGTGCAGTGACTGCTGTATTTGTTTCTTTTCTTGCTACTGTGACAAAACTCCCCATAAAAGAATAGAAGGAAGGAAGGAAGGATGTAAGGAAGTTTTAGAATGGATACAGTCCGTTATAGGTGAGAGCATGATGTGACTGGTCACTTCATTTTCATAGTCACAAAGCAGAGAGCAGAGAGTAGGGCTCGGATAGAACATCTCAAAAGGCCAGTGCCACTGGGTCCTTCCTCTAGCAAGTTTCCATATCCATATCCTATCGTCCTCTAATAATGCCAACACCCGAGAACAGGTGCGAAGCACATGAGCCTACAGTGGACATGCACATTCGAACCCTAATGCCATCCCTGAGCATGACGCTCACCATGCTGGCATTAGAAGGTTCCGAGTCCTCCCCTTTCTACAGCCCCAGGACAACTCATGTAGAGCCCAGTGTTTAGTCCTGCAGCAGCCAGAGAAAGTGACAATATTACAGTTTACCTTAAATGTTTGCATAAAGTGTAAGAAATAAAACTTTGAAACTACGTAATATGGGGGTCCTCCTGTGATACTGCTGGGGGTCATGGCCACACCTCCTGGGTGGCACTGATATCTCCCGAAGACAACACAAAATTGTCACAGTATGGGACATGTGGCAATGGTGACATCCAAGATTAGGTTTTAATGCATCGTGACTGAATATTACTGAATTTACTAGGTTAAGGGTACTTACGGATTTGTAGATAACATCACTGAATTTTTACAAATGACCTACATAGATTGCTACAAAAAAAGTCCATGGAGTAAACAATAATTACGCAAGCCATGAAAACAAGAAAAAGATCGGGCTGCTGTATGTCCTACTTCTGAGATAGGCTCTGGACCACTGTACTGCAAAGGAAAAACAGTGACGAGAAATAGTAATGATAATCTGACTTTAAAAGATAAAAAGTAATCAATGTGACTGTTTAAAATACGGATTTTACATAGCACGCCTTAGTGTGAAGGCAGTTTCCATATCATGCTTCCGGTCTGTACAAATTTCAGTTTCCATAACATTAATTGTGAACCATTGGTGTAAAGGACAAACCTCCTGGCTTTAAGTCTCAAATCAACACTCTTGTAACCTACGTGCGTGACAATCAATGGCCAGTTTTCAAAGTGTGCCAGTGATTGGTCACTGCACGCCTACTGCTCGCTTCACTCTGGGATAGCAAACTGCAGGCTGTGTTGCCTCCTCATTGGCCACAATACAAATATTTGACCTTCTCCAAGATTAAGTGGAAACCCAAACTGGAAATGTAGTCTGCAGATCAAAAGGCAATAACAATGGGAGCAAAATTCAAATAGAATTTAAATGAAATTATACAAGAAAGAACTGACCAGAGAGTCAAGAAAACCCAGTTACACTGTCAGAGGAATTTAATACAGGCTACCTTGTCAACATAGAGGATGAAAGTGTTTTTGACAGGAAGGACGGATTTGTCCCAGCAGAAGTGACTAATGAAAAGGTCCGCCTCATACAATCCTCAGCGGCATTCAAGATACTGAAACCACAAGGGTCCTGTGTTAGACGCTGATTCCCCAACTCAAGTGGGATATAACAAATGGCCAAGTTCTAGAGAACACGCTAACCTGTCCTGAAGCTACAGGACAGGAGAAAGAAGATTAGCTCAAATAATTCTTGATAAAATTCTGTAAGAAAATACAACTTTAATTTTTCCATGTTTCTGATTTTAATTTGAAGTGCATTAGACAAATATCAGTTTTTCCATCATTTCTCCTTTTTCTCTATGCAAGTATAACCAACACTGAGATAAATTTTAATGGCTTGCATGATATTTTAAAGGTCACGCTACAGTTGAAATTTTTCTCACTGCTTATTGAGGTTGCTTTGCCGACTTCTGGCTTTTGTCGTCATGTCCATGGTCTTACACTGCTGTGCAAAGCTACTTGGTTTAGATAATTATACTATATACTGCATAATTTACTGATAAGTAACGATGCACTGGTTGGCAGTCTATGTTCAAGTATTTTCTCTTGAGAGGGTACAATTGCAAAGGCATGGAGGGGCTGAGGAGATGGCTCAGCTGTTAAGGGCACTTGTTACTCTTGCAGAGCTCCTGGGTTCAGTTCCCAGCACCCACATGGTGGCTCGTGACCACCTGTACCTCGTTTCAGGGATCTGACGCTCTCTTCTGATCTCGGTGGGCACCAGGCATTCATGGAGCACACACATGTATGGAGAATGCTCATGAACATCAAGTAAATAAGATCTTTGGCTGAACATTCCAGAGACCCAGGATAAAACCAGGTATGAGTGGGGAAAAATCAGTGAAATGATTCCTAATGATATCCTGCTATTCTGCTATACTCACCGGTCGGTGCCTAGCCCAATTGTCAGCAGAGAGATATCATCCTATCTGCATTATTATAGTTGTGTTGCTGGGTCTTCCTGCAGGACTCCTAACCATGGGAGGGAAGGGTATCATCTCTCTTTTGCCTGCTCTTGGGACTCTTTCCTCCTACTGGGCCTCATCCATCTTTGATATGAGGATTTGGGCGTAGTCTCATTGTAACACGTTATGCTACATTTGGTTCATATCTCTGGGTGGCCTGCCTGCTCTTTTTCTGAAGGAAAAAGCAGAAGGAGTGGATCTTGGGGAGAAGGTTGGGAGAGGAGTAAGGGAAGGAGGAGGGGTAAGGGGAAGGGGAAGGGATAAGGAGAAGGGGGAGGAATAAGGGGAAGGAGGAAAGGTAGCTGTAGCTAGGAATGGAGGGAGGAAAATGTGGTCAGAATATAATATATAAAAGAAAAACAAAAAAAGGAAAGAAAAAATGTATAGCTGGACTGAGGAGATGGATAAGGGGAAGCATCATAAGCTGAATTTAGCTAGATCCCTTGCCACATAAATCCAGATACAGTAGCACGAATCTGTTATCCTCATGTTCTTGTGGCAAGATGGGAGGCAGAGACAGGACAAACTCTAGAAGTTTATGAGCCTGCTAGCCTGGTATATTCTGAACATCAAGAAACGTTGTAAGGATGCCATCTGATCTCTTCTCTCTTCTCTCCTCCATCCCCTCTGTGTGTGTGTGTGTGTGTGTGTGTGTGTGTGTGTGTGTGTGTGTGTGTGTGTGTATGAGAGAGAGACAGAGAGACAGAGAGAGACAGAGACAGAGACAGAGAGAGAGTGTGTGCACGCAGGCTCAGGAGCAGTTGGTCTTCTGTTATATAAGAAAGCAAATACCAGTCACTAGTCAAGAACATATCCTCACAGATGTGCCTACAGGCAAAGCTGAGGAAGGCAAAGCCACAGTTGAGGCTACTCTTCCTAGGGAACTCGAGTTTGTCTCAAACTTATAAAAGCTAACTAACTCACATATGAATGAACCCTGAAAATTATGCTACACTTTGAAAGAAAGTTCTGGGAGCTGATCATGTACGATTCGATTTATACAAAGTATCCAGAGCAGTCAAGACTGTAAAGGCAGCAGATAGCCCAGGAGCCAGGGAGGATGGGCTGGAAGGCAATAGAGGAGGTGAATATGAATGCATGAAGGATCTCATTTCACCTTTCTACAGATCAAAAACTAAATAAAGACCACTCCACCTGCCCCCCCCCGAAAAGAATAATGATGTTTGAATGATTCTGCTAAAAATCCTAGACCTGTCCACTTCACGTCAGAGGTTTTTTTAAAGTGAGCGAATTCCATCTCAAAGGTGTTAAAAAAAAAAAAAAACCAAAAAACCTCAGGTGGGTGTTAAGGACAACTATAACCTTCCCACTTTGAGGGCAGTTATGATGATTCAAGCCAAAGTTTAGGGCTCCCTTTTGGCCCAGTCCTACCTCTACTCTGTCTGCTGCCACACAGTAAGACATGGCTTTTGCTTTGTTCTGGAGAAAAGAATGTGGTAAAGGTGGGGAAGTCCCTCCAGGAAGTGTGTGTGTAACAGAGCCACCAGCTCACACACCAACTCACTCACACCAGCTCACTCACACACCAGCTCACACACACACCAGCTCACACACACACCAGCTCACTCACACACCAGCTCACACACACACCAGCTCACTCACACACCAGCTCACTCACACACCAGCTCACACACACACCAGCTCACACACACACCAGCTCACACACCAGTTCACACACCAGCTCACACACACACCAGCTCACTCACACACCAGCTCACACACACACCAGCTCACACACACACCAGCTCACACACCAGTTCACACACCAGCTCACACACACACCAGCTCACTCACACACCAGCTCACACACACACCAGCTCACACACACACCAGCTCACACACCAGCTCACACACACACCAGCTCACACACACACCAGCTCACACACCAGCTCACACACACACCAGCTCACTCACACATCAGTTTATACACCAGTTCACACACACACCAGCTCACACACACACCAGCTCACACACCAGCTCACACACACACCAGCTCACACACACACCAGCTCACACACACACCAGCTCACACACACACCAGCTCACACACCAGCTCACACACACACCAGCTCACACACACACCAGCTCACACACACACCAGCTCACACACCAGCTCACACACACACCAGTTCACACACCAGCTCACACACCAGCTCACACACACACCAGTTCACACACCAGCTCACACACCAACTCATTCACACATCAGTTCATACACCAGCTCACTCACACACCAGCTCACTCACACATCAGTTTATACACCAGTTCACACAAACACCAGTTCACACACACACCAGCTCACTCACACACCAGCTCACTCACACACCAGCTCACTCACACACCAGCTCACTCACACACCAGCTCACACACACACCAGCACACACACACCAGCTCACACACCAGTTCACACACCAGCTCACAGACACACCAGCTCACACACACACCAGCTCACAGACACACCAGCTCACACACACACCAGCTCACTCACACACCAGCTCACACACACACCAGCTCACACACACACCAGCTCACACACACACCAGCTCACACACACACCAGCTCACTCACGCACCAGCTCACTCACACATCAGTTTATACACCAGCTCATACAACAGCTCACACACCAGCTTCATTTCAGGTTTTCGAAATTCTCCATGGAGTAGTCTCTGCTTTGAAAGTCCCCCTGTCTGGGGGATGGAAATACTCACAAGGGGGAACTATTTTGTGTCTTGGTCTTTAAAAAATAATTTAGTCAAAGGAAGATGGCAGGGAAAGAACTGGCTGTGAGTGTGATACAATGACATCTCTGAATTGTTCTCCTTCTCCGCAACTAATTAGAGTTTTCATTTTAACTAGCCTACCTCCATCTGCCGATCCTTCTTAAATTCACATACTAACAGAACACAAGATTGCATCAGAATCCAAACTTACTGGAGGGGTTCAAACAGCAAAGCATTCAGGGAAGTTTGACTGTGAGAAGGGCTTGTCCAATTAAAAATTCAATTAGCTGAGATGTTATGGGTAATTTACATCTTACTTATTGTATCCCTCCTGCATGAGTTAACCCAGGAGTCAAGTGCTTTAGCAAATGCTAAAAATAACATTTCCGTGTACCCTGGAGATTCCGAGGACACCACAACCCAGCAGGAAAATCTAGACAGAAAGCTACATGTAGGACCCATGTTGCTCTGGAGTGTGAACCGAAGTTGTGGGGGGGGGGTGCACACCTGTATTAAATATTCCAAATAAATGACCAAACTACATGATTGTAGAGCATTCACATGTTAGAGACCAGAACCAAAATTGCCTTGAATCTCTTTAGCTCTGTTGAAAGCCACTCATGGCTCACCCTAACATCCTTGTGACTATTAAACCCTTTAAAATACATTTTTTATATATGTATGGGTGTTTTGCCTGCATGTATGTGTACCACATTGGTGCCTAGTGCCCATGGAGGCCAGAAAGAGTGCATTACATCTGGCACTAAAGTTAGAGATGGTTATGAGCTGCTGTTTGGGTGCTGGGAACTGAACCCAGGTCCTCCGGAAGAGGAGCAAGTGCTCTTAATGAGTCATCTTTCTAGCCCCAGACTGCATTAATGCCCAGGCTAAGAATGTCAATATGTGATCTCCACGAATGTAACTGGTGAACACCTTGCTTTATGACTTTCTCTGTTCTATAATTAATAAAGTCTCATGATAACACTTCCACAGTGAATATGGTATTTGGGGTCATCTGAATCTCTGTTTCAGGGGCGGCACAGCCACTCACATTTGGCTCCAGAATAAACTCTCTCTTAGTCCCTTTAAGGTGAGAGCTGTGTTTGCACTGAGAAGGGGGAAAGAAAGCTTTCAAATACCGAGTTTAACATAAATACATCTGTTCCTTGTGCACTTTCTAAACTTTAAATGTTGCAAGTTCTTCCCAAACTTCTAGTTAAAAGAAAAACATAAGGTTAATTGCTCCAACACTCACCACCTCCCTCAGGCAAAAGACCCAGGGCAGACCTGTAAACGCGCACACACATAAACAGACACACGGAGCGCCTTGCTCAGATTTCAACTGTATATAGATTTCTCATCAAATGTATTACTGTGTTCTCCAGCCACTTCAGACCTGCAGCCATCCCTCCAGTTACAGTTGGTTTGTGTTTTAGACTTACAAAGCTCTAAACTACAGCTGGCAATGCGTAAACAGCACAGGATCTGGAGGAGGTGATTCGTTTGAACACCAGAGACACTGTCCATAAACTAGGAAATAAAAGCCCATAAAATTTTTTATCATGCTAAAGTTTCATAGCTCTTGTGAGTTAAATGAAAATATTAGTGAAGGCTTTATAATGAGGCCTACTTGTGCGCGCGGAGGGGGTGCGTGTGTAATTCTTCCTCCCACTTGGCGCTCCAAATGACTTCCTAATTCCCCTGCTTCTGGGCTAACCACCCCCACCCCGCTCTTTCTTCCTAAGAACCAAATGCATCGCAGCCTGTTCCCAGGGCTGTGGCAGAAGGGAGTCCTCCTGTGAGCCTGGGACCACCCACAAACAGTTGGCTCCCTGTGGACAGGAAAACCCAGAGCACATAGGGAACATGCTGCCTGTTTCTGAGAATGGGCAGGTCACTTGAGTTTAGGCAGTCAGCTCTCCCAGCAGCAGCCCTCTCTTACAATGGCCACCTTACATGGCCAGAGTTCATGGTACCTAGAACAGCTGTTCCCCATGCCTGGCTGACCAGAGTGCAACTGCATATATTAATATATATATGCATATATATGCATATATATATATGTATATGTGTATATATATATATATATATATATATATATATATATATATATATATATAAACTAAACAGACTCCCTGGATATATACCCCACAGAAGTCTGGATACAGCGGGGCCTAGCCAGACCACTGCAAATTTGCATTCAGAGAAGTTTCCCAGACGATATGGATGATAGCCAGGACTGAGGACCACCGGTAAAAGGAGAATCCCTGGAAGGGAGATGAGGTGGAGATGTGAGGAGTCATACCTTGTTCAACACCAACATTATAGGATTCTTTCTGGGCGCCTCTGGAAAGAGGATCTGCGTCCTAGGAAACATGAAGTTGGCCAGAATAGATTTTTTTTTTAAAAGCCAAATCTTGGAAGTGAATAATCTTGGCTTCTGAAACTGGCAAACCCAAATTCTAGTTCTCCCTCTGCTACTCAGGAGCTGGGGAAGCTCAAACAAATCCGAGCTTCGGTCTCCTCCAGTGGCAGGTGAGGATGGTGGAGATGGCGACAGGATTCAACCAGTTTTGTACCAGTTGTTGTTCTAACAACACAGATATCGGTCTTCTGGGATGCTGTGTGAAGTCACCCTGTGTACAACATGCTTAGAACGCTGCTAAAAGAAAAAGGTTTGTTACAGCTTTATGTCTTTCCTTTGGTCAAAAAGACAACTGTTCCTATTATCTCTTAAGCAGAATTGATGAGTTCTCAGCGACTTCAGCTAACAGCATCCTGGCCACCTAGCCTCAGCCACCTTGCCCGAACTTTTACTTGATGGTGTCCTTAAAATGAATGTCTTTAGGTTCAGGCATAGACGGCTTGGTTCAAATAAAATTCTATGTGCAGAACAAAACCCTTTCATGACAGACCTGAAATGCAGTGCATCAGATTTAAGTCATTTTTCCAACCAATTACTTAGCAGGTTGATAACTAAAAATGTTTCAGATAAACAAAGAAGTCAATGGAAAGCACAAGGCAGGAGTATGCATGGGAGTAAAGTCTACAAATCCTTTTAAGGGAACCATCTTCAGCTTAGGGTCACAGACATACTATAAGGACTGTTAGAATCCACGGTCCTCTCTAGAAAATCTCACAAAGATATGCACATCTACATACATGAATATTCTACATGTAACTTCAGGGAATTCATGTCACTAAGGGCCATCAATGGATGCTCCTGAAAAACAGTGGCAAGTTAAACACTATTCCTTTAGACCAGTGATTCTCAACATTTCTAATGCTGTGACCCTTTAATATAGTGCCTCATGTTGTGACGATCCCCAGCCATATAATAATTTTTGTTGAGACTTCACAACTGTAATTTTACTACTGGTATGAAATGCAATGTAACTTTTTTTTTTTTTTTGAGCTAGAGGGCTGCCAAAGGGTTCATGACCCACAGGTTGAGAACCGCTGCTTTAGATCAAGGGTTGAGGAGTCTACAGAAGGCCAGAAAACACTTTTTTTTTTTTTGGCTTTGCAGGTCATATAATGTTTGTCGTAACTACTCAACTTTACTGCTACAACATATAAGCAGAAACAAACCATAAGGGATGTTTCAATAAATCTTTATTTAGAAGGAAAAAAAAAGAATAGACAGCAGTGAGGGACTTGGTAGACAGCCCAGTCAATAAAGTGTTTGCATCATCATAAACACAGGAATGGATGTTTGAACACCAGAACCCATGTGAAAAACGTCAGGTTTAGTATTCCACACTTTTGGTCCCAGAGCTGGGGAGATAGAAACAGGTACTAACTGGTTAACAAGCATAGTCTAAAAACAGGGCAGATGGCTCCTAAGAAACAACATCTGAAGTTGACCTTTAACCTCCACACACAAGTGCATGTGTGTATGTTACACACACACACACACACACACACACACACACACATACACAGTAGGTTGGATATGGCTCAATACTCATGGGTGGATGAGCCCTACTTTGCTTTAGGGTGATATCAACATAGGTCTGTGTAGGACCTGAGTCTTTCATCCCTGAAAGTGCTCTAAATCCTGGTTAAGCATCTTTACAGACCTAAGACATCCTATGAAATTCTTACCTACACCACATCCAACTCTTGATTCCTAGACCATAGAGCAAGACATCCTACAGACTGTTGTATGGAGACAGTACCTCTATGCAAACACACCTAACTGCTGAAACAACACTTTTATCCGAAAGATATGGTGTAAGATTTTTTTCACACATCTACAAGACTACACTGAAAGGGACAGCTTGGTGTCATAGTTCACTCCCAGTCAGCTTATTGTTGAATGGAACAGTGTCTCTCTATGTAGCCCAGGTTGTCCTCAAACTCAAAGCATCCCTCCTGCCCTAGCCTTTTGAATTCTGAGATCACAGGTATATTATGATAGCACTGGTAGGACTTAAACGCAATGGAGAAAGAAAACGTGAAAACCCAGAGTCAACCCGAGTTGCCCCCAGTAATTACATGAATTCACTTAGGGAAGAAGTTGTTACAGGTTTAAAAATTGCCTTATTAGTTTTGACAAATTTTCTCAGAAAACATCACATCTTTCCACATAACATGATTAAAACATAATGTGTAGACAGCAGGAGAACTGCCACTCCACTTCCTCCTGAGCTCATGGTTTTTTTAGAGCTTCTTTAAAAGAACATAAACTGCTATAATCAAATGCTAGCCGGAGAGAGCTGTGACACTAACCACGGCGAAGAGTTTGCTTCTCATCTCTCATCTGCTAGAACTGCATCGCCAGTTGCCCAGGATGTACATCTGGGTTGATAATGAACCCACATTTCATGCTCACGGTGGCTTTTCTGTTGCCCTTGTTGCTGCTGGCTGCTTTACATGTCCTCAGCGTGGACTTCCCTCTCAACTTGAGTGGGGCTGTGGGGGAGGTCACCTTGCCAACCAGACAGAAAGACAAAAATCACTTGACTCAAAACCATTTGGAATTTTTCAACCGAACTCCACATTCTCCTCATTTCCTGAGGAATCTCTTTTTAATGTAGACTCTCTTCCTGCCGACATGACTGGGGGATGGGAGAAAACTGTTAGCTAAGACATAATGTAAGTAGAAGCGTCTGAAGCCAGCAGCCTCACGTGTGTCAGGACAGGACGGTGACCATTTTCTCCGTGAGCGCAGTATCTCAGCTCTCAGACAGGTATTCTCAAAGCTACAGCCCTCGAACTGGAAAACCCTGCCATGATCTCCCAGCTGTAAATTCTTGAGTTTATTCGATTAGAAACATTCCAAGGAGCTGAATGTGGGGTGATTTCTGTGGTACGACAAAGGAATGCAGCTCGCTGCAAGATAAATTTGCCAGGACAACATGAATTGCAATTGTTAGAAACCTCCTGTCCTAAGCAGAACCCATGTCTGTCCTATACGTACATTGACTTGCTGACACTGTCCAAGGAACGGTAGGTGAAGCAAGCTCTAACTGGATCAGAAACCGGCCTTGTAATGAAAACAAACCCAAGTGCCTCTCGCTATTCTTGGTTTTAGTGGTGAGTATAAGAGGCGTCCCCGTTAGTACTATGGGCTTCAGCATTGAACACAAGGACAATAGTTCTGCCTTGTGTTCTGTGCACACAGCACAGCTCCTCCTGTCCTGTGGAGTCATGTTTGGTTTGTTCTTTTGAGATCTGCCAGAGTCTCCTAATTAGGAAACTGTCTGGAGATCATCAAGAAGTCAGATGTTCCTCTGCTGCAGAGAAGGGGCCAGGCTTGCTAACCTGCTCTCCCCGGGGGCTGCCAGAATGGTCAGCTGCTGAGTGCGCAAGCAACCTCAGGACTCAGAATCTTCCTCGTCAAGGCAATAGCACCTCCGACTGCCCGGCCCATCTGGGGGTTCAGTGGGCGTGAGGATTGCTTGACCTTGCCTTAGAGCCATGAGCCATAGAGCCATATGGCTCTTAGACCATAGAGCCATGACCTTGGAAAGTTCAAGGATGCTTCTCTTCCACAGAGCTGATCCAGACCACCAATGAGCTTGCACAGGTTATCACCTGGGAGGATGCGGGGGATGAATGAGATGCATCATCCGCACCCGTGATCTGGACCCTGGCTCCAGAATTTTATTTTGCTGCCTGCAATCTATTTCCTTTCTGTTCTCTCTCCCAATCCCTCTCTTTTCCTCCCCCCCCCGCCCTTGTGTTTTTATCTAACTTCTAAGTGCCTTTACATGAAGCTGTGCACCCTTTCTTGGTCTTTAATCTTTCACGAAGCAGCACCAGGATTTTCCAGTTACAGTCGCTATGCCTGTGCAGCTCTAGAACATATGCTGACAAGTCATTTGGCAAGCGCTTTCTTTTGTTGCAACAAGCAGCACTGTGGAGGACCCGTAGCATTGGCAACCAAATATGTGCACATTCTTAACGAAGAAACAGAGATAAGGGATCCATCTCAGCGCTGGCTGTGGGCTCTGGGGATCCAGAGTCCTATTAAAAAGGGAAACAGTGATCTATTATATAGAAGGGATGTTTGTTCGAATGATTTCCAGATGGCTCTGGGAGGCTCAAGGACAGAGGTTACTGAAGAGCTGCGTAGGGTTCACACAGAGAACACTGTTCAGTCACAAACAACTGACTTTGGAAGAACCGGCTCTAATTGTATCAATGTAATTAACACCTTACAGAATATTATTATAGGATATAATAATACAGAACATTATAAAACCAGACAGGACTTCAGAAGAAATGAAAGCTGCTCTCACTTGAGAAACCAGACTGCTTCATTCATTAATTCAATGAAGATAACGGAGAACTTGTATGCACTAGACACGGTTCTGGGCCCTGGGGATACATCACCATGTAAGACAAAGACTCTTCTGCTTCCATTTAGTGCAGGGGATGAAGGCTTACATTTAGAATACATATGTATATGTCAGGCAGCAGATGGGGTGACTTCTGATTACTTTGAAAATTATATGGTACTTCTAAAGGAAAAAGATAACGAGAAAGCCTAACATGACGTCTAGAGCCCCAGGATGCAGCCCAAACAAGTGAAATAACCAGTTACCAAAATTAAGTTCTTAGCTAATCTCAGCTGAAGCCATGTCTCCTGGGCCTATGAGGAGTCTGGGTCTCACTGGAGCTGTCTCCTACCTCCCTCCCCACCTGCTCCCTGGGGCTTCCGAGCTCACTAGGGAACTGCTCCCTCCGTGAGGTAGGAGACACTGCTCACTTTATACTGCAGGGGCTTCTCTCTCCACGTTTCCACGTATTGATTGACTGACACTTTGTCTTGTTTTAGAGAGAACTTAAGGCAGCTATGAGGACATACGAAATATAAGATGGCATAAATTTAAAATAGGAACAAAAGGAGAAGAAAAATGAGGACAGGGACATGAAACAGATCCAAGAACGAGGCTGAATTGTCTACCCAAAAGACGTATGGGCCACGAATTTGGCTCTAATTTTATAGCAGTCGATGTGGAAAAGAAAAAGAAAGTTATACAATTACAGAACTGTCTCTGAAAAGTAAAATCAGTCCAGTATTTCTGGAAAAATTAAAATACTTCTCTGTATGGCAATCTTCACCCTGTTACTGCTCGTCTTTGGGGACTCTGTGCTAGGTCCTGTCCGTAGGAGCTATTTACCAAGTATCTGTGGACAAGTGAGAAACAAGCCCATCTACCCATTCATGTGTGGTTCAAACTACGAGCATAAAAGATACAAAACAAGTTCTGAAGCAGGAGCTATGGCACAGGCTGATGAACGAACCAAAAATGGTTTATCATGTGACAGTGACAAAACACAAGAGGACACCGAAATAAAGCAATCGGAAAATGTATCATGTTATGGATAAACACAACAAAGGATGAGATAGATGTTTCATATGGGTGTCTACAGCTAAGGTCTCCTCGAAGAAGTGAAAACACTTGAAGCCCAAAGGGAGAAGAACTGGATCCCAGGAGAGTCTGCAATTGGCGGAGAAGCCTTTTGCAAAGGGTCCAAGGAATTAAAGAAGTCCATCCCAGTGTGACCAGAGATCACTGCGACTCAACACAGTGGGCAAGGCAGGAAGTGGCATTGGGCAATGTCTTCCAGACAGAGCGGGGCTCTGCACACTGACGGAAAGGAATTTGTCTTATTTTAAGTGAAGAAAGGATTTTAAGTAAGGAAGTGGCACACCGTGCATATCTGAAGGTGACTCCAGCTTCTCCTGGAGGAAGGACAAAGAGTGGGGAAACAGATGTTAGAAATACATTTTAAAAATATTTAGAGTTATCCAGAATTAGTAAGTAGTTTGGAGACAGGCAAAAGGGAAGGGCCCAGTGTTTCTAGGTTTGAAGTGGCAGCAAGGACAGTGGTCACAGTAGCAATGACATTAACTTATAAAACAGGTTGCATTTTTGCTGGGCTCTGTGCTAAGCACAAGGTCGGAAGGACCTCAGGTCCTCAATGCCTTCCACTGGCGGGAGGTACCAGAAGAGAACACAGGGCTGGTTTCTGTGCATTCATGTGCTCAAGTGCGCTCTCTCTCTCTCTCCCTCCCCCCGCCCGTGTGTGTGTGTGTGTGTGTGTGTGTGTGTGTGTGTGTGTAAAATACTGCTTACTGGGCACCTCTCAGACTTCCAAGATCCTGGGTCAGCATTCACTATTTGAGTCTCTGCCTCCACACAATAGTTTTGCAATGTGGTACAGAAACAGAAGACCCATGACCTCTGCTTGCTTTTTCTTCCCAGTCACATTGAAAGAGTACAATGTAAAAGCTGGCAAAGTTGGTTGACTACTTCTCTTTTGTTTTATTTTTGCTTTTGCCAAGGTCTTGGTGGTCAAAATTCTGCAACTGCCCCTCAGATTCTTTCTTTGGGATATGGGGGGTGGGGGGAAGGGCCTCAGGTAGAGAGTGACAGGAGACAAAGGATAAGACTCTCTCAATGTTCTAGGATCATTCATAGAAATGCAGACCCAGAGTGAGCCTGGCAGATTATTCAAGAGTGAAAGCACAAGGTTTGGAATGCTTCCCAAAGAAGTCTTACTCCAGACTGTTCCAGATCAGTGGCTTTCTAGGCTTTGACATTCCCCGAGACAAGCCATTCTATCCTTGGCCTGGCCGTGAACTTCAACTGTTTGCTAGTTTTGCTTGAAAGTTCCTCCTTTTATCTAACTGAAGTCCCAAGAGCTGTTATGTAAGCTTATTTCCTTCTCAACTGTTAGTAGGTTTTCAAAAGAGTTGGCCTTGATTGACGATGAAGTAATCGTTTACACTGAATAGTAGCATCAAAGACCTGCCTGTAGCCTTTGAAAAAGAAAGGAATATATCACCTCAGAGAGGGGAGAGAGGGAGATAATGAAGAAAATTCCAACATGCTCATTCTAAAGAGTTAGCTTCCATAAAAATATAAATTGGTTTATCACACCTATATGGACCAAAACTAAGAATTCTAGTTATGATTGTTAAATTTGGGAGGATGAAGGAAAAGAATGGTTAAAAACAAAACAAAACAAAACAGAACATATAGTATTGGCATAGCTTGCTTTTGTTGTTGGGATACAGTACTGGCCAAAACAACTTGATGAGGAAAGGGTTTATTGCATTTATAGGTGACAGGCCACCATGAAGGGAAGCCAAAGTAGGTGTGGAAGCAGAGGCCATGCAAGAACACTGCCTTGCTTATGGCTTTCTCAGTCTGCTTTATTATATAACCCAGGACCACATGCCCAGAGATAGCCCCACTCATGGAGGGTTTGGCCCTCCCATGTCAATCACCAGTCAAGAAAATGTTCCACACACTTGGCCACAGGCCAATGTGATGGCGGAGATTCCTTTCTTGAGGTTCCCTTCTTCTGAGGGTAACTCTGGTTCTTGTCACAAACGAGCCAGGACAAGTATACCAAGTCCTGACAATTATGTCCTTTGCTTTTCTCACTCTATCCACCCAGCCACGACGGGGACAGGGATTCACTTCTGTCTTACACTCAGAGGAGAAAACCAAAGCTGAGACACTGCCTACGACAATGGCAGTGGCAAGGCCAAGACACATCACAGCAGCACAGTGGCTGGTAGTGGTGGCTCCCATCCAGGAGTATCCCTCATCCCAGGGGACATTTGCGAACTGTAGAGATATGTTTGGTCATCACACCAGGAAAGTGTGGCTAGAGTTAACTAAAGTTCAAACGATACTGTGCAGTACTCTACAATACTCAGGATAGGTCTCCGAATGTCTGAAGCACCCAAGAGGAGAAACCTGGCATTGGAAAACTGTCTAGGTGAATGCTTTCATTTTGCCACAGAGAAATAGAAGCAAAATGGCTTAAGTGAAGGAGTGTATTCACAGTTCAATATCCTGTCTAATCACTATCTTCAACCACCTGCAGAGTTTACATTTCCACAAGACACAGCTGATTCTTTTGGACCTGGCATTTCACAGATTCAAACTAAAAAATTTCAAAGCATAAGTGATTCATTTCTTCTGGGGGATACACTGAGATACTCTCCTGCCCTCTAGTCCTTATAGGAGCAGTGTCAGATGACAGAAGGGACATAGGACTGTGATCCCAGCACGTGAGAGACTGGGGCAGGGAACATCCTGAGTTGGAGGTAAACCTGGGCTACATAGTGAGAACTTATCTCAAAGGAACAAACAAGTAAACAAAAAAAGGGGGCAAGCTGGGTCCAACCATGAGAATGTCTAGAGAATTACTGCCTGGACAGTTCATACCATGGTGATGAGGCAGAGGTCTAAGTCCTAACTCCACCATGATAGCCTTGATCAACTTAAACTCACTAGGGCCTCTTTTTACTTCATCTATAAAATGGGCATAGGATGTTTAAATTCCATAGAGTTATTGAGATCAAATAAATACTTGATCCAGGTAGAAGTAGGAAATTGCTGCTCCTCTTTGATGCTATTGTTTACTCTTGGTTGCCTCTGGTTGCCTCTGTCCCCTTTACCCTGGGAACAAAAGCCCAGTGTAATTCATGATGAACAATGGTGAATTGGTTTCCCTCAGATGGGACACACACTGTTCTTTAATGTCTCTTGTTTGTGGGGACTTGTATTTTCCATCTAGTCTTTCTACCAAGTGCTATAGCTTGAGGAAACCTAAATAAACCATGTATTTCTAAAGACACACGTTGAGAAGCTTCCTGGAGAACATTTGGTATGCTCAGTCCTGGAGAACAAAGGAGGAGTTGTATTAGCCTCACAATCTTAGAGTCTCCACAGTAGTGTCATGTAAAGGGTGGCTCCTGATGGCAAAGTGCTACTGGTACATGACTGCCAAGTCGAAGGCTGAATAAAGAGGCGGAGATCTGGCATGCCGTGTGCCAAACACAACTTCTGTGCCCTCGATGAAACCTTCCTTCTTTTGACAACTCCATGTCATCAGCTTTCTCTGCAAATCATCCAAGGGCAGGCATTTGAAGATCCAAGGTAAAGTTGGTCGGGGGAACAGCCTGCCTTCAAGTCCCAGATGTATGTTCTTAAAAAGTTGAACTGGCCATGAGCAATGTGACCAGGGGGACTTGTAAGTTAGCTGCTCCCCTGGATGTCCAGCTCCACAGCTGGAAGTTCTGTGGGGTTTTCCGAAGCCACACATCCTCTCTGCAATCTCCAGAGTGCCCAGGTGATGCCAGGTTCCACGGTCAAGCCAAGAACTCTCTGGAAAGAACAGATTGCTCCTGTATTTCCAGGTGGTGCCTAAAGCAGTGGGAGAGGCTGCCTGAGACACGCTGGTATGTAAACGTCTTTCTTTTTAGCACAACATTGGCCCTCAATGTGGTTAGACTGGGTTGTTTCTGCCCCTTCGATTATTATTGATGCTCTTAATATTTTATAGTTTAAAGTACCCTGTAAAACATGTGCCCAGTGTATAAAACTAAAAATAAAAACATAAAAAACCCTAAAGGTACAGATTTATATCATAAAAAATCATTTATAATTCTACTACCCAGCATCATCTTTCTTAAGATATTTAAACATGTGTGAGTATGTATACACATAGTTTAAATATAAGTCTCTGTATATATGTTACTAGAGATATACTACTTTTTTTTACTGGAAACACATATGCATAATACATTCATACCACCATATATATTTCTCTATATATATTCCTATATATATATATTTTCATATGTGTGTGTGTTTGTGTCTACACACAATAATTTTCCAGAAATGTGGAGAAATGCTTTCAAATAGCAGCTTCTACCATAGAGGGTATATTTATTCTTCTCCACATACAGCCATACACAGTTTCTTTTGGTCCTTAAAATAATCCTATGACATATATAGATGAGAAAATTGAGATCAAGGGGTAAAGTAACCTAAGAAATAAGCTACTTCGGCAGTAAAGGATGAACAGACTCACGTTACTGTACCAAACCCTGTCTCTAATTTACCGAGAATCAGAGTCAGCAAGCTTTTCCAGGGAAGAGCCAGCGAGAAGGTATTTTAGGGTCTGTGGGCCTGACTATTTCTGTCTCTGGCTATCCAGCTCCACTGCTGAAGCGGGAGAGAAACAAAGAGGAATGGATGGGTGTGAGCGAAACCTGAACTGCGGGTTTGCTGACACAATGAGTGTCACATTATTGCTCATGCCACACTGCACCGGATTGGCTTATTCTAACCATCATAAGTATAAAACGAATTCTCCATAGAACTGACAGAGACAGCAGGATTTGGCCTTGGGGCCAGTGGGTCCTGAATACTGACCCAGAAAGCCGGCATAGCCATCGTTTTCTAAAAGCTATCTTTTGTTTAATTCTTAAACTTCAGGAACAAATTAGCTAATGTCAGTGGCATTTGCAGATCCTAGTACAGTGGCAGGCAAGGACTATGGAGGATATGAGAGAGAGGCTGTGACTGTTAACTCTCACATCATAGCAATCTCTGAAGACAAATCTTTCCCTCCATTTTACAGTTGTAAAAACTAAGGCCCAGAGAGGTAGGAAACTAGCTGTGGTTGTGCAGTTAATTTGATCTATATCTATATATCCACGTATATCTATCTACATAGATGTCATCTATGTCCATATAATAATGCAACTAAAGAGAGTCTAACCTCAGAATTTAGGCTCAAACCTAAATTCAGGAAAACCTTCCTTTTTTCTGTCCACACAAGACAGATACACAGAACTGGAAGGCAAATGCCGAGAGGTACATGCTGATCCCAGTACATCAATCCTTATGACAAAATCTGTACCACACTTGAAAGATGTGAGGAACACACTGGGAGACAGGCTCCTTCCTGAGAGTACAAGTATTTAACCAGTCCAAACAAACAAATGCGTTGAAAAAGTAAGATAAATGTCAAATGTTTGGGTTGACTTCACTCCCAGATGATCCCATATAAAGTTCCGGTACAAAAGAAGACTTCTGACATCACCCAAGGGATAATACAGACAACAATTTGAAATTTGATACGCGGGATAGGAAGCTGATATTGGACCATGGAAGAAGAGCGGAGGAGAGGAAAGGCCATTTCCGAGTCCCCAGCGATCCTTACCCAACTGGCTCGGCTTCTGTCACTTCAGTTAAAAACAAATATGCCTAGTGAACCATTAGTTTGACCAAACCCAGACCTTCTAATACCTGTTGATTTGCTTTGGCTCCAAAGAAACCCACTCATTAGATGGTGTGTCCTCAAGCAATGGCTAAAATGCTTTGTGGAAATACTCCCTGAGGGACACATTAGGATCTCAAGGCTCAGAGAGGTTAGTTTACTCAAGACACATAGCTAGTGACTAGCAGAGCCAAACCTCAACCAGACTTTGTTAAGTTCAGATTCTGTCTCTTAAGTATCTTAGGAAGCAAGTCGCGGGTGCATGCGTGCATGCGTGCGTGCGTGCTGTCAATCATCATAGTTCAAGGTAACAGTACTTCTGCAGAGAACATTTCATTTGGTCTGTGTAACAATCTGATTTTGTGCAGGGCTGATGTGGTAACTGCACAGGACCAGGGGCTCGGACTCCTTCCCAGCAGCACCCCCTTCTGTTCAGTATCATCACAGGTCAGAGACAACTTGTTATTTCCACATACACAATCTTAGTTACCTTTTCTGTGGCTGTAATAAAGCATCATGACCAAGGCCATTTATAAAAGAGAGAGTTTTACTTTTAGGCTTACTGGTTCCAGAGGTTTAGCATCCACAATAAGGGAATGGAGGCAGAACAGCTGAGAACGTACATCTCGATGCACAGGCAGAGGGCAGAGAAAAGCACACTTGAAATGATTCAAACTTTCTAAAGCCCGCCCTCAGAAGCACACCTCCTCCAACAGGCCACACCCCCCAGTCCTTTCCAAACGGTTCCACCAAGTATTCACAACCATGAGCCTCTGAGGGTAACTCTCATTCAAACCACCACAGACACATTCCACCTACTTGGGGAAAAGAAGTGGTGTGTGACCCTTGAGTTCCACAGAAGGGCAGGCCCTAAAGGAGGGGCCTGATCCACCCAGCTGCAAGGATACTGGTCTCTGCAATGGTACCTCTTCATCCTCAGTTTCCGGATAGGAGACAGGCGGAAGGGGTAGTGGAGGAAAATGAAGCAGGTTGTGCGAGCCCAAGAGACTGGGGAGTAAGGCTTCACGTCCTGCTACGAGAAATCAGAGGAGCATTAGCATTGCTTCCCAGACCCATGGGTGTGCTTCCAACAGTAGCTGGAACTCTGTTCTAGGGGAAGCATCAGGGGAAGCAGAACAGGAAGGGGAAAAGCCAGTACAGAACTGTGGTGGTTTAAATATGCTTGGCCCAGGGAGTGGCACTATTAGGAGGTGTGACCTTGTTAGAGGTAGTGTGTCACGGTAGGGTTGGGTCTTTGAGACCCTCCTCCTAGCAGCCTGGAAGACAATTTGCTGCCTTTGGATGGCAATGCAGAACTCTCAGCTCCTCCAGTGCCATGCCTGCCTGAAGGCTGCCATGCCTGCCTGGAGGCTGCCATGCCTGCCTGGAGGCTGCCATGCTCCCACCTAAATGATAATGAACTGAACCTCTGAACCTGTAAGCCAGCCCCAATTAAATGTTGTCCTTTATAAGAGTTGCCTTGGTCATGGTGTCTCTTCACAACAATGGAAACCCTAATTAAGACAAGAATGAAGCCCCAGTGCATTGCTGGTCATCTCACTTGGCATCAACCCTGGTCTGACACAGAAGAAGGGTACAAGACTTCCTGGGGTAATTATTCAAAGTAGTTGCTCACTTCTGGAGCACCTCTCCCAGAATAATCGATGCCCAGATGCTGACCCAAGCCAACATCCAGCCCCAGCCCAGGCTTCACATTCAAACCACTCCCAGAGCTGTATGATTTCCAAATACAATCACTAGGAAATGGCTTATAAACGGTGCCTTTTGCTAAACACAGTGACCTCCTGTTCTTGTTTGCATCAGAAAGAAAATGCTATCTGAGCAGGGCACTGGCCTCTCAGATGAAACAAAAATTTCCAAGAAATATTGGAAAGTAGTGAGGTCGGGAATGAGAGGAATTTCAACAAAAGTTTTTGGGGGATTACCATGCAGGGAAAAAGCAGAGCTAGAATAAGGGAGGTCATTCATTCCAACACGTCTGGCACCATGTTTAAGTTCTATATACAGCAATGGAACATTTGCCTAGTTCAAGTTCTATATACAGTAAGAAGTTTGTGTATGCACACAGGCATGTTAATCCTCAATTAACTATTTTACAAAACGCGAAAAAGCTCCAGAGCACGAAAATATGTAAACATGCATAACCAGCCACCTAAGAGCCAATATCTGAGAGTCAACCGTCCCATAAAGTGATACTAGCGTGTGCATATACACTGGTGAGGCAGCTGAGGCTCCCCGAATAGCAAACACTGAACGCAGGGGGACCACTCGTTCTGTTGCGCATGTCTGAGGAGCTGCACTGTATAGCCTTTAGAAAGGGGCTGCAATTTGAGTGAGTTCATCAATGTTAGGGAGCGTTCTGTAAACATAAGGCTTCTCTTGCACAGTATGTACCTGAGAATGTTTTGCACATTTTCAGACGTGGCATTCAGTGGCTCCGGGAGGGAGAGAAGGGTGGAGGAGGGTATTTGCATTTGTAGTGTTTTCAAAGTTTATTGTCTCTGTGCTTACAGCTCGATCACTCAGGAACTGACTGTCCCATTTTTACAACACTGGAAAGATTAAATTTGTCTTTCCACCCGAGAACTAATGGGAGGAAGGCTGTTAGATAGCAAATCATACATCAAAACTTGTAGGGGCTGGGGATTTAGCTCAGTGGTAGAGCGCTTACCTAGGAAGCGCAAGGCCCTGGGTTTGGTCCCCAGCTCCGAAAAAAAGAACCAAAAAAAAAAAAAAAAAAACTTGTAAAAGGGCAGCGGTCATTAAGCATCACCAGTCTCTCAGTATTATGTGCCTAACCTGTCATTGTCCATTTAAAAAACATTTAATTAGTATATATTAATTGCACAAATCGATGGGCTTCATGGTATTTCTATACACGCATATAATGGACTTTGACCACAGCCACCCTCTATTGTACTTACTTATCTTCTCCTCTTCTTCCTTTTATATCCCTAAACATTAACCTTTCATTTTTCCCCCTCAATTACCTTCAACATATGAGACAAAGCACACTTGTCTTTGTGAGACTGGCACTTTTTTACTTAATATGTTAATATCTGGTACCCTCCATTTTCTTATATAGGGCATAGTTTTATTCATTTCAGTAGCTGGATAAAATTTTATCATGTGTTTATAAGCACGCGCGTGCGTGCGCGCGCACACACACACGCGCACATGCACACACACACGCACGCACGCATGCACGCACGCACACACACTCCTCTAACGCTAAACCAATTCTTTAATTTGGCTATTGGGATAGCATTGCAGTAACTGTACCTAGGCAGGTACCCACACTTGCAGTGATTCTTGGGAGCATATACCCAAGTGTGGTAGTTCTATTTTTAACGCTTTGAAAAGCCTCTAAAATCATTTCCATACAAGATGGACTAATTTACACAGCCACCATGAATGCAGAAGGGTTCTTTTACCCACTCCTTGACATCCTGGCCAACAGTTGTTTTTTTAGTTTTCTTTACGATACTCAATCTGACTGGAGTAATGGGATCTCAATGCATTTTACATTTTTTCAGTGCATGCGTGTGAAGGCATGTGTGAGTGTGGGCCGTGAGTGCTCTGAACAAGCCTGGAGGCCAGAAAACTTTCAGGAGTTGGTCCTCTCCTTTCAGCTTGTTGAAGCCTAGTCTCTCGTCTCAGCTGCTCTGTACAATCCAAGCAAGCTGGCTCCGGAGGCGATTTGGGTGACCCTCCTACCTCTGCATCACTGGCTGCTCTTCTGGAAGACTCCGATTCCATTCCCAGCACCCACATGATGATGCCTTACCGCCATTTGTAAGTCCAGTCCTAGAGAATCCGATACACGCTTTAAGACTACTTCATGGATCTGGTGCACAGACACACATGTAGGCATAACACCCATACACATGAAAACAAACACACACCACTGAATCTATCTCTCTCTCTCTCTTCTTACACTGAAGGCAATGTTCTCCTGGGAACGAAAGGGTGAGATAACCCAGATCACCCTAGCCTTGGGTTTTTGGATAAAGCCTGTCTCAACACACTTACAATTCTCCCATTCACCTTGCCTTCAAATCATGCCATTTCACCATTTTTTTCACACCTCCCATCCACTTTTCTATACAGTTATTGGCTCATCTTTTCAGCCTTGGTGATGCTTGTGGTACCTTCTGATGTGAGGGCGGGATGGTGGCAAACCTGAATCTCAGTACCTGCTGTTTTGTGCTTTGTTTCCTTGAATTCATTCCTGTGAGCATTTTCTTACAACATCTGCACTCTCAGCATCTTTACACATGGATTTCTTTGACATATTCATAGCACCTTTAGTACCACTTCTGTCTCCAATGATCTTTAAGTTGTTTTTAGTTATGTGTATGGGGGAAGTAGGGTGTGAGTGCCGGTTCCCCCTTAGGCCAGATGCCTCAGATTACCTGGCTGCTGGAACTACAGGTAGTTGTGAGCCTCGTGCCCTGAGTGCTTGGGTCTTTTTCAAGAGCTCTGGACCACTAAGCCATTTCTCTAACTTCTCTCACACCATTCCTTAATGCCATATGCCAGTTATCAAGTTAGTATTTACAGAACTGACATGCTAGCCAAGGAAAGTGGACAAGAGGCTGGCAGAGCCTTCGCAGTGAGGACAATGAAGGAGGCCACCCCCCCATCAATAAGGACTTAATCACCTGACAGTCATAAGAGAGCCATTTTCAGTGTTGTCACCCATTTACGAACACACTGGAACGAAATTACCTCCACAACAAACACAGCTCTAATAAATTGGAGCTGATACATAATCAGCGCCTGATCAATATTCATTATTTAAAATAAATGCTGGAAAGAATTTAACAAAATAGCAGGCATAGAAACAGTAACAGGGGAGGAGCAGAACTGATAGGAAAATGTTTCACCCTGACCAATAATCATTAACATTTTGGCATGTTGCCTTCTACATCAAAAAACAAATATTTGAGAAAAACTGTAGGACACTCATCTTTAATATAGAATTAGCTTTCCTCAGCTGGCAAGATGATGGCTCACCAGGAAAGGTTCTTTTTCTCCCACCCAAGCCTGAAGGTCTGAGTTCCTGGAACTCACAGGATGGAAGGGGAGAGAACTCCTGCAATCGTGCTTTGACTTCCACACATTGGCTGTGGCACACACATGCACGCGCGCGCGCACGCGCGCACACACACACACGCACACGCACACACACACAACAACTAAATGCAATTGAATAAGCGTTCCCTACACTGTAAAAGTTTGTGTGAGCATCACTTCAATAGGTATATTATTTCATCATTCTTCCCCCTGCCTGTTACAAGAATGTCTCATACCTTAAAAAGGCTTTACATAGTTATATTGTTTCTAATTTGCAATTATAAAAATAACATTAGCATAAACACTTCCTTTTCTTCCCTTTTCTGGTTATTTCCTAAACAAGACTCCTGCAAATGACATTATTTATTGAATCAAAAGGTACACAGGTTTCCCAGCCTTCCGATATCACTGGGTCAGATTCTGAACTAATGTGTGTCCCTAACACTGTGAGAGTCAATCACCCAGCCTTTCATCAACACTGAGCATCAGAGACATGCAACCAATCTCCTCCACACTCCCGAACCACCTTTTCTCTCTAATAGGCACAATGGCGCATGCGCTCGCACGCGCTCTCTCTCAATATATATATACATATATACATGTACATATACATATATACACATATACATGTACATATACATATATACATACATACATGTACATATACATATATACATACATACATGTACACATACATATATGTACATATATGTATGTATATATGTGTGTATATATATATTTTTTTGAATGTGCACTGCTTGTGTTCTGATGCACCGAACTTTTGAATCTCCCACTTGCCTTGTGAATCTGACTTCTCCGCAACTCCCGACTTCCTTTGCCTCCCCCACTTGGAAGGCATTTTCAAAGCAGTTATCATTTATGAAAGCCAATAATAGACCCTGCTTCTGCCCTCTACTCTTTCTTGTTTTAAATTGACTTCTCACTGCTGGTCTAGAGCTGGCAAGGGTCATAAATGTCAGCTAATCCTTTCCGATAAGAGATTGTCCTATATGTCCCCAGGGCAGAGCAATGATTGTTGGCACCCTCGTCCTACGAGTGTCATTCTTTGTATCATTCTAAACCCAGTGTTCACAAGCACCACTCAGAGAAGAAAGCTGCCAGAGTTCACAAGGGGAGGGCTTGAGCTCAGAGGCGGACGACATGTACTCAGATGGAGAAGGGGTACTAGTCCCCCGTGAGAGAGCCCTCATGAGGACTACCTCCAACACTAGCTTGCAATTAGAAAGAAAAGTAGAGATCAGTCAAAGCCTCCACACTTGCCTTCACCTGCCTGAGATCTAGAGACTAGGCCACAGGATGCTGGCTCCACCGTGCTGACAGGCCCACCATGCACGATATCGACGGAGCTGTCATACGACAGGGGGCAAATCCAGTTCAGAGGAACTTGGCAGCTAAGGGAATGGCTCAGTAACAGAGCCCCTGTAGCAGAGTTGGGAATTCAAATCCTCCTATACTGGGGAATTGAGGGCAGCACACACAGAGTGCCTGTGTTCCACACCAAGCTGCAGAAAGGTGGGTATTCCAGAGGCAAAGCAAAAAAGACCCCAGTGTTAAACACAGCAGCTCAATTAGAGACCTGGAGTAGCATCTATAAGAGCTGTGTAGTTACATCTTTCAAGAAGGGGTCTCACTGTAAATGACAGAGTCACTGAACATTTCCCACAGGATGGCCAATGTGACCTACAGAAACTCTAGGACAATTATGCCCAAGTTACCTTGACTAGAGGGGCTATTGTGACCAACCTCAGAGACAGTTAACAAGGGGCTGTTTGTCGTTTTTAGTCATAAACCCAGCTTCGTAAATCAGTAAGCATACTGTGTTTTTCAGGCAATTCATCCCAAAGAGACAGACAATTACCAGATCAGGGCCACTAGTATCACCAGCATCTCTATTGTCCTTCTTTACTGAGGTACTGCTATACCTAACAACATGCAAAGCACATTTCTCTTCTCTTCTCTCTCTCCTCTCTCTCCTCTCCCCCCCCCCCATCTCTCTCCCTCCCTCACTCCCTCCCCTAATTTTTATTTTTCTCTTATATACTATATCCCCACTGTAGTTTCTTCTCCTCATCTCTTCCCAGGCTCTCCCCCTCACCTCACCTTCCTTCTTCCCCAGATCCACCCCCATTCCTCTGCCTCTTCTCAGAAAAGAGCAGGCTTCCCAGGGACATCAACTAAACACGGTGTGACAGGGCACAGTAAGACCAGACAGAGGCATCACAGCAAGGCTGGATAAGGCTACCCAGTAGGAGGGAAAGGGCTCCATAAGTAGGCAAGAATCAGAGACAGCTTCCTCTTCCACTGTCAGAAACCCCACAAGAACACTAAACCATTCAGCCATTATATATACGTAGAGGGCCTAGGCAGACCCCTACAGGCTCTCTGGTCTCTGTGAGCCTGCATAAGTTCCAGTCCATTGATTCTGTGGGCAGTGTTCTCATGGTGTGTCCCTGACCCCTCTGGTTCCTCTGATCCCTCCTCACCTTCCTCTGCAGGACTCTCCCCGTCTCCAGCTAATGTTTGCCCATGGGACTCTGCATCTACTCCCCTCAGTTGCTGGATGAAGTCTTTCTGGTCTCTCTGATGGCGATTATGCTAGGCTCTGGTCCCAGCACATTCTGCAGGCAGGACAAACTGTAGGATGAAGGCTGTGTGGCTGGGCCGTGTCCAAATCTCTCCACGTGAGACCTTGCCTGGTTTCAGAAGATAGCTGGTTCAGGCCTGCTAGGCACGTATCTACTGGAGCCTGACACGGGACGGAACCTTCACCTGGCTCCTGTGCGTGGATGCAGAGCTGACCAAACACAGTCTTTCAGCCAAAACAATTAAACGCAGCCTGGGCATATGGCCTTTACTTCCAACTGGCTTGAGTTTAATGCCCAGTTTTGTGTTTACAAGTTGTAAGGCAGTGGGCGAATGATAATACTTTCTCTGAGCAAATATATTAACAGAAAATGAGTTCAAATAAGATTATTTTGACAGTACCTGGAGCATGGTAAGAATTGAATAAATTGCTATTACCACTACATCTCTTCATCTCTAAAATCAATATTTATTTCAACCTGGGCTACCATTCAAAGACTAAATTGTGAGAATTAAATAAAACTGTAAAAATTTTAGTAGAATACTTGGCAAATAGTGACTATTCAATAATAACAGACATTGTTTGTAATTAATGAAGATTTTGAATTTATAAAGGCATGCATAACACTATTAGAATAACTCAGTTCTATTTCTGACTTTATCACTAACTCTGGGATGTAACCTCATTCTATTTTCCACTGGAGAATGTGGCATTTGTGAGCATGTACTTATGATGTCACGTGTAATTCAAACGTGGCTTCACATGCATAAAGCAACATCCAAAACAGATGCTAGTAAGAGAACAAAAAGCAACATAAGTATTGGTGTCCGAGCCTACCATATGCTAGGAGAGCCACCACAGAAGAGGCCAGCTGCCAGTGAAGAGAGAGAGAAGGTTCATATCCTTCCTTGTTTTTCACTAAGTCCAGCACTGCAGAACCATCCCCACGATGGCTCCACAACATCTGAAAGACAGCCCTAGAGAGAATTACTACAGTGACTTCTCAACCTGAGATACCTTCTGCTAAATCAGATAGTGACTATAATCCTTCTCCAAAATGCTTATAAGAAAAAGCTATGTGTATAGAGCATTTTCAAGATTTTTATTATTACTTATGCTCATCCATTTATTTCTTTGTGTATGCACGCACAGTGGCACACATGAGGAAGTCAGAGGACAATCAGAAGGACCCGGTTGTCTCCTTCCACTGTGTGCATTTGGGGGACTGAATTCAGGTTGTCAGGCCTGGCAACCAATGCCTGTACCTGCTGGGCCATCTCACTGGCCTCACTTCAATTTCTTAATCATGCATGAAGATGGGAGGGGGGAGCTAATCTATGTCTACAGTTCATAGATGATAAAAGCCTGGGAGTAAAACATTCTTGTACCTCCTTTCCAGCATAGTGCGGTAAAATGGGTTGAATATCCCATATCCAAGGTAAGTGGGACTAGATGTATTCTAGCTTTCCCATTTTAGAATAGTGATGTAAACATGGAGATTTCCTGGGGATGACCCAAGAAAGAAATATACCGAGACTTCATCTATCCCTTAAGCATATGGGTTAAAAGGCAATTTTATGTGATACCTTTACTCATTTTGTATATGAAACAAAGTACTACTCTGTGCGATCCTCTACTTGTAAAATCGGATTAGTGCCCACAATGTTCTTGGTTTGGAGTATCCTGGATTTTAGATTCTCAATGAAGGCTGTAATGCAATCTTAGGATGTGACCATGTTGTTACCAACTCTTTGTAGGACTGCTTGTCTGATTAGCTCTATATTGTAGAGTCTACAAGACTGAAATCGGTAGGAGTTTCCATGGATACTAGGAAAGAACAAGGCTGTGGAGTTGTAAGGCAGGAGCAGTTGCTGTGTAAGCATGGAAACTTGAATTCAGAACCCTCGAACATAAGTAAGATGCTAGATGTGGCTGCACATGTGCCTATAACCCTGGGGCTGTGGGAGGTCCAGATAAGAGAATCCCAGAGACTTGCTGTGGCCAGCAGCCTGTTTCACAGTCAGTGGGAAGTTCTACTCAAAGGATTAAGGTGGAACTTGTGAAAACATATGATGGTAGGTTTTAATTGCTATCTTGATACGATTTAGAATTGCACCTAAGAAGGGAGTCTCCTTGAGGAATTATATAGATCAAGTTGGCCCATGAGCATGTCTGCCTTGGTGTGGGGGGTGAGGGGAGGGTACACATCATGATAACAGATGGGGAGATCATTGTGAGTCCCATGGATCCAGAGCTAGGTAAGACTTGAGAAATTACTGATGACTCATAAATATAATGCACTCCTCTCTGCTCTTGACTGTGGATATAGGTGACTAGCTGCTTCAAATTCATGATGACTTGACCTCCTTACCACGATGAACTATAATCTGAAACTTTAAGCTAAAACACACTGTTTCTCTCCCAGGTTGCTTTTGTCAGACTATATTACCACAACAACAGTGAATAAAACAAAGAGCAGGGCAGCCAGCACCTCCTCTGCCTCTGTCCATGGACTCGTTTGCACCCACACACTCATGCACACGCACTATCTACAGATACACAAACATTTAAAACATAGTGAATACCCATGTTTTTCATATACCAGGAAGCATTTGCTTTCATGTCATAGAAGTCTCCAGGCCAGAGGTACTCAGGGTCCTTTTAAATGAGTATTTCTGCAATTAGTTTTCTTTCTTTTTTTCTTTTTTTTTTTTTTTTTCCGGAGCTGGGGACCGAACCCAGGGCCTTGCGCTTCCTAGGCAAGCGCTCTACCACTGAGCTAAATCCCCAACCTGCAATTAGTTTTTTTTTTTTTTTTTAAGATTTATTTATTTATTATATATAAGTACACACTGTAGCTGTCTTCAGATACACCAGAAGAGGGCATCAGATCTCTTTACAGATGGTTGTGAGCCACCATGTGGTTGCTGGGAATTGAACTCATAACCTCTGGAAGAGCAGTCGGGTGCTCTTAACCGCTGAGCCATCTCTCCAGCCCGCAATTAGTTTTAAGATTAAAATATAACGACATTATTCCCTTCTTTCTTCTTCTCCTAACCCTTCTCTCCTTCATTATTATTGTTACACACACACACACACACACACACACACACACACACACACACACACACACACACACACAAATATATAAGTACAATTTGCTGAGTCAGTGTAGGTTGACCAGAGCAGACCAGTTGATGTTGGATAGCCAACCAACCAATTAGGGGGCCCAATTCTGGGGAAGACTATTTTTCTTCTGACAGTCTTTAGTTGCCTACAGTTCTTGTCTAGTGGTGGGGCCCCACAGAATTTCTCCCTTCCATGTTATCATGCCTTTTGATGTTGTCCTGGCCCAGGTCTTATTTACCAAACCATATTGTTGACATGTCATGGATAAAGTTTCCCTGTCATGCTCGGAGACATAATCTCACATCAGTCTTCCTGGTTCTCTGACTCAGTCTTTCTTCTCCTTTTCCCACGATGTCCCTAAGCCTTGGGTGCAGGAGCTGTGCTGTAGATGTATCCACTGAGGTTGACCACACCACGATCAGTTGTTTCCTGCATTTTGACCAGTTGTGGGTTTCTGTAATAGTCTGTCCCCTGCAAAGCAAGTTTCTGTGATGAGGGGTAAGAGCTATACTTGCCTGTGGGTATAGTGGGTATAAGGTTATGTATTTAGAATGCAGTGAGGAATTATCTGGTGTCACAGAGTGGCAGGAGTAGCATCTTTGGAGGCATTTTAAAACTCTCCATGCCCCTGTCATACCACCTGCTAGACTAGAATCTCTGGGCATGGGATCCAAAGACCAGGACTTTAAAAACACTTCAGGTGACTGCTGTGTGCATCTACCCTAATGTAGAACAACATTAAACACTCATCTGAAGCATGCAGGATATTATGCAGATGTGTAAAGTGGCAAATAGGACTATAGGGAAAGTTCAGAGGATTGAAGCACCTGTTTTGCAGAGGACTCGCTCGCTCACGCTCTCTGTCTCTCTGTCTCTCTGTCTCTGTCTCTGTCTGTCTCTCTCTCTCTTAAATAAATAGGTAGGTAGGTAGATAGGTAGGTAGGTAGGTAAGTAGGTAGGTATATCTCTTTTTTAACTGGAACTATCAATCCTGGAAACAAGAGGGAAAGCTTGGGATGTAGCACCAAGTAACAAGACTGCATTATACCATGGCTCTATGAGGCACGCAACAGAAGAACATTGTCTTTTTTTGTGAGTCTTTTTTCATGCATGGAGCTCAAGTCTCCAGCCTGTTAATTTTGACAGTGACAGGCTTCCAAAAGTTATTTGTGTATTCTTTTAAAATAGGGCATTTGTAAAAATTATTTGTGAGTCATTTTTGTAAATGAGTGAATATATGCACATGATTTAAAAAAAAAGGAAAAGAAAATGGAAGTTATACTGGCATAAGACCACATATATAACATGGAATTTGAATAATAGAATGGATGTATTTTTAATTTTCATCAAGGTTGTTACACAGAGGGCACAATAATAATTACTGCAAACAAAAGTCACCAGGGTTGGGTAAAATGAAGAGAGGAAGTATTTTGAAAAATGGGGTACTTACACCATCGCAGAAGTGTCTCCCCATAGTTGCATATAAATGGGAGGACAGAAAACATACCTTTACTTTGGAGGACCCTGGCACACAGCAATCTAAATAAGCAATGGAAGCTTACATCACCAACAATAAGCCCCAGGCACACCCCATACCCTGGACATTGCACAGAGAAGGTCACAATGTGGCTTCAATGGCTTGGATTATCAAGTGAATCCTTCAGTCCAATCATATCAGAAAAATGCAGATCACAGGCAACCCCGCACTATCACTGAGCAGTTGTCCTGACATGCTTCAATCATGAGATTGACGAAGGATGGATCAGTGACGGAAGAGGAGACAAAGTAGCTGGGACAAGCGACGCATGGCAGGAGATCCTGGATGGAGTCCAGAACCAGAAAAGGGGACTTCACTGGAAAAGAAGTGAACACACGCACAGGGGCTGTCCTTGAAGTACTGCGGCAATGCGAATTTCCTAATTTTGCTTATTGCACGATGATTTCCCAAGATATTAACAAAAGAAAGCAAGAAGGGGGGCAAGAGTTCTCAGCACAATGCCCTATAGATCTAAACTACTTCACACGCTTATAAGATTAATAAATGTGAAGGAAAGGTTTGCTGTTTTCTCTACTCCCACATTGGGTCACTGTGCAGTATGCTTCAGAGATGAACGAATGGGGTCGTGGATATACGTATGGAGGGTGCCTGGCCCCTCTCAGGAAAGATAGGTGGGCTGACCCTGCCTGTGGACAGGTTACTCTTCTATAGCTCGCACTAATGGTCTATGAAAAAGTGCAATGGTTCACCAACAGCCTATAAGCCAATCCATAAATTCTGGTATAAACATCGCTGGATGATTTTGAGTCAAAGAGATGTGTACCAATGCCAAAGTGTTGGTGCTAATAAAATTCAGCTTTTTGGTCTTGACTCAAAATTTGTACAAATAGAGTTGAGCACACTTTACTCTGTGTGTGTGTGTGTGTGTGTGTGTGTGTGTGTGTAAGTGCATGCTCATTGGTGTATGAACCTGTGCACACAAATTCAGAGGCCAGAGAGGACACCAGGTATTCTATTCTATAGGTCTCTGACTTAAGCCCTTGAAACATAGTTTTTTCACTGAACAGAACACCCATTCCTTCAGTTGAGCTGGCTGTCCAGTGAGCTCCTGGAATCTGCTCATCTCTGCACTCCTCCACTGGAGTGAGAGGTGTCTGTAGCTAGGAATGACTTTTACATGGTGCTAGTGATCTGAACTTAATCCTCAAGCAGCTCTTACCCACTGACTCATACCCGGCAGTTGAAAGACATGTTTTTTCCCCACACAGAGGCTTATGAGGATAACAACTAACAGATGTACACCATAATCTGAGATAAATGGTAGGGTTCTACAATGAAAACTTGCTAGATTTACCAAGATGAACTATAATATCTACCTGGTCAAGATAACTTCGTGTCTCAGTCCCAAGTTAGAGCATCCTAACATCTCATACCACCAATCCTATATGGAAGTAAGTAGGTGTTTGCCTGACCCCGAACCTGGGGACTGCCTGTCTCCGTGTGTGGCCAGTATTAAGAGCTATCAGTTGTAAGTTTCTGTCTCACTGCTAAATCCTAAATAGACACAAACTGGCAATCTCCCCCTTTAGCTTAGAATTCTGGGTGAGTGGCACTCACTTTGTAGGTATTTCCCCTTTTATAGTGTGTGATAAATACCTTTTCAGAATTTTTATAGGCAATTAGATGCAATCAATTCTCTTTTGTCTTAAGATTTCTAAACAGGTAGGAAGGGGGGAGGGACCAGTAAGACTGGGTCTTGCCGCAAATCTGCCTGTTTCCTACTGAACAGCTATTCTCTACCCCCTCTGCAAAAGGCCTTCACAGACCTTGATGCTGACCTAGCATAGGTCATCTTGCTCACTCTGACCCATGTGATTGTATCACATTGAGAGGGAACTGTGTGTTCCAGCATATTCTTATCCTTCCTGCCATTGCTTCAAGATGCTTTCCCAGGTGCAATTTCAGCTCTTAAGTTTGTTTTGTGAAGGACCCATCTTCAGTCTGTGAGCTAGGCTAACTGGCATCTCTCACTCTAATACAAAGAAGCCATGACTGGTCAGAGAATTCAGGGATGGGCATATCCCATATCCCAGTGCAGAGATATGTCCTAATGCTTATAGGAAGAACCTGGAAGGAAGACTCTTTCTTCCACTGGGTACCATTTGAATAGAATATAATCCTAGGATATTGAGGGCCCCTTCAATCACAAGGAAATCATTCAAGATAACACCAAGAAATAGAGGAGGCAAAGGGGGAAGGAGATGGCAGGAACAAAAGAAAGCAAAGAGACAGACAGACAGACCGACCGACCATGGCAGGTAGATCACTGAACAAATCACTACACTTGGGTTCCATAGCTGCAGCCACTGGCTATTTAGGCACATGGTCCAATATTCTCAACATTAGTTATTTTTTATTTTGGTCGTAACTCACAACCCAAAGGTAACCAGACAGAAGCAGAGAAATGAACACTACATTACCCTTTCTCAACAGAAGATGCTGCCAGTATAAATAAGAAGTCTTTCTGGTGATAGGAACTGTTTCAGGCTGCCCAGGGAGATCCAGAGAGCTCACACCCCTGTCCCTGGTCAAGAGGTGCCATCTGCCAAGGTCCCAGCAGGTCTGAGGAGGCATCTGTGTACCAGAGCAGAGGTTTTCCTTGTGGGGCCAGTTCATACTACTTGCAGCCCCAGATTGTGTCTTGGGGCTGTCCACACTTACCTTCCCTATAATCCATCCATAGCAGGCTGCTTCGTGCTGCCACATTCTGAACTACTTTTTAACCACTAAATTTCAACTCTGAGGTCTCCTCTGTGGGTTTCTCATGACGTCTCCAGATCCAGTTGGTGCCCTTTCCTGTGGCTCTCCACCATACTGTGTGTGGGTGCTATAGGACTAGGGCTAGGGAAAGGAGACCCCAAAGTGTGTTCTTTGGCATGCTGACTGGAGGGAAATTATCACCTTAGCAATGGGGACTTAGCTTCATCCATCTGCAACTGAGGTGAAAATCAAGCCATCTGTACACCAATGAGGCAAAAAGACAGAAGCCACAAGTCCCAATTTTCCTAGGAGATCTGCACGAAGTTCTGCTTACAACCCCCACACTATTTTATTAAGCTATAATAAGCCTCAGATGAAAACTGTTGCCATAGGTGAAGCTTGCCTATAACATATGGTTAATCTGACCAAAGGAAAACATGTTAAATGCATTTTTAAATCCCACTTTGCTTGTAGAATGTTTTTAAAAGAAATCATTTAGCATGTTTCTGGTTTGCTGATGCATTCCAAATGTTGAGGTATGCATGTGTACACATGCCTTCGGGTCACTTTGTAAGCCCATAAGGAACCGCTCTGCCCACCACAGAATGTGGCTTGCAAGATTTGATTTGGATACAATTTGCAAAAACATAAAGAGGTAACCTGTGGTTTTGTCAACATGGTTAAGGGCAGTGTGCTTGAAACTTGAAAGCTGGCTGGGTCGTTTGAGCAGGAAAACATGGCTACTCAAATACCCTCAGCTGAGCAAAGCTTTCCTTTGCTTAGAAGTGAGTATTCTTATACCCGAACCCTGCTTGGGAGGTGAGCTCAAGGCCAGTAAGGAGGGGGTTGAGGGATGACGCTAGGAATGTAGTTAAGTTGGCTGCATGCTTAGATAGCAAGCAGGAAACGTGAATTCAATCCATCGCACTACACTCACTCAGCATCCAGAGGTAATCCTAGCACTTGACAGGCCGAGGCAAGAGCATGAAAAGAAGTTCAAGTTCATCCTCAGCTACATAGTAAGTTCAAGGCCAGCCTGGGGAACATTAGACTTTGTCTCAAGAGAAACAAAGCTGGAGGAGGATGGGGCAGATCAGAGCTTCCTGATGGCTGTGGATGAAAATGGCCAGGAGTTTGGCCTATGCTTTCCCTCTGTCAATGACTTGTCCTTGTTGAGGTCACAGCAATATGAAGCTCCCATGACTCATTAGCAAATTGGAGTGGTGACATACAATGTCACTCAGCTCCCTAGAGAGATGCTCTTAGGGGATGTGTGCATCTGTATTCCAAAGATGGTGTATTCTTCTGGACTATTCTAGTCAGAAGGACAAGTATCAGCCACCATTTCTAAAACAATGGCTTTTTCCATTCACTGATGTAGACTGTTCAGTGGATACCACAATACTGTGGTGACCTCAACTGTGTCTGCACACATCACTGTTACTATTGCTATGTGATGTTGAAGCTAACTAGTTCTCTTATTTCTACTAAAAGGAAACTTTAAGTTCCTGAGGGAAAAAACCAATAAATTCTGAAGTAAGTGGAAAGTAGCCACTGTTTAAAAAATATAGGAAATGCTCTAAGTCGGCAAATCAATAGAGGCAGAACGTATGTATATTAGAGGTTGCTTATGAATGGGTTGGGAAGAGGTACCTAAAGGATCATGGCTTAGGATTACAAGGTTTCCTCTCCAAGTAATAAAAGTACTTGAAAAATTTCATGACAAATGCACAATTCTCTGAATATTACCAAAAGTCACCAAATTATATTATCTAAAGGGTGAATTGTGTAGGATGTAAATTACATCTCTCTAAAGCTGTTTGTTAAAAGTCAATATAATTACCCAACTACTGAAGATAAATAAAAGGAAGTTTTAAAAAAGTGTTTTATCAGAAACCATAATCAAAGTACTTAGACTTGTTCATTTCCCAGAGGACAGCTCTCAGGATTTACCTTCTCTGTAGAAATAAAAAGTCAACAATGAATCCCCACTTCTACACATCAAGAGATCATTTTTAAGAGTTTGTAGTCAAAAAAATAAAAAGACAGACAATAAGTGTGAAGAAATGGTGATCCTTCAATGTGGTTAGTGGAAATACACAGCTACTTGGGAAAATCGTTTAGTGGATTTTCAAAAGCCGTAACCCCTGCCCCCAGTGCCTGACCACACAAAAACACATGCATAAATACTGCAGCAGGATTCAGCATAGCCAGAAAATGAAAATGACCCAAATGTCTATCAAAGGTTGAATCAATAAACAAAATATAGTACATTGAGACAGGAAATAGAGCATGGATACCTGCGGCTCTGCAACAAAGTCATCCTAATAATATAATGCTGGTGTAACAAAGATCAGACTCAAAAGGCCACATATATCATGGTTCAATTTGTAAAAATGATCAGAAAAAGCAAGTCTACAAGAGAAACTTGACTAGTAGGTATCTAGACTAGACGTGGGTAGAAGATGCTGGGGTTGTGGAAAGTGACCCCTAGTGTGTTTACATTATTAGGGGTGGTGAAGCTGCGACCTCTGAGGTTTACTCTTGAGTCATTGAACAACTCTGGGATACATTTAAACACAGAGTTCATACCATTTAAATGGGTTAATTATATATAAATATCAATGAAAACATCTACAACAACATTGCTAAAGTTTAACAAGAGTAGATCCACACAGTGACTTAGAACTAATTGTTATGGTTGAAAGGTTCCACCCCCTCCCACTTTGAAAGCTCTATCTTCAGTGCTATAGAGCTGGGTGGGTGACAGTGGAGGTGTTGAGGTTCTGAAGATAGATTGATTTTCATCATCTCAGGAGTGTTGTCCGTTATAAAATGTAGAGTTTGGGCTCCCTTTGTTCTTGTTTTTATACTTTTTTTTCTTTTATCTTCTGTTACAGATGACAAAGGAAGTAGATATCAGACATCAACCCCTCCCCCAGGACTGGACACCAGCCCCCCTCCACCTCAGTACTGGACTTCCTGACCTCCAGAACTGTGAACCAGGAAAGTCTGGTTCACTAGATTCAGTCTCAGGTATTATGACAAAGAGTTACAAACAGACTAAGACAGCTTTCTTATAAATAAAACATCTCAAATACAGTAATAAGATTTGTATAACTGAGAAAATATATTAGGCATGGCAGGGCTGGATTGCTGAATAATTTAAGGAGTTATTAATTCAAGAATCACAGAGTTTCTTAGGAAAGTCAACTACTTGCCTTTTCTATGAGAATGGGACATCATAATTATCTCTACAAAATTAAGCCCAGTTTCTTCATCTGTATATTAAGAAGACACCATAATTCTTAGGATTCATTTTACTATACCATCCTCTCACTGGTTAATGCTCTCAACCCGTATTTTTTGATTCTCAGCATGATGCACACAGAATTCTAAACTGTACGTACATAGAAGTAACTTAGAAGATACCCCTGTCCTTTTGAGTCTACATTCTAGAAAACTAAGCTTCCCTACCACATAGGTTACTAGACTTCATAGTAGAATTTTATGTTATAAAATTCTATAAGAAAATCTCATCATGTAAACAGGATAGCTCTGTGAAGGGAATGGAGATCTGCTATCAAAACCAAGATAGCCAAGAAAGGAGAGTTCTCTCTGAAGAACTCCCGTTTGAAGAGAGATCAGGATGCAACAAAGTACATCCCGCAGTAAGATCAGAGAGACAGAGGCCGAGGAGTTGGCTCACCACGGAAGAATGGTGGTTGTTCTTCCAGAGGATCTAGATTCCCTTCTCGGCACCTACATGGCAGCTCACAACCCTTTTTAACTCCAGTCCTTGGGGATCTGACATCCTCTCTGGCCTCTGAGGGCACCAGGCAAATATGTAGAACATATACGTATATGTAGGTAAACATTAAAAACATAAACAAACAAATCATAAACATTAAAAAATATCTGAGTGGCAGAAGATATCAGAAGGAAATAAGGAAATAATCTGTTTATAAAAGCATCAAAGCAACAATAAATCAAAATCAAAACAAAACCTTATGTGTAAATTTAAACATGGAGGTTAAAGAGTGTACAATAAAAACCACCCACGGCAACTCGGGAAAAGATATATAAAGCATTCAAATTGGACTAGAAGGAGTAAAATTGCTTGTCTATAGATACTACAACCTTATATGTAGAAAACTTCAAGTCTATTAAAATGGAATGAGAACTAAGTTGCATTTCTATGTATTAATAGCAAACTAAAAAGAAACCAATAAAATTCCATCTTTCAAAATAAACAAAACTAATCAATTTCATAAAGAACCATGAAAGACCATGAATAGCCGAAATCATCTGAAGCAAAAACAGTAGGACTGTGGGGAGGGCCACACTACTGGAAATCAAGATACAGTACAAAGCTCAATACTGCCTGCAAAAACATATTGATCAATGAAATAGACTGACGGTGCAGAAATAAACCCATAAAATTGGTGGTCAATTGATTCTTGAGAGAGTTGCCACTCACAGGCACATGTAACTCTAACTGTACTTAGAAGGTTATTTTTTTCTAGAGATATGCAGCAAGGAGGGGTATGTTTAAGAAGGTTTGGGTAGAGGGTTGGGGATTTAGCTCAGTGGTAGAGTGCTTGCCTAGGAAGTGCAAGGCCCTGGGTTCGATCCCCAGCTCCGAAAAAAAAAAAAAAAGAACCAAAAAAAAAAAGAAGGTTTGGGTAGAATTGGGGAGGTCAGTAGGGGGACACAGTGATACTTCATCCAACTCATGTACAAAATTCTCAAAGCTATAGAAAAATGTAAGACTCAAACGTAAGACTAGAAACCGAAATACTTCTAGGGGAAAGCAACATGATATTAATCTAGGGAGCAATTTCTTGAATATGACTCTTAAATCACAGGCAATAAAAGCAAAAATAGATAAACAGCATCTGCAGCAAATGAAAAGGCACCGTGCAAGAAAGAACACAGTGAGAATAGAGACAGCCGACAGGGCAAAACAAAGGGTTTGAAATCACACATCCCACAAGGGGCTAACACCTAAGATGAAGAAAAAACTCAAAATTTCCAACAACTGAAAAATAATCTCATTACAAAATACAAAAGAGCCCGACTAGACATTTCCCCAAAGAACAGCAGAATTGACTCATGGTTAAAAATGACCAAGACATACTCCAAAAACGATGTTCATCATTTAAGCCACTGTAAGAGATCAACTTACACTCGTTAGGTGATATACAATATAAGTGTTGACAGGATGTAGAAAGAAAGGAATTCCTGTACACTCCTGGTAAGACTGTGAATTAGCACCATTTTGGAATGCAGTGTTGAGCATCCTCGGAGGACACGGAACAGAATTAACGCATAATCCAGTGGTCCTGCAACTGGGTATGCACCCAGAGGAATGGAAACTCTTTCCTCAAGAGGTGACTGCATTCTGTGTTCAATGCACCATTATTTACAATTTCCGGGAAGAGAATGCCACTAGGCCACTTAAAATGGATTTTAAATGTGACATAAACACTCTTAACCTTTTAAAAAGGTAGAAAAGTCTCATTTGTAGCGATATGGATAAGCCACAGTACATTATCCTAAGTGAAACACGGCAGATGCAGAGACACTAACGCCTGACTCATAGGATGTTCTTCCATGTGCCTAAGTTGAGCTCTGGGAAGAAGAGTATAGAATAATGGATGGGGGGCGGGGCATGGACGAGGAAGGAGAGAATAGAATGATTGAAAACAGAGGCTTGTGGGAGAACAATGAGAGGAGAGGTGCTGCTCACCAGGGAGAGTGTCGCTTATACAGGCACATGTTCCAGTGTTCTATAGCCAAGTAGGTTGACTGTGTGTGGCCAATAACAACATATATTATGTTTCCAAATAACTAAAAAGAAAAGGGGCATCTTAAATATTCTCCTGGGCACAGCTGGGGGGCTTATAAAAGCAGGGTCAAGATGGACAGATCCCTAGAGGCTTCTAAACAGCCAGCCTGGCTGGGAAGGGGAACTCTAGTTTGGGAGATCGACTGTCTCATGGTAATAATGTGGAAAATGATGGATAAAGACATCTGATGTCCTACTCTGACTTCGATATATGTACACCTGCACACTCCTATATATTCGTGTCCCCTACACACAAAGTCAGGAGGGGAGGGTAAGAAAAGGAGGAGGAAGGGGAAGAGGAGAAGGATGGGCAGTAAGAACAGAGAAAAAGCGCACAAGGGTAACTCCTATACTTGTGTGCCCGTCTACACAAAGTGAATATGAGGGAAGGGAGGAGAGAGAGGAGGAGAGGGAGGAGGAGAGGGAGGAAGAGAGGGAGGAGCGGTGAGGAGGATAGGCAGGAAGAATAGAGAAAAACTGAATAAGGTGTAAGGAACCCCATCACAAGATAAGCATCTCCCATCATGAGATGTTACATAAATTGTGAAAACGACTTCATTCCTAATGCACTCTTTGCCAACATCCTCCAACATACTTATATGCTTAGTGTTTTCAGTCTCCACAAAGACCTTGTCTTCACAAACGCTTGTCTGTCCTATGAAGTATGATCCATCCTCCAATCACAAATAGCCTGAAGGATCTCTCAGAACTCCTGGAACGTATGAAACATTCATAGCTCAACTGAACATTTTAGGTCAACAAAATGTAAGCAGTGTGCCTAACACTTGCATTAGCCTACAGCTGCTATGTTCTATAAATGGAATCCCCTCAAAATATACTAACTGAAGATGCAAATCTCTAATCTCTGAGGGATCTTATATTCAAAATACACCCATAATGCTTGCTCCTCAATTTCAGTTAACTTTCTGTCTGCTGACTGTTAGGAGACTATTTATTTGGGATCAGGCCAGAAAAATCCAGGTAGACTCGGATGACTATGATGATCCTTAAATAAGCAGACAGAAAGTTCAAAGACAGGTGTATAAAAGAAGGTGCTGTGTTTCCTGAGGTGACCCTAAATCAGTGGTTCTCAACCTTCCTAATGCTGTGACACTTTAGTACAGTTCCGCATGTGTGGTGACCCCCAACCATAAAATTATTTTCATTGCTACTTTGTTACTGCAATTTTGCTGCTGACCATTAGAAATACATGTTGTCTAATGTTTGTAGAGACCTGCTGCCTTAGATGGTGAGTGTGTCCATTCATCCCCACATGTGCTCTAATCAACCTGTCCATTCTTGGGTATAGTTAGCACTCCTTCTCCAAACTGCACTGTTATGTAATATGACTGATCATACAATGTTATCATAAGATTTCAGACCAGGAAGACCCCAGAGCTAGATTTAGAATAGAAATAATTCTTCTTCCCTTAGACGAGAATTTGAATGTCTACCCAGTGTCGGGGAGAGAAGAGGCAGATTTGGAAAGATCAGCTCCTTTGGATTTTAGAGACTAATTGTTCTTGGTAACTGCTTGTGAGTTTTTCTTTTTCCCATTTCTTTCCTTATCTCCTTCAAAGTAGAATACAAGTTGTAAATGTGAATGCTGTTTCTCCAAGTTTCTTGCTTTTCTTTCCTGGATTAGCTGTCAATACATTCTAATCATCTTGAAAAGGGGAGCAAATCCCTTCATCCAAGACCAAATCCATGGCAATATTTTGGAGATCTGGGTGTGCATGGAAAGAGAGGAGAAATGATGACTTTTATCCACTGAGCAAAACTCCTTATAATTAGGTTGGTGGTTTCTATGGTAACGAATAGCTGACTCTTTTATTTGAAATAAAAAATAGCAACACTCCAGCTGTCCTTGCTGTCCAGACCCTCCAAAGCAAATGAGAGATTTGATTTCACATTTGCTATGACTGCTGACAACTTTAAACCACGTATTTTACTTGTTGCCAAGTTTTGTTGAACACTGAGTTCCATTCCTTTGAGAAAGCAGGTGTGAAAAACAAAAGCAAAAAAAAAAAAAAAAAACCCAACCAAAACAGAATACCTTTCCCTCTCTGCAACCAGTATGGTGTTTGCTTGCCTAATTATCATTGTTTTTAAAAATCAACTCCTCCTTGAAGAAAACTATTGGTGGTGGTTCATCTTAGAAACAACATTGGAGGTCTCTAGAACATTCTTCTGCACTTACATAAAAACATCTATTGTCACTATGAGCTTTTCTTGCATCATCTCACACATCAACAGCAACCTTGGGACAAGATCTATTACCATGCCCACTCGGCCATAAGAACAATGAGGTGGCAGGGACAGTAGACTACACTAATCTATTTGTGTTGTCATTGCATAAGCTACACCAGAAAATGCCATTTACATATGGAAATCATGCTAGAAAGTCTCTCCAGTTAGAACTGTCAAACTTAAATGTTCTGAGTTATTTATAAGAAGGGTCACCTTCCTCTCCTCTCATCCCTCCATCCCACAAGGCACCAGGATGCCAATAAATTCTAGAAGTCCTATATCCTCTAAGGAAGGTCCACCTCATATTAGACAATCAGAAAGGCAGAGGAGTTGTCAATGGTTACATCATCCGAGAGTTAAAGAGCTCAGGATAGCCTGTCCAGAATGCTAAGGACCTCAGAAGAGTGACATCATTCAAGAATACCATCACAGAATATGACAAGTAAGACAAGCCTGGAACCAAACCCAGGTATAACTGGGTAACAGCAGTGAAGGCAGACATGGAGGAGAGTGAATACTGTATGGAGAATTTAAGGCAAGGGAGTAGTAGCACCTCCAGGGAGTCTTGGCAATAGGATATGGTGGAGGTTGGCCAGCAAGGTCTAGAGAATTCTGTGACATGGAGTGACTTGGAGGTCTCAGTGGGCTAAGAATGTCAAAGAAAGAGAGGAGGAAACAGCCAGTTCGGGAGCACCTTTCACATCTCTTCCATAACTCTTCTAGAGCTCTAAATTAGGTTTCACTGAGGACTTTTCTAGAAGTCTGAATTGGCACAAAATGCCATTTGTGTGCACACTGCACACAACTCTGGGAATGAGTCACACGAGCCATGGATTATAAGCATAGCCTTGCGTTATCTGCTTATAAGGTACTTCCACCAAGAAGCAAGGAAGCCCTTTAGAACCAAAATTGAGCATGAAGCAAAATATCCTACCGACGGAGCAAAGAAACACACTCTTGTTTACAACCAGTAGTTACTTCACTTAGCTTGTTAGCCCACTGCTGTGCTAAGCATGCTATACACAGCATCTCATTGAATCCTAACACTTGCTTAATACGGGAGGTCCCACACTAGATTTCTTTCATACGAAAGAAAAGTAAGACCTAGAGGGCCTGGAAACTTACCATAATCAACAGGACTACTAAACAAGAGAGACAGATGTGAAATTCCATTTTCAGCATCTCAAGGCCCCGCATGCAGTGCACATAATGACATATTAATTAGAATAATTATTTTTTAAATGTCGTATTGAGGCCAGAGAGGTAGCTCAATCAGTAAAGTGCTTGCCATGCAAACATGAGGACACAAATTTGACCCCAGAACTCAAGTAAAAAATTAAAAATGTGGTGCCATGAGCTTATAATCATAGTGCTGAGAAGGGAGGGACGGAAAGATCCCTGGGACTACTGGTCAACCAACAGAACCAAAAGAGAGAGACTCTGTCTCAAACAATAAGGTATGTAGCATCCTGAGGAAATATACCCCAGGCAGACCTTTGGCCTCTGTGCACACATACACAACAACAAGAAAACAGCAATATAACCCTGGTATGGGTTATGAACTAATTTATATCCATGAGTTAATATAATGTGCTAACTGTTTCTTGACAGTGGAGAACTCACAGAGACATGGCTTTGGAAGTGGAAGGGACAGGACCTAGTTGGAAGTAAACTATACCCTACAGTGCAAGCAAAAGAGGAATAAAAGGAAACTGACTAGATTACTGGCAAATGCTTCCTACAAACAAACAAACAAACAAACAGAGATTCCCAAAACAGTGAAAAGTCTTAATATAGTTAGCAGAAATTTTCTCCCATTCTATGGGTTTTCCTTTCACTTGACCATTTCCGCTGCTGTTCAGAACACTTAATTTCATTAAAACCCATTTGTCATGTGTTGGCATTAGTTATTGAGCAATTGGAGTCCTTTACAGAAAGCTCTTGCCTATGTTTTTTATCTACAGTGATAGCCACAGATATTTGCCTATCTATATTTATTTATACCTTGATTCAGGGAATCCAGATTTGAAGGTGCATGCCTATTAGCACTCGGAGGTAGAAGCAAAAGGATCAGGAGTTCAAGACCAGCCTCAGCTACACAACAAGATCGAAGCTACCCTTTGAAACTATTAGGGTCACATGAGACCTTATCTCAAACAAAACAAAACAGAAAGGAAGGGAGAAAAGGGAGAGAAGGAGAGAAGAAAAAAACCACACAGGTGAGAGGAAGTGGTAGAAAGGGTCTACCACTTATAACTCAGGGGATATGCTTGACCCAGAGAGGCTAAGCCAGGTGCTCCATGTGGAGCCCCCAGGAATCTGCACCTTCATTGTGTGCCCCCAAAAGTCTTCTACCAACAAGTTTGGGAGCTATCAAGTTCTAAGAATTAATCCTCTCAAAATTCATATGTTAAGTTAAACACTACGTGAAAGTACTAAGAGGTAAGCTCTCTGAAGAAGTGACTAAGTCATGAGGACTCTTCCCTCACAAATGGGACAATTGCTTTTATAGAAGAAGAGATCTGAACAGAGACTGGCTGCCCTTTCTGTCATGTAACCTGCAGCAAGGTGAAGCTCCCTCTGAAGCAGAGAGCAAGTCCTCACCAGACGAGGATTCTGCTGGACTCTACTTCACTTAGATTTTACAGCTTGGAGAACTTTTCAATATAATGATTTCCTTAAGATCTCATAATTATTTTTGGCTAGAAAATAAACTGCTATTATACATCATCAATTAAAAAAATACAACTATTAACACAGGGAAACGCAAGAGTCATACACAGAGATGGGCACGGGACACTCAAAAGAAGGGCTAAACTCCATGAATATGTACAGAAAGAAAGAGGGGCTAGACAATGGAGTGACAACATAAATTATGACAAGGTGGAAGGAAGTGCATGAATAAAGACTTCCTGATTTATAGATAAAATCTCCTGGATGATGGTCACTAAAACCCACCCATCTGGGTCATTGTTTGAACCACCACTCCAATCTCTTTTCCTATGCAAAGTCCTTTCCTAAGCAGGTAGAGAAATCACACACAGAAAGGCTGATATCTGTACATACTATTTACCAATAAAGATGGATATAAATTTCTTTTTAGGAAAAATAAATCAGCTCTTGAGACACATTCTTGGGTCTGTAGTTTCACTGAATAACCTGCCCAAAATATGCCAAAAATTCTGAAAGAAATAAAAAAGGGATGGTACTTTATCTCAACTTGGGCTGGAGAAATGGCTCAGTTGTTAAAGGCTAGGCTCACAACCAAAAATATAAGGCTTTATCTCAAGTTATATTACAGATCCATAGTAACAAACTCACCATGGCACTGGAACAAAACAGATGCATAGCACTATAGAACAGAGGACTCAGATATAAGCCCATGAAGCTACAGCTACTTCTACATGGGCAGATAGATAGGAATGACAGATGGACGGATGAATGGCAGCTTCTTCAAAAAAGATGCTGAAAAAGGTGGGTATCCAAATGTTGAGAATGAAATTAGACCCTTTTCTCCCACCCTGATCAAAACTTAAACAAACAGACCAACAGCCTTAATATTAGACCTCAAACTGCTGGAGGAAAACATATACAGAACACATAGACACTGGCAAGGGCTTTCTTAAAAACAAACAAACAAACAAAAAAAACAACTCCAGTTGCTCAGGAAATAAAGCCAGCAACTGATAGATGAGATCTTAATGGATTTAAAGTCTTTGGAAGAGCAAAAGAAACAGTCCAGTGAAGAGAGCCTACAGAATGGAGAGATCTTTGCAGACGTGCACAGCTGATAAGGGGTATCTAGACTACACAAAGCACTGGAGTCAAATGCCTCAATCAATAAGTGGGCAAAAAAAACAAATACACAGTCCTCAAAGGATGACACACAAATATCTGATAAACATAGAAAAAATCCACCAGAAACATCAGGGGAATGCAAACTAAGTTGTTGGGTTTTTTTTATTTGTTTGGTCTTTTGTATATTTTGCTACACTACATAAGCAATTCAAAGTAAAAAATGCTACCATTTTGACCTCAGCTACCCGACCAGCTCTTCTGAAAACTAAGATGATATTGTATAGACACTATATTACCAGACAACCTTGCTTATGTTTGGGATTAGAAATCTTGAGAACTAAGCTGCTTCTGAAATAAGAAAGGTCCAGATGTGTAACAGGGAGCTATGCCTAGGGTTCTAGGAACATTAAAAACTTATTATAGCTATACCACTCCTGGGCCTATACCCAAAAGATGCTCTAGCAGATAACAAGGACACATGCTCCACCATGTTCATAGCAGCCTTGTTTATAATAGCCAAAAGCTGGAAAGAACCCAGTTATCCTTCAATGGAGAAATGGATACAGAAAATGTGGTACATTTACACAATGGAGTACCACTCAGCTATTAAAAACAATGACTTCATGATATTCTTAGGTAAATGGATGGAACTAGAAAATATCATCCTGAGTGAGGTAACCCAGTCACAAAAGAACACATATGGTAAGCACTTACTGATAAGTGGATATTAGCCCAAAAGCTTGGAATACCCAAGATACAATTCACAGACCACATGAAACTAAAGAAGAAGGAAGACCAAAGTGTGGATGCTTCAGTCCTTCTTAGAAGGGTGAACAATAATACTCACAGAAGGAAATATGGAGACAAAGTGTGGAGCAAAGACTAAAGGAAAGGCCATCCAGAGACTGCCCCACCTGGGGATCCATCCCATACATAGACACGAAACCCAGCCAACATTGTGGATACCAAGAAGTGCATGCTGATAGGAGCCCGATATAGCTGTCTCCTGAGAGGTTCTGCAAGAGACTGACAAATACAGAGGTAGATGCTCGGAGCTAACCATTGAACTGATAACAAGTTTCCTAATGGAGGAGTTAGAGAAAGGACTGAAGGATATGTAGGGGTTTGTAACCCCATAAGAACAACAATATCAGCCAACCAGATGCCCCTGAGCTCCCAGGAACTAAACCACCATCCTAAGAGTACACAGGAATGGACCCAAGTCTTCAGCCCCATATGCAGCAGAGGATGGCCTTGTCAGTTATCAATGAGAGGAGAGACCCTTGGTCCTGTCAAGGCTCAATGCCACAGTGTAGGGGAAGGTCAGGGCGTGGAGGTGGGAGGGATATGTGGGTAGGTGCAAGAGCACCCTCATAGAAGCAGGGGGAGATAGTGGATTTCTGAAAGGGAAACTGGGAAAGGGGATAAATGTAAATTTAAAGAAGCCAATAAAACAAAACAAAATAAAACATAACAAAACAACCTCTTATAGCTGCATGCCCTGAGCAGTCATACAGACTTTCTCAATCTTTTAATGCTCTGACGCCTTAGTACAGATCCTTGTGTCCTGGAGATTCCCAACCATAGAATTACTTCATTGCTACTTTATGACTATAATTTTGCTACTGTTCTGAATTGTGATGCAAATATCAGATATGTAGGATATCTGATGTACAACACCCCACATCAGATACAGGGCCCAAAGGGGCTGTGACTCGCAGGTTGAGAACCACTGCTAGCACACACTGAGTCTCCGAGAACCATGAAGATGCTCATGCCACATAACCGCCACACACTCACTTTCTCGAAGGAGGCCTAACCTTGCCGCAGTGACTAGTCATTGCTCTACAGCTTTTTGAGAAACCTGATGTCAAATGACGTAGTTTACTGTAGGTTATTGAGTCCCAGTGTTTAATTAAACATAAGATGATCTAGCGGACATTGTAGAAGCAAAACAAACAAAAAAAATCACTCATTGACACGTGTGAAATAAAAGTGCTGTACAAGAAACAAAAACCTGTAATGAGGCTCTAGGGAGATGGCTCAAGGCAAAGCACTTACATCTTCCAGACATAACAAAACGGATACAAATGTGAACTCTCAGAGACTGTGACAAGACCTGCACAGGTTCAAACCAGATAAAATCCCAGCACTGAGAAGGCGAGCAGACAGTCTCACCCCTCCCCCGAGAAGCTCTCTGTAATGCATACCTGCTGCAGAAGGGAAACACCAGCTTGTTCTACTGGGGTATTACTGCTCATGTCAACCACACTTCAGGACAGGTTCTGTGCCTAGGAGCAGGCGACCAACACAGAATACATTCTGGTTTTGTGTGTGTGTGTGTCTCTTGTTTGTTGGTTGGTTTTGGTTTTGGCTTTTTGGTTTGCTTTATCTTGCCGATTTTCACTTTTTATTTTTTGTTGTTTTTTTTCCTGTTTTTGTTTTTGTGAGTGAGAAAGAGAGAACATGAAATTGGGTGGATAGAGCAGTAGGGAGGAGCTTAGAGCAACTGGGAGAGAGAAAAGAATATAATCAAAATATATTGTATGAACAAAAATAAATACAAACCTTAAAAACATGTTTTCTTTTGGTACTTCAATACAGGTTTTGCCTGTGTAATTCTGGTTCTCCTGGAACTCACTTTGTAAACCAGGCTGTCCTCAGACTCAGAGATCCACTTGCTTTCGCTCCCAAGTGGTGGAATAACGAAATATGCTACTCTGCCTAAAATAGGAACCTCACTTTCTTGTTTGTTTGGTTTTGACCTTGATTTTTTGTTTTGAAAGAAATTCTCTCTCTACGTAATTCTAGTTGTTCTGAATCTCTCTATGTAGACCAGGTTAGCCTTGAACTCACAGAGATCCACCTGCCTCTGCCTCCAGAACACTGAAATTAAAAGTGTGTGACACCATGCCTAGCAAGATATAGATACATATTGGCAAATATACACATTAATAAAATAAATAGGGCTGGAGAGATGGCTCAGCCGTTGAAGGCTAGGCTCACAACCAAAAAAATATATATATAATAAAATAAATAAAGTCATTCAAGGTTTTGCTTTTAAAAAGACCGAGAGATCAAACTTCAGTGTGAACTGGCATAGGTAACACATTAATTAGAATTAACCACATTTCAAGTATAAAGTTTCAGGTTCCTAATAACTCCAAGATAAATATATTCAAGGGGAAAATACAAGTAAAAGCAAAGAAATATGCTACAAGATCACTGAAGAAACAGTATTTCCATAGTATATTTGTGCAAGAGTCCCACATAATCAACTACTCTCCAAACCACTGCTCTGATCCGTGGGAACTCACCAGCCTGGCACGCCTCTAGCCTTCTGCATGGACAGATGCACTGAGAACGTCCATGTATACTTGCCAGATCTTGTGTTTCAGCACCACTTGAACTTGATGGGTATCACCTGAGCTGAAACGAAGACAATCCAGTGCCTCTGTGGCCAAGTTCTAGTTGCTGAGAAAACCAGGACGTCCATCTCCAGAGAACAGGGGGAGAAATACTTTTTACAGATACTAGTCAGAAGAGAACTAGAACCAGACATGGTGGGATGAGGGTGGGGGTGGGGAAGACTCCTACTTCCACCTTTCTAGCTTGGGTGCTGACCTGAGTAATTTCTTGGTGCCTATGCAGCTTATTTTCTATAGGAATAGTCACTGTGACTACTTCAGGCAGGTACACTCATCCGGGCTGATAATATGACCAGCATGCCCAGAACAGGAGCTCAAAAGACTGCAAGCAGTGTAACCAATGTTACAAGGATAATGTTATTAAAAGAACTCATGGGAGCTGGTAAGATGGCTCAGTACACAAGGGCTCTTGCTGCCAAGTCTGATGACCTGAGTTCAATCCCTAGATCCTATGTGAGAGAAGAGAACAAACTCTCCTCCTATATTATACATACATACATACATACATACATACATACATACACACACACACACACCTGAATAATAAATACTAAATGTAAAAAGTATTTTCAAGATTTACTTTAGTTTTAAGAGTGTGTGTGTGTGTGTGTGTGTGTGTGTGTGCGCACGTGTGTGTGCGTGTGTCCATGTACGAGTGCATGAGTACCTATGACAGCCAGAGGCATCAAATCTCCCTAGAGCTGGAGTTAGAGGGAGTTGCAAGCTGCCCAGGGTGGGTTCTGAGAATTGAACTCAGCTCCTCTAGGAGATTGGTGCATGATTTTGAGAACTCGGCCATCTCCCACCCCCCGTCATGTCTAAAGCAGTCACATCAAGCTTACTAGAGATTACAGATATAAGGGGAAGCAGTGAGATACTGTAGACACAAACTCAAGGTTCACCCAACAGCTCAGGGATCCAGAAGAATAACAACTTCATAAGATTTTGTTAAAAGATCAGAGGACTGGGTATACAGGTCAGAAGCAGAGTATTTTCCTGAATCCAGGGGGCTCGAGGTTTAAGTTCTAGGAAATGAATACAAAAAATAAGTTGGCCATGAAGAAATAGTAAAAATCTTAAGAAATGGGGTTAATCTGCCAGCCTCATTCTTTGTTTTTTTCTCCCAGTTCTGCCCACGTCCTGCCTTAAGTAAGGTTAGTTTGTCCAAGGCCCTGATTTTTACTCTTCTGAGGGGTTTGGGAGTTGGGGGTAGGATTCCCAAGTCCAGATCCTCCCACTCATAGAAAACAGGCAGACCTTGGTCACTCAGCACCTGATGTCACCCTGAGGCATGACAAAAGAGGCAAGAGTCCAAGAAAAGTACAGGAACAATTGGATGGAAGGCCAATGGGGAAGAAAACAATGATGTTGTATATTTCACATGATTAGAACAGTCCTGAAGGCTCATCTATCCATCAGTTGGTCCTAGGACCAGGAAGAGACACAACTCAGACAAAGCCTCTCTCCAACAACAGCCAACCAGCTCTTGGTCATGCTGAATTTCATATTCTCTCCCCTTCCCATGGGATGCTTACACACAATAGGCTGCTCTGAGGGGACCTGCCTCCCCTTCCCTTTCCCTTCATTAACAACAGCAGGGGTCAGATGCTGCAGACAAGGGATCTGCTCCAGACAAAGATGATTTAAATAGCAAATAAATACAGTATGCGGGCCCAATCAAAATCAGCACCATGAAGGCCTCACTCTGGGCCCAGAGCATTTTAAAGCATGAGCAGAATTGCCAACGACATATAAAAGAAAAAAAGTAAAAATAAAACCTACCACCATTGGGGCACTGCTGGGAAGGAAACTTTTATATTGTCCCTAACTGGAACCGCACCCTAGACCATCAGTGGGGCAGAAGCTGCGCTACAGTGGCCTTCTGCACTATCTAAAGTTCCAACAGAGCAATTGGGTTCCTCTGGAGCTTTGGGGCTTCAGCACGGTCAAAGAGCTACAGCATATGGCTCCTTAAAGAGAAGATCATGTTCCCCGCAGAGCTGTTCCTCCTAACAGTCCACCTCCTACAACTTAACTGCACTCTCCCACTTGGTGTTCCAAAATACCTTCTTTCTACTGGTTCAAATTCTGATGCAACAAAGGAAAAGGAAAAGACAGATGGGGAGGGAGTAAGAGAGGAAGGGAGGAGAAGGAAGAAGGAAAAGAATAATAAAGGGGGGAGGAAGGAAGGATGGAGAAAGGAACAAACCAATACAGCGTTGAGGATGGGTTTCTGCCATATGCTGCCTCGCTCTGTTGGAGGCCTTATTTAGTGCATGATTTATTGGTCCATGGAATTTTAGGAGGTGGTGTCTGTTCTTCTTTAACTATATAAACAAGAGATTGGACTGATGTAGTGACTTGCCTTCTAGTTGCATCTCACCACAAACACTAAATCAGAAGAGTAATAGCACATATCTTGGAAGGACTGCACTGTGAAAAGGGCGCTCGCTCGCTCGCTCTCTCTCTCTCTCTCTCTCTCTCTCTCTCTCTCTCTCTCTGTGTGTGTGTGTGTGTGCGCACGCGCACGTGTGTGTGCGTGTTGTATACTTACATGCATGTGGAGGCCAGAGGAATATGTCAGGTGTTCTACTCTAACAGTCTCCTGAGACAAGGTCTCTCACTGAACCTGGAGCTAGGCTGATTGATAGCCAGCAAGCACTGGGGGATCCTCCCTGCCCCCACGTTGGAGTTATAGGTATTATGTTCACGCTTGGCTTTTTATGTAGGTTCTGAGGATTCAAGTTTAAGTCCTCACGCTAGTTCACAAGCACTCTATCCACTGAGCCATCTACCAGCTCTCACAAATTTATGATCTTAATCCCAGCTGGTTAAGAACTTTCCAGCCGTGCTCGCTTCAGCAGCACATATACTAAAAACAGAACTTTCCAGCCAATGGTGGTAATACATCCACTACTCTGTCTTAGGATTCAACCAACTCAATCAATTCTTTAAAACCTGTGGTGGTTTGAATGCGTGGCCCAGGGAGTGGCACTATTGGGTATTATGGCCTTGTTGGATGAGGTGTGGTCTTATTGGAGGAAGTGTGTCACTGTGGGCATGGGCTTTAAGACCCTCCTCTTAGCTCCCAGAAACCAGTCTTCTCCTGTTTGCCTTTAGAACAAGATGTAGAACTCCCAGCTCTTTCTCCGGCACTATGACGGCCTGGATGCTGCCATGCTTCCTGCCATGACGATATTAGACTGAATCTCTGAACCTGTAAGCTAGCCCCAATGAAATGCTATCCCTTATAAGAATTGCTCCTGGTGTCTCTTCACGGCAATGGAAACCCTCCCTAGAACACTGTTCTTTGCAGATTTCCAGGCCCAAAGAAAAACAACTTAGTTGTTGTTGTTGTTTTGGAGACAGGGTCTCTCACTGTGTTGATCTTGTTGGCCTCAAACTCATGGAGATCCACCTGTCTCGGCCTCCTCAGGCAGGGAAGTGCTTTCCTTCCAACGTGAGAACCTGAAGTCTATCCCTCAACATCTAAACCCACATTAAAAACAGGCATGGCAATATTATTGCAACTCCAGTGCTTGGGAGTGGAGTAGGGTGGTATTTACATATAAATAATAAGAAATTTTGGGTGATGAAATCTTCTAAATATGAAATCATTATTTATAATTCTCAGACCTCATAGACAGAGACTGAAAGTCACTTTCTACAATACTGTCAATGTGCCCACATTTTGACTTGTCACGAAGTCAGGTGTTGGAATTTTCCATCTGTAGCATCATGATGGTGCTGAAGATAGTTTAGATGCTGGAATATTGTGGATGTCAGATGTTTAGATTAGAAATCTCCCTTTTACAACTTAACAATTGTTTGCTTGAGTTTCTCCCACAAGAAAATAAAGGTCATAAATTCCAGCCCCCTGAAGCCATGGGGCAATGAAATCAAAGCATTTAACATGTTAAACAGTAGGGAGTTGCACCAATAACAGTGAGAGCCATTTCTACTATTCCTGGTTTGTAAATTTCTACATTTCATCATAACATAGAAGTGTGTGTTGGGCTCCTTGTACACTATACTTGGAGCTGTCTCCAGAGCTTCAGCCATTCCATTTCCAACTTTTTTTCCCATCCTCTCACTCAGTCCTTTCTTCTTCTCCATCCAGTATCATTGCCCTTACACAAAGCCTCTGGTTGCCTGCACCTGTCATCCTCACACTCAGCTTTCAACAGGGGATTTGGAAACAGAAATCAAGCAATGGACCAAGACTACAAAAGGAAGAGAAAGGGAGAAACACAGGCCCTTCTGGTTCTTCAAGAAAAGCAGACTAAAGCCACATTAAGCATCACAGGGACTGCTCCCTAGTTTGCTCAGTGACAGCTTACATAGGGTGCTGATTTGTGACTAAACAATTATCTGCTTAAAACTTATCCCTTGTTTTTGACTAGATTTAAGGCCACATTCATGGGAAAGGCAAATACTGTAAATCTGACAAAGAAACCATAGTTTTATAAACCCCAGTGCTGAACTACTGTTATTTTGCTAAATGGACACAGCACCAGGCATCCCTTTAAATATGTATCTCTCTACCCATAGAGTGATGTGGTTCTCAGACCTCATTAGAGAATGTTCTTTGTGCCATGAATGACAGTTAACATGGAGACTCACATGGTCAGCCACAAACAGTATGTCTATATTGCATGCCTTCATCCCAAGGCTCAGGGACCATTAGAGGGGCAGAAAGGTTTTAAAAATCAGAGGTCAGAGAAATGAGAGTGAAACAGTGTCTTCTGCACAGGACAGGACCACTGCATTCATGAACTCACTGTGGCTGTGATGCCCTCACAAGACTACACAAGATCAAACTAATCAACATCCCCAGCATGGAGGGGTAATGGCTAACAAGCTCTGGCCCCTAGCTAAGAAGTTATTGACAACTGACAGCTTCTGGGGATGGGAGGGAGAATCAGTTTTCTTAACAACTACAGGCCCCTACTAAGTTATCAACCATGCATCTGTGGATGGTCTAATACCCATGAGTACAAGAGCTGTACAAACTGGACTAGTGGATGAGTGCTCTAATCTACTTTTATTTCTGTGGTAAACACCATACCACAAGCAACTTGAGGACGAAAGGGTTTATTTGACCTTACAAATTAGAGTTCATCATGGAGGAAACTCAGGGTAGGAACTCAAGGCAGGAAATGATGCAGAGGCTGGGCAGAAATGCTGTTACTGGCTTGCACTTCAGGATAATGTTTGGCTAACCTTTCTTATACCTCCCAGGACAGCCTGTTCAAGAATGGCATTGCCCATAGGAGGCTGTGTCATCTCACATCAAATATTAATCAAGAAAATGCTCCCATGGATGTCCCCAGTAGCCAATCTGGAATAGGTGCTTTCTGCATTGATGTTCCCTCTTCCCAGACTACCCGAGTTTAAGGCAAGCTGACAAAAAATGTACAGTCATACTAAATTATAAATTTATTTTTTCAAAAAAATGCATGAATTTTAGAAAGGGTAGAGGGTGAGGAGAAGATCTGGGGTGATATGATCAATGGGCATTGTATAAATGTATGACAGTCTCAGAGAATTAATTAAAATATAATATTTTTAAAAAGTCTGGACTGTAGCCACAGTGAGTTCTGGTAGAGATGGTTCAGTGTTTAAGAGCATTTGCTGTTCTTCCAGGGGAGTCAAGTGTAATTGCCGGCATCCACATGGTGGGTCTTTAACTCCTGTTCTCTCTGGCCCCTATGAGCACCAAGTGTATACAGGGTACATAGACTTGTATTCAGGCAAAATAATCCATGCACATAAAATAAAATTAAAAAACTTAGCCCTGGGCAAAGTTTCAATAGTATAAGCCAATAAAGAAATGAGTTCCTGAAGTTTCTAAGTCCTCTCTAGAGACATAGATTTCTCTTTGGGAAGGCAGTTGACAAATTGGGTCCTTTCACCTAAATCCAGGGATGGGGATGACTGATTTCCAGCTTCAGTAGTATTTGCCAAACAGTCTGATGTGAAGTTCTACCACCTTGGACACATTTCTCCTGCAAATGCTAACTCATGTTTCTGGTTTATGATTTGGATAGGTAGCCCCTTTCATGTTCTTATTTGGGATGTTGGTGATTATCAATGAGATTCACCAGCACCCATTCTGCCCTGGAGTCCTAAAGAGCCTACTATAGCATGCCAGTGAACAGAAATCAAATACACATATCGATTTATAGTAGTCTTTGTACTCACAGAAGGTTACCAGGTAAAAACATTCCCACCAAGTTGGAAATAAAAATGGTTATCAAACCAAAAACGGTGGTTTTCAACCTTCCTAATGCTGTGACCCTTTAATACAGTTCCTCATGTTGTGGTGACCCCCCAATGATAAAGTTATTTCATTGCTACCTCCTAACTGTAATTTTGCTACTGTTATGAATTGTAATATAAATCATTTTGGACATAGAGCTTTGCCAAAGGGGTCATAACCCACAGTTTGAGAACCACTGAAGTATAACATTAAACATACAAAAGCCAAGCAGACATCTGATGCTGCCAAGATTCTCAGGACAGAGACTGGGTTTGCCAAAGAAAACCAATCTCCAAAGGTAGCAATTTGTAAAAGAAGAATGTCAACTAACTACAGAAACCTTTGTCTAAGCCATGCATGTCACCACAAAATGTTACTCTGGGCAAAACCATGAAGTTACAACACTAAGCTCAGATGCTGGGTGTGGATCCCCAGAGAGCAGACTACACCACAATGGATTGAAGCAAAGTAGGGCCGCCTGTAAAAGGACAACCATTCAAGCTTATGTAGTATAAGCTTTTACTGCTCTCCCAGAGGACTCATGTTTAGTTCCCAGCACCCATGTGAAGAAGAGACTCACAAAGACATGTAATTTCAGGATATCTGACATCATCTTCTGCCCCCTGCAGGCATACATTGTATGCATACAAAGGCTATACATACATTTTAAAAAAAATCTTTATAAAACTAACCTGGAAGCAAGAGGACTAGCTCTTAGTATCAGAAGGTACCACACAAGCTTCCAAGGGATAAAAGCAGTCCACAGTCTATCCCTGTCATGCCTAAAAACCACAGCAATGACCAACATGGCATGACATCCTCTAAGGGTGCAACAGTGGCACTTATATTTTGGGAACAACTGAAGCTGTCTAATTGAACTTAGAGTCTTATACATAACACGAAAATCATACTTGGTACTGTAAACTTTAACATCCAAACTATACATGGCTAGTAAGATCACAGAGCCTAAGGAGAACTTACTACTATTTCCTAAATCAGTGTAATTTCTAATTGCATTCTAAATTAATACATATTCTTATACCTTTAGATACATATAGCCTTTACCCCTCATCAAAGAATCTTCTTCTTTGCGTAGATGGTGACTGCTACAGAGATTCACAACTGGTCAAAATGCAAAGAATATATTACTGTGGGGTGTCCAACAACTGCAACTGCTACATACACAATGCTACTCTTCCAAAGCTCAGGGATCATTGTAAAAGAGGACGAGGGAAGATGTTAAGAGCTAGAGGACCACTATGTTTGCTGCAAAATAGTGTCTTCTCTATATTTCAGGGAACTTACATAACATGGTCACCTAAACAAGGCAGGCACAATGATACCAGTTGACATGGTAACATTGATGGGGAAAGTCTCACAAGTCACTATTGCTAGATGAAGAGATACAGGCATTCAATGGCTGCCCAGAGAGAGAGAATCAATCTTCTTTAGGATGAACTTCCTGATAGATTTTCCAATCCTAAGTAGTCAGCTCTAAACACATGTACATATGAGCAACACTAAATGGGCTTATCTAACAGGTTGTGTGTGTGTGTGTGTGTGTGTGTGTGTGTGTGTGTGTATAAACATATATACATATATATAAATATATAATAAAGGAGTCACACATTTGAGAAAAAGGACGAGGTGGGCAGAAGGTGTTAGAGGGGGGAGAAGGAGGGGCTGAAGTGATATAAACATAGTCCTTATATATGAAATTCTCAAAGAGATGAAAAGGTAGGTGAACAGAATTGTTTTACAATAGGAAAAATATTGCTGGCCTCAGAACATGATGCATTCTTGTCCATTGCCTATGATGTTTGCCTTGAATAACTGCACACATCCATTAACCAAGGCAGGTTTAATGAATTTGAGTGTCAGTCAATAAGGAAACCTGGCTGCAGGGTGAGATGGCAAGCCACCCAAAGGTAAGGGAGATTTAACACAGTACTTAGCACTTAATGGTCTTAGAAAGTTCTCCATGTGTGAAGGAGGGTCACCAGGCTTGACCTGCAAGGATGACTTTTTGGTGGTCATCATTAACACTCATACCTGATGCAACACAGTGATAGGACTTGGTGGCAAACAGTCAACCATTTATATCCCTCTCTAAGATACCCTTCCCACACATAAGGTTTAACTTTGGGTCAGAAGGGGTCCTCCAAAACTCAGGGCTACTGTCAACACAGGTTGTCAGCACTGGGCATCTGTGCCAGCGTTTATAAAACATTTTGAATATTTATACAACCATGAAATGACTATAAATAACCCCCGTGTTTCTTATCGTCTATCAGTGTAAAGAGACTAAATCCATCATCTGAGATCCACAGGGATAAATGTTGCTTTGTGAAATACCAGATAAATGAGATAAAGTTTTATTTCTAGAACGAAATAGAAAAGTACAGTGATTGATATTGATTGTCAGAACCACCTTGGAGACAAGTCTCAGAGTGTGCCTGTGAGGGAGTTTCTACATTGGATTAACTAATTCTGTCAGTGGCACCAAACATTGGGCTGGGTCCTGGGCTGGATTAGGAGAAAGCACATAAGAAGTGGCATTGACCTCTCTGTTCTTGACTTTGGGTACAATGCCACCAGCTATCTCAAGCTCCAGTTGTCATAATGTCCCAGCCATGGTGGACTGCACCTTCAGACTGTGAGTCAAACTGACCTTTTCCTTCCTTATATTTTGTCATGTATTTTCTGACACCAATGAGAGAAGTAACTACTACAGAAGGTAATCAGTTCTCTTCCAGTGTTTCTGCAGCCCAACACTCTATATAGCAAAAGCATTAATGCACCCTGAAGGGCCTATGAATGTGAGCCTCTGAAGGGGAAGATACATATTCATTCATTCATTCATTCATTCATTCATTCATTCATTTTACAACCCAATATCAGCCCCTCCTCCCAGGACTTCTCACACAAATCCTCCCCCCATTTCACTTTCCCATTCTCTTTTGAGAGAACCACTAAACACCCACCACCACTAAACACCCATCTCCCACATATCAAGTCACTATGGGACTAGGTACATCCTCTCCCACTGAGGCCAAACAAGGTGATCCATGTAGGGCTTGGGATCCAGAGGCAGGCAGGCAGGCAGGCAACAGGCCCAGAGACAGCCCCTTTTCCAGTTGTTGGGGGACTTGCATGAAGATCAAGCTACTCATCTGCTACATATGTGCAGGGGGGCTATGTCCATCCAATGCTCACTCTTTGGTTGGTGATTCAGTTTCTGGGAGCCCCCAAAGAACCAGGTTATTTGACTCTGTTGGTCTTTCTGTGAAGTCCCTATCCTACTCGGGTCTCTCAATCTTCCTCCCTCTCCAAGCTCCACCAAATGTTTGGGTGTAAGTCTCTGCATCTCTTTCTATTGGCTGCTGAATTGAGCCTCTCAGAGGGTGATTATGCTAGGTTCCTACCTGCGAGCCTAACAGAATAGGGGAATACTCCTCCACTGCTGGTGGGAGTATGAACATGTACAACCATTCTGGAAATCAATTTGGCAGTTTCTCAGAAGACTGGGAATGGTTTTACCTCAAGAGCCAGCTACATCACTCCTGGGCATATACCCAAAAGATGCTCCACCATCCCACAAGGACCTTTGCTCAACTATGTTCATAGCAGCTTTATTCATAATAGCCAGAAACCAGAAACAACATAGATGCTTCACAACTGAAGAATGGATAAAGAAAACTTGGTTCACTTACACAATGGAATAGTACTCGGCCATTAAAAACAAGGGCATCATGAATTTTTCAGACCAATGGATGGAACTAGAAAGTATCATGTTGAGTGAGGTAACCCAGATCCAAAAGGACATGCATTGGTTATGTCCTCACTTATAAGCACAGAATAACCATGCTATAATCAACAGTTCCAAAGAAGCCAAGTAACAAGGAGGGCTCAAGGAAGGATGATTGAATTTTTCTCAGAAGGGGAAACAAAATAGATATTGGTGGTTGATGGAAGGAGGGAACTGAGGGGAAAAGGGGTTAGGGAGGGGAGTGGTGCAGGGACAGAAGGTTGAGAGAGCAGGGGAGAGAGCAAGGTGATCAGCTGGCAGGGGAAGGGTGGCAATCTCTAGGACATGCCAGAGACCTAGGATGTGGAGAGGTCCCAGAGGATTTCTATGGGGGAGACTCTAGCTGAGACTCCTAGCAGTGGGGGCTATGGACCCTGAAGTGGCCACTTCCTGTATCCAGGCAGGACTCCCAGTGGAGGGATAAGGACAGCCACCCACCTACAAAACCTTCAACTCAAAATATGTCGTGCCTACAAGATGTGCAGGAACAAAGATAGAACAGAGACTGAGGGACTATCCAGCCAGTAAGTGCCCCAAACTGAGACCCATTCCACAGGCAAGAACCAGTCCCTGACACTGCTAATGATGCTCTGTTATGCTTGCAGACAGGAACCTAGAATAACTAGGTCCTCTGGGAGGACAGTTACAGTAAGTTACATCTTTTTTTTTAATTTTTCATACAGTATATTTATTTATTTATTTTTTTATTAACTTGAGTATTTCTTATATACATTTCGAGTGTTATTCCCTTTCCCGGTATCCGGGCAAACATCCCCCTCCCCCCTCCCCTTCACATTTTAATCCTAAACATGCTCCCAGTACCTGGCTCAATCCCTAGTACAGCAGGACTGATGTGGCGAAATTCACGAAACAGCTAAGACCTGCTACCTGCCAATTTTAAAAAGCATAGGCTAGAGAACTGAGTGGCCAATGTTCAATTGTTGTTTTTCTTAAGTAGTCCTATCCTTTGTAGTTCCCCTCCTCCACTCCCTCCCCCCCCCCTCTCTCTCTCTCTCTCTCTCTCTCTCACACACACACACACACACACACACACACACACACACACACACACACACACACAGACAGAGACAGAGGGGCGGGGGAGAGAGAGATCGATCAATAGTTCCTTGGCTAATTACAGGATTCTGTAAGAAGGACATACCTGGAAATGTTTAGAGGACATTTTGGTATTTCTCCATACAGCCTATGTGAGCACCAAGTCATATCCCACAGGAAACCTGCACAGCTAAAGAGGGAAGATGCTTCCTTCCAGAGGAAGGTGAGGCCAATTAGAACTTTTGGGTCTCAACTAGCTGTCAAAGGCGCCTCTTGTAGGATGAAAAGGATCGTGGAAGGAATAAAAAAGGAGGAGTAATTGTTCCTCTCAACTCGGAACACAGCCCTGATTTAATATTACCTTTTGTTGCCTTCCCAAGAACTTTCTCAAGTAGGAATTATTTTCCCATCTCATAGATGTAAAAAAAAAGGGGGGGGTTAAAAGGGGAACAGTGCGCTATAGAATAATTAAGCAGGCAAACAAACAAATGCAGAAGCGAGCAGCAGCATCTGAACCTAGACCTCAGATCTCTGCAAACTCATAGGCAGGATGTTTTATGGACCGATGGAAAGGGATGGAAGATACAGAATAAAGAAGAGGAAGTAAGAGCAGGGGAGACAAGCTCCGGCGCTGCTTTTCAGCTGCATTCTCTCTATCCAGACCTGAGAGTAAAATCACAGTGTTCAAGAAGCAAGGCCAGGCTTTCCCTAATCACTCCCAATGCAAGGGGCCCTTTTCTCATCAAGCTCTTCCAGGTCCCGTCCTGGGGGACCCGAACCTTCCCAGAATTCCATAAATACCTAAAGTCTGTACCACCCAAGCTACGTCTGACCACCTGAGGCCCTTCTCCGCCCAACCTGTGCTTCTGTGGCCCTCTCAGTCTGTCCTGTGTGCAGTAGGGGCTGATTCTTGTTGGGGCTGGTTTTTTCACAGTGTTCTTTCTATTTAAGAAAATACGTGTCCACGTGGATTCTCTCTGGGAGGAGTGTGTGTGTCTTTAAGTATAATGTATGTCACCAAGGTATACATTCTGTTGGCATCAGCAGCACCACCTACAGTTTAGTGTCAGCTCTGTGTATACTGCGCCAGCTATTATACTAAATCCCTTGGATCTGATTAAACAATCCTCATTCCAATCCTATGAGACAGGGGCTACCTGTATTGCTTCTGATGGAAAAACAAGATTGAAGGGATTATGTAACATGCCTAGCGTTACACACGCCTCTTTCTCTTTTGACAGTCTTCAAAGTACACACATTCATGTAAGACAAAGCAGCCACTTGTCAATATTTAATGACCTTTTTTCTTTATTTTCCTTCCTCCTTTCCTCCCATGAGTTTCAAGTATATTCTAAATGCTTCATACTTGCCGCCCATGGAGGAATCACAACCTAGCGGAAGATGTCCACACATCTGACAGACATGAAGGAGAAAATGAGATACCCAATACATAGCTACGGGATCATGCATCCAGAAGATGCCAGACCCAGGGGTTCTCCAACAGCTTCCCTCCCAATGTCCCCAGCACTGAAGCCTCTCACAAACATTCTAGCCTTTACAATACTCAAAGCAAAGGTGACTTGTCCCTCCTCACAACCCTGTACACCCTTAGCAACAGAGTGCATTGTGACTCTGCGTCAGTACCAGAGAGAGTCTGAGAGCATCCAAGAGATTGTGCTTGGCAGCAATGTGAGACCTAGGCTCTTACTATCCTGAGCAGTCATCAGTGGAATTCTGCAGAGAAATACAATCTCCTTCCTTATTTTCACAGATGACTGTTCATGACACTTACAAGGCAGCTTCAAATGAGTACACAGGTTTTATTTCCCTGCAGACTTTAAATAACGATGTCCTGCCATGGGCTGAAAATCTGGTCGGCACTGCTGGGGCCATGTCAGCTTGAAGCTACAATACCTGTGAGGTATCAAACATATTTGGGAAATAAAAAATTTAAAAGAAAAAAAAGATATTGTCCCTATGGATATTCTGACTACTAGAATATACACTTTTCCTCAAGCCTGGGTGTATCAGTTACCTATTACAACAACAATACTGGATATAAGATCTGTGAGTCATTGCTCTGAGTCTGTCTACAGGGCTCTCTCTTTAACGGCTGGGCTGGCAGACCTGGAACAGTGGGATCTACCCTGCTTCCTTCCGTGTCTTGGACCAGACAGCTAGCATTCAGGTACTTATTTCTCATGGCAATGGCAAAGTGCACGATGACAGCAGATCACATCTTCATTCCCAGTCTTTGTTTGCCTTAGGTTGACTGACATCTTACTGGCCCAGTAGGCCCATGGCCTGCCACCATGCTCCCTGACATGATAGCCTCACCCTCTGAAACCATAAGCAAGCCCACAAATAAATGTTCTCTTTTATAAGTTGTCTTGGTCACGGTGTCTTTTCATTGTGATAGAAAAGTAACTAAAACATTAGTTGGAACCAGGAGTTGGTGGCCTATGGGAGCCATTCTCATTCAAACCACCCCGCAAGCTCCAAGGAGTAATGTAGAGAGAAAAACAGTCCAGCATTTGGTGCCAGACAACCTTCTTTGCTTTTCTACAAGATAAAACAATTATCAGTTATATTCAAAATAATAAATGTAATATACAAAAAGCATATGCCAAAAAGTTGAAGCACGTTTTCTTTCTGTTCTCTGTATGACACTTATCTATGCAGAAAAGCAAGCTGTTGACAAAACTGCCTGGTGATCTCCACTGTTCCGCATATTAGGGAGCAAACCGTTTCCCAAGTCATTTGTTGATTTGGGGATCCGCTGACATAACCTTCTGTTTGGTGAAGTTCTCACTAGCAAATTATGTCCCTGTCTAAATGACGGCTGGCATGGGAAACACATTCTGCTCTTTCAAAGACATTTCATCCCCAGTCACCGGGGCCCCAGCCGCAGGCACTTTGTTGTAGAACAAATCCAGATGACATTGCACATATCTTGGCCAGTGAGCAGGTGTCAGCTCTTTCTACATGACCTAGAGATAAAGACCCAACCTTGGCCTCAGCTAACAATGTCACCTCTGACCCTTGCTTTTTCTCTGAAGTCCCCACCTGGTACTATAAACTAGCTAATGCTATTCCTTATCTGTGTCCATATGGCTGTCACCTCACCTCTCAGACCCTTGTCACCACCTCACTGCTCCAGGACTGTCGGTTACCACCTTAAACACAGCACAGCTGTGCTGGGGTCTCGTGACTAAGCTCCAACCCCGAGAAATACTTATTTTTATACCTTTCAGGGATTCCTGAGCTATTTAAATTAATTAATTCATGAGAAGATGTCTTTCAAAACAAACAGTAAATATTTCTTAAAATAGGTTTTGGGGACACCTTTTAAAGCTACTGACTGAATTGTACTTGGTAAAGCAAAGAAAGCAGAAACATCGTTCCTTCATTCTCTCACTTTCTGCTCACTAATTTCAAACAAAAACAAAAAGATAAACAAACAGAAAGCCCCAACAACCTGCAAAGCATACTTGAAAAAGGAGAAATAAATTTTTAAAAGGGTGACTGTCAATCATACAGCTATGATTAGGCAGAATCCAAGTAGTTATCGGGAGAGACTCCAAAACAGTATTTCATGGTTAGTGTCGGCCTTATAAGCATTTAAGAAGGGCAGCAACTCCAACATGAAGGGCTGTGCTATAAAGGATGTGACAATACCAAGGCGTCCACTCTGTTGAGCATGTTCCAACAGAAGAAATATTGTAAGGGTCAGATCCTACCAGAGCCAATGTCTCGGAAGCTTGTGTAACAAAGAGACTCTAAAGTACTCTGTTAGTCAGGGTTCTCTTTGAAAGACAAAGCAGACAAGAGATAAACACACAAGACAGATGTAGATAAGTGGATGAGGAAGGGAGGCAGGGGGACCAATGATAAGAGATCAGCTCCCATAACCACAAGGCTGAGAAAGTCAAGCCCCACAGTATGTGCTAGTGTACAAAAGACCCCAGTAGGTTACTGTCACCATTGAAAGGTCAAAAGAGCCAGTGCTGAGTGTGAAGTGGAAAGGCTGGGGAACCTCCCTCACCCTGTGGGGAAGGTCAGTCCAGCTCCCTGGGTGAAACTCACCTCTATTTTGAAGAACAATCTGCTTTATGGAAGCCCAATGATTTAAATGTTCATCTCATCCGAGAATACCACCACTGAAAAACCTAGAATACTGTGAGATCAGCTATCAGAGCACCTTGTGGCACAGCCAAGTTGACACACAAAACAATCCATCACGAGCAGCACAGCGGGTTTAAAAATTCTGGAGACTTTCACTCAGACAGACTTTTCTAGACAGCAGGCAGACGATTTCACTAAGAGCAGGTGTGTGCTGGGAGGAATAGAAGAAAACCAAGGGGAGAAACCATTAACAGACAATGAGTCATCAGCTCAGCAGCCCCTGGTACTTCTTCATCTGCATCTGCTTCCTCCCCAAGTGAGGTTATCTGGTAGGGTCTAGGGTACCTGGGAAAGTGATCAGAGAACAGGACTTCTAGCTTGTGCAAGCACACGCACACCTATGTACACTCGAGCTCAAGACTAGGGTGGATGCTTTTCTCAGCCATGTTTTCCCTCATTTATAATTTCTTTGGGGGTTTTTCTTCTGTGAATCCTCTGAAGGCTGCAGAGCCTCAGGCTGTAGCAGCAGGCCCCCAGTCCTGGCCCTACCTCCATTTTCTCCTTAAGTGATCTCATTCACAGATTTAAATACCATCAATATGCCTGTGCTTCCCAAATTTATGCTTCCCGGCCCAGATCTTCCCTAGCAAACAGCGATTTCATATGGTATAGCTTAATATAGCAACCAGCAGGAAAAAAAAATTCTCACTCCTACCATCAGCTCGCGCTCGCGTGTTTTCTCTCTTTCTCTCTCTCTCTCTCTCTCTCTCTCTCTCTCTCTGATGCCTTCTGGTCACATGATTTGTAAACCCAGAAAACCCATTAACTCTGCACCTACTGCCATTTATAACCTCTGTGAACTAGCTGCAAGGTGTACTGTTCTGCTTTTCTTTCTGCTGCTGTGACACACACACACACACACACACACACACACACACACACACACACACACAAAAGGCAACTTAGGGCAAGGGAAGACGCACCTGACTCATAGTTTCAGGTCCTAGCCTATCATTAAGAGAAGCCAGCACAGGGGTTGGGGATTTAGCTCAGTGGTAGAGCACTTGCCTAGGAAGCGCAAGCGCAAGGCCCTGGGTTCGGTCCCCAGCTCCGAAAAAAAGAACAAAAAAAAAAAAAAAAAAGAGAGAGAAGCCAGCACAGAACCTCAAGCAGCAGCGGACACCGTGGAGGGACAGATGGTCCCTTGCTGATTGGCTGCTTTGTACTTAGCTCTCTTTCCTATGCAGCCCGAGCCACCTGTCTAGGGGATGGTTCTACCCACCATAGTCTGGTCCTTCTACACCAATCAATGATCAAGACAATCTCTACAGACAGTCTGTAGGCCAACCTGATGTAGGCGATTCCTACTGCAGCTTCCCCCTCAGGTGACTTCAGAGGCTAACCAGGAGAGTGACCAAGGTGCTTCTGTATTTACTTTAGAGGCATTTAGACTGTGGCTTTTCACTCCAGCATCTGTCCAACTTCCATCAAGTAGCTCCCGGGACCTGGTGCTGGGTTAGAGACCTACGATCCAATGTGAAACACTAGGTGGGAAGACTCAGAATAAATCTGTTGGCTGATTGATGCCTCAGAGAATAAGACTTCCATTTGGTAAAGAGGCCCACTGAGATTGCTGTGCAAACACGAAGACAGGAGATTGATCCCCCAAACACATAAAATAAATACAAAAGCTGAGTGTGTGACACAAACTTGTGATCCCAGGGACAGGCAGATCCTTGGGGCTCACTGCCAGGTCAGCCTGCCTAATTATGCCCCGGTAAGCCCCGGGTTCCAAAGAGACACTCTCAAAAAAACCCAAGGTAGACCACTCCTGAGTTTGTTTTCTGTATTCCAGGGATGAGCAGAAGCCCATGTGAGCTGACCAGGCTTGCAAAACCAGAGCTGTAGCTCCTACTGCAACATTCCTAGGGAGAAGCAGGTTACTGCTAAAATTGGACCAGACTCAGCACAGCACTGATGGATAAGCTGACCCAGCTTCAACCTTCTGAGGAGGCACAGGCTCAGCTGGGTGGGAAGGGGCAGTAACAAAGCTCTTTGTCAACAGCGACAGCACCTCCACCCCCCCCAGACACACCCATTTTCCTGGGAAATCTGTCCTCCAAGCTTCTGTCTCCAATGGAGAGAAGATAGGGGTTTCAAGAGCAATTTATCTGATTCTCCCTGTTTTAAAGCATGTGAGAGGTAAAGCCCAGAGAACCACAACAGCAAACCTATCAGGGTCTCCATCTCCCCATGTGTGCGTGACAGTAGTAAGCAGATCTGCTAATGGCGGATCTGCGTTCATTTAAAGAGTGTGTGGAAGAGCCTTGGGAGAGAGCCTGGCAGGAGAGAGCAAAACACACATTTGGGATTCATATCCTTCATTCAGGCTTGCCTTCTCAAGAGGGGACCAAGAAAATCTGACAGACCAGAAATGGAGGAACTGCCGGTACCATGCTCCAAAGTCCTTCCTATTCTGCATATAGAACAAAGCAAATAGGGGTTGCTTCTCTAAAATTAACCCCTTTCTATCTTTGAGCTAGAGAAATTAGACCTAACAGTTGTGGCAGGGGACAAGAAGGGAAGGAGGGGGGAAGCTTCACTTCAAGAACAAATGGCTTTCTTTAAACAAAAGATGGGCTGAGGGGCGGCAAGGGATTTGCCTCTCTTATGAAGCCAGGCTAATTACTTTTCTGTAGGTTTTTCAATTAAATAAGCTCAGGGCCAAGGACACCTTGCCGTGCGTGGGAGACTGCCCTCTGCTGTGGATTTTCATTACTGCAGAAAGTTTGGGTGTTTGGATTTTCAGGTCCAGGAAGCTTAGGACTTTTGCCAATAGAGGAAGCTGACCTATTCAACTCTGCCCTCTGCCCTCCAAATAGGAAAAGACCCCCACGGTGTTTGTAACCAAAGGAAGAAATGTTTGGGGAGCATCCCAGATCAGAGGATGTTGTTGAGAACAGAACTGCTCACACCCTTGATGACTCAGCCTTAAGGCCAGGGAAAGGCTCTCAGGACAAAGAGAAGGCAACTGTGGAAGCCTCCCTAAGGCTCATGGGCATAGCAAATTGTTAGGCAATACCAGGTGGCAACCCTGGGAAATCAAAGAAAGAAAGCTCAAGTGGTCTGAAGAGACGAATGGTGCATGCCCTCTACCTCTGGAGGTAAAGTCTGGATAAGGCCTGACAGGCAGGGAGAAAATCCATGATTCTGGCTTGTTGTGTATGCAGGATGGGGGCACACACACATAGCACAGCGCTGTGTGGAGATAAGAGGACAGCTCTGTAGAGTTAAGTTCTTGCGATGAGCCCTCTTCCCCTGCCACATAGCTTATTACTTCTTCTAACTAATTTTCTGTAGCTTTCACTGGCAATTATTACAATTGCTTTATGGACATTCCCACATTGATGAATTAGCACAGATAGCCTACAGTTGCAAGAAACTTGGAGCTGCCAACGTGTCTGTCCCAACTTCTGGAAGTAGCCTAAACTGATTATATAAACCTTAACTCTACAACTGTATAACTTTCTTTTATTTGGGGACGAGGGTTGCAAGACAGGGTTTCTCCGTGTAGCCCTGGCTGTCCTGTAACTCTCTCTTTCTCTGTAGATGAGGCTGGCTTTGAGCTCAGAGATCTGCCTGCCTCTGCCTCCCATGTGTGGCACCATGCCTGGTTAACATATTAATAACTTTTTTTTTCTTTTTTTCGGAGCTGGGGACCGAACCCAGGGCCTTGCACTTGCTAGGCAAGCGCTCTACCACTGAGCTAAATCCCCAACCCACATATTAATAATTTTAAAACTCGTGCAAGGCACAACATTATGAGCCTGCTTTCTCATCTATAAAATGGGATTCCCATTTACCTTGGGGGGGGTTGTATAGACTAGAATTCATGTCTATATCAGTTAGCTATTAGAAGATGTCCATACTAGCCTGTGTTGACCTGTTGGTTAGTATTCTGTCAAAAGGGATTTTAAATGAAGGTAGGAAGCTTAATTTTCTATGAGCTTCCTTTGAGGAATGGCCAGGCCTCGTGAGGCAGAGACAGGGACTCAAGCTTCACTTGGCTCTGTTATATCAAAGCTCTGTTAGACAAGCCCTTTCACCTCTGGGCCTTCATCCTCCACAAAATAGTGACTGTAAAACAACAACAACAACAACAACAACAACAACAAAACGCTCAGATAATAGTAATAGGCAAAACATTTTTCTAAAACATGCAAATAAAGTGCACACCACAGTGATAAACATATCCAAGGGGCACACCTCTCTAATGGTGTTAACAAAGGAAAAGTGAACTAACGGTACTTAACAATGGATCCCCAGTCATAAACATTGGCATTCCATAAGTTAAAAAAATATGAGCTTCAATGGGATCCATTTATTGAGAACTAACAATCAAAATGAAATTTCAATTTAAAGGGGTTTTCCAAGAGTATGGGAAGGTCAATGCCCTGTTATCCATAATATTATGATTAATGTTGCTTTTAGTCTAGAGAGGTCATGTTCATGAAATCATAGCCTAAGACCTGAGAGAGTGAATGCAAGATTAAAAAGTATCCTCGACAGAATGGGTAAACAGAGGCAGAAGAAATCCAGCTTCCAGAGAGAGAGAACACTGCTCAAAACAAAACAAACAAACAAACAAAACCCTCAAAAACCAAAACCAGCATACTCTCTAAAATGAAGAGCACAGTCTAACTGAAGTTATTATATGGCTTCTAATCAAGCCTGACTTCATTCTTGTACTGAAATGTATTAAACATACGGGTCAGCTTTCAAAAAACATGGCTCAGTTTTATTATTCTTGCATAGCTCTGGGCTGATATTGCAGGCTCTCCAACTGGGCATCAGCAGAGGTGGGATTCCAATAATCTCACAGCATAGCCCTGGGATCTGTGTGCAGGAACAGCTCCAGGATGTCACAATTAGTTCCACGTGTGAGAAAATGTGAGATATAATACATTTCTGCATTGCCCTGAAAGATGTCTTGGGTTCTTCCCCCCGCCTATTGTTATGTAGTTTTAAATAGAACCTTTATATCCCTGCTGTGGGACTCAGATTCTCAAGGATAAACGAGAGGGCTAGGAACAAAATATGTAGATAAAATGTGCCTATCAGGACTGTGGTCGTGAATAGCCTAAAATCAAAGGGTACATCTGAATATGGATATAGGGAACTTCTGAAAGGAGAACAGTTAACATTCATGGAACGAATAGCATCGTTTCTTACTGTTACTTGGTCAGGCTAAGCCAAAGAGCAGAAAGGAAGCATTCAGCTGTTAGAAAAACTTCTTCACATTACAGGAAAGCTGGGCGAGGCCTCTTTGTTGACATGGACTCAAGTCCAAGAAATTTGGTACCTATCACAGCCTCTAACAGCAGCTTTTAGCCAATGTCAGGATCTATGCTAAAACCTTCATATTCGGTTAGCTTCCACGTCTGGGAGTTCTGTGTTGATGATACTTATTCCACAAGGCTACTATAGAGATTAAAAGATGACCACCACAGTCTACGGTTGACATTCACAGGCTGCTGTTTCAAAGACCACGTGGAGTGCATCTTCTGAGGATATGGACGTTCTTTGTGTGAAGTAGCAGTGCGTTTGCATCCAACCTGCACAGGTGGTCCTGGAGACTTGCAGCCATGTCCAACTACAGCGTGAGGGCTACATGTGCTTCCGGGATAGCTAACCATATGGCCCAACACAAAACTGTAAAATTAACATTATGAATTTTTATGATTTTATTTTGCAACTTAACTGTGCGGTTCTCACGCACGGGCTTTGCAGACGGTCGTGCCACAATGTCAAAAGATTAGGCACACGTACATCTTAGTCTCGTGTAAGTCACTTTTACCAACTAGATACAAGAGGTATGCCACACGCTGTCCTTAGTCTAAGGTACTTTATGGAGAATAAAGGGAAAGGAGTTTATGTTAAGTAACATTTTAGTAAAAACTTCTATTTTCCAAGCATTGACCAACAGGGTGTGTGAGGGCAGGAAGTCTTCCATAGAGGAATTTCTCAAACCACCAAGGGCAGATACACACTGAAAAAAATTAATGAGCCCAATTACACTGTAAAGGTACAGAGGTGGCTGTTATTTAAATGTTAATGACTTAAGAGGAAGAACATTTTTCTTAAGGCCAACTTAAAGAAATTCCAAATATATGGTGCCAGCACGGAGGCTGTGAGCAGCCAAGTGTGGGGGTAGAGGCTGAAGTGGGCTTCCGAGTGGCTCTCTCAAGTCAAGCTGCCCCATGTCATACTCTTGGGAATGGCTTCTGGAGAAAGAATTTGTTTTCAGCTAATTGTCTTCACTGAGAGCAGAAACTAAAACTAAACAATTCCCATCTCTCCATCTGACCATGAGTCACGGGCTTCCACGAGAAGAGCTGAAGGAGAGCTCTCACCACAGCCACATCAAGGATGGTTCTCCCAGTCAGACCCCACTGTCTTCCCTCAAATCAACTTCACAAAAGCTTAATGCGATCCAGGAGCTGACATTTATTATGCTAGGTTGCTGTACCACAGGTCATCTTCCTAACTTTCACAAGCACGCTCCCATCGATGGCAATCTGAATTTAAAACACCACCAACACCCGGAAGGGCAGGCCCAGCTTTCCAGTGCAAATCTCTAACTGCCAGCATGATGGTTTTGACTGATTGCCAGGTCCCTTGTTTGAGAAATAAACCCAAATAAAAATGACAGAAGATAAGTCCAACTCAACAATAGTTGCGCATTATTTTTATAAGGGAGTTCTGGAGGCAACAGGGTACCACCAGGTTGGCAGGAGGCTGCTGCGTACAGAAGATCTTCCTCATTTTCTATCACACACAGAGATGATGGAGAAGTAACCTGGCTGTCTGGTAACCCAGGGAAGGGCTGAATATAAAAACTTCCCTCAGCTGGTTGAACTCAGGTAGTATATACACAATGTATTTTTCAAACATTTTGGAAATGAGAGTGCTTCAGCTTCTTTTGGAATTCCTTTCTCAAGCTCTCCTTGCCCAAGTCTCCCCAAAGGCAAACACTATTCCCATGCCCTCCTGTCTATTAACTTCTTTTTTTTTTTCTTTTTTTCGGAGCTGGGGACCGAACCCAGGGCCCCGCGCTTGCTAGGCAAGCGCTCTACCACTGAGCTAAATCCCCAACCCTGTCTATTAACTTCTACAGCAGCTTCTGATTCAATCATGGCTGGGTTTCATTAGAATACAGTCATCATGAGAAACCCTGGCCAGCTCAACTTTGTAGCACTGGACTAGAAACTGCATCCGAAGCCCTGATCTTGATGACATAAAATTTCCTCGTGGGGAATTATATGTTCCTGAAAGTATTTTGAGCATCTCTTTAAGTATACCTGATTCCAACCTGTGAACCATGGTCCACATGCATCTTAGACATCTATGACTTTATCCCAAAACAGTATCATGGCACGCTGTCACAAGGTTAGGCATGTCTATAAATCACCAAGAGATATCTTATCGCCAAGAGCATGAGAGAATGGAGTAGAAGAGAAACTAAGAAGAAGCTACTTTTAATGTACCATAGAAAAACCAATCTTCACATATTTCAAAGATGTATGCTGTTCTTGAGTTGTCAACACAACTTGATAAGTGACAGAGGTTTGGGAAAGAAACCTGAGACTGTATCCTCTCCATGGCTCCCCCTTGAGTTTCTCTAACTGTGAACAAAGGAAGGTGTGTGAGCAGCACTTCTTCTTCTCCCCGAATGATGACGGGATGAAGGCAGAAGTCAAAGGTAGACGCATATCTCCATGGGCTATGATGAAAAGAGCTGAACAGGAACCCTTGTTTCACGTTAACTGAGAGCTAATGGGGCACTGTGGAGTACAGGGGTGGGAGTTAGTCTGAGGGTTTCCCATGGTTACAGCTACCATGGAAATCATTTTCTTCTCTGGGGCTTTCAAAGATCTGGAGCCTGGCTTCAATCACAGTTTAAAGGAGAACAAAGGTAGAACATGGACAGGAATTGCTTTATTTTTTTGAAGATGTAAAAGATTCCCAACTGGGGTGCTTGGAGGATGGGCACGGGCACCAAAGGCAGCAGCAATGTCAAAAGACTTCATATCCAAGTGGCCCAGCAGGGAACAAGGTAAACCCTCATGGCCTTGAGGGAAACTCACTCTCTCTGGACCCAGGCAGGAATAGATTGATCTTTTCAAAGTGCCAATTGAATCATGTCACGTCATTCCTGTGTAAAATTTGTTCGGTGACTCCCCACTGTTCTTAGGATAAAATCGTTAATCTCCATGACAGTCTGGCCTGTACATTTCTGCTCTGTACGTCTGCCTGAGTCTGCCTTGTTTCCTACATATTAAGTAGACTGGCCTGAAAGTCCATTAAACGTGTGAAGCTGTTTTCTGTTTAAGGGCTTGGCATAAGGACCAGAGACATTCTTTCCCTCACTTGTGCCCTGTGCATGCATTCTCCACTTCTCAAATTCAATGACATCTTCTCTGGGCCTCCTAGCCCTGTCAAACTGTGTCTTCCCCACAGGGCACCTTCTATTTGATGTTTCATACTTTGTGAGCACAAAGAAGCAACATCTAACCTTCGTGACAGCCCGTGCTTCATCCTGCAGTTCTGAGGCCTTCTGGCACATGTGTTCAGTAAAAGCTCAATCAATAAATGATTTAAGGGTGTGCTCTGAGGCGATCCCTCCACGGATCTACCTGCCGAGGTTATCACATCCATGGCCAGTTTTGAGAAGTCTTATAATAAAACCCTCATGCTAGGTAGAACTCACGTTTTCGCGTCGGTATACAAGGTCAGATCAAGGACTGCAGCAATTCTTGACTTGGGGAAATTTGCCCTACGGGTGACATGTAGCAATCTCTACATATACTATTGGTTGTCACAGTGGATGTCTAGCACCAGAGACTCATGTTGCTGCTAACTGTCCTATAAGGTTCAGGAAAGACCCAGGCAAGGAAAAATCTAGCTTAAAATATCGGTAGTACTGAGGTTCAGAAACCCTGCTGCACAGGACCATGGTCCATTAGAAAGGGCTTTGTGAAGATGCATGCCATCTTGGAGAATAGCCACCTCTTCTAGTGTACACTGGCCATTGTCCTCCATGATAATACAGATATTGATGCTCCTACTAAACACTACAGAGAGTCACTGGCTTTCGCTGAAGGATTACAGTGCACTAAAAGGCGCATGTCCTTAGGTGCTCTATGCTTATAGCATGATGAGCAGTCTGCACTACCAGAGGCTTTCAAAAAATTAACTCCAAGAGTCGGGAGATCCTTTTCTCTCTGCTACGATACAGATTCTAAGTGTCCCTAAGGCTCATGTGTTTATGGATTAGTCTGCAATGTAGCCATGTTCAAAGGTGAGGTTTGGGGAGGTGACTGGATCCTGAAGGTTCTGACCTCATCAATGGGCTATTTTCTGAGAGGTAGTAAAAACTTTGCAAAGTGGGGCCTAGAGGAAAGCCTATGAGGAAGCAAGTCATTGGAGGTGTGCTCTTCAAGGTTACAGCATGCCCCGGCCTTTGCTTTTCCTTTCTGCTTCCAGACACCATGAAGTGAGACTCTAACTCCACCACACAACAGTCCCTGCCATAATGCTTGGCCTTGTCAGAGGTGTAAAAGCAATGCAACCAGCCAGTCATGAACCTACACCTCTAAACATACGAGTCAGAGTAGACTTTACTCCTGTATATGGATTCTCTCACGCACTTGTCATGTGTGACAGAAAGTGGGCTAACATGCTTGGCTGCTGGAATGTTTGCCTCACATATACAAAGCTCTGGGCTTGATCCCCAGTATCACATAAAACAGGTACAGCTGTGCACATGGGGGGGTCCCAGCATGTGGGAGACGGAAACAGAAGGTTAAGAAGACAAAGGTCATTTTTAGCTGAGGCTAGTATGGGCAACATGAGACCCTGCCTCAAAATTAAAGGCAAGAAACAAACAAACTCACTGAGTAAGACATCCCTGCTATGTTCACACTGGGGACAGATAGCCTAAGTAGATGAGCTGGTAATGTCTGCATTTACATTACTCCAGCTTCCCTCTGTCTTTCTAGAGAACCCCACCATGATATCATCAACAAGACCAACTTTGTCACAGTGAACTTCTCCTCCTTCCACCCCCAAAGCTTCCCGCTTTCATTTATTAGAGATGTACAAATTTGGATATGCTATTTCCCATATAAAACGAACCTGTTCATTAGTGAAGAAAGAGGCCACTTGGGTTTGAAGGAGAGGGGGAAGCAGTACCTGAGAGGGTTTGGATGAAGGAAAGGGAAGGGCGAAATATTATAACTAAATCATAATCTCAAAACTTAAAAGAAAAAGGAAATGAACTTGATAAAATCCAAATCCTGCCCTCCCCTCTCCCCTTTGCCTGCATGAGAGTGCTTCCCCCACACACACTCTGAGATGGGGGGCTGGTGGAGGGGTAACCTGGAAGTGGGATATCATATGAGATGTAAAATAATGGAATAATTAATTTAAAAATATCCAAATCCTGCAGCTGAGGATGTAACTCCCATTTTGATGGCCTAGATTTAATATCCACCCCAATACTACCAAAAATACACACACACACACACACACACACACACACACACACACACACACACAAGGCACCACCACCACCACCACCCACTACCACCACCACCCCACCACCAAGAACAAACAAAAGAAAATACCCCCTAATGCAAATTCTTAGAAGTGTAAATACTAGGTGTGTGTGTGTGTGTGTGTGTGTGTGTGTGTGTGTGTTTGTATTTTACCACAAATGGGGAAGAATTGGTATCAACTCAGAAAATGAAGTGGTATAAGAGAATGATGTAACAAAATATTGGGGGCTACATGTAAGATAGAAGCCTGTGTTTGAATGGTCGGTAGATAACACAGAATATGCTCCCATTAACTTTGTAGTACCTGGTAAGCAACTTCATCTCCCTGTGCCTCAACTATCCTCCCTGTACAATGGCTATGACAGTGCCAGCCTAGAGCAGTGACAGGGGAAGAGCAAACGCAACATTGGAAGTTAAGCACTTATAACAGGTTGGGGGATGCCCAGGTTCTGGCAAAGATGTTTACCCTGCTCTGTTTTCCACCAAGAGCTCTGGGATCATCACTTTCTGGAGCTGGCTCCTCAGGCAGGACTTTCAAACAGTAAAAGATGGCTGCCATGTTTCTCAACACAAGGCTTCCACAGTCCAACAGAGAACATCATTAGTCCAATCACCCAGGTCACTGAGGTTGATAGATTTCTCTATTCTGGTGCATGTTTCCATTGTGGGCCCTTCAGGTACTTGATGGTAGTTTTGACAGAATATTTATGTCAGAGGCAGTACTGGGGGCCACCTGATATTCCTTCCCGAATGAAAACATTCATCAAACTACTGTTGAGGATACAGATTTTCTATCTCCTAATTCTTGCTCACATCCCACTAGGATGAAGTCAAAATCCCAAATGTTTACTGACAGTCCAGCAGGGTTGGCCACACAGAGGACCATCAATAGTGCAGCTTCCAACAAGGCAATGACAAACAGCTTTCCACGACACAGTTAATGTTGCTCCCACGGCCACCTCTTGAAATACCAGCCAGCTTTTGGTACTAGACGTGCACTTGGGAATAACATCAATCCATCTCTGCTGATCTCCTCTGTGATAACTTCATAACTATTTATGGGCAGCTTCAAAAGCTAAGAAATGCTAAACAAACAGAGACAATTTGGCGAAATGCTAAACATTTGTCCTGGCTGATCTTACATGAGTTTGCTTGGGCGATTCTGTGGCCATGTAAATTATCAGTGGAAACCAGGCTCTGTGATAACATCTCTTTTTTTTAAAAAAAGAATATCATCCTGGGCTAGACTGAGGAAGCACAAAAACCAACACATGGCTATTTTTAGAAGGCTGGCACTTGAGAAGAGATAAAGATTTAAAAAGAAGAAGAATATGATTACAGAATGAGAAAAATAAAACCTGTATCACTTTTCTTCACAAACTATTCTGACCTTTTCTACCCTAGCCTGAGAAGTCTGGGGAATCAAAAAAAAAAATCGAATTAACAAATGTCAGCTATTTCAGAGCCAGTGAGGGTGCTATGCCTTGAAATTTCTCAAGCAGACCCATTTCGTTTTCCAGAGGCAATCTTCCATAGTATTTGAAAATGGATAGACTACTACAAAAATTTCCTCCCTCCCTAAGTAGATGAAGTTGATATGGTTTTCTAAAAGATCACATTCTTTTTCTTTTCTTTTAATTGTTAATAGTGAGGACTGGTGTGGATACCAAGACAAGGGAAGAAAAATAATCCACGCCCTTTAAGGAAGAGAAAAAGCAGACCTCTTCACAGAACCTGTCTCCACTGTGGCAAGAAACAAAAATTGAAATTGAATGCTTCGTTAGGGGAACGAGTCAATGGATAAAAGAGGCTTCAATACCATCAGGCATCACCATTAAGCGGAATCTCTGTGTGATTAGATGCTCTAGCCCCAAGGACTAGCCATTACCGGCTAACATTAAAGACACATGTTCAATAATGAGATTGAACAAACACTGTCGAGCAGGCAGGCTAGCAACGCCGAAGATAACATTTATTAAACACCTCTATTGGGTCACTATAGTAATTCATGCTCGACAAAGAATTTAATACATGCCAGGCACTTGTCTAAACATTAATATATTAGCTCATTTAATCCTCACAAAACCATGAACTTCACTAAATTCCTCCCTCTGGGCTGAACCTTTTCAAAGTTATTTTGAGAATGGTTTCGTTGTTTTCAAGTAGGAACCTAGCAAACATTTATCCTTCTTATATTTGGATAATCACATTTATTGTTTTGCTTGATGGGCAAAGGTGGGGGCATATGTCATTGTTTCCATAAACTGCTGAGCATAGAAAAAACTGCTGAGCATACAAACCCGAGTCCAGCTAAAGTAGCAAGATCCTGTTACTGTGATTGTGCCACAGATTTATTTCTAAGAGATTCACACTCGTGCCAGTGATGAATACTCCACTTGTAGAAGAAGCCAGGTATGTTGTTTCTTCTGCATGGATGCAAGTGTGCACAAGGGTGCATCGATGTGTGGAGGACAGAGGACAATCTCTAGTGTCATTCTGCAAACATGTTCCTTTTTTTTCCTTTGAGATAAGATCTCTCATAGACCTGCTCTAGAATTTCACCAAGTAGGCTAGGCTAGCTGGTCTATGAGCACTGCAGATGTACCTATCTTTGCCTTCCATCTCAGAACTGCTGATGTTACCAACAAGCACTATTGTACCCAGCTTCCTATGTGGGTTCTGGAGGGAGGGAGAGTTAGGCCTCCAGCTCTCCAGCCCCCTCACGGTGTTTCTTAATATAGATACTTGCTGCCTAGTTTGGGGGGAAAGTTCGAATTGTCTACTTTATGATTTATGTAAATCTGTATGTTTTCTGTTTCAACGTGGTGTTTTTAAACAGGATATTTGTGCTTGTACATCTCTGAAAAGGTCGTCACCTGCCTCTGAATATCCACAGTCCCATCCAAATACCATTTCTTACTCCACAGGCCCCTTCAGTTTCAGCCTCCATTGCTCGTGCCCTCATCTGTCAGGTTCCCTTTGTGCTCCATACTGACCCTGCTTTGCCCTGCCATAGGCACACATTTCCCACGGTCCTTTATCCTAGCAAAGGTACAGGTTCGGATATCACGCCACCCAGCTCAGCTCTTTGTCCTTCATATCTCAAATCCAACTTCACTCAAACTCAGAAGGTCAGTCAGATGCCCCAGGTCAGCACTGCCAGCCTTCTGCTGTGCCCATTATACACCTGGCCACTCCAATCCTATGCTGTGCCCACCACCCTCTTGTTCCTTGAAACCTGTGCTGTGTACCCACACCTTTCTCCCTGATGCATGCTGTGCCCACCACCCCATTCCTCCCCCAGGCCCATGCTGTGCCCACCACCCCACTGCTCCCCAAGGCATGCCCATGCTATCCCACTCAACATTTCATCCTTGCTCCCCCAAGCCCATGCAGTCTAAAATTTCTACCTTTCTACCTCCCGCCCCCAATTTTTTTCCTCCATTACATATGCTCTATTATCTTCTCCATTTCCTGTCCACTTTTATAAGCCAATTTTAAGGAGAACATTAAGTTATAAATCACTAATATCGATAGCTAATGCTTAAATAGACTGATCTATGTCACGTGCTGCTCTCAGCACTACAGGTGTGACTCACTTTACCTTCACAGTAACCCCTAGGTAAGCACCATTCCAATCCAGATTTATCAACAAGGAAATGGTCACCTATGATGCTTAAAACATGGTGGCTAAGCAAAGTCAGACGCATGCTCACACACCAGGGCTCTCAAACAGAACTACGGCACAGAAGTATCTCTCAGCAACAAGGTTCTTAGATGTGACAAAAGTCATGGAGGACAGAGGAAACTTTGGTCCCAGTACCCTGGAGGAAAAGCCAAGGCTGCCAGGCCTTGTCTCTTCCCCAGTGATCTCAGCAAATCTGGTTCTGCCCTCCCTTTCCAAGCTCAGGCTGGGAGGAGGGGAGGGAAAGGGTCCAACACCCATTGATAAAGGGAGGAAGGCAGAGAGAGGAGATGCTCCTTTGTGTGATGTCAGTGACTGTAAAGATCCGAAGAGCAGACAGGGGAGTGGAAAAGCAGAGCCACAAGTCCTTCAGAAAGTTCTGGTTCTCTGAACGTTCTCATACTGTCTCTATTTTGAGAAACACAGAGGATGGACAGGATACCTCATGCAACAGCTGCCTGCTCATGTTCCTCCTGAACAAACTCTTCCTGCCCCTCCTTATCAGGCTGAGGGGCCCTAAGTCTGTGTTTCACACCCCAGCAGTCTGGGAACATTAGTGCACTCCATATCAAAGAAAAACAAGCAAAAGAAAATGTTCAAAGTGTAAAGGGAAGAAATTACATTAAAACTGTGATTAAAATGTTTTTAAGCTTTGATGGCATAATTTACATTTCTTTCATATATATATATGCACACATACATGTAAGATGTACATACACACTTTGTAACAGTTTAAAGTATTTAGGTTGACAGCACATATATCTGTCATATAGATGTATACAAGGAATGGGATACACACACATACTATATACTTTATACAACACCGTACATATACAACATCATACGTATGTCTCATACAATTTAGTGTATATGGTATTAATGTTTTTATTGAAATGATACACAGAGGTCTAGCAACAAGTCCAATGGTTACACTCATTTCCAAGCAATGATGCCACAACTATTAGGTGATTTGAAAGCATCTGGAATTTTATTGGCAACAAAGTCACAGGTATTCCTAATGCAGTGACCATGATTCTTTCTTAACTGAGGGAAATATGCCAAAGTTCAAATAGAAGCAAAGACAAACTTCTCCTACCCAAGTTTAGGGGGAGTTCTGAACCCTGTGTGGGGGCTTGCCTTTGAAGTATTCTGGAAAAAAATATGTCAAGAAATCTCAGGGCTGAAAAAGAAGGACTAGAGGCTTACAGTGCATGCCACCCCAAAGGGCATATCACACTAGCCTGCCAGTTTTCATCACACTGTGACTGGCAGAGGGACTGCCTCTCAGCTGCAGTCTTAGAAGAGGCCTGCACACATCACAAGCAAGGGCCATAGAGCATCGCCTGGCCTCTCCACTCCTACTCACCCAGAGACAGCTGAGGGCCTGAAGTTCCTCATAACAGCCTCTTGCTTCCTGCTTCATTTTTAACAAACCTTCAAAGCCATTCATACTCTAGCCTATAATCCCCAGTCTACAGTTTTAATTCTATTTTTACTTTTTAGTAGCTAAAAATGTGTTGAGACAAAGAGGCCTGTAAGGCTTTTAAAAACACACACACACACACATATATATAATATTTATATAATATATATTGTATAAATTATATATATTATATAAATTATATATGACTATATATCATATATATGATTAATATATCAGCCATACACACACACACACACACACACACACACACACACAGTTAAATAGCACCTTTTGCATGCCTTACACAATTTATTCCACCTTTTAAGTGGTATTGAGGCTTTCCATTTTAATTGTGTATCCTTTTCATGTTGGAAGCATCTGGCCATCATAGGACAGTGTCTTAACACAGAGAAACATTTCTTTACTACAAAATTTTATGTTTACATCCTTTTGACATTTCTCTCTCCTACTTAATAATTTCTTATCTTTTTTTCATTTTTAACACCATAAGGCATTGTATCACGAGCAAATAAAAGTATCATCTTATTAAAAGATAGCTGAGTCCAAACCACACACAATAGCATAATATGTAATAAGATAAAATGGCCTGCGCATATACTGTAAAACCATTAGGCTTTTAGGTTTCCAGGAAAATCCTATTGAAAACAGAAGACAAAAGTTGTGTGTGTGTGTGTGTTCTGTACAGTCAGAGAATGATCTGCCTTACTGTGCTTTTAAATGAGTATAATTAGACAGAAAGATGCTGCAGATAAACAGCAAAATATCATCAGTTGATGCTGTTTACAGCGTCCAGCAGAGATCGTCCAAGGCAGCCCTGTTAAGGCTGTGAAGCTGGAGTTACTGATTAGGAAATTCTGGGCAGTGTCTCCTCCATGGATTTGATTAGTTGTTTCCACTCCAGGCATCTTTATGATAGTGCTGCCTCTGTTAGAAGACCCTTTAGCTGTCCTTTTTAAAAAATAATTTTTATTATTTAAAACAATTTTTAAATTTGAATACATTTTGATCATACTCTTCCTCTCCCCTGAATCCTTCCAGATCCCTTGGACTTGAAGTTCTTTCCATCCCATAACAACAACAAAGCCAAGAAAACAAAATAAAACCACAGCCACCCCCAAATAAACTTCACACTGTAACCAAGTAAAAGCACACACACAAAAACTGTTGAGTTCCTTACAGGTTGGTCAACTACTCTCGAGCCTGAGGCCTCTGTAAGGATACAATGTCTGCACTTTTTTTGAAAAGACTGTTTTGTTGTTGTCTTTTCTCTCTGACCAGAGTCAAGGAACTAGACTGGCTCAGGACTGGTGATTTTGAAGGCTACGTTGACAAAAACATGCTTGCATCTGAAGTAGGAAGGCCAAATCCCATCTGCGGAGCGAGCATCTCGGGGAGCTCAAACAGCATAGGATAGGTTGTCAATCTAGGTATACACAAAAGATGAGTGGCTCTCTGTAAAACCGAGCAAATTATCTCTATACAATATTAAACTTTCAGAGGTCAAAGTTCCAGACATTAACGCCAGTGCTGGGATGAACATTAGACACAACTTGAGGTGGAAAGAGTCTATTTACTTCCAGATCACTGAGGGAAGCCAAGGCAGGAACCCAAGGCAGGAACTCGAGGCAGGAACCTGAGGCAGGAACCCGCAGGAAAGAAATGAAGTAGAGGCCATGAACTAATGCTGTAAACTGGCTTGCTCTCCATGCCTCACTCAGCCTATTTTTTTTTGTTTTGTTTTTTTATACAAACCAGGGCTACCACATGCACGGCGGTATGGTTCTCCCTTATTGATTCATCGGTGAGGAAAATGCCCCATAGCCTTGCCTATAGGTCAATCTGAAGGAGATATTTTCTCAATTGAGGGTCTCCCTTTATAGATCACTCTAGTTTGCGTCAAGTTGACAGAAAACAAACCATCAACTAACCGGTGCTACTGACCCTTGACCACTTGTCAACTTGACACACAAACACATCATAAACTATAACTCTTCCTTTCTTGTGCATTCAAAGCTCATGTTAATATCATGACATAAAAAAAACAGTTCAGGGGCTGGGGATTTAGCTCAGTGGTAGAGCGCTTACCTAGGAAGCGCAAGGCCCTGGGTTCGGTCCCCAGCTCCGAAAAAAAGAACCAAAAAAAAAAAAAAAACAGTTCAACTTTTAAAAATCTAAGTCTTTTAAAACTTAGAATTATTACTTAAAAATCAAAATTACTTTAACTACAGGCTCCCGGGGGGGTGGGGGGGGTGGGGGGGGTGGGATCGCTTAGTTCCTATTTCAAAGAAAAGACACAAGACACAGTTACAGGCAGATCTAAGCAAAGGCAAAGTCCAAGTACATAAATAGCTCGGTGTTTCCACATCTGGAGACTTCCCTCAGACTTGCGGGCTTCACTCGCCGCATCCTACTTCTCTGCTCTGCCATCTGCTGCATACCCAGCGTGTCTCATAGGCACAGGTCAGTTCAACCCACACCGGCCACTGTCTTTGGTGGTCTTCCCCCAGTACTGGCGTCTCCAGCGCAACTAAAGCTGCATTTTCACCCACGGCCCCTCACAGTGCCAGGCTGCTCTCTGTCACACCACTTTTCGTGCCTTCGGAACCAGTCCCATGAGGGAGACTCTTACACACCACCAAGTTCAAGTACCAGCTTGAGAGGCGATCTTCCTCTCTTCTGGACCATAGCTGACCCTGAGGAAATACTTCCCAGAAGATCCTGCCTCAAGGACTTTGGACTCACAATAACCACTGATGATGTTTGAGTTCCAGGTAACCAACATCAATTATCCCAGTAAAACAAAGGTTTCCTCTCAGGGGTGCTGGTCTCTTGTTAATTTAGGAAATGGGCTGAAGCTGGGTAACAGGCATAATCCATTGTTAGCATGAAAATTAGACACCCAGTTTTAAAACACTTCACCTAAAAGGGGTTGTCTGAAGACCAGTCTTCATTTTGGAAGAGGCAATAAACCAGCATTCCCTCTGGTATTCCTGGCACTGTCACTTTAGGGGGTCCTGCTCTCAGCTGCCTGCCTAGTTTCCATCTCCTGTTCTCATCATCCCCAACGACCAAAGAAACTTCTGTTTAGGGATTGGAGCATTGATCTGTCAAGGCTGAGATGAGAGAGTTGTCAGGTACAGCAGTTAGGGTAGCTCTCCAGCGTTACTTATCTAGGGGTACCCAAAAGCATAGCAAGAGTTTAATTTGTATAACAGGCAGTTATGGGAGTCCTTGTCTGGTGCATGAAAACAGATCTGAGAGTAAGGGCAATACTTGCTAGCGTTACGAGCCCTAGGCAACGTATATGGAGCAGGCAGAACAAAGGATATTTTTTTAAAGGCTGAGTTAAAATCCATTAGATCTCTGCATAGGCCTATAAAAGCAACTATTCGTTGGGATCTCTTTCTGGTTGTGTTGCTTATTTTTGTCCGAGGCTGGACTCAGGGTTCACTTTCAGAGACTTGGATAGCTTTTATAAGGGCTAGACTCATGGTGTAAGGTTCTTCTTGTATGACTTCTAGAGAAGGAAAGAGAAGAAATGTAATCACTGTATGATTTTCAAGTTGGAACAATACTGGACCTCTGCCTCTGTACTATAGGTCCTTGTGTAGGTACAATAGTAGTAGTAAAGTTGAATTGAGCTCAAGACTTCTTATGACTTGGCAAGATTTTTCTTAGTGAGAAAGTCATTGTGATAAATAGATATTTCAATAAAATCTCCTATGAATTCCAGCATATGTCTGCAGAGTGTGATCCATGGGGGTGTTTTCTAGAAAGCATACCAATGTTAATTAGCCTCTCCTGGATGTACTTTCCTGTTGAGTGTTTAAGACCATCCATGTAGCCAAATTCACGATTTTTCCTTGTTATTGTCAAGACCAGTTGAACTTCTGCTTCTCTGGAGTTGTGTGGGCAGGGGAGGTGTTCCTGTCGAACCTTCATGGTGATTCCACATTTACTGATCCATAGCTGGACAAAGTAGGAGTTGTAGTTGCTTTGTCTTTCCAATCTCTGAAACCAGAGGCTTTCTTAATGATCCTGAGTACTAAAAAGACGATCCTTTTCCTTATCACTTAGCTCTGTCTAACTCTGACTTTTATAGTTTGTAAATGTAAGAACAGAACTAAATTATATGTAGGTAAAAAAAAAGTTAAAGCACCTCTTCACACAGTTTAATTGAGAGAGGCTTGATGTGGTCAAGTTATCTCAGTAGAAATTTATACAGGGATATTAGAGAAGTGCTGGACTCTGGATAGTTTCAACTCTACAACTCCAATCTGCCAGCCTCTTTAGCACATCCTCCTACTCCACCATATATGACATGGGGATTACAGTCGTAAAACAGAAAAAGTATCTGAGAACTTTCCACACGCTGAGTACTGTGCACGGTGATTACCTTTGCTACACCACTGTTCCCTGATGGGAAGCTGTCCAGGTTTCATATTTCCGTATCACAGGAAGAAACCAAAGCACATGCTAAGTGATTTGCCTGAGAGCGCAAGGCCAGACAATGAGCAAACCGAGCCTCCTATGATAGAGCCGTTTATAGACCTCGGGGGCTAGACCCCTTCTGCTAGGAATATTAAGCACCCATCAATCTCCCCACACCTTCAATTTGATGAAATGATGTATGGAGAAGACTCTTCTAGTTGTAAGAGATTCCTTATAATAGGGCCTACATCCTATATGTAGCGCCTGGCCTCTCCGTGCGATTATGTCACCTCGATCCTGGACGCCTGGTACTCAGCCGCACTGTACGGCTTGGCACGCACAGTTCTTAGGCAGTGTGCAGCTGTGAGCCTGAAAGATTCTAATCCCCAGAAGCACACACCACAGAACAAAAGTGCCCATAAACGAATCTGAATGGTCACCAGCAGAGCCTTGACTCTGACAAAGCCCTTCCAGGCTGCCCACCTGGACTCTCGTCACTTTATTTGTATTTTCAATGCAATGCCAGATGAGAAGTTGACATACACCCGACGCCTCCCCTATCTTTAGAGACAAATATGTAACTCTTGCATATTTACCATCCGTGTGCTTGTTAACTTCATCTGGGCATCCTTTTTTGTAGTGTCCGTGTTAAAGTGTTCTATTCCACCAGTACAGCTTAGCTTCTATGGTCCTTTGAAGAAGGTTTCAAATAACATCATCATGAGATGGCACTGAAGCCGGAGGCCCCTGAAGCAAGTCTCCATTAACCTTTTCACGTCCTTATCCAAGTCAGTGAACAGAGAACTGCCAACTAGAGAGGACTTCACTCAGAGCCACTGATTTTGCCAGCTAGAGTCTAAGTATCTACCATGTCTAGGTGTGGTGCTATACTGGGAGAACAGAGTAGGGAACCCAAGGGATGTGGGCACAGCCCTCCCTGGACCTTGGCCTTGGGGCAAGGAGAATATAGCATAAGAAGGGTTCTCAGAAGGTGATTTTTAAACCCAAACCTGGAAGGTTAAGATGAGAAACTCTTAGTTAGGTTTTTATTTCTATGAAGAGACATCATGACCACAGCAACTCTTATAAAGGAAAACATCTAATTGGGGCTGGCTTAGAGTTTCAGAGGTTTAGTCCCTTCTTGTCATGCCAGGAAGGAAACATGTCACAGTACAGGCAGATGCGGTGCTGGAGATGAAGCTGAGAGTTCTACATCTTAATCCAAAGACAGCAGAAGGAGTCTGTCTCACTGGCTGTAGCTTGAGCACATAGGAGACCTCAAAGCCTTCCTCCACAGTGACACACTTCCTGCAACAAGGCCACACCTGCTCCAACAAGGCTACACCTCCTATGGGCCAACCATTCAAACACATTCAAACTACCACACATACCCACATAAAAAAGGTAGGGAAGGACAATCCAGAAGGAAGAAAACATATATAAAAGGAGGGCATAAAGATGCGACAAGATTAAATACAGAGGAAGATAAGGAGAAAATAGAATCTTATCTGCTAATGGGAGCATAAATGGATAAATGTCTGTGGAAAAGAATGTATCTTTATCTAGCAAAACTACAGGCTCATCTCTCATGACTTCACAGATCTACTGCTGGCTACACACTCCAGAGACGCTCTTGTGTATGTGTCCTCAAAGAACACATGAAGAAACAATCAGAGAAACATATTTTCAACAAAAGCATTAATCAAAGCAGAAGTCATGAAAACATAATTGAAGATAGTGATACCTTGATGGCAGGATAATACTATAAACAGAAAATGCACTGAGAAGGCTCATTTTCCTAAAGCCGAGTGGGAGGCACGCACACGTCTGCTGTCTATTGTCTGTGTGTTATACATATTTTATCAATATTTTTGCAACTGCTCAATATTTCATGGAACTACTTCTTTGTATTTGACTATCCTGTGGAAAATAGATTAAAGGGAGAAGCGGAGAAAGCAGATTCGAGAAAAACAAAGGTTCACAGGCCATAACCTATGCTTGTTTGGGCTCCTTCTGATAATACAGTAGAGGTTGGAAAGGAAGTGCCTCCAGGCAGGAGAACCTATGACTTGCTTGTTGTTTGCTTTTTATTCTGTTTTGTTTATTGTTTGTTGTTTGGGGATTTTGTGTTCATTTATGTGTTTAAGTCAGGTTCCCCTACATATCTCTGGCTGACCTGCAATTCACAGTGTAGACCAGGTTGGCCTCAAGCTCACAAAGATCTGCCTGCCTCTCTCTATTAGCTGACAGAATTAAAGGTGTGCAATACCAGGCCAGACCTGGTGTTAAACCTGTGACTTTTCAAACTAGAGTCAAACTAATAAAGTGAAGAAGTAGCTCTGGAAGGGCTAATGGAGAGGATGAAGGATGGAGGTCTTAGCCCTAATCCGTTTAACCCTTTGACTTCCTCAAGTGTGTAATTCCAGATCCAGTGATGGAAGGGATAAAAGGGGAGAGGCAGAATAGACCAGTACCCAAATCCTTGCCTGGCTCCTTCTCACCAAATGTTATGACCAAACAATTCATCTTCTGATCCACCTAAATTCTATAAGCACGTGTATTATCCACACATTGGTCCATGACTTTTTTTTTTCTTTTTTTTCAGAGCTGGGGACCGAACCCAGGGCCTTCTGCTTGCTAGGCAAGCGCTCTACCACTGAGCTCAATCCCTAACCCCTGGTCCATGTCTTAATTCAGACTGTAAGTTGTGTTCTCACAGATACCATCAGGATAATAGCAACAGAAGTTATTTTAATACGTTGTTTTTTTGTTTTGTTTTGTTTTTTTTGTTTTTTTGTAGAATCTCAAAGTTTACTGAAGTTAGGTTCTTTTTATACATCTAGAATTGGATAGCATTCTCCTTCATACAACTTGATAGGTTTATCCATGTTTGAAATAACAGGGATTTTTCTTTTCCCTTTTAGTAGTAGCCACTCAGTGAGAATGAATATACTCCTTGAACCAATCGCTCACTTGTAGGACTTTGTCCTGTTGACATTTTTCACTCATCGAAGCAGTGGTGATACAGAGAAAAATGAAGTATCATTTTAAATAAGTAGATGCTTATAACATCCACAATGATCATTGCCAGAGAACTGGAAAAAATACAGTATCGCTGTAATGATATAATACAAACTTTGGAAAGTTTAATTATTATTATTTATGTTCACAGATGTGAAAACAACTATAAGACCTACTGTTAAACAGTCTAAGGTTTCACATTATTTGTAGAAAAAAAAACAAAGCATATATACATACATAGACTTAGACATAGTCACATTGACCTTAGTATGACTATATATGTATAACTCATGGACATAAGGAAAAATATGTAACCACATTCAAACATATAAACTTATCTGCCATTTTTGTCATATTCCATGGAATATGAGGCTAGGGTAGGCACACAAAAAATTCTTTAATCAATTCCAAGTTTCTTATAAGTTAATAGTCTAGCTTTAAACTTTTCACTTTTTATTTTATGTGTCTGAGTGTTTTGACTGCATGTATGTCTGTGCACTATGTATGTGCCCGGTGCCACTGGAGGTCAGAAGAAAAGTACAAGACCTCCTGGAACTTGAGTTACAAACAGTTTGAGCAGCCATGTGGGTGACAGGAATTGAACCCTCTGAGAGAGAGGTTTTTACCCTGAGCCATCTCTCCAGTCCTGTTTACTCGAGCTTTTATTACAAATTTGACACTCTACTTGAAGAAAGCTGGTGGATAATAACCACCAGAAAGAGAAACCTTAAAAGATTTTCACACACGCACAAAAATTATCTTGGGTCACAAGCAATACGGCTGACTTCCCAGCAAGGAGATCTTCTGAGTGGTGATTATTCAATTAAGAGGTTAAAAGGCACACGCACAAGGCAATGGGGTTTCACCCCTCACACATGCTCATACGGTAGCGCTCGGGCATTCTTCTCTGCATATGTAACGTGAACTTGATCCCTCTGCTTAACTGGCTGGTAACTCAATAGGGGCTATCAGAGGGATTCATAGTGCTCCTTCCTTCTCTACCCTTTAATCCTAAAATAAGCAGCCCCGAATACATTCTAAGACACCAAAGTCCATGATACAGGATGACACTCCTAAGATTGTTCAGGTTATTCTTTGATAGATAAGGGCCCATATTCATGGAGAACCTATGAAAATAAGTTATCTTCTAATACCCACTATATCCAAATTTATTAAATTTCCTCTAGCAACTTATGAAAGCCACGGCTTCTGATGATATCATTGTAACCCACGCATTATCTGCAAGAGCACATTTGTCTTTAGCCAAGGTTTCCAAATTATGTGTTTGTACATGCATGTACATGTGCGTGTGCGTGTGTGTGTGTGTTACAATAATAACCAAAAGAATATGTGCGATCCACTTGATGGGGTGGCATAGGAGGGTAAGGTCTCGGGGGGGGGGGGCGAAAGGAATGGAAAGAAAGGAGCGTAACCCCATTTCAGTTAAAATATTTTTTTAGTGAATACAACATAAGAAAAAAGGTTGATTTTAAATTTCCAAGCACTACAAACACATAACGGATACAGTTAGAAAAGACAGTTCTGGGATACATAGATAGCTCAGTGGATCAGGATACTCGACTGCTTTTCCTGTGGATCTGGGTTCAGTTCCCAACTACCATGTGGCAGCTCACAGCTCTCTGTAACTCCCATTTCTGGAAGATCTGATGCCTTCTTCTGATCTCTGTGGGCACTGCATACATGTAGTACAGAAGCATGCAGGCAGGCAAAACATACACAGAAAATAAAAGTAAAAATGTTCTTAAAAAGAAAAGGCAGATATGGTCACTGCTGAAGCATTGGAATTGAATTCTAAACCCTCAGGCAGTATCTGCTAAGAGGGAGTCCTTGTCTAACATAATCAGCATCTGCACTTGGTTTGTTAATTTTTAAGAATCCAGCTGGAATGAAATTTAGCTATAAACAAGTAAAACCAAAAATCACAGTGTCTTCAACAAAATGGAGATTCATTTCTCCCCCAAGTAAATATAGGCTAGAGATACACAGTCTAAGGTTAATATGGCGTCTTTCTGGTCCTCACAAACACTTTCTCCTTTCAGCCCCAGGACTCTACTTCATTGCAGCTACTTAAGCTTCAACTGTCTCACTCAAGTTCTGGTGGGTGGGAGGAAGCAGGGAGAGAAGGGTTGCTTGCTTTCCCTGGAGCACAGGGAAGCCCTAACTGTAGCTTTCACTTCTACCCCTCTGGCTACAGTGTAACTAAAGGGCAAGTCCTAGGAGAAATTAATGAGGGCTAGGAAGCCCGGCCTTTGTTCTCAGGTCATATGCCAGACTGCAACCGGAGGTTAGGTTTCTTTGTTGATTTTTTTGTTTGTTTTTCTTTTGGAAAACAAGCAAGGATACAACTGAAGGATATAATCCTAAGGATAGAATTATAGAAGCAGGGATAAGTAGCAATAGTTGTTACATTAAGGAACACACACACACACACACACACACACACACACACACACACACACGCACACACGCACGCGCGCGCACACACACACACACACACACACACACACACACACTCTTCAATCTTTACCTTTCTGTTGAAATACACAACTATAGGCTCATTTTAATCAGGGAATGGATTTTACACATGGCTTTTACAGATTCAAATAGCTTCTATTTCTTGAATAAAACATACCTATAATGTAAATTCTTTTAAATTTTCAGTTCAGGGTTTGTTTTGTTCTTTTTAAAGAGTAGAGTCTGAATTTAAAGACACCGTCCAAAAAAGTAAAAAAAAAATCTTTCAGGCTTCATTTACATTTCCAAAATGTTGAATTCACTCTTTTTCAACATTCTTTTTTAGTTATTCCCAAGCACTCAGTTTCCACAGAAAAAGCTAGTTTTGTTCTCCCCGTGCCCATGCTTCCTGGGTTTCCAGGGGTACCTGGGGGCACCACAGCAGGCAGCTGGAGCACACTTGGCTTTAGGAGGAGACATGACACAGTTTTATACCATTCGTTGGGGGCTTTCAAAGACAGCCCTGGAGAGAGACTTCTGAACTTGGGGCTGTATGGTATGTTCATGAATACAGGACCCTCCCTGACTCTAAAATCCCCTTCCAGTCATAGATTTGGAGGACCATGGCCCAGAGAAGTTAGTCGGGTTTGCAAATCTCAGAAGTGTAGTATGTGTTCCTACATAAGCATCTGCTTCTTTCAACTCTTTCCCACTCTTCATCCTGGACAGAGGCTGCCATTATCACTGGGAAGGTCCTTTCTATTGTGGTGGCACTGATGCCATGATGCTTAATGTCCCTGGCCTCAGCCTACTAAATTCCAAACAGCATGGGAAGGGAGGGAGAGAGGGAGGGAGGGAGGGAGGGAGGGAGGGAGGGAGGGAGGGAGGGAGGGAGGGAGGGAGGGAGGCAGGCAGGCAGGCAGGCAGTAAGTAGGGAGGCAGGGAGGCAGTTTTTGATGCTCAAATCTATGGGTCTCTGAAGCAAAGGTGACATTTGGGGCCTAGAAATGTAGTTCTTTGTTACTTCTTCTTGGATCACAAAACCGTAATTATCAATCTTGTTACACCTATGTACAAGCCCAAATCCTATAGTCCCAGAAGTTGTTTTGAGATCTTGATTAAGAAATGAGTCACGCTTACTCCCAAACATAACATGTGATGTCTACTATCTTAACAGTTTCCACAGGAGATGGTATAATTCACTAAAGACAGGGTTCACCATGAGACATGAACACAGACATAGTAGCCCTTGAGCTACATTTGCAAATTAACAAAAGCAAGAGAAACAGTCACATCCCTGTTGAGAAAACAAATAAGATTTCCTTACACATCCATCCATTGAGAGACCTTAGCAAATTTCAGAACGAAGCTGTCTCATGCAATTTGTCATTAGCGAGGAAAGTTACCTCACCTTAAAAAAGACTGTGCCTCTGCATAGTACAGATGATCAGATAATTTGTTCAAATTTTCTCTTGACTTTTAATTTTTTAAAAACTATGACTGTCAAAATAATCCACCTTCGCTTATGACCTTTGAGTTCCATGCCACCCAGCAGTTCAGTCAGTCAGGGCATCGGCATGGAATGTTTGCTAGGCTCCAGGAATCAAGAACTCAACAACAACAAAACAGGCAATGAAATTGTGTGTCTCTGGCATGCTTATATAAGTTAAACTATTCCTGGGGACAAACAAAAAGCCCAGAATTCATTGACATATGACTTCAGGTGGGACACAGGCTATGAAAACATGAAAGAGAAAAGGGGGCTTAGGGACTAGAGTTTTATTTTAGATCAGTAGGAAAACTGTTCTCCAGAAAGAACAGGCCTGTGGGTAGGAGAGGGCCAAGCTACACAAATATACCCTGGCAGTGCCAGTATGTGCAAACACCTGAGGCAGAAGGTGCCTACTGCCTTAGCAGTGTGGCTCCAGGGTAGGGAGGGAAAGAAGGAAGATACAATGTCTACATAAGATAAACATTTTACTTCCAAGTTTGTAAGAATTGAACCCCACACTAAAGGTGTGACTTTTATTTTAAGCTTTAGATTCCCCCCTCCCACCTCTCTCTCGTGCCAAGCCAGAAGGAAAGCTGGGTGTTTCCCTTAGTAATGTTGTTCAAATTGTTGTATATTTCTCCACTGTTTTAAAAAGCCACCAACTTCTCCAATGGCTTGGGTCTAGTTTTCAGAGTGTTCTGCTCTGTCCCAGGGCTCTCTCTGCTCCTGTCCAGTTCTATAATACTTAAGATTTCTAAGGATGTCCATTTTACTATCCAGTAGATGGTCTCATTTATGTGTGATCATCGTCACAGAGATACCATACTTTGGTTTGCTCAAGTCCGCATCTGACCCAAGATCCTAAAGACCACTATGCCATACTCCATAAATTGTAAGTCATAGGAAAGGAGATGGTGAGAAAAAACTCCTGCTCAAGAAAAACTCAAGGCCAGGTGTCATCCCTGAACTCAGGAGACCGGAGGAACCACATAAAGAGACCGTTGGGGAGAAGGGTGGGGATAAGGAGGGAGGAAGGGAAAGAGGGAGGGAGGGAAGGGCTACTAGATTAATTTCCTTGCCACTCTCTATTTCATTCCTTGCCATCCCCCCATATTCTTAACATGAGGTTGAAGTCTATGAAAAAAAAAAAAACAAAAACAAAACAAAAAAAAAAACAAGCTATTGGGAAGCTGGACCAAAATGATGTTTAAATTATTTAAGTTGTGCATGCGTTCATGCATGCATGCGTGCATGTGTGTGTGTGCATGTGTGTACATTCATTCTTATGTTCTTCTTGTGTCCTTGACATGCCTATCAAATCCCAGGAGGCTGGACTTGATTTGAAACACATGAAGTTTACAACCACACTCCCAGACCAACAATTCCTGAGAACTTTCCTATTCTAAGTCCCAAGTAAAACTAAATAAATGGACAACATGGGATCGATGGGTAACCCCCAGGATATTCTAATGGTTTAAAGTCTACACCCATCAATCCAGAGCCTGAGGGAAGCACACAGATTGAGGATCCAGACTGTACTCAGAATCAAAAGATCTATATCAGTGTCGGTATCAACTTGCTCTATGCCCAAGACCTGCAGCACTTCAGTCTCTGCAGAAACTCGTATCTGGCCTGTGAGTGGTTTCGAGGATTATGTAAGAGGCTGGGTTTGGTGGTGCACACCTACGATCTCAGCACCTGGGAAGCTACTTGGAGTACTGTGAGTTCAAGGCCAGTCTCGGCTACACTTACCACTGTATAAGACCTCAAGGAATGTGATTCCTATAATACTCCTGGGACACTGCAAATGATCAGTTAATGATAGTCATATGATAATGATCACAACAAAGAAAAAGCCACCACTCATCTTCATTTTAGATGAGCTTTGCGAGCAAGTCTAGATCCTTTCACAGGGTTGAAATGGGACAACTGAGAAGGAGCATTAATCATCATCTTCTTCCTCTTCTTCCCCCTCTTGCCCCTCCACCCTCCTCCTCCCCCCCTCCTCCTCCTCCTCCTCTTCTTCCTCCTCCTCATGCTTCTCTTCATGAAGTGGGGTTTGTAGGGACTGATCTGGCTTCAGCAGGATTTGTAAGAATGGTATTCATTTCTAGGATTACTAAAAACTTCCTTTTCTGAGAAAAGACTATTTTCTCCCCTCTTTGAATGTGGATCTATTATATGACCTTAATTAAAAGGACAAAAGGTCAAATACTCTTTCCACAAATAACTCTCTGCCCGATACTAGTTCATTTCCTATGCATTTCCCTGGCAAAGCTATAAAAAAAGCATTAAAAGAAGATGGATGGACTCTGTAGGGTGACCCAGGGTGGGTCAAATGATTCAGACCTCATCAATATGGGCTGCAAATTCCATTGCAGAATTCCACCCACCACCGGTAGCAGCTTCAACAATCCTTTCCTGTTGAAAGCCCTCAACTGTGCCTTAAAAAAGGCAATTGGGGGTGTTGGGGATTTGCTTGCCTAGCAAGCCCTGGGTTCGGTCCCCAGCTCCGAAAAAAAGAAAAAAAAAGGCAATTGGGTTCCTCACAAAATTATCCTAAAGTCAAGGCCCAGGTATTCTATGCACCCACATGGTTTCACAAATGACACACTTAGAAAGCCATTTACTGGAGGCTGGAAGGATGTCTCAGTAGTTAAGAGCACTGGCTACTATTACTGAGAACCCGGGTTTGGTACATAGCACCCACATGATGGCTAATAACTCTTTAACTACAGTTCCAGGGATCTAATGCCATCATTTGATTCAATAGGCACTAGGCACATACACGGTGTACATAAATACGTGTAGGCAAAAGACCCATATACATAAATCATTTTTTTTAAGAAAGTCATTCATGGACAGGATACTTAAGAAGGGAATCACATAATTTTTTTCATGGATTACTATAGTGGCACTAATACAGAGGCCCCTAAAAGATAGATGAACTTGATGGGGAGGGATGTGCCCTTACTTTAAGAAAATATGGTCTTTGCAGATATAATTATAAATCTTGAGATGAGATCATTCTGGATTAAGGTGGTTCTCCATCCAAAAATAAATCCTTAGATGACACATCAGGCAGGAAGAATGCCATGTGATGATGGAGTGGAGATGGGAGTGGTGAGTGCACAAGCTAGGAACACGAAGAGTGATTAGGGGCCACCACCAGAGCTAGTGGAGGCAGCAACCAGATCTTCCCATGAGTCTCCAGGGAGAACACACTCTGCTCATACCTGATTCTGGACCTTTCTAACTTCAGAAGTCTCAGGAGCTTCTGTTGCTTTAAGGCAGTCATGTAGGATTCATTTCCTTCAGCTCTAGGGAAGTAACAGACTGTGTGAAACTGCACACAAAGGAAACAGACCAGAAGAAAATCATACCTAACTGCTAGGGCTACACATTTCTGGATGATGGAGCTCACTATTTCTCTCCTTATTCAAAAATCACCTAACTTTGCTGACTCTTCAAATTGTCTAAAGTACACACTAGCTATCTGGCATTTCTGCCATAATTAAAGAGACGACTCTACCTTAAAATGTTATTATCTAATACATTAAAAACAATTTAAATATCATATTGGTTACCATCTTGTCAATGTGACAACATCATACAGAAGCCATTTGAAGGGAGAAGGGTTTGCTTCGCTCAGTTTACAGGGGGCAGGCTATGGTGGCAGAGAAGGGTCTGGTCTATTTGTGGCAGTAGGGGCTTGTGGTGGAGCTTGTTTACATCTTGACAGATTAAAAGAGTACCAAACATGGGTTTCTCAAGACCCATACCTAGACCCTACATGCAAGGGTTCTATAGTCTCCTCAAATAGCACATTAGGGAGGCTCATTTAAGCACCTGAGATTGTGGTGGAATATTTTCACACTTAAACCATAACAATGACCCCAAATCACAGGAAACATCTATTTTGTTCTTCCACCCACCAGAAGCCAAAAGTCATCACTGTGTCCTTTTCTAGGACTACTAGTATTCCAAGCCCGAGAGAGAGCAGGCATTTCCCGGTTCATTTACTGCCTCCAATGTTTGGATTCATAAAGATGAAAAGGAGCCTGGCATGGAGATTTCTAAACAACTCAAGTTGTTGGAGGAGCTTCAAAAGCCAAAGTCATCAAAGATACAAATGAGAAAGAAAAGCCCTGGGTGTCTGACTGTAAAGCAAAAGGCTTTGAAAATTATGTCATCGAGGCAATGTTATAGAGCACTGAAAGAGAAAAAAAAGTCACTTGCATTCTTTTAATAAATTCCCCCGAGGCCTAACTCCTCAACATTTGAAGTTGGAGCATGCATTCCTAGGCAGTACACACACACAACGAGTCATCTCCTAAGCATGGGCAAGCCAGTTCTATACCATCTCATACGCTGATAAAAAAAACCACAGAGTCTCATAATGGCCACATTAAAGCCTTTCACTGTCCACATGTGATTGCATTGGTTTTGCCAGTGAGACGCCTAGATTTCCAAAGTGTCAGGATATACATTCAAAATCCCGAATCAAAGGCTGAAAATGGTCACATGACGCACCGTTATGCTTGCTTCAATCTAGACACAGAGGGCATACTATGAACTCTCTCTCTTTGGTCGCTTTTGTGGGGATTTCCTTCAGGAAACATGCAAATGGTTATGACCTTTCTTGATTTTTATGTGTAGAGTTTAGGTAGTGGGGGGGTACACATGCCACTGTGCCCCACATACTTGTAGTGGTCAAAGGCTGACCTATGGTATTGGTCCTTTTCTTCCAACTGGTTTGGGGTAGGGTCTCTTGTTCACAGCTCTGTGGAACCTAGCGCAGACATTCTCCTGTCCCTACCTCTTATCTCACCATAGGTGTGCTGGGATTACAGGTCCTACCTCCAGACTTTACATGGGTTCTAGGGATCTTCACTTTTGTATGGCAAGACCTTTATGCACTGAGCCATCTCCCCAGGCCACAATGATCTTTCTAAAGATCTTTCTAAAGACTTCCTTCTCATTCTTCCAGTCTGTCCAACTAAACCCCAAGCTATTTACAAGCTGAATGAAGCCCCATCTTTAATATACACACAGATCTGGTCAAGCTACAATTCCCCTTCTATGGAACTTGGAATTCTGGAGGCATCTTTCAGAGGCCCTAACACACAGTCACCATCTCCTCCAATTTGATAGGAGTTTCATGTGAAAGGGCCCAGTCTCAAATGTACCAGCTAATCCAGGGTTCTTCAGACAGGTTCATTTACAGACAGGAAGCAGATTTCATTCCCAACACAATGAAGACAGAAGACTTACTTCACAGTACAGTTTCATATTGAGACTCCGAAAAACCAAAAATTATAACTAAACAAGTTTATAATTTTGAACGACTTGGTATCTTGAACGTGAAAGACCCATGACTTGCTGTCTGAGTGAACTAGACTTTGCTATCTGTTGCTACATCCCTTGCACGTTATCTTATGTTTGAAAAATGGAAGGTCAAAGATACATCTCAGAAAACAGCTTTAAGTGTGCCATGAAGTGGCACATGTAAGAACCAGGCACACACGAAGTCTCCATAACACTGTTCCCTTCCCACATCATCTCCCAGGCTTGGAGGACTTTGTTGCCTAAATGTCTTGGTTTGCATGGCTGTCCCTGCCAAGAAGTGACTTAATATTCCTAGCCTCCTTCTAGCCATCTGTGGTCATGGTCCCTATTAAATCCGTAGCCACAAAATCAGCTGTGTGCTGACACTAGCCACCGGTGTGCACAAGCGAGGCAGAGCAAGTATGAGAGTAGAGTGGACAGTAGGGACTGTGCCCGCTGGACACGCATGCTCCATCTAAAAGCAAAGAACTGTGGGAGACGCGTTGTCACATATTTTTGGTTATCCCAAGAAAGCTAAACTTTGTATTTTTTGCCCATATCAAATGTCAACTAATTCAAGATTTTAATCCTGCATAATGTTAACAAGATATAAATAGAGATCTTGCTTTAAGAGGTTTCAGGACCTGATCTCAGGTTCAGACATTGAATAAACATTCTTCCTTTTTATGCCATATCGCAGGGAGCTTTGGATTAAGGACTAGCGCTCATTTAAATGGAAGTGCTTGGAAAGTCTGGAGAGCCACCGAACTCATGGACTATTATTAAGCGGGGTAGTGAGAAACAGACTGTGTGTTCTACAGTGTAGTTCTCATCTTGAACCTGAGTTTTCAGAGTGCAGCTGGTGAGACAGGACACTCACAAGGGGCCCCTAGTGGCTGTTTGAAAGTTGCCTTCCTCTTAGCCTTTGAAGAGTGTTTCATGAACACCATGTGCACACTTTGCTTGGGTGGAGGTTATGAGGGTATAGGGTCCAGTTCTACCAAAGCTATTTCATGTGATGTGTATATTGCCCTGCCCCCACCCCAAGAAAAGTCCACAGGTAAGAAGGGTCTAAGTCTACCCTTCCGTGAGATCCCATTCTCTTAATTTCACTTAAGCTCCTTCTTGGGAGCGCTATGCTGTCTCTCTGATTATAAGAGGAGAATCATCACTTCCACTGACTGATAGGCTTTAGCTCCTGAGGAAGTGGCTTCCTAAAAACCTACCTTAGTGCCTTGAACCCACAACTTTCTTCATATAGTCCTGTTTCCACTGGATCTTCTTGAAACCTGTGAACTCAGGGAACACGGTCTCCATCGGAGGCATGTGTGTTTCAACCCATTAGATAACCACCTCACCAGACAAGCTGTCTTGCCTCTATTTCACTCAGAAAACCAAGCTCAGAAAGGTTACATCACTTGTTTGGTGGTGCTGCTGCTCTGCCTCAGAACCAGAACCAGGGCAACGTTTTAGGGAGTTGCTGGTGCCTGCTGCAAAAGCATGAGAACCTGGGTTACATCCACAGAACCCAAGTAAAAAGATAGGTGTGATGGTAACCACTTCTGCAGTCTATGCTGGGGAGACAGAAGCAGGGGATCCCCTGGGATTCACTAGACACCCAGCCTAGTGAAATCTGCAAGCCCCAGGTTCCAGTGAAAGACATTGTCTAAAAGGCTCAAACGATGGCTCCTGTGGAATGACATCTGAATTAAACCCTGGCCTCCATACACATGCACACATTCAGACAGACAGATTCCAACAACCAACGTTTAAAGCTTGCCCCTTTAGCCACTCTACTGAAATGCTCCACAGTAAGTCTTTACAAGCCTCAAAGAAACAGTCACTAGCGGGAAACAGTCTCCAGCTGCCCCCAGAGACTGTACCTATTGCTGTCCTCTATGTAGGTAGATAGAAAACCTTTGATCTCAAGAAGCTGGGGGATCTGGCAATGATTCCCAGTGGGCAATGCCCCCTCTCTCCACAGGGAAATCCCTCTGGGGTACTCATTAACGGCAAGGTTAAAGGGTAACCTTTGAGCTTGCAGAACCAAAAGACAATAAAATAGCAAATTTATTCCGTTCTCCTTCCTCCTGCTGACGGAAACCTCGGAAATATTGGGGTGAGTGATACAGTTCAACAGAGCGTGAGCGTCACATGCAGAATTAAAGGCAAATTAAAATATATGGTGGAAAATAGGTGACTGACACCGATGTTCTGTTTTCTCACTGCTCATCAGATACAAACTGTCACTTGGGGCAATTAAGCAAGGATTAATTACCAGGTTGCCATACCAGCTGAGATACCTCAACATCACAGCCCAAGAGGCATACATTCTTGGATTCTTAAAGGAATTGGGATGGAAATTGGCAGGACAGTTTGACAAGGGTTTGTTTTGTTTTGTTTTGTTTTTAATTTTTCATGTCCATATCCTCTAACCTAGGAGTTCCAGTTATGTGACAGAAATATAGAACTGGGCAAACACAAAGGTATGGAATGGTGATGAGGTAAAAGTATTCAGTAAGAAACAAAACAACAACAACAACAAAAAAAACCCACAAAAACAAACAACAAAACCAGAACAAAATAACCTAACCATGCATGCTGAGAGTTAAGAAATGTATCAGATCTTTATGTCCTATGTAAAATAATGTGGAAAATAACTATAGATTATTTCAAAGTAGGGAGAAATGCAAGCTCTAAATGATAACATGAAGAATATATCATTTCTATACAAATGTTATAAATCTGAGAAACAGATAGTAAACCATAATTAATATGTATCTCTCCCTCAGCAGTTGAGAGACTGGTTCTGAACAGTCCAAGGTCACAGCCACCTTCAGCTCTGCAGGACATGAGGCCAAGTAACTCACTACCATCGGCCTCAGATGTCACCGAAAGAGTGGGTGGGCCTGACTGCCAGCGAAACGTTATTTACAGGCTTCTAAAATGGAATTTTCATATAATTTTACGTGGCACAAAATGTTTTCTTTTTATCACTTTCTGACCATTTAAAAATATGGAAACCATCTCAGCTAGCAGGTCGGAAACAGGTAGCAGGCTTTGCTCCACAACTGCAGTTTCCTCCCCTCTGGAATGTGCATGTGTTTGTGTGAGAGAGACTCCTTTTCATAAAACCAATATCTATTTCCAAATATGAGATGTCAAATATATTGAGGACTACATTTATTAAAGGACTCAATTTCTATCATACATCTAACCAAATCACACTTCTTAGTCCTGTCTGGAAGAGGATCCCAGGTATAAGAGCGTAAGCCTTTCTCTATTCTGTCTGTCCGTCTGTCTGTTTGTTATACACACACACACACACACACACACACACACACACACACACACACATGTGTACTTTCCCTTTTCTTAGCAAATTTATTGATTGAGACAGCACAATAGGTGGGAAACTATTTCATAGCCAAATAACAATCCACTAAAAACCAGGCCAGCATCACCCCAAAATTATGGCTGTGGTTAGCAGCTCAGAGTCGCCAAGGCAACTAAGAAAGGATGCTTTTCAAGGCACAGGCATGGCTGCCCCCTGAGGGCAGTGCCTCTGGAGCAACCATGGCCCAGCCAAAGCATGTGCCTGGAAAAGCCTCCCTTATCCAGAGACTAACTGTTCTACATAATTATAATGGCTTCACCAAGTCTAGCCCTGCTGTGGGCTGCCCCTGTCAGCTGCTCATGAAAATGGGACTCCAGGAGGCTGTTGTAAAAGTCTACCTACATGTATACATAAAGTTGCAATGTTAAAGAGATTACAAGGGGGCTTAGAAGCCCCTGGAGGGCCATTGATCTGGCCTTGCAAACCCTGTTGACAGCCTTTTAGAAAGAGCTTTGGTCTGTGCCCTGCTTCTCTGGCTGCTTTTATTTTTACCTCTGTTCTCGACTAAGTCGGCAGGAAACGTTTCCTTAGGGCTGTGACTCCAGAGGTTCTCAGACTCCTCGTTTCTAAACTAAGGATGTGTGCACTCTAAATAGTAAGTAATCCAGTCCGGAGGCCAGCGCCCATTTTCTATAGCATCAGGTAGTAGTTTGGGCTATATGGGCTATGGTCTCATGTTCAACTTCTCAACCCCACTGCTATCACAACAAACAAACAAAGAAACATCAAGAAATGAGCTAGGCTTTGTTCAGTAATTTCGTATATAAACATGGAAATTTGAACTTCAGATTACTTCCCTAACCTGTGAATTACCATTCTGGTAACTTTCTGCTTCCTCTTTAATATTATAAAATCCATTTATATAAATTTTGATTCCCAACCATAAAAAGACCTGAAGCTTAGATTTGGCCAAGAGGTCAGAATTTGTGAGCCACAGTCTCGATGTCTGCAGTACACAGGGTGGCTCCTGGAGCAGCGCAGGCAGCATTTTGCAGCCTCTCAGGACAGACTCGGGTCCTATCTAAAACCAAGAGAACCAGATGACAAAATCTCTAGGCAATGCATAAGCAGATAAAATCCGAGAGGCCTTGCCCCATAAGAAAATGCTTAAAGTCAGATGGATTTGGATGGTCGCTGACTGGCTGGCTGTGGAAATCCAGGCATTCTGCTTGAGTTCCCTGGGATTCCTACTAAAAAAAAGTCAACAGTCACATTCACATCCAAGAGCTGCCAAGCCTAAGAGATAGGACACAAAGCACTTATCCGGTTGTCACTGTTTTCTACAGTTTTAGAGCACCTTAGTGTTTCCAAAACCTCATTGGCAGAGATGAGAGTACTCACCTAGGATTTCTAGTACAGGACAGGTAACCTGGAGACTCAAAGAGGTCCTGAACTACTTAATCAGAATTCGGGCAACTAAGGTAGGTCAGACTCAACCCCATGTAAAGGGAAACTACTCAAGAGTCAAGGAAGAAAACTGGCTTGACCGTATCAAATAGTTAGATTTTTTTTCCTAGGAAAGCCAGAAGGTTGAATTTAATATAGGGGCCTTGCTTGTTCAATATGCCAAGTGGAGGAAACAGACCCCACTAACTGATGGATGACTGGAGCCTTCGGCTGTGACCACTGCTTTATACTAAGTGACAAGAGACAGGTAAGTCTCCAGTGGTGAGCATGACTCTCGGTGGCCCAGTGGCCTTAACTAAGTGATATAACAGCTAGTAGCTTTGATTTCTTTATCAATAAAATAACCACTCCTAGCTCACAGGGTTTGGTAAGCTTATATGTTACACACGGGAGCCTGACACCTTCCAGTCAGTCTGTCCTATTATTGCATATGTTCTGGTTTTGTTTGTTTGTTTTTGTTTTTTTTTTCCCCGGAGCTGGGGACCGAACCCAGGGCCTTGCGCTTCCTAGGTAAGCGCTCTACCACTGAGCTAAATCCCCAGCCCCGTGTTCTGGTTTTTTATTGGCGTTCATGATGGGCATCTGATACTGTTGCCATTGGTGCCCAAATGTGAAGAGATCAAACCACTGTGCAAATCTCCCTGCCGATGACGCAGACTCGATGCAAACACATGAGCACAATTGGCCCACAGTATCCCTCCTGTAGCAGACGCACTAAGTACCAAGTCGTAGTCCTTGAAGCTGTCTTCCTCCTCCTCCTTAAGCTGTGGGGTTTTCCACTAAGCTGCTCTGACATGATGCTTTCCCTTCTCTAGGTCACCTGTAGGGAACAGAGGCCACCTAGGCTTCCGGTTGCTCGACACAAAGTGCAAGAATTGTGGGTCCTGTTTTCCAAGACACGTAACCCCTTATTTTTATCAGAAATCCTAAAAATACCTACATTTGCTGCCTAAAGGAAAACGGAACAATAAAATGGGAGTATACCATCACTTGGCAAAGTCCTTGTGATAAAATATAGTCATTTTAATAAGACTCACACTTCTTCAGACATCTTTTATCCCTCATGGTAAGACCCAACATGAGGAGAATAGTTTTGCCACTTATTCTGCTAGCTACATTAACTCGGTGCCTCTTGACGTTAACGTGCATGCAGGTCAGCCAGGTGCCTTGCTCCGGGTCAAGGGATGGGATTCAGACTCCTTTCCTAAGAAGCTGCCAGGAGCTGGAATGCTGGTTTGCTTACCAGCTCCACTCATCAAGATCCTCCCCCCTTTCTTCATTCAGATCTCCACCCGAGTGTCATCTCCACAGAGACTTCTCGTGAACCACCTTATCTAGGATTTAATTATTTGTGGAATGGGGCCGGGATCCTGATTTGTCTGTCTCTTGCTGAGTCGCCACCACCAATAAAACACCTGGCATATGACAGTCATTCAAACATTTGTGCTGTAGAATCTTCCAGCTAGACAGGAAAGGGAGCCTCAGTCCTTTTTTCCAAGGTCACAGAGCTAGTCAAAGCACAGATGCCAGCTAAATCTTGGGTGTACTTCAAAGCCCCAGGTCTGAGCACTGTGCCAGAAGAAAGCAGTTCGTTTTCTCTGGGCTTCCTTCCTAAAATTCACAGCCCTTCATGCTAGGAGGCAATACCTTACTTCTGTCTGACTCTGAAGAGCTGCCCATGTGGGTGCTGGCATGGAGGAGGGGCAGGCTGAACGTACACAGTCCAGTTAAGTGACTGAGGTCACAAGGGAAGCTCTTAGGGGGTTTTGTTGCAATGGCTAATCTTCATCCACAAGTTTCTCAGACTTAGAATACACTGGGGAGTGTATCTCTAGGCTTGTCTGTGAGACTGTTTCCAGAAAAGTATAACCGAGAAGGAAAAAGCCACTTTGGAAGACACCACCCCAAAGGCCAGAGGACCAGCATTCATCTCTCTCTGCTTCCTGACTATGGCTACAATGTGACTAGCTGATTCCAGCTTCTGCCCTCATGCCCTTCCCATGGTGATAGACTACTGTTGTTGGAATTAACGTTCTAATAAGCCCATATAAAAGACACACAATCCAGATATTTTATTCACAAGACCAATGCCTAGATTGGGCAGATCTAGGGCTACTGTAACTTCTTCCCCAGTTGGAAAGTCCCTTGGTACTTGCTGTTTCTCCTGGCCACATGGTTCTGGTCTATGGCAGCTTCCTCCAGTCTATCCTCTTCTCTCCCCTACATCCGCAACCTCCTCCTGAACCTCCAGGCCTATCTTCCTCCCTCCATTGCCCAGTCACAGGCGCTAGCCTTTTGTTAACCACTTAAATTTGGGAGGAGGTTGCCATGGCGTCACTTGGGAAGATCTGTTCCTTGGGTGTAGCTACACCTTGAGGAACCAGTTTTGGCTACAGGACACAAACAGCATCAGACCCAAGCTGCTGCAGACCACCCTCAGACTACAATCAAAATAAACTGTTCCTTCCTTAAGTTACTTTGGTCATACAGCTTGCCGCAGCAATGAGACTTGAAATCTGGGGAAAGATGTGTGTTCTTCTCCCTGTGTCAGAACAAAAGCAAGCTCTGGATGCCTGGCACTCCAGCCCTTCATCCCCAGGCATTGGTGTCTAACAAAGGGCTGAGGGTTCCCCAGTAAAAGAAGGTAGCAGGACCATTTAAAAGAAGACCACAAAGATTACCACAACCCCACAAATGATGAGGCAGAAGGTCACCCACACTGCTTCCTGTCCAGTGATGAGAGGAAACACCATAAAAACCCTATTCATGGCACAAAGGGAAGCCTTTTTGCTGGTGCTCGTGGGGAAATTGCTTCCATGTGAAAAATCCCCCAGTTTGATGAAAAGGTCTCTTTTCCTTCATGGGCTGAAAATAAAACCCTTGTTTTCCCATCACAAAATCAACTGGGTTGAAGTGATGTAAAGTTCTAAGAAGCTATGATCATGAAGGTCAAAGCAGTCGTGGTCATCCAGCATCCTCAGATAAGTGAGTTAGGGCTCTCTGAGCAGCCCTTGGAAGGAAGCTGGGACCAACGAAATTAGTGCACGTTTACTCTGGGCTTGGAAATAAATAATACTTTGAACACCGCACTTAAACCCAGGTGAGTGTCCTTGCCACTCCTGTCTAATGGCAGAGAAATTGGGAAGTGCGGACTCTTAAGGACTGAGTGTTCAGAGGTCACACAGCTGAGAATAAGGTTTAAGCTTTATACCCTCACTGAGCCATTCGCCAACTGGCCTCTGGTCAGAGGGTGATCCACAGGCAAAGGGAGACAGGGAGACTGCAAACCACCTGCCCTACTCGTCACTTCTATGACGTTGCCAGCTGGACCCAGAGAAGCCATGAGCTATTCTATCACACTGAATTTAGCTTACGAAAAGATTTCAATGTCCACGCCCAGGTGTAAGCCACTTTCATACCTGAGACAGCCGACGGCCTGTCCAGAACCTGTCACCTTGAAGCCAGCACTGACGCTATTGACAGATGCCTATGTCTCCAATCACATATTTATAATGTCGCCTGCCTGGACTCTGCCAGAGGAGTCATTAAATGCTTGAAAGCCCCAAGTCTCTGCTCATTGCCCTGAAACAAAGGCAGAGAGCCTGCCAGGCTCATCTGAGGTGGGAACAAAAGCACTTCATCTCTGAAGAAACCAGGAGGAGGTTCCTTAACATGGAATGCCCAACATGTGCCATTGCTGTAGGAAACTAGAGACGTGCAAAGGTGGCAGTGGGGCTGAGGGACCACAGATAACTTTTCTCCATTGTATCCAAAACAGTCCTTCAAAGGACCCTGCGAGTGGTAGGAAGCATGCTTTAATCCAAGAATGATACTGGCCAACTGGCCACTGTACCCACTTTTTCCCTTTCATGAAGATGACAGGGAGTCGAGAACTCACCTTCATGTCACCAAGTTACCCACACCCCAACTTTCCTACCAGTCAGATGCAGTGGGAGGGTACCCGGATCCCTCCGCTCCCAAACAAAATCATTTCGAGCCAGCTGAGGCTGCCTGAAAATCAACATTCGAGGCACATTAATAAGAAACATCTGGCCATGGGAAGAGGGTTGACACAGCACAGGCAGGCAGTGGTGGATTTGTGGTTGGGACCCAGAGTTACAAGGGCTGAACTGAAAGCACAACTGGAAAACACCAGTTCGTCTAGGCAATCCTCCACCCACTGCACCATGGTGCCTGGCAACACCACCGTGCTCCAGGTTTGACTTGTTTGGGGCTGGGTTACCTAGAGACTTCCCACTTAAAGCTCTGGCATCAGGAAAATGCATCTCCTGCATCCTCCAGTGTCTGGCCACCACTTCCACCTTCAATATTTGTAGCAGATGTAGCTGGGCTCTTAAAGGAACAGTGTTTGCATTCTTTCCATGTGACTTACAGGATAGACTTAAAAGGGGGAAAGTGTCTGTATTTTCCTCCCTACAGTGTTATGTGTTTAAGACCATCCTACCTCCATTTATGCAAAGCGAACCCAGGACACTGGTCACCACAGGCGTTACATGGCTGGCCTCTCTCAATCCGGCCCAGTCCGGTCAACTTCAAAACAAAAAGCAACACAAGCATGTCCACCATCAGGGCTCCCTTCAAAGCCCCACTTGTATCCTAGGCAGGAAGGCCTGCCCCTCCCACCCCACCTCAACTGTTTTCTGATGCTGGGGACTTGGGGCCAGATTCTCCCACCTGGAGAAGGGCGTGTGGTCCCAGGTGGGCTGTCTATACAGAGAGCATGGGCACCAAATCACCAAGAAATGGCTTGGCTGGGGCTTTGTCTCCCCCAGACACCTTGGTCACCGGTTTCTAAGAAACAAAAGCAAGACCTTTCCATTCCCTGGAGTTGCGGGGACCACCTGGTGGCTGCCCTGGACTAAGCCAGGGCTCCTAGAAAAAGGGTAGTTGGGACGCCCAAAAGCCAGTCCCAGGTTCTGTCTCTATGCCGGGGTTCCCATTTTCCTTAAGAGAAAAGAAAAAGGTTCACCCCCGGTGCCCTGAACTATGGCATTTAGGGTCCAGGTCCCTAGTGGCACTATCGCCCGGCCTGGGGTAGGGCCCAGCCCCTCGCGCGCCCGCGGGGCCAGCTTACCTGGGGCCACAGGTGCGCGGCCGCGGGGCGGAGAGGGGCAGGGCCCGGGCGCTGGCTGCTGGCGGTGGGGACCGGGCGGGCGGCTCCGCTCGGGTGGAGGACACTCACCGAGCGGCGGGACAGTCTTTTCCTCGAGCTCCGGCTGAACATGGCCGGGCGCTTCCTGCCAGCAGCGCTGTCGGTTGAATGTGTCCGCGCTGCAGCCGCCGGGAGGGCGGGTGGCCTGGCCCGGCGCGGTCGTCTGTCGGGCGGTCTCCGCCTAGCTGTCCCGCCTGGTTCGGGAGAGCACGTTTACCCTCCTCCCTTCCCTCTGCAGCTCGCTCCCCGCCTGCTGGTCCCTCCCCTCTCTGCGAGCTCCCCGCCCTCCCCTAGCCAGTCCCATCCTCTCTGGCACCAGCTGAGGCCACTTTCTCTTTTCTCCTGCTTCCTTGCCCTCTGGGGAGAACTCTTTGGCTGGCCCAGCCCCTAAAAGCTCTTCCACTCACTGTGTCCCTGAAGTTAGGGGGCAGGGGACACTTCACAGACGTGGGGCGGGGATGCAAAGATGAGAGATTTCCACGTTAAACTAAACATTTAAACTCTTCTTCCGCTGTGTATTAATGATCTCTCAAAATTTGTTAAACTCCTATGTCTTAAGATATGTGTCTAATATAAATGTATGCATATAAATGTATGTATATTGAACATGTATATATAAATTTATATATGTAGATAGGTAGGTAGATATCGATGGTAGATAGATGGGGGGGGGTTGTCTCACTATGTAACCCTAGCTGGTCTATGTAGAACACACTGGCCGTTAACTCAAAAATATTGGCCTGCCCTTGGCATCTAAGTACTGGGATTAAAGTCATGTACCACCATTGTCTGCCCTTGTATCAATCCTTTTTTAAATGATGCAACAGAAGCCTTTATCTTATAGCATGGTTGAAGGGTGAGTCGGGACACGTGCAGTGGTTATGGTGGGCACAAACTCAGGACTGATGGAATATTGGGAATGGAGAACAAGGATGCTGTTCTAAGACACACAGGCTACAGTGTCCACTAGTCATTGATACCTCAGCTCAAATAACGCTTCCCCTGAACTCTCTCCACCACCCAATGTGCCATCTCTTACACATTCCTGACATACAAAGTATGTGTTGACATCTGTTCTCAACCAAAGCCAAATGACAGGAGGGCCTTGTCTGTCTTCTTTACTTTAGCACTTATGTAGGCTCGCACACTCTGGATATTCCTGTAAATCAAAAGAAGGCAATTTGTCATCACTGAAGAAAAAAATGCTCATCTTCTGGCTTGGTATTTTATATACAGGGCATTGAAGTTGAATGAAGAGAAGCCATCTGCACCTGGAATAACACATCAATGGTGGTGAGGGTGGGTACCTATTTATCAAAGTCAAGGGGATAGCCAGATGCAACTCAGACACCCCCTTCATCAGAACAAGCTGTCCACCTTCACCAACAAGACAACAAAGTTTAGTTCCGTGCTTAGGGGAGATGTAAGGCCTATGCCTCAGGAGCAAAATTTACAGGAAAGAAATTCAGTAATTAAGACAAATATTTACGTACTGTGATCAAAGAATCAAAATCAATACCAGATATATCCGCTGAATCCTGCCTTATCCTGCCTGGCCTCACCTACTTCACCCACATCCCAGCCCTTATAAAAATGCTCTGAGACCCAGAGGGCTACAGTGAGAGTTTAGCTGTTGACATGCTTACTCTGCAAGTATGAAGCCTGCATTTGATCCTCAGAACCCACGTTTAAAAACGGAAGGAAACAAAAGCTGGGCATGGTGGAATACACACGTAAACTCAGAGCTCGAGATGTGGAAACAGGAAGATCTTTGATCTGCTGGTCTAGCCTACTTGGTGAGCTCCAGACCAGTGAAAGGCACTGTCTCAAAACAAAACAAAATCCCAACAACAACGAAGTGGATAACCCCTGAGACAGCAGAGCGCCTGCGCACACTTGAACATGTATACAGCGTGCACTTGAAATGCTCTGAAATTCAGACAGTAAAGACTGATTATCTTCTGTTTCACTGACGTAAGTGGTGAACTCCCACTATCATATTTGGTGGCAGTCGTAGAGAATATGCCATGGCGTATGGAGTGATGCTGTCTTCTGAACATAACAGAACCACTACCCTCATGGGTGTACCGCAGCTGGAGTTGTTTGCACAAGGTCAAGCCATCAACATGCCAACCAATGTGCAGAAAGAAGGGTTGCCTGATCTCCCCACCCCTAACCAGGGAGCTATTGACATTTGGTGGCATCGGGGAAGGGAGAGTCAATTTTCTTTAAGGGTGTGTCCTCTAGTAGCTCTACCAGTATCAATGGATGACCCCATACCTATGAGTTGTACAAAGGGAACACAAAGGAGGAGTAGAAGGAGGGGGTGAGCAAGCATGCACTTATTAAATCCTCAAAGAATTAGTAAAAATGCACTTTATTGAGTAAATATAAGGCAGAAGCTTCAGCTTTTTTGGCGGGGGGGGGGTAGTATAGTAATAGAAACTTCTCCATTGAAGAATGCTCTCAGGAGAGTTTCTGCACACTCTTGTCTGCCCTGTAGGAACAAGGATGAGGAACACCATTGATGCTAGAAATTATGGATGGTGTCTACACATATTTTTAATTGTAAACATTTTTAGGACAACACAGTAAGAGCATCAGTGCTGAGTAAGTTTCCAGGAGATGGACAGCAGATGTTCAGAGGAAATGAAACCTGCTATTTATTCCCCAAAAGTGGCCACAGGAGCTACTGGCGGGTGCCCTGTCCCAGGTCTTGCTCCTAGATAGATTTGGTTGGTAAAGAATGAGCAATAATGACATCCTTGAGAATGTGAGTCTAGGAAACGTTTGTTGTTTAGATAAAGAGGCCATGCAAGAATGATGTGAGTGAACTTCATGAGTTATCAGGATAAGCCACATTGTTACATAGTAGTTTCCCCAAGATGAAACACTTCCATCATGGAGGGAATTAACATTAAGATGTTAAAAGGGAGATGAAGCACATGCTGGTCTAAATGGAAGTGACACAGTGTATCTTGCAGGGAAGCTAAGGAAGTAAACAACTCAAAGACTTTAGGAAGTTCCAGAAACTGACCAGATTCACTAGGCTCCTCCTCCCCAGGTATATAGACACAGTAAAAACTGCTGGGAAATGCTCTTAGACAAGCTGAGCTTCCTGAAAGGGAATCACATCTAGAATGGACACTCTCAAACCTGTTAAAATGCTTTCAGGATATGCAGTGTGGTCTAGATTTCCAGAACTCATTGTCCCCCATAGTGGGTGGACTTCTGGTGATGGAGCTTTATTTGAGTCATTTCTGCTCCTGGAAGTAACCCCTCACCCATATTCCTCTAAGTAACTCAATAGAACTCACTTGTTCATCAAATTAGACTTTGGTGGTATCCATCCTTTGGTCTGTCATTAGCTTTCAATCTCTAGTGAGGAGACATTTATTTATGTCTCCCCAGGAGTAGTATCACACAACACAGGCATGAGCCCTAGCACACCCCATAAATCAGGCTGCAGGAGTGCTTTCTCTGTGAATAGTTTTATGAGAGCATTTTTTCATGGACCTGGTCTCTACTGACACATTCCTGCCAGACAGGTATAAATGTCTTGCGGCTTATAAGATCTTCCCTATATACTCATCAGTCGTTTTCTCTTGATTAGGAAGATGATGTTTAGTGAGGAAGGAAGACGAACTTTTGCCATCAGCTGTATGCATACAGCAGACAACTTTGTTCTGCTGTACTTTTGCATTTGTGGTCTTTGATCTACGTTCCCTCCTAGTCTCTCCAGGCAATACGATTACTAACAGAGCATGAAGAAATCTTCACACACATTTGTCAGCATGGGGGTCTCTGCTGAAACATGAAGTGGAAAGTCAAAACCAAGGCAGAGTAGCTTTGATTAGGAAAGACATACACCACACCTCAGGATGAACTGATATGAGATTTAAAGTTTTTTGCCTTTCTGCTCCTGAAATATAGTTCCTGTAATGAACATATGTTCATTCCATAAACAGAAACATAAAAGGATCTAAAATTGAGAAATATGCCCTTGTTGCTTGAGAGGGTTTTTTTTTTTCAACATTAAATCCGGACCATGTATAGCAAACACTGTGTGCCTCCCCTCACCTTAACCTATATAGAGGTCCCTAAATTATTTAGCTTGGCTTTTCTATTTTTTCTCTTATATAAATCTGTGGCTTTTTAAGTCAGGTGAAGCTTCTCTCCTGCTGTGCCAGCATACCTGCAGAAGACCTCAAAGGTGTGTCCATAAAGAGCTGCCTATAACAGGAACGAAGAACAGAGTGTGTGCAGCCTCACCAGGGGAACATTTATTTGTGGAATGTACTAGTGACAAATGTGGATGCTGTGAAAGGGTAAAATCACCTGAACAGCAGTCAGCATTTACAAGTACCATCAGGATGTCCTTGGGATCAGGAGTCTACAAGTGGTATTTTACAAAAGAGGTTTTCAGACTGGGGAAATTGAGGAGGGTGACCACAGAGACTCTTAGTGATGGAAAATACGGATTTTTCTCTTTCTTCCCAAGCAGCCTTTTTTTTTTGTATTCTACAAATTTTCCCATCTGAGCATAGACCACACACACACACACACACACACACACACACACACACGTTGATATATATTACATATATATGTGTGTGTGTGTGTATATGTGTGTATGTACATATACATTTATATTATGGACACACATATACACAATTTTCATATATGTAAATGGGTCACTTATATATGTGGATATATATACATATAAGTATATAATCAGAAAATAAATAGGAAAGAAAAGAACAGAATCTTAGGCTAAGTACTTTACAAAGCATTAAATAATCTAGAATTCATAAGTATGCTCTAATGCACTTAGAAAAATTAAAAAGAACTAACCAATGTGCATACTTCTCATTGAGAAACCTTAGCACCTTTAGAGACATGGCCCCAACTCGTCCTAAATGTTAAATACAAAGAAAAAAATTATGACTATGTGGCTAAAGGAATAGTCCAGAGTTGTTTCTGAGACAAAAATGTCACCATTTATCTGACTGTCTAAGCACAGAAGGTTTACAAAACAACAGAAAATACTAAGTAACTAAGAATATGGTATCTCATTCTTTGACTGATACTCTTTTTTCATTGAAAATATAGAATATGGGACACTTTTCCTGAGTATTATTTTATTTGAAAAACAGTTTACAAAATAATAATTAAAACACACATATGGAAGATATGGGGTACCCACTATAAAACACATGCATTTGTAAATAAAAAATTAGATACACAGAAAAATAACAGAAAGAAAAGACTAGAATTAAAAATAAACAGTGTTACAAGTTAAGAGAATTAGTTTGACTTTCAAGTGATGGAATAGTTTACTGTGTAACTATTACTTTTCACTGTCTGCTTGACTAGATTTAGAATCACTGTAGAGGGCTGGAGAGATAGCTCAGGTGTTAAGGGCTGGGCTCACAACCAAAAATATAGAGTCGTCATAGAAACACAGCTGTGAGGGTTTCTTAGAGTCTGTTTCCAGAGAAACTTACAGAGCAGATAAGGCCCACCCTGAATGTGAATGGAATCCTGTGGACTGGAGTCCTGGACTAATAAAAAGGGGGAGTGAGCTGAGCCCCAGCATCTGTTTCCCTTTGTTTCCTGGTTGCAGATCCTATGAACAGTTGCATTGTGCTCCTGCTGCTGTGTCTTCCCCACCATGATGGACTGTACCGCCCCCCCCCCTCGCACACACACTGAGCCAACACAAATCCTTCTGCCTTAAGTTCTTTGCTTAGGTATTTTGTCACAGTCATCAGAAACTTAATTAACACAACTTTCTAATTTTATGTTATACCAAATTATATTTATACTAAAAATTATATTTTACACCAAAATTAAAGTTCACTTTTAAACTGAAACTATACATTTTAAATACACATATATAATTGTCTTATGAGACAAACATTAGGGTTTTGATGACGATATTTCAGATATTTTCTTTGCAGTTTGCTATACTTTTTGGGTTACCATTGTTATAAATATTAAATGGTTTTTGTACTAACAGAAAACTGTTTTTGGTCTCTTCTGACTTTACAATGTATGTGTGCTTGCTAAAAAAAACTCTCTAAAAGCACATTGACCCAAAATCAACTTTTTAATCATATCTTCTTTCTCATGTCAGTCTACTGAGGTAGAGCAGATTCCTTGGCATCTGTATCAGAACTGGGAGCCTCAGGTAAGGTTAGAGGGGAAGACAAGAAAGACAGTGACTTGTCTAGTACCAGTGGTGGTGAGAGAGATGAGCTTAAGTGTATTGATCCCTTAGTATCCCAAGGAATAACTTCATAGGAAAAGACCTAAAGACTGTTCTGCTCCCACATGTGATCTGATAGGAGATCTGGATGCATCCAGAAAAGAATGGTGCTTTCTAATTCACCCGGAAGTGTGTTTAAGCAACCAGCATGCCAGGCAGGGAGGAGAGTAGACATTCAGTCTCCCCATGAGTACTTTTGTTTCCTGATAACCTTTCTCTCCAGCTCTCACCTGTATTAGACTTTTCTCTGCAGTGTCTAAGTTGTCATGACTGGCTTGTTCACCTAACTGGAAAGGAGGAGCTATGAAAAGAGGAAAACTTCCATGCAGCGGATGACCATGGTCTTCCTAATCCATCCCCGAGAGCATGGAGAAATGAAGGCTACTGTTCTGACACAGAAATCTGCTATGTCTTCTCAATGCTAGCTAGAAATTAACTCTCCCCATCTCATAACCCCTCCCAGAAATCTTTGTTGAAGTAAGGTTCAGAACTAGGAGGCTAGAGAAATGGGTCAATGGGTAAGAGCACCTGCTGCTCTTGCAAGGACCCGGGCTGGGTTCCCAGTGTGTGTGTGTGTACATCTGCATATATATACAGTCACATACTTAAAATAAGTAAGTCTTTAGAAAAAATTCAGAATTACAGAGTGGTTCTCTACATTTCTGTGCTTCTGCTGGTAAAATTGGAGGTTTAATTGAATTTAATCCCAGTTAATGGATTAAAAGCTTCCAAACAAAACCCAAAGTAGGTCAACTACAGGGACGTGACCATTACAGCATAAAAGTCAACTGTTACTCTCCTTTTTCCTTCGGCAAATATACCTAAACAGCTTAGAGAGTGTCTCCCAGGAAGAGCTTGGAGAAGTTAAAGAGAGCTCATAAGCCCAGTCCAAATCCTAGGTCATTTAAACCTGACTTTTGGGTGGGAGTCACGACCCAGCTGTCCACACTTTAAGAATTTCTCAGGTAAGGTTTGGAGGGAGGAAAGGGAGGGGGGAATAACAGGATTGCATTATAATAGAAAAAATATTTAAAAAGGACTCCCCAGCTGATTCCCTCAAACAAGCATTACTCCAGAGCTTCGCCCATGATATAACAAATCTTCCTCTAGCCAGCTGTTTTAGCTGGAGCATCTTCCAGGGTCTTTTGTCTTACCAGAAGCTGTACCCACCTCTACTATTGTCAGAGTGACCTGGTCAACACCCAGTGATGGTTGCCATGGTGTCTAAGGAGGCAGAGTCTAGTCTCTAGAAGACTGTACTTGACATACCTGGATATACTCCATGATTAAGTTATGTTTGTGACTCTGGAACCAAGTAGCTGAAAGAACAACTGAAGGGAGGGAGAGTGTACTTGGTCCACAGTTCTTAGACACCGAGGGTCTTGGTCCATCAGAGTGAGAAAACATGGTCCATCAGTCTGTGGCTGCAGGGACATATGGAAGAGCTGGACCCTGGAAAGAAGGCCCGGGAGCAGAGGAAGCTAGGCACTTGGATCTGTGATCTATATTTGCCAGAAAGGTTCCACCTCCCAAAGACCCATGGCCTCCTAAAATACCATCAGTGGCTGAGAAACAAGCATTCAAAACACAAACCTATGGGGGACATTTCAAGTTTAAACCAGAAAGAGACTGGCAACTGTGCAATGCTTAGAAGAGATGATGCTCACTGCCTCTTAAAGGAATGGAGGAAGGGGTGAGCGCTATGGAGACCAAGAGAAAGACTCAATTGTCTGTCTGAGTTAGGTTACTACTGATGCAATGAAACAGTATGACCAAGGCAACTTGAGGAGGAAAAGGTTTATTTCACTCAGTTTTTCATCAAAAGCAGTGAGGACAGGTCAGAAGGCAGGAGCTGATGCAGAGGTCATGAAGGAATGCCACTTAATGGCTTGCTTCCCATGGCTGCTTACTCAAGCGCTCTCTCTCTCTCTCTCTCTCTCTCTCTCTCTCTCTCTCTTATAAATGTTATCCCCTTTCCATAAACCCCCTATCCCATTCCCCCCCTCTTCTTCTATGAAGGTGTTCCCCCACCCATCCACCCACCCCTGCCCACCTCCCTGCCCTGACATTCCCTTACACTTGGGGGGGGATGTTGAGTCTTGGCAGGACCAAAGACTTCTCCTCCCATTGGTGCCCAACAAGGTCATCCTCTGAAACATATGCAGCTGGAGCCATGGGTCTGTCCATGTGTACTCTTTGGATGGTGGTTTAGTCCCTGGGAGCTCTGGTTGGTTGGTATTGTTCTTATGGGGTTGCAAGCCCCTTCTGCTCCTTTCTCTAACTCCTCCAATGGGGACCCCGATCTCAGTTCAATGGTTGGCTGTGAGCGTCTATCTCTGTATTTGTCATGCTCTGGCAGAGCCGTTCAGGAGACAGTTATATCAGGCTCCTGTCAGCATGCACTTCTTGGCATCAGGGATATTGACTGTATGTATATGGGCTTGATCCCCAGGTGGGGTAGTCTCTGGATGGCCTTTCCTTCAGTCTCTGCTCCAAGCCCAGAACTACCAGCTTAGGGATGGCCCTCCAACAATGGGCTGGGCCCACCCATCAATCATTTATTAAGAAAATGCCTTGCTGCTGAGGCATATGGCGGCGTTTTCTTAATTGGGGCGCCCTCCTCACTGATAACTCTAGCTTATGATATTAAGTTGACGTGAAATTAGACAGCACACTGGTCATGTGATTCAAGGGGAGATGTATCTATTGGGAATTGTTCAAGTAAGTGTTGTCTGGTTCCTCAGTCAGCCTCATTCTGGTATATAATCATAACATTTGCAGATGCTTGCCCTGACATGATATTAGAGCATCCAAGTCGGGGCCTGAGCTGTGTGTCTGGGCTGGGAAAGGCCACTGTTGAACTGTCATCTGCCAACAAGGAGGCAGTCTGTCCTTCATTTTCAAGAACATTAACCCAACTTGTGGCAAAACCCATGACTTTCCTCCGTTGCAATTTGTTGGAACACCTGTGCTGAAACTGTATGTCACTCTGAAGTGCAGACCTAGTCTTTGACTCACTAGACTTAGAAGAATGTGATTTAAACCCTCAGTTCCTAAGGTATGGACTCTAAAAAACATCCTGCTTGAAGTGTCCCTATGTCCTCGTTACTGGTTTTTGTGAGGTAGGCTTATCTTTACTCCCTATCAGAGGAAGTAAAGCTGAGAAAAATGAAATGCTCTTTTTCCCCATGCTGGTGGGCGCATGACAGATTCAGGATTTTGATGGAGAGCTGTTTGATTCCAATGTTAATTTTCTTTATGAGAAATCAGACGTCAGATCACTTTAACCAGAAGCAGGTCGGTACACATAGTAGGTAAGCAGCTAGTGTGATACCAACTCCTCTTGCTTTGGACTGAAACTTGAAGAACTCTTTCTGAGTTACTATGGGAGGGTGAGAGAAAGCAGAGCCCCCAGAGGTCTTGCACTGGTGACAAGTTAAATGCCTCTCTTTGGGAGTGACTAAGAGAAATTTTATGCTAATGCTCACTACCCCTGTGGGAACTGCCCCCAAAGATTCCCAGAATAGAGCAGCTTATATATCCTAATTAAAATCATTCCCCAGTCTGAACAAGGACAGAGTATAACTAAATCCACAATCTAATGAAATAAGCAAGTCCAATTTTAATAAATATTTTAAATTTCATCCCTCCTATTCATGCTTGGCTTCTCAACAGACATATCAGTTTAAAGGCTAAGTGTCTATGATTTCAGTTGAATTGGAGATTTAGTGGGGGATTTTTTTTCTCTAACAATATTATCAAATTAATCTGGTTGTTTAAGATTTCAATCAATTGACTTCTCCTACTTGTAATTAACTAGCAACTCCCCCTCCCCCCTCTAAAAACCTACTTTGACATAGTATCTGGATCTGACCTTTCCTTGATTCTTTCCAGCTGGGGAAGTCACCTCTTTAGCCCAGCAGTTCCAGACCTGGCTGCACACTAGAATCAGCTGGGGAGCTGTTTTATTTAATATGCCACAGCTGGCCCCATCCAAATGAATTAAACCAGTATATCCTGAGTTGGGACCAGACAACGATAGTTTTTAAAGTTCTCCAAGTGAGTTAGAGCCTAGCCAAGGTTGAAAATCTCTTTTTTCCCATACTTTCTTGACTCATCTGCCCAGACACTGCTTCTGTGCACTACCCCACCTTATCCTCTGTTCACTACCCCACATTATCCTCTGTGCACTACCCCACATTATCCTCTGTGCACTACCCCACATTATCCTCTGTGTGCTACCCCACATGATCCTCTTACAAAGCTTCTCACCCCCACTCCCCACAGTAGACTGTGCTCTCTCTTTCATGTAGCTGTACAGAAGAAACAGATCAGAACGAGGCTTTTAATTCCTTGCCCCTCAACTGTGATATCGGAGACCTAGTAGCAGCCTTAAAGTCACCCATGTGCTCCCTGGCCTCCTTTAGTCTAATCACTCAGAATGTGTGTTTAACAGACGCTATGCAGTTTGAGAAGCACTGTTCTAATGGAGGCTTACGTCCTCATCTTCAAGGCAGGGACACCCAGAAGCCCTTCCCTGATTCATGGGGTTTGGAGCTATATGGTGTAAACCCTGTTTCCCCAGGCTATGGACTCCACAAAATCCTGTTTCTCTTCATTATTATCATTCTCTCTCTCTCTCTCTCTCTCTCTCTCTCTCTCTCTCTCTCTCACACACACACACACACACACACACACACACACACACACACACACACACACCTGTATTTGGATTTTTGAGACAGTGTCTCACTGTGTATCATTGGCTGCCCTGAATTTTGCTTTATACCCCAGGCTGGCCTTAAACTCACAGAGATCTGCTGGCCTCTGCCTCCCAGTGCTGAGATTAAAGGTATGAAGCACCACCATCAGCCTGCTTAAGTGTTTCTGCATGCTTGATAGCGCTTTTGTGAGGCAAATGTATTATTATTCTCTGTTGAAAGAAAATAAGGCCGAGAAAAGTGAGGTGACTTGTCTCTGCTAGTTTACTTCAGGACACGAGGGAGATCTGAAGCACACAGCAGGCAAGCAGCTGGTGTGATACCAACTCTTCATGCTTTGGACTGAAACTTTAAGGGCTTTTCTGAGTTACTGTGAGAGAGGGGATGGGAGGGTGAGGGAAATGAGAAGGGGCCCCCAGAGGTCTTGCTCCAGTGGCATGCTAAACATCTCACTTTGGAAATGACCAAGAAAAATGTCATGCTAAATGCTCATGGCCCCTGTGGGAACGGCCCCCAGAGAGTGATGTCTGGCTGCTCAGTGACTCCTGGACATGAACTCACTTCCTCTCCAGCACAAACTCTTATCTCCTGGGTATGAAACTTCTGGTTTTGTTTCCATGTGCTCTTCTTCCACACCATACATAAATCTTCAAACCAGATGCCCCCCTCTCTCTCTGTCATGGTTAGGGCTCGTGTAATTTAAAGGAGTTGTTTAAAAAAGAATTATAGAACTTGATTTTGAAAAAAACCTAGCCTTCATTTGTAGCTCACAATTGGGGTCAGTAGGCCAATTGCTCTGTGTCCACTTTGCCATTTAATTGAGATAATCACTGTCATGGACCAAGTTGGAAACGAGACCCAAATGGTGGCTCCTGGCATTCCTTGGGCTTGTAAAACGGATGAGTAGTAGACTGGATTGTTATTTCTTCATAAAAGTAGTTGTAAGAATTTGGTCCTGTAGAGTTAGAGCAGGCTTCTGGCTTTTCCGGTACAATTAAATTCTACAGGACTGCCAAAAGAATGGTTGGTTTTATGTCTGTAACAATGAAGCAGGTGGAGAAGGGGTAGGAGGTGGTGGAGAGAGGGTGGGAGGAAATGAGGAGATGGGAGATAGTACTCAGCTCTATCCAGATATTTGCATCTGTGACTTACTAGTGGCTGCGTCTGCATCACCCAGGACTTCAGTGTCCAATATGGTAGTCACTGGTCACATGTGACTATTCAGTAGCATGAACTAAAAGTGAAAAATTTTCTTTCTCAATCATATTAGCCACATGTAACTAAATGATAATCGACAATGCAGAATAGAGGCTTTTTCCCAGTATTCCAGACAATTCGGTTAGATTGCTTTCTTTGAATACTATTCTCCACTGGATAATATGAACCTGACAAGAAGAGGTAAGAAAGAGGAGAATTGTGGAAGGTTACCGAAGAATATCAAACTTATTTCACTGCTAATGCTATTTTCAGAAACTTGAGTCGTGGCTCGCACTACTGGAGCCCGATTTGTGCTTAGGAAATATAAGCATGTGCTTGTCATCACTCCACAATGGCATGGGCAGAAATGTGAGCTGTTTCAGACACCCTCTGCCACATTCCTGATTGTACTGCCCAAGCTTCTAAGGGACAGTAACTCATCCTAGTATGTGGGGTTGCATGTATTGCTGGGAACTGACCACAATGCTTTGAGTCTGCTTTACAAGGGCTGTACCACGGACTTATGCCCCAAGTTCTCTTACTTCATTCTTCATTGAGCCACATAGATATTACCTCTTGCTAGGAAAACAAGGAATCCAAATATTAATAGAAATTAGCCAGTAGGCACAGAGCAATGCCTAATTAATGGCTGACAACTTTACTTGACAGAAAAAGCAAGGCTAGACTTCTCATCACTGGAGGTCATAGAGAAAAGCTATTTTGTTTGTATGTTCTAAGCCAAGTGATGAAAAGACTTTTTTTTGTAAAGGGCCAGATTAAGAAATATTTTACGTTGTGTGGGTCACACAGCTTTTTATCACGACTCAGCCACCACTGTAAAGTGTGACTGTGCTTCACTGAAGCTTTACAGAACAGGTGGTGGGTTGAATTTTCTCCTGGGTGCAACCGCTCTAAGCTGTTTCCCAGATCTCTTCCCTCCTACCATGATTCATCTTGGTCATCAAATTGACTGGACTAAGACATGTCTAGGGGACTAGTAAAGGGCCTGTGTCTGAGGGATTTTCTGAAGAGGACTGACATGTGGAATAGCCTCTGAGGGGCTAAGGCCTTCCTGGAAAGTGGGCAGCACCATCCACTACAGGGGTAGTGACCTGAATGGGGTGGAATGGTTGGAGAGAAACCCAGCCTGTTGGATGCATTCTTCCAGAGAACAAGACGCCGTAGCTCTTGTTTTGCTGCACCCTTTCTATGGAGATGCATTCCAGAAAGTCTCCATGGAGCATCCAGACTGTCAGCAGTGTTAGGACTCCATCACTGCTCTTTTTCTGAAGCTTTTATCCTGGACTAAGAAATTTCTGGGTTCTCTGTTTCTTCTGTGTGTACACTCCATTGTAACAGGACTCTTTAACCTCCAGTCATGTAATCCAACCTAGTAAATCCCCTATACGCACGTATAAATAAATATTTACATACATATTATTGGCTATGTTCCTCTAGAGAACTCTAACAATACACCTTCCTGGCAAAATCACCCTTCCCTTCCTACACAAAAAGAGTGGTAAGTGCAAAAGCAGAAATACTGGGGTACATATAGAACTAGCTTTTTCACTGGGCAAAAAACACTCTACTTGAGTTAATTAAACTGAATTCTCATAATACTTTGAGTTTGGTTTTAGGGGTCTTGGCTTCCAGAAGGGGAAGCTGAGGTGATTTGGGGTAACAAGGTGTCACATGGCAGACAGAGCTGGGATCAAAGGCCAACTTTAGTTCATGAGCAGTACTGGATCCAGAGTGCAGTGGTCTATATTTCATTCTGAGCCAGTGGTGCACAAAACACCACTGTTTAATATTCCCCAGCATGGTAATCAGGGAGGAACTCAGCCGGAGATATTCCCAGAGGGCAGAAACAAGAGCAGGGACTGAAAAAGAAATTACACAGACAGTAGCTTGGAGTAGATGGGTTTTGTCTGAAACACCTGTGTGTTAAAATGACTTGAGGAGACCATACACTGTGGAGCAGCCACTGGGCTCTGGGGGCAGCCAGAGAAGTCAATATTGGGATGAGCAGGAAGGCTTATTAATTTGCCCGGCAGTCACTTTTAGCCCTCTCTCGTCTTACTCAATAAAGAGAAATCTGTCTTTGACATCAACTTTGCTTTTCTTTAGTACTTAAAAAAAATCACAAAATCAGGATGCTGCATATAGAAAAAACAGACCCCACTGGAATAGAGGAGCAGGGGTGAGATTTTGTTTGTTAAGCATTTTGTAGATTTTCCTTTGTTGTAGGAAGTGTGGGTATTATGGATGGTGGAGAAGGAGACAGGATGAAGAAGAAGCAGTGGGGAAAAAATTGATCCGCTGTGCTGCTGAGAGCCAATGCAGGTGAGAGATAATGAAATAGCCAGGCCAGGCCTGTGGGCTGCTCTTAGAGAGAGCTGGGGTGAGGCCAGTGGGTGAGATGCTCTGGCAGTCTCAGGAAGGGAAGGTAAAATGACCTTGAGAAATTCTATAAAGGTTACAAGTTGGAAGCTGCACATCACTCTTCTGAGGCTGGATGTCAAGTCTCCACTGCAGTTATTTCTGTTCAGGAGGAGATGACTCAACACAGACATTAGACTGTACTGGGGCTACACTAGCAAAGTGACCCCATGCATCCAGTCCTGTGATCTAATGCCTTCTTCTGACTCCATGGGCTTCTGCACTCATAGATTAAGGCACTTACAAATACACATGGATAAACCAACTAAATAAAAGTTAAGGTATCTCTGAGAACAACAGAGCGAGGAAGCCGATAGGCAGCCTTCTTCCATGGACTCAACTCCATGTTCCTGCCTTGAGTTCCGACCTTAGCTTCCCTCCATCATGGAGTGCAAGCTTTAAGATGAAGTAAACTCATTCCTCCAAGAGTTGCTTTTAGTCACAGTGTTTATGGTAGGAACTAACACCAAACTAGGATAACACATATTCAGTAACTGCCTATTGGGATGTTAAGGAGAGACAGCACAGACGGGGTAGAAATGTTTCTTCGTGCACAGGATTCCAACCCAGGTTCCTTCTAGTTCTGTGATGTCGTGGAGCTCTGACCTTTACAACAGCAGGGGATGCTGAGGTTTTATGAACTCAAGATGCCTACCTAGTGCTGGAGACTGGAGCCCCAGCGGCACACTCCTCATGAGCCTCTTCTTTGTAGAATAATACATTGTGGAGTCATTTAACCAATCAAAGCCTTCTCTAAAAAGAGTATGTGCCTAAAGGATGCCTCAAAGAAAGAGAAAAAATAAACTCACCATGAAGCAAATCTTGCCTCTTTTTAGGTCACCTTGGATGATATTTTGGACACACTAAACTAGTCCATTTGTTTATTTTTATCACTTTTTTCCAGATCTATTCACTAGTACCTTTTCTCCAAGTTTACTCTCTAACCCCTTTAAAACCCCTAATGGGAACTGAGAACCATAGGGGGAAAAAGAGAGAGGAGGGTAGACCTAACACACGAACATGCACATGCACATGCACACACACCTAGAACACAAGTAATGATGCTAAGAATTATGTTGGGACACTGTAAGTTAAGCTTTTGAAAAATTGTGCACTTGTGTGTGTATTTGTGTTTGTGCGTGTGCGCACATGCGCAAATGCAAAAGTGTGGGTGATCACCCCCCCTTAGTGTGTTGGTCTTAGTCTTTCACCTCGATTAAGACAGGGTCTTGCCAATGTGTCCACCAGGCTTGTTGGACAGGGATTGTCTGTCTTGGTGTTCTATCTCACTATAAAAGCACTAGTAATACTGGCATGTTCTATTGTGTCTGGTTTTACATGATCTGGTGGTTTGAATGAGGCCCCCATAAACTCATATATTTGAATGTTTGGTTCCCAGTTGGTGGACTCTTAGGAAAGTAGTTGGGGTCTGGCCTTATTAGAAGAGATGTGTTTAATGGGGGGAGGGGGCTTTGACTTTTCAAAAGCCCACGCCGGGCCTAGTCTTGCTTTCTCTTCTTCTTGCAGACCGGTGCAAGTTCTCAGCTATTGCCCTAGTACCATGCTTGTCTGTCTGCCACCATGCTTCCTGCCATAATTATTATGGACCAAAACTATAAGCAAGTTCCTAATTAAACACTTTCTTTTATAAGTTGCCTTGGTAGTGGTGTCTCTTCACAGCAATCAGACAGTAAGACACATGGGTTTCAGGGAACTTGAAGTCAGGTCTTCAAGCTTTGGCACACAATTTTCCCACTGGGGCATCTCTCTAGCCCATTGCCATCCCAATGACAGTAAGCAATTCTTATGACAGATGCTAAAGGAAAGGACACTCTCTGCAGACTTTTATCTTAATTTCCCCCTTATTTCAAGAGTTTAAAACAAAGAAAAACAAAAGAAAAATTTAATTTCACTGAGAAATCAGTAACTTAAAATATTTTGGAGTACGTTATTTAGATGAATACACAAGTATGAAGACAAACGCACACATAATCAGCTTCCTCAAAGCTTAGAACAAAACAATGCGTATTTCCTTGTAAAAATGCTTTTGTTTTTCTTCATCCATCATGCATATTTTCTCACACCACCAATATTTTTCTGCAGCAATTTCCAAAGTATGTATAAAATCCTATTCTACTGAAACCTTTGCGATTACTTTCAATACCTGATGTGATGGACGATGCCACTGGTTCCCATCTGTAGTATTTTAAATCGAAGCCAGTGGATAAAAACAAGAATCCTAAGTAAGACAGGACCATGCTAACTGTAAGCCTCCATTTCATGTGTTCTCATGTGTGAGTGCTGAGGTGTAGGGTGGGAAAACACTGCATTCCTCCGCACATGCTGCAGTTACTGAAGGCTGGGTCAGCCTTTACGGGGATCAGGAGATACATACATACCCTCGGGTTCTCTAACATGCTGTCCCACACTCTGTCTCCAGGATGCCAGAGGCCTCTCCCAGCCACTCCAATACTAAAAACAATATTACAGTGAAGTCAACGAAAAAGAAAATAAATGGCTTCTATTGGGGACTGAATTGTGTCTCCCAATTCATTAGAGCCCTCATCCATAGTATCTCAGGATGTGATGCCTTGAGTGTGAAATGTCCTGAGTGGGCTCATGTGCCTGAACATTCAGTCCCCACTTGTTTGCGCTAGTTTTGAGAAGCTGTGAAACCTGTTGAAGGTGGGGACCCTCTAGAGGAAGTGGGGTTCTGGATGGTCATAAGGCTTTATAGGCTGGTGCTGTTTCCCGATGGAGATGGATCCTCTCTGTTTCCTGATCTGCAGTTTTAAACAACCACACGTTCCTGTCACCAAAGCTATGAGCAGATCTAGCTGCCATGCCTTGCCCACCATGATAGGCTGCACCCAACTGCTATGCCTTATTTGCCATGATAGGCTGTACCCTCAAGTCATTTTGCCTTAAGTTGCCTCTGTTGAGTAGTTTGTCATGGCTGTATAATAAAGTAACTAATAAGTCTGTATTTGATAATAAGATCTTTGAAGAGGTAAGCTAAAATGAAGACTTGGGGTAACCCTAATCTACTAGGATTGGTGTCCTTCTACGAAGAAGAGACACACACACACATGGAGTGTATAAAACCTCAGTCAGCATCCCCTGCAGAAAGGTCAGGGCTTCCCAGCATCACAGAACCAAAAGGGTTGGGATGCTGTGCATGAAGAACCCTGTGTACACGGCTCATGCTTTCTTGCCTTAACATCGCATTGGGCCGTTACTGGCCATGTGTCATCCTATTTTGGTTTCCCATTGCTGTGATAAACACTGTAATCAAAAGCTGCTCTTGGTGGAAAAAATCTAATTCATCTTACAGTTTATACTCCATCACTGAGGGAAGCTAAGGCAACAACTTCAAGTAGGAACCTGCAGCAGACATTGAAGCACTGACTACAGGGACTGCTACTATTGGCTTGTACTCTCTGTTTGCTCAAATAGCTTTAAATTATTTTGTTATTTTTAAAGAAACTGGGTATGTTTGTTAGCCAGTGGTCTATACAAGCTCATATCTATTTCTCATGAATCATCACCAACTATATAACTTCTTCAGAAAATAGTTGCACACACATTCACACACACACACACTCACACACACATGGGGTAGGGGCATGCCATATGTATGTGTTTCTTTCTTTTGTTTATTTTTATGTGCATTGGTATTTTGCCTGCATCTGTATCTGTGTGAAGGTGTCAGCTCTTGGAGTTACAGTTATAAGCTGACATGTGGGTGCTAGGAATTGAACCTGGATCCTCTGGAAAAGCAGTCAGTGCTCTTAACCTCTGAACCATCTTGCCAGCCTGCTGTGTATGTTTCTTGAGTTACCTGTGGCATCATGATGTCAACACTGTTGCTTTTACAGGATTAACTTTAACTTTGGACATACGTCTTTGGTGTCATACTCAACAAAACCAATATAAACACCCTGGGGTCCCATAAATCCTAGAAATGAGGATAAAACTACAATCCTCTTATTGTGGTTTCTAATTTTACATATAAGGGCATACAACCAATATATGCCCCCAAATTTTAGCTTGGGAAAGTAACTCAGAAGCCACTTAGTGGAGGCCAGATGGGTAGTGCATGCCTTTAAGCCAAACCCTTGGGAGACAGAAGCAGCTGGATCTCTGTGAGTTCAAGCCCAGCATGGTCTATCTAGTGAATTCCCAGCCAGTCAGGGCTGCATAATGGCACCCTGTCTCTCCTGTTAACACACACACACACACACACACACACACACACACACACACACACACACACACACACACACTAGTCAGTTTTTGTAAAAACCTTCACCTGAGATAACCAAAACATTTTCATTATTGTATTTACTTTTGCTAAAGACAAAACAACAAAAACCCTGAACATCTAATTATCGAGTTGATTTTCTTTCTTTCCCTTTTTGCAGTCTCCAAGTATTATTAGACCACCCCATGGCATTCCTGAAACAGGTTTACCTCCACCCAGCCCAGTGAACCTCAGCCTTGTCTTAGATCAGTTGCTAGGTAACTGAGGAAGATTTATGCACATCTATTGTTAATTTTGAAGACAGTTTTCAGCTCTGCCATAAACAGCATTGGAAGCAGACCCCACACTTGCACTGAGACACTCCTCTATATTTCCCTGAGGTGGGGTATTCCAGGGCATCTCTCCAAAGGTCCAAAATATGCTGGTAACAAAAGATTATGTGGGTGAATTTACAGCTGTCTGCAAAAACAGTTCAGCACATTTGAGAGTATCCCCTTTGTACTTTGCCTGCATGAAATTTAATATTGTGTTTTCTCTCCCCCATTCTTCCAATATCAACAGAATTCAGTCCTTTTTTTTTTTTATTCCAGAAACATCTTCAAAATTGTTTCTCAAGTCAGTGGCCTCATTACCATCTTAAAAGCATGTTTTAGGGATAAACATCCTTAATATTGTTGTAGGCCACATGTGTGCTTTTTATTGTCACTGCCCAGGTAAAGTAGTAAGAAGGCCAAGAACATCATTTTCTCCCTTTGCTTTCCAACTTCAGTCCTTGTCCTCTGTCCATCCCCCTTGTTCTCTCTCAAATTATTCATGTCATCTATTTCTTTATGGCGTGCACGCACGCGCGCACACACACACACACACACACACACACACACACACACACACACCCCTGCTCAGTCTGAATAGAGGTACTTTTATGTATGATTTCGGCACTGACCACTTGGTATCTTATAACCAGTTGGTGTGATGTTTCCCAGGGAAGACTATTTTTCCTACACTCACACCCCTTGGCTGCCTATAGATCTTTGTGGAGGGTTGGGGTCCCATGAGACTTCCCTTCCATGTTAGCATGGCGTCATCCTTGTTTGCAGCTTGTTCAGGCAGCCATGTTGGTGAGAATTCAAGGGTGTAACTTCTCTGACATTTCTAGAAGATAAACATCTCACAGCAAACTTACTGTTCCTCAGGCATTTACATTCTTTTGCCCCCCACCTCTTCCACTGCAAGCCCTGAGTCTTAGGTGCAAGAATTATGTTGTAGATGTATCAGTTAGGCCTAGGCACCACATGGTCATTTCTTTCTGTATTTGGATTGGCCTATGCCTAGTTCAAGGAGGTGTTTACTTGATGTGTATTAAGACCTTTACTTATCTGTGAGCATAACTATTTAGAAGGAGTTAGGAATTATGCTGGTTCAAGAAAAGTGGTAATAGTAGTTTCATCAGGATCCATGACTTACGCACCCCGGGGATTTGACTGGGTTTCCAGTACCAGGTATGACTTGCTCCCTGTTCAGTAGGCCTTACATTCAATCGGAGAACTGTTGGTTATCACAAAGGTATGTGTGTCATCATTGCATCCTGAGGATGGCATGCCGTGCTGGCACTAGTCATTGTTTTAGCTCATAGGTATTCTAGCTGGGTCTGACTACTGGCTGCTTCCCACAGCCTATATGAAAGGTTTATGACACCTTCTGCAAGCATGAAAGCTAGTCTTGAGGGAAATAGGTTTTAGGTCAAATCTAGCTCAGATAGGAGGCAGGGGTTTTTTTTTTGTTTTTTGTTTTTGTTTGTCTGTTTGTTTCATAATGGGCTCCCAAATCCAACTTTTACACAGTGACCATAATTATACTGACCCTGTACATACAAAACGAATCCTGCTGCTCTGGGCTTCCAGGAGTGCCCGGTCACTGGATGGTCCCTGCAGGTCTGTACGTAGCTTTGCTCCGGGCATCTTTCCTTCTGGTTTAGATGGCTTCCTGAGCGCAGTAGTCTGAGTTGGTGGCCTGGCTTGGTTGGCCTCCTTCTAGTTCATCTTCCACAGTGACCTCTCTCCAGAGAGGTCCTTCTGACTGGAAAACTGCACGTGCCACCCAGTGTTTTCTAGCCAAGAATCTGGTTAGTTTTGCATGTTTACTAGTGATTGAAGGAGGCAGGAGCAGTCGGAGGGTGATTTATTCAGGGAGTAGGAAGTCTGATGTTGGTGATGTGCTGAATTCTGGTTCACATCCTGATGCCTCTGCTGCCCCTTCAGTTCTATCTCAGTCTCTCTTGCCCCCCACTTTGCAGCCCCATGAAGCTATCTTTCCTATACTGTCCCATGTTCTCTGTTTTTTCTTATATCTAGGTATTTGTTCACAGCCTCTTCTGCTTCTACTCTGTAATTAGTTGAGCAATGTCCAATAGCAAAGCGTCCTCTGACTCCTTTCCTATGTCACCTCCATCAGGTTAGATGCCCCTTCTCTGTGCTCCCAGGACAGCCAATGGCTGTCTATTGGGCAAGCTTGCAAACAATTATCTGTTTATTTTTCTGTCCCCTTCACTAAATGCTTGCACTTTTGCTGAATCAATGACTATATATCTCTCCGTTCCCATTAGTGTCCCAGTTCCTAGCACAGTGCCTACCACCTCATGAGCACTCGTTTGTTGGAGGAAGCAATAGACAAAGGGAACATGATCCTACGAGGGGGATCAATAGCTCCATCAGCTTAACTCGCAAATGAAGCAACCCAGACCCCAAGAGAGTCGATAATCCTAGAAACCCTTTTTAGCAGGAAGGAGAGGCAGAACTTTGGCAGGGGAAGGATCCTTACCAATAACTTATCATTTCCTGGAATAGAGAGTTTCTGCTTGCTCGTAAGCCTGCAGAGAAGGTGTTCAGAGCATCTCTTTAGACAGCCCTCCCTGTGGTCGCTCAGCCATCCTGGCGTCCTAAGAGACTTGGGTGATTCCGAAACCAGTTTTCTGTGATTTACTTTGGTCTTCTGTTGTTAGACATTTCCTCTCGTCGGAGAAGAAACCTTAGACTTCCTACTCCCTGGATAAATCACCCTCAAATTGCTCCTGCCTCCTTCAATCACTAGTAAAAATGCAAAACTAACCAGATTCTTGGCTAGAATATATAGTACTTTCCGTGCGCTATCTAACCCAAACCTCCCAAAGCACAAGTTAAGAAACACACCCATGATTTCACATGGAGGAATCCACAGATACCAAGGAGTCCAACTCCAAGATCATGGCCTTAACCACCTCACAGTCTTCCTGCCCGTCTGAATCCTTCTGTTATCCTACAGGGAGAAGCCAAGCTCATTAAAGGCTCAGGATTCTCCACCCCCCCAAACCCCCCATCTCTCCCCCCTCTAATACCAGCTTCATGGAGACCTAGCAGATAGCATCCTCTGAGGATTATTTTTAAAAATGAATTCCTTTCTCAGCTCTCCTCCCTCCCAAGCCCCATATGATGAACAAAAGTTGCCAGGTTGCTGGTTCCACACATGGCATGTTATTCATGGGCTGCTCTGATGAGATGAACCAACTCATTAGTTTCAAAGCTTCGGATTAATCTTACGTTTCTGTTCCTGGAGGTGAAAGGTCAGTTTTTATCTCCTTAGCTTTATCCACCACCCAGGAGGAAATTGGATCTTTAAGCATGAGGGACCTTTCTCCCCGCGAAGCAGCTGTTCGTGCTTCTCTTCTATGTTTTGAGTAAAAGACGGATACAGAGAAGTGGAACTGTGTTTTTTTAAACACCAGAAGAGCATCTTTTAATTAAGTAGGAGAAATCTTGTAAATTGTGGGGCAGACAAATGAGTAAGAGGCTAGTACAAGTAGTGTTGAGAACGCTAGAAACAAAACAAATGCTCCTGGCAGGATGAAGTTGATAAGATTTAGAAGGCGAAAGCCTCCCTCCCCTCCCCCAGCTCAGAGCTTTGCACTCGCCCTCTGATGCCGCCTAGTGGTGAAATCTAACATGGCACCAGCCCGAGAGAAGAAATGATTTTTAAAGCACCACCTCCCAAAACACAGGTAGATTTGGGCCTGAGAGACAGCAGCACTAGAGATCATTCGGTTTCTAGAACGATTGCTAACAAACGGTAAGGGGACTCTGCTGCTGTGGAAGTGGTTCATGTCCATGAAACACTTCAAGCTTGGTCTCAGTTGCTTTCCAGACCGTGAGAGGAGACAACCCTAGAGAACAGCAGCACATGATTCCCAGGTTGCGCTGTCCCAGTTAGATCGCCATTTCTCCAGGGTAGCCATGGCTGAATCAGAGTTGCATTGAGGAGGGAAGAAAGCTGCATTGAACTCTGCTTGCTTGGGCTCACAGGAGCTATTGTCTGGCACTTAAGGCTGTAATCAGAGTGAACACACTGGCCACTGTTTATTTTCCCCACCGGGCTTTCTCCCAACATTTTCTCCCATCTCCACCGGGAGATTTGGCATTTAAAGAGAGCGTGGGGGAGGGGAGAGTATGGCAAAAGGATTGGGTGAGTCCAGAGAATAAAGAAAGCAAAGCCTCTTTCTAACTGTAAATGGTTCTATGTGGCAAATGCCCTAGAGGAAACGCAAGATGCCTTACAACATTGAGATAGATTCAGTCAGAATGAGGCATAAAGTAACTTTCTCGCAACATAGGGTCCACCAAAAACCCGAGAAGAAGGCTGAGATGTCCCAGTCAGTAAACTGCTTCCTGCAGAAGCATGAGCACTTGAGTTCGTATCCCCAACACCCACGTAAAAAGCCAGATATGACAGCATGCACTTATAATTCCCTCACTAGGGAGATGGAGAAAGAGGATGCTGGGGCTTGCTGGCCAGCCAGGCTAGCTGAATTGGTGAGCACCAGATTCAGTGAGGGACCCTGTCTCAAAAAGTAAGATATTGATGGAGGAGGACACCAGAAGTCAACCCCCAGCCTCCAGTCTCCAAGTGTACCCCACCCACCCACCTCACCCACAAATAAAGATGATGCCCATCATTATCTTAGAACTGGGTGCCGCTCCTTAAAGACACCAACTACTAAATAAAGCAAGGACAAAGGTGGGGATAGCAAAGAGGAAGAAAGCAAACAAGGCTATGGCAGCTTTGGATCACGTAGTTTAGCACTATATTCAGAAGGGGACTTAATGACCCCATGAAGTGGGGCTGTTCTCTGTAAAGGACAAACATGGAGGGATGTCAGTGTTCTGGAGACTAGGTACCCTCCGTGTCCACTCAAACCTTAGGGCTGGCAAAGAAAAGATTGGACTAATTGAGAACCAGCCATGGACTAAGCAGCTAAACATTACTTTTCTCCTTTGGGTGGAACTGTACTTGGAGGAAAGTTACTGTGTTGCCAAGTGGAGCCTGATAGCTGGCCAAATCCACCTTGCAAGGGAGAGCAGTCAAGGTACAGTTCTTCCTGATTTTGATTGCTGTAAGTCTGTACTGGAGTCACTACATGGCCCTGTCTGTGGTGGTTAGCTCCTAGCTCTTCCTCTCCAGCTACACGGAGATGAGAAACATCTGAGTCCTGGCTTGCTATATACTTGACTTACTATGGGGCTTAAAATTCTACAGTGCATTCTGGGATGGTGAAGGAGAGTAAGTCATGTTCTCTGCTCAGCATCCTTTATCTTTCTTTCATTACCAACACCATAATTTCTTCTTCACATTCAGCCCTATGACTTTGTACAGGGCCCGTTTCTTTCTTTACTATCTGGGCACTGGCAGCAGGTTCATGTCTGCTCAACCGAAAGTCTCTTGTGACTATAATTGTTAGCAGATGGTGTGTGTATTTATCAACCGTGACCTAATAAGGATACACAACATATCTTCTCATAATTCAGTGTCGTGGGACAGTATTTGTTATCACATTCACGCGTCTCCAGGTGTCCAGAGCACCTCTGCTCCTGGAGGTAAGGTATACTTGTAGTTATGCAGGGTAGCTCTCATCTCACAGTCTTGGCTTTGCAGTGAGCTAGCAGGCTAGGTGTGGTGAATGCTCATGGCACTTGCAAATATACAAGGAAGCAACAAAAAGAAAACAGGAGATTTCTCTTAAGACCTGGGCTAAGAACTAGTATCTTGTGATTTAGAACTATATTCCTTCATCTTAACTAGATCATCAGGCTCCCTACGACATGGGTAAGATGACAAATGTACTCTACCTCTGGTGAAAGAAACTGCAAAGTCATAGGTAGAGAGCAAGCATTGAGGAAGGGTGACAGCCGCAGTTAAGCTAGTTAGCTCTTTTGCTACCTGCTTTGGAAAGTATGCAAATAAAACCAAAAGTAAAGACAAACAACAAAACAAACAAACAACAAAACAAACAACAAGACAAACAAACAACAAAACAAAACAGAGGTAAACAACACAGAGCCCGGCCAACATTGCCTGAATCTTTAGATTCTACCGTGTCTTGACTTTGCCATTACATAGATGTTAAGGTGACCTCAATTTGGGTTTCTGTCATTTGCTACAAAGAGAAACCAGATCCACTTATATCAGTCAGGAAGCAAGGTACATCTACAGTGTCAAGTGCACAGAATCCTGGCAGAGTTCAAAGAGTAGGCAGGGCAGAAAAGTGGGTTCTGAGGTTGAGCCCTGCAAAGTTGCCAGGAGAAGTAGCCAAGAGTGGTGGAATATAAGAGTTTGAACAGGCTGCCCTTTAGAAGGCCAAGCAGTGGGAAGGGAATAATGACTCGGCAGTGTGTCATTGGTATACTCCTGACCAAATATCTGACAGAAGAGAGTAAAAAAATACTGGAGTGGTCCATGTGGATGGCAGCCACATTGTCAAGTCCCAATTCAAACCATACGTTCTGGGAAAATGCCAAGGGAGGTCTGTGATTATAGATATTGAGAGAAGCCCTTGATCTTGTGATCCTGCAAAAAGAACAAAAGAATTAAGAGAGGCCTATGAAGAAGAGTGCCCAGGACTCAGCTATTTGAATAGCTTTAGCAGCAACATTCCTGACAGCCATTACCATGTACTAAGAATACATGGTATTCTTAGCCAGATGCCAAGCACCAGGCCAAGGCTTTGCCTTTTATTAAAGCATCTAAATCCCTATCAGTACACTAGGTATTTTAATTTCCATTTTGCAAATAAGTAAGTGGAATTCAATAGAACCTATCCCTTTATTGTTCTTGGAATGAACTGCTGGCTGTCCTGCTTCCAATTCCTAGTAGTAAGCTATAGGCTATGATTCTCTCTAATTTATAATGCTATGAGATTTTGTTTTTGTTTTGTTTTTATCATAAAACCCAGTAGTGACCTTTTAATTACCACTTCCTTCCTCTGAGCTTTTTGTAGATAGCCCCCTGTCCTTTGAAATCAGGGCCCAACTTCAGACTGCAGAGAAAAATACCCTCTGTGTTAAAAAAAAAAAAGAAAGAAACAACAACAAAAAAAAAACCAAACACACACACACACACACACACACACACACACACACACACCAAACTTTCTTTTTTTTTTTTTTCTTTTTTTTTTTTTCGGAGCTGAGGACCGAACCCAGGGCCTTGTACTTGCTAGGCAAGCGCTCTACAACTGAGCTAAATCCCCAACCCCCCACCCTGAACTTTCTATAGTCTCATTGTAGAAGGTACTTGAATGGTACCCACACCCATGTCTCCAGAGAGGAACACTGTATTTCCCATAGGAAAAACCCTCCCATACTATCAGTTTATGTGGCTGAAGTGCTAAAATGCACAGAACTGATTCTTTATCCTGTTCCCATTCCCCCATCCCAGACATAGGCATGGCTATCAACCAGTACATTCCAAGTCCTTAAAGAGGCACAGGGCTCTTTAAGTGTACTAGCTCTCTGTCCTGTGGTCACTTCTCTGATCATTCTCTGCTTTAGTCTCTTCCCAGTTTTTGTAAAATGGGGTGATGATGATAGCCCTTAATTTTTAGAGCTGTTGAGAAGAATGAAGAACAATAAACGTCAAAAACTTCTGGCCACAATGCAAAAAAGTATAGCCAACAGCAAATGAATCTCTAGCAAGAACATAACTCCTGGAGATTAAACACATTATCAAATAATGAGTGGGTCAAAGAAGAAATCAAGAATGAGATAAAAGATTTCCTGGAACTAAATAAGATAAAAATTCATTACAACAAAATCTTTGGGTTCCTTAAAAGTAGCTCTACAAGGAAAACTTATAGCTCTAAGTGCTTACATAAAAACCCAGAAGGAACACAAATAAGCAACTTAATGATGTCACTCTAGGATCTGGAAAAACAAGAACAAACCAAACCCAAATTCAGTAGATGGCAAGAAATATCAAAAAAAATTTGAAGCATAAATTAATAAAACAGAATCAAAAATGACAACACAAAGGATCAATGAATCCCAGAGAGGATTGTCTGAGAAGATAGACTAGATAACCAAAGAGAGAAAGAGAAGATGCAAATTAACAGAATCAACAAGGAAAAAATGTCAGAATATTATAAGGCAAAACTTAAAAAAACCTACACCTCTAAGTCAGAAAATCTGAAAAGAATAAATAAATGTCTAGATTCATCCAAACCACTTAAGTTAGGCCGAGAAGAGATTGACAACTTAAGCAGACACATAACAATAAGGGGATCCAGTGATTAAAAGAACAAAACAAACAAACAAACAAACAAAAAACTTCCAACTAAGAACAGTCTGGGCACAGATGGGTTCATAGCAAGATTTTCAAAGAATATCTATTTTTTGTTGTTGTTGTTGTTCTTTTTTTTTTTTTTTTGGAGCTGGGGACCGAACCCAGGGCCTTGCGCTTCCTAGGCAGGCGCTCTACCACTGAGCTAAATCCCCAACTCCAAGAATATCTATTTTTAAAATAGTCAAAAGAACAGATACAGAAAGATCTCTCTAAAACTCCTGAGAGAGTATTAATATCCATAATATATAAAGAATTCAAAATACAAAGAGTCACCAAAGCAGGCAACCCAATTAAAAAATGGGCTATAGATCTGAACAGAGACTTCTCTAAACTGGAAACAACAATAACTAAGAAATATCTCAAAATTGCCCGACATCCTTAGTAATTAGGGAAATGCAAATTAGAACAGCTTTGAGATTTCATCTTACTGCAGAAAGAAGCAACTGACAACAAATGCTAGCACCAATGTGGAAGGGGAGGGGTCTTACGCACCGTTGGGAGAATGATAAGCAACCACCATGAAAATTAGTGTCTAGACTTCCCAAAGGGCTAAAGCAAAAGCTTTTCTTTTCTTTCCTTTTTACTTTTTTCAGCAGAGTCATTACAAAACAAAAAACAAAACCATCAACAACAACAAAACAGTAGTCAAAATGCAGATATCAACTGACCATAAGGTGCTTGCCCCAATATATACATCTGTAACACAGCTTCTACACTTATGGCTTAGGGAGACATCACTGAAAGGGATGTGAAAAAGATTTTAAGAGCCTTAGGACTAGGAAAGTCTCTCATTTCCTTCCTTCAAAGAGAGAGAGGGGGGGGGATTGGGGTGAGGAGAGGGTGGGTTTAAGAGGAGTTGAGGGGAGTGTGGGGTCTCAGTATGATTAAGATACGGTGCTTGAAATTTTCAAAGAATTAGTTTAAAAAATTAAAGAAGAAATTTATCACCATGTGCCAAGGACCAGCCTTGGCTTGGAGGGGGGTTTTGAGGAAAGGATGTTCGACGTCAAATCTGGGATTAAAAGCTGAAGGCTCAGGTTCTGCTCCAGACAGCTTTCCAGTCTTTTCTGGAGATCTTGAGACAACTTTTTTTTTTAAATCCCTTTCTTTTATTTACATATCAAGTCAGTCATTACCCCAGGTTGCCTTTTGATTATCCCATGAATCAGCATCCCATGATCCCAGCCCCTTTTTTCTTAGATGAAGACAGCAAGCACCCCCTTTTTTTTTAACATTGCAAAAGAATTCAGAGATCTGTCTGTCTTTGTAAGCACAGATGATAAGATAGCTGGGTGGGACCCTGCCCTGAAATTATCAATCCTACCATGACTGGGCCTCGACATTCCTGCTATTCCCTCTATCCGAGGCTGACCTAGAACTCATAAATCTGCCTTACTTTGTAAGAACAAAAAGTAAACTTAGCTGGGTGGGATCTTGCCCTGTGATCACCACCCCCTAAATCTCTTTGTCCCTTTCCTTAGTATCTTTCTGTCAAACACTCATAAGTGCAACTGCCTCTGTTCTTTTAGGTCCATGAAGCCCCTCATATAATTCATATTGCATCCTTATACTTTGCATACTTGAGAAATTATATATTTTTGAACTCATGTTTTCAGAGTTCCTTCCCACAGCCTTAAGGTCTATCCTGAAGGTCTCAGCATTTACCGTAAACCCTTGACTCCTGGACTCATACTGCTTCTAATAATCATGGCATCATTAACCTTGGAAGGAAAAACATTTCCTGAAGGAGGAACATGAAGGAAAAATACACACACACACACACACACACACACACACACACACACACACCCCTTATGCCCACAGCAACTCTTGGAGGCACACATCCTACTGGCTCTGTTCCTGGGGCAGGAATCATGTTATGCTATCCCTGCCATGGCCAAACCAGACTTGGCAACCATAATGTATCTTGTTAATTGTAGGTTTGGGGAAATGTGAAGATAGAGATATGAAAAGGAGAATTTAATAAAATTATCAAATGCAAAAAACTGGGGAGAACATTTGCCATATCCTCAGGAAGAGAGGTAAGGAAGGGACCATCACTGCTCAGGCCTTGATACATGATATGGTAGGCCAAAGGGACTTCTTTAGAAACACCTCATATTCTTTCCTACCCTCACTTTCTTCCCTCCCTTCCCAGCAGGGTGGTTGGCCATGTGGTATGAGCCTGTACCAATAGGTGGAGAGAACATCTGATATATCTACACAAAGATAATTTTTTTCCTCAGTACTGTTGAAGGATCTGCCTGGATGAATCTAGACTTTCCAGGACTGAATCTATGAGTCTCTGGTTGGCAAGATGGGTTTCAGATGGGGCTAGGGTGGGAATGGATTAGCAGCATAAGAAGGTGACACAGAAGCTTTTCAGACCTTGGCTATTCTCACAGTTCTCTCATCTCTGAACCCACAAATCACATAGACTGGTTGGCAAGGGCAGGAGAAAGAAAAACAAATCTTCATGGTAATTACTTCCTGCTTCTTTCCTTTCCTATCTTTTTCATTCATCCATCAGAACAAAACTTTGGTCCTCCATACAAATGGGTAGGAATCTCAGTCCAGCATCTTCCTAGTCATGAACTAGGACCAGTTTTGCAAGCCCTACATCCCCTAGAGAAAAAGAAAAGTAACATTAGCTCCACTTTATGTAATGAACATTCTGTATAAAACTGTCAGATACTGACAGTTTCACATCACGCTAACAGCGCTTATCCTATGGACTTCTGCAGAGATTCAGTGAGAAGGCATACGTGGAACCCTCGGTTCCATGTCTGACAGGGAGGCAACACCTCATGTTCTTGAGCTTGACTTCAGTGTTGATAAATACAATGGGCAAGAAACAGAAGCACAAACGAAAGATGACAATAAGACCTCGTGTTTCCAGTGACAGTCTTTGCATTGCACCTCCAAATCTGTATACATTCCTTTAAACCTTGCCCTCCAGGCCTTTAGGTGAAAGTGCCTCCACCACCATGGTGAGGCCAAAGCAGACCAGGGCTCATCATGTTTCCCTGGTTCTTTCCACTCGTGAGGTCCCCGAAGGTCTGAAGTTCTGATCACTGGAGCAGGAACAGATCCGGGAAAAGCAGGAAGGGGCTATTTTAAACTTGCCACTCATATTTTTAAACATCTTGACGTCAATAAAATGCTTTCCAATTCAGTGACAACTGGGGCATTTGTTTTGATCGTGGGTTTCTCACCCACCAGTCAGTTATTTTGGTTCCAACAGAGGAGCATTTGTTTTTTGAAAGGCGGCAGTTTGGTGCATGATTTATTTCTCCTGGTTTCCTAAGCCTCCAGGATGTGTCCTCTGGGTTACCGGGGTCTTCTTCCTGACCAGGGCCCTGTGAGACACTTTCCCCTGGTCCATCTTCCTTTTCTCCACATGGTAGACTCATACAGAGTACTTAGCTTCAGTGTGACTTCCCATTCCTGATACGCTAAACTCCCTGGCCCTTTGTTATGTGTCCTCATTGGCCCTCGTGATTTTTCTCATAGTACGGACCACACAGTCTTACCACTGTCTGTGCACCTCTGTAGAACATCTGCCATCCCTGTGGGGCTACAGGCTACAGGATGATAGATACTGCCAACTATATTTTCTAGTGTCCTCCAGACCCAGTCCAAAGCATGACGTGTGCTCAACGCTAAAAATAATAATAATAATTCATCACCGAATAAGTCATAATGATTAGCTTAATAAACATGTGAGTTGGTAACAGAAGCTTGGCTACAAAGAGTGTGACCTGTAAAATGTCCATTAATAAGAAATGAATGTTTATCAAATGCCTACCATATACCATTATCCCCCAGCGCCTTTGAACTCGGTGTTGAGGACAAGGAAAAGTCTGCCTTCTGAGGAGCTGAAAGGCGTAAATGCTGACATAATTGGACCTGCAAATCAGTAATACCTACTCCACATTGGGATTTCAGGAAGTGCCAAATACTGGGCAGGTGTCTTGCCCAGGTCACTTTTCAGTTAGTCATTAGCATGCATGGAGCTCCCACTGCCAGAATGATTGCTTGCCAGCCTACTCAGTGTGTCTAATCTGCCTCTTCCCTTCCTAATTTCTTCTTGCTTGTTCTGAAAAGCTACCGGATACATGGTAGCACAGGGTAAGCCTTGGATAATAACAGTGCCAATAGCCTATGGTGTCCTGTGAGGGTGGATGGGTGAGAACACTCTATAATCCTTCTCAGTACAACCTCCATCAGCATTTAGCAGTCAGCTTGAGATGCTAAGAAATTCAAAGCAGAAAGTCCATGAATGGGGGTGAGCAGATGAGTTTGCCAAGAAGAACACAACTACAGGAGTCTGACTAGGGAAGGGGGAAGTTAAATAAAACAGCTCCTAACACCCCCACCCCCAGAGTCTCATTATACTGGCAAGAAGAAGTGAAATATGTTTTTAAGGAGAGTTTTCAGAACTGGTAATGATTATACACACCTATCACCCAAGCACTGAGGGCTCAGGCAGAAGGATGAATAGCTGAATGCCAGCCCGAGGTTGCATAGTGAGACCTTCTGGGCTACACAGTGATACCTTTCTTCAAAAAACAAAGAGCGAACAGAAATAAAGATGCTAGTTATCAGTGCTATTCTAGGTCTTCCCCTTCTCCAGCCATAGAGTGTTGCATCTCAAAGTAACCACCAACATTGCTATGGGCACAGAATTTGCTTTAGACACTGAAAAGTACATAGAAGACAGACTAGTGCTCGGGGCCCTGGTACATCAGCAGAGGACTCACCCATTGCAGCAAAGTAGGAATGTAAGAAACAGGAGGAAACTTCTGGCCAGGCTGCTTGAAACTGAGTGACCTTGAAGCAACCCAGGACTCCCCAGGCCCTGCCCAACCCACATATATTAGGTAAGTAGTAGAACGGGAAACAAAATTTGCTGAGTTAGGGGAATGGAAGAAAGAGGCCGTGTACAGTGGAAGGGAAGGAAGGAGGAGGGAAGTGAGAGAGGGATGTTCATTTGAATGAAGAAGGTCCTGATCTCTGTTCTTTTCAGCTGCTTCATTTCCTCCTATGAATATGTTCCTTGATATGTAAAATGTATGTTCGATGAAATCTGTCCAATTTAAATTCCAATTTAAATTCTACTACTCCATTTTTAGTGGGAAATTTCTTCTTAATGTTTTTATTAAGCATCACTAGAATGGAAATAAAAGTAAAATTTTTTTAGCCACATTAAATTGTTTCCCCTTTTGGTGTATATGTGTATTTACATGTTCATGCATGTGCACATATGTGCATGTGTGCATGTGGGCCACAGGTTGACATTGAGTGTCTTTCTCAATCACTCTCCCTCACTTCATTTTTTGAGGCAGAGTATCTCACTCAACTTGGAGGTTACTGATTTGGCTACCCTTACCAGCCAGCCCACAAGCTCTGGCTTCTCCTATCTTTACCTCTGCAGTTCTGGGATGATGGAGTCCATTCATCCCCTTGGCACTGGGAATCCAAGCTCAGGTCCCCATACTTGCATAGAGACCCTTTGCTAAGCCATCGTATAGCCCCTACTTTATGTAGTTTTTCAACTGTATGTCATACAAAGAAATGGCTCTGGCAACTTCCTACTCCCGAGGCAAAATAAACAACACACTCAGAAGGTCTTTGGTCTTAGGGATCTTCCAGAACATGAAGCCAGAGAAAACAGGACTATAGGAAACATCCAGAAAAGCAAACTTGAAGAAAAATACATGTGATTTACTTTTTACATGTACATATATGTGTAGAAATGCAAATAAAAAGTCTGGAAAACTACACCCTAAATGTATAGTGTTTTCACCTCCAACTTAGATAATCAACATTTAATTGTTAAATAAGGAAGCCTGGAAGAAGAAGAAGAAGAAGAAGAAGAAGAAGAAGAAGAAGAAGGAGGAGGAGGAGGAGGAGGAGGAGGAGGAGGAGGAGGAGGAGGAGGAGGAGGAGGAGGAGGAAGAGGAGGAGGAGGAGGAGAAGAAGAAGGAGAAGGAGAAGGAGAAGGAGAAGGAAGGAGAAGGAGAAGGAGAAGGAGAAGGAGAAGAAGAAGAAGAAGAAGAAGAAGAAGAAGAAGAAGAAGAAGAAGAAGAAGAAGAAGAAGAGGAGGAGGAGGAGGAGGAGGAGGAGGAGGAAGAGGAGGAGGAAGAGGAAGAGGAGGAGGGGGAGGAGGAGGGGGAGGAGGAGGAGAGGGGAGGAGGAGGAAGAGGAGAAGGAGGAGGAGCTAGATGACTTTGCTAAGGGTTAGATCTAGGTTAGATCCTAACTGTGATGTCCTGGAACTTGAGAGGTAAGGTTTTGAACTTCATCATCAGTTAAACTGAGAGAGTGTTTTTTCTGGAGCCTGAGGATTCATTTTTACATTGATATCAACATGAAGATATCAACATGATATCTTTTTTGTTTTAAAGAAAGCATCTGGCTGTGTTTTCCCAACTGTTATTAAAGCAAAATTAGATGAGAAGACAAATGCGCACAGATTGCTATTTTAGGAAACAGTTGAGAAAATAAAAATATGAAAAAATGAGAAATCAATGGAGCATCGGGAAAATGTGCTCAGCTGTGGGTGTTATTGTAGCTGCATCTTTAACTCTTTGTCAGTGGATTGTGCGCGCGCGCGCGCGCGCAGCGCGCGCACACACACACACACACACACACACACACACACACACACACTCCTTCCTGACACCTTTCCTAAAATTCTCAGGTGCTTAGAAATAGTAAGTTGTATCACCCCCCTTCATACACCTGTCACTGGTCACAGACCTTCCCAAATGTCCAAGGCAACTGTTGTGACGGGTGATGACATCCGCTGCAAAGCCACAAGCACTCAGTGTTTCCTTGTGCTGTGTTTTCCTCCCTCTTAAGTCTGCTAGAATTTGGTGTCAGAGTCTCCCTCTTGCTGTGCATGGTTTGGTAAGAAAAGAGCCGTGTGTCTCTTGATGCTTCCCTTTGTGGCATTGTGAAGAGCTGGTACTTGACAGGAGATCCTAAAAATAATAATGCAATTTAAAACTCCCTTCTGTTGCCCTCCACCAGTAGGTATGGGTGATAGGAGAACTGAAGTATAAGAAGCAGGTGAGAGTTTGCTCTCTGGTTATATTGGGAATGTAAGGATTTCTTTAATGATCACAGCTCACAAAGGTGCTTCAGAACCATGGGTAATGAGGACAGAGACCACGTAGAAAGGCAAAAAAGTGAGTCCTTGGCAACCTAAGACACGGAGAAGGAGAAAATGGCATCCTTAGACGTTGCTCAATTGGTGCGACAACCACTAGCTCTACCTTCCAGACGTGAACATTTAAAGTACACAAGCCAATATCACAACGTCAGTGGGTAGACGACCTAGGACTCAGGCAGTTCAGCTCTGGAGTTTATATGTGTAAGTGACCATGAGAAAGGGCAGACAAAGAGACAGGAGGGAGGGCAAAACATGAGAAAAAAAAGCAGAAGGACAACGAATCAATGTTTTACATAAAAAGACGAGACCTGAGACACTTGAAAGGTGGGAGATTTAGCAAACATATCAACCCAAAACACAAAAGAAAATGTTGCTAGGAAGGTTCACGGAAAAACCAAAACCAGAAAGAAAGTAACGGCCAAATATATCACCATGCCAATGCAAGACAAACCAGTGAGGGACCTGAGAAAGCCGGATGAGCCACTCAAGCTAGGCTAACTAGGTATAGATAAAATATGCATTTAGAGGGGTCATGTCCAGGCAAACTTAGATACCAAGAGAAGCAAGAATTCAAGGGTAGAGGCAGCAAAAGGCTTAGCATGCTCAAAGGACAAGGGGCAAGAGAAGAAAACTGTGGTCAGCACCTAGGAGAGAAGTATGACATTCGAAGTCTGAAGCAGCAGAGACCTTAGTCTGGGGACACTGCCTGGCTAAGCAGGATCTCAAAAGCAAGGGTCAAGGAATCCCATCTACTTGCTGTTCTTCCAAGTCCCCTACTCTGCATTGGCTGAGCCCATCAACGCCAAAGGTCTATGACCAATAATCAGTCATCATGGGCCGATAGGGGGTCTGGAGTGGAATATTTTAAGATGCGAACGCCTTCCCCTGAGACAAGGTTGAAGTAGTTCAGAAGGGCTAGAGAGGGGAGGCAGGGGACAAGGTTGCAGGACGATCCTATGTTAACAAGCAATAATATATTGTGAAAACCCAGCCAGCCACTAAGTCAATTTTAAGAAGGAGCCAGCTAAGCCTGGCAGAAGGTTCCTGTGTCCTGCAGAGCCTCAAACTGTGTCTTAGTGTTCCATGGCTGTGAAGAGACACTGTGATCCTGGCCACACTTACAAAGGAAAGCACTTAACTGCAGCTGACTTACAGGGTCAGAGGTTTACTTCATTATCCTCATAGCAAGAAGCATGGTGGCACTCAGTTAGACATGGCACTGGAGAGGTGGCTCAGAGTCATCTAGAAGCAGGGAGAGGGAGATACTGAGCCTGGCTTGAGCATTTGAAACCTCAAAGCCCATACCCAGTGACACACTTCCTCCAAGGAGACCACACCCACTCCAGTGGCCACGCCTCCTAATCGTGCCACTCCCTATGAACCTAATGGGACCATTTTCATTCAAACCGAAACAGACTATGATGTTTATCTCACTGACCGCAGTTACACACACCTTATAGACATATCTTCATGGCTGCTTGGTTGCTACAATTCTAGGGAAAAGGTCACAACAATTTGGGGATGATGAGGACATTAAGGTGAGGGGACTTCTTACTCGTCAGTCTGTAGCCGTCTTTGCTTCTAGCACAAGATGGAGTCAGAGAAGTGCTTTTTATTTTCATCTGGACCCTATTAGTTCAAATGAACTTTAGTGGCACAATTGGCAAAGTGCTGTGTCAAGGAAAAGAGTCTTAAATGACAGAAGGACATTTGGGCAGAAGGTTCTCTACCTTTCTGCAACAAGGGAGAAAGAAACTAAAAGAAACAAAACACAGGAAGCAAAACCAGCTCTTTTACTTGAGCTGTTCACCACCAGAGCCATCAATCTTTCTCCAATTACTGTGATTAGGTCTACATGAGGGCAGTAGTCAGGGCACCCACAGAGAATGCAAGTCCTGGGGAGGTGAGAAATGACACCAGGATCTAACTGACCACCCAGAGAAGCAGGACATGGTGAGCCAGCAGTAAGAGTGTCTCTGGAAGACAGTGGCTGGGTAGTAATTGGGCCAGGGTCAGATGAGGGGCAAGCTAGCAGTTCAAGGTATCAGTCTGCAAGGAACACTGCTCATGGTTTAGAATGTTCTGGGAATAATGTGCCTGCTAATTCAGGTTTCCTTATATAACTGGAGGCAAACTGAACCTAAGAGTGTCAGAGGACTGCCCCTCGGGGAGACATGAACAACAATGTCCCCAATGCAAACTGACCTTTGCAGGGCAGCTTTTCTGCCAGTGGACTCTGGATCCCACCAATAGCCACCAATTAAAGGCAAAGTTCAAATACCTATAAGGACAACGCTGAAACTGAGAACTACACTGTGGAACACTGTTCGGGGGAGCAATTATTTTATTATTCACACTTTGAACCTTTAAGAATTTTCTGTGACACCGTCTGTCTATAAAATTGTAAAAGCAAGCTGAAGTGTGAGAGGCTTCAGATGGGAGACTTTCTTTAGGCAACAAATGGGTGAGGAGAATTTGTGTTGAACACCACACACACATTGTGGCTTTGTTCTGCCTTACAAACACAAGGTGAAGAAATATTTAAAGAACTCTGCTTGAGGCAGCCGGGGCAGGGGGGGCGGGGGGGGGAGTCAAATAAGACTGCCCATCACATCCATCTTCCTTGCATGTGCTAAGCTCTGCTAGGGGTGGGGGGCAGGGTGAGGGTGTCCCTTAGGAAAGTCTAGCCCCACCCCCCAATTCACAAAACCTGCCAAGCACAAAACCTAACAATGCTTATAGATTTTCCTTTCTCTTATATTTCCTCCAAACTCAAACGCACCAAACCCTTGCTGTAAACCAGGCTATAAATGGTGAGCGCTGTCTATTTTATTTTACATCCAAAGGGTTTCGGGAGAGATGTAGATTTTTTTTTAAACTTAGTTAGATACATTGTAGAGCTGCACTGTTAACAGCATGGCCACTAGTCAAACATGATTATTTCGATTTAAATTCATTGTAGCTGAAATTTTAAATTCAGTTCTTCAGTTTCCCAACCTAGTGCTCTAATGCCACCCAGGGCCAGGACTTGTCTAGTGGACAGCATGCAGAGAACACTCTACATTATGGAAGGTGCTTACAGAAAACACAGTGTTAGGGTCCACAAATGGGATCTGCCTCCTGTGAAATCATTTAGCTCTGAAAAGTGACTTTTCACTGAGGCTGTCTCCTGAGACAGGAAAGGTTCCCCATCAAATCCACAGGTTCGTTTCACCACAGCACATTACCTCATACATGACCTCATTTTAGACGTGTGGAAACTTTATAAGGGCTAAGTAACTCACCATCACACAGCAGATGTGTGATGTAAAGCTAAGGAGCCAGACTCCACAGCCTTTCCTTACGTAAGGTGGTGATGCTGCCTTCCACGGCCATCTCCTTAAGACATAGAAAACACTACCATGGGCAAGGAGCTACAGGGGAGCGGGCATTTGTTGCTGACACGCGTTTAGAATCAAATAGGCTGGAGCACAAGTCCTTTTGCATCTCTGCCTAGGTGACACAGGCAGTGTCACTTCTAACTCCGAGTGTGTGTAACACGGGGGCACCTAATGAGGAGTAAAAGAGAAAACATCCAACGCACTTACGCAGAATCTAACGTGCAGAAGCTGCCTCAGTGAAGTGCACGTGATTCTGATTTCCCTGCGAATTCTTTTCTACCTGGTAAACCCCACACTGCAAGACCTGCCTTGCGCTTGGCAAAACACATTTCTGAGTCTTGCTCGCCCCCTGCTGGTCATTTCCCCACTTGAGTCCTTTGATAGCACAGAGGTCAAAGAACCGGGTGGAGGAAGAGAGACTGGGACCTTGAAGCCTCAGGAGAAACTTAGATTGTTCTAACCTCCTTAAAGTCGTCACAGCCTTTTCTGCAGAGGAAGAAAGGGAATTGGTTTGGTCCCTATTTTTTGTATGGTCCTAATAGCCACGATCCCAGAGTGTCTAGGGGCTGTCTTACCCACAAACACGAGATTACTTAATCTTCCATCTGATGCTGAACCCAAGTGCCACTTCCTGCCCCGTCAACAGGAAAGCAGCTTGAATATGTTTACAGTGGTCCGCGCACTTCCTGTTGTCTGACACCAGCTTAGGACAAGCTTCCATCACCGCTCCCCAGACTGGGGCGTCGCCTCATTCCCTGGTCTGTTGTCTTCAGAAGGCAGTAAAGCAATGGATCCAGCTTCTGTAGCCCTTGGATTACCCTACGGACTGTCCAAGAACTAACGGAGCTAATCCTTGATTAAAGATGTCTTAAAGACACCGAGCAGAGGGAAGAGTCCAATATTCATGGTTCCTTAAGCTTTTAGATGATTCTTCTGTGGATGACTAGATAATCACTCAACTTCTAGACCAGACCAGAAGTTCCGGAAGCCCCACAGACCACTGAGGCTCACCTATAGTTTCTGATTTAGTGTACCTGAGAATTCCCACTCTTCACAAACCCCCAAGGGCTACTTTGGCCTGAGGACCACACCAAAAGCCTGCAGGGGTAGCCAAACCTATGGTTCAGTGGTATAGCACCTGCCTAGGACTCACAAAGAAAGTTCTGGGTCCTATCCCCAACACCACGATAAACAAAAATAAAAACAAAACCTTAAAAATTCACATGCTGTGCCATGTGGTCTGCCAGGCAGTAGATGGCCCAGCTGGTCTTGTAGATTTTCACTTCCTCTGCTCCAGCTCCACCCTCGTCTCCTGCCTGCCCTTGTTCACCTAGAGATTTTGACGCCATCTTGGCCAGATGAATCTACCTATAGTTTTGCTGACTAGATACCCCTTGGTTTGTGAGAGTGATAAAAGGTCACATCCTCTGGGATGCCTTCCCTGACTGCCCTATTCTATATGTGCCTCCCCTTACACTTTCCCATTCTTTTCCTTACCAGACTTATTTCCTTTACTGCAATTATTTTTCAAGTCTGTTCACATAGAACACAGTGGCTAGATTTCAAGGCTCCTAAATGCAGGGGCTTCATCTTGATAACCCCATGGGTGCTCAGTAAATGACTGCAGGACAAAAGAGTTAATAGAGCCCCTGACCAGAAAGTGTGACATTTAGACTCAAAGGCTTGTTAGTGTGCTGTCATCTTTTGACATCATGTCCCATTGTGTCCACAGAAGGACTCGGAAAGAGTGGTGATGGTATCTTCAACAGAGATCAAGAAAAGCAAAGAAGCCTGGCTGAGGCCACACTCCTGGAGAGGCAGAATTGGTCATGAACCCTGGATAGCTGCTTCCACACTTGCCACCACACAGAGAAAGAAGCAGAACAAAAAGATGAGAACTCTTCCTGTGGAGATTTTAAACTCTACATTCTTAGCCAAAACAGAAATGTCAAAAGGAGCCGAGATACAAAACTTCTTGCCTTTCCCTCTGGCTCTTTGGTTCTCCCAGAATCACCTCTGAAGAGACTGATGATTCAGTGAAGGGTGGCAGAACACTTCCCATTTTTAAAAAACTTGTTCAGAGCCTTTGGAAGCACAGCACTGACAGGAAGTAGTGGGGGCAGGACCAGAACACTTCCTGGAGTCATAGTGCGGCATCAGCATACAGTGCTCTTCCTCAGCAAGCTGTTGGCACCCACATGGGGATTAATCTAGACCCTGCTGTAGAAACTAAAATCCAAGCGGGAGTGTTTGCACATGCTTTCTGTATATCCTCCCAGATATTTTGACTTATCTCTGGATTACCCAGAGTGCCTAATTCAAAATCAATGATGTTCAAACAGCTCCTGTACTGTGTTCTCAGAAAATGATGTCACAAAGAGAAAGTGTAATGTTCAGCACTGACACAGACAGAAGCCAAACTCTGCTTTTGATTGATGGCTGATTAAATCAACAGTAAGGGAACCTGTAGATACAGAAGACTGATGGCATATCATTCAGCTTTCTTTCGTACAGCCACCTCGTTGCTGTTACAGCTGAGGTAGCACTGGATGTGATGTCAGTGGTAAATATCTACCTCCTCAAACTCAAAGACTTAACACAAAATATAACTAACTTCCACTTCAACAAATGATCTTCACACTGGGGTGTCTCTTCTGAGTATCACTTCAAAGACACAACCACCTTCTTTCTTGGGATTCCTCTGTCTGGAACAGGTGGCCTCCTGTAAGGGAAGGGGAAAGGTAAAGATAAGGAAGTTGTAATGGATCAAACCTAGAAACAGAGTACAGCTTCTCTCCAATATGCTGTGTCAGAGAGACAACACATGGCTATACTTAGTTGCAAGGGAAGCTGGGATATGTAGTCTCCTGGTCAAGGTTACTGAACAGCCAGCAGTTTCTACCTTATTTCCTGAGTCTGTGATGATTTCTCTACCATGGTGCAGGGTCTCTTGAATTGCAGTTTCCAAAATTATAGAGATGACTTCAAAGGCTACTGGCCATAGGAGAGGTGTCCTTGATCTCTTGTTCATATTACAGAAAAATTCAGTTGTCAGGTGTAGTCTGAGAGGAGACTGGAGGAAGGAGAAAAGTTGGGGAGGAAGATGAGCAAGAAAGTTTCTTTTTCTAAGTTCAATTCTAGCTAAGAAGAAGACAAGTGTGGTCTTCAATTTTTGACCTTGAGTTCAATTCCAGGTCTTTCAAAATTTCATTGCCCAAGTGAACCCTTATCGAGCATTCAATGTCTTACAGGAATTGTCCTAGCTTACAGGAATGCTAGGAAAATGACCCAGTCAATAAATGAACATAACATCAGCTCTACTCTTTCTTTGATAGAGCCTTTAGAGACAGTTGTAATAGAAGGCTCAATTATAAATTATATATCATAGATAAGATAATACTCATTATTACAAATTTTAAATATAATATCCAGACTGTCTTTCAACACACAAATTCTCATTTAATTTTCACAATAATCATATGACAGAGCTACTGGCTCCATTTTACAGAGGCAAAGACTGAGACCTTAAAAGATGAAATGATTGTCTCCAAACTCTTGTTTCCAAGAGACAGGCATGATTCTTGACTGCATAATACTGCTCCTATTCTTATCTTGCGGAGTTTTTTGTTTGTCTGTTGGCTGTTTTTTGTTGTTGTTGGTAGTGTTTTGTTGGTTTGGAGCTGCTGTTATTTGATTTTCTAAAGTATCTATTTATTTGAGGCAGGGTCTCAGTATCCTGTAAACTCACCACCTAGCCAAGGATGACCTTGAACTCCTAACCTTCCTAAGTCTACATCTTATGTGCTGGAATTATAGAACTGCAACAAGCTAGGACTGAATCAGGGTTTTGTGTATACTAGACATCTAAACTCATCACCAGATTCTTTGAGGATTTTATTCAGAAAAGAAAAGGGGAAGTGGACACAGTGACCTTCAGTGACTACACAGTCCTCCATGGTCCCCACTCCACAGTCCTCCATAGCCCCCACAACACAGTCTTCCATGGTCCCTACTCCACAGTCCTCCATAGTCCCACACTCCACAGTTCTCTATGGTCCCCTACTCCACAGTCCCCTACTGCACAGGGAAAAGACTGAATTCTGCATGTCTCACAGGGTCTGGATTATTGTTTTATAACCTCAATTCCCTTTGGGGCATTGGCTTCCTTTGGGTTCTTCAAATATCACCCCAAGGTGTTTTGTCCATCTGTCTCTTTGATGAGAGACCTTGACCTCCAGTCTGTAATAACTGTCACCTACTCCTTCAGGTTACACATTTCCAAATTAACATAATAACCCCCTAACCTCACATCCAACAACTCTCTCCTCTTCCTTGTTTCTTGAGTCTTTTTCTTGTTTGCTCCATTATAGCATAAATGACACCTTGAGAGTTTCATTTAATGATCCGATACAACAAATGTACTACAGGTGTGGACTCTGGTACCTGCTGGCTTCTGTGCTTTTCTGTGCTTTGTGTCTCTCACTGGAAAAGAAACTCTATGGGGGGCAGGGACTTATCCTTCTGTCAATGCTGTGTCACTAGATGTTTGTGAGATAGCCCAGTGACTAAGGGCACTTGTCTTGTAAGCCTGGGAACCTGAGTTCAATTCCTGGAACCAAAGTAAAGGTGAAAGAAGAGAACTGATTCCTAAAAGTTGTCTTCTGACTTTCACATGGGCATTGCAACTTGCACACTCATATACATACATCACACACACACACACACACACACACACACACCACCACCACCACCACCACCACCACCACCACTACCACCACCGCCACCAACAACATTAAAAGACTTCTCACCAGAGTGTCTCTTCACAAACACCATTCCTCCACTGTATCAGGGAGTCTTAGTTAAACATATTCAGTAAAAAAAAGTTTGTTTGCTTTGAGGGTGCAGAGTGTCTGACAGATGAATATTGAGGTTCACGTGCTGAGACATGAAGACTCATGGGCCCAGCAGAGGTGGGACACAGTGTTCACAGCCTCACAGCAGATCTACAGTAGCCAGAAATGTGTTCAGGGCCATTTTAAGCCTCATGTCTGCCTCCGTCCTGTATCTCTTTGCCCTGTGCTATGTGCTCTCTCTCTCTCTCTCTCTGTGTGTGTTCATGAGTGTGTGACTATGTGTGTATGTGTGTAAGAGACTGCGTTCATGAGTGTGTGTGACTGTATATATATGTGTGTGTGTGTGACTGTGTGTGTGAATGTGTGTGTGACTGTGTGTGTGACTGTGTGTGTGTGACTGTGTGTGTGACTGTGTGTGTGTGACTGTGTGTGTGTGACTGTGTGTGTGTGACTGTGTGTGTGACTGTGTGTGTGTGACTGTGTGTGTGTGACTGTGTGTGTGTGACTGTGTGTGTGACTGTGTGTGTGTGTGACTGTGTGTGTGTGACTGTGTGTGTGACTGGTGTGTTTGTACATATGTTTACTCATACAGGTGGAGGCTAGAGGACAACCTTGGGTGGTCTTCCTCAGGAACACCTTTTAAAGACAGGCTTTCACTGGGACTAGCTTAGGCTAGTCTGGCTGTCTAGAGAACTTCATGGGTCTCCCTGCGTCTGCCCCCCCCAGCACTGGGGTTGTAAGCTTCTGCCACCTTTCTTGGCTTTGGTGCCAGTGCTGGGGACCAAACTCAGTTGCTTGAGCTTGAGTGGCACAAGAGTAGAGTACTGGCTCACTGAGCCAACTCCCACTTGGGGTAATCGACACGCACCTAGGGCTTTTTGCTTTTCCTTGTTAGCAGCTTCACAGCCTTTCTAGAAGAGGGTGAGGTATCAGTAACTAAAAGAAGCCAAGATGACATATGATCCACTTGCCAGGAATAGAAACCCACTCCTAGCAGTGCCAAGAAAGTGTCCCAACAGCCTGCAGCCTGAAGCCTGCAGCCCCATCCTCTGAGAATATCCTGACTCTAGGCCTGCCTGTGACTTGGAGGATTAGGAGATGCTTTATTAGTATCTCTGACCTCTACCCATGACATACCAGCAGAGCAGAGCCCTAGCCCTAGCTGCTCAGGCCCAAATGTCTCCAAACACTGTCAACTGTCCCCAGGAGCTGATCCCCATCTGTAACTGAAGATCTCTGGAATACAGCAAGGATTTATTTCCCTGATTGTGTGGTTCACATCTTACCTCTGCTATGCAACATCATCCAAGTTCCTCAATTTCTTGGGGCCTACAGTTCACTCAACAAAGTAGGAAAAGCCATGGTCACTTCACTACACAGAGCAAACTAACGAATATTTTTTTTTTTGCGGTCATCTTGTTTCAGCTATAGGATGGATCTTTTTCCTCCATTTCCTCCGAGACACCATTCTCTTCCCTACCCCTAAGAGCCTCTGTGGGCAACCTCCAACAAAGCTACTTCACGGGCTTTTTCAAAATAAAGACAAACCACATCCGTGACAGAGCGGCAACTTAAATGGTTGAGACAGACAGACTTGCTCTGTTTGATGGGATAGAATGTTCATTGCCAAGGGGACAACTAAGTACTGTAACAATCCCTAGCTCTATTGTCCAGCCACAGCCTACTTCAGAGCCTCTGTCCCCTAAGCTGTTTGCAGAGTGGTGTTTCCTGAATGGGTATAGTTGCCAGGTTACAGGAAGACACTGTATAGTGTAAGGGCAACCGTGGAGAGCACATAGTAGGGGAAGAATAGTAAGGACACCTTTTTGTGATGTACATTCCTTACCTCTGGCAGAGGTAGGAAACTGACAAAGACAAGAGACCCATAATGCTGCATGAACATGCTCCTCCATTTGCCTCCTTTGTACACATAGGGAGTGGCTGATCCTCGCCCCCAGGATAGTACTGCTGTAGAGCTGACCTTAAAGAAATGGTCCTTCACTTAGTGCATCCAGTGAGCGGACAAATTTTAAATCCTGGAGTGACACAATTATCACCCACATAAATTAATTTTTAATGGATGCATACACAGAATTCATTATCTTTTAAAATGAACTATTCTTATTTACTTCATGTATCCATTCATTTAAAATAAAAGTGAACTATGCCTGGCCGTAAGAACACATCCTAGCCAACGGAATTAGCGCTAGTGGTTATAGCATTTCAGAGTCAGAGGGGCCAGTGACTGTAGAAATATTCACCTTCGCAACAGGAATCTAAGGCTCAGGTTGGAACAGCCTGTACAACCCATGTCACCCAGGGGTCAAGAACAGCATCTCTAAGAGGACTCTAGAGCTCTTGGGACTAGGCCGAGCATTGCAAGCAACATGTGTGTGTGTGTGTGTGTGTGTGTGTGTGTGTGTGTGTGTGTGTGTGTGTGTGTTTTCCCTACTCTCTTACTTCTTCCTAGGTTGTGAAGATAAACAAAGGTAATCTTTCCAAACCCTGTTCTGCATACAGGCATGCCTCCCCAGGTGGAGACTCTGCATAAACTCTAATTCTAATCAGTATGAGCAGTACTGGGCTTTGGATGTAGTAGACTTGGGGGATATCCCTTTTAGATACAATCCTGGTCCTCAGCTGCTACGGCAAAGACACCTTTCTGTCATTCTTGGGTTATTTAATAGGATCAAGGCCTCTGGAACTTCACAATGTAAGCTAACCTGAGACCTGTATGTTTTCAGAATATAAAAATAAAGCCGAGAAAAAAATTAGGGAAACACCCTTCATAATAGTCCCAAATAATATAAAATACCTTGGTGTGACTTTAACCAAGCATGTGAAAGATCTGTATGATAAGAACTTCAAGCCTCTGAAGAAAGAAATTGAAGAAGACCTCAGAAGATGGAAAGATCTCCCATATTCATGGATTGGCAGGACTAATATAGTAAAAATGGCCATTCTACCAAAAGTGATCTACAGATTCAATGCAATCCCCATCAAAATATCAATCCAATTCTTCAGAGAGTTAGATAGAACAATTTGAAAATTCATCTGGAATAACAAAAAACCCAGGATAGCTAAAACTATCCTCAACAATAAAAGGACTTCTAGGGGAATCACTATCCCTGAACTCAAGTAGTATTACAGAGTAATAGTAATAAAAACTGCATGGTATTGGTACAGAGACAGACAGATAGACCAGTGGAATAGAATTGAAGACCCAGAAATGAACCCACATACCTATGTCACTTGATTTTTTGACAAAGGAGCCAAAACCATCCAATGGAAAAAAGAGTATTTTCAGCAAATGGTGGTGGTTCAACTGGAGGTCAGCATGTAGAAGAATGCAGATAGATCCATTCTTATCACCCTATACAGAGCTTAAGTCCAAGTGGATCAAGGACTTCCACAGCAAACCAGATACACTCAAACTAGTAGAAGAAAAAGTGGGGAAGAATCTCGAACGCATGGGCACTGGAGAAAATTTCCTGAACAAAATACCAATGGCTTATGCTCTAAGATCAAGAATCGACAAATGGGATCTCATAAAACTGCAAAGCTTCTGTAAGGCAAAGGACACTGTGGTTAGGACAAAACGGCAACCAACAGATTGAGAAAAGATCTTTACCAATCCTACAACAGATAGAGAGCTTATATACAAAATGTAAAAAGAACTCAAGAAGTTAGACCGCAGGGAGACAAATAACCCTATTAAAAAATGGGGTTCAGAGCTAAACAAAGAATTCACAGCTGAGGAATGCCTAATGGCTGAGAAACACCTAAAGAAATGTTCAACATCTTTAGTCATAAGAGAAATGCAAATCAAAAGAACCCTGAGATTTCACCTCACACCAGTGAGAATGGCTAAGATCAAAAACTCAGGTGACAACAAATGCTGGCGAGGATGTGGAGAAGGAGGAACACTCCTCCATTGTTGATGGGATTGCAGACTGGTACAACCATTCTGGAAATCAGTCTGGAGTTTCCTCAGAAAATTGGACATTGAACTACCTGAGGATCCAGCTATACCTCTCTTGGGCATATACTCAAAAGATGCCCCAACATATAACAAAGACACGTGCTCCACTATGTTCATAGCAGCCTTATTTATAATAGCCAGAAGCTGGAAAGAACCCAGATGCCCTTCAACAGAGGAATGGATACAAAAAATGTGGTACATCTACACAATGGAATATTACTCAGCTGTCAAAAACAATGATTTTATGAAATTCATAGGCAAATGGATGGAACTGGAAAATATCATCCTGAGTGAGGTAACCCAATCACAGAAAAACACACATGGTATGCACTCACTGATAAGTGGCTATTAGCCCAAATGCTTGAATTACCCTAGATGCCTAGAACAAATGAAACTCAAGACGGATGATCAAAATGTGAATGCTTCACTCCTTCTTTAAAAGGGGAACAAGAATACCCTTGGGAGGGAATAGGGAGGCAAAGTTTAGAACAGAGGCAGAAGGAACACTCATTCAGAGCCTGCCTCACATGTGGCCCATACATATACAGCCACCAAACTAGATAAGATGGATGAAGCAAAGAAGTGCAGGCCAACAGGAGCCGGATGTAGATCTCTCCTGAGAGACACAGCCAGAATACAGCAAACACAGAGGCGAATGCCAGCAGCAAACCACTGAACTGAGAACAGGACCCCCGTTGAAGGAATCATAGAAAGGACTGAAAGAGCTTGAAGGGGCTTGAGACCCCATATGAACAACAATGCCAAGCAACCAGAGCTTCCAGGGACTAAGCCACTACCCAAAGACTATACATGGACTGACCCTGGACTCTGACCTCATAGGTAGCAATGAATAGCCTAGTAAGAGCACCAGTGGAAGGGGAAGCCCTTGGTCCTGCCAAGACAGAACCCCCAGTGAACGTGATTGTTGGGGGGAGGATGGTAATGGCGGGAGGATAGGGAGGGGAACACCCATAGAGAAGGGGAGGGGGAGGGGTTGGGGGATGTTGGCCTGGAAACCGGGAAAGGGAATAACAATCGAAATGTAAATAAGAAATACCAAAAAAAAAAAAAGAAATACCCAATTTAATAAAATAAAAAAAATAAACATAAGTACTTTGCCTGAAGAATTGACCTGAAAACTCCAGGAATATTTCACTCTGTTTAGTTACATAGAAATTAACTTTAAAACTCCTTCCTACCAATTTGAGCTTTGGGCCACAGAAGTCAGCCGGGCCTGACACAAACACAGTGTCTTAGAGGACAGCAGAGCTGAGGGGACCAGAGAAAGCTGTGCTGTGGCCGAGACAACCTGAGTTCCAACCCTGACCGAATTACTGATCGCCACTGCGTGCAGGTTGCTTTACACTGATGGGAGCCTCGATAGTTACTGCCCCGAACTGAGAGGGTTAAATAGAATAATAGACAGGGAAAACCATGAGAGGGCCCCCTCCTCTTTATGCTGCTCCCTAAAGCTGGGACACATGCTAAGCTTCACCAATGATCTTTCACCAATGATTAGTCAGTAGCAGTCAATATCCAGTCACCAGTAATGTGTACGCCCAAGCAATGGCTCTTTAAATACTTCACAGCTAAAGGAATACGGAAATGGTGGTATCTTTTCTTCTGTGTAAGCACCAACTGGACATAATGGGTTCGTTAGTTGAGCATCCCCCAAAGATATCATGGGTTCCGTCTCTCAGGCCTTGTTAGTAAGGCTTTACTTGGAAAGGGGGTCTGTGGAGATACAGCTAATTAATTTACAGATCTGGAGCTGCAACCATCCTCTGTCACCTGAATCCAATGAGAAGTGTCCCCATGAGAGATGGCGTAGAATCCAGGAAGAGAAAAAGGCTTGTGAACTCAAGAGGTCAAAACTGAGGCGCTGAAGCAGCAGGAGTGCTGGCAGCCACTGCAATTCCTCTGCTTGCACCTTGGCTTGGAGCCTCTGGGCCCAGGAGAGAAAGTGTTGGCACTTACTCAGCATCCAGGTAAAAGAATACACCAGCATGTGAGAGGAACCACCATGAGGCCAGAAGTTGGCAGGTGGAAGGACTCACATCAGGACTCTATGCTGAGTCCTTAGCCTGTCACATGCTTTGACTGAACTGGACATCTGGACAGGTTAGCCTTTGAAATCCCACCACAAGAAGTAGTTAAGCATCCTAGAAACCTACTCGGAAGGCACCGTCTAGTTGTCTTAATAGAATGGACCAGGTCCTTCCTCTAGAGCCCTTTCCCACCGGACACCCAAGGCAGACGGTGCTCATGGGCAGTCACTACCTCCTGCTCCAGGTCACAGATGACTCTTGGACACCCAGAGGGGGCATCAAGGTACAGCTGGGCACCATCCTGAAGCTCAGCGTGGATGAGAGCGGATGCTAACCGTGGATTCCACCTTCATGTGTCCATGGTGTCTCCCAAGTGCCTCCCACCTGACAAGTCTTAGGTGCATAAATGACCCACTTCAAGCTTCCAGGTGTGGTAGTTCTCTCTGTTCCCTCCACTCGCTAATCACTGTGTTGCTATGAAAACATGTCTAAGAGCTAGACACTGCACCGTTTCCATGGTAATCACAGACCACCTGCTTTCTGGACTGGCTTTTTCTAGGAAGTTCATTCAACCATTTTTCTGCTTCTACCTTGGCCCTGGCCTCCTGCTCTCTAACAGGCACAGAAGGTTTCTTACAGCTGAAGTCAAATAAATGTCTTCTTGATTAGAAAAGACCTGATTGCTAAAGCCATGCTTAAATGGCCCTCTGTTCTAATTTCACCCCTCCTACTCTTCCCTCACATCCCTCTTTATGTTCCTTCAAAAATGCCAAGCACAGTCCTCTGCCTTGAACACTACTCTCTCAGGCAAGGATGTCCATGGGCCTGTCTGTGTCCATCCATCCTCAGTCTGTGATCCCATGGCTACCCCTGGTCACCTATAAAATGGCAGCCTCTCATTACCCACAATCCCCCTGCTCTCATTTATTTTCAGTTCATGCTGTACATCTTATCAGGAAGATCATCTTGGACATCAGGTTTTAAAATTCCACCTCTTCCAGAAAGACGGTCATGATTCAGTCATACATCTGTAATTGTCCTGGAGCTGTGGACTTAGTTTTAACATGCCAGACTCTGCTTAAGTTCATGTACCCGTTAGGCAAATAGGATAGGATGGACTTAACTGTGTTAATGCATGGCTAACAGAGTAAGGAGGTGTTTACTTTCAAAACATGGGAGATTTTTTTTTCCTGTTTCTTGCTCGTGGGTTTTAGGCATGGATCACCACATCATGAGTCTCATCCTCAAAACTTGGTGATTTTATGGGACAGGACTAAGACTGTCCCCAACCCCTTCTTAGGCATCTTGTGAGAACTGGAGAGTTCGAAGTACAAAGACAAAGATGAAGCTCAGCAAACCTGAAAGGTGCTCTCTCACGCTGGAAGGGGCTGCTGCCACATGCCATCATTGCAACCTGGGAACATATATATATATATATATATATATATATATATATATATATATATATATATCCATCATAATATATATGTGTATATATACACACATATATATGGCCAAATTCATTGCAACATGTTACATATTTTATGTGAGAATATACTTTATATGCTTATATTTAATAATTCTATTAGAATGTATTAGAATGTGGCCCAATAGAACCCACTTAAGCTGTGTAATTGAGCAATAACTGATCTTGACTCAAGATTTTAATTTGAAATCTAATTAAGCTGATATGTTAGAGTATTCAAGACACTTTAAGGACACTAACTGTGTCAATTAGCTTAATTTAGTAGATTTATAAAGATTAAACACCTAGGAAGGTTTATCAATAACACAAATGAGCTACTAAAAATGAAACCAAAAAGAGGGTTTTTAAATGTGGCTTTAAAATGTCTGCTCTTATATGTAGCAGAGAATAGCCTTATTGGGGCACCGGTGGAAGGGGAAGCCTTTGGTCCTGCCAAGGTTGGACCCCCCCGTGCAGGGGGAATGTTGGGGGGTGGTAAGGTGAGGTAGATGGTGGGGGGGGGGGACACCAGTATGGGGGAGGGGGAGGGGAGGGAGGCCTTATGGACAGGAAACCGGGAAAGGGAATAACATTTGAAATGTAAATAAAGAAATATATTTAATAAAAACATATGCTCTGGTTCTTCCAATGTTGAGAAATCTCCCCAAACCACAGTAATTAATTTTCCAAAAGTAAAGCCATCCCCTAAACACACACACACACACACACACACACACACACACACACACATGCATACACACATGCACACACATCAACCCCACATGTCATGTCCGGCCATAGTAGATAAAGCCTAACTTCCTGGCCACGCACCTGTGGAGTTCTAATGATGGCTGCCCACGAGAAATGTTCACCAGTCACTTGACATATATCCCCCCCCCCCCCCCCCGCCCATTCCCTCTTCTGTATTCCATTAACTTCCATCCACCCCACAAGGCCTCTTGTGAGCAGTGACAGGTAGGTGAAGCTCTGATTCTTACAAGGTCCTCTCTGGACTGCACCCATCCTCCAGTAGAGGCCTGCACCGTCTGAAGTTTTTAAACCTGCTTGCTAGTGTTAGAATTAAGGTTGAAAATGAAATCAAACATTATTCCAAAGAGTTTGAAAGACTATAAGACTTAAAAGATACATGAGTTGAATTTAAACCTTGCTGCTCCTCTTTTCTTTTCCTTTTTTTCTTTTTTTTCTGTGTAGAACTCACTTTGTAGACCAGGCTGGCCTCTATCTATCCTCCACTGCTCGGATTAAAGACACCACACCCGGCTTAACCTTGCTGTTTCTTAAACAGGAGACATTTAAATAAGTTAGCAATCAATTTCAAAACAATAAAACACAAGTCAGTGTTGTCTTTTCTGAAATCCACTGGTAAAGCACGTGCTTCTTCTCATTTACCTTAGACCAAGCTCGGAGCTTTCACCAGCTCCTGACCTTGTGTTCTGACACACACACAATGGCACATGGTAGCTGCTCAGGAAAATTCTGCTGAGTGAAGGCAAAAGGTTGCCCTTAGCTCTCTCTGGTCCTCAGTCCCAGCACTCGGAGCTTCCTAAGCAGAACTAAAGCAGATCAACAAGAGGGAAGAAGGGAGAAGGCACGCCCTCCAAGGGGAAATAAATCATTTTGTTTACTCGTCCCCAGAGAACTGAAGTGGAAGGGGGCGGACTGGCCAGGAAACGCGAGGCCTCTGGACCAAGAGCTCCCGCACAGTTTGCACGACAATTTCAATGTTTACAAACAGCTCAAGTCTGGAGGGAAGGAACTGAACAGACGCGCCTTAGATAAATACTTCAGGAGGCACCGGAAGCTGCTTCCTGGGTTGGGCTCTGAAGTTTAACAATGGCAGTGGCTGGATCAGAACTGGAAAGTGGAGCGGAAAGGAGAGAAGGGTTCAGAAGTGATCAGGTAATCTCTCTGACTTTAAGATGCACGCAAAGGAAATGCAATCGTACTAGATATCCATCTGCTGGTGGATAAATTATGAAAACGTGGCACAATCACACAGTAGCATTTTATTCAGCTGTAAAAACACAATTATTAATTTTTTAGGAAAATGGATAGAACCGGGTGGTAGTGGTGGTGGAGGACCCTGAGGTAACCTAGTCTCAAAAAGATAAATAATGCGTGTTCTCTCTCTCTCTCTCTCTCTCTCTCTCTCTCTCTCTCTCTCTCTCTCTCTCCTTAGCTTTTATTTACATATGTGTATCTTCAGGGCCAATCAAATATGGGCAAGGCCGGGGAAACTAGAAGGGGGCCTGGGAGTTGGGAAAAAAGAGGGTTAAAGTGGGGAGGAGGATTGAGCAATAAAACATGTGATACAAAATTAAAAGTGTAATAATGAGGATGAAGGGGTACAGTGGCAGAGGTGAGTGGGGGTGAGGGCCAGTGGGTGGGAGGTGAGAGTGTGGGCAACAGGGAGATGGCAAAACGCAAGGGGGTATAATGGACGCAGACTATGTATGACAACGCATGAAGAAATCCATTACTTTTTATGCTAATTTGAATCTATGGTAAAAGTTAATAAAAAGACCATAATAAGCTATAATTCAAATAAAATGCATGTGACCCCCTGGGGGTTTGTAACTGCAGCTCCTGTTTGGTAAGTCTGGCCAGGTGCCTCAGATTCTGGTGTCTCACAAGGGCCAGCTGGACACTGAGAAGATGCCTTCTCTGGTGTCAAACCATTACAGAGCCCTTCAAAAGATAAGGAGAAGTAGAATCAAATTAAAAATTCCCCAGAAGAACTGGCCAGTGCTTCATTTTGTTCTTTAGTAGATGTTTTCCACTCTGCATCTTGTGTACTAAAATATCCAGGTAGGCTGGCTTAGCTGGCTAGGGGGCCCCAGTGATCCACCTCCTCAGGCTAGAACTACAAGCAGGATGGGGGCGGGGGGGGGTTTACAGGAATTACACAGTTTCTGTGGGAACAAACTTAGGTCTTCAAACTCTCTCCCCACCCCACTACCCTGGGTCTTCATACTTTCAGAGCAAGCACTTTACTCATTGAGCTATTGACCCAGCCTGGGACTGGAGCATTTATAAGGATCATCTGGTCCATTTTAAAGCTTCAAGTAGTAATGAGGACAGTCATTCTGCATCTCCGAGAACTGGAGGGAAATGAGAGCACTTAGGAAGTAGTTCTGCTGAACGCTGAGATTTAGTATCTGTGTAATAATTCAGGAGTTAGAGGAACAAGTGTAAGAGTGTCTGTGGAAGTACTCAGACCAATCCACAAGATGTCAGGGCTGCACTCTTCTTTCCAATAAGTCGATAAATAGTGTGTGTGTGTGTGTGTGTGTGTGTGTGTGTGTGTATGAAGGCAGTTTGGTGGACTGGGTTAAAAGAGTCAAGAAACACAGGAAACAACTTTATTCAAGATGTGGATTTCAGTTGGATCATGGATGTAAGGAAACATCTCTAAGAGATCTTTAATTAATTCCTTCATAAAATTTTGAATGAAAGACACACACTCAGCCTTTATATTTTAATATTTAATATTTTAATATGCCTCGTGTAGCCCAATAGCTGGGCCACTTCCTAACCTCCATGAGTTTGATAATCCTGAGTTATTACTTACTAAAGTCTGTACTCATCTAGGCTGCTCTGGGCTGCACTCTCCAGGCTCCTTCACATGGCAGCCATGCCTCCCTGTCCTGCACTTTTCTCAGACATGATATGTCTCTCCTCTCCTCCACACTTCCTTCCCTGAACCCCCACCCTTCCATCCCCACCCTTCCATCCCCCATCCCCCCATCCCCCAACCCCCCTGTCCTCCCACCCTTCCATCCCCCCACCCCACCATCCCCCCAATTCAGCAAGGAGGCTGGGAGGTCACCTCCAAGATTAGTGTATTTATTTTAAACATACACACACACACACACACACACACACACACAGAGACAGAGAGACAGACAGAGTCCTTTTTTTTTTTGGCTTCCCAGGACCCACCCTTCCATCCCCCCCACGCACCATTCCCCCAATCCCCCTCCCCCACTGGGGTGGATCTCCTTCTCAGGAATCCTAGGTCAGGAATCCTAAAAGTCCCATCTCTGTTTGTCTTTCCCAGCTATTGGCTGTTGGCATCTTTACTTACCAATCACAATCAACTGGGAGCAGATTCCCAGAAGCTGTGTACAAACACTTGGGTAAGCAGTTTGGGGGACCCAAATTAACATTAGAATACAAGCAACTTTAGGACAAACCCACTACAAATCGATGTTTGGGGGACAACCAGAAATGCCTGAAGATGAAAATGTGGTCTAAGGTGACAATAGGGAATTGTTTTAATCACACAAGATGTCATGATTGCATTGTGGTTGATGAGGTCAAGGTTCTTACTCTTGGAAGATGAATGCTGAACAGTTTGGGATTGAAAGCTCACGATGCTAGAAATTCTAATGAGTTGCTTCTAACATCTAGAATTCAGCAAGGAGGCTGGGAGGTCACCTCCAAGATTAGTGTATTTTAAACACACACACACACAGAGAGAGGGAGAGAGAGAGAGGGAGAGAGAGAGAGAGAGAGAGAGAGAGAGAGAGAAACAGAGAGAGAGACAGAGAGAGAGAGAGAGAGAGAGAGAGAGAGAGAGAGAGAGAGAGAGTCCTTTTTTGGCTTCCCAGGACCTACTCTGATATATAACAAGTACTATGTCTGGCACTGCCCTCTGGGCTAATGATGAGATCAGTCGGATCCTTAGGATAAGGAGCCCAGATAGCCAACTGTCCGCAAGGAAACAAATCATACCCAAGCCTGTAGGCATGTGCCTGGAAGCAGCCCTTCTCCAACCATCCCAGACTTCACTACAAGTCCCATCACCATCTACCTTAGACTCGGCTGAGCCACCCCTGGGTGCCAATCCACAGATACTGTGAGAAAATAGATGTGGTGTTTGGGTTTCTTATGATTGCTTTAAACTGGTACATAATTGGACAGACTGAAGCTGCCGTGTCTTGGCCTAGTTTGTTAGGCAGCTATAAGCAACGAGTATAGCATTGCATAGCTTACAGCACCTTATACAACTAATCCACTGTTCAGGAACATCCAAGTTACTGTTCTGCATGGACAATGATGCTCCGTATGCCTGCTTTAAGGAGGCGTTTTTACGGTGGACTTAAACCTTTGGGGTTGTAAGATTTCCCAAACTGACTCCAGACTATTCACCAGCTTGCACCTCCGTCAATGCTGCTTTCTTGAAAGGGCTGTAATCAGCTATGAAAAGTAAACACAAATGTATTGCAAAGGACGCTCTGTCAGCTACTGAGCAGTAACAGCTGTCCCTCTGTTGATTGCTGACACTTTATCTTTCACTGGGAAAGAAACAGGGTCGTTCTCACTTATTTGTTATTTATTTTAAACGTTCTGGGGGCTGCCCACTTGTGTCTTTTCATCATTGATTTTCTATTTCTTCTCCTCCTTGTCCTTTCTCTATCCTTATCCTGTATTTTAGCTACTTTGCTTTCCTTCAGTGAGCACTTAGTTTTACGTGTTTGTGTGAATGACAATACATATGCGGGCATGGCGCCTGTACATGTATGTTTGTGTGCATGTGGACACAAGGTGACAACTCTGGATGTCATTCCTCAGGTGCAGGTCCTTCCTTATTTATTGATAGAGGTTCTCCCTTTTCTCCTGGTTTCTCTTTTCCTCTTCCTGAGGGATAAGAGTTAGACAGATCCCTGGTAGGCAGAGAGACGGGAGAGGGGGTCACAGAATAAAGATGGTGACTTTCTGGCTTCTTCTTTATGCTTCTGACTTGACACAAACCTAGTCAAGCTTCTTCTCCTGCCAGCAGACCCACCTGTCAAGTTCAAGACCAATGTGGATGGCTGTATTTACCCACAGTTGTGAGCCAATCAGATTCCTTCTCTTTGTACAAACTGTTCAACTCTAAATTGGGGAAAGAGGACCCTCCAGGACCTTTACAAGGCCCAAGTCCTCTCTCTAGAAGAGATAGAATTCTGACTCCCCTCTCTGTTTCACAGTGGGTCTTTCTGTGTGTCTTGCTGATTGTGTGTGTACAAGCGTGTTTCTTTACTTGTAATCTAAGTCTTTTACTCCAGTTTATTCTGTCCACTGTAACTATGGTTTTCCCTGCTGCTACCTGTTACCCTACAGATTTTTTTCTGCCTTTTAATTCTTTAACTGGCAGAGAAAAATGAACCTGATCTAGACTTCTAGATGGTAACATTTCTTTTAAATACTTTTTGAGAATTTCATATACAAGTATATGCACTTGATAAGGTGTACTTGTTTTACTTCTGTGTCCCCAAGCCTCTTTTTGAATTCATGTCCTCTTCACACACAAACATATGTATACATATACACATATACACACATATATACATACATTTGTATACATGCCCAAACATTCATGCATATACATGTGTGAATATGCACATATACATGCATTACACATGCATACATGTATATAAATGTCTGCATAAAGATATACATATACATACACAAACATATATATGCATATCTATGTGGGCCTAGATATACATATGTGTACACACACACACACACACACACACACACGCACACAACCTGTTAGTGTTGGTCAAAACATATGAGTGTAGGGCTGACCACTGGGGCATGGACAACTTGAAGGAGGGTCGGGGGGCTTGGGTCTAGCTGGAAAATAGGAACTAGACTCTTTAAGGGGGCCTGCCTGCTCCTTGCTCCTGAGGAACTAAAGGCTGGGGTGGGAGGGGATAGGACCAATGAGAGACTGGGAATCAGGTGGAAAAGGAAGAGTCCCTGGGTCCTGTGAAACCTTTGACCCAGAACTCCCCTGGTGGACTCCCGCTTCTGGGACCACTCCCATAATCCCAGATGGAGCTCTTCATTCTCATAAAGTTTGTGTGTCTGTCTGTTCTGTGACTGTCACCTGGTGGCCCCCCACATCTGTGCTCCCCACTCTCCCCTCCTGTCATCCACTTTCCTGGCACGGGTGACTTTTCCTATGTCTATTACTTCCACCCTCTCACACACAAGACTCCCGATGAAAGCTAACCCTCCCTCAGCAGCCATCCCTGAGGCTCCTCTGCTAGGGGAGTCCTCACGAGCCCTTCTCCACCCCCATGCTGGATTGTTGGCTGATCCTGTGTAAACAGCCATCACCACTGAGAGATACGAGTTCATGGGAGCAGCATCTTGGTCATGTCCAGAAGATGTTTCAAACATTTCAAAGCAGTCACCCTAGTCCTCTGCCACTAACTGCAAAGGCTATAAAATGTAATGCTAGAGTGCAGCTTCTGCTTGAACCTCCTCTTATAGATACCAAGAGGCAGCCTATTCGAACACTCTGTGATCGCCCACCTAGCTGGCACAGTAGCATCTCACCTGGGTGGGCCGTATCCTTTCCCCCACCTCTTTTCCTATCTTCTGTCAGGGAACCAGAGGGTCGGGCTGCAGGCTCTCAATATGAAACTTCCCTCATCTGTTGTATGGGCTTGGATTCTCTTCAGAGACACTCATGTCTTCTGAGGACCAAACTATTTGGAGCCTTTGCCATACTGTTGTCCCCTTGTCTATCTGTCTGTCCATGGTGCTAGTCACTGGCCTAGTGTCCTCTGGAATAGTCCATCCCATCCAAAACCTCATGTAGGCAAGGATAGCTATCCAGTGAACACCAGGAAATCTCCTAACTCCACCTCCCCAACATCCAGCTTACAAGGATGTACCCGTCCTATCTGGCTTCTTTCCCCAGGTGTTCTAGAGGTTGAGCTCATCCTCGGCTTGCAAGGCAAACACTTCAGGGACTGAACTTTCTCTTCAGATCAACATTAAGCAACAAACAAAAGGACAGAACTAGGTAGCTCTTCTTTGTCTGGCAGATGTGTGGAAAAGCATTTTTCCCTCTCCCTATCATCTATTTTTGAATTCAGTTCTGGATGTTTTCTTTTTTCCCTGTGTGATTTTAAGCTTTTTTCATGTTCTCTTACTGATTGCATTTCCCACCATCTCTTAAAAGGGGCCTTTCCCCAAAGACGAGGATGAAGCAGATGGCAAATAGAAGTAAGAGAAAAGCAAAGTCAAGAGGATTTCTTTCTGTCCTGTGTGCCCATCTCTGTTCCAAGGAAGTGTGTATTATTCTGTTAATCCCCGACTCACCCTTGTCTATGCTGGACTGTTCTGACAGATAAGGAAACTGAGAAGGAGACTTGCTCAGCTGTTCAAGGCTTGCACCCTTGAATGCCACCCCTGCCTATACAAGCACACCTCTTCCTAAATACCCACCCATACCCACATCCACCCACACTCCCTCTCACAGACCCAACCCCTCTCACCTATCCATATACACCATCACCCCTCCTATACACCATACCCCCTTATCTCCGTACTCCCTTCCTCACTGACAAAGACTGTGCTTGACAGTAGGCCCGCTAAGATTTTATGGCAACACAGAGCACCTTTGCCTTGTGGCAACAAAGCCAATTCCATTTCTTGGACACCAAGGGTCCATAATGTGTTTTTATTACCAAGGAAACTGTTGAGTCCACAGAAAAAATGGAGCCACAAAATGATTAACGCATACAAAAAGGCAGAAATGGAAATGCTTACCAGGAACTAGCTTCTCTTGGAGCCATGACTGAGCCAAGCCCAGAAGTGTGTCCTTTAGAATGGCTCACATCCTGTACCAATTAAGTGTCTGGGGAAGCCGACAATGGCTTCCTGGTGTGGGAAATCACTTTGAAAGTGTTGGGTGGTAGTTAAAGCCATTAGTCCCACTTGGGCTTCCAGGACAACTACAAAGAAAATATTTTGTAAATTGTACAAGAAGCATGGATTTGCTAACCCCTGGGTTAGCCTAAACCAGCCAAGCAATTGCTTTAACACTGTACTTTCCAAGTTGAATAATACCTACGAGGAGTCAGAAAACAGCCCTTACCTCAGAAGGACATCGAGGGGCTAGTTAACAGCCACAGGGTTCTTCACAGCAGTGAGCTGCTGAGTGAAGAGCTGGGAGCTTTCCTTGGACAAGAAGTGTTTATTCCCCTCCCATCACTGAGGGGCGCAAATTAGCCCACACTTTTTGCTGGACCTTTCTGTACCAAAAAGCAGTCTGGAAGGACTGGAATGCCTTCCTAATGACTTCTAAACTGTATTAAAAGTAGATTCAAACAGTGCAGGTTTTTAAAGGCAGCAGATCTAGCTAACTAACTGGAAAATTATTTGATCTTTAGTCTCAGAGGAACCTGGAGTTTTTACCTGTTCGTTTCTACTGCAGAGCAGTCTGGAGGCACAAGAAATGTTCTTCGAGGACCAACGGGAGCCTCCATGGGATCGCGTGAAGCACAAGGTTCTTCATTTGCTCTGCTTCCTATGAGAAGGTGTGCAGGCCAGCATGTCAGGGCTGTCAGGGGCTCTGACTCCAGCCTTGTGCTGAAGAAAGCTTTGCTTTAGGCTCTGTGACTTTGGAGCTCAGTTCATTCGACGGATTCAGACAGCAGGCTTGAGTCAGCTCAATCCCCCATCTTTAAAATGGGAAAAAAAAACACCATATCTAGTTGAGAGGTGTCATAAGGATTTCATAAGGGGAATGGGAGCCCAGTGTTTAGCATAGCTTTTAGGGCTTGAGATTTGGAGTCCATGGCACCCTCGGGAAGCAGAATAAACCCTGGTCTCTCATAGGTTGTATGGGTCATTGGCAGGATATCCATAGAGGGAGAACCAACAATATACAGACACACAGTGTCATCCACACCTAGAGCCATGTCTGTCTCTCTCCTGGAAAGGAGCTGTATCTGCAAATGCTGAAGAATTTTTTAGAGTTTCTGTGACGTAAAGGTAGGAATATTCAGGTCCAGAGCCGACGTACAATTTACCTTGAGCTATCTTTAGGCTTTTAAATAGCCACCCCTTGCCCACCTCAGTGTCCTAACTGACATCCTATGACTAACAGATAAAAAAAAAAAACCTTTTGGAATGGCTTAATAAAACCATAGCTTATAGTTATAAACCAGAATACTAAGATTCATCAGGTAGCCTCTGAGGCCTACTGGTGAGATTCCTTAGATTTTTTTTGTAACTGCCTCCCTAAGCTATCCACCAGGGCATGTGAGAAGCACGTTGATTTGTGACTTTCCTTGTTTTGTTACTAGAAAAATTTCACCAAACAGCTTCCAACTTGTAACATGGAATCTGAGGTAATCTAAATCTGTGTTCCTAGGCTGCAGTCACTAATAATCAACTCCAGAATAAACTCTTATTTCCCTTTGAGGTGAAAGTTGTATTTTGTTGTTGTTGATTACACACACACACACACACACACACACACACACACACACATACACACACACACACTTCTGTACTGCTCTGTACAGCAATGACTGATGGGAAGGGAAGGAATCACATGACAGTTGGACGGGGCAGTTGGGAATCTGCAAGAGGATGTTCAGCTGGAGCCACAGTGTGAAGGCGATGTCTATAACTGCTGCAGCTCTGAAGGTAAAAGCTTCCCCTACAGAAGTTGCACTGTAGCTGCTGGGAAAGTTTCCCAAATGCAAGTGTTACAGCTCTGTTCTGGGGAGCCCGGTGGAGGGGTGGGAGGGAATTTTTCCCAGCAAAACTGCTCTGGTAGGGAGATGTTTCCCTGGGGAAGGTGTTACAGCTCTGTTCTGAGAGGGATGGAGGAAGTCGGGAGCCAAGGAATACCATAAAAATCGCACCACACAACAAACCTCACACATGAGATTTATTGGGAGAGAAAATCCAGGAGGATGGCTGCCTCTTCTCAGAAGGGAAACAGCAGAGAGCTGAGCAGAATGCAGGGTTTACATAGTGTTCCTTGAGGGTGTTGGGGTGGGGCTTTCCAGGGTGGCCTGGGATTGAAGGACCTGATCTTTGGAGCAAGCTCAGGAATTGTTGTGATTTTTTTTTCTTGTAGCCTGGGTCCTGGCCACTCTTCAGCCTCAGCCTCCTTAGAGAATATTAGAAAAGGACCCTTGGTGCTTTTAGGAAAGTCTAGGGGCACATCCTGGCCACTGGCGCTGCTGAGTGGGGCGCTGACCTCTTTGTAAACCCTGCCTTTACAATGCCTACATGGTTTACAAAGGGAGTCCAGGACAGGAAAAGCCTCCCTGCTGCTCCAGTTGGTATGAAGAGCCAACAATGTTGAACCTTAAATATGGAGGCCGACTCTGTAATTTTACGTTGAGCTATGCACAGTCTTTTTTTTTTTTAAGGTCTTCAGCTGATTAGATAAAGCCCAATGGAGGGTCACCTGTTTTACTCTGTTTTGATTTAAATGTTAATCCACGTAATCAAGAGCAACATCGATGAGACTGCTGTTTGACCCCCAAACTGGATCCCATAGCCTATTCAAAATTAACACAAAAATTAACTACCATAAAATCTACTGTCGTGTTGGGTTTGTCGACTTGACACAAGCCAGAGTCACCTGGGAAGAGGGAGTCTTAATTTTGGAAATTGCCTCTGTCAATCCAACTAGCATTTTGGACATGTCTGTGGGCCATTTTCTTTATCAATGATGCGAGAGGACTTGTAACTCCTGGTCAGTCTAAAAGTGAGAGCTGAGCAAGCCAGTAAACAACACACTTTTACGGTCTCTGTTTCAGTCCCTGCCTTGACTTCCTGCCCTGGCTTCCCTTCATGATGGAGTGTAACCTACAGGCCAAAAAAGTGCTCTCCTCAAGCTGGCTTTGGTCAGTTGTTTGGTCAGCCAAACAAAGGATGGCTCCTGCTCTGTGGAAAGCCGTGATAACATTCGCCGTAACAAGATGGCGCTGGCTTCCGCTGTGCCCCACGTGGAAAGCCGCGATAGCATTCACCGTCACAAGATTGCGCTGGCTTCCGCTGTGCCCCACGTGGAAAGCAGCGATAACATTCGCCATTACAAGATGGCGCTGGCTTCCGCTGCACCAGCCCGACTTCCTTTCAGGAAACTAGCTGTGTGCGCATGTGCAAGAGTGTGTTCGAGCCAAGTCTTTGCCCACCCAGGGGCGTGCCAATGAGATCATGGGTAAGCGACCAATCAGGCGTGGACACGCCACATTAGGGTGTATATAAGCAGCGCCGTTCTGGAGCTCGGTCTCTTCCTCTTTAAGATGCAATAAACGCTTTGCTGCAGAAGGATCCTGGTGTCCGTGCGTCGTTCTTGCTGGCAAGATGTTAGGCGCTCAATATTTGGTGCCGAAACCCGGGGAAAACGCCACACCATCGCCGGCGCCGAGGAGAGCCTCTGTTCGCGGAGAGGGTCCAGAACTGCAGGTAGGCTCTGAGAGGCATGTTTGGTCTTGATCTCTCTCGTCTCTCTCCCCGGTTGTGGTGGAAGCTTTTGTTATCGTTTTGGCAGCGCTCATTCTTTCTCTTTTGGTTTTTGATTTTGCGGCTGCCGCTAGGCACAGTCAGAAGTCGTGCCTAGAAGATGGGAAATGCCGCCCAACAGTAAGAGCAGGACAGGGAGTGCTAGGAGAGTTACAGGACAGCATGTCAGAAACAGAGCGGAATGAAAGATTAAAGAGCTCAAAGAGAAAAGGTGCATCTAAGAAAAAAGGCCCTTCCAAGGACCTTGGATCCGAGGAAGCGAGAGATAAGGGAAAGTACGCCCTGGGAGAGAAACAGGAAGGAGATAAAAGGAACACAGTATTTTGGGAGAAAAATTTTGTCTTTGTGCTTGTAAAAGGTGTGATTAGGCTCTGGAAACTTCACAGAGTCATACTGATCAGATTTGATAGAGGTAGACCGCCTGAAACATTTATTCAGGAGAATCAAACAAAAAGATATCTCAATTCTAAACTTTTGTCTTCAGAGTTGTATTTTATTCAGGACTGTGTTTCACTTCCATACCATTTGTGAATGTCAGTCGTGCTGCTCAGATATCCCGTAATATATCTCAGTATCTTACAGGAATTTGGTTTCAACACGTTGATGGACTAGTCCAGGAATTGAGACAATCCATCGTCCATATCAACTCCACTCGAGTGGATGGTCACCATGGAAGTGGTGGGAAAGGGGAAATCTTACCTCTCTGCTGACTCCTATTGGAATCTGGGTCCCTTTGGTGGGACACCATCTAGTTTTTTCCCTCTATGTCTATTGTCTGTCCTTGGTGCATCAAGCTGTCCATGTATGTCAGTTTATGTCTGTGGTTGTTTTTTTTTTTTTTTTTTGTTCTTTTTTTTCGGAGCTGGGGACTGAACCCAGGGCCTTGTGCTTCCTAGGCAAGCACTCTACCACTGAGCTAAATCCCCAACCCCATGTCTGTGGTTTTTGTTTCTCGTTGTTTAAATGTTTTATGTTTTATGTTCAAAAGAAAAAATGGTAAAAACTTTATCTGTCAATCGTTCACATCTTGATTTGGCTTTAACTCGTTTCAAAAAGGAACAAATGAATAAAAAGCAGTTTCAATCGGCCTTTAGAGCCCTACACCTGTAGCTAGGAGCATAGGTCAGCTGGAGAAGCTGCCCGGGGGTGAGCGTCTACATGAGCTGATCTTAAAGGCACCAACAGCTCCTCAGCTTCTATGTTACTTAGCAGGTGACAAGGTGCTTCTCTTAATATTACAGCTAGAAAAAGTAAAAATGGTGCTTTTGTTTCTCATTGGTTATAAATGTATAAATATGCTCTACATGCCTTGGTTATGGACTATTGGCTTTTAAGTTATTGGATATGGTTAAAAAAGTATAATATTAGTAACAGAGAGTTGACATAAAGCTGGTAATTTGTATGGAGTCATTCTAGACAACATGTGGCATGAGCCAACCTAGGGAAACAGGTCTAAATTGAGGTAATATTTTTATGGAACTCTTATTCTAGAAACCAGGCTTCTAAAAGATTTTAGGGCAATGTCTCTTTGTTGAGGTATTGGAGAGCGCACCATCGTGTTTTCATATGTAGGAATTGACAGTCAAACTTTGTAGCATGAAGGACAGACTGGATTTTAGAGACTAGGTTGTTAGAGGTTGAGTTTTACTTTCCAAAATTGTGGTTTGCCCTGAAGTTATCTGTATTTTAATGCTAATTCTACTGCCCCAAGGACAGTACTCAGAACTCAGGTGACTTTCCAAAGTTGTGGCTGTGCTCTGGTGTTACAAGGAGAACTTAAGGATTGTGATTAAGGATTGCCAGTGTTACATTGACTAACTCAAACTTATTTGTAATTAAGAAAAAAATCAAACAGGTAGAGATCGTTAAGGATTGATGAGGTTTTGGAACTTGTGAGAGCCTGTTTGCTTACTCCAACTGCCATTTCAAGATAGATTTAGAGGATTGTTTTTATGCAATTTATTTACGTCCTGGCGATTGTGAGTTTTCATTTTGTGAGCTTGCTTATAATTTTAGAGAGCCCATAAAGTGATATCATTAAGAATGGCTAACAGCCTTGTATTATGTAATTTTGTTGCTTCTTCAATGTAAGAAGTTAGAACTTAAATCTAAGTGTATATGGAAATTTTTACTACAAACCTTTGCTCTCAAAATGAGCTTTAATATTTGGGGAGTAGCTGTTACACTACTCCAGAAAAGAATATTTGAAACTAATTTTAAACTTCTAAGGATATGTTAGTTGGCTAAGTACCTCACCTTACCAGAGGACTTAGGTCTTTGTTATCCTCATTGGAAATAAAGTTTGTGAGGTGCTAGAGAGATGGCTTAGTGGTTAAGAACACTAAATACTGTTTCTTTAGAGGCCATTTAAGAACTCAAACTGGATTGCCTAGACCCCTTAACGAGGGAGGACAATGATACTAGACAGTTTATATCTTAATAAACAAAAAGGGGGAGTTATCCCTGTATGCTAAATAATGCTCCTTTTATTTCAATTTTAAAATTTGGATGCCAAGGAACCCTTGAGTGTTTATGACACCCTACAACTAGGCATACTTCTACCTAGGTGAAATAGAAAGATTCACATATTGACATGATCCTGTTCAGATATTTTATTTGGGGAAGACGGAATGTTTGTGTTTTTTCTACAGGATGCTACAAGAGTATGCCAGCTGCCAGAGGTGGTTGGTGAGACGTGCTGATCCTGGTTACATGAAGATTCAGCTCTCATGGTTCGGGTCCCTGGAGTCATTCCTCTGCCCTGAGAGGAAGATGGAAGATCCCCCCTCATCTTTTGTCATCACAGAAATTCTGGCGTTGCTATAGTCAGCGTTACCACTGCGTGTTCCTGTCCCACTGTGTCCTACGCTCAGACCCTCTGTGCACTGCTGCTTGCTGGAGAATCTGGACTCCAGCTGTTACCCCTGCCCCCCTCATTCCCCTGGTGACTCTTGCTGCCTTAACTGGTGTTGTCATCTTGCAGTCTGTAGCTTCACAGGAATGCCATCTGTGTGAAGCTGCTGTGGACTGGGGAACTCTGCCCTGGTTGTGCAGATCTCAGACATGGTTCCATTGCCTGCTGGTTGTTCCAGAGAAGAATGACCGATCCTAAACTGTCCTGGGAAAGACCTTGTTACTTTTGCTGCTATTGTAGCAGCCATTACTGCTGCAGCCATTGTGTCTGCAGTGTCTAGAGTTACCCTCCCCCAATCTATTGTTAGGCAAGCACAGTGGGTGAACTTTCTGGAGTAGTTGCTAACAATTGGGAATTCTAAATTTTATTATAGGAGCGGCTTGACTATGGCCCTTGGTGGTAGCAGCTGAGGAGAACCAGATGAGGTGCCCACTACTTATCGGGAGTGGCTCTGTTTGGTGCAGCCCTATGCTGTGGATTAGTGTTCATGCTGTGGTTGGTTTGAAAACTCAGATCTCAACAGAAACGTGACAAGGTCGTTGTCACTCAAGCACTTGTGACCATTGAACAAGGGGCCTCCCCTGGAATTTGGTTATCTATGCTCAGGAATTAGTCGGCATCTGAGTTCTCTGCTCTTGCACCCCATGGATTTGTGGATCCATTGCACTGGGATTAGAGAGACTCAATGATTCTTTGATCAGCCCTTCTACATCACTGAGGTTTCCTCATTGCATGAGATAGGGTGATCATGATTTCCCCACTAACTCATTTTCTGGCTGGCCTCTTTTGTAGAGTTCGCCCTAGGTCGTTTAGCAGTTACTGTCACACAGCATTGTGGTATCCAGAGACAGGCAACTTTCCTCATGCACAGTCCAATCTAAGACACGGGGCCCGGTGGCGATAGGGTTACCCTATGACGGATAAGGCTGTGACAATAGAGGAACGACCTAAGACAGGAGCCACAGCAGATGGACGTAACTGCAGAGGCCTAGACCAGCCTCATTCTAGTAAAACAAAAAGGGGGAGATGTGGAAAGCCGTGATAACATTCGCCGTAACAAGATGGCGCTGGCTTCCACTGCGCCAGCCCGACTTCCATTCAGGAAACTAGCTGTGTGCGCATGTGCAAGAGTGTGTTCGCGCCAAGTCTTTGCCCACCCCGGGGCATGCCAATGAGATCATGGGTAAGCGACCAATCAGGCGTGGACATGCCACATTAGGGTGTATATAAGCAGCGCCATTCTGGGGCTCGGTCTCTTCCTCTTTAAGATGCAATAAACACTTTGCTGCAGAAGGATCCTGGTGTCCGCGCGTCATTCTTGCTGGCGAGACGTTAGGCGCGCGACACTGCTCTTCTTTCTTTGTGTTCCTCTGACAAATACCACAATCAAAAGCAACTCAAGAGAAGAAAAGTTTCACTGCACCCTACACTTTGGGTCATAATCCATTACTGAGGGAAGTCGGAGCAGGAACCTGGACCTGAAACCATGAAGGAACACTACTTGCTGGTTTCCTCCCTGGCTCTCTTCCTAGTACAGACTTTGCTTAATTCATGCCTAAGGAATGGTGCCACCCACAGTGGGTGACCTTCTACACCAACTAATAATCAAGATAATTATTACAGACGTGTCCACACAGCAACCATTTTAGGCAATCCCTAAAATGAAGCTTCTTCTCTCAGGTGACTAGGCTGTGTCTAGTTGACAGTTAAGATTAACCAGGACAGCTGCACTTAAAAATGTTTGTTCTGCTGCTGGCAAATTTGTATATAGAGATCTTCAACACCAAAGAGACGCTCTCCGCAGCTGGGACTCTTGGAAAGTAATTAGGTCTTGGGGGCAGAGCCTTTATGAATACTATTAATGACCCTGTAAAAGGAAGAGAGACCCCCCCCCTCGCCATTCTGTTGTCTGGGATTAGAATGAAGAGAATCTCCTGGCATCTTAATCTCCAAATTCCTAGTCTCCAGAACTAAGGAATACATTTCTGTAATTTATAGCCACCAAGTCTATGGTGTTTGTCTTGTTATATTTCACACAGGCTGAGACATGATCCATAAACATAGTTTTAGTTATTCCTGTGGTACAGTTACCATCTTCCCTGCTTTATATGCCTTATTAGGATCTTTCTGGTCCCAAGAGCCTCTGATTTACAACCTTCATTCATATTCTTGGAAAGCATCCAGAAAGAACGCTACTATACTATGTACAAATGGAATCTAAGAGGGATATGTTCAGGAAAATCCAGTTTTCTTTTTCAACACTGGGCCCTGTGGTGAAGTTAAAATTGCAGCCAAGAGTGTCCACATGATAATCTTCTCCTAATCAAATAAGGGATGATATGTGGACATCATTTGCTCATTCATATCTCTTCTAATAATCAAGGAATTAAAGTCATACTGAGAAGTTACTACATGCCATGCTATCTTCTAAATGCTTTAAATGTATTAGTATATTGACCTTTGTAGCAACCTTATAGCCTGAGCTAAAAATATATTATATATATTATATCTCTATCCCACTCTATCTATACCTACCATCTATAGACATATAAGATAGACATAGGTGCATGCATGTTCTTTCTCTCTGAAGAAGCGAAAGAGTCATATCCCAGGCTCCACAGGTAAAGAGTAAAGAAAATATCACAAGTTATATCATCTGCACACGAAACTGTAAACAGAGATAAAAGGACAGAATGACAGGATGAAAGATCTCATATTGTACAGCTCACCACAGTGTGTGTAAAGCGCCTTGAAAGGTGGTCCTCTGGAGTGTGCATAAGGCTTCTGGGGAAGTCTGTCAGTTAGGGCAATTCTCAAGCCCCTTCTCAAGTAGGCCTGGGTATGTTCAGGAAACCCCAAAGATCCTTCTGAGGTCTTGTGGTTTGCTTTGCATATGATGGGACCCAGGAGACTCCAAGTTGTGTAGCTGCTGTTATGAGGCTAAGAAATAAGTGACGGTTATCTTACAGGTCACCCAGAATAATGAAAGCTCTGCTTCCTCCACATACCCATGAGAGTTTCTGTAGTTAATAACTGCCCATGTCCCAAAAGTCTGCCCTGTCAGAAGAGGCTCTCCAAGCCTTGGTCAGATAAAACAACAAAAGACATCTAGCATACACTCAACCACCCCTTGATAGCTCTAAGAATTCTGTGCCCTGGAAAGTATATTAACGAATGTAGAATTCTATAAAGTTCAAAGGTCTCTGGACCCAGTATTATTTTATTTTTTCCTGTCCTGTACCCAAAGATTGTGGTGTCTCTAGCACTAGAACCTTACTATCAAGTACTGGTGGGCAACTGAGATCAATGGCAATAGCCTGTATTAGTTGGGGGGCAGCTGCAGCACAGCCATGAGTCAAAGGGAAGCATCCTGCTTGGTTTGTTTGTTTGGCGACCTATGGTTGAAGGGAAAATCATTCTCATTGTAAGTTAACTCTAATTAAATCGTGTGTGTGTGTCCTATAAAATAGTATATTTCCATAGAGTCTCCTTAAATATCTTTACTGCTAGTTATCTCTCACACTGCCCCTGTGCCTTGAAAGGTAGTCCTCTGGGGTGTGCATGAGGCTTCTGGGTGAGCCTGTCAGTTAGGTGATTCTTAGGCCCCTTCCCTAACCTTCCATCCTTCTCCTCACTGAAGCCCCTTCCTATTATCTCCACCTTTTCTTGCCTGTCTTCCTAATTGGCTAGTTTTCACAGTACTAGAAGGTGCTATGCAGGTTTCTTGGGGAAAACGTCATCAACATTTGTATCCAGCTGTGTCTTTCTTGAGCTGCAGTAGCAACTGGCTTGGTAAGCTATGCCTGTGGGTGCATTAGTGGCATGGGTGTTATTGAAGTAGCCGACCATTTGATGATTATATTTAAGGCCTGCTTCACAGAGGAAATCCATGTTTTATGGGTGTTAGGGTCTGTGAATTGCTAAAGAATGATGTAGCATGTAGTTTTGTCTACAGCGCTTTGTGTTCTCCATGATCACACGTACACACCCACCCAGGAGCTATCTCAGATCTGCAGATAAAAGACACACCCACCTTAGCTCTTTTTAAAACCGGCTTACTGGCTCTGTAGCTGGGCTCTTCTAAGCCCTCCGCAACTAGCTTGCCCTTACCTTCACTCCTAACTCAACACTCTCCATCTTCCTTCAGCTTAGTTGCCCAGTTACGTTCTGTGAAGCCCATTGGCCTTGCTGCACAAGACATTTTCGGGGCACTTTCTCTTCCCACTTACATTTTGGAAGATCTCCCCTGTAGCTACGAGTCTGTCCTATATCTCCCAAATATTTTGATCTCTTCTCTCTTGGCTTACAGGAACCTGGAAGTCCCACCTCTTTTTTTTTTTTTTCTGACCAGTCATTGACCACAGGCATTTTTATTAATTGATCAAGAACCAATTGAGGACAAGGACGTTCAGTGTCAGTACTCCCAGATTCCTGATTAAATCAAATCATCAGAACCACCCCCCTTCAGAATGATACCTCAGACTCAAATAGCATGCAAAAGCAAGGAACTTTTATTCCTGCATGCAGCGGCCCAATTCCATCTGGATGGAAGGACCCCAACTGAACTCACAGATTTAGTTATAAAGCCAACTAGAGGAATGTTGGGTAGGTGATCTATATCTTGATTGGTGGGCTCTATCTCTGGGAGTCTGGGTAATGCTATGATTCAGACTAATTATTCTTGCTTTATGACAAGGAAAGGTAGCTCTTGACCTCTTGGCCACAACCTTAGCTAACTGTCCTTTTGCAAGCTGGGGACCAGTACCTCTTGACATAAGCCTGCAGTTGTTCCAGTAACTGACTCGCCCAGTTCTGGGAAATATGAACTCAGGCCTGGTCTCCTAAACTGCTAGTTTGCAACTTGTCATGGAGTCAGCCTGGCTCAGCCATTAAGATGGCTCAGTGGTTAAAAGCACTGACTGCTCTTCCAGAGGTCTTGAATTCAATTCCCAGCCACCACAGGGCGGCTCACAACCATCTATAGTGGGATCTGATGCCCTCTGAAGATAGTTACAGTGTAATAATATAACTAAAATAAATACAATGTAAAAAAAAAAAAGAAAAATTGAGTCAGAACTTGGGACGGATCGGAGTGGAACAGTGTCTTCTGCACACGGCAGGACTACAACACTGATGAATTCATAGTGCCTGTGGTTGCCTGCACAAGACCTGCATAAGATTAACACAGTTAACACTTCAATGTGGAGACTTACTTTGTGTCTTAATGGGTGGTCAATTTTGGAGGACATTCCGTAAGTTGCTGAGAAGAACGTATATATTTTAGTTTTGGGGTGGGATGTGCTGTAGGTATCTATTAGGTCCATTTGATTTAGGCTGACATTTAACTCCATGTTTTTGTTTGGTGTTTGTTTGTGGAGGGGCGGGGACTCATGGTTTCCCAACACAGTAGCTCAGGATCCATTAACAGTTTTTTCTTTTTTTTTTTTTTTTGAGGCGGGGAGGTAAGTCAGTTTTCTTTAGGTTATGGTTTGTGGTAGGTTGGCCATGTTCTAATGGAAGGCCCTGTACCTATGCATATATGACAGAACAGGTTGGGCACACTTCAGGATATATACTGTCTGAATGAGACTCTAGTTGCTTGGGAAATACGACAACGATCACTAAGCAGAGCTTCCTAAAATTAAAACTGCTTCCTTCCTGCAAAGGGAACTTTTAGTCAACTGAGGGCGCAGTCTGCAGAGTGGGGATCTGCATGTGTTCATCTGGCTGTTAGTGTCTCTGATACACAAGAAACTAAAAAACAGCCCAATGAAACAGCGGACTATGGGGGTAGGCATCAGGGAAAAAGCCTTTAACCTCAGCGCTCAGGTGGCAGAGGTAGGGGTATCTACATGAGTTTGAGGTCAGCCTGAGCTGCAAATTGACTTCCTGGCTTGCTAGGGGTATGTAGTGAAACTCATTTTTTTTTAAAAAAAAAAAGAAAAGTGGTATATGTAACAAGAGAAAATTTTCAGAAAAAGTACAGATGACTAGGAAACATTTTTAAAGGTATTCACCATTTTTTGGCCATCGGGAAAATCCACATTTAAACTACTTCGATATTTCATCTACCCACCCCCTGTCAGAATGGCCGAGTTAAAAAAACAAAAGGCTCTAAGTACTGACGATAGGTAGTCATGGAGACCCCTGTGCACTGTAGTACCGAAAATTGGTGCAGTTACCGGCTGGTGGAAATCAGTGTGGTGGTTCCTCAGAAAACTAAAACTAGATCTACCCATTGACATGATTCTACCTATCCTGGGCATATACCCAAAGGGCTGCTTATCATGAAGACGTGATCATCCATGTTCATAGCTGCTCTATTCACAACAGGTAGGACATAGAAACAGCCCAGATGCCCATCCCCTGATGAAAATGTGGTACGATGGCATTTTATTCAGCTGTAAAGGAAAACAAAATTATAGACGAAGGTAGACACCATTATATTGAGTGAAGCACCCAGACCTGGAAGACTATTGTCATGTATTCTCCTTCACGTGCAGCTCATTGAATCTTTAGAATCATGCATTTAATTTGAGGTACTGACAGAATCACGGAAACTCGAAAGGGACAGTTAGCAGGGACGTAGAAGAAAGCTCTCAAGGGAGCTGAGAGAGTTGAAGGGAACTGTGGAATGGTGAGGAGGGAGGCTTACCTGGGAAGAGGGATGGCAGGGTAGAGCAGAGAAGTGGGTTGGGGGTCACCATAAGCTAACTCTAAGGGTATTTGAAAAGCCACATGGAAATCTAATCCACACATATATTCATATACAAACATTTAATTGGGAGTTATGTTCAATCTACACGTTGCTAAATAAAAGCCCACTGCCAGGCGTGGGATGCTTCCACTTTCTCAGAGGTGTCACAGATACCCTTAAAACAACACAGGCATTTTATAGTTTATGATTGCCCACCAGAACTTGATGGTAAGGGGCTATTGCTGAAGACACCATAGCACACTGGTCACAGGCCACAAAAGAAATAATTAACTGGGTGAAGAGGAAGCCCACAGAAGGGAAGAGCACCTGCCAGATATGCATTACAAAGGATTAATATCCAGACTATATAAAGAACCTCACCTCCCCAATAATAATAAGAAACATCAAAAAACAAAACTCAAGACAAAACAGAAACTCAAACTGGAGGAATAAAGATTTTAAATTATCCCCCACTGACCCTGCTGTGAGGACAAGTGCACCTCACAGCAAAGAATAACATAACATGTCCTGAGAAAAACGAGAATTAGGGTCAGCTTGCCCCAGAAGCAGGGTGGGGCAAGAGTTGAACTGAACCCAAGTTACAAACCAATGAAATTGCTTTGTGTAACTGTTGCCAACTACCTATGTAATTTTCCCTATAAATCCCTTCCCCTAATTGGGCTCAGGGTCAACTCCTCTGTCTCCTGTGTGACATACGTGTCGTCCCCAGAGCTCTGGTTCCTTAAATACAACTCTTGTTTATTACATCAAGACCGGTTTCTCGTGAGTTCTTGGGGGGTTGCGTCGTCTTGAGATTTGAGTGGGGGTCTTCCCCACCCAGGTGGTCTTTCAAAACCAATGATGACCCATTTAAAAAATGGGCCTAGAACCTGAACAGAGTTCTCAAAAGAACAGAAAAAAAATTCTTTGTTCTTAGTAATTTGGAAAATGAAAATTAAAATAACCTTGAGGTTTTTATATTATCCCTATCAGAATGGCAACTAGCAACAAACACTGGTGTGGATATGTGGGATGATGTTATTACACAGGTGAAGGCAGGACAAGATAGAACGAGGCCTGCCATTGGACAAGAAGGAAGGATGGGTGGGAGAAAAGTTTTAGAGAGAGGAGGAGACTGAAAGGGAGGCAGAGGAAGCCCCGGGGAGAACATGAAAGCTGATGTTAAGATTCCACTCTGTGTATTTACAGGATATTATGAATATTCTTAAGGGGTGGATGTGTATAGGGCTTTGCATGTTTCAGTGGGCAATTATATCTTATCAATTGGATCAGAGGTTATTGTGTTGTGTTTTCTTTCATTTGGTGATTTGAGTTTAAGAAAGTATGTGGCTGCAGGGGACACTGGGCCACCACAGAATTGGGATATGTGTTTCTGGCATGGTAGCAGCCTGCCTTGGGAACTGAATGGGTGGAGGGATTGCTGCCAGGGCCAGGGAGGGGCCGTTGGCAGTGTGATATGGGATGGAACAAAGTGGGTGAGAGGCTTTGCTGACTGAGATGAAGATATCTATCAGATATCTTGGGGGCATTATGGTGCCAGATCTAGTGTGGGATAGAAGACAACCCCCCCTTTTTTTAAAATAATTTTACAACAACATGGATATGGGGAAAGGGGAACTCTTATTCACTATTGTTGGGGTTGCAAACTGGTACAACTACTATGGAAATCAGTGTGTAGACTTCTGGGAAAAAAACTAAATATAAATTTACAACATGACCTAGTCTATTCCACTCCTTGGTATATGCCCAAAGGACTCAATACTCTACTTGATGTATACTTGCTTAGCCCTGTTCATTGCTGTTCTAGTCACAGTAGCTAGAAATGGAAACTACTTACATGCCTTCAACCAACAAATGATGAGAACATGGTACCATTCAGCTGTAAAGAGAAGTGAAATCACAAACTTTGCAAGTAATTGGAAAGAACTAGAAAATATCTTGTTGAATGAAGTAACCCAGAGAAATATCACATGTTCTCTCTCATCAGAGGTTCCTAGCTCCAAAATTTCAGCTGTGAGTACATATCCTGTGGTAACAGCAGAAACAGCAGGAGAAAGAGAGAGAGAGAGAGAGAGAGAGAGAGAGAGAGAGAGAGAGAGAGAGAGAGAGAAATGGGGGATCCAATGGGGAAGGGAGGAAGATAACTACAGAAGAAGGAAGGTAAGACAGTAAGGCTGTCTGAAAGGCCATAAGGAATCATATTATTAGCTATCTACCCAAATAACCACTATACCTCACAAAGCCTTATGTATAAACATGCACATATAGTTTACATGAGAAACCCTCTTTTGAATCATTGAAAAGGGTTGTCCAAGAGACTCTCCAAACATTATAAACTATTGCTATTGCCCATGGTTGCCCCATAGAAGCAGAAGGTGATAGCTGAAGTCACCATGCACAGTTGTCTTCAGGCACGAGGCTCAGTAGCTCCTTGGCTGGAGCTGACCCGAATGCCTCCTTCCTGAGCACTAACTCAGGTACCAGAAGGCACTGCGCAAGCTTCCAAAGGAGGGAAGCAATCAGCAGTCCTATCCAGCGACAGTGCCTGTAAACCTTAACAATGACCAGCATGGCGCCATAACCCTAAGGATGCAGCAGTGGAGTGCATACCTTGGTGGTTAGCAAGAGCTCTCTAAGTGAGCTTGAGACCTGTTCAACAAGGGAGAACCATACCTAGAACCCACAGCTAGGGAAGTCATGAATTCTGGAGGAGAAGCCACAGCCATCACTTCACTAATTCAACATAATCCTTAATCATATTCTAAATATCTGTCCTTATACCCAAAGATGAGTATAGTCCTCATTCATCAAGCAAACTCTTCTTTGCAACAGATTGATGCCTTTACAGATAATCACAGGCAACCAAAAATGTACAGTTGTGGATCCCAGTCCCAGCGTACACTTCCACAAAACAATTCCCACAGGTAAGGCTCAGGGGACATTATAGAAGAGGGACGAACGATTGTAGGAGCCAGAGAACCAGAGAACCAGAGAGCTTATCAGCTGTGTCCTAGGAGTATCAAAAGCTACACTCCTAAGAATCTCATTAGCATGACGACCTAAACATGAGCAGAAGGACAAGACAGACATGGCTAAGTGGATGGGGAAAGACCACAGAACCTTAGCCTTAGGTGGTTATCCATGGCCAGAAGATCAGCCCGGAAGACAAACATACAAGTAACATTACACAGACTGAGCAAGTTACATTTATATATGTAACAATCAATTAAAAAAAAAAGAGGCCATGAACTTGAGAGAGCAAGGAGGGGTATATGGAAAGGCTTGGAGGCTGGAAAGCGATGGAAAAAATAATGTAATTATATTGTAACCTCAATATACATATTTTATACACATTGAGGTTATAAGTATATGTATATAATATTTTATACATATATGTACACATAATATGTGTAATATACATGCAATATATGTATATGTACATATGTATATATGTATATTGGGGTTATAATATATAATATTAGATACTTAGATACAATCTTATATATGTATACCTATATAATGTATATTGAGATATATATACCCCTAGAGATTCATATTTGAACTTTAATCAAGAGTCCAGAAGCCAAGAGAAGCAACTATGGTTTGGATGTGGTCACAATATTTATTCATAATATGTTTCACATGTATTAACAATAGAAAAATGACACTTGTTCATACACCAAGTGCTCTGGCATTTCTGTGGAGTTGGAGAATACTGTCAGGGTTTTCCTAATTTCTTTGGTCTTGGAAAGCTTGGGCAGACTTTCTCAAGTAAAACGTCTGTGACCACTGCCTCCAGCATGTTCATTCCTGAAAGGAGTAACAAAAGGTGGATTCCTGGAAGATCAGAAAGACCTGGGCATCCTATACACCAGTTTGTTTTTCACACAAACGCTGAAGACCACAGGAAACCCGGCAGGGTATTAGGCTACCAGCCTCAAGGGACGTCATATCATTGGCCAAAGTTTTCAGGTAAAAGGTGGTCGATCTCCTGTCATTCTCCAAGTATGCCGGAGGGTGCTGAAGGCCATGAGTATGCAGAGGCGTGTTAAGGCCCGGCCATACTCCTCTGGTATATCCTTTGTCTTGCTGCTCATAAACTTGGAGGATATCGTGACAAATCAGCAGGAAAGCCTCCTTTCCCAGTGTTACTCTGTAATGAAGCTATTGGTGGACCCTTCCAGTGATTGAAAGGAGTCCAAGGCACCATGGACCAGAGTAGAACATATTCCCAACAACAACGGTAAGTAAGAAAAGAGTCCAGCTATTATAAAAAAAGAGACAGGTCTAAAAAGAAGCGTAAATAGGGGGTCTTACTGTGGCAAACGATTTTATCCATTGGGAATTGTCTAGCTCTTGCTCCCTTTTGTTAAGTGTTTACAGTTTTTCCTCTTGACAATTACTTTAAAAACATAATATATTAGCACCAAGGCAGCATAGTTCTTCCCAGAGATCACATGAAACGGAACAGAGGCTATGATTAAAAGTGGTAGAACCTGTGATGTTGCTTAACTTACACATTGGCTAATGAAACGTTCCCACAATTGCCAAAAATACCCTTATTCAACTCACGTAGCACCTTGATGTCAGCTAGGTTGTTAAAAAAATAATTACAATTTTCAAAATGTAACAGTAAAACACATTTCCAGGTAAAAGGTAAACAACAGTGTACCGTGATAACGAAGAGTCACTTTGTCATATACTACATATAACGTAGAGTACGTAAAATGCAGCGGTCTGACTGCAAGGGGGAGCATCATGCGTGGGCAGTCACAATAAAATCATTTTACGTACAAAAATATTACATCGCAATAAATAATTTCAAACATAAATATTAAACTTTACATCATTAGGGGATTCCGCAGGTTGAGTATCCCTCGTTGAAATGCTTGAGACCATCAGTGTGTGTTTCAGAAGTTTTGAAGACTTGGCGATGTTTTTCCTATTTAAAATGAGATCTCTTGGAGGTGGGGCTCGTCTAAACATGGTATTAATTTATGCTTCTTTCTTTTAAATGAGCTGTAGTCTACTAGGAGATTTTAGCAAAGGTTTTAAGAAATAAGGTACCCAGGAAGAGAGCAATACATGCCTAAGAATGTGGGTTCTGCGTCTTGTTTGTGTTCCCTATACGCCTTTACATGCGTGACAGAAATATAATTCTGTGTATGAAACGAAGTTTCATGGCATGAAGTCTGAGATCTCACGCTGGCCCTCAATGGGTTTCGGAATTTGGAGCATTTCAGAGCTTAAATTTTTAGATGAGGGATGCTCAACCTGTATATATATATATATATAATATATATTTATATATATGCATATGTACACACACATACACACACATTCACACACACACGCAGCTAGATCCACACACACTCACACAGATGCACCCAAATTTAAGGTGGAGGTATTGAATTCATCCTTCATCCGTCTCATACGGCTTCCTCTTCAGAGCCCCTGAAACAAACAAACCAGAAGTTACAAACCGTCCGCATCAAAAGCTGAGAGTCAAGAATAGGGAAACCCTGCACTTCCATGTGCACAAGTAGTCGCTTAGAATATTCTCTAGGTTGGAAAGTGGACTCGTCTGTCTGTCTGTCTGTCTGTCTATCAACTATAAGCACTACAGAAGTGGGTTGGGGATGTAGCTCAGTGGCAGAGTGCCTGTCCAGTGCTGTGAAGTCCTGGTTTTGACCTCCAGTACCACAGGGAAGAGAGAGAGAGAGAGAGAGAGAGAGAGAGAGAGAGAGAGAGAGAGAGAGAGAGAGAGAGAGAACAGGCACATGGAGATCGAGGAGAGATACCTGCCGGAAGGTGAGAACTGACTCCAGTGAGTTGGTCTCAGATCCATACCCCAATCCATACACACATAAATATATGAATGTAATTTAACAAGAGTAATTACAAAACAATGAAAGAGAAGAGTCCATGCCTAGAAATCTCATCTAGGATAACATTTGAATGCTAGCTAGTACATCTCCTTCTAGCCTTCTTACATACATGTAACTTTTGTATGTATGCACTCATATTTTATGACACATGACAGACACAAGAAGATATAGAATGCATACAAAAATGGGGTCTCTGGAGTATATCTGCTGAGTTTTGCATACTGCACCCCATCTTCTCTTTTTAGATGTCAAGTCTTCCCTCAACCACTGTGATTGTGAGTGTGTGTATGTGTGTATGATGTGGTATATATGTGGTGTGTGTGTGTGGTGCGTATATGTGTGATGTATATGTGTGTGGTGTGTGTGTATGTGTGTGTGTATGTGTATGATTGGTGTGTATGTGGTGTGTGTGTATGTGTGTGTGTATGATGTGGTGTGTATGTGGTGTGTGTATGATGTGGTGTGTATGTGGTGTGTGATGTGGTGTGTATGTGTTGTGTGTGTGTATGATGTGGTGTGTATGTGTTGTGTGTGTGTATGATGTGTGTATGTGGTGTGTGATGTGGTGTGTATGTGTTGTGTGTGTGTGTGTGTGTGTGTGTATGATATGGTGTGTTTGTGGTGTGTGTTGTATGTATGTGTTTTATTCTTTAGCCCAGGCTGTCCTGGAACTTACTCACTATTGTTTTGTTCATTGTTCTGATTCTAAGGGTCAAACCCAGTGCCTTGTTCATGTTGGTAAAGTGCCTTACCACTAAGCTATAGTCCCAAGTCAAACCTCCCCTTGCTCTTTTAGAACTGACTCTCTTCCAAATGCAGCTGTCAGTCACTTGTCTCTGTATGCATGAGATCTCAGGCCACCAGATGCTAATTGCTTCAGAACTGACCCAGTGATCCAACCAGACATAAGGAGAGGTCTTTTGCTTGCTTGTTTGTTTTAATATTTATTTTGAATATGGGTGCTTTGCCTGATGGTATATGTATGTGCCATGTGTTTGCCTGGTGCCCTGGGTAGCCAGAAGAAAGTATCAAGTCCTTGGAACTAGAGTTACAGATGATCTGCCATATGGGTGGTGGGAATTGAACCTAGATCCTCTGGAAAAACAGCCAGTGGTAGGTACTCTTAACTACTGAGCCATTTCTTCGGCCCTGGGAGAGTTACTTTTCAGAATGGTTGTGGAAGGCATTTGGTTTAATCAGGAGCTCTAACGATGATGTAATCATAGCGAGACCTAGGTATGGGAAAGGTAGCATGTTGAGGGAGAAGCACCACGAGGGCTCACTGCTGACCAATGGAGAACGATACTGAAGGGAGCACACCATGTGAGCGTCCCAGTTATTTAACAATTCATCTTTGCCTTTTGCAACACAAACAGTACTAATTTTAGATGGCAATTTTGCCTACGTGTGGTGGCGTGCAACTGTGTGCAAACGAAATCCCGGCACTTGGGAGACAGAGGCATCAGAGTCCCAAGTGTGAGCCTAGGTTGGGCTAATAAGCAAGAGCCTGTTTTAAAAAAATTAAAAGAAAAAAAAATTAAAAGAATACTTTTTAACACTGATGTTTACTGAAGCACTTGTCCAATAGTAACTCATGTGTCAGAGCATGAATGGGCTATCTGAGGAACTGAAGGGACCACTGGACAGCATAGGGAAGGTGTTAGAAGGCCACACAAGTCGGTTGAACTTCCGTGTCTTGCAGTTGAAGGCACCAGGATAATGAAAAGTGACCTGTTTCATCTCTGTCCAGCAGAGGGAGCACTTGCTGGCATACGAATTTGTCTCCTATGGACTTGGATAGAATAAAGACTCAGTTTTCACTGTGTGCAGAGAGGGTCTAAGATCTGCATGGACAATACGATCTCAGATGACACTGGCCCTGCTGTGAGCGGCACATCTGTGACACTTCAGTGATTGAGAGCACAGTTCATGGTGTGAGGAATCACTGGAGTCTGCAAGGGAATTCACTGTGACCTTAGAAAGCTACTTAATGGTTGTGGCCTCTGCTTCCTCTACTGCAAAATAAGGACAAGGGCTCTCTACCTCATGACCGCCTGTGAGGAGTCACTGAAAACGATTCCCGTAAATTGCTGGTGCAGTGAAAGCTCAACAAACATCAGCACCACTGTGATTATTTTATATCCCTGATATTATTATATATAACATACTATATATATTTTATTTTCATAAAAGTAAAAATTACTATATATCATACATATTCCAGGATATATATTATATCCAGAGATATTCTATATCTCAGCCCCTACTTCACAATTTCCAATATTTAAAATATAGATTCCTGGATCTACCAGAGACCTTAGGAAGTAAGACTCCTGGAGGTGAGATGCACAGAAAGAATCATTTTCAGCAGGCAATGAAGAGAAACTTAGTGTACGAGGCCTGGGGACCTTGGGTTCAGGGGTGAGGGACACATGGCCTCAGACACAGAAAGACAGACAAGCAAGAATGCCTTACTGGGTCAGCTTGGCGGTAGCTCTGTTTGGGGGAAAGGTTGCTTACCCACATCTGTTTATCACTAGGCTATAGATTAAAATGAAAGAAGTCAGGAGGGGAGGGAGATCTTACCTTAGTTATGAAACTCGCACCTCCAGGCCAGTGCCGGAGGATGGTGTACACTTCCCACAGTAACCGCCGCATTTCCCTATGACCCGGGTACCGTCCTGCAAAAACATGTATCATCTTAGACAGTGTGCGAGGTTATTGTTTCTGGGACTTGTGGTGGTTTTGATGGAAAGTAATTCTTGTACCCATAGTAAGTACTGAAATGAAACTCAACACACCCATAATGATCTAATTGCATAGGTCAGCAGACTAGGCTCACAGGGTCAAATCCAGGCCATCGCCTGTTTCCGAATGTCCTAAAAGCTAGAGTGGCATTTGCCTTTTAGTTTGTCTGATACGAAGCAAGGGTCTTGCTATATATCCAGGCTTGCTTCAGCCTCCTGGGTATGGAATTATAGGTATGCGCCTCGATGCCTGTTTAGTTTTGCCTTTCTACAGAGTTGAGAAAAACTATGATAAGTTTATCTTGACACCTAAAAATTGTACACGATTCAAATTTTGGCACAGCCAGCATCACTCATGTCTCTAAAGCCTGTAGCTGCTTTCATGGTGTACTAAGAGGAATGGGTAGTTTGTAGTTCCAAGCTACTGCTCAATACACCATGAATCCAGCAGCGCAGCCCCAACTCGACTGTGTGACAGGTGTGAGGTGCATTGCTAGATCACAGTGTTTTCATTATTTTCTTACTACAGTGGCGATGGTAAATCTTCATTGTCGCCTTGTCTGGATTTAGAATCACCTAGAAATGCACGTCTGGATATGTCTCAGAGGAGGGAACAGCAGTCTAAAATACGGGCTCAGAGCTCAGGCTGAGTCAGTTGTGGGGAAGAATCACGAAAGCATGCGTTTTCCTATTCATCTTTCGTTTTCTGGCTGTGGATTAAATGTGATCGCTGTATCGCTTCCTGCTCCTATCGCCATCCTTCCTCACAAAGATGGACAGTGTACCCTCAGACAGCCAGGATAAATCCTTCTTTTTTTCAATTGTTTTTATTAGACATTTTGTCACATCATTGGGACGAATCACTAATACACGAACAAGCCCATCAGACCACGATACATCAAGAAAATAAAAAGATGAGGGCAGTGGGTTTTAAAAGTCCTGCTTTTAAGATACAGGGGGATGTGGAGTGTTCTGTGATTAATTAATTTTAGGCAACAAATTATTGTGTTATTGCACAACAGCATTACAAGTATGCTTAAAGGGGGAAAAAAAACCAGACACCGACATCCCCACCCTAAGCACTTGTCACAGTATTTCCAACTTATGAGAAAGCTGCCATCAAAGTGTGGAAAATTTAAGATAGAATATCAACACAATGTAGTTTGCTCACAAAACCAAAAAGTGGGAATAGGTGCATTCCGTGTGCCTCAATTCTTAGCAAAATAAGAAAAATAATTTGCCGGCTGAGTTAATTATATTTTACTTAACAGCAAGAACTGAATTAGTATATGCAGGGGAAGCAAACCAGCTTAAGAAAATCGGCTCTTGGCAAGAAGAAGGGGTTCTCTAAAGTGCCTGAGAACAGGAGTCAGACCATTAGTTAGTGAGGAGCAAGGGAGGTCACTTTGTGTAGGTATTTTTTGACTTCTGATGAGTCAAAAGACCTTGCTGTTTATTCAAGGAGACAATACTCACTGTACAATGACTAGGATAAATGTGTGTGCACTGTCTCTGAGGAGCAGACTTGGATTCAGAGATCTCCAAGATGTGGAGAAAGAACCAGAGCAGAGGGACCGAGAGACTCCCTGGAGATTTCGGTAACTTTTCTCATCCACACGAACCCAATCGAAGCAGCTCAAGAGAGAAGGCAGGGTTTATTGAGGACTCCGTTTGAGAGTACATGTGGGAAAACATACCGCAGGAGGGGAGTGAGGCAGCAGGGCGGGGGGTGTGGGACCAGGGAACCCGGGGACCAGGAGAAGACCTGGGGCAGGAGTGAGGCTGAGGCACGTCCAAAGCCCGAAAATCCCGTCCTGAGATCCGCAGTAGGATCGCTTCCCCACCTCCGCACCCTCACCTCCTGCACCACCTCCTCACCCCTCCTGTGGGCCAGCACCTCCTGAAGGACACAGCCCTGTGCTCCTACCCTTGCCTTACCAGAGGAGGTCACATAGCCAGTAGCCAGGCTAAACTTCCTTTTCCCTTATAAAGTCCGGTCTGGCAGCACCCGGAATTCTTTCTTATGCAAATGAGGCATCCCCAGCGACTAGCTCCAGCCAATGACATGCACTCATCCCGATATGATATCCCCTACGCACCCCCAAAGTTTTAAATAGTCTTTGTTTCACTCAATAAACTGAACTAGTTCTCCGAAGCTGCTCATGGATCCTGTCTGCACCCAACCATCCCAGCTAAGCTCCCTCCCTCCAGTCCAGCCTAGTGTGAGTTTGCAGTGTGGCAGGCTACCCGAAAGAGCGAGACAGACACTGGATGGCCCAGTCAGAAAGCAGGGAGAGAGATGAACAGTGGTACCCTTCCCTTCAGCCACCCACAGTTTTAGGATTAGTTGTGGTGAGACCTAGAGTCCAAACCCTTGACTTGTCCTATTGTAAGTAGTAAGAGCTGAACAGCAGCCAATATTTTGAATACATTTTTGAGGTCATAGATGAGAATAAAATCTGTTCCGGGTCACTACAACTGAACCCTCAGTGGCTTTGAAAGTTAACTTTGCTATCCATAGAAAATTAGCCCATAACTGAGGGAGATGATCCTTATAGACAACCTTACACTATGTCAAAGTAATATTGTTTGAATAACGAGCAACGTTAAGTGTTTTAAATGCTCTACCTGGGACATCACAAGTTAAAACAAGGAGATGCATCTCTATTCCGTGCACACTGGCAGTGATTATGTATCCTGAGCACAAACTGCAAAGGCAATAGTGTGACTTGCACTGTGGTGTGTGGAGGACAGCATTTTCATATTTCAAAAGCCACTTAACCAGGCCATTTAACAAGACGCTTCCATATCACCTTCGGTTGCAAATGATTAATGGAAGAACAGGTATCGGGGTGCAGGAGAGATGGCTCAGCAGTTATGAGTGCTCAGTGCTCTCTGGCACCCACAGCAGGCAGCTTACACTGGCTCTAACTCCAGCCTCAAGGAGTCAGGCGTTCTAGCCTCCTTGAGCTCCTGCACGCACACATCTGGAAAGTCAAGCTCATGCAGTCAGGCAGGCACTCACAAGCAAAACAATAAACTTTGTAAACAAGCAAGCACCAGAAGAAAACTCTAGTAAAATTTTACAAATGCCTGGCAGACATGAGCACGCTTGATTAAAGTTGTATAGTTGTGAAGAGATAGCAGAGTTTGGCAATGGCTGTCTACGTAAAAAGGCATTTACCAACATGAAACGTAAGATCTCCTTCCCATCAGCATTAACAGACAAATGGTTACCATAAATTTTGATAAGAGAAACCACCAGTGAGACAAAATATTTTCCTTCTCCAATATTCCATTATAGCTTTGGTAGATTTGGGTTGAAATGTTACCCAGTTATCTTTAGAATTCAACAGTAACATTTAAGGGAAAAAAAAAAGGTTTACTTGTGTGTGTGTGTGTGTGTGTGTGTGTGTGTGTGTGTGTGCGCGCGCGCGTGTGCGTGCGCGCAGGCCAGAAGAGGGCATTAGATCATCCTGGGACTGGAATGGGGATTCTAGGAATGAACCTGGTTACACTGGAAGAACAATTAAGTGCTTTTAACCCTTGAGCCATCTCTTCAGCCCACATGATAACATTTTTGAGGATGCCTGTAGTCTCTTGATATGTACACACACATATTACATATATATAACTAATCCTGTCATTTGGCAAAAAAGCAAAGCCAATCGAAAAACCCCAAATCCTTCTTCATCATCATCATCATCATCATCATCATCATCATCATCATCAACAGCAACAACAACAAAAACCCCAAATCTTTTCTATCTGGCCCTTTCCCTGAATAGGGTTGCTGATCCCTAGTCTAGCCCCACACCGTCCATACTGGGCCACCCTGGCACACTTGTCTCCGGCCAGTCTTTTCCACACCTGCATTTCTTTGGATTGCACCTCTGACATGACATGAGCCTTCCTCCACAGGACCTTTGCATATGCCATTCTGCCTCGGCTGAAATGCTCGTTTGTTCTTTCCTGTATGTGCTGCCCAGCCTGGTAACGCCTGGGAAATGTGCCGTAACTCAGTTCAAGGGCAGCCTCCACTGGGACATAACTGGCTGTTATCTGCAGCTGGCTCCCCACAACTGGATCGTGTTCTTTAGCATCCTGTTTCATGCTAGGATGTAAGCCCCATGGTGTACAAGTGCTATCTTGCTAATTTGGAAGCACCTAGGACCAAGGACTGTGCAAGGCCAATAGTGATCCTAACCACACATTTATTAAATGGATGAGATGAATAGTTGGAGAAACAAAGCTGGATTTCCTTTTGAGCTGTAAATGTCTTGCTAATTCATTTCCCTGATGCTTTTTCACACTTTGAAAATATCCCCTTCTGCAATGTAGCGCTATACTCTGTTCTCTGTATGGACCGTGCTAACTAAGCCCTGCCCCGAAGCCTCCTTGGACAAAACTGTACTCTCTCCACAATTGTGAATGAGTTGAACACACGTATCCCTCATATCTTTGGGCTTCATCCCCAGAACTGGTCAAGGGTCATGAGGAAATGGTTCCTACAGCCCACTTGTGATGTCTCTTGCAAACAATGGCACTGGGTAACCTCAGGGTTTTTTCCCCCCACCCAGAAGAGAGAATGAGAAAGAAAAGCAGTGCTAATTTAACAATAAAAGGAGAGAACAAAATGTCTTCTCCACTTTAACATTTTTCATGCATTTGATTGTGGGAGTGACTGGTATGAGAATGAGTCCCAACATCATCTCCTGAGTGCTGAGCTCGGCCTGGAGGCAGATGTTGGACCATCTGGTTCTCCCGTCGGGATCTGTAAGCAGAACACAGGATGCTGACATGCTAGGACCATCTTCAGCATCATCAAAGCTAATCTAAGCTCAAACTTTCCTCATCCAGCAGGGGAGAGGCTCTGGTGCACAGGTCTGCAGCGGACGCAGCCTCTTTACAGACGTTTTAGTTTGGTTTGGTTGCTAAGGTTGGAGTTGGCTTTAATTAAGTCCAGGAGGCCTCGGTTTTCTGAAGCACCTGTAAAATGGGCAAACATGTCTCTCCTCATACTTTGCTGTAGTGAAAGAACACGCATTAGCCACCTGGCATAGGACTCGGCCTAACCTGCGGACTTCACAAGTGTTAGCTGTCATCATCATGAAGGCATTTGTGCGTGTATCTGTGTGTGTTGGTAAGCACACTTGGTTTGTGTGTATGTGTGGGACCTGGGACCACGGCGTGGTGTCGTTCTATACTTGCTGAAACAGGGCCTTTTACTGACCTACCCCTCACCATATAGGCTAGACTGGCATACCAGTGAGGCTGAGGGATCTGCCCATCTCAGCACTGGGGTTGCACGTATGTGCTGCTATGTCTAGCCAGTCATTTTATGTGAATTCTGGGAATTGAACTCTGCACTGTGGTGACTATATTTCTCTGTCCTTACAAAGCCACTCTCTGAGGACATCCATAGTGGCCTCTTCTCATCAAATGAGAAAAAGCCTTGGTAGTCATAAGTTGAAAGCAAGATAAAGTTGATATTGGCTTTACAGTAGTTGTACTACGTCCTCCACTGAAACTCTGCTAATTTAGGCAAAACAGAAAAAGTGCGGCTAACCTTTTACTGCCTGTGATGGCACTGTCCTCAAATGACGTTGAAGATGGTCCTAGCATGTCGGCACCCCGACAGCCTCCAGATTGAAAAGCAAAAAACTTCACAGTGAGAAAAAATGGCTGCCATGGAGACAGCTTCTTTCAGAAGGAAAGGGACCCAGAAGCCCTCACTGGCATGCAACGAAACTGGCTTTTATTTCTTTATTACAGGCGAATTCTCTTTAAAAAATAGTTTGTTAATAATAGCCCCAACTATTGCATATAAATTAACTGAATGACTCACTGCCCTATTAGACATAGTTTGTATTCCCAGTTTTCACCAAGTCTTAAATTTTTCCCGGTGGACAGGATTCAGGGAAGCTGATGCCTGTGATTTAGGGAGGGGCCTATCTTTGGTGGAAGCTTGTTCATTCACCTGTCTTTAGTGGAAGGGGTAAGAGGCAAGATTTTGGTAAGAAAATACATAAAGATATTAACAGAGACATAGTTTTAGGACCTAAAATGAAATGCTAGGGTTAAGAGGACACGCAAAATTGACTTTTTCTGAAACTTTGTATAAAACATGTAACACATAATTTTTCCCAATACGGTCCTCAGACAACTACGGACATACATCTATGTATGTATAAACACTGTCCACTTTCCATAGAAATGTGCAGACTCGGGGTTGGGGATTTAGCTCAGTGGTAGAGCGCTTGCCTAGCAAGTGCAAGGCCCTGGGTTCGGTCCTCAGCTCTGGGAAAAAAAAGAAAGAAATGTGCAGAATAAAATGTACATGCATGTGAACCTATGGAATTCCACTTTATAGGTCTGGGTACTTGCTGGAGAGCAGTCCAGGCACATACATGAGATTCTACTATACTGTGTACACACACGTGCAAACACGCATGTTTGTTGTGGGCGTTTCGACAGCACATACTCACACATCCTTGTTTACAGTATATCACTATAATTGCTTTGATTTTATCAAAAGTTGTGATTAACCTCTCCCTGTGACTTATTCATAAATCAAGCCATCATAGGAACAGGCAGACAGAAGAAAGGCGGTAGTCAGAGTTTGGTATCACCTGAGATCTCAGGCCTTGCCTGAGAGCCTTAGAAGTACAAGAGAGAACCTCTGCCTTTGAATGAGAATCTTAATTTGTTTTAGGGGAAGACAGGTGTTAGGGTTCTTTGCACTTCATCCTAGGGAGTGCATTGAAAATGTCCCCAGGAGTGAGGTGGCATCTCTGGCTTCTGGTTGCACTACAGATCCGGGTTGAGCCTACATCACTGAGATCATGCAGTTTTGTTCATGGAGAATGTGTTATTATTAAGCAGGCTTGGAGAAGGGAGGTTTTCACTGAGGGGCGGGACTGCCTGGGAGTGGAGTATCACACAATTCCCAGAGTGCCCCAGGTAGAACTGCTCGTGTGGATATACTATAGGCGTAAATGTGAGACCCAGGTTGCTTAACTTAGGACAGAAGCTTTCAAACCGTAGTTATTGACTAGGATTAGGATATCAGCCTGGAAGACATTAGAGATGTTTAGTTCTGGTTTCTTATACAGGTTATGGACATTTGAGGACTCGGCCTGTAGTGACACAGCAGGTGCCGAGCCCTGCATGTGTTCTCAGTGCCAAGAACAGAAGTGGAGGGGGCTGAATAAGAGGCTGACCATGGTTTAATAAGCTTTGCAGGTGACACTGCAACACGCCCCTCTTCTGAGGATTCTGCTCCAAACAAAGTCACATGGCCAATGGATTTTACTGTTGTCACTAGCAAGGTAATGTTTTCACATTGCCCACCTGCCTCATATTTTCTCCTTCTAGTTTCTAAAGTCCATTGAGTCCATGGGAAGCTAGCTGTATGTGTGTGGATAGGAGATGATATGTGGAACATAGACCGTATCTCTGCAGGAAACTGACCCTCTCCCCAAGCAACTATCAGCTGCCAATAGCCCCTCCTCTCTCCATGCTGGACTTGGGGTTGGTCTGGTTTTGTGCAGGTCCTGTGCACGGTAGACACTGTGAGTTCACAGGGTGCAACTCCGACACTTTTGCTGCAGGTGTCCACAGCATGCGACTCTCACAATGTTCCCACACCTTCTAGGAGATGATCCCTGAGTCTTGGAGGTAGGAAATGTTCTTCAGGGAGAGAGAACACCATCTGTATGTTCCCCCAACCATAACAGTTCTGGAAGTCCTCTGGTCTGGCAGGAGTTAGGAAGACTGCAGTCCTAGCTTCTACTTACTTAACACCTTCAGGGGAGAGAGAGAGAGAGAGAGAGAGAGAGAGAGAGAGAGAGAGAGAGAGAGAGAGAGAGAGAGAGAGAGAGAGAGGGAGAGAGAGATCCATGCTACTCTCTCAGGCAGACTTATTCTAAGGGTGGAACAGCCTTGCACTACTTGACATGTCCATAAGATGGCACTCGAGTTACTTTTAGCCTCTGGCTGAAATTTCAATAGATTGACACAGTCTAGCAAAATTCTAACATATGTATGTATGTATTTATGTATGTATGTATGCATGCATGTACGTATGTATGAATGAAGCATACATATCTTACAAAGATGATTTCATTCAACCACATCTAAAATAGTTAAACATTTCAAATATTGTCATAGAGACATAATGCATTTGTCAAAACATGAACACAATAAAAAATACTAATTTTATTTCCTATAAAAAAGTCTACAGGATCAGGGGTGGGGTGGGGAGTAGTAGGGGAAGGTATCGTGATGTCAGGGCTCAGGCAAAGATCACAACTGTCTCTATTCCATTTGGTGGGAGGGCAATACTTATGATTAAGTCATAGCAATCACGTTGAATTGAATCAGATTTGGGACCCCTGCTTAGCTTTGTGGCAAGACCAGGACCTGAGATACAGGCAGGATTCCAGAAGTTTAAAAAGGAGTCAGGAAACACATCGTCCTGAGGCGCCCTGCGGGATCTCCCCTGTGCCGGGGGTTCAGGGCAGTGCAGACTGAGTGGCTGCTTCATCCTTTGGCTCCAACCCGAGGCAACACACTTGGAGGGTTGCCAAACTCAGCCAGTGAAAGTCCAAATGCTCATCAAATATGGATTTCAGGTAAACAACATATTAGCATTACGTGTCATTATTTGTAGTACTAGTCATTAGGAGACAGGGTCTAGCTATGTGGGCCAAGTTTGTCTTAAACTGAAGGCTCTCCTATTCTGCTTCTCCAGTGCTGAGGTAATAGCTGTGTCCTGGGAACAGACTGTTTAAAAAGATGTAAATCCCCTATGCAAGCTTAAAGAAATAAAAAAAAAAAACCCAAAAAACCAAAAAAAGTGTCATGGTTGACCTGGCATTCTAACTTGCAGTTCTAACGAGGTAGCTGCACTCATCTGGCCGGGTTATTCTGGACTCAGATCTCCTTTCTTCCCCCTTTCTCTTCTCAGGTCACGGGTGCAGTTCCTGAATAGGTACTGGGAAACATCCCATATCTCCAGGAGGCTGGATGCTGCACTGGCCTGAGAACTCAGTGGAAGGGCTTTAAGGAGGAGTTTCTGCCCCACTGTCCTTTAGGATCACCATGGAGACACAGCCCCAGAGGTTTGGATCCCCTCAGCCTAGTCAGAGGGACCAGAGGGTACAATTAAACAGGTGGTTCCACAGGGTGGGTGATTCTCGGGCTATGCTTGTCAACCACTTGGGGGCTTGTTCAGCTACAGAATTGGACCCAGAAGACCAGGGTCCTAGCTCCTGCCTTCCAAATGCTTTGGGGTTGCTGACATGCTAAGTGTACTGGGTTCAACCTCCACTCCCCAAAAGTGGATTATTGTATTCCTAACTTTCCAGAAAATATCACCCCATAACCTCTTCCTACTGGAACTGCAACTGTTTCTGGGCAGAGCAAACCAAACCAAAACATCAATTTTTTCGAGGTTCGAATAGGCAAGTTGCATTTGATTAGTTAAGATATTTGAGCTGTGTGTATGCTAGAGCCCTGCCCCGACCCCTTTTGATCCAGTAGTCTTTCCAGGCGCTTGGATGGCTTCGAATTTAGTAGGTGGGAAAAGCTTCAACCAGTGAGTCTCTCCTGTTTCACCCACCTCTAAATTCCTTCCCGTATTTGTGTCCTAAATTTTCTCTCTGGCACTTTGGGGAACAAAAGTTTGGTGAATGGGAAAAGCATGCCGGCTCTGCTCCTTCAGTACAGAGCCACCGTCTTCATAAGATGTTAAACAAGAACCATCCCCCAAGCAATACAGAGCCTTACCGGCGACTTCTTGATGTCTGAAACGGCATAATTCCCTTGTGATGTCCATCTGGCAGACTCGGTTAAGGACAGCCCGGTCCCATAAAGGTTGATGCTAAAACGGCCCTGGAACACAAAGCCAACACAAAAGACTTTCAGCCCGTGTGACATACCAACCAAGGCAGAGCTGACACATTCAAAGGGACTTTGGTAAGTAGAAGGGTGTTAATTAATTTTGATGGCCGCTAATCATTGAAGGTATTTTGTTGTTCCATTGTCAGAACCAGGTGTGTTACATTCATGATTTCTAGGTAGGGATTTTGTTTACAGATGGTGAAACCCTGGATCACAGTCGATTAACTCCCTCCTGAACACAGAAAGCTCTCAGGTCGTCTTTACTGACTTCTAAATCCTCTCTCAAAGCTTCCTCCTGCCAGCCTCCGTAGCACAGTAACCCCGATGTTGCTCGCAATTATCGGATTCCTTCACGACCAAAATGCCACAGTGTAATTTTTCTAACAAGATCTAGCTGCCAAAGTTTCCCGGGCTTCCAGTTCCCTGGGGCGAAGAGCAAGCACACTCTGTACCAAGCACCGCTGGGTGTGAGTTCAAAGCAGTGGCGCGTTTCCAAAGGTAGCCAGAAGAGGACGCTCTTGGCCTGCTGAAGATAGCGCACACTCCCAGTCCATCTTCTGAACACCCCCCCACCCAAGCGCCCGCGCGCGCGCCCGCGGGCACACACAGACTTAGTTCCGGAACAGAATTCCCAAAGGCCACAAGGGTGTGTGGTCTGGGCCTTTAATATTGATATTTATCTCTAAGGAGCCAGTGCCGTAGTACTAAACCGGTCTCCCCTCTCTCAAAACCAGATCCAACACTGGCGGTTTCCAAGCTGAGAATGTTCTGTGACCCTGAACATGTTCTCAGGATTACTTTCTCCCAGAACTGAGAACCCACGACTTTGAAAAAAGTTAAAACAAAGAGATAACGGAGAGCTGTTACTCAGAACCAAACCTAGTATGTCAGAGTTAACTCCTTCAGCAATGATTAGATAAGAGAGAGAGAGAGAGAGAGAGAGAGAGAGAGAGAGAGAGAGAGAGAGAGAGAAGGAGGAGGAGGAGGAGGAGGAGGAGGAGGAGGAGGAGGAGGAGGAGGAGGAGGAGAGAGAGAGGAGGAGAGGCAAGGGAGGGGGTGACGGAGGGAGGGAGGGAGGGAGGGAGGGGAAGAGGGGAGGGGGGAAGGAGGGGTTAGTTCAGCCCTTTCCAAACTTCAGTTGGTCCATCTTTAAAATGGAAGTTAATGTACATACTTCCCTCATTTACTGTAGTAATGAGAAGTAAATAAAGTTAGAAGTGTAGAAGCTGGCTGTGGTAGGCCCTGCCTATGATATCACTGCTCAGAGGACTGAGGAGGAGGATGGCAGTCAGATCCAGGCCACCTGCATTACCTAGGGAAACCTTGCCTTAAACAAAACTTGGGAGAAATATGAAAGTAAATAAGCTCTCATGTTGTTGATACTTAGTAGAAACACTGGCATCTGTAACAAAAATACAAGTATAACTTCTGTGTTTTCTAAATTTCTAAATGCTCCTGAATTTCCTAACTGTTTCCTAACAAATTCTTGTTTTCTTTGCCCTGGTTTAATGGTAATTACTTAGGGGAGGGGCTCAGTATTACTTGGTCTATGTATATATATTAGCTATTGGTAGTAACATGTCCCTGGAAGTTGACCGTTTTTTCCAGTAAATAACACATCTTAGGTCTTCGGGTGAAATTTCTAAGAGGAGTGCCTCAGAGTTTCTTCTCCCTGCAAGTTTCATAAATAGGAAATAATGACTTCCAAATCCTTCTGGAGCTAAGGCACTACAAATATGACATGGGAAAGAAGATTTCTGCTTCCAGAGTGACCAATCACTGATACCAGTAGGGGTGATGCATCTTCCGAAGAAATGTGGCAATGTCTACAGACAGTTCGAGACACTCCAGTCAATGGCAGGGATGTATGCAACAGCTGGACACCAAGAACTCCATGGGATTGCTGTAAGTAACAGAAGAGTTCCCCTTTCCCCTCAGAGCTATCCGGCCTGCTTCTCCAGGTCCAAGCTGCTGCACTGAGAAATGTTGGAGCAGGTGCAAAAGGTGGATCCATTCCACAACGGCCTCTCCTGCATCTGTGTCAGGGAGGGTAGACAAGTGGCTCACTTCGCCAGCCTACCCATAAAGTAGGTGAAACCAAACTTTGTTTTCCAAAGGAGGCTATGGGATGGAAGGCCTCCCTATACTGTACCTAGCTTTTTACCTGGCAGAAAAAGAGAAGTATTATTAGATAATTTAAATGACCATACTGTGTAGATGTTAGTGCTCCTTATATAGAGTGGCTTTATAACAAGGTGTTTGCGAGTATGGCTTGCTTGGGACTTCCAAGCCAGGTTCCTCTCAGAGTTTTCTGTTGCTGGCATTTTTCCTTACTATTTTCCCCTATTATCATTTATTCATTCATTTTATATCCCAATTGCTGTTCCCCTTCTGGTACTCCCCTCACAGAGTCCCTCCCCCATGCCCTGCCTCCTTCCTAATGAAAGAGTTTGGAGAGAAAGTCTCATTATTGGCCTAGGCTGTCTGGAGCTTGGTGTCTTCCTGCTTTAGCCTCTGGAGTGTTGAGAGTGCACAAGACTGTGCCCAGATTCCACCGGTCACTCCCTGAGCTCCTGGTCACTGTTACTCAGAGGAGCAGGAGCCACCATGCGGAGTGTCCCACATCACAGGTGACCCAGGGCTGCTTGCTTTCTCCCTCCCACTTGCTGTCCACTCCACCTCGCTGCATTGCAGAAGCCACACCTGGTCTGCTTTGTTATTGAAGTCCCCAGAATGTAGATGCTGTGAAGGGGCTGGCATGGAAATTCCAATCCAGTCACTCTAAGAGCTAAGTACCTGAGAGGGGAAGAAACCCTGATGCTCCTTCTATCTCTCTTGTGGAACATATTTGCACCAATAGTCTTGTCGTTGGCATTTAAGAGGCATATGACTTGTAACCGCTGCCTCTTGGTTGGGTGGGAGGCAGGGGGGAATGAGGATATATACTGAGGGTCTGCAGAAAAAGGTACTTAGACCAACAGGGATCCTATTTGTGACCAACAGGAGGGAGTGAATGAGTCAGAACTCAGCCTGTTAACAGAGTGAGAAAGACATCTACCATAGTGGAGATGGAGTCAGACATCTTGAAATCAAGTCCATCCTGTCCTTAGACATCTGTGTGGTTTGGAAAAGTTAGAACTTCATCTCAAGGGGATGGGAAAGTGAGATTCAGTGCTAATGTCTTAAGGGTGTTAAGCACAGCGTCTGAAATACGGAAAACTCTCAAGAACGGCGAGTGATTGACTTCAGGGGCAATGGAAGCAATGCTGAGTCTACCACAGTCAGAGTAAAAATAAACCCACATCCTAGCATCTGCTGAGGTGACGGGTGGGGAAATTTACTCGTACTGAAAAATATGTTTTTAAAACAAAGACCAAGGATGAAGAGGAGGAAACAGAGGCTCAAATGGAGCATCCCTCTGCTTTGATGCCGATGCAACCATGAAGTTGCAGACTACTGCACACAAGCAGACGACCTATAAACCGTTCCCTGGAAAATCAAGTTGGAATAAAAAAAGAACCTCCTGGTTTTCGTAAGTACAGTTAGTGCTCAATAAATTTTTAAGGAGCCCAATAGAGTCTGAAGTATTGTCTGAGGGGAAAATATAAATCCTCTCCCTGGCGTAGACTTTTCCTACTTAGCCATTGCTTCTTATCAGAACTTAGTAAATGAGTTCGTGTCTCTGAGTTATTAAAATAAATGAAAACAAATTACCCTTCATTTATTGAAGAATTAACTTCCCAAAGGATATGCACATAGAAATGAGGAAATCCTGAGACGGTTGAAAAAGGCAGGGCAGGGCCAGCCTCTTAGCCACTGAAATGCAAGCCACACTGACAGGATGCTTGGAGCTAGGCACCCTCTGAAGAACCTGCAGTGCAAGCATTTAGACCCTGGTGATGGAGGAAACACCCTCCAAGCATTAAGTCCTTTGCTGCCTGTCTCTCTCCCATGGAGCACCTGTGCATGCCTCTAAAATGCTTACCGATGTTGTCCTAAAGCTCCAGGCTTACAAAACACTTTGAGAACACTTCTTCTGTAGAAGAAAGTTCACATGAGTTTGGATGAATCTGTGGTTGGGGACAAATCCATTCATCCTTCAGAGACAGGCCTGGGGTTTAGAATGCAGCCTCCAATCCCAATGCCCAGGCTTCTGAATGCTCCCAAGTGGAGAATTCCCAGCACAGCCTAACAACAGTTTTGCAAAGACCTCGGAGGAACCAATGGAAGCAGTGGACTGGGTTTTCTGTCTAGAAGAAGGTTCTTGAAGTTTGTCCTTTGCTCCAAGTGTTAAAGATTCTTGCAAAGACCACTGGCCATATTCCAAAATTAGCCCAGGTCTCCTAACACAGCATTTTCCCAAGGCTGAACCGTGGAAGAGGCAAGAAAGCCAATGACTGTAGAGTGGGCAGAAAGGGCTGAAGACGCCGAACTTGCATTTGTGGTGCACACAACACGAACTGTATACATCTGCAATGGAGCTAGCAATTGGAATCAATACACCTACAGAGACCCAAGCCTCATTCGAAGGGGACTTCTAGAATATCATAGTTGTTTGTTTTATTCTCCTCGTGGGTGATGGGTTCCTTGGGCTCAGGCGTTGTGAATCTCCAGCAACAGAGATGTGACTTGGCTCAGAGTATGTGTAAACTTGCTGAAGCTGTTCTAGAAGCCCAACGTTAACAGAGTCAAAGGAAACTCATGAACGCCTTACAAAATTTGAGACAAACCAGTTCCAATATTTATTTATTTGAAACCATAAAACACCCACTGATTTTTTTTTAAAAAAATACTCCTTCTGAAGTTTTTCTCTATCAATACACATTTTCAAAAGCATACCGAGAGGGAGGGGTTGGAATAATGTAAACTCACTACTCATATGAAATTCTCAAAAATTAAATTAAGAAAAACGGTCAGGTAGAGTAGCTCAACTGTTCAACAGGTATTTAGCATGCGTGAGGCCTTGGGTTCAATCCCAAGCACTACAACCCCCCTCACTCTCTCTCTCTCTCTCTCTTTCTCTCTCTCTCTCTCACACACACACACACACACACACACACACACACACACACACACACACACACACACACTGAAAAGCAACCTAAAACACATAGATGGTATCATGCTACATACTCTATTTCTGATATTGGTTTCTCATTCATAGCCCCATGTGTGTTTTTCTATATTTTATAATATTCAGAATTTATAATGACAAATGGCTATGCTGAGGATCACTTGAAATATTTTTTGTTCCTGTTTCTTTGTTTGTTTGGGCCGGTGTTGGGGTTGAATCTGTGCTCTTGTGTACAGATGCTGGGTAAGCTCTTTTGGGGTAAGGTCTAACTCAGTAGGCTGCCAAGCTCGTTTGGAATTCCTTTCAGCCTAGGTAGGCTTCAAACTTCTAACCCTTTGCCTCATCTTCCCAAATACCTGAGATTTCCGACCTATATCACCAACCTTGGTTCTATGCTGATTTTTTTTAAAGAGTCAGTTCTATCCACGTCTTCTCATTTAGTGACATACTGTTGGTGACAGTTTAAATCAGTTATGGGGAGAATATTTATACCAGAGAAATGAATTTTGTGGATGAAAAGCCCATCTTTAAGCATTATCCAACATTCTACTGACCACAGCATTTGCTCGAGGAGCCATAATTTATTGAATCAAGTCATTGCCTCCAACATCTGATTCGTTTACAAGTCTTGACCACTATACCTGATGCATCTTGCCGAATACTCCAAAAGTATTAGTGAGGCCCTGGATGGAACAATGCAGCTAAACTGTCCCCTGATCGACTGTTCTAGTTCTATCTATAGGGGCAATGGGCAGAGTGGCCTGAGAAGCAGCACAAGTAGAGGGTTCCTGGTAAGGGTAAGGCTTGAGGACATACCTGTGGGCATTTGGCAGCACTGTAGCAGTCCCCAGCGGTGGCAAAAGGAACAGGATGCCCTTCACTTGTCCTTGCAAACTCTAAGTCAGTGGCTGTGGGGTGGGGGATGGGTTAAAGGGAGAGGAAGAAATGAAGGGGGAGAGAAGTAGGGAAGGGACAGGGTATTGATGGAGAGATGAGGAAGAGGAAGAGGAAGAAAGAAAAAGAGAAAAGAAGAGGAGGGGGAGGAGGAGGGGGAGGAAAAGGAGGAGGAGGGGAGAAGGAGAGAAAGAGGAGGAGGAGGAATGGGAGAGAAAGAAATAACTTGAATTATTAGTGAGCAAATGGATCCAGATGTGCTGTGGTGTTTCCCTATTGCATTTGCGGTTCTGAGAGCTTTCCCTGGGCTTTATCAGCACTGACTGTCTGTCTCGGCAGAGTATGGAAGCCAACAAGAGGTTTAACATGACCTTAGAATTGATTCCTACATAAACAGGAATACTTAAGCACAGTGTGATTGAGCACGGGTGAACCTCCTGTTCCCCGGCGTCCCCAGCTTAAGGACAGGGCAAGAAGCCAGGGAAGTATTTCCAGCCACTCAGGGGCCATCCCCAACGTGTCTCCTGTCCTCCTGTGGCCCAAGGCCTATTCTTGCCAGAATGTAGAACAATTAGAAGGCACATCTTGAAATTATTAATGGCAATTTCTCAAGTTCGGGGCTAGCTTAAAGTTTAAAAGGGGGAAAAAGCCACAAAACAATGGGGACCCACAGTTGTCTGTAACCCCGTTACTGCTACACACACACACAGGAGAATCAGCAGCAAGCAAGCAGAAGGTCTGCAGATGGTGGCTCTGGGGGATGGGTAGGGTTTTTGTTTGTTCGTTTGTTTTTATCTTTCTGCCCTTTCAGAAACAGCTCCAGGCCCAACACTTCCCACAGCAAGTCCTGCTTCTGAGGGAGAAAGATCTGGGATTCCCATTCTCAAGCAAAGACATCTTCAGTCACTTTAGTAGCTCTTCGTTGGGGTCCTTCTCTTTTTAAAGTTGTCATTAGTAAATATTAATTATATATGGTGGTGGGTTATGGCCTCTTCACCCACACTTATGCACACACATCGGTGCACACACATGATATCTTTGGAACATATTCACCCCATTACCCTCTCTTCTCCCCTTCCTATGCCCACTCAACTTCTTTTCTTCCCAAGAACTTCACTGTCTATGTGTGGGACCCAATAAGTTTCATTACAGTCATTTATAGTTACATGGGTGAGGAGTTATTTAAAGGGAAACTTATCCATGACTACACCACTAAGGAAATGCCTCTCAGTTGGGTAGGATTAAAGGCAATGCTTGCTACGGGGACAGACTCATGAGCTACCCCTCCACACCCAACCTCTGCCGATTTTTCTTAACAAAGAAACTGCAGACCCACACTGCATCTAGGTCTAATTTGTATAGCTGACAGCAAATTAAAAAAAAAAAACCCTCCATAAAAATCACATTTAATCTAACTTAAGAGGGAACCAGGGTAATATTATGGGTGCAATGTTAATGAGAAAAAAATTAATCCTTCATTGTTTCTGTTCTTTCACTATTCAAGAGAATGTGTTTAGATATTTTAGTTATCTTTACCGGCAGCAATGATTAATGTGGCCAGCAGAACCAGAGTGCTGGCCAGAGTATGAAGTCAGACTGTGCACGGGCTTGTTAGGAAAGGTAATTCTGGATCCATTTTTCTTCCATAAATCAACAATCAGATCAAATTAGTTTTCTGCCTAAGTGCATGTGTGCTTTGTGCTGGGAAGATCCATCTGGAGGCGAATGTGTCTTACAAATGACTTTGCTACAGGGTTTCCTGGCTGCTGTTTCTGGTGCTCTAGAAACTTCTTTCTGCTTTATTGCTTTCTCTGTATAGACACCTGGTGCCTAACCCTTTCATAACCTTAAGGTCCTGATCCCAAGGCCATGCTTACTAGGATGCCACCCTGATTGGTGAAACTTCCAAATATTTATCTATTTCATTTCCTCATTCAACGGAAACCTGACGAAGACAGGCAGCCATCTGATAGGCCCTGGAGCTCCCTACTGAACACAAAGAACAAAGTTTTGGCCTGTTAAGCATATGGTAGGGTTGTCACTCCTGGATCACCTTCTGTGACTTTCCTTCTGTACCTACCTACTCAAAGGACCTGTGTCCCCTGAGTGTCTAGGAGGTGTTCAAGACTGTGGGATACCTCCCTGAACTTACTTATGATCTGCATGCTGGTCAGGTCAATTCGGATTTTCTGGAAACTGGAGAAGCCAGCAGCTGTGTAATCCTTCCGGCAATGGCAGTCATCCCGTCGGCTCCCGTTATAGGGACATTCTGTTGGGTTGTGCAACCTAAGCCGTGGAGATAGCATTCTGGTAAGAATGGGATGGTTTTCTCTAGGAACCTTCAGGCATCTGAGCTCTTCTGACACCGAGCCTCTTACCTGTGCCCGTAAACTTCGGAGAAGTTCTCTGAGTCACCATGGGCCAGCGTCACGTACTCCTTGGGATAGTCAGAATGCATCCCTGCACAGAATACCTGCAAGATACACAAGGAAGGACCCAGCAGAGGCACTCAGAAGGAGTGATACGGTTACCTTACTATGAAAACATTCTGCAAACAATGACTTCAATACTCACCTTTAGTGGCTTTCCCCTGACAGCCAGGAAATATTCCCCATCAACGCTGGCGCTATTGAGTTTTTTTACCTCCTTGCAGTTCTGGGGTAACTCACCTAGGTGACACAAGTCATAAAAATGGAGGCAGTAGTCTTAGATGCTCAGTATCTACCAACAGAGTACATCACACAGTCTGCACTAACTGTCCAAGAGGTAGATGAGAGAGAGAGAGAGAGAGAGAGAGAGAGAGAGAGAGAGAGAGAGAGAGAGAGAGAGAGCTCTTGGTGGGGAGAAGAGAGACAAGGAGAGGGAGATAGCTCAGTCAGTAAAGTGTTTGCCAGGCCAACATGAGGGCTTGGGCTTGGTACCCCAGGACCCACATAGAAAAGCTGGGTGTGAATGTGCACTGTGTAATTTCGGGACTTGGGGGTGGAGACAGAATGAAAGTCTACTGGAAGTCAGTTTAATGAATCAGTCAGCTCTAGGTACAATGAGCAACTTTGTCTCAACAGGAAGGTGGAGAGCAATTGAGGAAGATACTTGAGATCAATCCTTGTCTTCCAAAACCTTGAGCATACAAGTATGGGCACTCACCCCGCACCCCCACATGAGCACATCACACAGACACACAGAGGATTACTACATCTCTAAAACGGATGGACTGACAGATGAAAAGTCACTTTGTCCTCCGTGACAAAGAAGGCTTCAGCTGAGTGACTTACAGTTATAAACATTGTGACAGGTTTTTCTTTCTTCTGGCTTTATATCAGTGGGACATAAGTGGCTGGGTTGATCTTCGTTAGTTAAACACTGCACAGATCTATGCATCACTCCCATGCCACAGGACACTGAGCACTGGAGGGAAAAGGAGAGTCAGGGGGTGGCTCTGGAGCCTGAGAGATCTGAGCATCCGATGACAGGAAGCTTGGAGTCCCAGGCTGTGCAACAGCAACTGGCATTTACTGATTTCTTACTAAGAGCAGCTGTTGTGTTAAGCTTCACATATATACACTTAAGCATTTTATATCCATATATATTTCCATATATATGAAACATATATACTCTACCTCTCTATATATAATACCCATTTCTACATGAAGCATTTATACACATGGGTCATACTGTAGTTATACATACACTCTCCCCCATTAAACTGCATAGTAACCCCATGAGATAGAACTGCCACTACTTGCTTTTACAGAAGGAAGACCTGGGCTCAGATTAAGGAATCTGTTCAAGGTCCTCATTAACTTGGGATTCAAATCCCAACAACTTTCATCACATCACACACTTTTGCCTGAGAGCTTCATAGCCCAAAGCCAGAAAACTGTGGCAACGGGTTTTCCAAATATGCTCATTAGACTTCTGTTTTGTGCCCCGAGTAAACCAAGTCCTCTTTACAGAAACAGACTGGAACATAGAGTCTTTAACAATGGAAGCAAGCAAAATGTATCCTGTGCATCTCTTGCAAGATGTCAGATTTTAAAGGGTTGTCGGAAAAAAAGTGTAGTAAAAATGTAGAAAAAAAAAAAAGGAAAAAATGTAACGTGAAACCAGCCACAGAAATCTAAGTGCTTTTGATATATTAACTCACTTCATCTTCATAGCCGTCCACTATATAAATGAAAAAAATGGAGGACAAACCTTGGTGAATTGCAGTTTCCTTGGATGAAGCAAGATGAACTTTTAGCTTGGATTTAGATAACCAGTTCTCTTCCTATCAGCCATGCCAAGTTGTAAGCAGGCAGGAGGGTTCAGAGAAGATTTGAGGTTTTAGAGTTGACAACCCAAGCCCCCTACTTACACTGCCCCAGTTACCAACTCTCCAGGTGGCCGAGACAGGACAGTCCCTCAGGTAGCAGGGATGGACGCTGGGAGGCTGTGTGCCTGGGCAGTTCACTGTGGTTTGGTAGCTGTATTCGTAATTCTCCTTGCCCGTATAAATCTCACTGCAGGAGACCAGCCTTTGCCTGTAGCCCTTTCCACAGGTCACTGAGCACTGAAAAGAAAGGGGTCAAGAGGGGACATTTCAAAGATTTCCTATGACAGTCACAGAAGGCCTCCATCCTCCACATCGAGTTTGCCCTCCTGTGGAAACTGCAGAATGCTCTCTCTTACCTATCTTCTCAACCCTTCACCCTTCACCTCCAGCCACAGCAAGTTCCCCAGGACACTTTCCAAACTAGGGCTTCACTCGGCAGGCATTTCAAAACCTTTCTTTCTCTGGGACTCCCGGAGAAGAAAAAGATATCCATCTGCCACCAGACTCCCCCTTCCTGGACCTCTAAGACCATGTTGGAAACCCACCAAAAGTGGAGGGGGAAAGGAGCCTGCAGTTGACCTGTGAGTCACATTCTCAGAGGCCCTCCATTTAGTCCCCCGTTCTCTGTGGGGCTCTGCTTTGCACATCCATCTTCCCCCAGTTTCTCTTTTCTCTTTAGCTACCAATTAGTATTTGGCCACCAAGCCACCTCTCTCCTTTCTTTTCTTCTAAGTCATGTCATCATGTGACTCTTATTGATTGTAAGTATATGGCAAAAATGCAAAGGACAGGCTAATATCCCAGATAAAAACAGACACAAAATTATTAGTAAAATACTTGCAAACTAAATTCTTGAACATATCAAAGATATCATGACCAAACTGGCTTTATTCCAGAGACACTGAGGTGGTTTGACATATGCAAATCCATAGATGCAATTCGTCACATAAATGGACTCAAAGACAGAAACCCTGAAATAAAACTAACAAGGCAGTAAAAGACCTCTACTGTGGAACTTTAAATTACTGAAGAAACAAACAGAGGAGGATGTCAGAAGACGAAAAGACCTCTCATGGATTGGATTTATAGTATGAAAATAGCCATCCTACCAAAAGCAATCTACAGAACCAGTACAGTCCCCATCAAAATTCCAATGTCATTCTTTTAGGAAAATAAAAATAAAAATTCATGAAAGCACCAATGAGCCAAAGAAATCCTTAGAGAAAAGAATAATACTGGAGGAACCATCACCTCTGACTTCAAGTCATACTAGAGAGACACAGTAATAAAATCAACATGGTACTGGCATGAAAACAGACAGGTAGATCAATGGAGTAGAACAGAGCAGTGGTTCTCAACCTTCCTAACACTGCAACCTTTTAACACAGCTCCTCACGTTGTGGTGACCCCCAACCACAAAATTATTTTCGTTGCTACTTCATAACTGTAATTTTGCTGCTGTTATGAATCTGATATGCAGGATATCTGATATGTGACCTCCCCCAAGGGGTCACAACCCATAGGTTGAAAACCACTGGGATAGAATATCTACATATAAACTACCCAGCTATAACCTCAAGATCTTTGACAAAGATGTCAAAAGTACACATTAGTTGAGAGAGCAGCCTGCACAGAAGACAGTGCTGAGAAAACTGGATTTCTATAGGTTAGGTAACTGAAACTGGACCTCATCACTTCCTTTGCACAAAATCAAACCCAAATATCTCAATGACCTTAATGTAAGACTCTAAACTCCACAACTAATATAGGAAAAAATAAGGAAAAAAACACTCCAAACTTTAGACATAGGTAAAGATTTTCTGACCAGTCCAGTCATTCAGAAAATAACTCCAACAATCAGACCCCATAGAATTAAAACATTGCACAGCAAAGGAAAGACTTAATTGCATTAAGGGACAGCCTATAAGGTAGGAGAACATGTTTGTCAGCTATACATTTGACCAAGGATTACTAAAGATATAAAAGTTTTAAAAATTAAAAAGACTCAAGCAACCCAATTAAAAATGGCCTCTGGATCTGAACAAATAATTTTTAGAAGTATTGTCTGGGCAGTGGTGGCACACACCTTTAATCCCAGCAATCAAGAGGCAGAGGTAGGTGGATCTCTGCGTTCAGGACCAGCCTGGTCTACAAAGTGAGTTGCAGCACAGCAACTTTGCAGAGAAATCCTGTCTTGAAAAACCAACCAACCAACCAACCAACCAACCAACTAACCAACCAACTAACCAATCCACCTACCTACCAACCAACCAACCAACCAACCACCAACCAATCCAACCACACACCCACCCACTCACCTACCAACCAACCAATCAACCAACCAACCAATCAACTAACCAAGATAACAGCAAGTAAAATGTTTAGAAAGTGTTCAGCATCATTTGCTACCAGGGAAATGCATATTATAAGTTTTTGAGATTTCATCTCTTCCTGTCAGAATTCCTACTATAATATAAACAAATCCTGGCAAGTTTATAGAAATAGAGATAGCTTATTCACTGTGGGAGGTAAACTGATGTGCCTACTATGGAAATCAATGCAGAAGTTTCCCCTAAAACCAAAATCTAGAACAACCACGTGACCCAGATATGCTGTTCTGGAAATGTACCCAAAAGACCCTATACTCCAGTACCCAGACACTTGCATACTTACTGCAGCTCTGTGTACAACAGAGAGGAATGGGGTCAGCTTAGGCGTTCATAAACTGAAGAATGGATAAGGAAGATGTGGAGCAATATTTGTTTGTTTATTTTATGTATGTGAGTACACTGTAGCTGTCTTCAGACACACCAGAAAAGAGCACTGGATCCCATTACAGATGGTTGGTGAGCCACCATGTGGTTACTGGGACCTGAACTCAGGACCTCTGGAAGAACAGTCTGTACTTGTCTTAATCACTGAGGGACTGAGTTTGATTCCCAACACCCACAATCATCACTGGAACCGCAGTTCTGTCGTGCCTGACGTTCTCTTTTGGTCTCATTGAGCGCTACACTAAGGTGCCCAGCCTCACACAGATGCATACATATCTACATAATTAAAAATAAAATCTTTAAGAAAATACAGTGCAATATACAATGAAACTTAATCCAGCCATTCCTAAACATGAAGTTATTAAATTGCAGGAAAATGGGTGGAGTGGAAAACAATCTGTTAAGTGAGATAACCCAGACTCTCTTTCATTTGCAGGTCCCAGCTGCTAATTTTTACATATGCATGTTTATGTGGGAGTGAGTATGTATAGAAGCCAGGAACCTAGAAAGGGACCATCACGGGGGTGGGGTAGGGTGATTGAGAGTGGAACAGGGGAGGGGGTACTAGAACTTGTGAAAACATCAGGAGGGATACTGGGGTTGCATGGCTTAAGCGGAGAAGGTGGGCAGAGCAGGGAGATGGGAGAGAGGATGGTTTGAGGGGTAAGCCAAGGGCATATGAAAAAGGTGCAAGGAAGTGTGATACTTGGTGAGCCGGTTAAAAAGTAAAACTAAAAATACAAAGTCTAAAAATGGTATCCTGAAAAGGTGGGTAAAGCTGACCTCACACACCACAGATAACAAGATGAAATCTCAGTGATGGGGTGGGCTACCTCCCTGTGAATTTTGGTCAGGGAGATTTCCAAAACACCGCTCACCCCCACCCCAAACAGTACAAGCAATTGTGGCTGATTGCCACATATCGACTAAAGGCACCGGATGCTTTGACTGTAGGACCTAGGGAAACCGAGCTGGGATTGCACTGGAAGTTCCCTCCCCATTTCCACCATGACAGAATGTGCTCTGCAGGTGAGAGAATTGTCAGCAACAGTTTTACTCGCACACTTCCAGTTTGCCACTTGGGCAGTGGTGGACGTGACACTCTGTCAATTGCCTCCTAAATAATTACATTTATGTCCCTGGTTTAGTGCTGCTGTCAGCTCTGGTGAGAGATGCTTCTTTTTTGCAGTAATTACAGAGACACATGACTGGGCGAAGCTGAAAATAAGACTGTTGGGTGCTCAGCCACAAATGAGACATCCTATGACCCCCTTCTGCACATGTGCGCGGCTCAGGGAAGATTGTGGAAAAAAGGGCAGAAGGGAAGGAATTTGAGAGCCAGAGGATGAAGAGTTTCTTGGAATTCTGGAACCTTCTGGGCATGGTATGGCTGTGGCACTCTTGAGTGCACAGAAGCTATGACAACCTGTATTAGAGTTGCACAAGATTGTGCCAGTCAGCCTCTGATGATGGACGGAAGAGCTCACAAGCCCCACCCCTCTCTGAGGAGCTGTACAAAATTAATGGTTGGTGAGAGAGAGAGAAACATTTTCTATGGTGGTGTAGTTTACTTCAGTAAATAACGTCTTACCCATGCTCCTTTAAGCAACACTAATGAAACTCAACCACATATCACATGTATGCACACACACACACACACACACACACACACATACACACACACACACACACACACACACACACACACACACACACACGGTAAAAGAAGGACTAGCAGGGAAGGGAGGGGATCAGTGGGGAATAGGAGGGGGAAAGAGAGGGTAATTGGATGAAATTTTCATAATGAAGCCCATTTTAGTTTATAATTAACATGCGCTAATAGAAATAATAAAATAAAACTAAGTTACAGCCATGTCACTCAGAGGACACCTCTAGGTAGTGTCATTGAGTAAGGGCCATTCTTTGTAAAGGCACAGCAGAAATGCAGAGTGGGGTCAATCTGTATACCTCTTCCCCAGACCTTGGGCTCTGTAGGACATGAGAGGAGCTCCTGAATAGCATGTCACATGCACGTCATGTTTTTTGGGGGTGAGGGACCCATTATCATTAATCCCTAAGGATATTTAAAAGTCATCATGTCTGCCTGGCACCTCTTGCCCTGTCCCTTTAAGCCACTCCATTTTCTTTTCCTTTAACCTTTCTGGGTGGGCCTTGAAGAAATCCTAGCAACAAGCTGGAAGGCAGTGAACCAGAGACACGCTGAGCGTCCCTGAGCCCTCCCTCCCAGCTGGCTGGAGACCTGGAAATGGGCCATCCTTATTTCTTCCTTCTTTGGCTGCCACTCACATGCTGGAAAGACCCAGCTGACTCCTGGCCAGGGCACTTCAGGCTACCCCAGTGTCTCAGTGCAGAGCAATGTTGACAAGCTCTGCCTAACTGAGCTGTGGGTGTTCTAGAGGGTATGACCTCATGCCTTTGCGGTCTCAGTCTGTACTGACTTCCCCAAGGCTGTATACCAGAGAAGGCAGATGCTGAGACCCCAACCCCTATAAATCAAAAGCAAAAGCAGCATGCCCAAGAGCTGTGCTTCCTAAGGAGACACACATTTGCTGACAAACCTGGTCCGCAACTACGGTCAGAGGCCTCGGAACCCCTGAAAAGCATCCAGAACAACTCGACACTATGGGTCGGTTGACAGCCATGATAGGGAACAGTTGACGGCTTCCAACTTCTCCCATGCTGGATTCTGAAGCTGTGTGGTAAGTAGACTCCACATGCTGTGGCCTTATGTATAAAGCTCATCATGGGTAACTTCATTGTCTAACTTGACTGCACCAACAAAGGAATGCAAACTTGCTGTGTTCTCCAGGACTGCATTTCAGACCTCCTGTTGAGGAGTTACACAAGTTCCTTTCAGCCCTCTTCACATGTCTGTTTTAGGCCCCACACACTCAGGTGGGGTGAACGTTGAGCAAAACACAGAGAACTCTACCAAAGCAAAGGGCCCAGAGTCAGGGAATGGCTTCCAGTGGCTCTAGCATCTTCAAGCACAGTTTCTAGAAGGTGTTCTGGGGCCAGCCTTTCCCTGCCTACATCCTTGCAGTCCCTGACCCTGCAGCCCCTGGCCCTGTGCTGTTGTCCTTGTGTTTGTCCCCAAATCTGTTTCCAATTGTTTGCTATAAAATATGCAGGTTAGCTTTCAATCCATAGCATACTTGAAACTCTGTAGAAAGCTATGTCCCAAAAGGTGCTCTTCTGGGCCTGAGGAGACAACTTGGTGAGTTTGCTGTGCAGTTCAAAGGAGTTACGTTTGGTCCCCAGAACCCAGGCAGAAGAAGCCAGAAGTGGTGGCATGCACATGAAATCCCAGCACTGTGGAGGCAGAGATTCATGGATCCTTGAGGTTTCCTGACCAGCCAGCCTAGCCTACTTGGTGACTTCTAGTGTAATAAGACACTCAGGGTCCAAAACCATGGAAGAGAGAAATAACCTTTGAGGCTGCCCTCTGGTCTCCACATATGCTTAAACACATGTATACATGACTATGCTCACACATGTACATGTACACAAAGCCATTCTTTCTCTCGTTTGTTGATGATTGAGGCTGCATTAAAACTACAGACAGGTACATCATGACTCTCAGAAAGAGACCACAAGTCTCTCGGCATAATAAAGCCCCATATAAGAGGCTAACCGAGAGGAAGATACCAGTATTGACTGAGTGGGAGGCGTAGCAACTACAGCCAGAAGGAACCAGAGCCAAGAAGAGTCTGCTAGGAGGCAGAAGGCTGGGAAGGCACAGAGACAGAAAGACCTGTGGATGGACAGAAGGAGAAGTGTGAGGGAGAGCTCTCTGCTTCTGAGAGCCAGGGGAGGTGAGTCTCTTGAAATAGCCAGAAGCCCATGTCTGACAAGGAGCAGAAGAACAAAAGAATGAGAAGAGAGGAAGTGTATCCAGACACCCTCCCCAAACTTCCCTTGCTGGGATCCGAATGTTTGGAAGCTATGCCTTGAGCCAGTCAATGAATTTTCTGAATGCTCATCTGGACTCACCTGTTCCTAGGTGGCAATTGTATAAATGTATATCCTAATGTTCTATCTTTGTGTGTGTGTGTGTGTGTGTGTGCGTGCACACGCGCACGTGCGCACACACACACACATACACACACACACACATGATCACAGGCACAAATGTAGCAGCTAAAGTTCAATGCTGGATGCTTTTTCTATTTTGAAAGGTTTCTTACTAAACCTTGACCTCACTGATTGGCTAGTCTGGATGGCCAGGGGGATCCAGGGAGGACTCTCTGCTGCTGCCTACAAGGTCTGCAATTGCAAATATGTGCTGGCATGCCTGGCTTTTTACATGGGCCTTGGGGATCTGAACTTAGGTTCTCATGCTTGAACAGTATCCACTAAGCCATCTCCCTTCACTGTTTAAGGGCTCTTCTTGCTGTCTGGAGACACATGAGACATATCAAAGTAGGGCTTTTTACTCTGAACTCTAGACCTCAGATATATAAGTGTGTGTTGTGGTCAGGTCCAGTGCAATGTCCATCACTTTGTAATGACCCTGGACTCTACCTATCAGATACCAGACATATCCCTGTCAGAGTTGTGACAACCAGACATACCTCCTAATGTTGACATCTTCTGAGAGGACAAAAATCAGTGCCATAGAGTACAGGGTCGGGGGTCATGGTTGGGAAAGACTTTTTGGACCAATTTGAGTACAGACACAGTTCAACAGGCAGCAAATATATCACTAGAGGCAAATATGTCATTTGGGGGGGAACTTTCTGGTCTATGTGGAGAGACCCCAGGTGAATGTGTATGTTATCTACCATTGCTATCCCCTCTACTGTGAACCAAGGTGCTTCTACTTTGAATGTCTGTGTTCTTTTGGGCAATTGCAATGTTTTTGAAGTTTAGATGTTTTAGTGCTTTGAAAACACCATGAAGTTTGAAGATCAGATAACCATGCTGTTATTGGTATTGTTTTATTACTAACTAAAGGTATCTATGTAGGCATTGTCCTCAAGAGCCCATGGGGAAAAATAAGGCTTGAGAGTCACTAGATATCACAGAACATTCTTTGGTTTCGCTGGGACCAAGGTGCTTAAATGGTCAACCCACACTTGGATGGCAGAAAGCATTTGGTTTTGCCTAAAAATATTTTCAAATAAAAATATTAGGCCCCCTTTTCAAGTTAAGAGACCACATGTCCAGACTTTTGTCCTTTTTTTGAGAATTCCAGTGGGGTAATGGTGAATGCATGTTCATGTACAACTATTATCACCATAAAAGAGTGTCTGGTCACATGGGCCAGCCCCTTACCTCTACCTAGCATCTCCCTACACTGAAATATTATTTTTTTTAGTGTGTGTATTGAAGTTCATCTGTGTGCACATGTCACAGGGTGTATGTTGATCAGGGGACAACCTTAGGTGCTGGTTTTCACTTTCCACCTTGTTTAGAGACAGGGTTTCTATCTTTCCTTCCTCTGTGTACAAGAGGATATGCGGATCATATATTTCTAAGCATTCTCTTTCCTTTACTTCCCATCTCCCAGTAGGGGTGCTGAGGTCACAAATGCTCAAGTCATGATGTCCAGTTTCTATATAGGCTCTGGGGATTGGAACTTGGGTCCTCATGCTTGTTCTGCAAACACTCTTATTCACTTAGCTTTCTCCCTAGCCTCAAGATACAATCTTCTGCTAGCACTTAAAGGCATCCTATGAATTATTAGCCCCTGTCATAAGTCCCTTTTTATCTCTAGTAAAAGGAAATCAAGGTGACTCACAGAATGCAGAACTCAGGGAACTTGGCATTGGGTGAGAACCCGTGATTTTCAGAAGCAGACCTGGAAGGTAGGTTTCCTGTCCCCTTTACTCTGTTGCTCCTACACTGAAGGCATCACAGATTCCCCAGGACAGTACCTCAGACCATTCTCCTGTGATCCACACGTACTCGCAGGGCTGTAGGCTGCAGCTCTCACGGTCTGGAGGCCGTTGGTCTGAGTCACAATGTGCACTGTGCACTTCACTTTGGTCCTCTGCCACACATACCACCTGCCGGTACCGGGAACCTTCTCCACACGTCTTGGTGCACTGCAAGAGACAGATGGGGGTGGGGTGAGATGACGACTCACAAAGCTTCAAGCTCTTATGCTTGCAGTTGTTCTATGACTTAGCTACACAGCTGTTAAAATGTGAGCGCTCTAGGTGTTGACTGTTCCTATCTAGGCACCTGACAACTTTGTCCCTAACATAGGGATCGTTTTCCCATGCATGTCTGTCTGAATGAGGAAACAAAAGGGTGAATGAATGAACACCAGGTTGGATGAGGCTCTCAAGGTATTTTTTTTTTTAAATTCAACACTCACTTAAACACTAAATCCATGGTCAGGGATGTAGCATAGCGGTAGAACACTTGCTTAGCCTGTGTAAGACTCTGGGCTCACCCTCTATTGCTGAAGAGAAAAATAGGAAGTAAAGGAGGGAAGGGAGAAAGAAATTGAGAAAGGGAGGAAAAGAAAAGAAGAAAAGCACTTTGGAGGCTGAGATAGGCAGATTGCTGAGTTTGAAGCTAGCCTGCTCTATGTAGCAAGTTCCAGGACAGCCAAGGAAACTCTGTCTGAAAAAAGAGGGGCAGGGGGAGGATGAAGAGGAGAAAGAGGAGGAAGATGAAGGAAGGGAAGGGGAGGGAAGGGGGGAGGGGGGAGGGAAGCATGACCTCTTGCAGGTGATCTGCTCTCAGCTCTAGTTTCTTAGCAAATATTCACCCAGTTAAAATTGAAAGTAGGTCCTGATGGACAAGGGTGACCATAATCGGGACTTCCCTTGTTCTCAGGAAGGAGCTGTTTGAGCAGGAAGGATGGACAGTAAAGAGGGACACGTGGGCAGTGTGAAGGGGCAGAGACTATCATCTCCAAGCCTTAGCTGCAGAACCTGGAACAGTTAGAGCCTAAGCCACTTTCCCTGCCACACCCGCTTACTTCCATGATTCGCAAAGGGAATCAGAACATGTGGAATGCTTCCTTCCAACAGCAAACTCCACTTGGAAGGTAGACTTCTGTCATCTGCTTGGTCACCAAAGCCTGTTCAGAGCTTTACTGTTACTTGGCATTGTAAGTCTGGATTACTTCAGAAAGCTGCAGGGGAGAGTTGCTGAGTCTTTTGCATGGAGATTGGGTGTCTGTTGCCCTGGCTCATAGAACATCAGCAAGCTTTGGGTGTGTTGTCACACTCTTCCCTTCAGAATTCCTCATTTTAAGTTCTTCAGGGAGAGCCCAGACACCTCTCTTTTTATGCATAATGGCAGTGTCTTATTTACTCTTTCGATTGCTGTGATGAAACCCCATTTCCCAAACCATTTCCTTTCTTACAGAGGAAAGGGTTTCTCTTGCTAACACTTCCATATCACTGTTCATCGTTGAAAGCGGGAACCTGGAGGCAGGAGCTGATGCAGAGGCCATGGAGGGGAGCTGCTTTACTGGCTTACATCTCATGGCTTGCTCAGCTTGCTCTCTTATAGAATCCGGGACCACCAGCTCAGAATTGGCATCACCCACAGCGGGCTGGGCCCTCTCCCATCCATCACTATCTAAGAAATTGCCCACAGCCTAATATGACAGATATGTTTTCTCAACTGAGGTTTCTTCCTCTCAAATGACTCTAGCCAGGTTAAGTTGACATAAAAGTAGTCACCACAGGCAGAAATTCTCTCTTATCTGCTTTGCCTGGAAGGTTTTTGAGTTTGAGACACAGCTTCACTCTGAAATGTCTTCCCCAATGTATCCTACATCTATTACATGATTTATAAAGGGGGGGGGCACAATAATACAAGGGCTATGAGATGGCTCAGTGTTAAACACATTTGGCATGCAAGTTTGAAGACCTGAATTTGAGTTCCCATAATCTAGGTAAAAGCTGGAGGAATTGTGTGAGTATCTGTAATTCCAGCACCCCTGCGGGGGAAATGGGAAATGGGACAGGAAGATCCTGGGAGCTAGAGGGTCTTCTAACTGAACATACACAGCAGAGAATAACTCAGGGTTCTTTCACAAAAGATAATGTTTGTCCTCTGACCAACCTCATATGTATGTGCCTCCCAAATACTCCCATTCATACACATGAATGCACACATGTATGTACACATGTGCACATACATCAATAATGGAAAAAGAAAGAACCCTTTCTTAAACCCACCATTTCACCATCTTAAAATGTCATTTCAATGACCCCAAATGCAAGGCTGTGCAGCCATCACTACAGTCCATTTTCATCACTCCAATCTGACTCCATGAAGCAGTCATTCATTCATCTTGCCTCCCTCTCCTAGACCCTAGCAATTATGACCATGCTTGCTGTATCCATGAATTTGCTTATTTTGGGGACTTCACATTCAGAGACCCACCCAGTGTCCTTTTCTGCTAGGCTTCTCTCACTTAGCATAGTTTTCCCTAAGTTCTTCCAAGTTGGAGCATGTCTCTGTGCGTCATCGCTCTCACGGCTGGGTGGTAGTCCAATGTGTGGATATGCCACACTTCATTCATTCACCCATCTGAAAATGAGCGTGTTGTGGTTTCCCTTTGAGCTACTGTGAATGAGTCTATTATGGACGTTCAGACAACAATTTTAACTCTTGATTTCAATTCAAGTGAGTCTGTTCCTAGCAGTGAAGTTGTTAGAGCATATGATGGAGTCCTCTGTGTTTCACGAGTCATTGTTCTTTTAGGAAGCAAAGGACACATGATCGGTCATTCCAGTAGCTTTATCATTGGATTCTTAAAATGTTTAGCTGTTTGGAAGCAAACTTTCATAGCTGGCATGTTTTTAGAGGCACAGATATGAGCCGAAGTCACGGGATGATGAGAAGACTCTAAACCACTTTAAACTGGTGGGAAACTGCTGAGCCTTGCTCCCTGGTTCAAGCTTTAGGAGTCTGGAGTTTCTGGGTTTCCTTGAAGTAAACCAGCAACTATTAGGGAGTTATAATGCTTTGCTGAACGTTAAAAACCACATGGACCTTCGAAGGAAACTTTACGCACAAAATAATTTCTTGGAAAATTAGGACTGAGGAACATCAATCACAGCTGAACCTCAACTAAACCCTGCCATGTCCAAGTACATTCTCACTAATCCGCGAGGCTTGAATCAGTGTCAATAAGTAACAGCTCCCAGCAGAAATATCAGGGTTTGTCAACAGTTTCTGTTTGTTAAGTATTTTCTTCCCATCTTGAAGAATAGTTAACTCTTATAAAAAACTGTTTTGACAGGGGCAGGGAATTGCACTGAGAAAACTTAGCTAGAATAAAACTTTCTGGGAAATTAAATTTTAAACCAGGTAAATAATTGACTTCTTTCATGCTCTGGAAATCATGTGACCAAGGTTTTTCTCCTGGAAACTTAAGTTTTAGCAAAGTCATGGGGGAAGTAAATCCAGCCCATGCTACTGGGGTGTTTCAGCTTTGGTAAATGCTACTTCCCCTGTCCTCAGTAATCTACAGCATCTCTTATCCTGGGATATTATCTAGACTGTTCTAAGGAAATAGAACGTTCCAGCTACCTCATTTCAATTTGCAGAAAGTTTTCTGGGTTTTCATTAAGGCTTTCTGAATTAATAAAGCAACAACCAGATAAATGGCTGGGTGACAGCATTGGCCTCTGTGTATCTCAGCATGTGTTAGATGCAGAAAGGAAATAGTCGCAGTGCCAAGTTAAACAGGCTAGCACATCCGTTGTCCTGCAGGGTGCATGCCTTCCCGGGTGCTGAAACTAACCAGAAATAACTTTCAAAATTGGAGGGTGAGGAGGACCTAAAATAAATTCCTAAATTTCTTTCAACATGTTGATTGGCTTTAGGTTGGTGGTCTAAGTAGGGTCATTCAATGCAATCCTTAAGAATTATAATAAAGTTGTTTTTCATCTTGAAGCATATATCGTGTCACAATTTCCCAACCACAGGGAAAAGGAAAACCATTGGACATTCACAGGTTGTACTATTTGAAGGCTCTTTGCCCCAGGGATGACAGGATTTGTCACTTCTGGTATCAGATCACTTTTGTTGGGAAGCACATGGACAGATGAAGGTCAGACCCAACTGGGGAAGTTGATAACACTGAGTTGCTTTTGCTGGGTTTTTATGTCCCAAGGGAAGGGAAGGATAAAGGGATTCATCTACTGTTGTCTAAAAGAAAGAAAAAGCAGCCATTTGTATGGAAAAGGGAGGCAGAGACACTACTGTGGAGGTATTCGTAACTCTTAAGTCATTCACCTGACTCACATCTGCAGTGGGCACAGGTCTGTGCTGTGAATTAGAAGTCAGCTTAATGATTTCTAACTGTTTCTGTACTTGCTTGACAGCCAGGGAGCCAGCCACTCTCAGCTTGGGGTCTCACATGTCCTTTAGGTAACCACTGAGGCTTAATCCTAAGGGTCCCCTGTGTAATCATGCAAGTCATCGTGGATTCCAGAATAGATAATGTTACCGAGATGGGAGCCATGCATTAGGAAAGAGGAGGGAGTTGGAGTCCTTCTGATATTGAAAGTGTACCCGGCAGCTGATGAAAAGAAATGCAGGAGCAAGTGAGTTACCAGAAGGGGAGGGACCACCTCAAGATTTAGTAAGGATGGAGGTGAGCAGCTACAGCCGATGGCGAGGTGAGGATTACAGCGGGTAGCGGTTGTATCTCAGTTCGTCTCGCCTTTATCCTTTCTCAGGATGGAGGGGCCTGAAACCAAGGTCTTCTATGGTAACCAAGCACTCTAACCTCTGCCACTGAGTTATTACAGGCTCAGCTCTCTTTTTGGACAGGGCTTCCCCATGTAGCTCTAGCTGGCTTCACTCTTGCCACCCTCCTGCCTTCTCATTGCTGGGATTGTGGGCACATGCCATCATGACACTTAGACTCAGGTAAAGGCTTTTAGATGATAGGATTTGAGGTTTGGAGATTTAAAGACAAAACACAACAAAAGCAATAAAACCCCCAAACTCCAAACGGGTCTAACATCCAGCACCTGGTACTCATCAGGTGACTGACACATGCTGTTGAAGGAGAGAATGGGTAATAAAGGGTTAAGGTCTAACTCTGAACACACCAAGTCCTCTCCACTTCCTGCTGTAAACATCATGAAAATCTTATCACTCAACTGACCAAGGAATTGCTCCTCATTCCAATTGTTCTGTTCTAAGGAGATGAACTCAAGAATCACTCTACAGCGAGTACAAGAAATGCTCTTAAACTTGAAATATGCTCTAAAGGGGCCCCAGTTCCTGTTCTGGGCCAAACAGCAACAGATCGGGCAGTTCTACAAAGTCACAGCATGTTCATGGCCCTGTGACAAGAAAACACAGCAGCTGCTCTTCCAGAAAGAACATTTGCTAACTGATCCAGAAGACAATGGAATGTCTTTATTCTTTAGTTCAAGAAGCAGGTATTGCCCACTCCCCAACCCCTGCACCCCCACCATTTTCTCTCCTCCATTCATAAATTCAACTATTCAAAGTTAGCTTACGTGCTGTAGGTACTGTGCTAGATGCTGGGGAAAATCTGGAAATGAAGTCCCTGCCTTAAACAGCTGCCAGTCATACTCACTGGCACAGTCACAGGCATCCCTGTGAGCAGACTGGTGCTAACACCAGGGCCTTCCTACCATCCTTACGTCAGAGTTACCCAATGGCACAGAGGATCTTGGTTTTAGTAGCAGGTGGGCATTGCAACCCAGGAAAGTGAGCAATACATTGAAACCAACTCTTCAAGAGGAGGCTTGTGGCACCACCATGAAGGAATTGAAATAATTCAGGCAAGAGTCACTCTGATGGGACCAAGGGTACAAACTTTCATTGCTTGTGTTCTAGAGTCCAGGACCCTGGGCCTCAAATTCTCACCTTGCATGTGAGGACTGTGATGGATTAGCCTATCTTATCTGCCTGTTTCTTCACAATAAATGGGATAAGATAAGATTACATCGAAGAGTTAAGGAAGTAGTTCAATAGGTCACTTCATGTAAAAATACTCATCGAATGCCTTGTGCATTGCTTAGTAAATGCTATATTCTATTATGATTGGTATCATCAGTGTGGAGCCTCTGAACTGGGCAATTCTAAGGGAAGCCCCTCACACTGTACCTCATAGGAAAAGCTCTCCCTGGGATTGTGCAGTTCACAATCCTTGCAGCTGTAGGAAATATCCCCGATAATCATCTCAGGGCGAGCATGTGAAAGTTCTGCTTCACACAGATTCCCTAGTTGTTTCTTAACAGGAGAACGGTGTCATTTGCTCATGGGCCTAGTAGAAAATGCACCTTGATAACTAACTAGCTAGCTAGCTAACTAACTAACTAACTAACTAACTCACCAACAAACTCAACAACTAACTAACTAACTAACTAACTAACTAACTAACTAACTAACTAACACTTAAGGTGTCACCAACCTTAAATGATGTGTCTCTAGAACATAAGCCTGTTCGGGGATGAGATCAGGTGAAATGGCAGCTGAGAGGATGTGAGGGGAGACCAGAGGCAGACAGGAAGAGAGAAGGTGATGCAGGGGAGGGTGGGAGGTGCTGCATTGTGCAGTCAGCACCACTTACTGTTTGATGAGAACATCTTTGGTAATATCATCCCACTGCAGGGGAGTGTGACTGAGACATAGCTTTCTGCTGTGGCTACTTAAGATGGCTGCCTTGTGGTTTTCAACCTCCCCTCTAAGCCTTGGTGCTCTAGTAGGCTCACACTGTGCCGTGCACAAGGGTTTGATGGGGCCTATTTCTCCTCTGCTACCTTGAACTTTACTCTCCCTCACCAATGTGGTTCCTCTTCAAACTCTCCTCCTTGGGAAAAAGCACATTAGCAGTAGGGTAAAGCTAGAACCTGTTTCTGTTTTTGTTTTTGTTTAATCATTTACAGAGTCCATTCTCTCCATGACTACGGTTAAACTCTGCTGAATTTACTACAGACAAGCCCCATCAGGCCATCTCCTCCTCACGTCATTGTCTTCTTCTTCCTCTTCTTCCTCCTCCTTTGAGACAGAGTCTCATTTGTACCCTTGGCTGGCCTGGAACTTATACAGATCTACTGCTCCTTCTTTCTGAGTGCTGGGACTAAAGACGTGTCATCAAGCTTAAGTCTTTTTACATGGAGCTTGATAGCAATATTTAAGGAAGGATTTCAAAAGACCCACCTGCATAGCTCATGCAAAGACAGAAGCTTCGGGCCACATTTCTTGTGTGGTTTTCTACATTATGGGATTCAGAAGGAATTGGGAATGGAGCTTAGATGCTCATGATTGGCTCTTGATCTCTCAAACGCTGGCTACAGCATAAGCAGTTAGCTTTGCCTCATCTATGAGTACATTCTCACTTCTTGATCTTTGGGACAGAGACAGAGTTGAGTAGGGTGTGAAGAGTGAGTTGGAGAAAATCGACAGGGGTAAGTCTGAAGTAGGAATCCCAAAGACAGTTGCAAGTCTCAGTGAGTCAGGGAGATGAGGTAACCTCTTCTTTATCTGACACAGCCAGTCCTGAGACTGCAACGGATGACCGATTAGTATCCTTTCCAACTTTCTCACAACAGCTACTACCATTGCCATCCTACAAATGGCAAGCCCAGACTCGGAGATATAAGAATTCTTGCTCCAAGTCATGTGGCTGAGATAGAGACCACGGTGGTATTATTCTAAGCATACAAGTTCCTGATACTATATCTGGCTCAAGTTCAAATAATCTTAAACCTAACTGTCTTACGTGTTGTTCCCGATACTATCTGACAGAAGCAAGAAAGGTCTAGAACGAAAACAAGCAACATGACCAAGCAGATGGAGAAGGAAGCATCCCTAAAGAGATGAACCACTGTGGTAAGGAATGGATCCATCACCAAGAGCGGACAGAGGTGAGCAGGGCTGGGAAGCCAATCCCAGGGGTGCAGAATACAGTAGAAAATCATAAAGATGAGAGAAATCAAACAGGGCCACGTGTGACTTCCTCAAGCTGCTAGATGTGGGATCCTTGGACACCTGGCAAAGTCTGTCTGAACCTTACTTTTACCACCTGAGAAAGGGGATGATAATAATTCTCACCTCATCTAGTTGTCCAAAAGATAAATTGAGACGATAGACAGAAAGCTCCCAGCACAGCGCCAAGTGCAGAACAATCACCCTCAAAGTATGCTGCCTTGGGTTGCCAGCCAGTCTCAGTGCAGGTGGGACCTTCATCTTCCCTCTTCAGCAGTGTGCATATTTTATGTAATTCCAGGGTCAGCAGATCTGATTTTACTTTCTAATTCTGTCCTATTCGTTCTATAACCCAGCATTCTGTTCTGGAAACTGGGGTTATCTCCCTCTAATGTCTTATACCACCTCTACCCTCCTCCCCTCAGCAACTAGACTTTCCAGCACAGACACCTAAATGTCTGCTAAAGTCAAGCATTAACTTGAGGAGTAGGAGAATAAGTCCAGCCCATTTCTGCACGAACTTAACAGTTCCTGTGGATTCTACCAATTGTGGAAACCACTGGAAATTCTACCCTAATTGGTGAGTGTTTCACTCGAGAGCTCATTTTCTCTCCCTGACAGTCAATGGCACAGGAAAAGGGAAAATAAGAGACTAAGCTTTACCACAAGTACTAGCAGGTTAAGGCTATTCAAATGAACACAGAATAACCCAGTCCAAACACATACTAAACTATTCCTCCCGTCATCGTCATCTGCCCTCCAGTGAAGGGCAGTTTCCTCCTCTATCCCTATACTCTTGACCAGAGGCATACCAAAGCTTTTTCTCCCCCTTCCCATTTCAGTGAACCCAGCTCTGGAATATCCAAGAACACAAGGAGAGACACAAACAGGAATTGTCTAGAGCCTGACAGCAAACTTTTTTTTTTTTTGGGAAGGAGCCAGCAATGCCACTGTGCTCAATGGCTTTGCCGGCTCCATAGGGTGCGGATCTGATGCTGACAAGGGGGTGGAGCGACATGCAGACTGGTGTGCACTTACTTCATGGCTCTACTTACTTGTTGCCATTGCTCTGCCCTCCAAGTGTAGAGAGGACATGGTGAGGCTTGGCAGACACGCTCCGACTCTGGTCTGCTGTATGAACTGCACTCACTCTCTCTGGCTGTTTTGTGTGTCCCGATCTGACAGCCCACATGCCTCTGCTGCACTCCTTGGCCACAGGACACAGAGCACTGAGAAGACACAGGATGTAAGTAGGCACTTGGGCTCCTTCTGGAGGGCGGGAAGGGGTGGGTCACGGGGAGGCCAATGCTTTCTTAATCCAATGATTTTCACAGCAGTCAAAATGCTTTCTCATTTCCAAGGAGGGGGACACCAAGGCAAGGTCTAAAAGCTGGAAACTTGCTGCCAGTGCTGGGCAAGGAGCAGGAGCCACAAGCGGGGAGGAAGCAAAGCTCTCAGTGGATGACAGAGGGTGGAGAGACTGTGGGGAAATAGCACAATCCAGAAGTGTTGCTGCCACATTGAAACAGACAAATGAAAAACTGTGCATGACTTCCTTGCTGGAAGATGGATGGGTTGTGAAAATTGGGAGATACAGTTCTATAGTCTAACCCACAGAGAGCCAACCACTGACAATTAAGACCACATAAGCAGAATGACTTTCTCCTGATTCTTTATTTTTCTAGTTTCTATTCCTGGAGGCAGAACATTGCTTCGCTTGTTGTTTGTTTGTTCAAATCATGGAATTCCTTAACTATCTCTGCCTCCTTATAATCTCAAATGGATAGATGAAGAATAAAAGCTAGGAAGGGAAAGTAATTTCCTCAGGCTTACTGTTTTTCAGTCCTTGAAAAATCCCATTAATCACGAAGAAACATTTTGTTGACCAAGTTGCAAAACACCAATTAACTTTCCCCTAAATTAATTTTTTAATGGTTTCCTCCTTGCTGGTTGCATAATCTCACTTATGGGCAAGCCAAGAATTATTGTCTTTATTAAGGTTTTGGCAGTCAGAAACCAAAGGCAACCTTTGATTAGAAAGAGCTGCATAACACTGCACTTGGTTATTAGAGTTTATTAGCAATTTGGGGGTGGGTATAATCAGTCTCTATTAATTTGCCTGGTGTCGAGAAACCAAGTTATCAGACATTCATGCCATGTAGTGAGGAAGAGAGAGGTCTTCTTCTGAATCAGAACCAGGTTCTTTATGTTACAATTGCACGCTTGTCCAATTTACTCGTAGGAAAATTCAAGGTGCTCTGTGAAAGATGGAAATTCTGTCAAGATGTCTGTAAGGCCAAGGGGATGATTCTGCAGCTTAGGCTTCTTCCGAGAAGAAGGCGGCTTTGGAAATCCTATTGTTTCAGAGAAATCTATGCTGGGGAAGAGGTTCATGGCTCACATCAAAGGGAGTGGAAGACAATGCTTCGTCCCAACATGGCTGCCATTGTCTGGGTTTAATTGGATTAATTGAATTGAATGAGTTTGTGACCCACAAGGAACCAGACTTTAAAGTCATTATGTTCCGGGAAGGATAAGGGGAGGACTCTTAAATACCTCGAATGGCTTTGTCTTCAAACAACAGCCACTTAAGGCTGACAGGGACTACGTGAGTTATAATATTTTACACTGGCTGCACTGGAAAAAGGACCAGAGTAGAGTTGCCCAGCAAATGATAGAAATATTCAAATGTCGTTAACAACAACCAAAGAGTTCTGGCTATTTGGATTTGGATCCTTAAATCCAAGAATATACTTCTAGAACAGTATGCAATAGAAATATAAAGAGAAGAATGAGGCAAACACACAGGGATTTGATATAAAGTTGGTAAGTTAAAAAAAAAATCACATGATGTTTTCACAACAAATAAAAGTGGACAAGACCTTTAGAAAATCTAGTACTAATTAGCCTGTTAAGTAAATGAAACTCCTTTGTGTATGTAGCGGGTGGTGAAGTACATATGGTGGCCAGTATTCAATGGTGGGTTTCTTCCCCAATCACTCTTTTTTGAGAAAGGCTCCCTCACAGATTCAACTACACTGGCTAGCCAACAAGCAACAGAGATCTTCCAGGCTTTGCCTCCTTTAGAAGTGGGACGACAAGAGTGTGCTGTCAGATTTTGACCTGGGTGGCCCAGAATCAAATCTTCATTCTCATGCTGACAGAACATGGACTATTCTGCCAAGCTATTTCCCTAGACCCCCAAACCTCTTTTCGAGGCTATCACTACTAAAAAACGAAGCACCTAACGGGCAGTGAAAGTAAGGAGCTGAGAGTTGTTAAGTGTCTACAGCTTTAACAATCACTTCTTAGATGCTTCACAATTCTGCATGAGACAAATTGAAGACACAGGAGACCTTTATCACACAATACGTTGTTCTGGCTTCTGATTATCATAATACTGAGGGCAACTTTGAACTAATACTTTTATTAGTTAGAAGCAATTACTATGACTTAAATGAAGAGTGACGTGCAAAGCCTGCCTTTCTGGATAGTGCATTTGTGGTAATCTCCTCACAGAACGAGGTATGCTCCAACTGTATTTCATTCTCCTGCACTGGTTCCCGGAAGACAACAATTTATGTGCAGTCGCATCCAGCTTTGCTTGATGAACTCTGAGGGACTTTTGCTGAATCCCTTAGAAAAACCCAGCATCAGAAAGTCCCCCAGCACGATCCCGGATCTAGCTATGCTCAGTGAATTTTTTAGTTCCAAGGCAGAGGATGTCTGCACTCCCTTTATTAAGGCGCCCCTCCCATCATCTTGGTAGGGCCTGTCTGTTTGAAAGGTTCTGAAAGGGGGTGTTTTTCACGGTGAGCTGAGCTGGGAGCCCGGCTTCATCTCTTTTAGCTCCCTGCTGTGCAGTGCTAGAATATAGAACTCACTGGCTTAAGTGGAACCTGTCACTTATATAGATTTAAAAAAAAATATAAAATCTGTGAAATTTCTCATGTTTGGGGGAATCGATGTATAACCTGAAAAATTAGAAAGGATTTTTGTCACACAATTTATTCTAGACTTATGCTGTGCTTTTTTGTGGTAACATTATTTTAAAAATGGGAATTAACTTGAAAATGGATGTATAAATCTTTTAGAAATAATAATAATAATGATAATAACTTCTATAAATAATAATATCACTTGCTAGGCTTTCACTAAGTGCAACCCATGTGCTGAGTTCTATACAGGGGTCTCAGCCAAGTACTTCTCTGTTGTTGGGATGTTCTGGGCACCATAGAAGTTCGGATGTGTTCTTCCTTTGTCTCTACTAAACCCAGTTAGGGATCCCTCAGTACAAGCTGTGAAGACTCCATCTCCAGACTTCGCTGCTAATTGTCTCATGGGGTACAAGATAACCTCCAGTTAAGTGATTAGCAGTGTGCTAAGCATCTTCTATAAACTAAATTTCTATTTCCTAATAAGCCTTTCCAATAGACATCCCACAAACACAGTGAAGAACAGAGACAATTACCATAGCTCAAGGGGGAAAAAAAGCAAAAAAAAAAAAAAATTGAATCAAAATCAAATTTGGCACCGCAATGTGGCAAAGCCATTGTAGATTAGATTAAAGCTTGGCTCTCAGTTTTCAAACTCGGTACTACCATAAGGCAACGTTTTATACTGTGCACCATCAATGATCATGGCTCAAATAAAACCCAAATAATCAAGTAATTAGTACCAGAAAGCACTAAAGCAACTGTTTCTAGTCACCATTCACAGGACTGTCCCCTTAATGTCCCAAAGGGCACAAGCAGCGTATTTACCGCTGTCTCCAGAACACACTTGACGAGCCTCCTGCAGCAAGTGCCACAATCAGGTTGCTTCCCTTCAACACCAAGAAGGGCAGTGATTGAGAGGGCAACCTGACAGTTTCATTGTTACGTCTGCAGCAGAGATCACTTGGTAGTGAAATCTTATGAATCTGAGACATCATGGCTTGGAGAATTCCATTACATGTTGCATCAGTAAGGAAGTGAAGTGGATGGAGTTCCATGGTTTGTAAGGCCCATCCTGACCCCACCCATCAGAAAAGGGGCAGCGCCTCAGGATCAGGACCAATGAGTAAAGAAGTATTCCTTTTGACCCAATATGCTTTTTTTCTGATCATTTTAGGGGGTGATCTTCTAGAAGATCAGCATAATCCTAGCTAACTGTACCTCATAGGGCATTGGCCCCAGGGGACAGCATTGAGCCTTCACATCATCAGGCTGAATCAAGAACCCAGTGGTGATTTTGTCTTAGAATTTCATCAACATCCCTTAGCCCTTGATCAAAATCTTCCAAACAAATTGAACATGAATGTTTGAGGGAAAAAGAAACCCTTTAAGACTTTACTGAGGATTTTTTTTAAGTGAATTTCCTTTACAGCTTTAGGATTTCAAAGGATCCGGAAATGGAACATCCACTTTACCTCACAAAACACTCCATTTTGGGAGCTTATTAAGGATGGTAGAGCTCTATGGCAACATTCAATACATCCTAGAAACATCAGACCTGTTGACAAGATGAACAGTCGTACTAATAATTCTTTATATCTGGAAGACAAGATGACTGGAACATAGACTACCAGACAACAGAAGGGTCAGATAAAAAATTTGAATATTATACAAGTGAGCATTCATTTCTTTTGCTCAACATCATAGCCTTAGGGATAGCCTTGTTTACCACTAGCTAATTAGGGAGTCCATAATCCTTAAGCATGCAGTTTTTCTCCATCAACCGGAAGTCCAAGTAATTTTCAGGTCTTGCCTCTTTTCATAATATATCCCTGCAAATCAATTCTGAGTGACTGTTTTGAACAGGTGTGCTTTTTTTTTTAAAGAGACATTTTGATAATAATCTATGTTTAAAAAAACAAAGATACAAACAAAACAGGTTTTAGACCTAACATCCTACTTTGTAAGCAATTTTAGGCGTCTCCTGGATATTGAAATAAAACTCAGTTCTTGTTTCCTAGTAAAGAGCAAATGACTCTTTTATGCATCTCTTCAGTGAATAAATTGGTTTTTAAGATGTATGATGGTTACATGCTCTAAACTTAATATTCTGGGGTGGGGGAGTGCATTAGATAAATAGATAAGAAAAGGCCAAGGAACATAGCAAAGAGTAACAGAGCATGAAAGCCTACGAGAGGACAACCTAATTAGTGTGGCATCTTAAATAATGTTAGCTGCAGGCTTTGCATGAACTGAATAGCTCCAAAAACAAAAGGGCTGGAAGTTAAGAGATGATAATGGTCACTTAGAAACCATTAGAGAAGATGACAAGTGTGACATAGTGCCTTGAACAGGATCCCTGACGGAAGCCAGGGGAAGGCAGAGCACACATTCTTTGATTGCCAAATTAAAGCCAACAAGCAAATCCCAGATGTTTCTTTATGACACAAGCCTCAAGAGGGCCAGGCCATTGTGCTGGGGAATGGTGCCCTGCATTGTACTCTTCTGTAAAGTAGAACTCGGGTAGAGAGAACAGCAATATCAGTGGAGGACGTTTAAGCAGCATTCAGATTCTAGAGGGATTTTCCTCTGGAATATTAAAGTGGAAAATCCACAGCTCTCCTGGTGCTAATATGGCTACATCCAGAGCTGGAAGAATTTTTCTGGAAACCATGAACCCTAAGCCTAGTTTTCACTGATCCTTGGGAGTCATTAGCGTGACTTACCACAGCTTGGGAGAATGAGAAGACTGGATACCTCCTGCTGAATCTGATCAGCTCAGCATTAAGAGTAGAATGTTTTAAAAAGAAATTGAACCTCACTACTTTCAAGCGAGCACCGTGAACCATAGTGGGAGAATATACAAGCAGTGGGGTTCTAGGAGACCGACTCTAAGGACATAAGAATGACTTGAGTTTGTCAAGCTTCTAAAGTTGCTTTTGCAGGTACTTGGAGTCCTGGGTCCCTCTTCTCCTCCCCATCTAAAGCATACATCACCCTTATCCAAACAAAATGACTTGAGACTCTACTGGATTCAACTCCCCCGACTCTCTCCCACCAGCAAAGCGCTTGGCATTCATTGCTACTTTAAACCCCCCTAAGAACCACATGGGATAGGCCCAGGAAGGTCAAACAAGCCACCCAATGTTCCACAGCTACAAAATGACAGAGAGCTCTCCTTCATGTTCCCCATTTCAGTTGTGAACAAGCAAACTGGCAGAGAGATGTTAGCCAGCATTTCATACTGACAATTGTTAGGATTGAAGGTGAAGTGTCCCACATGTCCATCCTCATTCGCAGATGGTAGCACTGTGGGGTGGGAGTTATCACTAGTGGAGACAGGTCCTTGGGGGTTGCCCTTGAGGGTTACAGATTGGTCCTGCTTGCTTTCAGCTCTGTCTTTCTCCTTCCTGACCTGCAAGATTTGAACAGCTGTGCCCCAAACCACTGGTCCACAGACTGTGCTGCACCAGGTGCTATGCCTTCCCTGCTATGCCAGATCAGTATCCTCTGAAATGGAAATTCAAAATATACTCCTTTTCCCCAAAGTCATCTCTGTTAGATACTCTATATGATAGGAAAGAATCTCTGAGGTAAACTGAGTGTCCATTCCAGCCAGGTGACAATAGCTCATCTCAGTGCACTCTAAGTGAAACCTTTGTAAGTGGCAAATGATGGCTCATGGCCACCAGCCACAAACGGAAGGGCTACTCTGTATTAGACGTCTGCTGCCTATCACCATCTGAGATAGCCCCACAAGTGGCCCAAAGCACTGTTGGCTGAGATCACTTGTCTAAGGCCACCCAGCCTGCCTGGTGAAGATTCCTCCCAGTTTGTAAAGTGAGAGCAGGGCAGAGAGACACAAGAGAATATGCTGGTGTCAGGCCCAGGGCTGGACAGTAAGAAGCAGTAGAGAAGCATCGCTCACCTGACTCCATGCGCCAGCCTTCCATCGGGGACACCGTCCTCCTCGGCACCTTCTGTGCCCATGTGGCTTAGGAAGGTGCTTACAGTAATCACTCTCTAAATGGCTTCCATCTTTTGCCAAGCAGTAAACATTTCGATGTTTATGCCCTCGACCACAAGAGACAGAACACTGCAATATAAAGCAATGGCAAGGTTGTTGTTTTTTTTTTTTTAATCACAGTGACTTTGATTTTAAAAAAAAAGAAATCGTGTCATATGCCGATAAGATCAAGTCTAATGAGAGTTACCCACTTATTTCCAGGGCCATTCTGGAGAATAACTCAAAGTCTTACAGGGAAGAAAGGTAGCAATAGAAAAACAAACAAACAAACTAACAAACAAACAAAAGCCCATGCAGTGTAACATTCTGGCAGGAGCCCTGTGTGGTGTGTTGCTTCGTACAGGAGCATGGGAAGATCCTGACAATTTAACCTGAAAACTGATTCTGAAATTACTATGACCATTTTACTGAGGGAAGTTCAGCTACAAAAGCTTAAAAACACATCTTCAATGAAATATCTCCCAATTCACTGACTGGTATAAACTACATTTTCAAGATGGCCGCGCCCAACTTTTTCAAGATCCTATTTAAGGAAACTCTCCATCTATTTCTTTAAGGGAAAAAGCTCTCATTTTTCCAGCCCATTGGAAAGAGGTGAAAGAGGCAAGGAAAAAACCCCTGAAAAGGTTAGCTGGTGGGTGAGTCTGTGCCGACCTCAGGAGGGAGGCATTACCTTTCAACTTTGATCTGTGGGTTCACTGGACTGTTTTAAATGTGACCCTGTCTGACCACATCTAGGGAACTTGACTTTGATTTCAGATTAGGTTTCTTAGAAAGGTTTAAGAATCAAAGTGCCCATGGAGTCTGGACAAGAATTTGACGTGACAGCTTCTTGTAGAACAGGCAAGTGGCTGGCCCCAATGGGTGCACTGAGACATTCAACATCCAAGGCTTCATTAGCAATTATGAGTCTTTACTCAGCCATCATAAACCGATGGCTCAGATCTTTACAGACATTTTATTTCCCAATATAATTGTCTTGTTTTCTAGAGAGGAGTAAATTTAAGAATGGAGGGGAAAAAAAGCAAAGTCTCAATGAAAATAGATTTCACATTATATTTCTCTTGATTTCACATTTCTTATCCCCACTCCCTGCAATAACTTTGTTATTTTTTGGCTTAAATTACCAAAGTGCCCTTTTATGCCTAATAGACAAACAGCTCCATGTAAACTAAGGAGCCAAGTACTAATTTTATCATTATTACCAGACATCCTCAAAGTTATACCATTCATAAATGTGCCAAAAATGTTTTTCTGTTAAAAAACAAACCATTATAAAATTTTCCACTGGAGCTGGTAGAGAACTTAAAATATGTATATTAGTGCATTTGGCTTTAACTTTTTACTTTAAGATTAAAATATTCATGAAAATATGATTTGGAGTAGCCATTATGGAAATCTTAATATTTTACAAGTTGGAAGGAGCAAGCCTAGTTGGAATGTCTGTATCCAAACAAAAACTACAACAGTTAACCCATAGTGTTTGGGTACATGAAGAGTACTGGGTATCATTCTTATAGGCTGCTTGTAATAAAGTTCTTAGAAGTTCAGTGTCTGAGAATGGCTAATGACTTGCATAAAGATAATCTCTACTGTAAGCAATCAACTGATCATTTTCAATAGGAAAACATGAAGTTATAACTACAATTTGGGGTAAGTTCATTGGCTTAATGAACAGAACATCTATTGTGTACATGTCCTGTGATAGAAATCATATGACACACTAGAGATAAGGTAATAACAAAATTGACAAAGCCCTTGACCTCAGGGAGCATTGAGACAAGTCATGGAAATGAACATTGTCCAAACTATGACTCATTATTGCGTAGTGTGACTCTTCACTGAGTTGCCTTCTAAGAAACAAATAGTTGGAGTAAGTCACAGAGAGCTCCCTGAGGTCTTCTGCAGAGCTACACCAGGGGAGCCTGAAGGTCATAAATATGAGGCTGAATTATATATGGCACATGATGGGAAATCTTAGTGGAGACTTAATTCATGATAAGGAATATTCTAACTTTTGTTTTGAAAATTCTACCTTGACTAAAGAGGCAAGTACTAGACATGAATACAAGGTCAGTGGAAATGAAGCCACCATATTTGTGTTGGCAAGAGTCACTGTGGTGGTGGGGGCTTGGATGAATATAAGAACAGAGGTTCTTAACCTGTGGGTTGTCACATATCATATATTTACATTATGATTAACAACAGTAGCAAAACCAAAATAATTTTACATTGGGGTCATCTCAACACAAGGAACTGAATGCCATTAGGGAGGTTGTGAGCCGCTGGTATATACTTGGGTGGGGATAGTTGGTAGGTTAAGGTTGTGCCTTTTTTTTTTTTAAATAAAAGTGATAGTGCCTTATGGGTCAGCAGTAGCATGAAAGGAAGAGGGCAAAAGATGACATTCAGATTTCTGGTTTGGGCAGCTAAACAGATGGTAATATTTGCTACCACTTTAAAGGTGGTACACCCTGGTAGGAAAAAAAAAACACTGAGCATCAAGAGTGTTTTTATTTGTAAGAAATGGGTCTGATACAAAGCATATGGAATAGTAGGTGGTAACATTTGCTTGACTAGAGTAAAAAAGGATTAGTTTTTTAAATGTTCATCAAATAAACATGGGTGAAATTAGTGCAAATACATCCTTAGGAATAGTCATCTCAGTGTGCAAACTGTACAAACAAGCCATCCCTCAATGTGAAGTAGGGAAAGAGAGTTCACGAGAGAGTTAATAATCTGCCAGGGTCATTAGAAAACAGGGTCTAAACATTGGAATTAGAAGAGCCTCAATATTCTCACATTCACTATGTGCCAGACACTGCCCTAAGAGGTTATCATCCCTAAACCTTGTATAGTTTCGCTATCCCAACCTCCCAATACACTGTGATAACAGAAACAGGTCCTGTCACTCGAGATAAGTCAAGTGCTATCTACAAAACGGTGCAACCACAATGCCTTGAATTCTGTTTCACGCACACTGCTCCAGTACAAGTAGATAGATTTCTACTGGGAACAATGACGGTGCAACAATAAAAAAAAAAGTATTTTACTGTCAATGACGCATGCGAGGCCTGCTATTAACGTCATTGCCAAGGAGCCAGTGATGAAGAGACTAAGTTCTAAACATGAAGCCTTCGATATATAGATTAACTACCCCCATCCACCTCCATACACATTTGCTTTGGATGAAACTTGAATAGAAGTGATGAAAGAAAGAAAAAATGTTACTTTAGCATGATGCACCACACATGTTAGTCGCCTGCAATTACTAAGATCTCAAAGTGATTTGGAAATCCTCACGGAATCTCCTCTGACAGCAAACACTCTTCATTCCATGCTTTCTAAATTACCATGGAAGAAAATCAGCTGTTCACAGAAATACTCAAATACCAGGCTCACTAATGGGTCTATTATGACTTCATAAAGGAGCTGTCACCCTGATAATCAAATAAACACAGGTTCCAGCTCTTACATTCCAAGGGAAAATGCCATCTGATCATTTTGTCTTTTCCCGGGAAAAGATGACATTTACATCAGCCAGCGTCACCAACACACAGTAGTTACATCTAGTACGTCAACCAGTACTCGTTATTTACTGGCTACATATCTCAAAGTTCTTGCTCCTGGGAACATTTAATTCCTTACATTTGTAGCCGAAATAGCCTCCTAGTTTGCCTGGAATACTGACTTTTTTCTCTTGGGAAATGACTCAACATAGTTACGAGACTGATTCTTCCTTGTCCCAACCCCCACCCCAAATTTGAGCAAGAGTCCAAACATCATTATCACTGCTTGATACTTAGAAGCACTGAGGTCAGCCAGTCTGAATGCCTGAGATTTCAAGCTTTTGTTTCTGCGAGGCCATTCAAAGGGCATGCTGGAAGCTGGGCTGTGGTCAGAAGTGCTGACGTTTTCCACTCACTACTGTCTGAAAATGTGAAATCTCTGCATTTCAGCTCAGCTGGTGGGAAGGAAACTCAAGATGAAGGCAGCGTGTTCTTCGTTTCTCCCCAAAGGCTTAAAGCTCTCTAGGGACATAGTTTTAAACGTGAGGATGGATGTGGGTCCCTGGTCCTGGTCTTGGAGGATCCAGGCATTTTTTAGCTTGAACTTGGGCTAAGGGTCAAGCTTCCTTAACTATCAAGAAGTCTGCAAGCCACGCTGGTGTACACGTCTGATGGAGAGGGATTCAACGGTGAACGCGGATGAGCTGTGACACTGAGGAGGAAATGGACATCCCTATGATGACAGAGTTCCTGATGGACTTGGCAAGTTCATCACAAAGAACTCAGAAGAAAGAAGAGGGGACTAGCGGAGGTAAGGAGAGGAGGGTGGGGCCAGGTGTGCTCACGGAATATGGCTAGTAGGAAGCATTTGGGTGGGGCTTGACTTTTCTAGCTCCGGTAGACTGTGGGCCAGGACTGGTCAAACTGTACCAGATGTCTGAAAGATGTCGGTTAGTGGGTGGTCCAAGAAGACAGCCCTTGTCTAGTGTCTGCCTAGATGATTTCTAATCTCGACAGATGAGGTTTTGCCTATGTGAAATGTGCAGTGAGGGATCCTGATCAACTAGCAGATACTTCTAAGCCCAGGATTGATTACTTGCAGGTAGAGAATAACAAGGATTGGGAGACCAAGAGGATGTCATGTGCTGGAGCCAATTAGCAAAAGAGTGCGAATCTTCTAAGTGGTTCTGGCAGTCAGATGGCTAACATCATACTGAGGTAGGTGAATAGAGTTCTATTTAGACACTGTATTTATTACTTCTCAAAGTCTTTCTCTTCTGATTCTATGGAATTTGCAGATAATACCTAAATTGTTACACTTAAAAGAAGTGGTTTTTCTTGATTCTCCTTTCATTTTGCCTTTAACAAAATAAAGTTAAATGCCACCCAGAAGTATGCCATCAGGGAGGATGCAAGGCCATTTGCCAGGCTGTATTGCCAATACAGGGACAAATGAAACGAATAGGGCACCAGTGTCACAACATTGGGGAAAACAAAAGAACAACTGCCTACAGCTTTTGTTCCACAGACTCGGGGGTCATAGTTTCAAACACTAATGAATGGTAAGCCTAGAGAACCATGCAGAAGATGGAAAAAGACGGTAGATGTGGCTCCAGTTAACATACATTTATTCTCTTCTCTGCATACTATAGCTAGTCAGAACATATTTATGAAATGAACACACATTAAGTTGTAGAATAGAACCATAAACTACATACTATATTGATAAAGAAAGAGCCCCTCAGAATCTCTCAGTTCTAGTGCAGAACTAATCTGATATAAGCGAAGATCAAAAAAAGGCTACCCAAAGATAAAGGTTGACCATAAATACTAACCACTAGATTAGGCATCTCTTACTTAATTGTTAATGCGAACAGGATACTGGGCTAAAATGCATTAGCTTCCCTCCTTTAATCACAAAGAAACATGTGGATCAGGTATTCTTAGGGGTCCTTTATATAAAGGAAGTAGCCGAGGGCCTAAGAGTGACATCACTTACCCAGGGTCACAAAACCGGGAAGCAGCAGAGTTAGGATTTAAGTACATCTCCATGAGCAGCATGTTAGTCCTTAGATTAGATAAGGAGCTGGGTAAGCAGGGTAATGTTCATGTCTACCTCCCTATGGGAATACCTAGAAGCAAGGGCCACAGAGAAATGCCTTGTAAGACTCTCCCAGAGTCCTCTGATCATTCAGCTTCCTAAAAGGAAGAGTGGCTAGGCAGTGCTAATAGTTCTGATATCAACACTTTTTTACAGTGGCCTGCCCCTTAGCTAAAAACACGCCCTGCTTCTCTCTTTGTCATTTTTGAAGTATATTAACTAACTCTTTGTTAACTGCCTAATATCCTGCAGTGAATTATCAATTCTGTTGATTGATGAATGGATCTTAGTACAGTTATGGATGGAAGGGTGCAGGCTCTAAGTTATGGGCTGTCAATTCATGGAAGGTCAATTTCTCAAATATTTGAATTGTGAGCCATCACAAAGATTATCCACCTATTAATTTCAGGCTCAAGGATTGAGAAGACACTAGATGACACACATAGGTCAGGCAGAAAGAAAGCCACACATAGCGTTTTGATCAACAGAAGAGGAAATCATTTGGCGCCAGTCCCACCGGAGGTTTTAATGGTTCTGCATGCTGCCCAGAACCATGGCTAACCAGGCACCCACTCTTGGCTTTACCAATTGGGCATGTCATCTACAGCTATCATAAAGAGCAGAAAAGAGTGAATTCAAGCAGATACTATGCCCTTCGGACTTTTAAGGACTTCTAGTAAGAGTGATCCCATGAAGCCAGTAAAGAAGAAAGTCCAAGAGTTGGCTGTTCACCGGAGGTTAAAAAAAGAACAGCTTTTTGCAAGGGGTCCACCTTGCTCCAACGTGCAACCAAGGGTTTGAATCACAACTGCTATCATAACACTGTGCTGCTTGGGAACACAACTTCTCTTGCCTTGGATTTGTTCTCTGTTAAGACGAGTCAATCTGAGCAATGCAGTTTTGTGGCAAATAAAGGAGATAATGCATACAAAACTTCATATTTTGAGCAGATGACATAAAAATAACATGGATTTTCTATTACCACAATGGTTTTTCTATCCATTTCTAGCATGTCTCCAAATATGCCACCAAAGAGGTAGCATTTTTAAAGAAAATACTTGTCAGCTTATATACCCTAAGCCGAACACTCTGTGAGATGCTGACTTGTGAAGATGGGACTTTAGCAAAGTTCCAGTTGGGTGACAGTGTATATCAGTGAAGTGCTTTCTTTTCTAAAGAGTGCGGAAAAATCTGCAGAGCAGATACGCGTGCTGAAGACACCTTTGCTAACACTCTTTGCTCTTCTCTAGACTATTCCCTATTTAATATGGACTCTATTCACCAAAGTAAGGAAAAATTGGCACCATACTTGAGTGCCATGCATCTTTTCTGCTCACCACTCTTGCTTATCCTTCTCACTTCCATCAACACAGCTGTTCTTCCCTGGACTTTGGGATATGGCTACTTCAAGTATCCTAGGAACAGAGTTAGCACCAGAAACAACTATCACTAAATACATATTCCCCCCTTCTGTGCTCTGCTCATGTGTAAGTAGTTACTTCTCTTGGTCAAGAGCCAAACTACAGAACAGGAAAAGGGAGAATTTCAATAGGAAATAAGGGCTGTGATTTCAGGGTGTAAAGCCAGTGTTAATGGCCTTGCTTGATGACTATTTCTGTCCAGGACCACCCTGGCACTTATTAGTATGAAAAGGACCCCAGAAAGCATGAGGTTGCCAGGCAACAGCACAGAAGAAAGGTGATATGGTGGTCACAATCATCCCAGCTGGATGGGGCATGAGGCCATCATTCGGTTCTTGGCCTCATCCCACCCCGTTGCTCTGGGCATGCTAAATGCTAAAAGATCTAAGAAAAGAAACTATGATTGATATGTCATCTATTGGGCTATCCTTCAAAACATCTGTCAGTATTGAAGTCAAGTGCTAGTGCCTTTAACCCAACAAGCCCCCCAAGAATGAGGAGGCACAGGGCTCTCTAGCTTCCCCTCTTTCACCTTCACTCACAGTGTAAATAGTTCATCCTAGAGGGAGTAATGTATTTTAGCACTAATAACACCAGTCCATGAACTCAGACAATCTGTGAAAACCCAAACCGCTGTACATTTGATTCTGCAAAAATGTGATTGTTAGAATTTTTCTCCTCATCAAGAGAGACAAAAACCAGGAAAATCTGCAAATTTGGTATCTGGTGAATTTCATGCTGACTAAATAATGCTTGGGCAGTCTGAGGCATATCCTATCACCAGATCTGATTCTTCTTAATGTACCTTGTGACTGCCCTAGGCCACTGCCCAGTTCTGTAGCTCTTCTATCCTTCTAGAGGTTACCCATTAGGCTATCCATAAACCGTTGGTGTTTTTCAGGAAGGGAATGAGGATGGTGTAAGGACCCACTCTGCCTGCAATAAAAGTGTTTATGAAAGCAGCTGGAAGAAGTAGTGGGTGAGATACAGACTCAAAAACCTTAATCTCCTTGTTCCAAAGGTAAGTAGAAACGTATCTGAGAAATGGGCTAGGGGAATGGCTCAATGATTAAAACACTTGCGTTACAAACATGAGAACTTGTATTTGAATCTCCAACATGAATGTAAATGTTACTTGGGCATGGTAGCTCACCAGTGATTCTAGGGCTCAGAAAGAGGAGACAGAGGATCTCTAGGGCAAGCTGGCTAGCCAATATTTGATGTATTGGAGAATTCTGGGTTCAATTGAGAGAACCTGACTCAATGAAGAAGGTGGAGAGCAACAGTAGAAGACTTGGGGCTCTGCACATGTCCATATCTGTGCAGGAACAAACCCATGCACATGTACCCACACATATTTGGATATGTACACCCATGCTCCTGTGCACCACACGCATATGCCTGGAAGGAAGGAGGAAACATAAGGGTCTGAGTTAGTAGCTCAGCTATGATGGGCAAGCTATGACTGGTGGGAGTGGTAACCAAACTTTCCTGAAACTTGAAAGCGGAGTGTGAGCAAAGGTCTTGGGCTGGAGCCATCAAGGCGATCTGGAGATGTTCGTCAATTAGCAGCTGTCAGGTCTTGGCAGTCCAGCGTGGTGTGGCCTATGTTAGCATCCAAGATCTGGGAAGCTTCAGTTACAACTGAATGCTTTTGTAGGAAAAGCAATTCATCAATTTATCTCTAGACTCTAGTGTTTCCTGCTGAACTGCATCTCTCTCAGGCCAAGTACCAGTCGGTCAGCTAAAAGACATAGAAACGGTGTGTCTTTTCTGGTCTCCTTCATTCCACACTGCTTTCTCAGTCTATCTGGCACTTTTTCCATAATGGGAATACACTGCTTGGTGTAATGGGAGCATCTTTATACTTAGAAGCTATAAAATAAAGCATATAGGTGGCCCCCCAATGTCCCTGGACTCTGAGTCCACAGAAGCAACTAACCTTGAATCAAAAATATCTGGGGGAAAAATCACACCTGCACATAACATGTAGAGACCTTTTTCTTATTATTCTCTAAGCAGTGCAGACATATTTGTAGAGAATTTATATTGATTTATAGTATTAGGAAAGACACGCACAGATTGTATTAAAAAGTGCTACGCTATTTCTTACAAAAGACTTGCACTTCTCCATCTACAGAACCTGGAGGTTCCTGCAAGGGGTCCTGGAACCCTCACACAACTCCAAGATACTAAGGGAGAACTGAAATCTCCCCTGTGTTTTAGGAAGCAGTCTGGGTAACCAAGTGGCATCCGGGTTCTAACACTAATGCAGTATGCATACATAATTGAGCCTGTTTGCAGAGATCCATGTCTGAACAGATGGGCAAAGGTCATTGAGTCAGATGGTCCTCCAATTTCACACTACTCTACTGAGAGATCAAACCACACTCCTTCCCTCTTAATGCTCCATTCAAATCCTTCATCTCTTCTCCTTCTGCCCACATTTCAGTTAAAAAAAAAACAAGGTTAAAAAATGCCACAGCGAATGAGATGAGAGGAGAAGAAAACAGACATATACAAAAATAAACAACTTGACTAAGGGAAGGACTAGGATTATATTTAATTTTTTGTTTTGTTTTACAAATTTAAATCATTCCTGTACTGCTCTAAGATTTATTGAAGAGGGTGTCCAAAGACTAAGGAAGAAGAGTATGGTTAGGTAAGTGCCATATTTCCCTCTGTTGTCTACCTAAAGACATTCAACACTGCCAACATCTGCTTGCATTGGTGTTCAGCAGAGATGTGAAGTCAAAGCCACTGTGCGTATCACATGACTAGGTTCCCAACAGAAGTTCTCTTTTCTCTCCACATGTCTGTTCCTCCTATAGGCAGTTCTATTTTAAACAACAGGAATGCTGTCCTTCCGTTTTCCTAGTCCATAAAACCTGCAGTCATCTGACTCCATTATTTCCTTTTTATTCTATATCCCAACTCTCAGCTAATCCTTTAGTTCTACCTCAAAGATTTTTCAATGCCTCATCATCTCCAAGCACAGTTCTCCAAGCCACAGTTCATTTTAGTTATCGCAATGTCTTCCTAGAAAGGGATTTCCCCTGCTTCCTTCCCCAAATTCAGAAGCCAGAGTCACCCTTGTAAAATAACTCGTGTTCCTGTTCAACCCATCCCACTCCACCCTAGAGGCTTCTTCTCTCTCTTTCTTTCTCTCTCTCTCTCTCTCTCTCTCTCTCTCTCTCTCTCTCTCTCTCTCTCTCTCTCTGTGATCTAGTCCTTGCCCCTCTCTACCCACACCACAACTTGTCTCCATGCCTCCCGTTCCCTCTGTAACTCCTATATCCTATGTCTTCCTCTTCCATTTCAGCTCCCCTGCCTTTCAGGATCACTAAATGCAGCACACTCCTGCCTCCAGAAACATCCTGTTTCTGGATGCTGCTTGGTTTTCTTTTGTATTTCCCCTTATCTTCAAATAAAGATTGTCGGATACCTTCCTCCAATCTCCTTTAAACCCATGTCTCCATTCACTCTTCCGTGGGAAGCCCTACTTCTCCCCCTGAATCTATACATTTTTATCACCTTCTTTCGAAATCTCTATTTCCTTTCTTTACTGTTATTGATAGGCTTCCCTTACTCCCCAAAATACATACTTCATATGGAGAGAGAGAGAGAGAGAGAGAGAGAGAGAGAGAGAGAGAGAGAGAGAGAGACTGTACATGCATGTGTGTTCTGTTCAATCCCTAGAGACTAAAAACAAGTCTGGTATGTGGAAAACATACAAGTAATTATAAAACACACCAATGAGTGCTGCCATAGCACTGTTATTGCCATTTACCCTACAAGAACAGTGAAGTAACAAGTCCACCTTTCCCACAATGCTCAGCTTATTTTAAGGACAAATAAATAACAATCTTCTCTCCAATCTCCTGTGTACCTTAACCCTACCTGACTAATCACCCTTGTACTTTAATGCTAATTCACAACTATAAAGCTGGTTACTGTGTAAGAAACAACTAAGAGGAAGCTTATCTGAGATCGTAATATCAAACAAACAGCAAAAGGCAGAAACTAGAAACTCAGAAATCTATGCTACCCCCATATGCTAGACAGACACAGAAAGTTCCGCTCCAGCTGGACATGGAGGCACATGCCTATGATCCCAGCATTTAGGAAGCCCAGACAGGATGATCATGGTGAGTTCAAGGTCAGTCTGGGCTACATAATGAGACCCTGTATCAAGCAACAGTGAGGATAGTCAAGAAGACAGAAAGTCAGAAAAACGGGAAGACAGAAAGGAAGAAAGGAAGGAAGGAGGAAGAACTAAGAAAGAGCTCCTCTCTAATTGCTGATGGATGATCACCATGGATCTTCAGTGGTCCAGAATGCTACTTCTACCCAGAAGTGCCACTTTAGATAGAATTTTTCCAGATAGAAATATATATAATGTATGATACGTAATGAGTGAGAGACTATGCGTAGAGTTTCATTGGCAGAGAGTTCTCCTAGTGTGTATGAAATCCTGTGCTTGATTCACACCACCACTTAAGAGCACTGTGGTACTGAAACTTTTGGTACAGAGTGCTCAAGGCCTGTCTGGGATCCATGAGGAGGAGGAGGAGGGAAAGAAGGGAGAGGAGGATAAGGAGGAAGAGAAGGAAGGAAGCACGTCTATCAGGCAAGGAAGTCTATCAGGGCCAGGTAATTTCTATTTCCATTCTGACTAAAAACCTATGTGAAAAACACCTGCAAACTCACACATGGCTCCTGAGACAGTATGTCCCTGTTTAACACTGACCCTTTAAAAAGTACCTTTTCATTGTGAACAGATATAGGCTTATGTGAGACTAAGAAGCAAACGGGGAGCCCAGGATTTTGTAACTGAATTGTGTGGTGTGAATCTGAGGTTTGTGTTTACGAGATCCTGATAAGCTGCCACTAGTGTGCCTATCTATTTGGCAAGGTCCTACCCCCTGATGTTAGGATCAGGCCATGTCCAGAAAGGCCTTCCTCACAGACATTGGAAGCCCCATCCTGTAGGTGCAGCCAGGTGAAAACCAAGCCATTTCAAACTCAGTGCTCAGAGAGCGCTGGGTGATCAAATCCAATTTCCAAGGTACCTAGATAGCTTTATCAAATACAGTACAGTGTAAAAAAAAATCCACTTCAAACAATGCAAACGCTCAGCCCCCACAACTAGTGAGAAGTATGACAAAAAGCAGGTCCTAGCTAAAACACTCTTGGGGAACATTCAGATCTCAAGGATTTAGCCTTAAGGAATTTTCAAAAGCAGGGGTAGGGCTAAACCATTTCACCTGAGCAAGTGGTGGTGTTCTTTTAATGGAGCTTTCAGATGATTAGAGTCAGCTCAAAAGTTTGGACTCTATCATATCTGCATCCACAGCTTTCTGACACATGAAATTGAAAAAAGTTCCTTAACTTTCTGATGCCTCAGTTTTCCTACCTGCACAATGGACAAGACAAAATATATTCTGCGGGATTATATGAGGACTATCAGTTGTGGGTATAGTACACATGATCTGGACCATGGCCCATAGCACAGAGCCAAAAATGTTGGGAGTCTTGGCTATTATTTCTCCATCCCAGTCAAAACCATCTGGCCAACTATAGATGGGTACCGAGTTTAGAAGTAAGACAGCCAATGAGATACCAACTGGAGACTGTTCAGGACTACACTGAGTCAAGCAGGTATGATTTTTTTTTTTTAAGAAGTGGCTTGTGGGTTTTAGGGAAAATCTGGACATGTTAAATCCTTAACCTAGAATTACTGGCAAGGTTATATATGTATTCAGAGGTCAAAATTCTAATATTTGAAACAAATTCAATTTATTTATTTATTTATTATTCATTCAATCATTCATTTATTTATTTGAGACATGATCACATGCATCCCCTAGACCTGCCTTTAACTTACTATGTAGCTGAGGATAACCTTAAGTCCTTGACCCTCCTGTGTCTACCTGATGACTGTTGAGATTGTAGGAATGTGCCACTCTGGCCAGTTCATGTATATCAGGATTGGAGCACGGGGCTCCCTCTATACATGCTAGGCACTACCCACTGAACTGTTTCCCCAGGCCTTGTAGCTTTAATTTAAAGAGCCTTTGAGATAGGTAGTCCATTAATAACTTTAGGTTCAATTTAATTATAGAAAATGGCACCCATTATCTCATGAAGAGCCAAGTGCAAATGACCTGCTTTCAGTCAGGTTTTCTGCAATCTTCCAGCACCTAGTTTAAATTTGGAGTGGGAGGTGCAGTGTTCCACGGTAAGTCCTGCTATGCTATTTCTTAGGCTAATGGTAGTCTCTTGGGATTATTTCATTTGCTTTTTCATCCCTACCAACAGAGCACTCTAGCATCACAACTTCAGCACCACTTGGGCAGGGTTTTCATACACAGAACTTGGCTGAGAACAGAGGCAAAATATGGCCCAACAGAAAAGTACAAATTAACTTAAAACATAGGGGAATTTGTGTGTGTGTGTGCGTGTGTGCGTGTGTGTGTGTGTGTGTGTGTGTGTGTGTGTGTGGTGAGAGAGAGAGATTATTTTTATGAACTTATTTTTAGTTTTTTTGCTATGTGTATGTATGTTTATGTAAATGTGTGCCACCTGTTTTCAGGTTACCATGGAGACTACATGGGTGTTGGAGCCCCCCAAAGCTGGAGTTACAGGAAGTTGTGAGCTGCTTGACTTGGGTGCTCAGAAATCAAACTTGGGGCCTCTAAAAAGCAGCAAGTGCTCTTAACCACAGAGACATCTTCTCATCTCCTTTGATATTTTTGTAATTGCATTTGTACAATTATTAAGTATGAACTATGCAGTTATCAATGCCAAGATACAGTGTCAAACTGTAGGCATCTGAGAGTCTAGAGCGTTGGTCATGTTTATGAGTTTATTGAAAGAGAAGAAACAAGATTCATTTTTTTCTTTTGGATCCAAGATGTATGTCATCTACAATGTTCTCTGCGCATATGATCTCAGACCTTTCCATTCTGAGTATATTTGTCATATTTGTGGCATGGGATTGGACTGGTAGGTAGAGATATAATTTGTCGGCTGCTAAAGCAGTAATGATTTGCAAAGAGAAAAAACAATGTTGGTTTGGAGGAGTGGAACTCAGAAACCCTCAGAAATTCCTGTTCAGGAGAGCCAAATCAACACATCTGGAAGAGCTGGCTCCATGAATAGTTTCTTCCAATGGGTTAAAAAATAGCAGAGAAACAACCAATGTCCCAAGGTCATAAATCAGTGAGAACTATGCAAAACAACCCCTCTTTTCCCAGAGAAGAGAAAGAGAATAACTGTATAACTTCAAAGACTTTATTGACCTAAAAGTAAAGATTTGGTATCAAATATATTTTTGGAAATGCTGAGCATCACTGACCCAATGCTCATAAAAATATGAAAAGCCAAATTCTGCAAGGAGAAATCAATAAGCTTAAAGGGCATCTTACTTTGTCATCCTCACCCAGATCATCATTTGGTGATGTCTGAAGACATTTTCCATTATCACGATATAAGGGTATGCTATAGGCACCAGGTAGGTAGGGGCCAAGGAAGCTAAGAAGCACTCTACAATGTCCAGGATGATGCTACACAGAATGGAGTTCTGGGGTCGCAAGTGTCATGTTTCAGAAAGTCTGATTCATACTTATTTACAGTATAGAGATTGTACTGCTGTCTTAGTTCCTAATCAGAATTGTGCTCCCCATTTCCCAGACAAATGCTCAACAGAATGAATTATACTTTTGAACAAGTTTCCCAAACTACAACCAACATATTCAAACATGACACACAGACCCACCAGTTGCTAGGGGGTGTTGGACTCGTACCCAGGGGCAGAGTTTTACTATTGATGAAACATCTGATGAATAAGAATCAAATAGGAACTATATCCAATGTCCTGAAATGCTGAGGAATATTCCTATCTACACCATCACTATTTTGTTTATGAAGGCCATCACTCAAGCCAGAATTTCCATGTGAAATTCAGCTCACCATACTGGGCCACGTTAGTACATTTACACTACCCCACCTCCACCCAGTGCACCCCACCTCTGGGATAAGTGACACTCCTTGTTGGTTTGCGAATTCACATTCTGGCTAGACAATCTACTTTCTGGAGCCTTCTGCTCCCGGCTTATCTTTGCCGACCTTGTTGGGAGTTGACAGATATGGAAGGTATCCTAGGATCTCAGAATTGTATTTAACAACAACGTCACACCCTCTCAACGGGAATGACTCCATTTTAACCAGACCTTCTAACTTTAGCATCTTTTGAGACACTGGGTGAGGTAAAATTCTCAGGTTGGGCTACCCTGTCTTTGATGCATCCTCTTTCCTCCTTTCAACTGTCTGATGCCTGGAGAACCTCCACTCACGGAAGTCACTACCAGAAGTGTCTCCAGACTGATTAAAGGTTCATTAAGGGATAAAATTGCCCACAAGTGAGAATCACCAATTCATCCTTAGGCTCCAGGAAAGTCCTTCAAGTTTCGGAAGTGACTTGATTTGAATGCATGTTGAGGGGGCAGGGCACATAATCTTCCTGATAAATGGAAGTTGTGGACTCATGCGGATTTCATTTCTGCAAAGTTAGGGTTTGGGCTGATAAGTTGGGGAGCCTTGCTCTATAGAGAGTGTGTCATGTGGGTCGTGAAATCCCTTACACCACATTTCACAGGATTTCAATTACAGCCAACAAGCTCTAGGGGACAGAGCTCCTCCCTGACACCAGCAGGTCACTGGCCACCTAAGGGGTTCTTAGATAGGTCAGAGCTGATTCAAAGGAAGAAGGGAACATGGCTTCATCAGTGTCCTGCATGCAGAACTGCAGAAACAGGTAAGCTGGCTGGGTGAGGGGGTTTGACTAAGTTCAAAGAAAACAAACAGCACACGGTTTTGGAAAAAGTCTCTGGCTTTCCAAGTTTAGACTTTGGGCAGGGGCAGGTTAAAGGCAGGGTGTTGCTATTTATTAGAATTTGAGAGCAGGGACTGTATTGAAAGAAAGCTGGGATTTCCTTGGGGAAGGGAGGCATAAAAGGCACAATTTTCAGATACCCAGAAGCTTTTTATTTCAATTACACGGGCCGGGGGGAACCATGCAGGAAGAGAGAGACCAGGAAAGAGAAAACTAAGAAGGTGAGCAGATTCTATCCCGGGTGGTAGGGAGGGAGTAACATCCCTTATTTCTGTCATTACAGGGCCAAAGTGGGATTACAAACAGCTCCCTAAAGCTTATCCAAAATTTCAAAGGCTTGAAATAAACCCAGATCTACTCTTTTCTTCCCTGTGAAGGAACATGCAGTCTGAACATATTTACTTAAATAAGTGTTTAAGAATAACATGTTTTGTAAAATTGCAAATATACATAAAAATTATAATCCTTATTACGTTCTCTCTAGAGTGCTCGAACCAACAATATTAACACACGCACACACACACACACAAAACACACACACACAAAACACACACACACACACACACACACACACACACACACACACATCCATCTCTTCATTTACAACCTTCCAACTATGTGTTAGCTTCTCCTTGCCTGGAGACAGGCCAGCATTATTTCCTCTTTTCCTGATCAATGAAGATATCAGGTCACTTCTGAATGACTGGGAGTCTTGACTGTTTTTTTATTTGACTTATTTATTTAGGTCTGAGATGCTTGGAAGTGGCTGGGGGCTTGGGGAGGATTACTTTAGTCTTGTTCTAAAGCTTAGGTGCTCTGAGAAGGAGTATAAGACTGGTAAGTACTTCTTGATCACAGCCCACCTTCAGAAAGAGAATTGGTAGCTTCGTGGAATGCTTTTGCATGTATTTCAACTGTGTGTGTGTGTGTGTGTGTGTGTGTGTGTGTGTGTGTGTGTGTGTGTGTGTGTGTTGGGGGGATTGTCTTCAGTTTGAGGCATGACTGTGAATGGACCCATCCAGGTTTTCTTAACTCTGCAAAGGATGATGAGGTTTGCCAAGACCAAGGCCAACAATGGAGATGAAGAAAAAGAGGCCACCACAGCTTCTGGAGTCTTCTAAAGTGTCTTTGAAATGGAGTCGGCAAAGCTAATCTGCTCAGTGTCACTCACCCACGGTGTTCAGTGACTATGAAAAGCTGTCTCCTTAAAGCTTCCGCTTCAAAGAGACAATGATCTCTTGGAATTCCAGAATCTACAAGGTGGATACCTGGTGCTCTTCGTTTTCGCCCTTTCCCTAAAGGCACTAGTCAGGTCTTGCACTTCCAAGCCACTGCACACGTAAACATCTCTCTCCTTACACGAACTTCCTGCCACTATGAACTTGAACTCTGAGCGGAAGGAGAGGAGTTTGTTGTAACAGCTGCGTTTGCGAAGAAAGGCTGGGGTTAGTCCTCCCGGGGACAGCTGGTTCTGAGAGTCTGTCTTTCCACCATCCTGCTTTTCTCTCATGCCCAGCTGTGGCCAGCTGACATTTTGTAAAACAAAGCACAAACCACCAGAAGGGCAAGAGAATGCTAATTATTGGGGCCATACTCTACTACACAGGGACCTCTCAGCGCTGAAACAAAAGTAGTCTGGGCGTTTACTTTGTTAAACTTGGTTTTTGACTAGTTTATAGCTGTATTTGTTACTAGAATCCAAATAGTCCATTTGGTAGTCACCAGCAACAGGAAGTTTAGAAAAGTTTGGGGTAACTATGGTTAAAAGTGTTAAATTAATACCTTCGAAGATGTAACTTCTTGCCTCTTATTTATACTGTGTTTTGTTTCGGGTGGTATGGGGATAGAGTTTCCGGTCTGGTACTTGCTAGTAAATGCCTTACCACTGAGCTGTATATACCCCTAACTGCTTTCTAACCCTTTGAAAGGACTTTTGGGACAGGGTGTGGCTAAGCTGCCCAAGCTGATTTATTTGGTCGCCTAGGCCAAGGCTTGGGATTCTACCTCCTCAGGCGGCCTCGTTGCTGGCATTATAGGTCTGTGCCACCAGGTCCACTTTATGTGTCTAGTGTTGGTAGCATGCTACTAGCGACTTCCATATCGGAAGACAGGAGTACAAAATATTTCCCTCAGTGTAGGATGTTGTCAGCCTCTGGATCAAGGCATAAAGTGTTTCACAGAAGAGCCGTGGGATGCAGACGAAGACAGATGATGGAGTGTGGACTAACCTGATGTGCGTTAATCTTGCTTACTACCAACTGCACACGTTTATTTAGCTGCCAGTTTTCTATTTTATAAACTTCTAGAAGTTTTGGTTTTAAAGCTGTTTTAACAATCCCACTTCAAGGGAAATGGAGAAGACACAGGGAAGGCAGTGGTCATCCCCACATCACAGGTCTTTTTATTGGCCTCTATTAAATAACAAAGGGGGAATGTGCTCTTGGATCACAATTTCCCCAGGAGAAGCCTCTGGGTCCCAGCAAGGAGGAGGCAGAAAGCCGGTCCTCCATTGATTGTGGGCCTCAGACCAATCAACCACATTTGGGATAAACTATGTGTAGTTTGTAGGGCAGGGCTTTAAAAACAAATAAACGAACAAAAAACACATTTTAAGGTCTCTTTTCCCACAGCGTTGGTGTCTATTTAAAAATGATTGGACAACGTCACATGTACTTGGATGGCTAATTTTTATTTATTGAGTGAACATCATCAGGATCGGTGAGGCCATGGGTTCTAGCAGCCATCTGTCCTTTTAGTTGGAACTGGTGGAGCTGCCAGCAAAAGGTGTGACTGGTCTTTGATTACATGAGTCTGGATGTCTCCATTTCCTGTTAAAATTTCCCTTGGTCATTTGCAGAGCCCAGCTCTGACTTGCTCCCCGCTGTATCTACTGTACCTATAACAGGACCACCCGCAGTAGGCGCCTTGGAAGGATTGGCTGGGAAATGGATGGCTTTTATTTGGAAGGGAACAAGGTCAAGTCATTTATTCCTTTACATTCCCCCCAAGACAAACCTTCTGGATAAGCCCTTGCTAATGTTGGGGATCCCCTCCCAACCAATCACTCTTGGGTGCAACCCCTGCTGCCCCCACCACATTCCAGGGTTTTCATCCCTTTCCTCAATAGAGCAACAACTGCTGAGTGGGGAGGAAGTAGACTCCCTTGAGTGCAGAACACTTCTAGTTGTGCTCAGCCTCCCATCCCAGCCTCCCATCCTCAGACCTAAATCCACAGAAGTGAAATCTACTAAGCCACCCTGAACTAGCTAACAAAAGATGTGCTGAAATAGCTCACAAAAGAAGTGACTTAGGTGTACAGTCACCATAAACACAAAACAAATTTTGTCAGTTGTTTTCCCTTCAATAAGCAGATGTAGACATGCATTCTGATGGCTCTGAACACCCCAGACAGGGGTGTTTCATAAATAGTCTTAATCTATATTGAATTTAGTGAATATGTGATTTCATATGTCATGGTATTTTGATAAAAAACAAAATCCAAAACAATGTATCCAGCTCAGGTTGAGCGAGACAATCAGAAGTCCAAGGCCAACCAAGGCTATAGCAAGATGTTTGCCTCAAAACAAAATAGGTCGTGTGAGTATTTCATTTTTAAAAGTGTTATCAATATGCTTATTTTAGTAAAAGTATCACTTAAATTTTTATACTTAATTATAGTTTTTTTCTCAAAGTCAGAATCTTATGTGATCACCCAACTGTGGCCAAAAATGTATCTTTAACATGAAAGAGAGGGTTGTTTTGGCAATGCCTACCTTAAGGCAGTCACATGACATTTCTGTAACTGCTGGGTATAGGAAATTGCCAATAGCACCAATATTTAGGATATTCTGGTGTTCAGCTGAAAGGCACAATGTCCAGGTTGAGTGATATTTAAATTTTAGGAATCTCCTACCAAAAGTCTTATAATTCATTAAACATAAACTGATTTATGTCTCTCAAAGTGGTATTAATAGAGTAGGCACATGACTTGAGAGGTCTTGTCACTAAAGCAGACTTTAGCAGCATGCACTGTGGCATAACGGTGGTCCCCCTCAGAGGACAGCAAAAGGACAGAGACTGCTCAGTAAGGTTAGCTATGGTTTTTATCACTACTTTGCAGGGCTATTTCATGTCCCATCTTTATAAACCTCTAACTCACACAAGAATCTCCTCTCCCTTATTATGGATGTGTTGTGTGTAGGGACCACTGTAAACGAAAGGAGGAAATGGAGGACGGGCTGAGGCATTATCCTCTGGATTTACATTTTTGCAAAGGGAAGGTTGTCTTGGAACTTCCACCTTCGTTGCTATTACATTTAGTTTTCTTTAGTAATAAATGCTTTCTGAAGCTGACTGAAGGTAAGCAAACAAAAGAAGTGGCAAACAGAAGCCTTCTGCAGCTGTCTGGGCAGAGACCCAGGTGTAATCCTGTGTGCGTACATTAGTGGTTTGTCTCAGAATCACCTCTTCTAGTCATCTTTTTGGCTTTTGTCTTCTTGGTGTGGTATACCATTATCTTCAAGTTCAATAAACAGAGCATTCCAATTTCGTAGTTGAAACTCAATAAATCAAGACCTCATTATTAGAAAAGAGTGAGCTAGCCAACACAGTGCTAAGCCTCACAGATTTTTGTTCATGGAACCCATCATCACGTTTGATTCAGAATTCTTTCAAAGTAACCTTTCAAAATGTACACCTTAGCCTAGCCAAGGACAGGAAGTTTAATACATGGCTGCTCAGAGTTTGGGGGAGGGCGACAGGACAGAGTTTACAAAATTAATATATATATGTATATTTTTAATCAAAAGAAACATACATTCATTTCTAATTCACATAGCCTATTGGCCTTCATAGTCAACTCACACATACTAGTTTTTAAACATTGCTTATGAAGTTAAATAACATGAAAAAATAAATATACTTTATTATATAAACATGTAGAAATCTGTACCACTCAAAATACTCAGAAATATGTAGATGTGGCAGCTTAAAACTATTTTTAGCAATATGGTTGTGATATTTATAGTTTTTTTTCTTTCTAGTGATATAATGAGGTTGTGAAACACTGATGTCAAACATCTTCTCTTTCTACCTATAGAAACTGCACATTGTGATATGAAAATGAGGTAGACACAAATACTTAAGTTTGCCAGGCTGAAACAAAAGCATAGCTCCCTTGCAAGCTCACAAAAGCTTACCATCACCCTTGTTGGTAAGCACAGGCCTCAGAGGCTCAGAGAATGCTTGTTATAGAGTTGTCATGGAAACACCTGAACAAGCAGCTTCTGCAAAGAAGCACCATCTCCAGGATGATCAGCAAACAGAAATACGGGGCGTTGCAAAAAAAGAAATGTCACCTAACTGTCCTGCGAATGTGGCATTGATACCGACGCCACTTCTAGATGGATTAGCTCGGTCTAGAATGCTCTTACTTCACCTTGACAATAGAGGGTTCTCTTTCCAGTTTGTCCCATTTGTCATGGGACAGTCTATTTGCTACCCAATGTGCTCTAGGACGGGCTCGACAGAGCCAAAGAACACTATTTCCCAAATAAAACAATATCAAGAATCCAAGGACATTTTTAAACCGCTAGAAAAGACATTTTTTGCAGGATATTTTTCTCAATCATTTTTTTGCCCCCTTTTTGTTTGTTTTTGTTTTTGAGACAGGGGTATTTGTAGCTCTGGCTGGCTGGGAACTTACTATGGTCTCGAGCTAGAAGTGACACCCCTGACTGAGACACTGCAACCAATGTTATACCCACAAGAGATCTGCAGTGACTTGAGCCAGAACCTGTAGTCTCTCTAAAAGGGACGTTTGAATCTTAAATTCAAAGAAGCTTCATGGTAAAGACTCTGAAGCTTGAAGTAACAATGACCTGGGGTTTCTTCCTCAAATACTGCTCCTTCACGGGCAGCGCAGACATAAGTTGTCTCCACTTGACCTTGGCTGTGTCACAGAGCAGTAATTACTTTCTGATATGGCAGTGTCTACGTGTGGGAGTCCCTGGGAGCAAAAGCAACCTGCTGGAGGAGTCACTATCACTCTGGCCTCTTGTCAGTCTACGTTGCTTTCTGTTGGAAGCAAGGCGTTAGCACCTCAAAAGCATTATTCTTTCTTTTGTAGTCTTGTTAACTTCGCTGTAGTTACCATGGTGAAGCACCATAAAAAAGACTTTATGGCTAGAAACAGGTGTCACTGAGGTATGCCAAAACGTAAATTCCTAAGAGCATTCATGTAAATAAACATAAAATCAAAATCCTACAGTAAGAGTTTGAATGATTGCATTCTCACATGTACATAAAATTAATATATTTAAATTATCTAATTAAACAAAGCGCTTTTGATTTAATTCTTCAAAAAAAAAAGTCACAGCTTAAAAACCTAGTAAAAGTGACCTTTCTCTTAAGACAGTAGAATTGGAATCTAAGCCAAACAAACAAAAGCTTTATGAGATTACATAGGCAGTGAGACTAGCTTTAAAACCCATAATCTGCATGCCAGAGCACGGAAAATTTAATCTCCTTTCTTCCTCTCTTATAGTTTAGATGACTGTATGCAGCCCCAAGAAGACTAGCAATGCTGTTCAGTTCAAACAATAGGCAGCTTGTGCTTACATATTTAAGCTTTTAAATTACCAATAGGGGATATAGTAAGAGAATGTTCAAAGAAGAGAAGAGAAACCAGCATATATATATGTATGTGCATACACACATATACACATCCATATATGTGTGCGTGCGTATATTCATACATATATATACACACATACATATATACAAGTCAATATATCCCTAACACTATATTTTATAACTCACTATAAATATATTTCCCCCACTTTTCTAAACAATTTATTTTAGAAAAATATGGGATGATGTAAGGGTTAAAATCTGGAGAAGGAAAACACAGATTTCTTTTCTTCATCAAACCACAAGACTATGTAATAAGGAGGCTTCTAAGGATCTCACAGGGACCTGCCTAACCAGTGACTTTGGAACTAGTGACACACTACATTCGAGAGTCTGAATAGCTGTGGAAGAATTAGCTCAGGCCAAGTGAACATGCCACGGGCTTGAGAAGGAACATTTCATGTATGTGGAAGTGACAGAGGGAAGTTGGAGCGTTCAGAGGACATCCTGCCTGTCCTAAGGTTACCTAAAGCCTCTTTCAAAGCATACGCCTGGAAAAGCTGCCAGTGTTATAGACAGAATATCCCTGGAGAACCGTAGATGGGACACCGTAACTTTTCTTAAACTCTGGAATAAAATCCCATGGCCTAGCTACTGCTTCGACTTCCAGCTCGGTCGAATATAGAGCCTTGCAACTAGGTTATAGGGCCAATCCCCACCGATGCAGCCACAAATGCTGAAACCCTTGAATTAGAAAAGCATCAGTGGGCGTCAATCACACTACTTCTGTTAATTCGCTCTTCACCTGACACTAGGAATGAGAAGGAGTTTCCCAGGACCGGACCAAATCAAAAGGGTTTCTGGAAATGACTTTACATAATGGCTGACTTCAGCTTCACTGCAATTAATGTGCTTGTAGGACATTTACTGTACTTGCATACATCAGACCTACTGGCTCCATAATTTTTGCCACAGCTTAGCCAAGGTATTGTGTTGACACGGTTAATCCTTCTGTTTGCTGAGCACTGCCCCAGAAGTTTGTATAGCATTTACAGTGGCAAACCTGCCTCACCGTGTCAGCTACTGGCTACAGAAAAATAGGAGCAAAGTAAGAAATGGTCGAGACGGACTTTCTGTCTGGGGGTAGGGAAGAGACTCCAGATACCTTAGAAGATATTGGGTCACTGGTTATTACACTGGAAAATAATAATTCTAATAATAATTAATCTCCTGGATTTCAAAAATGACTAGTCTATTGGTGGGTATAAACTTCCTGTTGATTGTGCTAAGGTATATCCAAGTTTCACAAAAGTAAATAATAGTCGCTGAAGAAAAAAATTGCCTGGCCTTCAACAAGCCGGAACCTTACTCCAATAGTCACAGCTACTACAATTTAGAAAGCAAAGATTAGCTACTACCAGCTGTTTCTCTAAGTCATTAGCAATATATACACACATTGTTCTTCTAAGCCAAGGAAGCTACTTCTTGGTGCCATTCCTGCATGAGGTATATGTTTTCTATAAAGTCACTTTGGCAGTGTAATCCAGTGTCAATTGACTGTGCTATACAAGGGAGAGCGCAATGAGTCGCTCATAGCACAGTATCTAGTGTGCCTTCACGGGCGTGACAGTTCTCGGCTATGAAGGCATGCACCAGAATACTCCTAACAATCGTCTCAGAGCTTGGGGAACAAACATGAAGCATTAGGGCCGTACCGAGCTCCACGGGCCAGTACTCCACGCAGCATCTTGTGGGCAAGCGTGTGTGTTGCACTGTTCACGGTCAGGAGGTTTGTCGAGGACTTCACAACTCAAATCTGGGAAGCGGTCACCGTTGGCCCGCTGACAGACCACCAGTCTTGTCCGCATGCCTCCACCACACAGCTTGGTACACTGGAAGAGGGACAAAGAATGCTACTGTTATTTTGTGTGAACAGCACACGACAAATTCTGTTTCCCCACAGGAAGCTTTTCTTGGCTATACTTTATTATAGCATTGGGGTAGCCTAACTGACAGGCAGAGCCAAGGCAAATTAACAACAATGATACAGCCAATGGACCATGATTCCTCCTGTGAACATTAGGTATCCCTCAGTGAGGGCTTCCTTTCCATCTGTACTAAGGACTTTTATATAGTTTACCTCATCAGGTTGAGAACGCGGTTACTTGCTCATACATAATAAACTGAAGGTTGAGAAGTTAATCTCAATCTATTAACCAGTAGCCAAGATAAAATTCTTCAAGGTATACAAAACCCAGTAAATAAATAACTAGAAACTACTCAATATCAAATAAAGGGAAAAAGGCTTGGCCAGTTATATTTTATTTGATGGCAGTTGATAATTTCTTTCTTTGGTTTTTGTTTTGAGACATAGTTTCACTGTTCAGTCCAGGCTGGTCTGGAGGAACTCGCTGTAATCCAGACTGGCTTCTTGCCTCAGCCTCCTTTGTGCTGAAATTACAGACATGAGCAACCAGGTCCACGTTCAAATTTTATTTTTAAACGTTGCTGGGGATTTAATCCAAGGACTGAGTTTTACACAAACCCACAGGTTCCAGCAACTTCTATGAAGTCATCATGGATGAGCCTTTGCTGATTCTCTTACTCTAACGATGCTCAGCTGTTTAAGTCTATTTCAAAGCCCAGGACAAGTATAGTTTTCCCCTGGGCTAAACAGTCAGCATGGGAGCAGTGACTGCTAGCTGAGGTTCCCACTCCTGGCAGAATTCACTGTTGTGAGACAGGAACAAGTTGTAGTTCTTGGACAGCGCTGCTGTGCTCAAATCCAGGAACACAGACATTCAGTTTCCCTGTTGCGTCAAGGCCAGCTCTCCCACAGCATTTGGAAGAGTCGGACCATGATAACGAAAGCATTACAGCAAAGGCGTAGGCTCACCTGGCTTGGATCCAATTACAGAAGCCTAATTATGGATCCCACAGGACAAAACTGCCCAGAGCGTTGGGAAGACTCACATCAAACTTTCCCTCCCTCCCTCCCTCCCTCCCTCCCTCCCTCCCTCCCTCCCTCCCTTCAGCAGCACTACCCAGAATGACATCAGTGAGAGGCAACAAAAGTCCCCCAGGACAACTTCCTGTGACTTCTAGGTTATGCGTATGATCTGATGAGACGCAAGACTGGACAAGTGGCCCCGTCGTCTCTTATGTCTTTTTTTCTTTCTCCTAGTGCTGGGGTCTCCCAGGTGTTAATTTTCAGGCTTTAATTGGTAAACAGTCACAACAGAACAACTCAACAAACTTTAAGTATGTGCCTTTCTTACAGATTCAACAATAGAGAAGGATTTTGATTAACATAAATATGTATATAAGTCCCACTTTAAAATATAACAGGAACTCAGCACTCCCAACCATACTACTACTAATGCATATCATTCTTACTATTAATAAATTACTACAGTATCACTTGATTGATCAAGGACTACATGTTAAGCATTTAATAGACGCTGTCTCATGTAATAGTCATAAGCATTATGCAGGTGGTACTATAACTATTCCAGTTTATAGATAATGATGTGAAAATTAGGTTAAATTATTACTTGCAAATATCACAAAACGGATAAAGATCATAGCTAGGTCCAGTCAGATTCTGCACATCTCGAACCAGAGTCTAGTGGGATGAGACTGATCCTTCCCTCCTCAATTCCCCAGCTCTAGCCAAAGTTCCACAACCAGTGCCCTAGAAAAAGCTGGCATCCCAGCTTGTGTGGCCTTCAACCTCCAGGCATACAGAGAAGGAAATCATGCACACACTCTCATTCACAATAGCCTCGAAGAAAATAAAGTATCTAGGCATAACTTAATCAAGGAAGTAAAAGACCTCTACAATGAAAACTTTAAGCCTCTGAAGGAAAAGCTAGAGAAAAAACACTGGAAAATGGAAAGACGTACCATTGTCATGTTCATGGATCGATAGAATTAGTATTGTCAAAATAATCATTTTGTCAAAAGTTATTTACAATTTGAGTACAATCCCAATCAAAATCACAGAAATTAAAATCAACAAAAATATGTTACCAAAAAAAAAAGTCCTGAGCAAAAAGAACAGTGCAGGAGAGATTATCATTCTAGACCTCAAGATATATTCCAGAGCCATAGTTGTAATCAAAACAATACCTGCCTTAGGTTTTTCTATCGCTGTGATATAAAACACCATGACATAAAGCAACAAGGGTTAATTTCATCTTATGCTTCCAGGTAATAGCTCATCACTGGGGAAAGTCAGGGCAGGAACTCAAGAAAGGCAAGAACCTGGAGGCAGGAACTGAGGCACAAGCCATGGCTTGCTCTCAATGGCTTACTCAACTTGCTTTCTTATATAGCCCAGGAATGGTACCACTTACAATGGTCTGGGCCCGCCAACATCAATTACTGAAAAAGAAAATGCCTCACACACTTGCCTATCAGCCAGGTTTTTTAAAGGCATGTTCTCAATTGTGGTTCTCTTTTCACAGATAACTCTAGCTTGTGTCAAACTGGTAAGAAAAAACAAACAAACAAACAAAAACAAAACAAAAGAACCCCAAAAAACTAAAACAGTGAGGACCAAAGTGCTAGTGCAATAACAGACATATAGACCAATGGAACAAAATTGAATACCCAAGTATGGGCACACTTAATTACAGCCATCTAATATCTGACAAGGATTCCAAACACATATACTGGAGAAAAGAAAGCATCCTCAACAAATTGAGCTGGGGAAACTAGATGTCCATATGAAGAAAAATGAAATTAGACCTATATTTATCACCTGGCACAATAACTAAGTCCAAATGGATCAAAGAGCTCATTGCAAAACCTAAAGCATGGAACTGGCTAGAAGAAACGTGGGCAATAGGACGGGACATAGGAGCAGGGAGGGACTTTCCAAATAGGACCCAATTTGCCCGGGTATTGAGGGCAACAACTGGCAAGTTAGACGTCACAAAACTAAAAGCCTTCTGTACAGCAAAGGGACCAAGCAGTAAAGTGAAGAGGAATCTCACGGAGTGGGAAAGAATCCTTGCCAGTTATACAATATGACAGAGAATTAATATCCATAGTACATAAAGAACTCTAAGTTCGAAGAATTGCTAAACTACAATTTCTCATGAAAAACAAAAACAGCAACTGGGCCTGGGATCTGAAAAGAGCGTTCTTAAAAACAGATGTTGGAGGGAAAGGAAACCCTCATTCACCATTGATGGGACTGCAAAGGGGTCCAGTCACTATGGAGATCAGTATGGGAAATTCTCAAAAAGCTAAACATAAGTCTGCTCCATGACACAGCTACGCTACTCCTTGGCAGATCCCAAAGGATTGGACTTCCTACCCTGCAGATACCTGCTCAGCCGGGGACACTGTGGGTCTCTCTGTTCATGACAGTTAGGAGTTGGAAACAACCCGAGTGTCCTTTAACTGACAATAGCTGAAATGAAAATGTGGCACACATACATCATGAAATATCATCCAGCTGCAGAGGAAAATGAAATTATGAAACTTTCAGGAAGATAGGACAGGACTAGAAGAGAACATATTGAATGAGCAAACCCAAACCCAGAGAGACAAATGTCACTTGTTTTCTGTCTAATCTGAGTTTCCTATATATTTGGTTGTGAGCCTAGCCTTTAACGGCTGAGCCATCTCTCCAGCCCCTAATCTGAGTTTCCTAAAAGAGACGGTAGGGTGTGGGGAGCAGTAGAGAGAGGAGTAGCAGTGTACAAATGATTTCAAAGGAGAGATTGGGAAAGGGGGGCTCTTTAGGGAGGGGAGAGGGAAATAAACAAGAAGTGGAGAGGAGGATTAGATAGTTAAGATGTGTGGAAAAGTCATAGGACTCCTTCTCTATCTACCTAACTTTACATATAATACTGACAAGTCTGTGTATACATATAAATATAGAGTTACATATATTGTCTGGGCTGAGAAGCCTTTTTTTGTAGGGTTGGGAGGGACACAGTTTCTCTGTGTAATAGCCCTGGCTGTCCTGTACTCACTTTGTAGATCGGGCTGACCTCAAATTCACAGAGAACTACCTGTCTCTGCCACCTGAGTGCTGGGATTAAAGGTGTGAGCTTTCTTTTGACTTGTTGGTCAGACTTATCCAGGAGACTCCAAAACATAGGTGATTGCTGTTATACTTGATGCCTCCCTGAGATGGAAGCTAAGCTCCCATTGCTGAAGACACCACGTCTTCATCAGAACTGGGATCCAGAGGACCTGAGCTCCTGCCTCCTTCATGAGGACTGTCTTTCCATAACGTGCCATACAAACTTCCCAGCTATAATGCTTAGGTGTTAAAACAACATCCAGCATGACAATATCCCTAAGGGTGCACAGTGGCATGCATACCCTGGTGGTAACCAACAGCTATCTACTTGGACTCAACAACAGGGAAATCACGCATGGTATTGGAAACATAGCCAGCTACCTGAGGCTAATGAATTTGTGGTCTTGGAGGAGAACCTGCAGCCATCACTTTACTAAAACTCCATATTTGCCAAATTCATTCTAAATATTTATCCTTATAACCACCATCAAACAAATATCTCTTTGCAACCACTACAGAAAACCACAACTGTTCAAAATGCAGAGAACAAGTGGCCATATGGTACCTAGCCTCAAATGGACTATAATACAACTCGTGCACATACACACACACACACACACACACACACACACACACACACACATATATATATATATATATATATATATATATATATATATATGTAAACCCAGCTATTAACACAACTCATGCACCTAAAGCTAAGGGATCAGAGTTGAGTGCTGTGAAAAGATTGTTGCAGCCAGAACAGGATGTTTGCTGTGAGATTTCATGTCTTAGAAATGCCAGGAAGCTACAATTAGGAAGTTTCATCAACATAGCTGCCTTAACAAGCCCTAAACAAAGATGGCATCAACAGATAGATGCTACCATGTAAGGGAAATATCCTCAGACTCCAACCCTAGACCAAGAACTATAGGCAACTAATGAAGATTGAAAGTGAGAGGATGTCTTCCCCAGGGAAGAGCACCCAGATCGGTTATCCAATAACAAGTGGTCATCCTTGGAATCATAACACAGAAGTAACAGTATATGGAACAGACAAGTTTTATGTATGTATTTAAGATTATTATTGCTGTTGTTGTTTTGTTTTGTTTTCTGAGGCAGGGTCTCTCTGTATAACCCTGGCTGCCCTAGAACTCACTCTGGCTTTGAATTCAGATGTCTACCTGCTTCTGCCTCCCAAGCGCTGGGGCAAAAGGCATGTGCTGCCACGGCTTGGTTCCTATTTAGGTTTATTTATATATGTATAGAGAATGTATATAAAACAGCAATTAAACAAAGACCATGAATTTGAGAAAGAACAAAGGAGTGCACAGGAAGGGCTGGAGAGAAGAGGAAAATATAATCTTAGAATTATATTCTAAGATATAATTATACTCAATTATATCCTAGAAAAAAAGAGAACTGCAGTCAGGAAGTGGACCTGTTTTCACACACTCCAAATACCATGTTAGCCTTTATCAGGAAAAGTGGGCAATTCTGCAAAGCTAATGGCCAAAGAGATCTTTATTGGAGAATGAAGAACATACACCTCAACATTCACTTAGTGTCATCTGTGATAAGAGTAACACTCATTCTGGTTTTGTAAAGAATTTGAAACCTTGGAGGGCACTCTGCTATGGGAACGAGTGCACTCAAAACTATAAGAATAATGGCAAGACTCCCATAGCTACTTTAACACGTGGTTTCCACCCCTCATAGGCCTTCATTTTCTTTTTTAACTATTACCAGCTAACTAATCAAGAACCCAGATTTATGCACAGCCTTTCCTCATCACCCCTTATATAGTCAAGCTTTCTCATTAGTAGTAAGTGCATTTAAAAGGCAGTATGGAGCCAACAGAGATCTCCTAGGGAATCTCAGATCCAGAAGCTTCTCCTAGATCTGGTTCTGAACAATGAAATCTTAAACAACAGTAGGCAGGCAACAAAGGACGGACAGACGAATGGTTCGCTCTTACCTCTCCCCAGCTGCCGTAAGCCCACTGGGGACACGGGCCAGATTCACAGGCTCTTTGCTCATCAGGCTTGATTCTCTCTACGCAGTCGGTGGCTGTGTATCCGTTTTCGTCCTGACACACCACAACTCGCCTCTGGGAGCCTCCGGCACAGGTACTAGAACACTAAGCACACGTAGCAGCGGATTTATCTTCAGCGTCACCTGCCTCCCCCTACCCACCCCTCAGTCAGCCAGACAGAGACAGCATTCCAGTCCTCACAGACAGCAGAGAGAGTTCGTAAAGAGGTTGGGTACCTCCCCAAGCTGGGGCTGTTCACTCTGTACACACATGCAGATGCCTGGATGATAGAGGGGGCCTCCTTTCACACTCTCCAGGCTGTCACTAGGGGCTCCGCTGCTGTTAGCGATCACGTGTAGTGTTCTCTGCGCAGCCCTCCTGCTCATTGTCCACCCCATGTCCGTTCTCATTTCTGAGAGGGACAGAAGTGTCACAGTTTGTGGACATTTTTCAAAATGTCAAGAGCGTCTAGAACCAATGTTTGAGTCTCTTTCAACACCTAGTGTGCTTTCTAGCACCTTCCACTATGATGACCAGGAAAGACTGGACCGCTTACACTCAGTGAGTCTTTGAAGCAATGGGATTTTCTCTTTCACATGAGAGGTTCGCTCGTACTTGATAAACTGCCAATTATGGAAATAATCGATCTTGCATGTGAACTCCTTCAGTGACTCCAGAATGGTACCATCGAATGTCATTTAGACATTAGACAGTGGGTGACTGTCCTCCTAGTCCCCACCCTTGCTTTTTCACAAGAACCTGTCTCCTTCAGTAGCTGGTGCTAGTAAGGCGTGCTTTGTGCTTTCTGCTTCCTCAATGAACTCAGTTGAATTCCATCTTGACAAATCTCTCAATCCATTTCAGTGGAATGTTCTTGAATGGCCATTGCTGTTTGCATTTCAGTGCTTTCACACACACACTTCTCATAGCTCGCCTATGAACTTACAGTTGGAGTGTTTCTCTTTCCAGAAATTCGGCACCCTCCACTATGATGACCAGGAAAGACTGGAACACTTATACTCAATGAGTCTTTGAAGCTATGGAATTTTCTCTAACTAACAAGCTGAGTGGTTTGGTTTTAGTCGTAGGTTCTAATTTTCAGAGAAAGTGTCTTACTGTGCAGCCTAGGCTAATCTCAAACCCATGTGTGATTCTCCTGCCTCTAGATTCTCTGTGGCCTCTAGGGTTCTGGGATTGCAGGTATGGGGGCCACCAAATCCATCCCACCACTCACTGGTTCTCAAAGCCAGTGTCATTTAAAACCATCCTCCGACTGTGCTTCCGCCAGCCTGAGCCATATCAAGAGGTGAAGGAAAAATATGTCGCTGAGGGCATTTGATTACAGCTCAGTTTCTGTGCTGAGAAATAACAGTTGCTCACCTATCTTGGTCAATTTATAAGTGATTTAAAAAGCTAAAAACCTCTCATAGTATCCTGGGGCTATATGGTGCAGCCGTGGGTAAAGGCTCTTGCCTCTAAAGCCGATGGTCTCAGTTTGATTCCCAGGACTAATGTGGTGGAAAGAGAAAATTGACTCTGGGGAGTTGCCCTTTGATCTTCTCTCATGTGTGCACAAAGGAAAAAGAAAAAGAGGTAAAAACACACCCTATACAGAACCGCCACTTTCAATCATAGGGCAGGACCATAGATCGATTGGTATTGTCCGAGAACTATTTACGTGCTTTTTGTCTTACAAATTCTTTTTTCTCTGAAGGTTATGGATATTTACTCTCAGCCTACTTTGTTTTTTGCTTGTTTGTTTTAGTTTCAAGCTAATATATAATAAAGACACAGAGAACAATTATCTTAATAGCTTTGAGGAGCAGAATTTAAAACATTAGGCCTGCATGCTGCAAATGGACTTGCAACATCCCTTGAGCTTTCTACCATTTTGTATCGCTCTTTTATGTTGTCACCTATGAGTTTTGTCACCCTACCATAAGGAGCACTCAGTGTTACAAGCTGTGCCCACCCAGTTGCCATCTTAAATGCAAAGATTCACGGGCAAATTTCACTCCCCGAGGAGGGATACATGACAACATGAGGCAAAAAAATAGACAACATGAGGCAAAAAATACAAAAATAAAGATTAAAATTACACTGCCCAGTTGAAGCCTCACTTAGAAAAAGAGAAAAAATAAAAATAAACACAAGAGAAAACCAAAAGCATCATAAGGAAAATAATATTCTTCTCTGATCTAATCCTTCTAGATTGGGGACTCTGCCTCAGGGCAGAATCATTCAACTGGAAACAAACACATCTTCCCTATAAATGGATTTAAATAAAAATAGTACTAAATGACAAAACGAAACCCCTCCCCACACCAAACATTGTCAACAGCAAAACAACAACAAAAACAAAAACAACAACAAAAAACTTTTCATAACATCATCGAAATATACACATGTGACTTCTGAATTACACATTTTGTTTTGTTTTGTTTTGTTTTGTTTTGTTTTGTTTTGTTTTGTTTCAAACCAGGAAAACCCAAGTAATCACTGACTCTGATCACAGGTCAGTTTTTTAGAACTGAAAACTTTCTCCTAAGTAGGGGAGGGAGACTTACAGGAAATAAGAGAGGAAGAGGAGGAGGAGGAAGAGGAGGAAGAAGAGGAGGAAGAGGAAGAAGAAAAGGAAGAGGAAGAAGAAAAGGAAGAGGAAGAGGAAGAAGAAAAGGAAGAGGAAGAGGAAGAAGAAGAGGAAGAGGAGGAAGAAGAGGAGGAAGAGGAAGAGAGGAAAAGGAAGAGGAAGAAGAAAAGGAAGAGGAAGAGGAAGAAGAAAAGGAAGAGGAAGAGGAAGAAGAAGAGGAAGAGGAGGAAGAAGAGGAAGAGGAGGAAGAGGAAGAGGAAGAGGAGGAGGAGGAGGAGGAGGAGGAGGAGGAGGAGGAGGAGGAGCGCAGGTGAAAGTGCTGGGTTAGAAAGCCAACAGTCACACTCAGGAGTCTACACAGACTCCAATCAGCATTCACAGGCCAGTATTTCCACCACATTTACACTCACTGTGGGGGAGCGGCAGACTTCTAATTCCTTTCAGCCCAGAAATAACTTAACACAATTAGCGGTACTGGAGGGAAACTAGACATAAAAAACCAACAAGACTCCCAGGGACCTGCATGCCCACTCTAATTACTCAGTCTGCAGAATCTCTTCTCATCCTTCCCTTCAGAATGCCATGACATGTTTCAGCATTCTACAACACAGTTTTGAAAAATCATCCAGTGTAACAGTTTAAAACCATCCGAATGCAATTTCTTTCCTTTTGACATTAAATATTTTTCAAGGCCTTGGTGGCTGGGAGGCCAGTAATAATGAGCATGATAAAAATAACTCAGCGGTTGCCTGGCTTCATCCCGAAGCAGGTGAAGCACGCAGCCCTTTCATTTAACCCGTGAGATTACAGAAAGGACTTAATGTTGTCATCCTCCTGTAGATGAGGAAATTGAGGTTTACCTAGGAAGGGACACCTGCCTCCGTTCAGCCTGGGGGATAGCTCCTCAGGGGAACAGGCCTGCTGCCAAGCCTGCTATCCTGACTTCAATCCTCGGGCCCACACAGTGGAAGGAGAGAATCCACTGCAGCTAGCTAGCCATTGTCTGATTTGCACAATCATGCAGTTGCCGGCACACACACACACACACACACACACACACACACACACACACACACGTACAAATAAACATTTAAGAAGTAAAGAAAAAAAGAACGCCTCTTTAGGAAAGTCTCTCTGCTCTCTCTCCTCCAGGTATACTGTGCCTGGCCTTCATGGTGCAATCATGATGACTCCTCACCCAGGAGTGAAACCCCCTCCTCCAAAGGGGCTATTCCCTGGGACTGAAATGAACCCATCGGTATTCACCCCACTTGACTGCAAATGTGTGCAAATAATCTTTCCAAGGAAAACGGCCTCAGAAGCAATTCTAGTCCGCTTCCCACCAGACACTACTCAAGTCTGAGAGAGAAGTAAGCAGAGTGGGTACTCACGGCTCCCCAGGGGCCAGTTCTCCACTGGTTTCCTCCAAGCACGTGTGTACGGCTAGGGCTGTCACTCCTGGGACGGAAATCCTCGTTTTGAAATGGGTAAGCCGAGCCAGTCCATTGAGGGCATGGTGACATAGAGCAGTCCTGGTCAGTCTCTGGGATATAATCTGGGTCACACTCACTCTGATCGATCACGTGGTCACTGTAGTTGACACACACCACTTGTCGGGTCGCCTTACCTTGCCCACAAGTCACGGAACACTATGTTGAATATTTAGAAAGAAAGAGGGGGCCGTCATTTGGGAGTCAGAGTTATGTGTTTGAGTATATGTTTCTTCGGGTGGCTGAATGGTTTTCCCAGGTGCCCAGCTAAAAGTGTTAGGCTCAGCCTTGATGCTCTCTTCCGTTTCCATCTGATGTCTCTTGCCAGAATTAATGTCGTAGCTATCAGCTGGGCTCTTCTGCTTAGGACTTGATACACCCCACATATGTATTGTTTAGCAGTGACAAAATTACAGCCTAACTCAGGCACCCATCTGGTGACTTCCCAGCTCACTTAAAACAATAGCCAAACTCCTGGTCGATTTGCTAGGCCTTCGACTACGAAGCCTCTGGCTACTGCCTTGGCTGCTCTTTCACTCTTGATATAGTGTATTTAAAGATTCTCGAACGAGCCGAGAAGCACTCATCTCAGGGCCCTTCTGTGAATGCAGTTGCTGTGGAACCACAGACAGCTTCACTTTCTTCTCCCCCCACTTCATGGATTAAAGTGAGACTGTTTGTCATTTGTTGAGCCCCTATTTTCTGATAAGCATCTAAGATATATAATCTCAGTCACACCAACAATGTGTGCCTGTGTGTGTGTGTGTGTGTGTGTGTGTGTGTGTGTGTGTGCGTGCGAATGCATGCAGGCCTGAGAATGACCAGCGTTGTCCTTCTATAATTCCTTGTCTCATTCCCTTGGGACAGTGTCTCACTAAACCATAGACTCTTGGTTTTTAGCTAGGCTGACAAGCCAGCAAGCTCTGGGGATCCTTTGGAATCTGTTTATCTCTGCTCCCCAGCACTGAGTTACCAGCGTGCCCGCCATGCCCAGCCTTTATGTGGGTGCCAGGAATGTAAACTCAGGTCCTGCTGGCACACATAGAGAGAGAGCTCTTACCCACTGAACCATATCCTAGGCCCATTCTTCTTTTAAGAGCAGAGGGAAAATGTGGCTCAAAGAGTTTACATTGCTCTGAATCAGGCAATCAATAAATGACTAGGTCTGACTTTTCCCGTAGCTCTGTGACTCCCTATCTCACACATATATTTTGAAATGTCCTGTAATACTAATCTTATTTTTCCACAGCCTCCCTGTTTGCCTAACCTAAGCTACTTCCTGGATTGTGGGAGGGTTGAAGGGCTGACATCGGAAGTTGCCTGAAGAAAGAAAGGTTCATCCGCTTTTATAAAAGTCCATACAAATGGTGCTCGTGTCCCTAGAAGACAGGGCTCACAGCACTGTGAGAAGGTCCCATGGCACTCCTGGAAGGGAACCAAGGGACACACCTGCCTTTGAGAGATCACAGGATGCGTGAGCTATCAGACTCAGTCAGAGAAGCCCCATCCTGCTTCCACTCCTTGCCACTATTTGGGCTCTGTAAGTCAGTCACGTACTGATACACCTCTTCAGAATGACATCTGCAATTCACCCAGCAGGACAGGTACTGATTCACATGCTATTTTTAAATGTGCACTCCTTGGACATTTGACTAATATTTATTTCACACTTAGCTAGATATATATGTGTGAAATAGGGTAATTTAAGTCTCATGCCCAATTCTGAAATATCATGTTCATAATATGGACCCCCCAGTCCTTACCCCCACGCCCCATCTTCCAATCCCATCCAACCCCACAAAATCCATGCTTACAGAGCTCCAGTCTAGAGCCTTCCACTGTCCACAGGGTGTCACGGAACACTCTTCTTTGGCTACTGGTTTAGGCAAGGTAGCACAGGCACTCTCATCAGCCACAGAACCGTCCTCGTCCCGGCAGCTAACATATCTCATCCGGGTACCTTTTCCACAAGTGGCTGAGCACTGGGTGTTGGAGTGAGTGAAACAGACATATTTGAAATGGCTTCCTAGTGCTTTTCACTTAGCCCAGTTTCTTCTCCGTTCTTAGCCACCTTTCTATAGTCAGATCAGAGAATTTTTGTCTCCTCTGTGCACCTCCCCACTTTTCCCACCCCGGTCCGTTTCTTACTGGAGTCCAAGACCCAAATCGCCACTGGGTTCTGGGTACACCGTGTACATGTCTCCTTGGTTCCAGGGTGAGTATGGAAGGGTGACAGGACGATAGTTCACAGTCCTAGATATGAAAGGAGAAAACATTTACCTCCGAGGCAGCACATAGAGACAGTTACAGGAAGAGAGCACGCCACACCAAGAAGTCTAAATTCTCTTATTTCTGCCTGTTTCTACAAACCCATGTCTCACTTAGCCCCTGACTTCTCTTAGTCCAAGTTGCTTCAGTTTCAAAGAGGGATATGACCTGAATTCTTTTCTGGATGCTTTTAACACAGGGCAGGGTCTCCTGAATGATCAAGAAAGTCCTCCTTAGTCACCGGCTTATAGGAAAGGAGAGGAAACACTGTGAGGGGTGTATGTGTCTGGAAAGAACAGGAATTACATTAAAAATTTATTAACTGTTAATGTTTAAATATTCTCAAGGCTAAATTGTGTTCCCACATTTCAGGTAGTTTCCTAATCAAAATTTGCTAATCCTAAACTTGTTTTCCCAGGGGGCACCTAGAGATAACACCCGGGGCCCTGAAGGTCAACCATTGATAAAAAAAGGAATTTTCTGCAGGCCAGTGGCAGGAATTTGCATAATGCCCCTCAGTCACTCTGAGAACATTGCAGTAGTGAACTCCATCATCTGTGGGTGGATACACTTCTCTTATTTACAGAGTGGAAAACAAAAGAGCACACCTGTTTAAAATTACTCCCAACCTCAGGACTGCCCGCAGCTCCTCGGTTTGATACATAGTTCTCAAAGGCCCCGGAGTCAGCTGACTCGGTGCAGCTGCTGGGGCCTGAGACTGAAGGTCACCAATGCTTGGTCTCCTACAAACTTTAGTATGGCATAACGTTCCGTACGACCTGGCTCCAGGCCTGGCCTTCTCCTTTGCCTGTGCTCCAAAGAGAGTCCCAGGGGACTTTCGCAAAAAGTAAACAATTTGTCCATGGATTGTGGGAGCCTATGGATAAATGAACACTATAGAATGAGAAAAATCCCACTGAAATTACTAAGGGAATTACTAACATTTCTCCTGATGTGAAGACTGGCATTTTCTTGCGATGAACTACTATGTATGCGTGTGTGTGTGTGTGTGTGTGTGTGTGTGTGTGTGTGTGTGTAGGCCAGAGGTTGATATTGGATGTCTTTCTTAATCACTTGGTACCTTAGTTTTAGAGACAGGATATCTCGAACAATGTGAATCTTACGGGCCCAGGAGTTCCAGGGATACACCTATTTCTTCTCCCTCCTACCTCAGGGTTACAGACATACCCCTGTGCCCAGCGTTTACACGGGCCCTGGGGAACTGAACTCAAGTCCTCACGCTTGGACAGAAAAATATTTTCTGGACAGAGAAAGTTCCCCACCCCTGCAACCCACTCCATGTATGTCATTTTGAACATTTTAATAGAATCGTACAAACAAAGTTTATAGGGGTATACCATTTATCAGGTTAACTGATAAGCAGCCATAATATGACGAATGTCCTTACATTCACCCTCCGTGAGTCTTTACCCATCAATGAATGTAGTGAATGGACCTACCTGGAGACAGTCCATTGCTGCACCGGCCTTTTTTTTTTTTTTTTTTTTTTTTTTTTTTTTTAAATCTGAGTTCTGAGGACAGACTTGGCTGGCTTAAATCTATCTTTAGTAGTAATCAAATCTGTTACACAAACTCAAACCTTCTTTCTCTTGATGTAAATGATAGCAAGATCACTCACAGAACAGTAAGCTTGTGAAGCACCATATTTTCATGAGGGGAAAAACTGTGTGTGTGTATGTGTGTACATGTGTATATGTGCATGTGTATGCGTGCATGTGTGTATGTGTGTGTGTATGTGTGTGTGCACGTGTATATGTGTGCATGTGTGTGTATGTGTGTGTGTTTTATGTGTGAGTATGTGTGTGTATGTGTGTTTGTGTGTGTTTGTACATTTAAGCAGGCATTACATACAGATATTTGTATTTCTGTACACACTTGGACATTTTATTGAGTTACATGATGTATAGTGAAAAATTTACCAATGACATTAAAACCGACAATCATCTCAGATTTCATATAGCCAATTGGTTCTAATAAGAGACTTCTATTGATCTTTTTGTTCAACTTTTGAACCTACTGCCAAAGGATGACTATAATTGCTGAAAATGATAGTTGATGTGTATTGCTGAATTTCATACAGTGTTTGGGTGAGGGGCGGGTGGGGACGTAGCTGAGTGGGTAGAATCCTTGCTAGCATGCATGGAACCCGAGGCTCAATGCTCAGGACTGCTTAAACCAAGGCAAGGACACATGTCGGGAGGTTCACAACTCAAGAAGGATCAGCAATTCAAAATTGTTCTTAGCTACAAAGAGTGAAGCCAGCCTGGGCTGCCTGAGAACTTACCCTACTGAAATGAAATTCATTACAGAATCAGATAATAATTTTCAAATATTCACCTGCAGGCGTTATTTGTAGTGAACCAACTACAAGTTGTTAAAGTGTCTCTGTCACTTTCTGAAGTCAGAAACAATGGACAAAACAGTAAATGAAGCTGCAAGCTATAGCAACCTGTGTGCTGTGTGCTCTCTCACCACGCCAGATGCCAAGCTGTGCACTTGACCTTGTTAACAGAGCTGAGGAGCCCACACAGACGCATGCAGGGGTCAGTGACCTCACGAGCACAGGTGACTTCGATAAAGAGTGTAACTTTCTAAGTGGTGAGTTGTGAGGATTTATCCGCTGTCCTTCCTCCCCAGTATTTTGCAGTCCCAAGAACAGCCTGCAGCTCACAGGGCCCTGTGAAGTTTGTTGTTGGGTCTTAAGAGTTGCTCCAGACAAGCTTGAACATCGCACACTCCTTGCACTTAAGCGTGAACTCCGGGAGGAATCTTCAAATAAAGTATGTAAGATTTCCAAGTTCAAGAAAAAGCCAGCTAATATTTGCTATTCGAGAAGAATGAAACACTAATCCACAGATACTTAAAACAACTTACAAAAGGAAGTTAGATTACAAATGCAGAAAATAAGTAATTCCCAGATAATTTAATAACCCAGCTGTTCAGTCTATGGATTTCTCTGTAGAAATGCTTCAGTTTTGTCTGAACCAGTGAGATTTTGGCCCTTTACGGCCCAAAGCCAATACCTGTGTTAAAACAGGAGACTCACCTGGGTATCGGTTGGCCTAGTGGCTGCATTACAGTCATTGTCATCGACCACTGACATGTAAGTCCCCATGATGCACTTCACTGCTCTTAGCTGGTATCCCTGTCCACAAGTGACACTGCACTGGGGGAATGAAATAAAGCAAAATGTCACCAAAACCTTTCTTTCACATACGCACTTCATAATATTCTCCAAGAGAAAAGCCCGTTTGTCACAGTGGACCTCAGGACTGACACCAACACAGAATCGGTAAAACTATGCAGTCTTGCCCCACACAATTTACACTGGTCAGTTATTATAATGATATTTAGAACTCTTTCTGTCTGCTATTGGAGTTACACTTGTAAGGGTTCAGCTCCAGGGAGAAGAGGAACATGTCTCCATAACTGTCAGGCCTTTGACACTCCACCAGCTAGAGTTTCCTGGTTAACACAGGGGTTTTGTAGACTTCTGTGATCATTAACTTCTGGGAAATAATTTCCAGAAAAATCATTGAAAGTTATCAATATTTTCGCAGAGTTATTAGTAAGAAGTAGACAAGATATTGGAAAGCACCTACATATACTATAGTCAAAAGTTAGTTAAACATATCATAGCATACAAGAAATACAGAGATCAATACAGTGGCTGCAAGGCACTCTGTCAGAGTTACAGGCCAAGGAAAGGGATGGGGATGGGGAAGGGGATGCTATGAGTAAGACAGCAGAAGATGTTGAAAGAACCCATCCCTACACTGAAAACGTCACTAATCAAGCAACAATGGATACAAGCCAACTGTTAATTGGAGTTTTACTGGTAATAACTTTAAAACCTTATGACTTAGCAGTAAGTAGACACGTACTTAATGAAGTAAGAAGCCACCAGATTGAGTAACAAAGGATCACGGCAGTTTTTACTCTTCCAAGCTCACTGTGCATTCATCTCAATGTATATGAAACATTGTTTCGAGACAGGCCACCAGTGAGGCCACACAGCCAGTATCAGTACAGCGATGAGATAACACGGGATGTATCTTCTCTGGCCACAGTGAAACGGGGCAGTAACAAAAGCAAACCTGGAAAGTTTACCAATGCGTGGGAACTGATAAATTCCCTGGATTGATGAAGCAAGCAATATGCCAGAGAACAAATGGTGGAGACATGAAAAAATACTCCGGGGAGAAAGATGAAAAAAGCAGAAGAGAACTGGAGAGACAAGGCGAAAGCAAGGCATGCAGGGAAATGGATCTCAGCAAATGGCTACATAAGAAGAAAGACTTCAAAACAGCAGCCTTACTAACAATAGGAGCTTACCCTCAAGTTGTGGAAGGGAACCTATAGCATTGGCAATGTTCTGTGGTGATGGTGATGATGATGGTGATGGTGATGGTAATGGTGATGATGGTGATGCCTACGGGACCCTTTGGCCAATGACACAAAAAGATGTAACCAATCCTTGGTACTAGGGTTTTTAATTTGGTAGCATTTAGTGGCTAGTTAGGGTACCGTCCTCTATTATGCAGTGACTTTGTTTAAGTTCAGTTGTCTTCAGTGAAGTGACCCTGGGTATATTAATCACACTCTGAGTCACTCTCTGTACTCAGAAGTAGATAACCAACACGAATCAGACTCCATGGTTTTTGGTGGCTCTGTGGCCACTGAAAGAAAGAACACAAACTTGGGTGGTTAGGAAAATGGGGGAGATTTGTGAGGAGTTGAGGGACAGGAAAAAACATGAGAAAAATGTACTATAGAAAATTCCCAAAGAAATAAAAAATAACCTAAATTTTTATCTCAGGGGACAAAAGGAAGAGCAAGCTAAATCCAAAAGAAGAAGAGAGTAATAAATACCACCACAGTGGGCTTGAATGAGTTATAGAGTGAAACAAAAACCCAGAGGACAGGAGGCGTGGCTTGGTAGGAAAGCACATGCCTGGCATACATGAGGGCCTAGGTTCAATCCCCATCACCACACGAAAGAGAAGAAATAAGCATATGAATATATCTACACAAAGAGATTGACTCAATAACAAAACATTTTCAATAAAGTCGGAGCGAATGCTACTAAATATTTAAAGAAATGTTAACATCAATTCTTTTCAAACACTCCCAAAATATTGAGGAAGGATCATTTTCCACAGGGTCAGCACCTAAATATGGAAGAACCAAACATCTTGTCTCTTATTAAAAATACTGCAAAGAGCATTCTAGGCAAGAATATTGATACAACTTTCAGTTATTTTTTTGAAAATTTATCCCAAAGGGCCAGGGATATTAATATCAAAAGTGTATGTGTTTTGAGGGGATATGGACAAATATCTCTTGTAAATAAAGATACAAAACCTTTCAAGGAAATACTGGCAATTAAACCCTGTAATACAGTATGGGTTGTAGTCATGCGGGATTTAGCCTAGGAAGGCAAGGCTGGCTTGCGATTAAAAAAAAACTAATGAAATGTATCATATAAGTATATAAAACAGAAAAAAAAATGCTTAAAACTGTCTACGATCATGTCAACTGAAAAAAAGTCACTTGGCAAAATTAAAAAAGAAAAAACCCTTTTCATGCAAATGCACCCAGAGAACAAGTGAGGGGGCCCTTCCTCAATGTGGTGAAATGCCCCTCCCTCCACATGCTTCCTTCCTACACAGGGCAGGGAGGGAGGCTTTCTCCTCTGAGGTCACTATTCTGAGCACACTGGAGTGTACCTGGAGATAAAGCAGGGAGAGGTGGAAAGAGAAGCCAAGCCTAGCCTGTCTGCAGGCGTTATCACAACAAACACAGACATCCCAAAGAATCTGCAGAGAAACCACTGTAGCTAACACTCAAATCCAGCACTCTCTGGACACCAAATGAAATAATAATAATAATAATAATAATAATAATAATAATAATAATAATAATTAAAAAAGATGATGATGATTAATTATATGTTTCCACAAATCATCAAAAATAACCAAAAGGGAAATTAAGAAAATAAGTGCATTTATAATATTATATGAAAGAATAAAAACATCAGGAAAAAATGTAGCCATAAATGTGAAAGACTTCTACGATTAAAATCTGTAGAAGAGTGAAGAAATTAAAAGGCTTAAATAAATGGAAAGGTACTTATCTACTGTATAATAAGGGTAAAAATGTCAATATTCCCCAAACAGATCTAGAGTCCACTCACACCCAGTCAAAGAATCACATGGCCTTTGTGAAGCATGAATACCAACTGTTTCATACAGAAAGAGTTTATATAAAATAGGAAGAGAGTCCAAGCACCAACAAATATAGAAAAAGGAGAATATAGTTGGAGGACTCATATTTGAAAGGAGTTGAAATGGTTTCATGCTGGCATCGGGACAGGTAGTCAGACTAGTGGGGCAGAGCTCCGAGTCAGGAACAGACTTCTATGTCTACTATGCTCTAGTGGTTTTTGACAGGTGCGCCAATACTCTTAACGGAGAAAGAAAGTCTCTTCAACAGATGGTACAGGGACAGCTGTTGACCCACACACGTGAAGTCAGACTCCCATCTCATATCTGCATCGGCTGCCTAAAACCAGCATCTCCAACTATTTTTAACTCTAAAAACAAAAAGGGCATTCGTGCTATTGGATTTGCCAATGGTCTGTTCACTATGATACCATAAGCAAAGACAACAAACGAACAGATAGATTACACTGTGCCTGAATGAAAAACATCTGTCCATCAAAGGACATCATCAGCAGAGTTAAAAAAAAAAAATAAAGCAGCAAATGAGAGAGAAGGAAGTATTTGTAAATGATGTATCTGATTTTTAAGGATCGGTACCCAGGACATGTACAGAACTCAAATAACGTCAGCAGCCTCCTGACCTCTGACCTAGACTGGATGGGACTAGGAAAAGGAATGGTACTGGGTAGATCATGTGAGAAGTGGGGAAAGGGGTACGCTTTAAAGTGGTTGACAGGTCTGTTTGATTCCCTTTCATTTGGACAGAGTTCTATGTAGCTCAGGCTGCCCCTATGCTGTCTATGTCATCAGGGTCGACTGAACTTCTGACCCTCCTGCCTCCATCTCCCGGTTACTGATAGGATATGCCAGCCTTCCTAGTGTATGTGCCATGTCTGGTGCAAGGGGTGCACCGAGGACTTGGTCCGTGCTACAAGAACACTCTGCCTACAGAGCCTCAGCCCAGATCAGATGGGGCACATTCTAATCTTTTTAAATGGACAAGAAGTTTGACTAGCCATTTCTCCAAAGAAGATATTCAAATGGTGACAAACACATGACAGATTGACCAACATCTTTTTCTATTAGGGAAATGTGAGCAGAAGCCATAGCGAGACAGCACTTTACACTCAGGAGGAGGGCTACGATTTCAAAGAGAAAATAGCAACTGTTGACAATGATAAGAAAGAAATTGTTTAGTGCTTACATAGTGCTGGGAGGGCTGGAAAATGGTGCAGCCTCCTGGGAGAGCCACTTGGAAGTTAAAACCTAAGCACAGAATTATAGGATCCAGCAATTATATCCCTGGGGAACAGATTCCAAAAAAGTGTCATTGGGCAGTGAAATAAATACTTGTTCATTTATGTCAGCAAAATTCATAGTTGTCAAAGTGTGGGGAGAACTGAATCTCTATTTTAGATACTCATCCACACAATGGGATAGGATTCAGAAGTTGACACATGTTGCTATGCAGATGAGTATGAGAAGCTTTGTGTAGTGTGAATGAAGCCTGTTATATACAGACGCCCATGCTTATGAAAAGTCCAGCTTACGCAAATCCACAGACCCCCGAATGCAAATTGGGGCGTTGCCAGAGGCTATCGCAGAGTGGGGTGGGAAATAATTGCTAAGTGCGTATAGGGCTTCTTTTGGGGTGCTGGAAATAGTTTGCAAGTAGATCAAGGTCAAAACCATGAACACACTGAATAACACCAATTTCTTTAAGATAGTCAATTTCATGTCCTGTGTGTTTCTATCCAATCAAAAATACAGGCAGAATATAATTCTAATACATTCCAAAAAAAATTTTTTTAAATGCTGTGCTCAGTCAGCAACGTGTTTGATTTTTTTCTCTTTGCTAACACATATTTTGGAAATTTTTTCTTACGAGTATTTTTGACTCTTTAATAACATCTTAAAAATAAGTGTTTGCCTAGGTTGCACGATCAGTTGGAGAAAGGCAGGTCCCTTGTGAGAGAGATAGGGAAAGGATGGATGAGAAACTGGCCTGTCAGTTGTAGTAGATATGACAGTCCCTTCTTGACAGTGAGCACAAGGTATGTTAGCACTCTCTCATTAGTCAAGAAGTGCTATAGATATCTGGACCAATAAGAAGCACTATTTGAGAGGATGAAAGGGCTCCTTTTCTTTGTTTAGAAATGATTTGCCACTGGACTGGGGTGTCCTCTGTAGCAGAAGATTCTAGCAGAAAGGTGACAGTATGGGGGTCTGAAAATGGTTCAAGTGCTTGCTTCTAAGTTGAGTCCTTAGGACCTACATGATGGAGGGAGGAACCAGCTCTGTAAGCTGTCCTCTAGCCTCCAAATGTACAGGACAGATCTCTCTCTCTCTCTCTCTCTCTCTCTCTCTCTCTCTCTCTCTCTCTCACACACACACACACACACAGACACACTAAGTTTTAAAAAATGTAGCAAGACAAATTTCGAAAACACTGTCAGTAAGGCTGAGGAAGCTGGAGGCACGGTTGTAAAGCTGCCTATGTATTGCATGCACGTTTGAAAATGGAGACAGAGGCTAAGGAGTGGGAGTAACTGTGGCTGGCCAGGGCAGAGAGAGTCATTCTTCAACAGATTGCATAAGTGACAGCAGACAGCTGTTCCACTTCTACTGGGAACTTGGAGTGCTGCTTAAATAGTACACAGCACTCTCTTGCTTCTATATTAGGAAAGACTAGATTCCAAGAGCAAACTGGGCCCGGGGGACGTGCACTCTCTCCTTTTGAAATGGTAGACATGGAACCCATTACACACTAGAAGACTGGGAAAAGATTCTCAACCTGATGGTTATGATGCTGGACCCCTTTGATCTGACTACATTTGAAGACTCTCACTTATTTACGAGAGAGGTGAGTTTTGGATTCCTCTCACTGGCAGCCAAAAGATCCCTTCCAAAGCCCAGCCCAGACCCCTCTGGTCCAAATCAGCTGGCTGGCAGGATCACATACCCACAGAGGCTCACTCCAGGGAAGATCACATCTGCCAGATGCCACGTCTGTTGTGAATTTGTTTAAATACTTGTGTGCAGTTTAGAACAGGGTGAAAACCTGCACGTGGAGTTGTAACTGGAGTAATTAGTTCCAGCAGGGCAAGGTAACCCTGGAAGGGCTGCAGGACAGCAAGTTGCTGAGTGCCATGTGCTGGACCTGGAGCCACTGAAGTACGGCCCAGGCCAAGTCACACAGTGCAAGGCCGTAAAACCTCACCACTGGAATGCCCCTCTCCAGATAAGGGGGGAAAGAATGCAGTTAAGAATCTTATCATTCAAAATACCTGTCCCCAGGGACCCGCCTGCCAGGCTGCGCACTCTGGCTGCTGACACATCTGCATGGGCTCCGGCTTGGCCTCGGGGTCACACATTCTATCGCTTAATCGATCTTCACCAAACTGACACCAGACCTGGCGGTGCTTATGTCCTTTTCCACAGGTGACCAAGCACTGGAATGAGAAGCAGAGGCCATCAGGGTTGCTTCTGATCAATGTGCTGGGGCCCGTGGGGGCTGTTCTCTAATGAGAGCAGGTGGCCTCTTCCCACACCCAGCCCCTCCCCACTGCTGGCAGCAATGAGCAAACACATCCAGTGAGCTTCACTTCCTTTCATCCCGTTCTCTTTCTTCTTTCTCCTTTCCCTCATTCTTTTTATCCTGGCACGGCCTCCTGAGGCCCAGGCTGGCCTCCAATTCACCATGTAGCTGAGGGTCACTGGGCATTCTGATCCTCTCGTCTCTACTGCCCAACTCCTGCCATTGTAGGCTTGCCCACTAAGTCTGGGCTATATGCTGTTGGGGATCCAACCTAGGGCTTTGTGCATGTGAGGTAAGTGCTTTCTCCAACTGAGCTACATCCTCAGCACCCTCCTTCTGGCCTCTTACTCGATTTCAGGATGGAATTCTCATGCATACTTATCATTATGTTTCACCCATATTTGTGCACCCCCCATTCCTTCCACTCTTTCTCCCACCTTCTTCTTCCCTTTTTCCTGAATCATTTTCTCTTATTCCCTTCGTAGTTGAGGTCTTATGGCCAGATTTGAACACAGAAAAGCAGAGTACCATGCTCTAAGGAACAATCAGTAGTCAGGGTTTTCCAATCACAGTGTCTCTGTGCCTCAATATTTACATCTATAAAATGGGGATGACAATAATTCTGACCTAGAGAAGCTAAAGTGTCTAGCACATACATTATGTATATATGACATTCTCAAAAAAGAAAAAAAAATGTTAAAAATAATCATTATTATTATTTGGGCTCACTTTGGAAACATTTTAAAAATGCCTAAAGAACACAAAAGACAAAGTAAAATAATCAAATGTTTTTTTTTCTTCAGCTCTTTACTCTTCCCTTTCCAGTCTTTTTATCCAAGGGTACTAAGTGTTAACTAAGCGTTGGGACAATTGAGCTGTATGCTCAGTATTTATTCAAACACTTGGTTAGTCAGGGCTTGCTATAAAGTTTCCTCTCCTTTATTTTTTTATTTTTAAGACAAGGGTCTCATGTATCTCCGGCCGAGCCTTAAATTCACTACACTACACACAGCCAAGGGTGCTCCTGAATTCCTGATCTCCCAAGAGTAAGAATAGAGACATGCACCACCACTTCTGGCTTCTCGAATAACCGGACATTAAAATATTCGCTATCTGCATAAAGTGTGAAACCGCTATCTTCAATAACAATTTTTTAAAAATAAAGGATTTAGTGTTTAACCTACTGGGAAAGCACCAAGTTTGTTGATCATGTGTCCACAAATCAGACACAGGTAAGGATGCATGTTGCTACTTGACCATTCCAGCCCCATTAGGGGTACTCTGTTCAGATTTGATGCCTGAAATAAACAGTTAACATTGCACTCACATGCAGGGGGATAAGTGTGTGTGTGTGTAAGAAGCTATGGTTGTAGCAACTTTGCTTCCCCACATTTCTGTCTTGTCCAGTTAATAAGGGACTTCTCTTTTTCAACTACTTGAAGGAGGCGAAGTGAGGATCCCTCTTGCTGAGGATCTCACTGGGCTATAACAATGTTGAGTTAATTAATTCGTGCATTAATAGTGAAGATGAAACTGTATCCAAAGATCCATAGACAGGGCACAAACGGGATCGCCTTGGGCATCATAAAGCAAGAGATGAGAAGTCATCGTTTGGGACACTCAGATTGGGCTTCCCCCTACCCAAGTGCTCCCATGCGACTGGAAGTGTAAGCCAGGTGGTCTAATCTCTTATTTCAAAGACAAGGAAGACATGGACATCCTCTTTGTTGGATTCATGTCCAAACTATTTTAACCTCACTCTTAATTAAGCTTCAATTTCTAGCCAATGATTTATAGTTCAAAGTGGGGGAAGGGGAGAGCCACTGGTCACAGTCAGCAGCAGAAGCTACTGAGCTATGAGATCCAGCCAGAGCCCTAGTGACTCTGAGGTCCCAGGCAGACTAAAGGATTTCAATCATAACGTGAATGGAGGATCAGAGTCATTGTTTCCTCAGGCTTGGGGTGTGGGACGGAAGAACGATACAGCAGTCTACACCTCCACCAGAGGCTGGGGAATCCAGAAGCATCTGAGCTGAGCTAGAAACCAGAGCTCCCCTTTCTCACCTCTGACCACTCTCCTGTTTTCCAATGAGGACAGGAGAACTCATTGCATCTCTGTACGATGACTTTCTCCTGCTGTGCGCATTTGCTGTCATCCAGGACATCATTGCGGGTGTTGACGCAAATTGCTCTTCTTCTCTGGGTACCACCATCACAGCTTTTAGAACACTATGATCATTTAAAAAAATAAAAGAAAATAGGGCATTTCTGAGTTCCTTATAAAGAATGCTTAAAATCACGGCCATGCTCTTTCTTTCAACCCTTAAGAAATAAATGCCCCACCATAGCCAACTTTAGTTTTTATTTATGAGCATTTTTCAATGCTAATTATTAGGTTTATACTGAAGTCAATATTATCTCACTGGCAAATTGAGACTAAAGTTGGGATCTAAAACAAAAAGATGGTTGGCTGATTAGTTGTGCCGTTAACAGTCTTCTGCATGTTATACTCAAATCAGACATTACAAATTAACGTTGGGAGTCGTCCTTGCAGGGTTTGACTTAGCTAGGCATTGTAAGTCAATTGCAGATCTCTTTTCCATGGGTTTCTTAACACCATCCCAGAAGGAGACATGATCAGCTAGCTCAGCAGACTTGGTGTCCGAGACTCAGATGAGAACCAACTTACTTCTGTCCAGGCAGAATAGCGCCATCCGCCTGTGCTGCACTCTCCTGAGCATTTCTCCTGGTTGCTTGGTCTGGGTTGACTGCCACAAAAACTGTCATCTACCTTCTCCGTCTTCCCATCCACCCTGCTGTATTTGGCACAGTGGATATCTAAAGTACGATAACCCAGACCACACTGGGCACTGCATTCGCTCTTGCTGGCGATGTGCCACCTAAATGTAAATAATGGTGGAAAACCAACATTTGTGTTAAATGCGACTGTCACATCCAACTCGTAGGATGGCTGAGTTCTTTCTTTCTTAATTCAAATATGGCGAAAGCTCAAAGTCACAGCCCGTTACAAGCCAACTTCAAGCCAGTGTGTCTATGTATTTTTCATGGGCTGCCAATGTACATGGAAGTCACACAACCATAGACAGAAATGCTACCTCTGTGAAGAGTCTCTCAGTACAGTTAGTCTGAAATTCAAGCAGCAGAAAGAAACAAAACAAAACAAACAAGCAAAAAACCCCAAAACAACAAAACCATCAAAACCGGGAACTCAGCAAAGCAGGGGCAGCAATTTTTATATGTGGCATTTCGCTTGGCTCCTTACTCCTGCTCTTGGGAAACTCACCGGTGGAATGCTCCTTTTTTATTTGTCTGTGTTTGCAAGTGCTCAGGGACTATTCTGATAATAACACAGGGATGAGTAATATGGAGTAAAATTAAAATTTCAAGTGTACTTCTTACACACATTATTGTTGTTGTTATTATTTTGGAATAAAGATTAAATTTTTTGGGGGGTGGCTATCAGCTCAATGTTAGGATCAATAAGAGACCCTGTCTCAAAGGAATAAAGCAGAGAGTGATGGAACAGGACAGAGTGATGGAACAGGACACCTGACCTCTTCCAGGTTCTGGGAAGCAGGTGCACACACCCTTGCACATATGTGTATACACTACATAGACACACACAATGCTAGAAACTTCTTAAAGACGGCAGATTGTGTGTGTGTGTGTGTGTTATTGTGTGTTTCAGTGTATATGTGACTGTGTGTCAGTGTGTGTGCTTGTGTTTATATGTGTAAATTTCTGTGTGCATGTGTGTGTGTGCATGTGTGTAGATGTGCATGGGTACATGTGGAAGCTACTAAAGGTATTGTTTCTCCGGTGCCTTCTACCTTGTTGTTTTAATCACTGTGGTGTGTGTGTGTGTGTGTGTGTGTGTGTGTCTGTGTGTGTGTCTGTGTGTGTGTCTGTGTGTGTGTGTCTGTGTGTGTGTCTGTGTCTGTGTCTGTGTCTGTGTGTATATACCAGGTGTAGAGCTCAGAGTACAGTTCTCACCTTCTATCATGTGGTTTCAGGGATTCAATTCAGGTCATGAACCCTCTGAACTATTTTCCTAGCCTTACCTTATTTTCTGAGACAGGCTCTGTCACAGAGACCTGGGAATCTCAGATTTTGCTAGGCCAGTTGGCCAAAAACCTTCTTCCACCTCGTGGGTTCCACTATAACCCCATCTTTGAGGTTGCACAGCCACACCACTGCACTCAAAATTTTAAATGTGGGCTATGGAGACTGAACTCAGTGCCTTGTGCTTGCAGAAGCAGTTTATAACTGCTGTCTCCCAAATACTCATTTTACACTTTTAAAATGAGATTTGAATCCACAAGACTTTGCCACCTTTATATCCCTGATATTCACAACGAAGCCTTCTGACACAGCAGGTACACAGAATATACTAATGATGACTCTTTTTTATAATGCAGCAGGAACAGAATCCAAAGTGCTTGAATTTAAAACATAAATAAAAAAATGCTTAATTCAAAGTTTTAAGTCAGTGATTTTGAAATGTATTTGGAAATCTAGAAAAAGATAACTAATTTCCTTTTAACCTGCAGGGAATTTTATTTTCCATTGTTAAGTCTCTACATCTCCTCAGTGATTGGGTAGTGTGGCACTCCTCAATGTTCTAACACTTCACTCATACACACCTGTCTAGGGGAGGGATTGGGAAAGTAGAGGAACTCAGGCCAACATGCTTATCAAGGAATTTCTAAGTAATGTCCAAAAGTAGGTCAGAGTTGACCATGGGCAATGAAAGTGGGCTGTGATTTTCCATTACACTGAAGTAACGTCAGGGAGATTTTGTTCTAACACAGTAAATGAGGGCTTATAAACCCACGCTTTATCTCATCCTGTCACAGGCCAGTTGGGGCAAACTGTCACTTCCTACAGGAAGTAAGGAAAAAAATAGCGAACTCATTCAACAGAGGCATCTGGAACTTTCATCTGCACTTTGTTGGCTACCTCCTCATGCTTGCATGGTCACTTCCCTGTGGGAAGGTTATTTACCATCTGGGGAAAGGAGGGAGATGTCCTGACAAGAAAGCACTTTGCAGTTCAGCTGCCAGAGTCACTTCCCTGTCACCCCTTAATGCCTAGAGGCCAAGCAGAGATCCCCAAGAAGAATCTATATAAACAATCAAACTCTAAATGATACCTAATTTGCTCTATATTCTTTCTAGACAGTTATCTGTTCTTCAGTATGGTGTGGTGCTGGTTCATTTTATGGGAAATAAAATGCTATGATTATATTTAGCTATATATATTTCAGGAAAGTATTTTCTAGTTACGTGTATGTGTATCTTGGGAGGTAGGAGCTGGAGGGCTGTGGGCTTAAAGCCAACTTGAGCTGCATAGAGAGTTCCTGCCTCGGAAATCCAAGGACTGGGGATGTACTTCAATGGTAGAGCTCTTGCCCAGTAGGCAAAAAGGGCTGTGTTTGGCTACCAACACTGAAAAAGCAAAATAAAATGCAGTCCAATATGTTAATAAGTGAGAATCGAGAAAAATGTGTTACACATGTGTAGGGGTAGATATGGGGGCTGGATTACATGATTCTGAGAATTACTAGAAGAAATGGGTTGCTACAATGTAGATCTGCTTGTCAGCATCGAGAATCTCCCCACGAGGAAGCCGATCTTTCGGAGGGCTTCTCAAACACACAGGCTGAGAGTTGCTTCCTCTGACTAGCGATCCCATGAACATGAATGGGAGAAACCACTTTGGAGTCTGACCAACCGGACTCTCTGTTCTCTCAGTTGTGCTCACAGCCGATTGGCCAGATTTCAGCAGGAGTTTTGATTAGATGGACTGTCAGATGGGTAAAAAGGGACAGCGCATCTTTCTGAGACTTGGTTTGCGTCTCTGCATATTTTAGCAGAGACCTTTAATTTTCCCAACGGTCAGTAAAAAGCCGGTAGTGAGAGATGCGTCTGAGCACTGACTGAAAGCTACAGTCTTTAGCTGACTTCTAAGCACCAGCATAAGCTTGCCCCTTTGTGTGGCTCTAAAAGCTAGCCCTCCGCTTTTGACTTCCTCCACACTCTGATCTGCTACCTCTGTGAGAAGACAGAAATGCAGTCCCCTCTTATCTGCAATCAGAACTGCCTTTGTCACTCAGCTCTGTGCTTCCGGCTCTTGTCCCTACTTGGCCTCTGCAGAGTTCCAAAAAAAAAAAAAAAAAAAAAAAAAAAGCTTTTAAAAGTTGACTCTAAAGGGGGAATTTAGAAAATAATAACACATTGACCTCACTATTGATCAGAATAGAACATTCAGGCTGAAGCATCATTTGGCATTATGATGAGAATATCAACAAAAATCAGTATGTGCTATTTAATCAGCAAATGTTGGGAAGGAATGGAAGCTCTCACGCTTATTAGCAGAGAGAGCCTGAGTTGACCATTTGGGGGGGGCGATTAAGTGGGAGAAGGTGGAGAGTAGCATGTCACACCCGTGGAGGACACACAATAAATTACCCATTATTATTATCATTATTATTATTATTATTATTATCATTATCATTATGACTATTGCCATCCTTGGCATTTGAGTCTCCAAGCAGCTTCTATTTTTTGCCTCCTTCTTTTAATTTTTCTGCAGTGCCGGGGAGCAGACCCCAGGCCTCGTCCATATTTGTCCATGCTGCATCCTAGGCCTTTGGTTTTTGAGAGACAAGGTCTTAGAGTGTAGTTTAGGCTGGCTTCAAACTCTCAATCTTTCTGCCCCTATTTCCCTACTTCCCTCACCGATGTTAGGCCACTGTGCCTAGTTTCAGCTCAATTTAAAAGTCAGCCAATGAGGAAGCAGCACCCTTGTGATAGTCCATGCAACCAAAGGTGACACTCTTCTGAGTGAGTCTGCCTTGTCCTACACTGCCTTTTAAGATCTGTGTGAACATTATGCTTAATGGTGTCTACTGCAGGGTAATCCAGAACTATCACATCCTGAATTGTGACTCATCTTGAGATTGCCCAAAGAGAAAAGTACTTGGTTCTTAAAGTAACAATAAACATTAACTCCTCTTTGAAAAGGGTATTTACTGGATAAGCCTGGAATAGGATTATTGAATAGCATTTGTTTGGTTTCACACGTTTGGTTTCTTGAAATGCTTTGCACAGACACATTTTCTTTGCCACCATTAGAGTAGGAGGTTTAATGTTCGAGGTAGCAGGCCTACAGACACTGCATGTATCATTCAGGATGTGACTAGCCCCAGTCTGAGTCAGACAATGGCGTCCCAGAATGGATGACGCAGGACAAACACTGGCAGAGGTTACTTCTTTGTATACGGGATGGCAGAATGGGGTGCATAACTACCATTCTACAGAGTTAACAAAGTGAGAATGGAAGCAGCTTTCTTCCAGAGCTGAACTACACAGACTCCCCCAATGGATGGGCCACATTTAAGCCATGGCTGCTGTGCTAGCCAGTGTGAACCGAAGCAATCTGTATAGCAGCAGTCAGGTTTAATATTTTTTTATATGTAAAATAATGATAAAAATCTATGCCGCGGTTGTAGTGGTTTGAACAGGAATGGTCTTTATAGTCTCATCTGTTTGAATGTCACGAGGGAGCAGCACTATTGTAGAAGGATTAGGAGGTGTGACCTTGGTGGACCGAGTGTGGCGTTTTTTGGAAGAAGTGTGTCACTGGGATGTTCAAATGTCATGCCAGCCCTCCCACCACACACATATACTTAAGGATCAGAATATAGCTCTCAGCTACTTCTCCAGCACCCTGCCTGCCTGCAGCCATGCTCCCTGCTGTGATGATAATGGACTAAACCTCTGAAAACTGCAAGCCAGCCCCAATGAAATGCTTTCTTCTCTAAGAGTTGTCTTGGTCATGGTGTCTCTTCACAGCAATAGCACAGTGACTGAGACAGAAGCAGTACCTGAAAAATTTATAGACTACTAATTGTGGTAATAGAATCATAAAACCCATCCTCTGACTGCGGCGATATTACATAAAGCTGTAAAAAATAGTGAGACCCTATCTTAAAACGTAGAGAGAAAGCTGGGGTTAACTCAACGGCCTGAAATGTATAATTCTCTCGGTTCCATGTCCACTTCTGTGAAAACAATAGCAACAGCAAATGCAACGGACACAAACCCAGGTCTTAGGGAATGGCTTACTCTACCATAATTACTTGGAGAATGGCGGAAGATGTAGCGTGGCTAGACTTAAGGCACTATGAAAGCACAATCTTCCTCAGCTTGTTAACAATGCTTGTCAAGGAAGTTGTGCAAGAATTCAGTGACTCGTCATCTTAACTTCCCATCAAAGGGCTACTTAGTCCTAACTTATCTAGTTAGACTCAGCTGACTGAAGCAAATAGGTTTACATGAATGACAGACACTACCTAAAATAAAGCACTGCCTAATGTTTCCATTCCTTTCCTTTTTGTTTTGTTTTAACTTTTTAACGTCGTGCTTTTACAGTGACTTCTGTCCATACTTTTTGACAAGCCACTGAGCAACCTAGTCAGTGACAATAGCCTCAGAAAAGGTGTGACCCCACAGATGGCCCATGATCGTCTTTCGGCTGTCTCTGCTACCTGTCAATAGCTCCTCCATCAGAAACTTCCTCCTGTCAGGCGGCGGTGGTGGTGCATGCCTTTAATCCAAGCACTCAGGAGGCAGAGGCAGGTGGATCTCTGAGTTTGAGGCCAGGGCTACACAGTGAGGTCCTGTCTCCAAAACAATACCTCTTCTGGTTTCTACAACTCTCCAGCCATTCTCTGACCCCATGGAAACTGCTTATGGTACAAGAGATTGAACCTAGAGCTGTGTGCCTCCTGGGCAAGCACTCTCTACTGAGCTACATCCCTGTTAAAGTGCCTTTTTTGGGAGCTTTGTCTTCCAGCCTACCAATCAACCCACTTTATGGGTGTGCCTAGATTCCCCTTTGCTCTGCAGTACCAGCAGCCAGACATGAGTTCTGCTTGAACCATATTCCCCACATAAGCTACAAAATGAGCTACCCACTACAAATAAGAACCTTTCTCTGTGTGGGGTGAGCTGTGAAGGGCTAAATAAACAATAAAAAGTATTGTCAAAGTCTATAAAAAAAAAAAAAAGAAAAGGTGTGACAGGGTGGAAAGGGCCTGGTGTTGAAGTCAGAGCCTCAGGTCAGGACCAGAAGATCCATGATGCGCACATCACTACTGCTTCTCTGACTCCTAGAACAGAACACTAGTAATTGATCGTGACACTTCTTCTCTCAGACACGCAAAGGGGCCTTATGATCTGTACTCCTGTACCAGGTAGCTAACACTGTGAAGATCGGGCATGGTAAAGTGGAACTTCTTCACTCGGCTCCTAGTGAATGGAGAGACCTTAGCGCATTCCTGTACTAGTCTATCTCCCAGAACAGTTGCAGACTTGGCATGCAGGTTGTACAAAACGGCCCTCCTGCTGCTGAATATTTATACACAGTTACCCTCTCAGGCAATAGAAATACTTTAGAATTTTCCACCCCCTCAATATTTCTTCCATCAGACGCCATACCTTTCTTAAACACAGAATTGCGTGAATACCTACATAGCCATATTTGGATTTTCTTCTTATTCCCTCTATGCCTCTACAATAATGCATAGCATTCTCTCTCTCTCTCTCTCTCTCTCTCTCTCTCTCTCTCTCTCTCTCTCTCGTGTGTGTGTGTGTGTGTGTGTGTGTGTGTGTGTGTGTGTGTGTCTCCTCTCTCTGTCTGGTTTGTGTATGTTTTGATATATGTGGACGCTGAGACTTTTATGCACATTAGAATTTTGCACTGTGTCTGCTCTGGATGGAAAGGAAACACCATGAGGAATCTCACATAAGATCTGATTCAGTGGGTTGTGAAGATCGAGTTGTTTTCTGACAAGTGCTCTGCCCTATCAACTATTTTTAATTCTTAGGAGAACAAGAAATCCAGAGTTATAGAACTCGGCTGAATGGTTTCAGAACTGGCTGGAGCTTGTGTGAGGAAAACACTGGAAGGCTAGGAAAAGATTGGCAACTCTTGTCTCGTTTGCATTCCCCACAGAAACCGCCCTCAAGCCCACTTGACTCCGGAAGAAAGAGACAAGGAAAACAGAGGCCTCACCTCAAATCACAGTCTGTACCACACGCTTCAGTGACAGGTCCTGGCTGGGGCAGCCGGTCACATCTTTGATCAGAAACGGTAAGTTGATCAGACTCCCTGGTGCAAACAAGTTTTCGTCTCCGCTCCCCTAAGCAAAGAGTGGGAACATTATACTGAGGACATAATCTGCTCTAAATTACTGAGATCAAGGACTCTCCGACACTTACTATCAAAGGCTAGATAATAAGTATTTTCAGTTTTGGTGGTCATATGATCTCTGCCACACTCCTTAACTCTACCAGGACAGGACAAAACCAGCTGCCCATAGACAGATTGTTAACTAATTGGTGTGTCCAGGCTCTAATAAAACTTTATTAATAAAAAGAGGGTGGGGGCTGGCTGAATTTGATCCTGTTGCTATAGTTTGCTGACCCTAATTTAACAAAAGGAAACAAAACTAATATAAATTATTGCCAGTAAAGTCACATTATAGAAAATTAAAGTGGCAGTATTGATTCTGCATGGCTTTACACATATATTCAAATTTCTTAGGCAAAAATGACCTGATATGACCTGAATTTTATAAAGTTCAACTTGACAACCAGAAAGGTCGGAGTAAAAGAGGTGAGAGGATGCATAGAGTTAGAGAAAGGTTTGCAGATTGTATATACATAGCTGTTCTTAAAAAAGAAAAAAAACCAAAAAACCAGTAAATCAGTAAATAAATGAAACAGAGCCCCTCGCCCCCACTCCCACCCCATCCTCAAACCCGCAGAAGCGGAAACTTGAGCAGGTACCTTGGCAGGGTTTGCTGCATGCTTGCCACGGCCCATGACTGTTCCAGTAAAACTGTTGAGATCTGTCCTCAATTGGAATATTGAATGAATACCGCACATCTGGGTTGTACAACTTCCCCACTGACAATACCTGCAACGTGCAGAGAGATTGGGGAGAAGTCTGCTGGCCTGCAGTGCCAAGAGGAGAGGGCCACTAGCCAGCAGCCGAGCGTTTACCTGTAGGAGAAGTTCTTCCTCGATACGGTCCGAACAGTTCAGTCTTTCCACCACATTGTCGGATCCACTGTACTCAATCATGGCACTCCCCACGCGGACCTCCCTTTTGGACATGGAGACAACAAAGTCTCCATTGAGCAGGAATTCACCTCTACTGTTTGATAAAGCTGTAGACGGAAAAGAGAATTGGGTGAGGTGACGCCAGTGACCAGCTGTGTTCTAAATAAATAATAAACAAACAAACAACCAAGAACACTCTGACTGGCAAGGGCTGGCAGAAGAGAAGACCTGAGGCTTGTCAGCCAGGCCATGATTCCACAGTCTTGGTTTCCATGTGCTAGCTATGTGGCCTTGGACAATCAATCCTTCATGTCCTCAGTTCCTTTATTTATAAATGGAGATAAAGAAAACCGCCTATGTACTGTGGTTTTTATGTATGATATAGAAGTCCTCAGTAGCCTGAAGTGAATCATATACCAGCGACAGTTGCAGGTAAAGACGCCTGCTGCCAAGCCTGACAAACTGAGTTCAACCCCCAGGATCCCCATGGAAGGAATGAACTTGTTCCTTCAAGTTGTCCTCTGACCTTCATATTACACACAGTGGCACATGCATGTCACTTCAATCAAATAAATAAAATGTTAAAAACATATGCGTTTTTAAACCTGATGGGATCATTTTTTTCTTTAGCACTTACCATACAATTCTGGCCACAGGTTAAGCCTGTTTTCTACACCTGCATCCCATTGGCCAGCCATTCCACCCTTAGTAGCTTGCAGTGTACTACTTATCACACCTCTATGAGGCTGCTGTGTTATACGCGTCACACATTTGCAGATAAGGATGTCCAAATGAGAAAAGTATGAGTTACCAATCAGTAACTTCATTTACCGAGGGCAATCAAATGGTCCAAGAAGAGAGCCAGCAAACATTTGTCAAGTTGGCAAATCCACTCATTCATTCTTTCTCTTGTTTGCAAATAGAAGCGAGATAGGCTAAGCTCTTTAACAGCTTGGCATGTTTTGCTAAACCCCAGGAACCTTTTCATACAGTGAAAATCACTTCACAGCTCACCTCTGCAAAGCCCAGGATCCCAACCAATAATAGGCCAGTGAAGATGCTGTTAAGATGAAAGGGTGGTTGAAGCTGACAGCCCCGTGAGGAGAACAGAACACTTCTATCCTGAAGCCTATTTCCCTAGCTGGTATGAACCTCAGAAAATCACATCTCACTCCTCTTAGCTCCTGAACCTGGAGACCCGCCAGCTGAGTGAGAGGCGGGGTTTCCAATGGGTTACAAAGAAATTCGATTGTTCCCTTGGCAACCCAGGGTGGTTCCAAGGCAGGTCACTTGCACATGATCGCATGATGAGCTGTCAACACCATCACAAGTCACACACCAGCTACCCCAAACCAGGGAATGAAGTGCCACATGTCAGAGTTATAAATTGAACATCAGTCTGGCTTTGTTTGCAAAGAACATGGTCTCTTCTGTGTTAATCCCCAGTCTCTTCCCATGGCTTCAGCTGCCTCTCTTGCTTCTAACCGAACTGGGGAGAAGGCCACTCATCACTGCCTGTTTCTTGTGCCAGTTAGTGGTGAGTGCACAATGAGACAAGACCTCATATGATGTAAAACCCTTCTTAAGATTTGTTCCTATAATGATATGCCCACAGACTTCGGTAAAGGTATCAGTGAACTGAAATGCTGGCTTTCTCTTGCACCGCATGAGATTTCCCCTAGCCAGAATCAACCCAGGGCTAAGCATCCAAGAGGCAAGTAAGTATCACAAAAATGCTTACACCTCCAGAAGAGAGAGGAACAAGGCAGGGGCAGTACAACATGGCTTTAACCCAACAAGAGGGATCCCCTTGGAAGTTGACCTTTGACTGGCAGGCTTTCTGCTTCAGTACCTCGAGAAACAAACCATTTCCCCAAATCCAGAGTCCCCTGCTCCACTTCCTGCTAATGAGATTAGGGAAGCTAATTTCCTGAGCTGCTGTCCCTCCTGCTGCAGCCATCAGAACTAGAGTGCTGCAGACGTTCCACTAGAAAAGCATTCCTCCTCAAAACACACAGGGAGAGTGTGAGACTTGACCAATCTTCACATAGCTTTTGAGAATAAGGATGAAGGTTGCTTAGCAACAGAATGCAATGACTGGGCTCAGCAAAACAGGGTGGTTTTAGGTACTGTAAAGGACCTAAAAGGTTCCACTAACAGCACCTTGCTTCAAGCCAAGGGTAAATATGCACACACTCCAGCCAGGGTGACACCAGATCCTCCTTGCGAACCAGATCTTCTTAAAGAACCATTGTGAGGCTCCCTCAGAGGCCCGTTTTCACACTCAATGGGCTGTGACCCGCCATCCGTGCTTGCACACTCCACATCTGCTTTCAGAGAGGCTTCCCTTGGGCGGAGCAGTGACTTCCCCATACTTGCCCGTTCCTGATGACCGGTCCCCTTTAACTTTCTTCTCATTCTTTCACAGGGAGATTAAGAAATGCCCAGGAAAGAAGAAAAGATTGTCAGCAGACTCTGCTTGAGGTCAGCCCCTCACACGTGCTGATTACCCATCAACAGAAGCGAGGCGGACAGTACTCGGACAGAGGTTATTTCCCAAGGAAAATAGAAGGGAACCTTTGGAGCAGAGGGACGGATGATTCAATGTGGTGTTTTTGGCTCTCAAGAGATTAATTTATAAGGGACGCGTCATGCCACGCTCTTTAACTTAATTAGGATGAACTTAGAACATTAAAACCACTACAAACTCTAAGTATGAGGGTGGGGAGAAGATGCCTGACATATTTCGAGCAGTCATGGAATGGGAAATGTGAGATTCCCCAAAAGTAACTTAAGCCTGTTAATTATCTTATTTTAGTTCATGCATGTGTGAGTGTGTGTGTGTGTGTGTGTGTGTGTGTGTGTGTGTGTGTGTGTTCCTGAGCATACATGTATTAATCTGTGTGTCTGTGTCGCAGAACCTAGGGCCCAATAGATGTTCAGTTGTAAACACACAGTTCCTAATTGAGCTACAGCCCACTCCCTGTATCATTTTCCTGTAAAGCTGCCGCTCCATTTAATACTCAGTGTTAAAGGCGGATGCAGCTGTTCCGTAATTAATTACACATAAGGCTTTATAGCCTTTTGAAAAAGGTGAACCTTTATCTCCCAGAGAATTTCATTCTCTGTGAAGCACTAGCCATGGTGGTTGAGCAATCCAGCAAGTGTTTACTCAGGGCTTTTCATATGCACACTGCATCAGGAGCTGAAGATGTAGCAACGGCCCTGACCTTGAACTGCTGGGATTGTGTGGATGAGTAAGTAACAAGTCCTATCTCCATGGTAGTGACTGCCTCCCATTGCTTAGGTCCAAACCTGAGGATTCTCCACTCCTTTGACTCTAACCTGGCTCTGACCTTTGTCCTTCTCCCTCTTCTTCCCTCCCCACTCCTCCTTCTCCTTTCTTTTTCTGAGTGGGTCTCATGTAGCCCAGGCTAGCCTTAAACTTACTATGTAATCGAAATAACCTTGAACTTCTGATCCCCCTGAGTGTATCTCTGGAGTGCTGGGATTACAGTGTCTGCTATCATGTTCTGTTCACAGACTGCAAGGGTTAATCCCAGGGATAACAGCCCTTGACCCTTCTTCTCCCTCCTATACCACACTCAATCCATCAACGAATCAAGAGAGCTCCAAATTGAAGACAAACTGTAGATACGAGCCCCTACCACTCAGAATCACCTCCACACCCCTCACTGAGACCCAGCCACCAGCATTCCTCTTCATAGCATCTTCCTCTTTATTTTGTATTATTTTTCCTTTTTAATTTTTGAGACAACACCTTCCTATGTAGCCCAGAGTGGCCTCAAATTCACACCCTCCTGCCTCAGCCTCCTCTGTGCTGGAGTTAACCATGTTAAACTTCTCTTGGACTCTTGATATAACTTCCTGACCAGAGATGCTCAAGATGACAGCCCAGCATTCCTTTCGAAATGTCCAGCGGCAGCTAGCAGCAGCTCAAAACCATCAATAGCTTCCTGTGCCCTTCAGAGTTTAGAACGAGGTCCTTACAGTAGTTTCATGGTTCAACATGATCTCGCTTTGTAAAACTGTTTAGTCCTAAGATTCTACCCCTGCATTTGGCACCAGGCACATGGACCTCTCTGTCTTTGCTCTTTATATAGTTCGACTTCAAAGACTTTACAAAGAGGGGCTGGGAAGGATGAGTCAGAACAATGGCTGCACACAACCATTAAGGGCAGGAAAACAACCACCCCCACTCCCAGCCCCACTGAAATAAGTAGGGGTGTGTGTGTTTCTACAGGCTTGTAGCCCAGGTGTTGCCAGATGCAGAGAGATCATTTGCTGGCCCTCAGGCTAGCCTCGGCTTCATTAAGAGGCCTGATAAGAATAATAGGAGAGATAGAACAGGGTAGGTGATAGGATCTGTGTGTGCACACACACACACATTCCACCACCAGCTACACACACACACACACACACACACACACACACACACACACACACACCCAAAGACTTTACAAAGACTCCCTCCCCTACAACAACTTTCTTCATGGTCTGTCCCTATGATGTAAATGTTTCGTCTCCACCTTAGCCTTGAAACCTGCTTTCTGTGTGCTGTTTGGATTTCCAATACCACTTATCACCGTCTTCCAATACAGACCCTGCCTGTTCGGTTTCTGCTTATTGTCTTTCCCGTCCCATGAAAAGAAGGCTTCACAACGATAGATTTTCGTGATTAGAGTCTGTCTTCTTGTGTTGAAAGTAATGCTGGTGCACAATAGCAAGTGGCTAGGGGACGGTGACAGAGTAGAGGAGACTGCAGCAGAGCCACATATAAGTTAGCATGACCAGCATGCCTGGCTATAAATGCGTGAGCTCTTACAGACATTACAAAACACACACGTAAGTTCTCATTTGATTCAACACTTATTGGTTAACCAGTTCTGCGGGTCCAATGCTTGAGTAGAACTCTCTAGGCTTCACTCGGATAAATGGAATTCCTGCCAGCACATTCTAGAGAAACAGTAAATCAATTTCTTTTTTTAAAAACAATGACCACTCAGCATGACAGCTTTGATTGTTTCTACAGCCAAGTACCAGCTATGGTCAAGCCCCGAGGCCTGAGGAGGAGCCTAGTTGTACAAGGTGACCTGCCAAATCCCTTTCTGTCACTCCTCTTTTCCCCATATCCTTCTTTCACAGGGCCGAGGGCAAATTTTATAATTATTTAAGGTGATTTGAAGAGCAAGAAGTTGAAGTTAGTCTTGGTCGGAAGGCAACTAAAAAAAAAATCAGTGGAGGTCTTTGGTGTATTGTGCTTTTAAAAAGTGAGAAATATATACGGACTACTTATGTGGTTAAGTATAAGAAAAGATATAAAATAGTTGTGTGGTTAGATGTAAGGAATATATGTGAGAGGAAAAATAATTGAAAAACCTATAACAGGCTGACTTCTGTAATGATGACTTAAATAACGAATGCCATGATAGACTCTTTTGGAAAGGAGAAATGGAGATAGGAATCAGGATTAATAAAAAAATGGAATAGGCCTAAAAAGAGTCTGCTCCTGGTTAGAGCTGATAACATAAAAATGAAGTCAAATAATGCTTCTAAGAAAACATTTGCAAGTCAGTTTACACAGGAGCCACACATTCTTAAAGGGCTCCTCCAGATCTGTGCTAAAGTCAGAGGGCATTTCTAAGATCTGAAGCAAATCCCTTGCTATTGAATGCCTCAACAACATAACCCCTGGGTCAATATTCTGAGGGGGTATGCAGGAGAAAAAAATAAAAGAGTGGATTTCATGATCATCTTCTTTACGGAAGGAAGCTCTCCTTGGGAGACAGAGGAAGGGAGGAGTGAATGCCCGCCGCTCCAGAAAGAGAGTCGGAATTCCTGTAAATCTCCAGGCTGGGTTCTTACCTAGGTAGTTGTCATCCTCGGACTTCCCTGAGAAGCTGTGCTGTCGCACATCAAGGCTGGTAGCACCGGCTGGAATTCGGACAACAGTATTGTAACCTGCAAAGAATTTGGCAGAAAATCAGTATTCGGCTGAACATCACGCAGTCTCCAAGGACGGAGTAAAAGCAGGCAACGAAAAAGAAAGACAATTACGGCCACGAGATGCCGTATAGCCAGATTAATAATATACTACAGCCAGGCTGATTTTGCCCTTCACAGTAATACTTTTCTGTATGACATGAAGTTAACAATTTATGTTTAAACATTCCCTTCCCCCTGATTTTCAGGAGCAGAGCCTTACCATAATGGACAGTGTTAAATGTTCCCGCCACTGTTTTGCATGAAGAATTATCGCCACCACAAATCCCACATTTATCTTTCCGGGCCTTTGAGTTTAAAATATGATCACATCCAGCTTGCTTTTTAAAAGAAAAACAATTGAAATAAGTGGTAAGTACTACAGAGATAATAAAATGGCAAGTCGTGCATTCCTGTCACATGAGTCCAAAGGTGACAAAGCAGCCATCAGTTTTAAAACTTGCAAAGGTCGGGAACTCAAATTGTCCACAGTTGGCCATTTAAGATGTGGTCACTGGACCCGCAGCCACCTGACAGCCTGGATTCTGTTGATAGAGTGAACCTCTAGATCAATGGTTCTCAACCTTTGGGGTTTACACAATCTTTCATAGAGATAGCCCAAGACCATTGGAAAACACAGACATTTACATTATGGTTCTTAACAGTAGTTAAATACAGTTATGAAGAAGCAACAAAAATAAATTAATATTGGGGGTCACCACTGCATGAGGAACTTGTATTATAAGGTTGCATCATTAGGATGGGTGAGAAGCACTGTACTAGACCCTCCTCTCCAGTGAATCAGAACCAGCATTTTAGCCAGTTTCCCAGGTGCTTCATGCACAAATTAAAGTCTGAGACATAACGCTCTGTGAATAAGTAGAGTCAATGAGAAAAACTGCCTGGCAACGAAAGCTAAAAGAGAGCAGTGAGGCTGGTGTCGCACCAGGGAACTCCTGCACATCCTAAGGGACAAGTCACGTCACTCCTGGCTACTGCTGATGTTTAGAACCAGAATTCCAGTGTTGAAATGTTCCAAATTGAAAGAACTGGAAGAGCTTGAAGGGGCTCGAGACCCCATATATACAACAATGCCAAGCAACCAGAGCTTCCAGGGACTAAGCCACTACCTAAAGACTATACATGGACTGACCCTGGACTCTGACCTCATAGGTAGCAATGAATATCCTAGTAAGAGCACCAGTGGAAGGGGAAGCCCTGGGTCCTGCTAAGACTGAACCCCCAGTGAACTAGATTGTTGGGGGGAGGGCGGCAAGGGGGGGAGGATGAGGAGGGGAACACCCATAAAGAAGGGGAGGGGGGAGGGGGATGTTGGCCCGGAAACTGGGAAAGGGAATAACAATTGAAATGTAAATAAGAAATACCCAAGTTAATAAAGATGGGGGGGGGGGGAAGAAATGTTCCAAATTATCAGGAGAGACTGGGAGTCTGTTTCGCAGTGCAATCTGCAAGGTTGAAATGTTTTCTCTGCATACCTTGGAAAGTATGACAGGATAATCCGTTACCTAGCAAAGCGAGCACTGAGGTCCAGGGAGAACTCTGGCCAATCCTAGGAGGACCCTGGCAACAGCCAAGTCCTCAGGAGAAGTGAGCCTTCTCATCTCTTGTTTCTTAGTGAGAACTTGTCTTTGAGAAGCTCAATGTGTTGTCATTGAGTGGAATGACAAGAGAGTCCATACTCTCAGTGCAAGGTGAGGGGTAGGTAAGCCTCCTAGGTTACGCTCTCTTTTTAAATATTTATTTAATTTTATGTATGTGAATGTTTTGCCTGAATATGTACGTCAACCGCACACATGCCTGTTGTCAGAGGTCAGAAGAAAACATCAGATCCTCTTTGAACTGGATTTAGGGGATGGCTGTCAAGTGTCATGCAGGTGCTGGGAACCCTACCCAAGTCCTCTACAAGAGCAGCTAGTGTTCTTAACCAAGGAACCATCTCTCAGGCCCCTTAGGTGATCTTTCAATCAAATCTGATCCTCTAGTAACCATAATTGGCTCAGGGGCCACCTACAGTGACCATTTTCATCAGTTTAGAGCTTGGCTGAGCTAGCAATGATTTCCGATTAATGAAAACACAAAATAGTGTCAAGGCCCTGAGAGATCAGTCGGATTCTGCACATTGCCAGGCGTTTCTTAGCTCTCTTTTTCTAGTACTAACAGTCAGGGGTTTGGGTGAGGCAATTGTAGTTAAAATGACAGAGACATCTGGGAGAGGCTAGGGTCTCCTCCTTCCATTGTTCTAGAATACAAGCAATTCAATCAGGAAACACTTCTGTTAGGAAGTTCTTGGTGTTTAACCTTGAGCACTCAATTATGATAAGTGTGTGTGTGTGTGTGTGTGTGTGTGTGTGTGTGTGTGTGTAAGGAGGTGCTTGGGTTTAACCTTAAGCATTACACAGTTATGGGGAGAACTTTTGCATAGATCCTCATGGAGATTGAAACCACCAAGAAAAATCCAGAATATTGTTCCTCAAATTTTGGCATAACATGCATCAGAATCATATGAAGACAGAAACTAACTGCATCCATGGACTACACCTTGAGATACTCTGCCCAAGAGTTAGTCACAGATAAAAGCAGCTGTCATTCTATTAAGGAAGCCACAAATCATTTTGGTAACAGGATGGTTCGATGAAGAAAATGTCACCTGGACTCACCCGGCAAAGGCCTTGGACACAGATGTCATTTGTGTCCTGGCCACAGGGGGTTCCGTCAATCACTCTGTCTCGAAGCTGGTAGTAGGCTGTGTTTCCTGCCACTCTGCAGAACAACTTGCATCGGTCCTTCATCAAAACTAGAGAGGAAGATCGTGATGCAATGTGACTTCCATGCCTGGACTGAATGCCGGCCTGTCAGCCACATGCTCCAACCCCTAGTACACTTACTTCCACTGTACTTAGGGACCCAGCGTACACTGGGCAGCAGACCATTGATGTTGAAGTGCTTGCCGTCAAAGTAAGCACACTGCTCCTCACGGAAGTCTCGCTTGTGCTTCGGGCAGGGCTCGGTGTTGCAGGATTTGAACTTCATTCTCCTCCCTACACAGTACCTCCCACCATTTTTTGGCCTGAGAAAATGGAGAACGACAGACACAATGGATTGGAAATTATGTCTCTATCATGACCTCACTTATGACTTGCTGGGTCTTAAGGAAGCAACTCTGAGTTAGCGAATGACAAAAGAAGAAATCACTTGAGCACTTTAAAGCAAGAACTTACCTGAAGCTGTTGGGCCAGTATTCTTAGTTTGTAACATTTGTGTCCTGTGTCCCTGCCCATGGAGATACAAGGCTCCCCCCGTCCCTTGCATCCCATCCCATGGAAGGTTCCCCACCATGTCCATCCTATTACGGTTCCATCCTATCTTTAACACTGAGCACTTGTCTGTGGACTCAAAACACTCTCCTGGGTGACTCTACCTCAAGTCTCTAGGCTGCCCCTGAAGGCTTCTGCATCCTTACTGTGTTGGGACTGGATCACCACAGTGATCATCTACAGAGACTTCTTGAACAACTCTGCAACCTTCATCTACTCAGGGCTCAGAGTCTTCAAGTCTTTCAGCTTGATTCAGCTCATTTTAAAAAAGATACTGACTACTAATTCTGTGAAAAAGATCTACTGGTTTATCTCTGCAGAACAGCTGCTGTGACAACCTTGTATGTCCCGGGCCCCTTGTCCATGAAACTGATTGGCCTCCCCACCTCAGTACCCTGAAGGAGGTCCCCGCACCTTCCTAGTAAGAACATGGCTCCAGATTCAGGTTTGCATTCTCTTGCCCTTCAACTCCTCTGGGCCCAGTTTTGCTTACCTGTCAACCTAAGTAAATCAGTTTAACGTTTGCCTTGGCACTTACAACTGTGAAACGGGATGTGGCTACTTTATGTCTGGGTTCTGTGTTGTTTTCCTTGAGACTAGGTGTCATGTATTTCAGGCTGTCCTACAACTCCCCATGGAGCTGAGGATGACCTTGAGCTCCTAATTCTCCCACCCCTGGGTCCGGAATGGCGGAGTTACAAGCAAGCATCACCAGACCTAGATTTGGTAAACCTGCTCTGAGGAGAGTATGTCAAGTATGAAACAAAAAGCTTTGTTCCCTTCTCCCAAGTGACTGTAGTCCTTCAACTGTGAGAATTTTGTAGGAAAAGCAGCACTGCCACTAGATTGCTTCCTGTCAGTCTTCTCCACCTTGACCTCCACACAGGAGACCACAGGAACACACCCTCTTCCACTGCTTGGCACTTTGCCCTTCCCTGTCTTCTTTCCAACAGCCTTCTTTTGTTTTGATTTATAAACTAGAACAGCATACACGCCATATGTTCACCTTTGACCCCCTTCAGAGGAGGAGGAGAAAACACCCCAGCTTCCTTACCTCTCTCTGTGTCGCTCAAGTAGGTACACTCTGGTGATACGCCATAGTGCAAATTTATTCTCGGCATGAAACGTTGCACATGTCTTTTCCAGATGTGACCCCAGAGTATAAGTTACACAACTCCCCTGCCCCCGGCTATCAGCAGCCGGCCAAATTCATCACGAAGGTAGGGAAGGCCTCAGAACCCAGCCACAAATGCTTGAACAGCTCAGAACACACAACTATCTCAGAACACCATGGAGCTCCAAGAGGAAGTTTACAATTTTTTTTTGTCTCAGTGAATTTTTCAGAGTAATCATAAACAAGAAGTGGATTTTGAAGGGGGAAAACCAAACAGGTTTTGTTCTGTTTTTCAAGAAGATATCTTAGGGACTGGGAGATATGTCAATCCCAAAGAGACAGGGGCAGGCTGTAGGTGGTAAGTTTGGTTCTGGCTACCAGTCTTGCCCACTCTTTACTGTGCCCTGAGCTCCAGTTTCCCCTTCTCTAACACATGTCTTCAATCCCAGCACTCTGCATATCAAACTCCGTCTATGACTTTGTTTTTTGTGTAAAGGCAGATTATAATTTCCTCCTTCCCTCTGCATATGGCTTTAATGAATGTAAATGTGCCCTTTTGAACTGTATGTCTCCTAGACAATGTGATTCCTATCAGATCTGTGTGTAGCGTATAATATGGAAATCTATAACCATAAACCTTTCAGAATGGAAAAAAATTAATCTCATAATTAAGAAATTTGTTTGGCTGCTACTATATTTTTTTTCCATGTAGGCAAATACTGAAACTAGAGGAAACTCAGCTTTTTTTTTTTCTTTTGTTAGTTGTATCTTCTAGATAAAAGGTCTTTTAAGGATACTTTGTGCCAAATAGACATTGAAAGGACTTCAGGAGACCGGGACATTAATTATCACTCTGTATAGGCAGCTTAGGTCATCCCTTCAATGTTACACAACCCAAGCTGTTAACTTTGGATCTTACACTGTCCTCAAGGTTAGGAAGGAGTTTGTGCAAAGGCGACCGCAGGTGCATCCTCCTCTTCGAGATAGCCGCGTTTTTGTCTACCCATTGGCTGGAGCAGAAGTACCAACCGTTTGATGTATTTAGATGAATCAGATTTGGGTTAGCCCAAAAAATTCTCTCCTGAGATAACGACGGTGGGCTGGTCCCTATACTTACAGGGAAGTATAGGGCAGGATTTCTATTCTAGAGTTAGACGAGAAGTTAGGGGTTTCCGTCGACCTTTAATGATTCTTTCTAAAAGGGTACGCTATGGGACTGATGTCTGCATTCTTCATTAGTTACTGGATCTTTCATAATCACCGGTTCTCAACATTTTGAAAATGGTTCATTTTAATCAATGCCTCAAAACCTGGTGCGCTGACAATTACTCAACTTTTGGGGGTTCTTGCCACCAAGTCTGACCATCTGAATTTGATCCCTCATGTAAGACTAGAATGGACATCCTCAGGTCATTCTCTGACCCCTGCACATGTGCTGTGCACAAGCATAAAGGGATACATATGTAAAGGAATTTAAGCCTTTCTGTTACATCTGTACTGACAAAATAACATTTAGAATTTATTTTTTTAATGAAACATACATGTGCTAATTTTTTTAAAGTAAGATTTTTATAAGAAGTTACTATGGTAAGAGCTCGAGTGGGAAATAATCAAGTTCATGATCTTTTTTTTTTTTTCCAAATTGACAAATTTGAAATTTCATCGTAATTTTGAAATTTGACCTATTTTTAATTTAAAAGCAAACTAGAAGCACCAAGAAGGAATAACTGTCTGACTTTCTTAACTAGGCTTTTGTTCTGATTCCTCTTTTCCTATTTCCAGTTTTCTTGTTTCCTATCAACAGATTCTAGATAGGTTCTTTTTCCTGCCATCAGGAACCTCTGAGCCAAATTTGCAAGCAAAATAACAAGAGAAGGACGCACAAGTCTGATGGTGCCCTTTCTAGCTCCAGTTAGTGCTGAACCCTTAAGTCTGATGGTGTCTCTCCTTGCCCCAGTTAGTGCTGTACACGCCAACTTGTAATCTCTCTGCTCTCTCTGAGCCTGCTATCCCAAACTCTAGGGTACAAGGACACTGCCGGATCATGGAGAGCAGCCAATGCAAAAGCATCAGTTGTTTGGTGGACAAACTTAATGAATAGCAACAGTTCTGGAAAGGAGAAGAATACCATGGAATTAAAGTGCCTTGGGTACCTTAGGTCTCCCAGCCCTGGAAGTCCACCAGCTCTCTCTCCTCAGCACCCATCTTAAGAATTCCTTTTGAGTACTTTTCCATCTCTCTGCACAAGAGGGGCGACAGCAGTCCCTTCTGGAACTTACTCTGGTCTGTTGCACTCTCTGATGGCTGTTCTGATGCCTCCTCCACATGTTCTTGAGCAGGCCCCAAAGTGACTCCAACTTCCCCAGGATCCATCAATTGCAGGGCCCTCCATTTCTTTGGGAACACAGAATCCAAACTTGCAGTGCTGCATTTAATAAAAGGAACAGTGAGGGAGAGCTTGGAGCTGGGAGCCATCATAGGACCAGCTGTCCATGGAAATACAACACATTTCTAAGTCCCTCTCACCCTCATGTGCTGGATTGAAACCAGCATGAGTAACTGATACTGCAGGCATTTTCATATCATGCTCATCGATTTTTTAGGTGGCGTTTGCATTTACAGTATGCTCTAAAATAAAATACAAGCCAGTGAGTGGCTGGCTCCATGCTGAATGGGTAGCTCTAACGGCCAGCTTTAAACTGCTCAATTATTCTGTGTACTTGGAAAAACAAGGAGTGGAAATGGGGCACGGACAGCAGAGAGTTGCTGATAATGAATTCGAGAATTTGCAGACTCTACTAGCAAGGCTTCGAGACCCTACAATCTCGCTAAAATCGAAAGCTTCATTAATAGCCCTGATTTGAAAACCCCAATTTTGATTACAGTGAGGGAGGGGGGTTAGCTACTTAATTCTTCTAAACCCACTCCCACAAAAGCCCTTAGGATCAGACTAAGGCAAAGGGGCAGATTACAGAGAGTCCTAAACTTTATTACATTTTTTTTCCTTGTCCTGATGGTTTCAGACTCTCCAGCCTGGAGCAGGAAGAGGCCTGTGATGTTAAAAAATAATGATAATAATAAAAACACAATAAAACTCCCCAGCAAGACAAGGAGTGGAGGAGCCTACTTCAAATCCCTGCTTTTGTTCATGTGTGACATAAAGCCCAGGCAATTGAGCTGGGGACAAAAGAAGTGGCAGTAGCTACAGCTACAGGGGGGTGACTCCTGTGGCTCTCTTGAACCTCTGAAGTGGAAGGCTAGAGTTGGACTGTGGTGATGTCTCTGTGGGGGAGGGGAAGGGAGAGGGGAGGGGAGGAGGAAGGAGGAGGCCTGGGTAGTTTGCAGAGGCAAACAGGAGACAGGGGAAGGACACAGAGGGATGATCCCTGCTAGGAAAGGAAGACATGGTGGGGAATGGAGGAGTACAATCTTGGACTATCCCAGCCTCTTCCTCTTTAACTTTCTTCTCAAGGCATCTGAGGAAGGATTATCTGACAAGGTGCTAGGAACCTGACTCAGATCTTTAGTAAAAACAATATGTCCTCTATGCCGTTGAGCCATTTCTCCAGCCATGAAGTGATTTTTTTGTCTGTTGTTTTGAAGACAGTCATTACTAGCCTGAAATGCTCTATGTTGATCAGGCTGCCCTTGAACTCACAGAGATCCACTTGCCACTGCTTCCTGAGTTCTAATATTAAAAATATGCACTATAAAGTCCAGACTGTAAAATTGTTTTGATCCTCTTTTTCCATAACTTGTCTCTAGATCCTGCTGTGTGCATAAGTAGCATCACAGACCACAATGACCCTTCAAATGCTCAAGAGGCCACATGTGGTTTGTGGCTGTCCTGGGTTGCATGAGAAAGATGGTTAAGTAAGCTCTAGGGAGCAAGCCAATAAGCAGCAATCGTCCATGGTCTCTGCTACAATTCTGCCTCCAGCCTTCTTTGGCTTATCTCAGTGAAGGAGTATGATCAGCCAAATAAACCCTTCTTTCTCCAAGTCACTTTTGCCATGGTGTTTTATCATGACAACAGAAAACTAAGACAACAATCAAGGTTTAAGTGGCTAGTGGATTGAGTTAGAGCAGACCAGACTTTGATGTATGCCTGTGCACACATATGTGCTAGTATGTGTCTCTGTGTGAGCACGGAGTCGTATGTATATGAGCTCATGTTTGCATGGACAGAGGCCAAAAGAGGAAGTGGGTGTCCTCCTGTGTCACTCTCTACCGTATTCTTTTTGAGACAGTGTCTCTCATTCAACCTGGAGCCAGGCTGATTCCTAGCAAGCCTCGTCTTTTCCTGTAATACTGGGGTCACAGGCCTGTGGAAGGCCATGCATAGTTGTGTTCTGGAACATGATCCCAGGTTCTCAAGCTAGCACAGCAAGCACTCCTACCAATGAGTTATCTTCTGCTCCAATCTTTCTTAGATTCACACCATATTTTCTATACATGCACCTTTCTAAGAGGTCAGAGAGGGGGACGTGGAGGTCAGGTTTGCTCTAAGAAGTATTGAAACAAGAGAATTCCAAACTTCAGGCTCACTAACAGGATTGAAATGAAAATGTCCGTGGGCTTAACAAGAGAACAGAGAAAATAAGGAGACATTAGAAGTGAGTCATTCATCAAAAATAACATTGTAGTAGAAGTCTAGTTCAAAATAGATTACTGCTGAGTCAGCAGGGCAGAAAGAAAGGAAGGGGTGTGGGGGAAGGGCTTGGACAAAGAGAATGAGAATGAGCTGGAGAAAAGGACTACACTGTCAAATCTGAGCACTCAACACAAAACAAACAAACAATAATCACAACTCCTATGCCAGCGTAAACATCTCCTTTGGCATCTGCAAAACGTATACAGATTCCTCACAATATGAAGAATATGTGTCTATCTCTCTATCTATATCTGTATCTCTCCCTCTATCTCTCTTTAATTAGGCTTGACCAAAGTTCTAAAACACAATCAAGAGTGTAAAATCAAGCTTATATATATATATATTTTTTTGTACAGATATTTTTCTAAAACTGCTTGACACCGGTCTGTATCTTATTCTGTGGCAGGCCTCAACTCCATTCTCTAAGATGAATTCATTAACCATTGAGGAAGGGTCTTCTGGAAGGTTGCCCAAGAACACCCCCACACACACATGCACACACTCTCTCTATCAGAAGCTATGAGAGTGTCCTGAACTGCTTTCTCTTCTGGTTGGCTGCAAAACCTAGAATCTGAGAACCTGGCACAGTAGACCTCCTCTAAGGCTTTCTGTGGTCCGGAATTTGTCGGAAACCCTGAAACTGCATGGAGCTCGGGAGTCCCTTCACGATGATTTTACTAAATACAAGTCAGTTCATCATACTGTGCTCCTTTAGTGTGACTTTCCCAGCAGTAACCCATGTCAGAAACAGACAGTGGGTGGGTGGATCAGAAGACAGGTGAAGAACCACCATATAATGACCCATGATTTTGTTGAGATCAGTCAATCTGAGTGATCTGGGTTGACTCTACTCTAATTAAGGAAGCAAGTTGTCAGGGATCAATCATGCTTACTGTTATCTACTGTCAACTGGTAGCAGCCCCTGGGCTACTGTGTTTAGAAGGACTTAGAAATCATGCTTGATTGTGTAAGAATGAGTGTCATATTCGACTTTCAAGGATTGCTGTGGAAACCCGAGAAGTACATTCCTACAAAAGCCTGTGACTCTGCACCCACAGACAAAACCAAGTTTTATTTTATTCATGTTTTTTATTTTATATGTACTGGTGATTTGTCTGCATATGTCTATATACCACATGCATAAGAGTTATAGACAGTAGTGAGCTGCCATGTGGGTGCTGGAAATTGAACCTGTGTTTTCTGGAAGAGCAGTCAGTACTCTCAACAACTTAGCCATCTCTCCACCCAGACATACTAAGGTAAATGTTCCACAAGAAATTCAAAACTGGCCCTGAGTAGTCTGTTGTCCTCGGTGGACCTCCATTCTCCCACAACCTCTCTGCCCACCTTCATCAGACTTGTGCATCTGGAGCCTTACAGCCCAAGGATACCCATCAGAGGCCTGCCACACCAGGCCATCAAGGTTAACCCCCCTCCCAATACTTACTACAACAGGACACATCCAAGACCAAAGTCATCCAGATAGCCAGGGCAATCGGACACCTTTTGAGCACAGCTATCCTACTATAGCAAGCCCTGGATATCCCAACACAACCAAAGCACAAGAAAATGACCTTAAATCCAATCTTATAAAGATGATAGAGGCCTTTAAAGAGGAAATAAATAAATCCCTTAAAGAAATACTGGAAAATACAATCAAACAAGTAGAGGTCTTTAAAGAGGAAACTAATAAATCCCTTCAAGAAATACAAGAAAATGAAATGAAACAGGTGAAGGAAATAAATCAAACTGTTCAAGACCTGAAAATGAAAATAGAAGGAAAAAGAAACAGGAAAAAGGAAAAAACCCACCAAGGGAGGGAATCCTGGAGATGGAAAACCCAGGGGAGAGAATAGGAACAACAGATGCAAGTATCATTAATAGAATACAGGAGTTGAGAGAAAGAATCTCAGGCGAAGAAGATACCATAGAAGAAATTGATACATCAGCCAAAGAAAATGTTAAAACTAAAAGAATTCCTGACACAAGTCAACCAGGAAATCTGGGATACATGAAAAGACCTAACCTAAGAATAAAAGGAAGAAGAAGGTGAAGAGTCCCAGCTCCAAAGGCCAGAAAATATTTTCAACAAAATCATAGAAGAAAACTTTTCTAGACTAAGAAAGAGATAACTACAAACATACAAGAAGCTTACAGAACAAAAATCAGATGGGACCAGAAAAAATAAATCCTCCCACCACATAATTATCAAAACACCAAATCTACAGACCAAAGAAAGACTATTAAAAGCTTTGTGGGAAAAAGACCAGGTAACATACAAAGACAGACCTATCAGAATTACAACCGACTTCTCAACAGAGATTCTAAAAGCTAGAAGGATCTGGACAGATATCTTGCAACTTCTAAAATAACCACAGACGCCAACCTAGGCTACTATACCCAGTAAAACACTGAACACTGAATAGATGAAGAAAACAAGATATTTCAAGACAAATCTAAATGTGAACAATATCTATCCACAAATCCAGCTCCACAGAAAATACTAGAAGGAAAACTTCAACCCAAGGAAGACAACTACATATAAGAAACACAATAAGTGACTCCATACCAGCAAAACCAAGGGAAATTCTCTCTCTCTCTCTCTCTCTCTCTCTCTCTCTCTCTCTCTCTCTCTCTCTCTCTGTGTGTGTGTGTGTGTGTGTGTGTGTGTGTGTGTGTCTCCCAACACCACCAACATCAAAATAACAAGAATAAGCAATCACTGTTCATTAATATCTCTCAACATCAATGGACTTAATTCCCCAATAAAAAGACACAGGGTAACAGAATGGATGTCAAAACAGGACCCATCATTCTGCTGCAAAACCAGGATCTATCATTCTGCTGAACACAAGAAACACTTTGGAAATTAATTTGGTGTTTTCTCAGAAAACTGAGAATAGCTTTACCTCAAGACCCAGTTATACCACTCCTGAGCATGTATCCAAACATGCTCTACCATCCCACAAAGACACTTGCCTGACTATGTTCATAGCAGCTTCATTGGTAATAGTCAGAAATTGGAAACAACCTAGATGTTCCTCAACTGAAGAATAGATAAAGAAAATGTGGTATATCTATACAATGGAATACTATTCAGCTATTAAAAACAAAGACACCATGAATTTTGCAGGCACAGGGATGGAACTTGAGAATGTGTGAATGAGTCCCAAAAGGACATGCATGGTATGTACTCACTTATAAGTGAATATTAGCCATAAAATACAGGATACCCATGCTATCTCCACAGACCCAAAGAAGCTAAACAAGAAGTAAGGCCCAAGTGAGGATGCGTGAATCTCCTCTAGAAGGGGGAATAAAATAGTCATGAGAGGGGGATGGGAAGAGGAATGGGTTTGGGCAGGTCCCAGGATTGGGTGTGGGGAGAGACAAAAGAGATGGTCAGATGGCCACGAGAATGAATGGAAATCTGCATCTGACGATGTGGGGGGCATTTTAAGGAGTGACAGAGACTTGGGATAAGGGAAGCTCACAAGAATCAATGGGGATGATCTTAGCTGTGATTCACAGCATTGGGGGATATGGAACCTGAAGAGGCCACCTCCTGTAGCCAGAAAGGAACCCCAGTGGAGCAATGGGGACACCAACCTACTCACAAAGTTTTTGACCCAAAATGTATTCAGTCTACAAGAAATGCAGGGACAGAGCACAGAGCAGAGACTGAGGGAATGGCCGACCAATAACTGGCCCAACTTGAAACCCATCCCATTGTCAAGCAGCAATGCCCAACACTATTAATGATACTCTGTCATGCTTGCAGACAGGAGTCTAGCATTGTTGTCCTCTGAAAGGCTCCACCCAGAAGCTGACTCTAAGGGATTCAGACACCCACAGCCAAACAGTGGCTGGAGCTTGGGAATTCTTATGGAAGAGTTGGGGGAAGGATTGAGGGGCCCCAAAGGAGATAGGAACTCAACGGGAAGACCAAGAGAATCAACTAAACTGGACCCTTGGGGCTCTTAGAGACTGAACCACCAACTAAAGAGCATACAAGGGATAGACCTAGCCAATTCCCCCCAAGCCCCACCCCCCATATGTAGCAGATGTGAAGCGTGGTCTTCAGGTGGCTCCTGAACTGGAGCAGGAACTGTCCCAAAAGCTGTTGCCTTCATGTTGGATATATGCTTCTAGCTGGGCTGCCTTGTCAGGTCTCAGTGGGTGGAGGATGTGCCTAGCCCTGAAGAAATTTGATGTGCAATGGTGGGAGTACACAGGGGAGGGGATACCCTCCAGAGGATAAGGGGAGGGGGGAAAGATTGTGGGGGGGGTAACTAGGCAGAGGGGCAATAAATGGGATGTAAAGTGAAAAAATAAAATAAAAATAAGAATAAATTTTAAAAATATATAAAAAAGAAATTCAAATTTCAAACAAAGAATATACTCTTTCCCTCTTTCTTTCTTCCTTCCTTCCTTCCTTTCTTTCTTTCTTTCTTTCTTTCTTTCTTTCTTTCTTTCTTTCTTTCTTTCTTTCTTTCTATCTTTTCAGATGATGAAAGTTCCAGAAGCTAGGATGTCTATTGTTCCCTGCTAAGCTATTACTCTGGAAAGCTGTACTTTGAATTAATTTTTTAGGACCCAGCCCTGGGGAAGAGAGAAGATGAGCTGACTTTATCCTCAACTTAATTCAAAACCAACTTCATAAATAAAATTTGACAGGTACTTTTCACATCCTCTGTTTCCTTTCATCGTAGCCACCTTGAGAGATGAGTCATGAAAATCTGTTTGGGTCATGACCTCAAGTTTGGCGTTGGAAAGTGGAGTCACTCAGAGGGCTGAATTCAGGGTCCATCAAGCAACCCACTGTCTCTCAGAAGCAAGAGGCTTCCAGGCTTTACCCTGGAAGGGTTTGGGGCAGTTTTCCCCAGATGACTTGACTGATCTCAGGGGAAACACTTGTTTTGTTTTGCTTTGTTTTTAGTTCCCTATGTATAAAATCAGTTAAGGGAGAATAAAATTCTGTCATTGATTTCTTAGTTCTCCTTCCAAGAAAACAGCCTGGATATCATTAAATCTACAAGGTAAAGTAGAGGCATAGGAACTCAGATGTTCAAAACTGTTCAAAGGGAATAGTAAAATAAAATAAAATAAATGGGAAGACAGAGAAAAGGCAAGAAATGAAAGGAAGGATAAGAGTTTTGGAAATAGTGCCCACAGATTGCATCCAGGCTGAGTGACACAAGCCCACGTGGACCTAGCACTAAGACTTTTCCTTCAGCAGACAGTTGGGTGTGATGAGGAAATGGAGGGACCACTGTCATTGTTCATAGGCACATGCCAGGTGCTGAAGGTCAGATCAATCATACTCCTAAGGGCACGGAGCCCTGTTATGACTGGCCCAAACAGTGTGTTTTTGTTGAGATATTAACGAACTTGTTGGAATCATTAAAACTAAAACCAGCTCATGAGAACCTGGGTTAAGATATGTCCCAGGTAGCATCATGGAACTATATAAAAGAAAACAACATACTCGGTAAGAAGCCTGGGAAAATAGCAATGAAGACACCAGGCTAGCAGGGTCATGGTGTTTCTTTGATTCTAATAGGCTCAACTGTAATAGCTTTCCAGAGCCCTTCTCAGAAGAGAGATTAAGTGGCTTATATGTTAAAATTGTTTCACACCGGGTTGGGGATTTAGCTCAGTGGTAGAGCGCTTGCCTAGGAAGCGCAAGGCCCTGGGTTCGATCCCCAGCTCCGGAAAAAAAAACCAAAAAAAAAAAATTGTTTCACACCACTCAATTGTAAGCCACACCTTCATCCTCAAAAGAATACGTGTGCTGGAACACACCATAACATAGTACACGACACCATACCACACTGCCTCCATCCACGTCAGGAGCGTTTCTGTCTCAGGAGAACAGGCAACACAGCGTGTTACTTGCCTTTCCAGGCTCACACTCGGTTCCATCTGCCCAGGGCGTGTGCTGAGTCCTGCAGCCTTTGTGTGCTCCATCCACGTTATTGCACCAGAGCCGTCTGCACTGCATCTGTTCCATTCGGGGGAAGGGGAGACACAGTGTAAGCATGCAGGGCAAGAATCCCTTTCAACTCACGCTTTGCAGGTGGTAAAAGTTGGCTTGCCAAGGGATTTTTTTCTTTCTTGGTATGACATACTTATCGTTATTACATATTCCAAAATGTAGCCACCCAAGACACATTCCTGTCCCAGCAAGAGAGATGGTGCTGTAAAAGGGGGACTGCCTGAAGGAGCCTCTGAGACATACATGACATCACAGGGTCCTTTGTCAGTCCTCTCCCCCATGTACATGCATTTGCATAAGTATGCACATAATACCATGATCATGTAATGAGCCATTTTTAAGATCTGGAGGTTGTGGGAGGAAATACAGAAAAAAATACTAAAATATATTTCTCACACACACACACACACACACAAAATATAATAGCTAATGTGTTACCATTATTACCAAATTAAGGAAAAGAACAATTCACAGGGAAGCTAAGGTCTTGTATATTCCCCCTGAGTTCCAATTCCTTGTCCTTTTACCTCAGTGGTGACTCTCTTTAGCACAGCATTTAAGCTTCCTATCAATGGAAACCCATGGACACATTTTGTATCCTTTTTCTTCTACTGAGTACTGCTTTTAACACTTAGCCCATGAATATACTTTAAGTATATTTGTATTTAAAGTTATATCCAAGGTATATTCCTTGTGTGCTGGTATATGTTCAGGTGTGCTCGCACATGTGTATGAGGGTACCAGAGGACTGCCCGATCCGGTGTCATCTATAGTCATTGAGGCAGGGTCTCTCAGTGGCACAGAGCTTACCGTTTAGGCTAGACTGGCTGGCTGGCAAGACACTGGGTTTTCCTGTCTCTGTGTCCCTAGCATTGGGATTAAGTCAGGGGTACCACACAGCATCAAACTCGGCTCTTCCAGTTTTCCAGAGAAGCATTTTATCTATGGAACCAAACCTCCAGTCTCTCAAGGTATACTTTAAAAGATGGTCCTAAGTCCTTAACGTTATCCTAATTATTAAAGCAAACCAGACTTACAGGAGAAATGTTTAAAAGTTACCAGAGATGAGATGCATTTTTTTTTTAAAAAGCATAAAAAGAAGCCTTTAACCACTTGGATTTTTAGTAGTTTTCCTTCTCCTGATGAAGAATCTTCCTTCTCATTGATGTTGAAGACATATGCTCTCAAATAGTCTACTCTGGTGTATATTCCCAAGTACTGAGCCTCACTGCCATGTAACAGTTTATTAAAAGGTGACACTAAAGTGTGTTTGACCTCTCTCCCCTCGCCCTATGCATTCTGATATAGAGCTACTCAGCTCATGCTGCCCTCAGGAGGGTTTTCTATCATTCCGCCTCAGCACTATCATGCCCAACCCAAGGGCTTCATTCCCGTATGAGTGACAGAGAAGTAGACATCATTTTAGATGGAGCTATTTAAACTTTTAAATCATCTCCACAGAATCCCTATATTTCCCAACCTTCCCACCATTATTGAAGGCCCTCTTCAGTAAAACTAACACACATTCCCAAAGATGAGCCCGAGGCACCCCAGGACAAACCATATGTCCTCTTATCTACACAGATCCTTAACGCATCAAAATACTACCCAGACACCCAGCCAACTAGACAATGATCAGAAGTGATCAGAAGTGACCCAGCTGGTCACAGAACACATTCTTGACAAGTTATGTCAGCGAGCTAGGATTGGTTCATGAATTCCCTGTACAGATGTGGAGAACTCCCAATAGTTCAGGTTACTTTTACAAGCTGAATGGCATAGAAAGAGAGCAATGAGCTGACCTCCTCAACCCCGGGCTCTCATTCCTACTCTCTGCAAGTGACAATGTCATCTTTGAGATGTCTTAGGAATGCAATGAAAAACCCAAGTTAAACTACCAAGCCCACCACAGTCTCCACGGACAGCGCCGCTGACAGCAAGTTCATTCTGACCCTTCACTTGGGTAATTGATTCAGAGTGAGAATCAATGGGAAAAGGTGACCATAAACAAGTCCAGAATCAATTACCAGTTGAGGGCAGAGACTACCCCGAACACTTACCATATATGGGCACACTTGAGAGCCTGGTCCAAAAATCAGTTCACATTGTTTATTCACGTTGTAGAGAAGGCCGGGCAGTTGGGAAGGCAAAGGATAGGTCCTGGATTGAGGTTCATTTAACAAGCACTCTCCATACCCAGTGCTATCGGAAACAGAAACATATGGATGGTGAGATAGGCTCTTGAGGGTTGCAGAGACAGGCAAAGGCTACACGTACACCTAAAGGCATCAAGGACTGGTTCTTTTAGCCTTTATTCCCTTCATCCACGGTTAGGTCAATGGTAATTCTAGAATTGAAAGCTGTATTTTTGACACATACTCTGTAGAAAGATATTTTACACATACGACACAGCCAGGGCACATAGTATCTGAAGGAGCACTAATCTCCTGGAGAGGTCATTATCTGCTTTCTTCTTTTTTCAATCCTTCCCAATAGACAGTAAGCATCTTAGGGCCACAACTCTGTCTGATTATCTTTGCACTGGGCCTGGTCTGTAGCACAAGATATTCAGTAAGTGTTTGCTGAACAATGAGTAAGGGCTCGATGACTCATAGCAAGATAGCATTTCAAGCCACCTGCTTAGAGGGAAAGCATCGGCCCTCCAGTTCAATCAGGTTTCTGCGAACATCTTTCCTGGAAAATCTGTACCAGTTAAGTTCTGATTAACAAAGCTCCCCTACCCCATCTGGAATTGCAGAAATATAAAGCAGTGACGAGGTAATTGCTTAACCTTCTGCACTTCTGGGAAAGGAGACCCCTGAGTCTGTGATGTGTGGCCATTGCATAACATAACTGGATCTTTGAAGTACCTTAAAGAAAAGAAAGGACATAAGGAGGAGGGCAGAAGAGATAGAGATAGAGATAAAGACAGAGATAAAGAAAGAGATAGAGAGAGATAGAGATAGAGAGAGATAGAGATAGCGAGAGATAGAGATAGAGATAGAAACAATGCCCCTATTTCTACCACATACTCTCTTCTGGCAACCTCTCATTACCCTATTCCTTCCCAAGCCTCGATTACTAGGTCAGCAGTACATAAATATTTGGGCCTTTCATCATCATGGCACTTTCCAAAGGCCTGAATAAATTTCAAAGCATTTACACAAACATAGAAATATTTGCATAGTCCCTTTACAAACCCTGCTCCGTGCTCAGATGAGTTTGTAATCTTGCAAACATTGGCAAGGCTAGGAACTAGCAGATGTTATAGAGTAATTTTTTTCCTCCTCCAAGGAATGTTATCAAGAAAAACAAGACAAAAACAATGCCGAACTCTGGATTTTCTTTCCCTTCAGGAGTTACCTCATTTAGAGCAGATACCAGAGCAATAGTTCTCAACCTTCCCAATGCTTTGACCCTTAAACACAGCTCCTCACATAGTGGTGACCCCCAACCAGAAAATTATTTTGTTGCTACTTTATAACTGCAATGTTGCTACTGTTATGAATCATAATATAAGTGTCTGATACGCAAAGCTTCTGATATGCGACCCCAAAGGATTGCTATCCACGGGCTGAGAATGGACACCCTAGAGCTGCCGCTAAAAGGGAACTTGTCTTACTCTAAGAACTCGGTGATGTACTTCCGACTGCACTTGGACCACATCCAGGGGTTGGTGTAGAAGTTCAGTGTTGGCGCCATGACATGCTGGGGGCTCTTAACGCCTTCTTCTTTGCATTTATTGCTGTCATCATGAGGCATATTAAACCTAAAGTCAACGAAGCGACGGCGAGAATGTCAGAACACACAGTGGTTCACGATGGCATCATTGCCTAACAAATCTAAGAAGAAAGTACAACCATTGACCTACTGTGCCAGGGGCTAAGACTCTGAATGAGCAGAATGAATTACAAGACAATTCTAGATGGAGCATAGAACATCAGAGGATTTTTTTTAAATCCAATTTGATTGCTATAAATGCCTTTACTGAATGCAGGAAGGTATGCACAGGCCACTCGTTGGGTGCAAGTGTGTATTTTGGAACTGCAGAGGCTCTGAACGTGCAGTAGTTGGTGCTAGACTACAGTAGTTGGGAATGCTAGTAGACAGCCAAAGGGCAATCCGTAGAACAAGGTTTTGGCAGGATGTTATACTGTCGTCGATAGATATAAAGAATAAATCGGTGTCATAAATGGAAACCAAGCACTTTGTAATAGGAGGATCCCTGTGGGGCTTGCATCTCCCGTTTTTTGGGACAGAGTGACAAGTGATATACCTGTGTTATCAAATAAAGTCTCATTATGAAGCTACATAAAATGTGCACATGAACTCCTAGGGAGTGACACACAGTGCACAGGCATATATGCCCAGCCAGCTGAAGGCAGAGATAGCAAAGGGATTCCCACACCAATGTCGGCTCACAGGAACTGGCTTCCTGAAAAGCCAGGCATAAAAAGGTTCTTAAACTCTTTCTCGTTCTGCCTGAGGGGAGCCTACAGAGCACGCCAGTGTCCTCTCGGGCTGTGGCAGCGTCCTTCACACATACTTTCCATTCTTGGCTTCACCAGAGGAAGTGGGGGAAAAACGATAGCATTTCCTCAACGTACACCCCCTCCATGACCCACATGGCCTTCCAGCCCAGGCAATTATCCACCAGTTGACAAGGTCAGGGGGTCATCTTTTCTCTCTGGGAAAGGCTGCTGTCAATCAGAACATGGAGCATGTGGTTAATTTAGCACCTAGAGAGGAATTCCCTTCCTGAGTTCATCAGGAAGTGTGAGTGAGATACAGGAGTGTAGACCTGTTTCGTATAAAAGAAAATCCTGGACTAAAGCCCGTGCGTCTGTTCCACTAATTCTTTTGTGTTCTGTTTCTTTTTTCTTTAAAACATGTGGGTTCTTCAGTTTGCCAGTAGAGATGGAAAAAAATGTGATCTGTATTAGATAAATTTACTAAAAGATTTTAAACATTGCAGAGCCCTCTTCTTCAAAGAAGCTACGTGGCTTGTAGGTGCCAGCTATGTAGTCACAACACTGATTCAAGCACACTTCAGGCAAGGATGGCACACGACCCTACCTTGCTCCTCTGTGGTGGACAGGAGCTGCCCTCTACTCCCAACTCCCCATAACTTGGTAAAATGGAATTTATTTATTTCCTCGGACAAATAAGCAGAAACTTATTTTCACTTAAACTAGCACATTTATTCACTGCTGGAGATGTAATAATTATTTTTTGAACATTTCCTGACCAATGATAACTGAGACTTCACAAGAGAACATGTATTCAGTGTTTTGGATGCTCCATTACAGCACTCAGTGGATGCAGCGAACAGTACCATTGACCCACTGCATCCATGGATCACACGCCCGCAGGTTCCATTCATTGTGGATGGAAGGTATTTAGGGGAAAAAACAAACTTGCTTCTGTACTGAATGGGCAAGGACTTTTCTTCCCCTAATCAGTGTAATATAGCAGCTATCTGTGCTGTACTAGGTATTATGAGTCACCTGAATACTATTTAAAGTATATAGCAAATATGCACAGGTGATGCCAAAATCAATGCCTCTTCATTGAAAGGGTTTGAGTACCTGTGGAGTTTGGTATTTATGACAGACCTGAAAAGCAGCTTCCCACAGACACCTAAGGATAAGTGTAGAATTCCCTACTCTTTGTAGATGAACAAGTAAGGGATAGAGAACTTTCCCTGCCTGGTCCGTTCAGGTCATGCTATTGTTACTCACAGGGGGAACCTGGAAATATAAGTCATCTTGAGGATTCTTTGCATTTCATGACTGACTGTCTTGGGAATCAGACGGACTAAGGAGATGCTGACTAAAAATCTGTGTGGCCTGCCTACCCTGAAAGCTTTCAGTACATTCTAAACATTACATCTCTCACAGCGTTTCCTTGGGAAAGAATGGCAAAGATGTGTTCTTACATCGGGTTGAAAGGCACTGAATGAATTAAACTTGTGAGTCTGTGCCTGTTCGTGTGTAAGTGTGAGGGTATGTTGTACTCCACCCCTAGCATAGCATGTACAAGAGGCCTTTGCAAAGCAATGGAGCTGAAAAGCTTTCCTCACTGAAGATGTTAGCTCCATACGAAGCTGAAATCTGACCCAGAAGGCCATACAGCCAGACTATACTAGGATGATGTTAGCTCCATTCAAGCTGACATCTGACACAGAAGGCCATACAGTCAGACTACACTAGGATTCTCTTGAGGAAGCCGTTAAGAAGACACCAATGATATATACTTCAATTATTTTAGAAATACACTAACGTGGTCCCAAATCAGAACAATTTCAGGTACATTTACACTGATTTCCCTGTCTTCTCTCTGTGCTCTCTCTCTTTCTCTCTGAAAAAACAAACAGGAGAAGTCATCTCATAATGGCCGCATTCTGATCATAATCTGGAAATGAACCTTTCTCTGTTTCGCGGTTCATTTTATCCTCTGAAGGAGTGACATTGCTTTTCCAGATAATACCTGTCTGGGTTAGAGCTATGTGTAACCAGCATCGGGAATGATACGGATTTGTCAAAAATCTGTGGACCAGAGCCATGTTGAGGCAACCTTCCAGACTTATATGTTGAGTCAAGAAAGTTCTCCAAGTTAACCCATTCTTTACTGTATTAGAAGGAATCAAAATGCATCTTTCTTTGAGTCCTCGATAGTAGGAGAGGAATCATGGAGACTTTGAACATCAGACATAAACAGTTCAACCAAAGGCACCCAGAACTGGGCCTGAGGAGGGTGGATTGCCTTGACTCTTTCCATCCTGTCAAATCTGCTCTGAAGTCTGGGCTCCGCTGAAGTTGAGGAAATACTGACTGGTAAAAATCAAACAAGCTTTAGGAGACTGTAAATAGAATGACTTACACATGGCCCAGCTCGTGGGCTATGGTGAACGCTGTGCTCAAGCCACTGTCTTCACTAATGGAACAGCTTCTGTAGGGGTCGCAGATGGTTCCCAATTCGGCAAGACCTGTTAGGAGGCAGGGGAGAAACCAATGTGGGTTTGCTTTAAAAAAGCAATTATGATTCAGAAGAGAAACATCGAGGAAACCAGTTTAGCTTTAGCCATGGGGACATGTACGAGGACTCACCTAAGGTGTCGCATTTGTCCTGAGCTCTGCAGATATCCTCCCTAGGAGCAAAACAGACTTAGGCTTTGACAACATCAGAGTAAAGGGCGACAAGAGAGAATCCCCCAGAGACTTCTGGTTCCTATTAGGGAGGGGGTTAGCAAAAGGCTAGCTAGCAAGGTCAGGGTTTTGCACCCCCCCCCAAACTTTGTGAAGCATGGATTTAAGGGTTAAAGGTTACATGGAGAAGTCTACTGTTGTCTCCAGGGTAGCCACAGCACAGTTAGATGTCCTCCACCTGTCCCCAGAAATGCTTTCCTCAATATCCTTGAGACTACAGAGCACTCACTGATTTGCACTTAAGACCATTTAAAAGGAACGATGGGCTGAGAGCTGTGGCTTAGATGTAAAGTACATGAAAAGGGGCTGGGCAAACCCTGGGTTCAATCCCTGATAATGGGCTGTGGGGCAATGGGAGTATTTATAACTATGTCAGAGGTGGTAAGAGAAACTATGATAAGAGAAACCAATAAGCCAGCACCTCTCTGTTTGCCTTGTACATTTCAAACACATCCTTCATGATTAGCTTATCATATAAACATGGAGAGGTTTTTGTATTGTTAAAAATTCCTTCTTTCTGGCTTCTTGCAAAAATGAAAAAAATCCTATCAGTTGGCAACACTAGCCTCAGGTCCTACACGGCGGCTACAAGCTGGGTGTTATTAGCAGCTTCCCTTGCTGGAGAAGGGCATTTGCTTTTGGGCCTGCCTTACAGACTGAGTCCTCCTGTGGCTTGTATGTGAGAGATTCTCAGCCAGAGTGGTAACACCCCCTCACCCGCAGGGCACATGTAGCAGTGTTTGGTGACCCTGCTGGTTGTCAGGGTTGAGACAGTGCTACTGGTGTGTGGAGAACAGAGGCAGGGATTCTGTCAAAAGCACTGCAGTGCTCAGGGCAGCCAGAGCAACAGAGTTAGCTGCTATAATTAGCCCATAGTGACTATGCTAAGAACCTCTCCTGGTAGGACTGCCTACCAGCAATCTAGGGCCCCTCCCATTGCTGACATCAAGGGTCCAAGGAACCAATGATCCATTTACCTTGTGACTAGAACAGCTGTGTCATGCTGAATCCCACCCAAGTGGTTCTTGGAATGCTGCCACTGGCAAAAGTTCTTTAATGTTGTCTGGGCATTGAAATTTATGGAAGGTCCTTCCTAAACACAGAGAAGAAGTGCTCTTGGTCTATGCAACAACACCAATTAGATATGCCATTTCGGATACAGATAGAAAAGAAAAGAGAAAAATAAACTTTATTACCTGTTCATTATGAATCACAACTAAGTTCACAATAACAATATTAATTAAATTTCCAATACTTGAGTCTTTATAGATAGAAGCTACCTGCAACCGAGATAAATTTTTCAAAGTTAATGGTGGGCTCTCTGGGTAAGCAACAAGCAATTCACTTCTTAGGTTGGCTTTCATCGCTTCCTACGTTTCGTGCAACACACGTGGTCTATGGTTCTGAATGTTCACGGTACAAATATTGACTTACGGCATTGTCGTAAAATTCATAGATGGCAGGATTTTTTTTTTTTAAGATAAAAATGAACTCTAGCAAATTTAAATTCTGAGGCATTTTCCCTTGATGCTGCATCATTGTATGACTTATTTGTCCCAAGGCATTGCATATTAATTTTCCATCAAGCACTTCGCTGCCATTTGAATTCCTGAGTTCCCACATAAATACTGATACACGTTCCTCATGCTCATTGCCCATTTATATGCTCAACTGCAATGCAAACTGTTTCTGCACTGTTATTATATTATTATTATTGTTGTTGTTGCTATTAATTATTGATTTATGTCAGCTATGTTGGCTGGCGCTTACCATAGACTAGATTCTGGCAGAAAACTGGATTTACACTTAGTTCCCACAGCGAAACCCTGGGCTAGGTACTACAACCATCCCTTTGAAACAAGAGAGGTCACGGAGGAGGCTCAGACAGATAAAGTAACTAGACAAAGGCTATACAGCAGCAAATAGCAGAACCAGAAATCCCAATCTAGGTCATCTGACCCAAAAGCCAGGTCTGTAGTCAAAATCCTCTGACATCCGGAAACAGTGTTATGGATGTGGAACTGGGGCTTGTGAGGTCTGCTTAGGTTTTCCCTCTATCCCCTGGGTATTAGAGGGCTGGGGCCTATGAGACATGGAGGGTTAGAACTGAGGAAAGGCAGGAGGAGGGAAAGATGGTCCACAACAATGAGCAAGAAGCAGGACAGGGTGTGGGGAGGGAAGAGGACAGCCTAGAGCAATAGGCATCTCCAAGCATAGTTGGTGGCTTTTCTCACACACCTAGAAATTCCTACTAAGTAGACTGTTGTTCAGGTAAAGAAGGGTTAACCCATCAGAGGAAAATGAGTGACATGGGATCTCTGTGCATCACCGAGTAAAATTAATTAAACAAACAAACAAAAACAAAAACAAGGTATAGGGAGTGCATGAGAATGCTCCCTTTCTGCTTCAGTGGAAGTTGTGAAGTAACTTTCCTGTATATCTGAGAGTCTGGCTCCAGGACTGCTGAGGATGGGGAACATGCACACGTTCAAGTTGTCTCTGTGAAATGGTGCGTTACCCGCACAGAGCCTATGGATAACCATAGCCTGTCAGTCATCTCTAGGTTACATACGAGAGCCAAAAAAAAAAATGTAAGCAATTGTTATATTGTCTTGATTATAGAGTGAAAAGAAATTCTTTGCATGTTTAGCATAGTTGCAAGATTTTTTCTGATGTGTGTATGTATGCACGTGCGTGTGCACATATGTATGTGCGTGTGCATTTGAGTGCACAGCTGTATGTGCACGTGGAGTATTTTTTCTTGGGAGCTGTCTACCTTGTTTTTTGATACAGAATCTCTCTCTGGCTGGGAGCCTGTCAAGTAGACTAGGTTGACTGGATAGCGAGCTCTAGCAGTCTCTGCTTCCCCAGTACTGGGATTACATGTGCCCACAACATGTATGCTTTTGACATGTAAGCTAAGGATTGAGTTCAGGTCCTTATGTTTGAGAGAGAAGCACTTTGCCTGCTGAGTTATCACTCTGGCTTTTCCAAATATTTTGGATACATGGTTGGTTGAACCAGCAGAAACTGGATTTTGAAAGCTTGGTGTGGAAAACTTATGGAAACTCTTTCACCATAATTATTGATATGATAGTATATGGACACAAAAAATAGATTAAAATTAATTTTATCTGTTTTGTTACTGTCTAAAATGTACTACTAGAATACTCAAAATTCAAAATGTGAATTAGATTATATTTTTGTTGGACCATGCTCGTTAGAAGCAGCAGGAACCTTCCCAGTGTTTGCCCCCGGGAGGTGCAGGGAACATGTATGCACAAAGATGGACGATTAGTGTTAGGTTCTACTTGGTTTTCTAATCATGCAGACTTACTGTGTTTCCAATATAATACAGGAGCAGAAAAATACAGAGATCCCTAACTTCTCCCCTGGCCTACCTGATTATAACCCCTAGTACGATGCTAGACTGGGCAGATATGTTTTTTCAAAGCATCATGGATGACTGAGACTCTAAACCAGCACTGCATAGTATCACCAGACTGTGTGAAGCTCCTTAAATAACACGAGTCTCCAGAAAACAAATAAAGAAACAAAGAAACAGTAAACTGAAGGTCACGCATAGCCTCTAAGGCACTTACTAGCTGTGCCTGATCATGAGCAAATGGCCTAACTCCAGAGTCAGTGTTCCTATCTACCAAAAGAGGATGATAGTTCGACCTAAGCCAAGCAATGCTTTCCCAGTAATAAGTGCAATAGCCATAGGAGAACCAACACTCAGTGCTGGTGTCTACTACTACCTTTAATATAAAAAGGCAGCCCGTGAATAACCACATACTCTCTTTGGTCATTTACTTGAATGACTGAAATGCCGTCTCCAATTGATACTACAAGCAGAATGGAAAAGCAAGCCCGCCCTCCAGCAGCACATTGAGTCAGCTCATGAACAGCCTTGTCTCTGGTATACTTACAATTGACATTAAGGTTAAAATATAATGCTGAAGGTTTGATCCATGGTATAAAACCATCCTGTGGTCAGCCACTACCATCACTTCTACAAACCGTGGATAGGACAGAAAGCGTTTGGTTCTTTTGTGGTTCCTTCTGTCCCTCGTGCCATTTGTCCTGTTGTTATAACCAGAGAACGCCTTAGTTGCCACGCCTCTCTTTAACGCTGCCACGTCGTCAGCCAGGCTATTCCTCTTTCTCCGTTTTCGAAGTCTGGTTTTCCTCTTGTCTTTACTGTAGCTATTTTTGAGTTCTGTAAGATATCAGAGGGCACTCATTACACATCAGTCTCTACTTATGCTAAACATTGTACATGCTTTAAAATGATGCCTTTAGGTGCTAGGGAGATGGCTCAGTTAGTAAAGTGTTTGCTGTCTAAATACCAGGACCTGACTTTGGATCTCTAGCACCCATATAGAAAACCAGGTTGGTTCTGAGAACTGAAATACCATGGCTGGGAAGACAGACACAGTTAGATCCATGGAATTCACTGGTAAGCCAGTATAGCCAAATTAGTGAGCATCAGGTCCAATGAGAGATGCTATCTCAAAAAAATAATATATACAACTATGGAAGACACCTAACATTGACCTCTAGCTTCCACAAGTATACACAAACACATACATACATGTGCATGTACACCTGGATGCACATATACAAGCACCCACATGCACATACGAACACTGCACACACACACAACACACACATATACACACACACTACACACACACATACACATACACATACACTAAATAAATAAATGCCTCTATACTCAAATGACATACAAAATAAACTACAGACTATGAGGTGTATAAATAGAACCTAAGCCACACTCTCACTGTGTGTCTGACTGAAATGACTACATCTGGAAGTAGTTTCCCTGGGAAGCTTCAATAGATTCATACTGACTAGCCTAGACTATCAGGCCTGGGTTAAGGAAAATGACAGCATAAGGCTCCTTCCATTAGGATTTAAATGGTTCTTGCCCGTTGATCTTTATCATGGATATAGTAAAGGCCAAGGAAGGAAAGTTGTAAATGGTTTTTGTTTGTTTGTTTGAAATCCAATGGTAGACAGCAGAGAGATGTCTGAGAGGTAACCGGCTAACAATGTAAAAGACACTAGAGAACAGAGTAAAACGTCCTATTCCTTCCTCAGGTCATCATGGCAGTGAGACAGAAGAGTCACTGCTATTTGATATCTCTGAACTTGCAATTAATTCATTTCAGCGATCAGGAAAGGAAACAGATTCAGGGCAGAGTGTGGGCCAGGAGTTGAGACTCCGGCTTCTGCCAGGGTAGCTTGATGCATCTCCAAGCCTCCTGGCTTCCAGGTTTTCTGCAAAGCGTGGTCCATGGTGTAGCAACCCTGTAAGGACCTGTAGTCTTGTTGGGAAAGGGACTCCTCTGTCCTACCCAGGCCTAGGTGTGTGCATGTGTGTGCGTACACCTGTGGAAGCCAGACTGTTTCTGAGGAATTTAATAAAAAGCTCAAATGTTGAAATGCAACATTCAATTTTCATATCACCAACCACAGAACAAAAAAAAAATACATATGAAAGGGCCTGTCAAAACACATTTTGAAAAAAAAAAACTTGATTTCATCAGTTATCTTGCTTATTGTTCATAAATATGCATTCAATTTATGTTATAATAATGGAGCAGAATTGCATGATTAAGAAGTATTCCTCAGTGCCTAGGACCTGAGAAATGATTCCTTCCATCAATGCCAAAGATACAAATTGAAAGGATAGACTTTAAGTGTTTTCATACTTGATGGGCCTGAGTACTTGACAATTATAACCACTTGCTTAAAGAATTAAGCCTGGGGTGTGTATTGGGCCCAACTGAATATTCTGATCATTAAAATGGTGAAAAATTTCGAACTGTTGAACAAGTCCTGTGCAATACAACTACAAAGAACACAGCTAACTCAAAACCTGGGACATGAGAGCCTGCAACGTTAGACGTGTCGTCCTAGCTTCTCTTTCAGGTATAATCTCAGTCTACCAATGCCACAGGGGTTAGGCTGTCATTCAAGTTTCACATCCCCAGATGAACGCAGAACAGATACTGATTAGCATCTCACACAGGCCAGGCACTGTGCTTTTGCGACTCTTAGGCTTGTCTATTATCTCATAGACTAAACTACTTTTCAAACTCAGAAAATGACCTCTCCTTTTACAGATAAAGAAGTTAATATCAAGAAGCCGAGCAGCTGGCCAAAGTTACACAGCAGTGGACATTGGTAGAAGGTCCCAGGCACATATCCTACCAGCACCCTAACTGTGTCGGTCATTTGGCATCATTTTTCAACAGCTGGAGATTAACCATTACCAAAGGGAAGCTGAACCGGTAACAAAACAGTTAGCCATGGACATTTTCCAAGGGAGTTTGCTTTTTGCATTAGATGAATGAGGCATGTTGAAATGTAAAATTAGTCCACACATTTCCATACAATTCATCCATTGCGTAGGAAATACTCTGTGCTTGATGACATCTGCGAATGTTCTTTTGAGGAGGGTGTAAGGATGGGACATATATGCACATGAATGTAGAGGACAGCAAAGGACCATATATATATATATATGTATATATATATGTATATATATATGTATGTATATATTTCCTAAAATCTTTCCACCCTAGTTTTGAAACATAGTGTTTCCCTGGTACCTGTGCTCACCGAAAAGGTAGCACTGGCTGGCCAATGATCGCTTTTCTCCATCTCTTCACTGCTGGGATCACAAGTGTACACCCCTACACTTGTGTGGTTTCTAGGCATTTAACTCAGGTCCTGGTGTATAGCGAAAGGGCCGGACTTCTAATTTGAATGGAAACAACTTGACCTTTGGGTCATTAGAAGACACTGTGCTGAACTTCACTGTATCAGTCAGATGATAGATGTCTGTCACAAAAGGCCACAGGTGACATGACGTTAGGCACATGAAATGCTCAGAAAATGAGCACAGGCAGAGCCACAGGCAGAGCCAGAAGAAAAAGGAGCAGCTGCTTCAGGCTGGGCATGTAGTGAGGACAGGAGGAGGGAAGTGGCAGCGGAAGGAGGAGAGCGTTTTAATCTCAAAGTGTGCTAAACAGTAGGGTTTTCACTTGTGTGTGCCCCCGAGACACCGATGATGATCACACTCATTAACACATTGAGGGAGTGATTCATATGGTTAGAGAACTGTGACTCAGTAACATTGTTTCCAAACGCTAGTAGGAAAAGCCTATGCTTTCTTCTGTGCTTCAGAGTTCAGGTTTCACACTTGAGTCTTTGATTAATTTAGAGTCAATTTTCTGGGCAAGGTGATAGATACGGGGTCTGATTTCATTCTTCTACATGTGGACATCTGGTTTTCCTAAAACCATTTGTTGAAGATGCTGCCTTTTCCACAGTGTATATTCTGGCACTTTTGCCAAATATCAGATACCTGTAGCTACATGCACTTATCTGCAGGACTTTGGTTTCATTGATCTACGTGGCTTTTTTTTTTTTTTTGCCAGTACCACTCTGTTTTGATGACTGTAGCTCTGTAACATATCTTGAAATCTGGAGCTATAAACTCCCAAGAATTGTTCGTTTTTGCTCAAGATTACTTTGGCTATTAGGGTTTGGGGGTTCCATTTGAAGTTGAATTTTTTTCTACTTCTATAAAGAATGTTGTAGGGATTTTTATAAAGATTACATTACATTTGCAAATGGCTTTTAGTAGAATGATCACTCTTCCATGATTAATTCTGCCAATCTGGGAGCATGGGCTCCCTTTCCCTTCCCCAATATCTTTCTCAGTCTCCTCCTGCAGAGACTTGGAGTTTTCGCCTCTTAGATTTATTTCACAGTTTTTGAAGGTGTTACGAATGGGACTGTTTTCACAATCTCCTTTTCAGGGTGTTTCTTGCTGATGTATAGAAAGCCTAGTGATTTTCTAAGTTCATTTCACATCCTGCCACTTGACTGGAGTTTTCAGAAAGGCATTCAGAATAGGATTTATTTCCCCAGGAATTAAGACCAATCATCGATAGATGGGACCTTATAAATCTAAAACAGTTCTGTACGGAAATAATCAAGTGAATGAAGAGAAAGGTCAAGTATCCATGCCCACTATGCATCTAATAGATGATTAATATCCAGAATATGGAAAGAACTAAAAAAAAATAGGGTCAAGAAAATAAATGAGCCAATGAAAAAAAAGTGGGCTAGAGATCTGAACAGATTTCTTTCAAAAGAAGAAATGACGAGGGCTACGAAATATCTCATTATTGCCAATTAGGAGACTGATATTAAAACTATTCTGAAACTTCATTTTACATCAGGGAGAAAGTGCTAAGCTCAACCACAAATGCTGGAAAGGCAGTGGGGACAGGAGGCATTCACAGTCAGAGGAACTGCAAACTGTCCAGTCACTACGGGCATCAGTGTTGACAATTCTCAAAAAGCTAGAAATAGACCTAACGTATGGGCCAGCTAGACCACTAATTGGCAGATGCCCAAAGGACTCCAGAGTCTATGCCACAGATACTCGCTTAGCCAAGGTCATGGCGAGTCTACTCGACAGTTGTCAGGAAATGTAAACAGACAAACGTCCTTCACCTGAGGAACAGATGATCAGAACGTGTAACATGTTCAGCTGCAAAGAAAAGTGGAATCATGAAATTTGCAGGTGAATAGAATTAGAAAATATTATACCAAATAAAAGCTGGGCGTGGTGGCACACATTTTTAATCTTGAGCACTCAGGAGATAGAGGCAGGCAAATCTTTGAGTTCAAGGCCAGGCTGACCTACAGAACCAGCTCCAGAATAGTCAGAAAGACACAGAGAAACTCTGTCTTAAAAACCAAAACTAACCAAGCAACCAAACAAACGAAATACTATACTGAATGAGGCGTCCCGGACCCAGAAGGACAAATGTGATGTTTTCTTTTCACAGAGATCTCAGTTCCAAATCTTTAAATATAAATGCATGCTTGGAATAACTGCAGACACCAGGAAAGTAAAAAGAAACTACCAGAAGTGGAGAAGCAGGGGTTGAAGGAGATACAGAAAAGGGAATAGCTACATGTAGGTGCCATGGAGAGGGGAATGGGAAAATGGCAGGGAGTGAAAATTACCTGGGAGTATGCGTGTGTGTGTGTGTGTGTGTGTGTGTGTGTGTGTGTGTGTGAGTAGTAGTAGTAGTAGTAGTAGTAGTAGTAATTATCATTAGTGAACAGAGATCACAAGTTGAGGGGTAGGAGGGACTTGGAATTGGAGGACGGAGAGGAAGCAGAGTAATGTAAATACAGAACACACGGAATTCTCAATACATAAGTAGCTGTATCTAGCAAAGAAAATGTGTGAGTAAACTTGTTCATTTAGCTCCCAGTTTTGGAGGTTGGAAACCTTAGTTCAGGCAGCCAGTTTGTTTGTCTTTGGGTAAGGTTCTCAGGATAACATCACAGAGGAAGCCATTGTGAGAGACACAGGGGTGGGGGGGTCGTTAACCAGGGACTCAAGAGAACTACGTACACCTCTTCTAGGGACCTGTCCCCAGCAGCCAGGAAACCTTCCCATTAGGTCTCACCTAGTAAAGCCTTCCCTTTTCACACTGCCTCACTGGGTTGAAGCCAGAACACACCCACCTTGGAAGGACAAGCCACAACCAAATTGTAGCACACTACTTTAGGCATTAAGGAAAAAAAGGTTTACTCTTGTCAGAAGAAACTTAGGAATGGGAAAGCCTGATCTTCAGGCTCCACAGTGGGAGGGGAGAACGGACTTTGGAAATGTGTGCTCTGACTCCACAGGCACGCACTAGCCCAACCCTCCCAAACACAAATAAACGAAGAGTGAAATAAATATTAAACCAAACTGCAGAAATCAAATCACTTCTTCATAACGAAATGAAGACATTCTCGTGTGTGATACTCCTCAGCCTTTCACCTACTTCACTTTTCCTCCTCATGAGTTATCTATTGATTTAATCGGCCCAACTAGTGTCTAGCACACTGGTCATTTTAGCAAGTTATTTAAAATGTTGCATTAGAGCCAAGCATGGTGGTGCATGCCTTTAATTCCAGAACTCAAGAGGCAGAGGCAGGAGAGTCTCCGTGAGTTCTTGTCCAGCCTGATCTAAAAGGTGAGCTTCAGGACAGTCGGGATTACATAGAGAGACCCCATCTCAACAACAACAACAACAACAACAACAACAACAACAACAACAACAACAGCAGCAGCAACAACAGCAGCAGCAACAACAGCACAGAGATACTGAGCCAATACACTTACTCATTCTCTAGCCTCAAAACAGAAGGGTAGTTCTCAGTCCTGGAGAACATTCTCTTCAGTGGTCTTCCAGCATAAAAGAATCAAGGGGTGTGTTTCAGGAATTTACAGTGTCACTTGGTTTAGACTTTTATAAAAATGGACTGATTAATTTTATTCTCGTGTTACAAATGGCTAAGTCTTGGTGCAATTCTTCATACATAGCTTCATATTCATCATCACCTTTCAACAGCAATTCCGTTTAGATTTACACACCACTGAACATGTCCCTTTGAAGTGTATCCTCGCCCTCTGTGTAGGCGTGTATGTGCTCTTACAGGTGCCCATTCTCTCATGATACCGCATAAATACTCTACCACCGAGTTTTCCCCACCTCTAGCCCAACTCAGTGGGTTTTAATCTAGTCATAGAATTGAACCATACGGCCATTGTCTACTTTTAGAATAGTTTCATCGTCTCCAAGACAAACCCTACACCTATCAGCACTCACTCCCCCACTGCTCCCTTTTCCCAGCCCTACCAATTACGAATCTACATTTTGACATCTGTGGGTTTGCCTCTTTATGCAGAGCATATGAACTGATTCATACATTGTGTAGCATTTTGTGCCTAGATTCTTTTACCTCATTTAAAGTTTCCATGTTGTAGCATACGTCTGTGTTCTATTGCTTTTTATTGCCAAATAACCCACTGTAAAGGATATACCAACACGCTTCTCTATTTGATATCTGGGTGGATAGTCAGCAAACTGACAGAAGGAAGCTGATATATGGATGGGTGTGTTTTCATTTTGCATATATATATATATATGAATATACACATATGCATACATATATTCATATATATATATAAATATATATGTAGGAGTAGAATTCTAGATCACACAACAATGCTACATTTTGCATTTCAAACAGCAATAAAATTGCTTTCAAAGTGCCTAGTGTTCTCTAATGCTAAAAATTTTTAAAAATTGTATCATTGTTCTAAATGTGGATATATATATATATGTACATAGATGTATATATATGCAGGAGTAGAACTTCAAGGCCACATGATAAGTCTGCATTTTACATTTTTAGCAGCTATAACATTTTTTTTCCAAATGCCACATTGCTTCCTGGGGATTGAATAAAAACCTTAGAAACAAGGAATCCTTTTTCATATCTCTTCTTCTTTAATCAGTCTTGGAAAATTAAGCTCATTTACTTTGTCCAATCGCTTATAAGAAAACTGACCTCATTCAAACACTACAATAGTGTGTTGATTCTTCTGAGAATCAAGGGCATGTCTGAGAAAATGTAATATTTAAGCAATATGAATCTCATCTGTGCATGTAAACAGATTCTTTGCTGGGCGGGGAGGTGCACACCTGTAACCCCAGTACTTTGGAAGTAGAGAAAGGAGGATTTGGAGTTTGAAGCCAGATTGGGCTACATATGACCATGTTTTACAAAACAAAATGAAATGAAATGGAACATGTGTGTGCTTGTGCGTGTGTGTGTGTGTGCACATGCGTGTGCACATGCATGTGCTCATGTGACAGAGAGAGACAGACCCAGAGAGACTTTCGGCCAGGCAGTCGTCTCTCCTGTGACTAGAGCTTAGGCACTACAGTTCCTATGGGCAATTACTAAAACTAAGTTAGTGTTGGCTTTTGCAATCATTTTGACTTTGATGTCATCAAAAGTACTAATGCTTCTCTTCCACCAAACACCCTGAGCACTAAGAACTCACACAGTGAGAGGAGACATCACAGAAGCCCCACTTGACACTGGGCACATCCCTGTCTATCTCTCTGTTCTCCCACTTCCAGACCAAGGGAAAACAGTGTCTGTTTACAGCTCCTTTGGATAATGGGCGTTTATGAATGCAACATGCTAACTCTTGCCTGGTGCACAGGAAGGAGTAAATAAATCCTGTCATTATTCTTGCTTGCTATTTTTAAACCAGTCCTAAAAGTATAATATGAGTTAGATTTTAAAAGGAACCATTTAGGGTAGAGTGATTAAGTGCACTTAAAAATAATGTTTTGGCTCGGGATAATGACTTCAACGATCTTTGTCCTCATGGGTAGGGCCGATGAGCACAGCACACCACACTTCGGTGCTGACATCACTGCACCTTAGGGTGAAAGGAGTAAGATGGGTGTGGCCAGAGGAACTGAGGGTGGCCTTCCATCTCCCAGTGGAGCAGGAAAACAAAACAAAACAAAACTCCTGCTTCCATTTCAAGCGTGTCTGGGAATTAAATAAGAAAGTACTTATAGGAAACATTCCTTATAAATTGGAAGTTTAAGACATCGTCTTGAGCACCTATTTCATGCCCAAGTAAGTTGAAAGGGACAAAAGTAACCACAGAGCAATTTTAAAACTGAGTTCAACTCTTAAAAATCTAATATCGTAAACATTTAGCATGCCTCACTAGGGAAAAAAATTTACAACCAAATTTTGGGGATGTTTGCTCATACATTGTTGAAAACATTTTAAGTAAGTCTCATTTTATAATGTATGGAAATGCTCACCGCACTACTAAAGAGTCTGGGTTATTTTAGAGAACCACACACACACACTCTTGTTACTTAGTGGCTACTCACCAAACTGTTTCTGCCAGCTGGGGCTGAGTGGAGCCGATCCAAATGTTAATGTTAACAGTCAGGAGGTTAATTACTGCTGTGCACTTTCGCAAACTTATCAAAGTTTAACCGAGTGTTCTTAAGGCACAGGGTGACCTTGTGACTTCATGGTCTTGGTGGGCTGAGGAATCACATGGCGAGGACCAAAGGGAGGCCTCAAGAACAAAGCCCCTACTCCTTTCTGTTGTGCTGGAACTTGGCCGAGGGAAGGAAAGCCAGCGGCCACCATTACTGTTCCCCACTTAGTTAGGGGAGTCAGGTCTCGGCTCCCATTCCTGCTCTAACTCACCAGCTGCCCTTCCTTGAACAATTTCCTGCCATGGAACCTCACTTTCCTCCTTAGTAAAATAAAGATAATAATAGTAAACCTACAAAAGGAGAATTGTGGCTATTAAAGGGGACGGCACATCGGATTCTTTTAGAGCAGGAGCCTGGAAAGCATTAAATACCCCCACTTAACACTGTAACATAGTGGGTGCTGTTATACTGACGGTATCAAAGAGACCCCTTCTGTTTTTTCATTAATTCAATTCATTTATTCACTTTACATCCTGATCGCAGCCTCCCCCTTTCTCCTTGCAACGAGAAAAGCCACGAATGCACCACCCTGAGTCGCTGCAACAAACACCACCATGTCTTAACTGACCGGAGAGCTGAGGACACAGCACAGAGCTGATCGGCCTCTGCCATTGTAGTTCTAGTTGGAGCTAGGATTCCCACTGCTGGGGTCATGTTCATAGATACGTAATGAAGCCTTCAGACAGAGACTGAAAAATGCAAGAAAGTCCCATTGGGTCAGAGGAGTAAGAAGCAACAAAGGACAAAGCAACGGGGCAAGGGAAAAAGGGAAGAGAAAAAGCCCCCAAACCCCCCCGGATAGTTCAGTAAAGTTGCCCCGAGCTTCAATGCAGGTGCAGGAAGAGTTAAGTGAGGGTCAGGATGTTACAGGTGCATAAAGCTCCAGTTGGCGTGAGTGGAAACCAACAGGGTTTAATCATTCTTTAAAGGCCTTCGGCGTCCTGACTTCAAAAATGATAATGGGCTCTGAGATACTCCCAGGGTTATGTTCCCAACATGAGTGTCTGCAACCAACTATAGGCTGTGTTAGAAAACAAAATAAAAAAGCAGGAACAAGAACAAAAAGCACCAAGTTCCCCACTGTCCAGTGACACATGCATGGTACAGGCAAGCGATGGGTGCAAACACAAGGGCATGAGAGAGTTTGGGGCAGAAGACTTATTTTTGGCTGCCTGGACTTTTATGAATGATGTTTCTGTGAGAGTGGTTTCTGGACATTTCTGTCATAAGATATTTCAAAAAACAAGTTAATTAGGTTAAACATGATGTACGATATTCACATCTGGAACTTTCTCCACACACATAAGCATTTTGAAAGCTCAGAGACATCTTTCATGAAGGAAAACAGTTTACATCTGTTTACAAAGTTTACAAAGTTTAATCACTTTGTGTGTGTGTGTGTGTGTGTGTGTGTGTGTGTGTGTGTGTGTGTGTGGTTATGGGATCTGTGCCCATTTAAGAGAAGGGGTGGGGACTAAATATCCCCGGGAAATACAACAGGGCAGAGGGACTGCACACGAGTTTTCTTTACAAGGCGAGAGAAGTCTGTGTCCTGGGGTTAAAAAAGCTCAGAGAATTAGCAATGGCGGCTCTGGGCTAGGATGCTACTGGCTGCTCTGTGTGAGTTTTCTCTGTGAGTTACTGTCCTAGGCACTTTACAGCGATGAGCCCCATTATTCCTCACAGAGAACACATATGATAGGGACTATTGATTTCAGTTCATAGACAGAAAAATGAAGGGTGCTTGAAATAATTAAAAAAGATATTTCCAGGAAATCTACTTGGAAAACATAGGGAAGATACTTGACAGTATAGGCAGAGGCAAGAACTTTCTGAGAAGGGTTCCAATAATTCAGGGTATAACCCCAAGAACTGACAAATGGAATCACGTGAAATTTAAACATGTCTGCACAGCAGAGAACACAGCAGAGAGAAGAGACAGTTAAGAGAGCATGCATGCACACACACACACACACACACACACACACACACACAGACATGCACGCACGGGAGTGACAGAGGTAAAAAGGGAGAGAAAGAGGAGAGAGAGACACACACAGAGACAAGGAGAGAGGACTAAGACATGAAACTGGACCACTGTGTGGTGGTTTAAATGAGCAATGTCCTTTATTCTCTGCAGCTCGGGTATTTGAATGCTTGGTCCCCAGTTGGTGGTGGTGTGTACCCCACCACATATTCACACACATACCATAAATACATATTTAAAAAAGAAATCAATCTTAATATAGTCTACTTAACACACCACAAACTGAGCATATCCAGAGTATTACCATTTTAACATGAAGCCTTAGTCATGTCTAAGATCAGTTGGAGATCACAGAGGACAGAGACTTCTAGGCAGTTTGCAAAGTAAATGCAGGAGGCAGTGGGATTGGGGGGTTTAGAGGTGGGGTCAGCATTCAGAGGGACTATGTTCAAAAGCCAGCTTCTCCTCATTTGCTCTGTGTGACCTTGCACCCGCACCACTTTCTCCTTACCTATGAAACAGAAACTCCAGCCACTCTGACCTGGGATGCTCGCTGGCCAGTCTTAAGGACTACAGAGGTACTGGATGCTGAACCAGGATCTATACCTGACCTGGGCTCTAGGGGTAAGAGCTGCCATCACTGTCCATAGAAGAGGGCTGCCTCGGGGCTGCAGAAACCAGGCGGCTCCAGAGCTTGGTGCTGTCTGACACTTCAGTGCAGCTCGTGGGTGGCCTTGGGATGCCTGTGGGGGAACCAGGTTCCCTTCCCAGAACTGAGATTAAAGAGCTTGTAGGGCTGGAGTGCTTTAAAAATTAGGACCACTTCCCAGAGAGCATTCCTTGTGAATGCGATTGATACAGCAGGAGCCTCCCAGGGATGCCTTCTTATACCAGGGCTTGCAACAGTAACTCTTTCCCATCCCAGGGTGCCTGTACCACTGGGCACAGAAGGGAGTAGTTTGGATGTGGCTTCCTATATTTTGATGACAATGAGAACTGTATAACCATAGGGCACTTCCTCCAGTGTCCTGGCCTGGTTCTAAAAAGTTCTGTTTTTCTTTTTCTCGTGTGTGTGTGTGTGTGTGTGTGTGTGTGTGTGTGTGTGTGTGTGTGTGTGTGCTGCACATATACATATGTTTGTATTATATGTTAAGGACATTGGGACAGCATCCCTCTTCTTGAATACTATCCTGAAGAGGCCATCTTCAATCTTGTTTTCTCACTGAATCTGGAGCTCACCAATTTGTCTCTATCTCCCAATTCTGGGGTTTCAGACACAGGCTCCTGAGTCTGGCATTTTAGTCTGAGTGCTGGGGACACTTGTGTGCCCAGCACTCACTGACCAAGCCATCTCTCCAACAACCACTCCCTATCTTATTATTCTTGAATAATATTTCATGTAAATTCAGCTCTCACTGGGACAATTTAATCTTTTAAATGAACTAGAGGGTGAAAAATTCCTCTGTGGGTTTGAAGCAGCTTCTTGAACAATCTCACACGTTTATTTTTAATTATCCTCACGCTTACAGCCAAACTCCAGTTTGCACCACCCAGAGGCAGCTTTCCCTTGTGTCACATCCCAGAAAAGACACGGGCCTGAAAACCGAGGCCTATCTTGGGGACCTAAGGCTGACATTCATCCCACCTCTGGTGTCCTGACCTTGATCCTCTCAATACAGAAAAAAGAAGCAGAACATTTGTATTAGATAAAAATGGACAGAGATAAACAGAGTCCTTAGCCTCGAAATCAGTAAAATCCAAGGCTTTTTCTTGGCTATGGTCAATCAAAGACTGTATTAGGAGTTAGATGAAGTTTGACATCATATGTTAGAGTCTTGTCTGGTTTGGCAGTAAGGTGGTTGGATCTTCAAGATTCTTAAGCCATTCAATAGGAATTTTGTCCTGCCCCTTTTGTAAGACCTAAGCCCGTTCTCACAAGAGTGATTTTAAATCCTAAATTATCCTACAGCTGCTGGTCTAGCGATCTGATCTCTGTCTCCCACTTTCTCTCCTGTCGTGATGCCAATTTCTGTTGGGCCCTCACCACAGGTCTAATTAGTGGCTTCCCAAGTTATAACCTATTTCCTGTACATGCTACCCACACTCAGCCATTTTGTAATAGTAACGAAAACTAGACTCACAGAGGCAATATGGATGGAAACAACCCTCAGCAGGGTAGAATGGAATAATTGCCAAGGAGAGACCAATATGAAAAAGATGGTTTTTAGCTAATGTTAAATTATGCTGAAGAAGATACAGTGAGTTATTTTGCTTTTGTTTTTGACCTTCTAACACATATGATAGTCTGAATATAATTACTTCCATTTGTATCTAATATGACATCAGACGTGAGGATTAGCCATTGGCTTGAATGAGCGAAAGTGATGTACGGGGGAGAACCTGCAGAGCCCAGAATAGGAAATTTCAAGAATAATGGAGTTATGTGTTTGTTTTTCCTCCTCCCCAAACAGCCCATGGCTGGGTGGGACTTACTTCCACTGCCAAGTCCTCTGCCCAGGTCTGCCCTGTTGCTCCCCTGGCTCCTTTGATCCTCCTATGTGCACACCTGTTCACAGGTACAGAACAGCATCCTCGGGTCTGCCCTGACATCACCCACATTCCTAACACACAGCTTGGTGGATGAACACTGGAACCACGCTGCTGGATGCCAGCCAGAAATAAAAACATCAGCGTACCCATCCTGTAGGAGAAACTGTTTCTGACTAACAAGCACTAAATACGCCTCTCCTGTTCCGCTTTTCTCCACTTATTCTTGACAAGCCCTTGGCTTTTGCTGCCGTGGAGGTCCATGACAGTGTGGAACACTGAAGTGCATTAAGTGCTGCCAGAGAAGGGAAGAAGCTGCCTGGGAAGCTCGTGTCTGCAAACGATGGAGCTTCCGGAAGAGACAAGCCTTAGCCCAGGAGACGATATTCACAGAGACTGTGTCTGATAAGGGTCCTATATCCAGAATGGATAACGAACTCTCAAACTTTAATAGTGAGGGGAAAAAAGCATTCCTGTTCTTTAAAAAATGGACAAAATATATAAATAGTTATTTCATCAAAGATACACGAATGGCGAACAACCCTGAGTACAGATGCTCAGTACCAGCAGTCACGAGGGAATGCAAATCAAAACTGCACAGAGACTCTGATCCATCCTAGACTTGCTAAGTAAATAAATAAATAAATAAGTAAACAAACAAACAAACAAAATACACAAAGTAGCAAGACCTTGTAAGGACCCAGAAAACAGACTTTCATACCCTACTGCAGAATGACACAGAGCTTAGTAAATTGTTGCTTTTTAAAATTATATACACATTTTTTATATTAGCCAGTCTCTCTAAGGTGGACATACAGCTGAAATGAAAAGTGTATTCATAGAGAGATTTGTACTCCAGTGTTTAGAATGGCTTTATGTGCAACAGAAGAATCAGTGCTCACCAATTGTACAGTGGATGAGCATTACATCCATAGAATGGAGTAGTGCTTCGTAGTAAAAAGGACAACTGGCTACAACTGGCTGGGTAGATGACTAGCAAAGACAGGGGTGTGGGTGAATCTCAAATGCAATGAACTTGCTGATCCTGTTTATAGAGTATTGGTGGGAAAAGAGAGACTACTATTTTGATATCATAATATTTGCCCAAACTCGCACAACTGTATGCTAAGACTCTTCCAGCAGGTAAGTTGTACCTTAAAATAAAATGGGAACAGGAATACTGGGAAACCCAAGAGGAAAATAAAAAGATCTTTAAAAGTCAGAGAAGAAAACATTCTAAGGCTATGCTGAAATCAGGTTGAACCCTCTCCAGACACAAGCTGCATTTCTCAACATTCTAACATCACAAAGAATGGATGAAAACGGAAGGCACACCCCAGATCAGCCTTCACTGGGGTCTCTTCTCTCCTGAAAGCCACCAGCCCCACTATAAGCCTGACCCAGCAGCATCTACCTGTCTTCCTCTCAGTGGTACTTCCTATTTATTTAAGATTTGCATTCATACAGAATGCTCACCCAGACATCTGGTCCAAACATTACAAAAAGTGGCATGAGAAAGTTTATCTGCAAAAGTTTACCCAGAAAGACCATAATATCAACTCGGCAATGGTCTGATTATCCCAAAGAATCAAAACTTGGAGGAAACAGAGTTATGGAATCTAAATCACCATTGTATGATAAATAGTCTATGATTATTAGGCCAATTGTCTCCTCATACAAAGAAACCTTGGAAATAGCCAATCCTGGATAAGGGTTGAAGGAAGGATCCTCATACTAACTCTAAGAGCTCCTGCTCCCACCAGCAGAAGCCCTCTGACAATTCTCACGGTCCCTTTACAGAACGATGTGCATCCACACCCACTTCAAGTGGCTTCTGGGAACATGAACACATTAGCAAGCAGCGCTTAGCAGCAGAAAGAGATTTCCAAAGTACAGCAGGAACTCCCAAGATCCTGATGGGCAAGAGACAGGAAATACCTGACCCTGGCAGCAGTAAGGGAAATGCACCTCCAGGCTCTCTCTGGTTCAGAAACTCAAAATGCTCGAAGTAAGGCACAGGAGAGTCCTTCTCACAACATGTCCTCAGGTCCAAGGCTATCTTGCCACTTTACATTTCTATCTTCAAACTAGTTCTTCTGGCAACTCCCAGGTAAGGGACCACCCTGAGCATCATAGAAGACAGTGGGAAGAAGTGCTATGAATAGAGACTGTTTCTATTGGTAGGAAAAGTCCAAGAGACAGCAAAGCAAAGCATAGAGTCACACACATACACACACACACACACACACACACACACACACACACACACACACACACTAAAACAAAGCAAAGCAAAACAACAACAATAAAACAGTCCAGCCCAATGCTAGGCAGATGGCTCAGTAGGTAAAGATCTTACCATGCAAATGTGAAGACATAGTTCAGATCCCTAACACCCATATAGATGCTGGATTGGCATGGAGGCCTCTCTGTAATCCCAATATTTGGGAGGCAGAGATACAGGGCAAGCTTGTTAGCTAGATTAAATGAACAGAGTTGGTGAGCTCCAGATCTAGTAAGCAATCCTGCCTTTATAAATTAGGTGGCGAGTGACTGAAGAAGATACCTGACAGAAACCATTGGGCTGTCTACACAAGAACACACATACACATAGGAGCCCTCATAGGTAAACACATATACGTACATGCATGTGAAACACACACATGACCACCACCACCACCACCAACAACAACAACAACAACAAAAGTGCCCAACCACACTGTCTTTTGCGCTTCTCTGAATCCCTCCAAAACTACCAAAGACTTCATGTGATACCCACCCTATGGTTGAGGGCTAGCTCGATCTTCAAATTATTGTAGCAGCAAATTGACCAGGATGAAGCACAGACTAGAACAAGCAGACAGAAAACAAACAGACAAGCAGACAGACAGACAGACAAACAAACTGGGCCAGCTTAAGCAAATCTAAAACCACACGGCGATTTTAACATCAGCAATGATAACGACACAAACACTATTGAAGATGCAACTGCTCCACCCAATTCCCAGACTGTGTGGAGAGCCCAATCTGAACAAATAGGAAGGAACTGCGAGACAAGTAGGAATTGTTTTAACGGAGCTGCTGTTCGGGTGCTGTGGAGGAATTGGTGCTAATTTTGCTTACCACAGAAAATGGATTTCAGTTTTGTAGAGAAATTCCCTTAGGTGTCCAGACTGAGATATTTAGAGATGTAAAGTCATGAATCTTGAGCTCAAAACATTCCAGGAAAAAGCAAACCAACGAGAGGTAAGTGGGAAATCCTTAGTCTCTATTAAATATAGATGGCGTTTTCCTTTTGCTATCACCTCTATTTTATGCACACTTGAATACATTCATAATAAAATGTGGTTTTTAATAAAAACAAAAACAAAAAAAACCAAACAAGATGGCACCAGATGTGTCAGGACATACCTATAATCTTAGCACTGTGAAGACTAAGAGTGAAGGGTCAAGTTGGAGGCCAGGCCTAGGTGAGATAGTGATACTGAGAGAACAAACGAAGGAAGACATCGTTCATTCCTACATCCGAAGTCCTCACTCTGTTGTCAGCAGGGCACTTATCTGGAGTCCTGCACAATAATCCGAGAGTCCCCCTGAATTAGAAGTTGCCTGTTCTTATTTCACAGGGTGAGAGATGGAGATGAGAGGGAAATGCAGGAAATGTGTACAAAGGAGAATAGGGTTGGCTTCAGCCTAAAAACTGATCAGTCCACTGTGGAGCACCATTAACCCAGGCACTGGCCAGCTGCCTCGGGGTTGTTCATAAAATTCCCCAGAGGGATTCCTGAGCATTTCCCTGCTCTGCAGGTGCTGATGGAATCAGTTGGTTGATGCTAAATTGTTACGGGGATCCCAGAAGGTAATCTGTAACAAGCAGACACTCCAACAGGGGCATGCTAGAGTCACAAAGCCACAGGGTAAAAAGTTGGGACATGGAGTTCCTCATAATCAAACCAGACTCCAGGAAGGCCAGTGGGTTATCTGTCCAGGAACGGTAGTTCCTATGATTGCGGTTGAATCCACAAAGGAGCAGGCCTGGGAAAGTCTTCTAACTAGACCAGATCTAAGGCTTGGGGGAAATCTACACTTATGAGTTATTTAGACCTTACATCACTCTGCTTTATGAGCTCTGTGCTTCAGTTTTCTCACCAACAAGTGGAAGGTGTTTGAAGAATTACATCATATGACCCAGAGGAGTAGCTCCCAAGGCCCCACTCCCACCTGGGGGTTGCTACTCAGTTAATGGTTGGTAGAGTTGAGGGAGAAACATTTACTTCAATGGAGGAGCCACTGATAAGGTGCTCGTTCTTCTGTAAACCACTCTTCACTTACCCTCTGTAAGCAACAGTAATAAAACTCACTGGGTCATTTCAAAATGGAGTTGGGGGCATGCAAGCAAAGGATGGGAAAGGGAAAGGGATCAGTGAGAGAGGGAGGGGACAAATTCGTGAAAGAGGGGGATGAATTGTATTACAGGCCATACCAGTTCCTACTGTATATAATTAACATATAACAATTAAAAAAAAACAGGAAAAAACCCTCATGTGATTTATATAAAGACTCATAACCATACAGGATGCATGCTCAACACAAGCCATAGGAAATTTGCTCAAAAATTGGACATTAGATGCAAATCAAAAGCGATGCTCTGAAAATTTAAGTCTGAAAGAATTTACAATCTGGGTATGATGGCATCCATTTGCGGTGTCAGCCAGGAGAGGCAGGAGGACCAGAAGCTCAAGGTGAAGCCAGACTATATAGTATGTATCTCACCAACATGGGGACAAAATAGAATTCTCTAGAAGGCAGCTTTTATTTGTGTTTTCAGTGAAGTCTGGCTCCTAGTATAGAACAAACTAAACTTGTTTGTTTGGGGTGGAGGTGTACGCCCACTTCCGGCCGTGAGTGTGACTTTGGAAAGCTGTGTTTTTTTCTCAGTTGTTGAATAGGAATGATATGACTTCCTATGATGATGAAGAACGTAATGATATGATAATATGTGGTAAAGCAATCTCAGATGCACACGAGGAGAGTCCCATATGATGGCCTGAACTGTGTTGATCCCCAGTCTTTAAGTATGCACCCTTGAGGGCCCATTAAGTAGTCAGGATACACACTAACTGCAGTACCCAGCGGTCAGTCTAGGAGGCTGCTGAGCTGAGATAGAGACTCAACCTTGACCATGTAAATACAGAGTAAAGAAATAAATACAGAGAAGGACCTTCATCTATCTCACTGTGACAAGTCCACTTAAAAGTAACTGCAGTCTCTAGTCCTAAGGGATAAGAATCAAGTGGGTATGATTTTTTGACCCTGTGACATGATGTTGTCATCTACAAAGCTCATGCTCAGGAACTGTGCAATTTAGCTACACACACACACACACACACACACACACACATACACACATACACACACATCCACACACACGCACATACACACACACGTATACATACACACACATACATACACACACACACATACACACACATACCTACTCACACACACATATACCTACACACATACACACACACCTACACACACACACATATACACACACACATACACACACATACACACACACACACACACAAACACACACATACACACACCTCAAAAACTTTGGGTAAGCTTTATGTTTTGGTCAATGTACCCTTACATTCATGTGGCCAGTAGACTACAGGTTGGACACACTTGCCAAATTCTGTGAAAAGTACTACAGAATAATAGCAAAAGAATAAAACAAAGCAAAAGAGTATAAACTTGAAAAGCAAAGATTGCCTATGCTCTTTAAAACAAGAAATAATCACTTTCCCATACTTTTGTGCCTCTGCATATACTGTTATATTATGTTACAATTATATTATTAAAAAATCTTGTTAATTATAAATATACAGTTATTGGTAAACAACTATTAATATAGCCCACTGTCCTGTGCCCTAGGATACAGCACAAAAAACCATAAGCACAGATCATCTTGGTCATTTTTAAAAGCTGGGACTTTACGTGCATCTAATTCACAATCTGCATCTGCTCTGTACTTCCTAGTGTTAAATCTGCACCCTCATTTGTAATGACTCCACGGGAATCTTTCTTGCATTAGCACAGTACCGTATTCACCTGTCTTTCTTGGGGGGGGGGGAGGTAGTACTTGTTTCTAGTTCTTTCCTACAATAAGCAGCACTGAAACAGTTCAGAACCGCTTGAACACAACTGTCCAATTGTTTAAGTGTGGCATTGACGAGCCAAGGAGCAACGTAATGCTCAAGGTCCTAATGGCGGTGGGGGAAGCTGGTCTTGGTGCAATGCAGACTAAAGGAGAAACTATAGTAACAGTTACCAGCAAGCCTGTCAGTTCATTGATCAGACTAATTTTCCTGTGAAAGGTTCCGGGTCAAACAAAAGCAGAACTTGGGGATGGGGAGTTGGCAAATGTTATGTTGCAAGCATGAGGGCATGAGTTCTGTTCCTGCACCTATGATAAAAAGCCCACTCGTGTGCCATCCTCTAATTCCAGCGCTGGGAGGATAGATGGAGATGCAGGATTCTGGAGGCTCCTTGTCAGCCAGTCTAGCCAAGTTGACAAGCTCCAGGTTTACTGAGAGATCCCATCTTGAAGAAGTAAGAAGAGCAGTGGAGGACAGCACCTGATGTCAACTGCCAGCCATCTCATCCACTTGCACACAATTGCACACACCCCAAACCTACACATAAACAGATGAAGAGAGAGACAAAGACAGAGAAACAGGGCTTGTGTTTTTACCTGGAAGCAAACAGTGGAAATGAGAATGGTCCTTCTGAGGGCTGCCCCAACCTGCCGCTGGTGGTCCCTCGGGCGAAGAACAGGTAGACAGAGAGATCAGTGAACCTGTCTCTGTTCTCTCAAAGGGACGGCAACCAGAAGTTGACACCCTCCTCTCCATTGTGAATCTCAGTGGATTCACAAACAGAATGAAAAGACAAAACATATAGATATATCCAAGGAATCAAAGTATACATCCGATGGCCTCCAAACAGAGCCAGGTCAGCAAGGGTAGACACTAGGCCAAGAGCTTTCCATCAACAAAATGCTACACAGGCTGAAGAGGAACTAAGAGACAGGAAGGGCACTCAGTCTTACCAATGGTGGTCACAACAGCTTTGGGCAAGCTGCATATTCCATTAACAATGTGCTTACGGAAAAACTCCAGGTGATTACATCTGGGTTTGGTGTTTCTATTTTCCCTTCCCTGACCACAATGTTATCTTCCCTATTTTCATGAACTTTCCTCTTTTTTTCTCTCTCATCTTCCATCCTATGAATACATACTATCTGCAAAACCCTTTCCTGGGACCTTCATTATTTCATGCTCAGTCTGAACATGCCTTGGAGGATTCACGATTTCTCTTTGGTATCCTATAATATGATTCAGGTCATATAAAATAGGTGGCTTCTAGTTCTCTCATCAGGACGTAGAAAGGTTGCTCAACAAGTGCTTGATGGCTCGATGAATAAACGCATACAAAGCTACACCTTCACTTGTAAGTCCCCGGTTCCCAGTGCGTTAGGCTCCTTCACACATTTCTCACACACCGTCTCAGACTCTGTTCTGAGAACGAGACCTACATCAAGAATCAGAAACGAGCGAGGCTGACACCCCATCTGTGTGCAGCAGTACAAGAGGCAGAGTAGCCTGCCCTGCTGAGAATCCCATTATCTGGCAACTAAAAGGTGACACCCAGCTCTGTCTAGGGCTCCCAGAGGCCACTCCTAGACTTGGGCAAGAGAAAGTTCCATCAGTTATCGACAGTGCAGGGTGATTGCTCCTTAAAATAAGCACCGAAGTCCACAGCTCAGCTCTGACTTCCCTTCCCATCTACAACTAGAGTATTGAACTAGACTTTACTACCGAAGATACCCGTTCAAATAGTCTATTGCTCTACCAGCAAAGACCAGAAGGAATTGATATAAGAAAATGAAGTCCTGGTGGTCCAAACTGCACGAGTTAGAGAGAGAGAGACATACGCCTTCCATTCAGCTTTAGCAGTGAGGCTTGAATTTACTTAAAGATCCCAATCACCTGGACAATAATTAAAAGTGCTAACCTGACCCCATCTCACTTGCCTGAGAGACGCAGACTAGTCGGTTTCTTTGTTTTAAGGGAGTCTGCATCCGTATTCTCCAGAGGGGAAGTGACCAATCCCTGCTAAGGACTAGAAGGAGAATTCACTGTGGCTGAGTGGACAGACATTACTAGGCATATCCTTTCCTCTCTGCCAAGAGCTATTGCTTCCCACCAGCATGCTATGTTCACTCCCTAGGCCCAGGCTACCTGTTATCCAAGACCTGCCTGTCAGTGCTGCTAAGGGTGTTGGTGAATTGTACCACGTTCTGAAATTTTTTAAAGACTCTTCTGAGACTACTGCATCTGAACTCAAAGAGATACAGAAGCAACTGGGACAGAAAAGCCTAAGGGGCGAAGTCCAACAGCAACCTTTTGGTAGAGGCAATCAAAACTCCAGGCTCCCTAGGGGTGTTGATACACATCCTTAATCTCAGTACTCTGCAGGTAGAGAGATAGGTGAACCTCTGTGAGTTCAAGGTCAGCCTGATCCACATAAGTGAATTCCAAGTTAGCCTGGGCTGTGCAGGAGCCACTGTCTTAAAGAACCCAAAATTGTCAGGCTTCTGATTCATCCCATAGGGTGAAGGAAGTATTCAGCAGATCAGCGGTCACTGGCAAATTAATGTCAGAAAGTAAACAAACATTTGGTCTTGGTGATTTGGAAGGCTGCATCCTCTGACCCCAATAATGCAACAACTAGAGGCTAAGTGACAGATGAGCTATCCTCCAGTGATCATCTTCAATTTCCTGCATTTAAGTTTGTTTGTTTCTTTCTCTCTTCCTTCCTTCCTTCCTTTCTCTTTCTTTCTTTCTTTCTTTCTTTTAAAACAAGATCTGAAAAATGTGTCCTCTAGCCCAGAAAAATCAAAAGTCTATTAACTTGTGTCATGTAATTCATTAAAGCAAAAGCAAACAAACAAAAACCTTGAAAATTTTCTTGAATGATATGGTTAAGACTTTCTCCTGCTTCACTTTCCTACATGCATTTCTGCAGAGTGAAGATGAGTGGAAGAGAAGGCAGACCCTTGCAGGGCTCTACTTTGGGCTGTCAGTGAGGTCTTGGGCAGGCTGCTTCACCCACATGAGCATCAGTTTCCTTACCAGATAGGAGGCAGAAGAGAATGTGTTCTGCCTTGCTGTGTCTGTAGTAGAGATGGAGGGGAAGAGTGTAGAGCCTGTGCTTTGTACAGTGACTATCCAAAAAGGAAAAAAAAAAAAGGCAAGGATTTCCTAGCTACCTTTTTTTAAATTAGATATATTTCTTTACTTACATTTCAAACGTTATTCCCTTCCCAGTTTCCTGTCCATAAGTCCCCATTTCCTCCCCTCCCCCTCCCCCATGTGGGTATTCCCCCTATACATCCCCCTTACTGCCCCCCATATTCCCCTTCCACTGGTGCCCCAACAAGGCTATTCTCTGCTACCTATGCAGTTGGAGCCCTGGGTCAGTCCATGTATAGTCTTTCAGTAGTGGTTTAGTCCCTGGAAGCTCTGGTTGGTTGGAATTGTTTTTATGGGGTTGTAAGCTCCTTCAGCTCTTTAAATCCTTCATCTAATTCCCCCAAGGGGATCCTGTTCTCAGTTCGGTGGTTTGCTGCTAGCATTGACCTCTGTGTTGGACATCCTAGCTACCTTTTAAAAGCTATTCTGCAGCCATGTTAGGGAAAAGAACCTTAGAGCATGGAAAAGCACATCAGCGCATGGATCACGTGTTCAGGACATTAAACACAAGTATCATATCCATGTCTTTTTAACACATTAATTAGACAGAAAGGGAGAAATCATGTATTTCCTTCTATCCTATGCATAAAATATGTTTATAATATATAAACACATAAAATACGTTAATAACACAGATTAAACATGTATAAACATGTTTACAACACATATAAACACATATAACACATGTTTAAAATATGTGCTCGCTAATACAGATTTGAGAAATTAAAATAAGCCTGGCTTACCATGGTCTACAAAATAAAAGTTGACAAATCTTAACTATTAAACTAGCCAATGGCTGGCAGACTTGTCTCAACTAAGCATCTGAGAGCATTATTTCTCAGTACATCAAACCAACATCAACATTTGGCTTTTTTATTTTGTTTCCTTTGTTTTTAGACAACATTTCAATACATAGACCAGGCAGTTCTGGAGGTCACAAAGTAGCCCTGGCTAGCCTTGAACTCATGATCCTCCAGGTGTGTGCCATATGGCTTCTTCAGTCCTTTAGAGAGATTGAATAAAGTGACTTCAGTCATATCCCGCCTTCCTCTCAGGTAAGACCACCGCAGTGGATGCAATGAGTCTGGAGAACGATAATTCTACCATTGCCACTGACTACTCTCAGACTATAAGCAGCTGTCCTCATCTTTTAGGATTCACTTTAGAAATAACACCTGTAGTGGAGATGAGGACAGGAGACAGCTTCACTCTGAGCAACTCTGCTATAGATGGAAGCTGAGGCCGGCAACTCCTTGGGCTAGCATTTAAAGCCACTCCAAGGCAGTCTTGGTCTTGTATGGAGATACCAGAAAACTTTGAATAGACGGTCACTTTGTTGACGCAGTTTTTATGAAGACAGAAAGAAAGAAATGGTTCCACAGCCAAGAAGTCAATGGACTTTTAAAAACATTGTAAGAAACACCTTAATACTCGAGAACACGGTAAGGATGCTACTCAGTGGTAAGCTACAAGCGGGTGAAAACAGCCAGACTTTGGAGTCAGTAGGAAATGCTGCAACCCTACAGACTGAAGCTCACAGACAAGTACCTGCTTCCTCAGGAGCTCAGGAAAATACACCCCTAATTGATGGACCCACACATCAGCCCCAAATCCATGACGATCTGCCCAGAATGGAGTGAAGTTTAGCCCTAGACTTGTAGTATAAGGATGGGACTGAAACCTACTAAGAAGCTCGCAGATCCATTCTTGGATTTCCTGGTTTCAGGGCATTAGTCAAACTGAGAAATACATAGCAGGTGTTGTGAGCTCCATTACAAGATAAAAAACAAACAAACAAATGGAAAAACCTATGCAAGCATGCATAAGTTACAAACGTGGCATGAAACTAAAAGTGGAACCAAATGAACAGAAGAGATGAAGAAAACCAAACCATTGCTCACTGAGTCACAGGTTCAGACTCCAGCCCTGTTCTAAGTATCAATAACTTCAACAGAAGTGGAGGCTTTGCTCACGGATGGACTGGAGTCATTGCTTTCTGAGCTCGAATCCTGACTGGAATTTCTGAGCTGTGCAATCTTGAGCAAGTCAGTAAACCTCTCTGTTGTTTCCATCTATACAAGGGGCTATACGTACCTTACTGGGGGAATGACTAAGCCATATTGTACGGGGTAGTGGTCCTGCAAACAGCGAGAAAGCTGCAGCGTGGCAATGAACCCATGTCAACACTCACTGTATCTATATTTAAGCAAGATGCAAATACCTGAGGTGTCACAGGCATGCTTTCCTGTGGAGGGTTCCCTCTGAGGGTTGTTGCGCCTATAAATGACGTGGGGTTTGTTCTGTTCCTCCTCATCCTCTTGCTCATCCACGGACAGCAGTGGTTCAATAAAATAATCTCCATCGTGAGACCGGAACGTGCCCATCTGTGAAGAAAGAAGAGTGGTTGATTTAACACAACTCAGCCAACAGAAGGGACAAAAACAACCCAAAGACTGAAGTAATTCCAGGGAGGAGCAGAGCAGTTTGTTGGCTCCTCCCTGGGGGGGGGGGGGCTGCTGAAACTCTTCTGAGGTAGCCTGGGGCAGTCTTGGCTCATCTCCACCTTCTGCCTTAGTGGGAGCTAGTTCTCAACTTCATCTCACCTGCTTTTCATAGCTAGCTTTTCCTTGGTGCTTAATCTCTTAATGCAAACAGGCAGCTAAAAGAGATCCTGTGGAGTGTTCAGGCTGCCTGGAAAGTCATAGACACCAGTGTATAGCTGAGGAACAAGCCGAAACCTTCCCTTCACATTCACCAGGTACACGTACGTAGGCCACAATGCCCTAAAGGTAGTGAGGCCTGTGACATGGGCTCTTCCTGTTCCCTTAAGGCAGAGCAATATCCTGAAAACCAGTGTCGTCACAGGCTGCTACTTGCACGCCCAGAACCACACCTATCCTCATCAATCAACTTCCTTACTGGTCAGTTGGAGGTGAAGTTCCTAAAGGGCAGTTGTGAAGGTTAAATGGGATACCAGTCATTCGATTAGCGAGGTTCGAGAACCTTCTCAGGCACTGAACTGACCAGTGGGTTCTGTTGTAGCTCACTGGTCTCGGGCCAATTTGCTCTTACCAAGCACTATGAATGAACACCTTGCAAAAGGCCATTCTCCTGGTACCCTCTCCGCATCTGTACAAAGTTTGCAAATGATTCACAAGGCCTCAAGCTCGAACCATTTAATGTTATATGAACATTCAAAGTGCCTGGTCTCAGAGGAGACACAAAACTGTTCTCTCTTCACACACAGAAAATAAGCAGAAGCCTTCTCTCATTTCCGATGCACAAGAGAAGCCATCACCCCTGAATACAAGTGTGGGTACCTACACCAGCGTCCTCCAGAGCTGATTAGAGAGTCAGATCACTGACCCATGCCTCCTCTCTGCTGAACTGCACCAAAATCTCTGGAGTCAACTCAAGAATCAGAATTTCAGTGTGCTTTCCTCCCAGGTGTCTTATTCGAGAAAATGCATTAGAAATGCCAGGCCAAGGCAGGCTTTGCTTTCCCAAAGCAAGGAAGATCAAAGCAGCCTGGGAGAAAAACTTTTTTTCTGATGAGATTCCGAGTGACGCACTGTATTTCCAGATTCAGAATTTCTAGGCGTGATGTCTAGAACCTGACATTTTAACACAGCTCCCCTCATGACTCAAGAACATAGACTCAGGCAGAAGTCAGTTTTAGTAGAGTCTGTGACAGATTGACGGGTCACCAGAGAAGCAGCAGGTTAGTACATCCATGCTCACCTCTGTTGGCAGTCAGTCTGCAACTCTGGTATCTCATAAACACAGGGCTTGCAAGGCCTAGGGAGAGAGTAAAAGGAGCCCCAGAGGCACAGACAGGAAATGATTTGCTTTTCAGTGGTATAGAGCAGGCTGGTGTTAGTGCCGATTCTTGGACCCAGAGTTCTTGGACCCAGGATCATGATTTTTAGTTCAGTGTATGAAAAAAACAGATCCAGTCATTCTCTTGAGTAATATAATTCCAACTCGGTCACCTATCATTATGAGGCTGGGAGAGGATGGTAGTTCTCAAGGCCCAGATATTCTTACAAACAAAATAGGTAGCTTGAGGACTGGGCCATTGTATCTAAGAGCCTTCAGCAAAAGCTCAATGAATGCTGACAACATGGAGACGAAATCAGTTTTGTTGTTGGTTCAGAAATAATCAATGGAGCCTAACTTGTCTTATGCTGGCTGAGGTGACCATTCCTTTAAATACATGCATTATATACATATAGACACCATGTATCATCTAAACTGTAGTATGGAGAGAGAGAGAGAGAGAGAGATATTCTGGTGCCAACGCCTAGGACAGAAGAGAACACACACCCCGAGAAGACAGTGTCTATGATTTTGGAACAAATATTACATGGAGTCTTGTGGGGAAGTAGAAATGATGCAAACCCTTTCAAAGAAAAAAAAATGTGGCCATGTAGCTCAGTGGTAAAGCTCTTGCCTGCAAACACAAGACTCAGAATCCAATTATCAGCAACATACCAACATACGCACACATGAACACACACAGTGGGAGAATATATATGTATATATATATATATACATATATATGTGTGTGTGTGTGTGTGTGTGTGTGTGTGTGTGTGTGTGTGTATCTCACAGGAAATTAAGACAGAATTTAAAGAAAGTATAAAGCCAATTACTTGAAATACAGAATTTCAGAAGAGAAAACGAAGGTGAAATCGGACCCCAGGCTATGTGTGACAAGATGTAATGTCAGGATCTTATTGTCAGCTGCCGAGTTTGATATCATTCACTAGGATATAAGGAGACGTGGTGTAGGCTATGTGATCAAGGGTGGCTGTCGGGGAGGTTTCGAAGCCCACTGATTGATCTGTTACTGGTGTGTGGCAGGAGTTGAGAAAGAAAAAAGAAGCTGGGAGAGAAGCAGGGAGGTGGAGGTCTTTCTCAGACAGTGGTCCTAAAAAGAAAGGAAGAAACAAAACAAAACTGTGGTACAGACATTTTCTCGGCAGAGAAGAGCAATGTGTGAGGTGGGATTCAAAGAAATTGCCAAGGGGAGCAGTGGGGTATGATGGTATGGGTGTGCGGTGCACCGTGTGGGATCACTCTGATGAGGGCAGATCACCTACAGGCCTCTCTGGACGAAGTGAGGAACACCATTATACAGGGACTGACAGCAGCAGAACCGATGAAGAGGGGTCTTGGGAGGAAATAAAAATTCCAGGAGACAAAGGAGGCAGGAAGCTCTGAGCTAGATTAGTGGCTAAAGACATAAAAATCTAGCTCGCTTATTTTAAAAATATATGCGGGACTTGGGGGGACCCCAGACATGCTGCAAGTTACATGTCATGATAATGGGGATGGTATACCCCAGAGAGTCTTTTCAGGAGCCCGGGTTCTCAGTTCTTAAGGAGACCACGTGCACTGTGTTACCATGTCAAACCACCAATGGAAATTAAGGACCTACGCAGAAAAATATTTATACAACTGCTGGGGCCACTCAGATTCCACCGGTGTGTAGGCGGGGAAAGAGGAGGAGTAAAGACTGTTTACCAACGAAGTACACAAGCAGTCCAGTCGAAGATCCAGGAATTGGGGGTCCCTAGTTTTAAATCGTGAGGTGTACTGATTCTCTGGGATCGGCCCCAAGACTTCAGCCTAGGTCTACCTAGGCAATAACCTCTCAAAGACTGGAGCCATTCTAGTGTCTAAGCCCAGGTTTGAGGCTGTGATGACTCAACGCGGCATCGCCTCCCCTTGCTAAACTGTGGTCTCCGCCTACCCTCAATCAATCTCAAGGAAGTACTTTGGGCGCCAGGATTCTCAGCACTTAGCTGGTGGGTGAAGGGGTTCACCCTCTTCCCCATATCCCACCTTCTCTCCTCCCAGTCTTCCGGAGTGCGGAACTCCTGCCGGGATCCAAGAGCAGGCTCTTGGTAGTCGAAGAAGGATATAACCTCCAGACCCGGAATTTAAGACGCAAGAACCAGCCAGCAAATGTGGCAGCCGAGCATGCGAGTGAGTACCCAAGCCCCCATTTAGAAAGACGAGAGGGAGGGTGTGTGTGTCAAGGGGAGAGAGTAAATGCGCCAGGGGCACAGACTTTTAATAACCAATTGTGCGTAATGCGCGGTGCAGTGAGCTGGGAGAGACAGCCGCGGGAAAGTTTCTGCGTCATACGCGCGTGGTAGAAACGCATGTCGCTTGGGAAAGCGAAGGGCTACTCTAGTTGGGTCCAGAATTGTACAAGACTCTCAACTGTCAGAGGGATTGGGGACTGATGCCTTGTTAATCCCAATGGAGGGTAACAGAGGGGTCAGGAAAAAGAGGGTGGAGATACCAACTTGGATCTCACACTAAACGCCTACTAGACAGCTCCCGGCGGTATCCGTCGCACCCAACTTTCCTAGAGAAACGTGCGCTATACATTTTCATTCCTACATTTTGAAACAGCCACAGGTTCTAGAATAGGGTTCGTCTTAAGGTTATCTCTCCAGGCTCTCCCACTACTCTAGCGCCTCCAGCCACCACGCCAGCAGGGTGCAGAGTCGGACTGCAGTGCATCACCCCTCCCCCCACCTTCCAACCCTAAACACCGCCTTAGAGACAGGCTCCGCCCTCACTCCCGGCTCTCAGAGTATTTGGCCCACCCTTCCTTTCCCGGGACAGGATCGGCTTCCCTGTCAATCTGGTTCGGTTTCAAAATTCCTTGACGTGATAAAAAGCTCCGAGAGGAAAGAACGCGGGGACACTAGGCTGTGTAGCAGCGTCCACAACCAGAGAGATATCCCAGCGCGCCAGTAAGGGTGTCCAGGGATTGTCAGTTTACATCCCTGACTCTGGACGCGCCAATGAGGAGTTGAGTCCGCCCTGCGCTCAGCTGCAGGGCTCCAGAGCAGCCAAGTTTGCTACAAGAAACCACAACCCCAGCAACTTTCTCCGAGTTTGTAAACCTACATGCAAGCTACTCTGCAGAGCTGGGCTGCGTACAGCAAACCCAATTCATCCAATCTAAGACAGCTCCAAACCGTACACGACCCTTTCGGGATAGATGTGTACACCCTTCTTGAGTGGAAGAGCACGCACTACACCGGTAGACCCCCAGTTCCGAGACCTAAGCCAATGTTGATATTTAACGCCAGAGCATAGACTCGGTAGGTTCAGACTAGGGTGCAATTAAGTCTTAAAGAAGCAGACGAGGAGGCGGGGAGGAGGGAAGGGGCACGCGCCCACTTACCATTCCGGAGCACAGGCTGATGACCGCAGTGTGCTCAGACTTGGTATTGACATGGCCTTTGTAGAAACAGTGCCTAAGTTCCATTTCTTCCTCGGAATACAGTTTGGACTGGTTCACCCCTGGCTCTCCAAGGAGGGTGACAGTGAACAGTGGAGCGATAAATCCGGTATGGGCGGTGAGATTAAATAGAAACTGCTGGCCGAAGGCTTTGAGGCGGTAATGCTCCTGGGAAGAGGTAGAGGAAGACGAGGAGGAGGAGGCGAAGGCAGGCCAGGGGTCAGAGGCAGAGTTAATGCTTCGTCGCCTTCTTTTGAAGTGCACGTTCGTGGGAAAGGGTTCCCCGAGGGGGTTCACTCGGATGGGAGACGCGATCTCATATTCGCTCAGACTCTCTAATAATTTCACTGCAGGGAGAAACAGAGGCAAATGAGCTAATCATTCATTTCCCCCGAAAGTTTTAATTTAAAAAGAAGATGGGGGGCTTTGTCCTAATTTATTTTGCAGCCACTTTAAGTCAATTCTTTCAGGCTCCACCACTGGATAAATATTTGTTGAGCGCCTACTGTAATAGTAACAGCCGAGAACTAGGTGAGGGGCTGAGATTAGAGCATTAGAAGTCAGACAATGAACAAATATTAAAAACAAAATAATTACATATTCTGATAAATATCCTGAATACAATAAAATGTGCGCTCTCTGGTGATCCAAGTTATTAAATAGAGTTGATTTGGGACAGGGGATAAGATGGTAAAAAGTCAGGTAAAAAGAACTGGGGGGTGACCCTAAAATTCTTGCAGTGCTTCCCTCCCTAATAGTTGACTAAGGATGACCCAGAGAAGGGAGAGGTTCCAAAACGGGAGGTAATTCTTTCTAGGAAAAGGAGAGAGGCCTCTACTGCGGGGTGCCCGCCCCAGAGCGTGTTCAAGGAGGTGGAGATGGAGTGTGTGGGGGCGTGGGGGGGGCTTGAGGGTCCAGAGCCATGTTACCTTGCCTCGGGTGCAGCCTGTCCTTGCGCACGGCCGCCGCGGAGTCGGGGCTCCTCATCTCAACCAGGTCCGGCACCAGGAGCGTTAGCAGTGTGGCCCAGGATACTAACTGCATGGTGCTCCTCACCCCTCCCCCCGCTTCTCCCACCCCCTCCCTCCTGCCGGCTTTGGTGGCTGGCGGCGACGCGAGGCAGCGGCCGTGGAGAGCGCGCGGAACCCCGGCGCCCTGCCGCCAACTTTTTGACTTTAGGAGTCGCTGAGGTCCTGCAGAGAGGGTCCCGTCTGCGCTCCGCTGAGCAACGCTGCCGCCTGCCGTGAGCTGAGGCGCTCGGGCCGCAGGAGGAGGAGAAGGAGGCGGAGGACTAGGGCTCGGCGGCTCCGCCGCATAATGTCCAGCCTGCGGGCAGGAGAAGGCGCGGAACGTGCGCTCCGAGGCGCGCCGGGCGCCCTTTGCTGGCTGAGTTAGCCGAGCCGCTTCTTGAATGGGGGGCCAGGGGGCGGGGGCCCCCGCGGGCGCTCAAATACCCTAGGTGCACGCCTCCAGGAGGAGGAGAGGGGAGGAGAAAGCGGGGCAGGCGTCCCGCCTCCTTGCAGATCCTGTCCCCTCCTCGGCCGGCCGCGGGTGCCAGGACTCACCGCTTTAGGCCCCTCCAGCTGCCGGAGGCGGAGGCCAGAGACGCCGGCAGCGCCGGAGCAATTGGCGGCCGTCCGCGTCACCTCCCCGAGGTGGGGTTTTCAGAGACTGAGGACGGAGAGCAGAGAAAGTTCTCGGTGGCGCTCAGCCACCCACTCCGACTCTCCTTTACGACTTAGGTCTCCCATTTGGAATCTCTCCCTAGCCAGGTCTTGGTGAAGGTCTCTTTGGGCCCCTGTCCCTCTTCTCCGATGGTCTCTCCCTTCTCCACTTTCTACTGCGCTTTCTCCATTTCACCGTTTCTGCCTGTTCTCTTCATTCTGCCCTGGTCTCTTTCCATCACCCCACTTGGCATTCCTTACAAGAGAAAGTAGCCTTGCTCGGTCTAGATCCTACACTTGATCACTAGAAACCAGATTTGTCACCTGAGCTCCACTCTACTTAATTGCCCCAAGTCGAGAGTTTAAAAGTCAGGGATCTAGCTCAGTCCTGTAGTTCCAGTAGTGTTTCAGATCCGTAGTTGCCTGAAAGTTTCGCAACAGTTTAAACCCGGGTCTTCCCGGGACTTCTGTCTCTGTGGCTAGAGCGTCTACAGGTTTCTGTAGGTCTTTTTCCCAAAAAGGTTAAGGTGCTTACTGTGCAGTTAGTGGGGTTTGGGGTCTTGGAAGCCCCCAACTCTTCCCGACATCTGAAGGGAAGGGAGTAGGGAAGGACTGTGAAGCTGTAGGTCCTGGGGAAGGCACTCAAACCCCCAGGGAGTTCGCAGTCACTTCCGCTTGCTTTCAGCGGTTAGAGAGGATGCGAGCATGGAAGTGGCTCCAAACAGATACTTCAAGTAATCTATCATCTCCCTCCGGTTGAAGATGAACATTTGGAATTCAGAACTCTAGAAAAGGAGAAAAGAGCAACAGGGAGAAGGGGGAGGAAGTGAAGAGGGAAAATGGTTAAAACCATGGATTATTCAAAAGCACCTTTCCCCCTTAGCTCTCGGGAAGAGAGGATGCACTAATTCAAAGGGAAAGGAAAAAGGCATTTTCAGTAACTGATATGACTAACAAATTTATAATTGTCCACGTTTCCTAGAACCGGAGTTCTCTGCTGCTTGGCCCGCTACTCAGAGCTGAGAATATTAGTGCTGATAGAGACCAGAAAGCAGTGTGCTGCGAGTGCCACCCATCCTGGAAACAATGATGTGTACAGTTCTGATGATAGCGGAAAAATGACTTGGCTGCCATTTCCTAAAGATGTTGCTGATCCAATTGGCTAGGCAGCACTGCCACAGCGAAAGGGCCAGGCATCCGGTATCCCTGTGCTGGTGTGCACTTGAAACCTATTCAGGAGGCTGAGACAGGAGGTTGGAGAGATCTAGGCCAGCCTAAACTATACAAGAGACCCTGTCACGATGTAAAATAAAATAGCAAACAAAAGAAGCAGAGAATTTAAAAGGTGTCCTTTCAACCTTGAATCTTCAAAATAACTCATGAAAGTGAATTCCTTCTCGCGTGCCACCTTCCTTTGCATTAGGTGGTAAAGACCACTTTTAATCTGGTGCTTGGGAGTTGCTGGGAGTTGAGCATGGAAATCAGTCCACAGGAACCAACTGCAGTGAGGACTTTATAGCACTACCACAGTAGCTCATAAGCCTAGCGCTTCCGATAGTATCTTCTACCAGACAATTCCTCAATTTTAATTCAAACACCTCCTGATCAAGAGATGCTAACCTCACAGACCTTACCATGTGAGGGGCTGAAGAGATAGCTTTTTGGTAAGAAACACTTGCTGCCCTTACAGAGATCCTGGGTTTGGTTTCCACTACCCATATTTGGATGTTTACAACTGTTTGTAACTTGTTTCAGGAGGTCCCACACTCTCTTCTGGCCACTCCCCTAAATTACACTCTGCACGCATATGCACATATGTGTAATTAAAAATAAAAAAGGTCTTAAAAATTACCACAGAAAGGGACACATTTTCTCCGGTGTAGCTTCACACTTTTGCTTTATGTCTCAAACCTTAATACCAGATTCTGCTTGCAGCTGATGGGACAAAGAGAACCAAAGCACCTGCCTTGACCTCCTGAGGTGTTGGGGACCATGGGCTTATGACTTTCTCGCCACCAGGAAAGTGATTATCAGTGAGCAAATGTTTTGGCCAGCCTCAGAAGGCACACCTGTAAAGGAAATCTTAGAGAGCCCTGCTTCAAATCCTGAGAAAAGCAGAAATGAGCTTGCTATTCCAGGCGTTAATCTTAAATAATAATTCCTTCATTGCGGATTGGCCGCGTACCAGACCTTGTGCTAATGTACTACATCTAACTTAATTTTTAAAATAGCCTTACAAGGCAGGTGGTGTTAACTATTTTGCAGATTAAAATACCAAGGTGAAAAAAAAAATGAAGTACTTTAACAAAAATACTTGGCTAGTAAGTGAACTGATTCAAATTGCTTCGGAAGTTTATTCTAACGTTGCAATTGTGCGTAAACTGATGCCGTGGTGTTTGTGCCTCACATCCTACCTAGTACTAGGGAGGCAGAGGCAGGCAGATCTCTATGTAGATCTATATAAGTTCCAGGCCAGTTAGAGCTATCTATAGAGTGCGACCCTGTCTCAAAAATCAAACAATAAACCCATAGTTATATAATGTGTAAATGACTAAGTAGAAATGTAGCTAGGTTTGGAGGTGATTAATATTGTCCAGAAAATTGTTTTTCAATGTCTTATTCCTTCCTCTTCTCCCCAGGGCTGGGGATTAAACCATTAAATTCAAGTCTAGTATATTCTTTGTTACCCTATACCACTGACTTACATCCCTGGTCCCGAAAGGGGTTCAGCTAAGTTGTTCAGGCTCATCTTGAACTCTCACTGTACCCCAGGCAGGTCTCAGGTTTTGAACTTGTCATTGTCTCCTGTCATCTTCAAGAGTAGCTGGAGTTAGAGGCATGAGACGCCACTTTGGCTCTTTTTTCTGATGCTGAGTAACAATTACCATCTCCTATTTTCATAGCTTCTCCATCGGACGCAGACCAGTCCCTGCACATAGTGTGCTTGAAAGATCTGAACAAACAAATAATCGAACACACTCTTCACCTTCAACACACACACACACACACACACACACACACACACACACACACACACGCACACACTGGGGAAAGAGTATTGGAGGTTGACTCTATAAAGTGGTATTAAGATTGCCCAAGTCTGAGAGAGAAATGTAGATTTTGAGCACTGCCCTCCCCACTACCCCAATGTCCACAGAAGTGTCCTCTGAAAGATTCAGTGCTTTCTGAAGTCATTTTGAGTTCATAGAGAGAGAGAGTTGCTAGCCAGTTTTTCTCGGAGTCTTTACTGGAATTGACTGTTACTGTGGGTTAAAGTGGAGGCCTTCTTTGGCCGACTCTGCATGAAAATTGGGTCCCGAAGGAGTGCTCCTGGCAGTGGATAGCCTAGAAGATGGAAGTAAGAGAGATCATACTATAAATTATTCCATTTGCTGAAATAAATGACAATGAAGGAACAGGAAAGAGAGAGGGAGCAAAGATCTCACTGAAGGAGAATGCCCGCACCCAAAAGATATAAAGGAACCAGAAACCACAGGGACATGTCTCCTGAAGGGCCAGCAGCAGGAGATATGAGAAAGATAAACCTCAGGAATTGTACTTCATTGGATTCTGGTAAACAAGGTCCCCAATGAGGAACGGATGGTAGCTGAACTCTACAATCCCGTGCATTATCTGGGAGTCAGCTTCTTTAAAGATAAGATTCCCTCATTTTTATGCCTATGCATGTAGATGCCTTTGTATGCAATATTTGTGGTGGCCGGAAGAGGGCATTAGATCCCTGAGACTGGAATGACAGAGGTTGTGAGCCGCCATGTTGGTGCTAAGAACGGAACCTGGGTCCACTGCAAGAGCAGCTGTTGCTCTTAATCAATGAGCCATCTCTCTAGCCCCAGGAACCACTTATTTACAGGATGGAAGTGGAAAGAAACTACATCATCTTTGCTTGCCCCGTGGTTAACTGACCTTTTAGTGTCACAGCTACTGACTCCAAGAAAACTGCCACGCTAAGAATGTATCTTCCTGTGAAATGAAGGACATTAGGTTCTGTGTACCCTGGAACTCACTCTGGAGATCAGGCTGGCCTGGAAGTTGAAGTTGACTCTGCTTCCTGAGTCGTGGGATTTATAAGTGGGCACTTCTTCCTTTGTGCTGCTTATTTGGTCCTCAGAGCAACCTGACTGTTGAGTTTTTAGTATCCTCACCTTACTTATGAAGAGAGTCAGACAGCAAAGGGCAGTGCCCTGCTGAGCCTCACTGAAGTAAGAGTACAGAGCATGTGTGCGCACTGAGCTCGGCTCAGCTCCCAAACCTGTGATCTCCATGATTCAGTGCTGCCTCGTCTGATTGTTCACCGTCTTTCAGCCTTTATATCTGACCTGGTAAACATGATGGGACAGAACCCTGTCTATTCTTCTACTGAGTTTTGAAAAGCTTCCACTGAGACCGCCTCATAAAGTTATTGGTCTGGCTTGTGAGGTGGCTCTTTAAAACACCCATCAGGTCACAGCATAGCTTCCACCTTTAGCCTGCTTAATCACCAGGTGCTCCTCGTCTCCTCGTCATTCTAACCTCAGGTCGATAATTCCTTATATGAATTCTACAGCGGTTTCCTTTGCTGTACACAGGCGCTCACGTTCTTCCTCTGCTTCCTCTGCTGTCCTGAGGCCCGGGGATTTAACCACAAATGACATTCAGAAATACTAGACTTCTAGATTAGATCAAAACCATGCAAGTGAAGCAAGATTAGAAGACAACGGGATTTGCGCCCTCTGTTTGAGTCCTCTATGTCCTAAAAGTGCATATTGGACAGTGACGGCTACTGGAAATATGGCTTCCTAGAAGCTGGCAAGGGTCAGAGTATTTATAGCTATACATGTGTATGGTCCGAGTCCAGAACTTCTCCTGGCCCAGTTGAGATGTAAGTGGTTGTTGCTGTGGGAACCAACATAAAAGGCAACTGTATCTGCTTCAATGTATTGCCACGATACAGGCAGCGTAGGTTCTTCTGTATTTGTCAAATGTGTTAACCACTGCCACCAATTTGGTTATTGTTTTAAAAGGGACCGTTTCACTTAATTTATGAAAATCACTCAGTTATAAATATGTACTCTTACAGGTTTTATATAATTTCATACAATTGAGTAAATTTCTGTTCTTCATGATGTCACCATTCTGGGGAAAGCAAGTACTGGTTTAACAAAAATTCATCAGAATTTCAAGTTTGAATATTTATTTATTTATTTGGAAACAGAAGCTTTCAGGGCTATTCTTCCCTATTGGCTGTTTCTAGTACGTGACTCAGCATTCCTTGTCTGCTCAGTGCAGCGCACTAGAGTTAGGCCTCGTCTTTATATAGCTTTTACCTAACCTGAAGGTGGAGGAATGAAGGCCACCAGACCCAGAGGGTGTCAAGAAATGACTCCAATGTGCTGACTCCAAGCCAAGGACTCTACACTTTCTAATCAGTAGTGCCCCTGGAACAGACCTGCTGTTCAGGAGGTGCCAGTCTTGAATTCAGAACGAGAAAGAGCGAGAGGCTCAGTATGTCTTTGTCAAGTAACCTGATCATCAGGGCCATCATTTAGGAGTCTTCTTCACTTTCTATCTGTGCACTTATGTGTCCATTATGTGAATAGTTCTCATACATACACTTGCTGTTAGTCCCATTATCCTTTGGCATTGTGTGTATGTGCGTCTTTCTCTCTCTCTCTCTCTCTCCCTCTCTCTCTCTCTCTCTCATATATATATATATATATATATATATATGAATATATATATGTGTGTATATATATATATGTGTGTGTGTGTGTGTGTGTGTGTGTGTGTATGTGTGTGTATCCATCTTGTTCTGTGAGACAAAAGCCTCCTTACTGGCCTGAATTTACAGATTTGACTAGACTGACTGGCCCCTGAGCCCCAGGCATCCACCTGTCTTCACTTCTCCAGTTCCAGGGTTGCACAATCACAGCCCTGATCATTCTTTGACATGGGCCTTAGGGATTGGACTCAGGTCCTTGTGCTTGTGATGTAAGTAATTTACTGACCTAGTTATTCCTTCACTTGAATTTAAAAAAAAAAAAGACAAGAGTTTATTTTTTATCTCAGAGTTTTCGTATACAGCCAATGCATATAAATTGTACACTTCTTTCTCTCTCAGGCATTTTATTTTTTATTTTACTTTTTTAACCAGAACATTTTTCTCTTTGCTTCTTTGCTTTTTTGTTTATTTATTCGCGTGTGAGTACACGTGCGTACGTGCGTGCGTGCGTGCGTGCGTGCGTGCATGCGTGTGCTCTCATCCACTGTAGGTCACAGCATATGCAGGAAGGTCATAGTAATAATTCTTTTCTTTGTTGTCGTTGTTGTTATTTTTCTTTTTATTGAAGATTGATTTGTCTCATACAATATATCTTGATTGCAATTTCCACTCCCTCTTTTTCCAGTTCCTTTCTACCTCTCCTCCTATTGGGGTCCACCCTCTTACTGTTTCTCATTTTTTAAAAAAAGTCGCCTAAAGGATTATAATGATATATAATATAAACATTTCTAATACAGCAGAGTAGGACTAAACAAAGAAACAGAAGGAACAGTGCACCAAGAACAGAAATAAATGCAGAGACCACTCATTTTCACAGTCAAGAATCCTATAAAAAACATAAAATTGAATGCCATAGTATATATGTAGAGGACCTGTAGGGTTAAAAAGGAGGAAAAAGAAAAAAAGGGACTATTTTTTTAATTTATATTTGTTCCCAGCAGTAAAGCTGCAGGATGAAACTTCTCTGACGATGGCTGAACAAGGCACTGATCTATGAGCATAGCAGAATGCCATTGGGAGTCATTTCATTGTTACATTACTCTAGTAGAACAATGGATTTTCCCATAGATCCCTGGCCTGTCTAGTCTCACGTTCTTGGCCACCAAGCACTGTTGCCTATGGGTTCCATTGTGTGGAGTGGCCTTAACCCAAATCAGATGTTGGTTGGTTACTCCCACAAGCTTAGTGCCACCGTTGCCCTAGCTTATCTTGTAGGCAGGACACGTTGTAGCCTGAAGGGTTTGTAGCTGGGCTGGTGCTTACCTTTATCCTTTGGTGGTATGCAGAATACCTTCCAGTACTGAGAACACCAGCCCACAGGCATAAAGGCTCTGTGTAGGCACCAGCTCGGCATCATCATCGTGTTCGATGAGTTTTGTAGGTGTTGCCTTCACTGGAGAGCAACCTATAGGAATTTACTGGGGAACAACTCAACTAGATGTAACCTCTTCCTTGTACTGAAAGCTTCATTTAGTAGTAAGAGAGGTCCAGTTGGGCCTCTGTCTTTCCCCTTATCAGGCAATTTCATTAGGACTGCTTTTATATACGTATATATTTGAGGAAGCTTCTACTTATTGGGGTTCCATACTACCCCATAATGATCCTTAATTTTAGTTGTCTCTACCCATATGTCCTACCTTGTGTCCTTCTTCCCCACTCCCTGACTTACCCTCCTGTCCCCTCCCCCACTTCATCCATCTATAACTATCTACTGTAATTTCCTTCCCTAGGAGATCTATCCATCCTCCCTAGTCCCTTAATACCTAACCTCTGTGGTTCTATGAATTGTAGCTTGCATTGACTTAGCAGCTAGTATCCACATATAAGTAATGTATGTCAGATTTGTCTTTCTGGGTCTGGGTTACTTCACTTGAGGGGCTTTTTGTTGTTGTTGTTATTGTTGTTGTTGTTTGTTTGTTTGATTGACTGACTGATTGATTTTTAGTTCTATCCATTTACCTATGAATTTTAAGATTTAACTTTTTAATGGCTGAGTAATATTCCATTTTCTTGACCAGTTCCTCTGTTGAGGGGCATCTAGGTTGTTTCCAGTTTCTGGCTCTTATGAAGTCCAGCAATGAACATGGTTGAACAAACATCTCTGGTGTGGTAGGGTGAAGTGTCCTTTGGGTGTATGTCCAAGAGTGGTATAGCTGGATCTCAGGGTAGATTGACTCCAGTCTTTGAGAAGCTACCACAGACTTCTATCCTGCACAAGTTTGTTCCCACCAGCAATGGATGAACTTTGGAGTACCCTTACTCAACATCTTTGCCAATATGAATATGATTTGTCTTGTTTATTTGGCCGTTCTGACTGGTGTGAAGTGGAATCTCAGGGTTGTTTTGATTTGCATCTTCCTGATGACCAAGGATGTTGAACATTCAAGTGCTCTTTTGGGTTTCCTCTTTTGATTATTGTGGTGAAGTTGGTTCTTTCCTTCCATATGAACTCTGGGGGCGTGGAACCCAGTTGATAGGCTTGATGGGAGGGCCCTTTACCAGATGTGCCATCTTGCTGGCCCCACAGTTCTTGAAACAGCCAAAATTTTATTTCCCTATGAGCATTGAAAGAAATTCCTGTTTTTATATGGTAAATCAATTTTTACACTTGCACAATAATGTTTTTTTTTGTTTTTCTTTTTCAGTTTTTTTTTAAATAAGTAATGGAGTCAGATGGTATTTACAGGTTTTTCTGTCCTAATTACATTTAGGATAAAGCTTACTTCCAGAACTAATGAATAATACCACATGTAATCTTTCTGACAACCCGGGGAACTTTGCGCAGGAAGCAATGAAGCCACGGAGAAGTTAGGCAACTTGCCTCAAATGCACTGCTAGTGTAACTGAACAAAGATTCAAGGCCACGCAGTCTGATTTCAAGGCCCATGTTCCCCCACTATCGAACCGCAGCGTCTCTCACATGTGTTTATATTTTATCAAGCTTAGTTCAGGATAAATGGCAAAGCTTAGGGATTCTGTTCCAAGGAATGGAAGTGTGAATGTTAGCAGAATTCAAATGGAAGGCAATAGGAATCAAGGGAATTACCGGGAATGTCTCAGGGAGTCAGTCTGGGCTGTGATGCAGGGCATCAGGCCAACTGGATGAGGGATGGGTGGACTGCCTTCCCTGAGGGTTAGGGTGCTGGCTTGCCCCGCTTTAGAAGACCAGCCTTTGGGAGCACTGGTCTTTAGCAACTTCACTGTCACAACCATTTCTATAAGCTCTGGTTGTCTTCAGTTCTATCCAGGGTCTCTATAGTGTCTGGGCTATGCTGTGATTCTTCTGGATAAATAGCTCCTACCTGGGGTTGTGAAAGAGGGGCCTCTTGCAGTGTTCTTTGCAGTAAATTAAGTTGGGGCCTCTTGAAAGAGCCTCTCAAACAACTCTTCAAGTTACCTCCTTACCATGGACAGTGGGGATTGGGTGGGGCTTTGGAAGAATCTTCATAGGAGTGTGCAGATATTTGAAATGTCCAGCGTCACATGTTACAACGAGACCTGGCAATGAGCTTAGGTGGTGTCGGATCAATGCCAGTTGTCCATGGTGTATTCACCACAAATGGCCTCTGTATTAACAGGTACCAATAACAGGATAAGTTGCTTCCTGAAATGTAAGCCTAGCAATTAGTGCCTTGTCAAGACCCATCAGATGCTGAAAAAAAACCCCTAGTTTTGCAGATTTTCCTCCTACTTGAAATGGGCGTGACTTGTGTACATCAGCGGCATTCACAGTAATGTAACCGTCCAAGCTGCAGCTGCTGTTGCAAGAGGCACAGCTATGGCCGATAGGAGCTCAGGGGGATGGCTTTCTTTGGGACACCCCACTGGGGCAGTAGGGCATTCCTCGTCACAGTACAGAGCACAAATTTACCTCTGTAAACATTCGAAGTCAGTATTTCTCAGATTGTTTAGTTTCTTATTCCTGAACTTAAACCTAGACTTGGGTACTTGTAGTACTTCTGTGGTACGATTTTGAACCAAATGAAGGTTGTGGTAAGGGTTCAGCATGGCTGTCCTGCTGTGAATGGAAAGGAGCTGTCTAGAGACCTTCAATAAATGAAATATTAGGTAGTTGTTTAAAGGACATGGAAAAGTTAGATGTTCAGAATTTAAACATGCCCAAAATGCTTGACCCAGCAACTGAATCACAGCGGCATTTATTTAACTGGGTCCTCCCATCATAAAAAGGAAGAAAAATAATAACTAACTCCATCTATGTCAGAGAGGCTAAAACACGCAGTCGAATGTCCCAAATTATAAATACACATCCAAATGGAACCAGTTGTTCTTCCTGAGCAGTTCTATTAAAATCTCATATAGTTTCTATTCTGTTCATTTCTGTATTATTCCCACAAAATAGCATTAAGTTATTTTTTTTTGTCATCCTATTCAAGGGTGATCGTCCTGTATTCATCTCTGGAATGCTAGGATGATAGGAATGGACCGTTATGCAAATTTATGTGGTGCTGGAGACAGAACCAATGCATAAACACACTCCATACCTCACATACAACACACATGTACATATCCACACCCCCAAACATATACTCTTCCACCTCTATCATACAAATGAATACATACACACATGCATACACACATGCACACATACACACATATACACCCCCACCTCTATCATACAAATGAACACATACACATATATACATATACACAACACGTATATACACACATGCATATGCATACACACATGAATACACACATGCACACACATGCACACACATACACACATGAACACACACATGCTTCACAAAGCAACAACTGTATTTGATACTTAAAATATATACTTCATCTGCAACAAATGCACCAGGAATGAAACATAAAACCTAGATCAGCACTGCTTTAAAAAGAAACAGGAAGAAATATTGTTCTTGTACCTGAAGTACCAAAAAGCCCTCAGGATTATGACTCAAAATCCAGAAGCCATAAAAGAAAACCATTCAATTCTCAACTTCATTGAGAAGGAGACAAACACAAATTTTGCCTCACAAGTCTTCACTCAGAGCAGGCAATGTGAATGGATGGAGCAGCTGACAGTTCCCAGAGATAAGAAGTCCTATGTCAAGGTGTCATCATAGAACCTGTGACATCTTATTCATTACTCAGGTGGTGGAAGGGTGAGGAAAGGACAGATGGAGACAGAGAGAAGCCAAAGTCCCTTTTCAGCAGGAATCTGTTCCAGCAATAATGGCATTAATTCATTTATTCTACACTGAAGACCTGATCGCTTTCTCCCTGGGTCCTACTTCCTAGAAGATTAAACTTCCAACGAATGCTTTTGGAGCAAACACATTCAAGAACAAACAATCAGGAAACAATCAAATGGCAAAATGTAAAAAGAAAAGAAGGATTTCTGCTCATAACACAAGAAGGTTTTCTTCAATTTTATATGAAAAACTTATCACAGCATAAAAAAGTCTCAAAAGAAAGGAGATACAATTGCTTCTCTGCCTTTTGGCTAAGATCAAGTGAAGAAAGGAGATACAAGTGCAGATACAAAAAGATACATTGATACTTGAATACAAAAGTACAAAGGATACAAAATATACTTGATTTTGCTCATAACATTTTTTTTTCAAATTGAAAAGCTCTCATTTGCAGCCTTTTAGTTACCAGGCATATAAATCCTACAGTTTGATAAGATGTGGGTACTCCTAGACACCCTTGTTTGTATGAGAATTGTCCTAATTCCTTAGAAGGCAACTTGATAACACTCATCAGAGCTGGAAAGTCTTACACTCTTTGACCCAGACTTTCCATTTCACGCACGTCACATGTTTATGTGCAGAAAATGCCATGTGCAAGTTCTTCAGAGCAGAAAAATTTCTCAACTTGATCAAAAAGGCTGGGGTGGGATAAGCAGATCTTTTCTAAGGACAAAAAATTCAGAGAAAATATGAAGACATGAAGACTGAGTAATTTAAGAAGTGTGAAGACAGCATACGGCCCAAACTCTAGGGTAAAATACAGAGATACTTTATTTCTCTGCATCTCTTTGTGTGTCTGTGTGAATGTGACATATATGTGTGCGTTATATGTACACTACCTATGTGTGCTTGTGCTTGTGTGTGTGTGTGTGTGTGTGTGTGTGCCTGTGTGCCTGTGCCTGTGTGTACCTGTGGTGTGTCTGTGTGTCTGAACTTGTGAGTGTATGCCTGTGTGTGTGTGCCTGTATGCGTCTGTGTGTCTCTGTGTGTGTCTCTCTCTGTGTGTCTGTGTGTTGTGTTTGTCTGTGTGTGCCTGTATGTATGTGCTAATGTGTGCCTGTATGTCTATGCCTGTGTGTCTGTGTCTGTGAGTGTATGCCTGCATGTATGTGCTAATGTGTGCCTGTATGTCTATGCCTGTGTGTCTGTGTCTGTGAGTGTATGCCTGCCTGTGTGTGTATGACTGTGTGTGTGTCTGTGTGTGTTGGAGACAGATGTTGAGTGCCCTGTTTTTATCCCTCTCCACCTCCTCCTTTCAGACAATGTCCCAGTGAACCTAGAGCGAGGCTGGCAGTCACCATGCCCCAGAGATCCTCCTGGATCTATCCGCTACTATATTTTCTTGTGGATTCTAGGATTTGCATACTAGTTCTCACACTTTGAGCCACCCATACTTACCCACTAAGCCATCTCTGTAGTCCCTCTATTCACTTCTATAGGGAGATATGTGTTCAAATTCAGGACTCACATCAAAGATGTGTGTAGCAACATGACTTATAAGGTGAACAGCAGGAAGCTACATGTTTTCAGCTGAGAAATGACAATTTTCTATTAAACAGTGCTCAAATGGTGGGATACTATTCTTTAGCTCAAAAGAGTGAACCATATACTTTTCAACTGGCCAGAAAGAAAAAAGGTATGATCATTTATATTAAAAAATAGGTCACTAGAAGCTTATGTAGAACAACACATAAAAAGATCTAGAAGAAATCACTCCAAATTCTCATTTGGAGGAAGGGGAAAGAACAAGGCTGTAGATGATGCTTGTTTAAAGGCACCTCAAATTTATTTGCAATGCCCTTAAGTTTTAAAGTATTTGGATAAATTCATGTATTCTATAATTTTAGTGTTGTGTTAATTTAAACTTTAAAAAATCTGTTGAAAATGACAACATTTCCTAATATGTACACACACTACTAGAATTTCTGACTTGTGTGAGAGACCCAAGCAGGGATATCCATAGTCTCTTCTCTTTCCTGGATTAGTTCAGAATCCTCACGAACTGTATGAAACATTTCCCAGTTTATTTTCTTATTCAAGAAAATATCAGATGCTGAAGAATGGATGGATGGATGGATGGATGGATGGTTGATTGGATGGATGGATGGATGACAAACCTTCTTGGGCCTTTACTTTTCTTTGAAGCTTGTTTGAGGCAGAATTACATAGATTCAGCTGCCTCCCCCTAGAGTCTTACCTGGTGGATATGTTAGAGCTATTCAATGTTATGCTGGAATGCAACCGTGAGATATAGCCAAGACTTTTTTTTTCAGATTTCCGGTCTTATATAACAGGTAATGGTGCTGGGAGAGTCTGCGGGTCCAAATGTAAAAAATCACTTCAGTCCACTTCAACCGAACGATCTCCTAGATTTTGTTAACAAATGCACTCCATGAAGTGACCTATGCTGACAAACCTCCTTAGACTCCCAGGAAAGAATTACATTTTCAGTCCGCGGAGGCCCCTTTTTGGGGATTAGAAGAAAACAATCTCTCTATGTGTGTGTCCTAGAAGAGTGGAGACTTTATCAGTGTGATTGCCATCGTGGTCCGGCACTAGCCTCATGCCTAGCACAGAGTAACCATAAATATTTGTGGAATGAGCAAAGCCACACAGAACAGAGATAGAAGAGAAATCATAGATAAATTCTACCATCATGTTGAGAAATAGGACAGAGAAGGCACATCGTGCACCTCTGTTTACGTAAAGATGAGTACAGGCAGTGGAAACTGAGAGATGTGGGGTGTTGAGGGTTAGTGTGTGGAGGGAGGGGTTCATCTGGGTTCTGGGGGGGGCCTGATCACATCTTGTTGGTTGATCTGTGTGAAAATATCTTAAATTCACTTACTTTGTGAAAAATTCATTAAGTGATACCACTGTGATCAATGTCCTTGCTACCTGAAGGTTCTTCAAAAGCTTCCCTTTAAGTAAATGCAATCAATTTCTAACATAAATATGAAACCATGTTTCAAGTAAGTGTTTTCATTCTGACTTTGTGAACAGGGAGTTTTGAGTCCTCCTGCCGGGCTTGCCCCTTAGCCCTTCCTGAATTCAGATACCTCTCTGGAAGGTCATTTGGTTCTTTGTAAGACAGCAGATGTGGGGTGGAAAGGACTCTGCTGCCTTTGGGGATTTAGCACTTAGCCCCTTTCTGCTGCTCTCAATCCTCTGAAAATCTCGGACCCTGACGGAAGGAAGAAGAGAGAAGGAAGAAGTTTCTGGTTAGGGACTTCCCAAGTGCGCAGCCCTGAGAAACTGCATCATTTCTTACTCTCTTAAAACCATTACATTCATCAGCTTTTCTTCCTTCTTGAACCTTTCTTTCTTCGGTTGAAATAATGTTGAGATCCTTAAATTAGCAAGCCAGTTTTGAGTTAGACACATATATTTGTCCTTGGACAAAGCAGTCTATTTACAGGATGGCTCACAGGGGTCAAAGGTTAGAGGAGACTTGAAAATTCATCAAAAAAATGTTTGGTTTGGTACATTGACACCCAACAATGTAGAATATACATTTGTAAAGGAAGAGCAAACTGTACATGCTCAAAGTACAAGATACAGAATGTGTGTTTGGGTTACTAGTATTTATGAATGTATCTTTTTTTTAAAACAAGGAAATGCAGAAGGATATGAAAATATTGGTCACTCCCAAAAGAACATGACATTTGTGAACAGAAGAGGGCTGTTTCCCTGTGTGCTCGATAATTCTTTGGATATTTAAACCCTATTGCATATTGTCTAACTACAAATAAGTGTAAAAAAAGCAAAGCGATGCTTTGGTTATGAACTGCCATTTTGCTGTGAATGCAGGACAATGGTCATTCGAAGGCCAAAGGCTGTAAATCTAAAAGGAAGGAAATCTATTGGTGTCAGAATCTTCTAGATTTCTTAATCCACAGATGAGCACATGTGTCTAAGTTAAATCATTGGCTTACTATTTGTAAGGATTTTACTATCTGTCAGGATGCTAATATCATCTTAACAGAAAGAGAAGTGAGAGAGATAAAGGAGGAGGGAAAGCTTGGAAATTTAGTGCCAGAGTGAAGGAAAAGTCACAGATCCATGGGGTTTATGCCATCATGCCCTCATTATGCCCTCTTCATGAGAGAATGGCAATAAGGCCATTACAGACATCGGGAAGAAGCTGGACATAAGAAACAGACACAGCTAGTGACAAAAGAGTCTATTCTTGGCGTGTATAGTAGGATGCTATTTGATACAAGTGTGTGTATGCATGCCTAGATCCAACATGTCATAGGTTTATATGAAGTGATCGAATGATACGTTACGATTCGCATCTTCATGTGGATTTTCAGAAGAAGCTGAATCAAGCTTGTGTCAGGTATTAGCAAATGTTTGACAGAAATAGTTAATGAGAAGAAATTTTACATGGGCCACGAGTAAACCTTGCCAACAGAATGTAAATGGAATCCAGGAAACCCAAATATAAGCTACCTAAGGCTGCCTATGCTGATCTTGAGGACATGACAGAGTGGAGATTTCTGAGCAGGGCAGCGCCCAGCCGGGGAATGCTGTCACTAGGTGATCCCGAGATGTGTTTCCATGGCACCATCCCCTTGTTTACCAGTCACACCAATCATTATGAATGTCTCTCAAGTGGACTGTCTAACTGTGAAGAAATAAAAACAAGTACATCTTTGTCCAATGAAAAAGCACACACGCCTACATTTAATGCATCACTTTAAAGTTACGTCAAGAGGGCCAAAGAGATGGTTCAGCAGTTAAGAGCACTGGCTGGTCTTCTGGTTCAATTCCCAGGACCCACATGGCAGCTCACAACCGTCGTCTTTCACTTCAGTTCCAGAGGATCTGACACCCTCACACAGATGGAAATTCAGGAGAAGCATCAATGTACATGACATAAAAATAAATAGAAACTGTTAAAAATCACATCTAGAACCAGGCCTGGTGACTAGGCCCAGCTACTTGGGAGGTTGAAGCAAGGGAATTGCTTGAGCTCAGGGCAGCACACTAAGATTTGTCTCATAAGCAAACCTATTTATATACATTTGAAACAAAACTTTTCCTAATAAAATTATCCCAATGGTTTCACATTCCACCTCTATTTTTCTGTTGTTGAGGTGAATTTCGCACACTACATTAGCTGTTTTAAAGTAAATGTTTCAGTAATCTTTAATACATTCATAATGTACAGTTATCACGTCTGATTCCAGAATATTTTCATCACCCCAGAAATGACACTGTGTCCATTAAGTGATTGTTTTCTCCACCCCACCTCCCTTTCCTCGGGCCCTGGCAACTACCAGTCTTCACTCTGTCTCTATAGCACTTATTCGAGATATTTTCCAGACATGGACTCACACGTGACCATTGGTCTCCAGCTCATTTGAGGCACCATGTTCATCTAAACTGTAGCACATATCAGTATCATTCTTATGAGTGAGGGAGGGCAGGGTGTGTGGGCACAAGGGCTCGTGTGTGTGTGTGTGTGTGTGTGTGTGTGTGTGTGTGTGTGTGTGTGTGTGTAGGTACACGTGGGTGTGGATGCTATAGGCTACTAATAGGCTGACTACCATTCTTTCCAAGACAGTCTCTTGCTGGGACTTAAGACTTGGCATTCTGCAAGGTTGACTGGCCATGGGCTCCAGGGATGCTTTACCTCTCAGTACTGGGTTACAAGTCCATGCTACCACACCCAGTTTTATGACATGGTCCTAAGGAACCAAACTCAGGTCTTCATTCTTATGCAGCCGGCACTTTAGTAAACCATAGCACTAGTGTCTCGGTTGACTCAGATTTATTTTCCTCTGTGTCCAGGTACTGAACTGCCAGGTAATATGGCACCTCTGCTTTTAACTTTTAATGAATTGCCAATGTACTAAACATTTTCCATTCAAATGAGAAATATACAAAAGTTTCAATTTTTCTACATCCCCTCTAACACTTGCTGTTGTCTATTTTTTTTAAAAAAAACTGCAATCCATGTGTGTGTGTGTGTATGTGTGTGTGAGTGCGTATGTGTTAGCATGTGTGTGTGTGTGTGCGTGCGCGCACGCACGTGTGCATGCATGTGTATGTGTTAGTGTGTGTGAGTGTGTCTGCTAGTGCCTACTTGCTTGCCTCTGTGTACTTTTGGAGAAATATCTATCCAAGTTCTTATTTTAAAACACAATTGTCTTTTGCTGTTGAACTGTAGAAACTCTACCTATCCTCTGCATACTGAACTCATTTGTAAATATTTTCTTTCTGTCCATTTGAACATTTTTGACAATGGTTTTTGGTGTCCCTGCTATTTTGCTTACTAATACTATATAGAAAAGTGCTATTTTGTGTTCTAATTATCGTATATTGGACTTGTTTTTCTGTTCATTCACGTCGTTGTCCTGTTCTCTCATTTTAATACTAATTCACTGCCTGTGACAGTTTACTTAAGGCTATTTGGATTATTTAAGCCAGTTCAATCTCATTTACCACCCAGACATTAAGAGCAGAAGTGAGGAGCCCTGGAGCTCTCCTGCATGGCAGGATTTGATCACCCATCACACAGGAAACTCCAAAGGGTCAGGTACTGTGTGCCAGGAACAGGTGGCAACGCCCAAATACACATATTCTCTCACCAAACCTATGTAAGCATCTCATTTTCCAATCTCCATCTTGCCAAATATATGATAAGGTTTCACTCATGCTATAAACCACACTACACACATTAGCGAAGATGTCTTGCCTTCCTTCTCCATAGTTATGTCTTTTCTTCCTTTCCTAACTCAATGTTTTCTGACCTGTGAACAAGTAGATATAAAAACTCCACTCTATGGTGATCCTTGGATTTTCTTTTTATGGATTTTTATCTCGTTGAGTCTACAGATAGATGTGAACACTGGTATAGGGCACTGTCCCTATCCTCCGTGCCCTGAGAGACTTATGATGGGGTAGATGGTTTAAACCCGGATAAGTGTCGAGATAGTGGTAATTGTGGATGATAAAATGATACATGGGAATCCATTACGGTCATCCTAGGTAATAGGAGAGCTCCATGGTCATCCCATCTAATTCGTATGTGACCAATCTTCAGGCTTTGATAAAGTCCTGAGTTTTTATTAGTTGACATTTATGAGTCTCACCGATAGATGGGAAGACTAGAGGTATCCATTTATCCAGGAGGGCCGGTGAGACTGGGTGGGATAAAAACCAGTACGAGATGGTGAGGTCCCTGCCACAGCGTAAAGAGTTCAATCTGATTTTCCTAAAGTTTTCCCAGGCTAGCCCTCTTAGCCCACCTTCCCAGCCTATATCCCAGCCTTGCGAGTTCTAGACAAGCCAGGATGGATGGTAACCTAAGAGTCAGGAACTCAGAACATTCTCTCAGAGTACAGTGGGTAATCCTATTTGGAAGATGAAAAATGGAGAATAAAATACTTGACACGACGTGAGGAGCACAGGCATCATTCGGAAAAACCCCTCATGGTCATAGAGTTAAGGTATAAGATTTATTCACAAGGCCCCTGCAGTCACGTGATGTGGGTTTTTTTTCCAGCCTTTCCTTCAATTCTTTAGTCAATCAAGCCAACGTCATAGATTTATAGTTTAGAGGAAAACATGGGTGAGTCCTACATTTCAAATCGTGAAAGCTGGTCTTACTGACTCATACTGTCAGGTCCATGAGTTGATTTTCCAGAGATTTACATGAAACCATCCATTCATAAACGACATTGATGTTTTCTTGCAAGGTGCACACCGTGGGGTCAGTATAGTTTCCAGCAATAGAGGAGGGCGGGTAGCTAAAATAACCAAGTCTGGTCTAATCAGTGGGCTTTTCTTCTCTAACAATGAAATAACCTTACGAAGATGAAATTAATAGGGTATTTTCCCTTTCCTCAGTCCCAAGGACTAGTCCACAACAGGTGGTCTCCTGACCAAGCAGGTGGCTTGCCCTATGCCACAACATACAAAAAGACTCAGAGTAGTTGACTTCTAGTTATACTAATCACCATCCAAAACAAAGGTAAAAAAAAAAATCTTTCCGTGTTCCCACTAGGATTTTTGAGTCATCTTTTGTTTTCATTTTGGCAGAGAAAGAAAATTCAGAATCAGTCACTTCATCTCAAATACAATAATCATCTAGTATTTTATTTATCATAACATGTCCTAGAGAAAGCGGATATTTCGTCTGGGAGCCAGGGCCCTCGCAGGGAGACAGATTTTTCTTCAGCAGCCCCCATGTTATAAGCTCAAGAGAGCTCCATGCTGGGCTAAATGGCAGCCTTCCACCCCCACCTGCGCAGCAAACTGAACAAGAGGCAACCTTTAGGAAAACAGGATTAGATTTCACAAAAAGATATGGGAAGGGATACAAAACCTCTCCTCTGGGTCTCCCGCAAAACTCAAAGAACAAAGGAGCCAGCGGCGGCCATGTCTTCAAAGAAGAGCCCTCCGAGAAGAGTCTCCGCCAGGCTTCAACTTCTTTCCGATGGAGAAGTTTGGGTGGCTCATTTTAAACAAAATCTTTACAGAGTTAGGTTCTTTATTTCACATATGTGCCTTTTTTCTTGAGGATACCTTTCAGGGCGTATTTAGAGCTGTTTAGATTTAGTAGGAAAGACTGTAATCACGTACAAAGAAGAAAGGAGGGTTTATTTTTGGTCTGAGCCCCAAGTGGGACAGACCTGCCTGTGGCCAGCCCTGGACAATGTCCCCGGGGCTCAGGTGTCAGAAGGTTGGTTGACAAGAACAGCCCAAGGCTATGTTAGAGCTGGCTTCCAGGAGCAGATTCTTTTCACCCCAGCCTCCCCTTTCTCTTCTTTTTTGACACTGTAGTTTAAGCTAGGCTATTTCTTAAAGGAATGTAGTGCAAAAGTTATGGGTCTTGCTCGCCTAAAATGTTGCCCAAGATTTGAAAACCTGCCCAAGCAAAGCAGTAGTGATCTGATAATTCAAATGGGGAAAATAACCTCAATTGTTTTTTCCTTAGCATTGGAGGCTGGGGAGTGTCAGAGAGATGGCACATCTGTTTTCCTTTGCTTTCTTTTCCTTCTGAACTGGGGTTTGCCTGCTAGTCATCCTAGCAGGAGAGGGAAAGTAGACTTGGACTGCTGATGGGAGGGGGAGGGCGGGAAGGGGAGGGGAAGAGGGAGGGGGAGGGGGAAGGGGAGGGAGAGTGTCTCCTCATTGAGAACCACGAATATGTATGAAGGGCTTGATGTATCCGTTCAATAGTCACATACTGAATTGACCTCTGAGGTCATGGGGTGTGACAGTATTTGGAGCCACAGCCTTCTAAGAAGTGATTAAGGTAAAGTAAGGACACGAAACTAGGCCTCCTCCATGATCACCCACGTTCATAGGAAGAGATCGTTTAGAAACAAACACAGTGAGGCCAGACTTTATGGGTCATGAGGCAGCTGTCTACAATTCCAAGACACAAAACCAACCACGCTGACACCCTGGTTCTGGACTGGGAGGGAACAGACATCTTCCGAATTAGACCTTCCATTCTGTGACAGTGTGTTTGCCAAGTTAAGTGACAATTTCCACCATGGATGTATGATCACTGCAGACAGGGGAGGGGAACCGCAGTTTGTTCTGAGTGTCTTCCTTTTATTTATTTAATTATCTTTTTGTCCTTCCCTCTCCATCTTCCAAACTCTTCCATTATTCCTTCCATTCCCTTTAAAATTTATGCTCTTATTCATCTATCTTAACATATGTAAATATACACATACATACACATATATGTAAGACATACGCATACACATATAAAATACAACCTGATGAGTTCATTTTCTGTCACATGTATGGTTTTGTTGTTATTGTTCGTTTGTCTATGATACCATTTGGGATCGAGTAATTCTTCAGGGTGCTCATCTCTAGAAAAGGCTAATTCTTCCTTTCTCAGTAGCTGTTGATTGCCTGTAGTTCTTCGTCTGGGTGGCAGGGCGGTGTCCCATGTGATTCCTTCATCCATGCTGGCATGTCAAGTCAACAAGTGTTGACATTGCTCTGGTTGAAGCAGCTAAATTGTAGAGATTTCATGGGCATAGTTTCCCTGTCATATCTAGAAGACTCAACCTTGGAACAGACTTTCTGGTCCTCTGGTCCTCACAATCTTTAACTCCTACTTCCACAATATTTCCTGAGCCTTAGAAGAGTTGTCATACAGTGGGTCTCCTAACAGTGGGAACAGGGGCTGTCTCTGACGCTATTGCCTGCCTCTGGAGCCCTTTCCTCCTACTGGACTACCTCATCTAGACTCAATAGGACAGGATACAAGATGTGGTGTGCCACGAGTCTTACTGCAACTTGATATGCCAAGGCTGGTTGATATCCATGGAAGGCCTTCCCTTTTCTGAAGAGAAAGGAAGGAGGAGTGGATAGAGGGCAAGGAAGAACTGGAAGGAGAGGAGAAAGGGGAAACTGAGGTTGAGATACAAAGTAAATAGATTAATTAATTAAAATAAAAATGTTTTAAAAAAGAGTTATTGAACAGCCAGACTTGCTGGTACATGTCTTTAATCCCAGAATTCTGGAGGCAGAGGCAGGTGGATCTCTGAGCTTGGAGCCAGACTGAGCTACAGAGCAAGTTCCATTACAGCTAGGGCCACGAAGAGAAACTCTATCTTGAAAAACGAACAAACAAACAAACAAATGAGTTACTGTAGATGTATCAGTTGGGCTGGGCACCCAAAGTTAGTTGTTCTCTGCATTTGTAGTTTCTGTAATGATTTCCGTCTGTTCTGAAGGAAACTGCTTTGATGAAGGTGAGAGCTTGGTATTTAGAATGCCACTAGGAACTGGACTGGTTTAGGAAAGTGGTGTTAGTAGGTTCTCCTCTGAGATCTGTGACCTCACTAAGCACAGCTTGTTGGCTAGGTTATCAGTATCAGGCATGAATTCTTTCCTGTTCAGTGAGCCTTAGGTCCAATTAGATAGCTGTTGGTTACCACCGAGATGCCAATACCACTGTTACACTTTGGGGAAATCTTCCCATACCAATCACTGTTATGGATCACAGATACCACACCTTGGCAGGGCCGTTGACTGCTTTCCTCCCTTGGCAGCTTAAATAGCACCTTCTAGAATTATGAAAGCTCATCTTCAGAGAAGAGGCTTTTGAGTCAGATTCAGCTCGATTTCTCCAAGTCCTTTATCCAAAATAAGTTATGCCTTTGGTAATAGAGATTTATTTTCAAGTTTTGAAAGGCAGTCAATGGCAGCAGCAACAGTCTATATTGTTTGGGGGGGGGGCCTCTTGGACTCCTCTGACCAACCACACCAGAAGAGGATCAAAATCATAGGGGACAGAACTAAACTGAGAGTTCTCGAAAGATGAAACACAAATGACTGACAAATACTTAAAAATGCTCAACACCTGTAGCCATCGAGGAAGTGCAAATTAGAACTTCTTTTATATGTAGTTTCCTCTAATTAGGATGGCTAAGGTCCAATAGAACAAATGGCCATAAATGCTGGCATGAATGTGGGGAAAGGGGGACGCTCATCTACTGCTGATGAGAATGCAAATAGGCACAAGCGCTCTGCCAATCAGTGTGAAAGTTGCTCAAAAACCTTCAAGCTGATCTACCGCCCTTGGTCTAACCACCATCCCACTCTCAGGCATTTGGTAGGACGTCCAAAGCATCACATCTCCTACTCTAGAGATCCTCACTCACCCATGTTCATTGCTGCTCTACTCACAATAGCCAGGTAGATTCCATCAACCAAAAAAAAAAGTGGTATATTTACTCAGTAGAATATTATTTAGCTCTTAAGAAAAACAAAACCTGTAGGTAAATGTATGGTTCTGGAAACAGTCATTCTAAGTGAGGCAACCCAAACCAAAAGAAGAAAAATCACATTCTCTTTCATCTGTGGACGATGGTTTTGAATGTTCATTTATGTACGTTTCCTTTGAAATAGTCAAGGGGGAGGGGCTGATGTTGGGATGTAAAGTGAATAAATAAATAAGTTAATGAAAAAATACTTGCAGAGGTCAGGAAGCTAGTAAAGGGCCCTGACTAGGGACCTGCAAGGGAGGGGAACAGAATGCTCTGGTATAGAGGGTCCAAGGTGGACAATGGCCTTACTATACTCCAGATAATAACAAATAAAAAGCCTGAAGCCCAATCCCAGGAATGGGTGACCTGTTTTGTAGTTGTTGAACAACAAGGTCTCACAGACTCCTATGTGCTATTACTGTGGCTCTCAGTTACCCTCCAGAACCTGATGGTAAGACATATTGCTTTAAAGACAACATACTTGAGTCATAAAATATGAAGAAATCAATCTGGTGCAGAGCTGAAATCTTTATTCCCTCTGGCTAGCTTTCCTGGTTCTAGAAGCTCCTGGAGGAGAGAAGCAGCTACTGTCACACCCAGCGGTGAACCCTGCTGGCTACGACCACAAACTGAAACCGATAGCTAGTACTGTTATTGAATCGTGAACCTGTGTCTAGACAAGCTCGTAGAGGCAAGAAACAAACACTACTGTGCTGGTAAAAATATACACATCATCAAGCCAACTCGTAACCAACATGTTTTAGTCATAGATCAGTGCATCTCTCAACCTTCACCTACGAGATGTCTGTTGTCAGCAGATGCTGATGAATACAGGGCCCACAACTGACTGTGGTGCCTAGAGCAGCTCCTCACTCCAAATCCCCCACCATGGCTCAGAGACGTTAAAGGGTACGAGCTAGAGGTGATGAATGACTAAACGGAAGCAGCGTCTTCTGGATGCATCAGGGCGGTGTTCATGTAAACTTCGTGACTGTGATAGCATAGCAGCATCTGTCAAGCCCACGACAGACAAATGCCAGAGCAGAGAAGGGCGTTGGACACACAACTCCACCCCTAGCTGAGATGCTATTGGCAATTGTTAGCTGATGGGAGAGGAGAGAGATTTTTCAAAGATCATGCTTCAGTGGAAGAACACTCATCCAAGAATATTTGGAAAGCATAAATCGATTTCAAAGGGTTTAAAACGAAAGAAATAAAGGGTCACAAAGTTGGTGGGTGGGTAGGGAAGATGAGGTAGACCTTGCAAGAGCTGGGGGATGGAGAGTTAATATGATCAAAAAATGCTGTAAAAAACTTACAAAGAACGAATAAAACAAGGTGACAACACTTTATAAAAAAGCACTTTTGGTGTTGACTGAAAAAATAAACCATTATGCATTATTACATGTAATGCATGACACCTATAATTTAATATTATTGCAAGTAGATTTTTTAGAAAGCCTTAGCACACAGGGCATATATATATATATGTATATGTATATGTATATGTATATGTATATGTATATGTATATGTATATGTATATGTATATGTATATGTATATGTATATGTATATGTATATGTATATGTATATGTATATGTATATGTATACACATATGCAATATGTATATATGTTTGTATACACACACTCATATATATAGATACCCTCAGCATATATATGTATGTATGTGTGTGTATACTTATAAACACATACATATACATGTAGCCAAAATATTCATATGTAAAATAAGATCTCAAAAATTTTAACCTAGAAAAAAATGAATGTAAAAAAATACTGAAGGCTGGAGAGATGGCTCAGAGGTTAAGAACACTGACTGCTCTTCCAGAGGTCCTGAGTTCAATTCCCAGCAGCCACATGGTGACTCACAGCCATCTGTAATGGGATCTGATGCCCTTTTCTGATGTGTCTGAAGATAGCTAGCTACAGTGTACTAATAATAAATAAATAAATAAATAAATAAATAAATAACTCACTCTTTAAAAAAAGAAAATACTGAACTGTAACTATTTCTTGGGCATGTGATTATCACTTCTTCCCAAACATATTTATTTTGCTAATATCCATTTAATATTCATGTGTAATTTTATGAGTAAAGAATATGCATTTATTGCTTTCAGAATTAAAGAAGGTTGTATACTTAGTGTGAACATGCCTATGAGTTCCCTGTATGGTACTGGCCTAATGAATTCACCACTGCAGGTAAACCCCCAGCAGAGATCTGTGTCCACAATATGAGGTTAATTCATTCCTTATACGTGGGTCATATTTATGTCTACTGATCCAACAGGGTACACGTGTCCCAAAAACTGCCAATAATTTTGAATTGAAAGCATCAGAGACACAAAGCTAGAGTCACAGAATTTTAAGATGTGGATCCTGGACTAGGAGAAAGGTTAACACAGTGGAAGATTTATATATTTGTTTATTAGCACATTATCAGTTGTATGTTTGGTGGAATTTTAGATGACTTTCCGAATTTCCTCCCAAACAAGAGATACTCTCCTCCAGATAGCTAGCTAGATAGATCGATAGAGAGAGAAAGAGAGACAGAGAGGGAAAGGGAGAGGGAGAGGGAGAGGGAGAGGGAGAGGGAGAGGGAGAAGGAGAGGGAGAGATTGAAAAGCAAGTTAGAGAAGTCGCTGCCTTGAAATGTGTAGTAAAAAGTCTTCTGCCATCTTTAACAGCCTTTGGTTGAAACAGTATTTGGAACTAGTGAGGTAAAAAAGTCTTTTTCCTGTTCAGGCCACTCATGCAAGGTGGCAGACAGGTGCTCCACACTGCCCGCCCACAGCAGCTTGTCAACCTTGGCTGCGCCTGGAAATACCACTGAAGCTTTGCTCAGTACTCAACTCCCTGACCCTTCTCCTTCCCTGGAGGGAAAAAAAATCCTGAAGCCACTTTTAGAACAGCTAAGGAAATTGTGTAATGAAGGGCAGGAAAAGCTGTTGACTCTAAGGAAGGGATTTTCAATACAGACTAGCCAACTGCAGAATTTAGAAATTCTTTTTTTTTCTCTGTAGACACCAAAAGGCCTTGCATTTAACAAACAAAATATGAATTGCAGGACACAGTCTGAGGCTGACCACCTTCTGTTGTGTTAAGGAAGGGCCTGATTTTTCAGCAATCTTTCTCACCTGGTACAATCCTGCCAGGATCTTGGTAAAGTGGTGGGGACAAGTACCTGAAAAGATCTCCCATAGACCATCCAAGCTGTGTGAGGACCAGGAGTGATTTGCATCCCTGGTCTGAGCTGAGCAGCTCCTTCCCTACCTGAACTAAATACTTCATTTTCTTTTACTGTGAGTTGACCTGAAACTCTGGGTTCAGGCCAAATTACAAATGGACTCAACCAAGAATTGGCTGTGTTGATGAATTCCTAACTGAAGTCCCATTTTCCTAAGGTCTAGCTGACTCTCAAAACCACAAGAGGACTCGAGCAGTGACAATATGAGCTTTCATAGTCATGCTATTTAAGATTCTCCCCCCCACCCCAGACCAAATAAGCAGAACTTGTTCCCAGACATCCATCAAGAACCCTGAGGACTGACGTCTGTATCATATAACTCAGAACCTGGCTGTTGGCTTTCTCCAGGATCTCTGACTTGAGCTGGTGACCATCTGCTGATTTTAAAGACACTGTATCATTTGGCTGAGAAAATAGAGGGCCAGATGGCTTTATACAAATATTAAATGGCCAAAAGCAGCCTAAGATGCCTTCATTGTTTCTAGAAAGTGTGCAGACATTTCTTAGGTTGTATTCTGTGTGAGGCAAAGTGTTGCTACTATGCAAACTAGAGAAGTGAAAGAAGGCAGATAATTTCAGAACGTTTCATTGTTAGAAAACAATGGAGGCCATTTGAACAATAATACAATGTAGATGATTTTTACGGCAGAGTGGTTAGGGTAGCCACCTCACTGACACTATGTGTTATTAGGAAACATGTGTTTACTGTTAGCTTTGAGGAGTGTTTTCTTACTTGAAAGCTTTTTTGGAATATTAGAGCGAAATTCTTTGGTCCTGATACGGAAACTTAACCACACATCAAAAGGATTCAACGAAAGGATGTTGATGTTCTCTTGATAGAATTGATAAAAATGATGTGGAAAAATCCCCAAATGAGGCCTACTGCACCGTAGTTGCCCAACAGACGTAATCAATGTTAACAAATATGCGTGAGCTCTGAGCTCTGGAAGATCTGCTCTCTCCACTTGGCTCTCTGGCAGACAGTTCAAATTTGACATATTCAAAATCTGTTGAATTAATTCTATGCGTTGAGTTAATTCTGTGTTGTTAATCTAGCGTCTCTCAGTCTTCTCTGTCGCAGTGAAGGGCACCCCACCATTGTTTAAGTCAGAGAGTTACAGAGTTGTTGCACTGGCTAATTTTAAGTGCACTTGACACAAGCTATAGTCACCTGAGAGGGGGGAACCTTGATTGAGAAAATACCTCCATAAGATCCAGCAGTAGGTCATTTTCTTAATTGGCAATAGATGGGAGTGGGCCCAACTCATTATGGATAGTGCCACCTCCGGGATGGCTATCCTGGGTTCTGTAAGAAAGCAGGCTGGGCATGCTATGAAGAGCAAATCAGTAAGCAGCACTCTTCCATGGACTCTGCGTCCGCTCCTACCTCCAGGTTCCTGCTCTGATTTCCTTCAGTGTGGAAGCGTGAGTCAAATAAACCCCTTCCTCCTCAACTTGCTTATCATGGTGTTTACTCACAGCAATAGTACCCCTAAGACAGTCCTGCTGAGTACCTCTATCTCCCTAGTCACTCCACAAACACTCAACACTTTTCTTCCCCAGTTCAAATAAAACGACTATCAGCGTGTTGTTGTCAGGACCTCAAGCCTATAGCATGGGGTTTTCCAGCTGTACTAGTGACATTTGGGCAGATGTGTTCCTGTCATTGTTGTGGATGCTTTCCTTGGCACTGTAGCGCCATTAGTAGCTCCCTGTTCTCTCTGCTTTTGCTATCACTGGTGTCCTATAACACAAACATCCCTTTAGACATCACCAGCGTTGCCCTGGAGGAAATCTCACGGAGCTAGAAAACCTCTAGTCCAATCCAAAGAATGAACCTCTTCTCCCACTCCTACAGAGACTTCTTGATAGTCTCTCCAGTAGCAGTAAGACCTTTCTTCTTTCTGCCCAGAGCAGACAGGATGGTCTTCATAGTACAGCAGCCCACAATTAGGGACCAGCTTAAATTCCTTGCCTTTTCCCTTCACACACAGGATAAACATCTTGAAACTGGGTTCATCTTCATTAAGGCATAGCTGCCTCACATGCCTAGGCTCACTCTTCCCTTACAAGGCTTCAGCTACAACGAGTTGCTTTCCATGGTGTCTAAGGACAGATGCACATTTGCACGTCTGAGCATTCTGTTCCCCACTCAGAGCGCTCCTCATTTTAGCAGAATGATTACCTGCTAGGGCTTCCCAATTATTTCCACCTCAGGACCTAGGTTGCTGCTAGAGAACGGGATCACCACCAAGAGGAGCTGAGAACTTTTAATCGTTTGCTATGAGTCTCATATTGCACACTGAACCCCTCGAAGATAGAAGCAAGTCTGTTTCACTCTCTACTCTGTCTCACATTCAAGGGGCAAATGATGACTAGGAGAAATGCAAAGGTAGCCTTAGCAGGAAATTGCTTTCTCTGTTCTTCACACTAGGGGGTGCCAAGTGAAACAAACTATCTAAATATGTATATATGTTTATATCTGTACCTTTTTAAAAACAGTATCTAGAGGCTTTGGTATTCTTTTCCTCTGATGTCATTCAAACATTGTAGCACAACACATCCTTCGTTTTACTTCATAGAAGCTTTCCTATTCAGAGAGCTGTGATATGTACATGAGATATGATAGATATTCAGGGAGTGCTTATCATAACTAGTGCTATATGAATCAAAGTAAAGACCTTTGAGATTTTGGAGCAATACATTATCATTATCTTGACTATTTTTCCTTTGTGGGACTCTTTGCCTACAATTGGACCTTAGTGGAAGCTTAACACTAGACAATAGGTCAACAAGTTATCACTCAGCCTGAGTTTCCCACCATGAGTTAGATATTATCTGACTCATTTATCAAGCCATAAAGTAGGACATGCACAGCAGCACTCCAACATCAAATGGAAGTGGTGCATATGTGATTGGGCTGAACAGGTCCCGAAGGCACAAGCAAGTTACATGAAGAAGTTGCTCAAATGCCTATAGTTTCTGCTCCCATTGCAATGCCTTCCCTGAGCATGCACATACCAGCCTCATAGGGTATGCCCGATGATTAACTGACTGAAGAAGACTAGGGCCTGGTTTAGTGATGGCTCTGTGTCTTATGAAGACGATTGTTCCCTGATTTGTGGACTGGTATGTGGTATGGCAATGAATTAGCTGGATGGTCAGAACTGGAAAGAACTCAATTGGAAAATTGGTAAGGAAGACATTTAGGGAAGTAGAGTGTAGATGGTCCTCTGCAAATATGTGAAGGATTCAAAGATATTTGTGTCTCATGCAAATGCTCATTGAAAGGTGACTTCAGCAGAGGAGAAATTCAGCAATTGAGTGGCTAAGATAACTTGCTCTGTGGACTGTCAGCCTCTTTCCCCAGTCATCCCTGTTATTGCCTAATAGGCCCCTGAACAAAGTGGCCGCAGTGGCAGAGATGCATGGATTCAACAATACATGGACTTCTATTCACCCAAGGCTGACATGGTTATATCTGCAACTGAGGGTCAGATCTACCAGCATCAGAGAGCAAACATGAGGTCTGATATGCTACTATTCCTCGGAGACCAGCCAGCAACCTGGCAGCAGGTTGCCCACTTCTTTCATGGCAAGGGCAATGTTTTGTTCTCACAGGAGTGTATACTCATTCTGCTATGGATTTGCTTTTCCTGCATGTAATGCTTCTACTAAAACCACCATCTGTGAACTTAGAGAATGCTTTATCTAACATCATGGTATTCTACATGGTGCTTCTGATCAAGGAACTTATCATAGCCATAGAAGTGCATCAGCAGGCCCATGTTTATGCAATCCACTGGTCTTACCATGTCCCTCACCATCTAGACATGGCTGGCTTACTAGAACATTGTTTTCTTTTGAAAACACAGTTACAGCACCAATTAGGTGACAGTAGCCTAGAGGGCTGGGGCAGGTTTCTCCTGAAGATGGTATATGCTTTGAAACAGCATCCAATGTAGCTTCTCTCCTATGCAGGATTAATGGATCAAGAAATCAGGGGTAAAATTAGAGATAGTTTCATTCACTATCACTCATGGAAACAATTTCTGCTTCCTGTTTCTGGAACCTTAAGTTCTGCTATCCTAGAGTACCAACAGCTCTCTAGGAATCGTCTGGGAGGCCAGCACCAGATTGGGGCTGCTGAGATATTCAGTCTCATGGACTAAGCCATTGGTTTCTTGGCCATTTCTTTGACAGACCCATCGTGGAACTATAAGAACCACAGCCTGCCAATTGCTGTAGTAAATCCTCCTTTAATTATTTATGTAGGCCCGTATATATGCAATAAAATGTAAAATACATGTATATTAATTCTATCGGTTCTGTTCTTTTAGAGAACCACCTTTTCCTTAAGTGACTCTTTCTGCATCCTCCAGGACCCTCATTATTCACACTGAAACACTAGCTTCCAACCCTTAGTGAAACTTGATCATGTTCAAAACAAAGTCGAATTAAATAACTCAATTAAAAATATTAGATGAACTTTACTTTATCAACCTTTAGCATTCTAACTCCCAAGTAACAGTGTAAGAAGATAAGATACGTGTCTAAAAATTCAGGCTTAGTTCCATCTAAATTTACTAATTTTGAAAATGCTACAGCTAAGTATTGTGTGACACATTTCACCAGGTTGGAACAGCTACAACGTGAGTGCCTGGCCTTGCCAAAGCAGAAGCCAACTCTTGGACAGTAGTGTCAAATGCTAAGATGTTGCTTCAGTTCTCAGTCTATTTCGAACTGTGCATTATTCAAAGCTTTTACTTTATTGAGTACACTGAAATTCTTCCAGCTAACGACATTAAAAACCAAACTATGTAAAAAAAATAGTGTTGTGAAAGTATCTATTTCCTATGTATAGAGTAATGGATATTTTCTGCTCTGTAAAGAAACTAGAGTTACAAAGGAAAGTAACTTACTATTTGCTGTCTTAACTTTAGAATTTCAAATTGACTTGACTTTTCACTATGGCGCTTGCATTTTGGGAGCTCATTAGATGGTCACAATGAAATGGAGTATTTATTCTTAAGTCCCAGGAATGGGAGTTGCTTTCCAACTTCTTACGATTCTTGCTAAGAGAACCATTGCAATTCAAAGGAAACTATTTCAAATGAACATTCACTGGGGACTTTTAGAAAGGGCTAGAATAATAAAAATATCTCTTGTAGCCAGTTCTATAATGGAGCCAATGAAAATAACCCAGGGACTGTTTTGGGACTGTGTTCATTCTTCATACTGGACTCATGTTAGCTTAGTTGGGTATGAGATGACATTGGTGAGGCCAAGATCTTATCTCTGTCTAGGCCAGTTAGCTTTGTGAAAGCAAGTTAGCCATCTCAGATGAATTAATTTTTGTTTCCTAGGATGGCTTAGGAAATCTGGAGGAATAATCGCACATTGTTTGGTGTTTGGGATTATTAAATTTCAATGTAATTCATTTGCGTGACATCACACAATTGGAAGTATGAGTTGGGTGTGAGAGAAAGACACACTGAACAGATGAACATCATCCTCATCAGCATCCCTCTTGGATACCGGCTGCTCTGGTGCTGTCCCATCCCTACCTTCACTGTTCCCAATGACATCATTAGTATTACTGCTTTCCTGTTCATATTATAGGACAGGCATTGGCTTCATTATTGCACAAATCAGTTGTCTTCCCAACCATTTCTTGAAGAGAGATTACTTTACCCTATCTTAGGGTTAACAAATTGATGGGTCTGAGATACTGTTAGGTTTCTCATAGCTACTCTCACTCACTCTCCAATTCCTGGTTCACCACGATGTGAGCAGCTTCTGCCACACATTCCCACCGCCATGACTGGAGCGGCCTTCGTATGCTTTCTCTACAGTGATAGAGTAAACTGCTTTGAAATCATTAATCAAAATATATCTCTTCTTGAGTTATTACTGAATGCATTTTGTCATAGCTAAAAAAAAAGGAGCTAGTGTCCAACTACAGTTTAGGAGAGTCTAGGGACAAGTTTCAAAGGTTGGTCTCGCTGGCTCCCAAACTCATGATCTCACCAAAAGACATGCAAATGTCAACATCAGCTTCTACACTCTGATAACCTGTCCAAAAGCTGGGTTATCTTTTTCGAACAAGAAATTTATTGTTGGAAAGCATACAGCTCACCTGAGGGAAAGCTTTTGGTGACGCGATTCTTTTGAAGTAGGCCTTTTCAGGCAGCTGACAGCTGACACATACTCTCTCAGTGATTACTTAATAAAACATTCATATGCTTAGGGTCCCCAAAGAGAACACAGTGTTCAGTCTGTGCCCAGGTACAAAAGAAATGAAGGCCACTTCTTAGACACTTACCATGTTATAGGAGTGTGGATGAATTTTGAACTCTTAAAAGAAAAAAACCAAACAGGAAGTTTTTATTGTAAAATTTTATTTTAAATATGTTTTTAATTGAAATAGAATCACACCCTTTCCTCCCTCCAGTTTTTCCTAGCTACTCTTCCTTGAATCCCTCCCCAACTGTCAAGATAATAGCTTCTTTTTCTTTGATCTTGCGTGTATGTGTGTATGTGTCTATACCAATATATAAATACTGCTTACTGAATCTGTTTTTGTTGTTTGTATGTATATGGTTTTAAAGCTGACCACTTTGCACTGAAAAACCAGTACGAAGGCTCATCACTGGGAGAGCTAATTCTTCTTCAAGCTGTCAATAGTTGCCTGAAGATCTTTGTCTAGGGGTGGGGCCCCCTGATACTTTCCCTTTCCAAATTGACATGCCCATTGATAGTGACACTGTTCATGTCTTGCTTATACAGCCATTTCTGGGATAGACTGTTTCATAGCAGACTTTCTGATATTCTGCCTCTTATAATCTTTCTACCTCGTCTTCCAAGATGTTCCCTGAATGTAGGTAGGTACAGGAGCTGTTGCATGGGGACTGGTTTCCATGGTCTGCTGCACATCTCAGCTGTTGTTTTCTCTGATGGTCTCAATTTGCTGTAGAGAGAGGCTCCTTATCTATGGGTATAAGGACAAGATTTCAAATACAGTATGAAGTTATGCTTCTCTAGAAGAGCAATGGTAGGATCCTCCTTCTGTTCTGGTAATTGACATAATTCACAGATGTCACAGCTGGATAGGATTCTTTAATGGAGTCCCTCCCTTGGCAGATTGCACAGTATTTTCTGGAACCATGGAAGCTAGACGGAAGGAAAAAGACTTAAAACAGACATTTTAAAAGAGATTTCTAACTGGAAGAGCTTGAAGGGGCTCGAGACCCCTTATGAACAACAATGCCAAGCAACCAGAGCTTCCAGGACTAAGCCACTACCTAAAGACTATACATGGACTGACCCTGGACTCTGACCTCATAGGAAACAATGAATATTCTAGTAAGAGCACCAGTGGAAGGGGAAGCCCTGGGTTCTGCTAAGACTGAACCCCCAGTGAACTAGATTGTTGGGGGGAGGGTGGCAATGGGGGGAGGATGGGGAGGGGAACACCCATAAAGAAGGGGAGGCGGAGGGGTTAGGGGGATGTTTGCCCGGAAACCGGGAAAGGGAATAACACTCGAAATGTAACCAATCCTACAACAGATAGAGGCCTTATATCCAAAATATACAAAGAACTCAAGAAGTTAGACCGCAGGGAAACAAATAACCCTATTAAAAAATGGGGTTCAGAGCTAAACAAAGAATTCACAGCTGAGGAATGCCGAATGGCTGAGAAACACCTAAAGAAATGTTCAACATCTTTAGTCATAAGGGAAATGCAAATCAAAACAACCCTGAGATTTCACCTCACACCAGTGAGAATGGCTAAGATCAAAAACTCAGGTGACAGCAGATGCTGGCGAGGATGTGGAGAAAGAGGAACACTCCTCCATTGTTGGTGGGATTGCAGACTGGTAAAACCATTCTGGAAATCAGTCTGGAGGTTCCTCAGAAAATTGGACATTGAACTGCCTGATGATCCAGCTATACCTCTCTTGGGCATATACCCAAAAGATGCCTCAACATATAAAAGAGACACGTGCTCCACTATGTTCATCGCAGCCTTATTTATAATAGCCAGAAACTGGAAAGATCCCAGATGCCCTTCAGCAGAGGAATGGATACAGAAAATGTGGTACATCTACACAATGGAATATTACTCAGCTATCAAAAACAACGGCTTTATGAAATTCGTAGGCAAATGGTTGGAACTGGAAAATATCATCCTGAGTGAGCTAACCCAATCACAGAAAGACATACATGGTATGCACTCATTGATAAGTGGCTATTAGCCCAAATGCTTGAATTACCCTAGATCCCTAGAACAAACGAAACTCAAAACGGATGATCAAAATGTGAATGCTTCACTCCTTCTTTAAATGAGGAAAAAGAATACCCTTGGCAGGGAAGGGAGAGGCAAAGATTAAAACAGAGACTGAAGGAACACCCATTCAGAGCCTGCCCCACATGTGGCCCATACATATACAGCCACCCAATTAGACAAGATGGATGAAGCAAAGAAGTGCAGACCGACAGGAGCCGGATGTAGATCGCTCCTGAGAGACACAGCCAGAATACAGCAAATACAGAGGCGAATGCCAGCAGCAAACCACTGAACTGAGAATAGGTCCCCTATTGAAGGAATCAGAGAAAGAACTGGAAAAGCTTGAAGGGGCTCGAGACCCCATAAGTACAACAATGCCAAGCAACCAGAGCTTCCAGGGACTAAGCCACTACCTAAAGACTATACATGGACTGACCCTGGACTCTGACCTCATAGGTAGCAATGAATATCCTAGTAAGAGCACCAGTGGAAGGGGAAGCCCTGGGTCCTGCTAAGACTGAACCCCCAGTGAACTAGATAGACTATGGGGAGAGGGCGGCAATGGGGGGAGGGTTGGGAGGGGAACACCCATAAGGAAGGGGAGGGGGGAGGGGGGAGGGGGATGTTTGCCCGGAAACCGGGAAAGGGAATAACACTTGAAATGTATATAAGAAATACTCAAGTTAATAAAAAAAAAAAAGAAATGTAAATAAGAAATACTCAAGTTAATAAAAAAAAGAGCTTTCTGAGAATGTGCATGTTGTTGTTGTTGTTTATTCTCATTATATTCCTCTCTCTCTCTCTCTCTCTCTCTCTCTCTCTCTCTCTCTCTCTCTTCCTCTCCCCATAAGCATGTATATGCCAGAGCACTCGTACACATGTGGAGGTCAGAGGACCATTGGAAGGAGTCAGTTCTCTTCTTCCACTATGTGAGTGCAGAAATACAACTCATCTTGACAGACTTGGTGGCAAGCATCTTTTCTCTTTGAGCCATCTCTTGACCCCTCTCTGGTTTTAAACATAAAAAGGGGAGAGAGTTTTATTTTAGGGACAAGTGAACACTTCTCAATATTAGCAGCATTTGATAATGGTGAGTGTTCATTCACTTAAAAAGTGCTAGACAACACAAAATAGTTACTTTATTCACATGTATGTAAATTCTCTATGGCTTTTGCAGCTTATTGCAGTAGTCACTATATTAAATTTTATAATAACAATGTATTAGTTTGATATGGCTTCATCTAGCCAGGGTATGCTTTGAATTTGCTATGTGGCAGAGCCTAATGCAGCAATTCTGATCCTCTTCGTTACATTTTTTAATAGTGGGACTGCAAGCGTCTGCCACATCTCATTGGGTCCGAGGTTTGTGGTATTCCAACCTTCAATCCATACAGTTTTTCCTTTTCTTCGTGTTTTGTTTTTACATAATAAGAACTTGCCACATGTCGCTAACTTTTTATGGGAATTGGTGAATTAAAATGAGTATAGATAATTCTCACAAAGCTAAAAGTAGATCTAGCAAATAGATCTTTACTATTTGCTATTCCTCTCCTTGACATGTGCACAGAGGGCTCCACACCCTAGCTCACAGAGAGTTGCTCGGTCACTTCCTTGTCACTGTAGTCACAATAGTTAGGGAACAGAAGCAATTGAAATGCCATTCACCCAGTGGATGGGTAGTGAACATGTTCACACACACCCATCTCAGCTGTAAAGAAAAATGAAGTTTGTAGATAAGTGGATGGACGGAGAGAATTTTGTAGCAAGTGCTAGGGCAACTCAGACTCGGAAAGACAAAGGCCACTGTTCTCTCTTGTTTGTGGGTGCTACCTCCGAATCTTCTCCACTGTATTAGATGTATAAATACACGCAAATGTATTCAAGAATTTCATAGTTGCATTTGGTTGAGTGACTTGACCACTTGCCGCTAGGATTCCTAGCAATGGGTGTGTTCTGAGTCTTCATCCCGCTTCACTCTGTAAAGATGGTGACCGTGAAATGGAGGCTAGCCATCTAGTACACCTTAAAGCTCCAAACAGAGGAACTGACCCCTTTAGGATCAAAACTGTGATCTCAACCTATTTAGTCATTGCTATGGTAATCTAAAAAAAGCCATATTTTAATACAAGGGGAAGTTTAGGAGCAAGTGAATACCATCTGGCCAGCGACTATTATTAAGCTGTTACATCCATCCCAAGCTCGCTTCTCAGCATCCCACTCAACTAAGTTGTATTTCCTAAAGCAAGGTCTGAGGTGCCACGTGCTATGTTAGTCTAGAGAACTCATGGCTTAAGTTTCTCTTCAAACAAACAAACAAACAAACAAACAAACAAACAAACAAACACTTTGTGAGTTTTGGAGGAAGAGATTTGCACCTAGAGTTACCCTCAAAAGCTGAGCAAGAAATAGAAAAAAGACGAAATGTGCCTATCCCATCCAGGGATGTCACTTTGTAGCCCTGTGTAGTGGAACCCTCAGAACCTGCTGTCAGAAGACCCGGATGGAGTACTAGCTTTGCCTGGGTGAGCAGCAGCCTCTCCCTAGGCTCAGCCGCCACCTGGCCAATCTTGTGATGTAAAATAATTGTGTTTCAAGGGTCATTTGACCCATTCCTTGTTCCCAAAGAGCTCCGAATGGAAGTGTCTGGCATTCTTACTGTGCAAGGTTTTGCTTAATGTACCTTAGATCATTGACAAAACAGGAAGTTAATTATATTGCTTTACATTCTTATGTTCTTGTTTTATCATTGAACCATACTGTTCATAGTGTATTAAAAGTTAATGGGTTTTGTTGGTTTGAGCTTGAGAGTTAAGTTCCGTTCCCTTGCTTTGGCAGAAGAAAGTTACATTGCATTGTTTCAGATATTAAGAAAATTAATTGACCTAGTTAATGAAAATATTTAGGAATGGAGCATACATTTTTTAACTGAAACATCTCTGTAGAGTCTTTAATAAGTTTAGAAGCGTACAATGGAGAGCTAAGTCCAGGGCTCCGTTTAAGACAAAGTTTACATACAAATTCCCTCTTCGTGCATATGATTTATTTGGGAGGGCTTCCAAGAATCCTTGGGTAGCAGGTATGCACAGGATGTACACATATGAAGTCAAGATACTCACACATGTAAAAGAAGATAAATATATTTTTTGTTTTATGAGGCAGGGAAAAATACATATTTTTAAAAGTCTCTTAAGCAATCAGATTCATGAGACATAAGATACTTTACCAGGGCACGGAGAGAAAGCAATGAAGATTTGTAGCTTAATGTGCTAGGTGGTTTATGGATGATAGGAATGACCACAGAGGACTGTACTGAACTGTTACTTAAGAATGTGTAAGGTCCATGTTCATGCTGTGTATAGTTTGTTACAAATAAAAGTTTAAAGATGATGATATGATGATGATTAGATCTCATTTTAATGAAAATTGTACTATTGATAGAAATAACTTTGTGCCACTTTTAGTGAATTGGCATTTCTTTCCTCTCATCTATTTCTTCTTTTCTATAAATATTAATTGACTTTATCTGCCAACACTAGTTGAAGGTCTTTGGTGGTGTGGAGAGAAAGAACTGAGTTCTGATGCTCATGGATTTTACGTTTTCCTATGAGGTAGGAGTGGATAATAAAAAGAAAACCACCCACAGGTAGATAAGAATGCTGGGTGCAATCAGGGCATCAGAAAGAAATGTCAAAGAGCGGTGAGAACCACTTCCTGGTTGCTATGGTTTACAGCCATCTATTGGTATAGCCTGATAGAGCAATCTGTTGATATAGACAATGGATAACATGTCTGTCATTCCCTGCACAACTCATGTTGAAATTAGATTCCCAGTGTGATCTTGTTGAAAGCTTGAAGAGGCGCTTAGGTTCATGAGGGATTTGCCCTTCTAGCTCCCAGGAGAGTGAGTCAGTTTTGCAGAGTGTGGTTTTCTAAACAAGGTCACGGTGTGATTTGTCCCTTTGCTATTGAGTGATCATCCTTCTGCCTTTTACAATGACTTAGGGGCTTATCAGAAGGTACCCAGATTCCAACCAGGCTCTTGGACTTCCATACTTATGAGGTACATAGATTTGTTCTTCGCAAAGTGCCAAGACTCATGCGTTCTGTTATAGCAACGAAGAAACCAGACTAAGAGGCTAAAAGAAGCCACCTTGCAGAATGGCTGTTCAAGAGGAGGGTGAAAGAAGGAAGGAAGTGAGCCTGAAAACATCCTCAGAAGCAGCTGCTTCTGGGAAGTACAGATTGTAAGTGGGAAGGCTTCAGATCGGTGTGCTTGATGCATCCGGAAGACGTGTGTGGGCCTCCCTGGAGGAACAGGAAGAGCAAATTGAGGAAATATGTCCATAGAGGAGATGCAGCTGGACGCCAGGGAACTTAGAGCCCATGGGTCATTTGACACTGATGCCATGAAGGTCTAGAAAATTTCATTTAAGGGCGGTGTAGTCCTCCTGTCCTTCTAATCACCTGAAATCTCTCTTGATCATGTAGAGCTCTGGGTGAGTGAAAACGAAGCTGACCCAATTTTATTTTGGCGTGTTCTGTTGAAACACAAAGTTGATGATACGTGTCGTCCTCTGCACTAAAGAGCACTTTATTATCTCTCTCCCTACTTTGGGAATATTATCTGTAGGCTCAGCAGAACGTCCAAAAAATTGTCAGGGGAAAAAAATATCATGATGATTAATTATGTGTGTCAACTTCACTGGGCCAGAGGATGCCCATAGCGTGGGTCAATTATTACTTTTGGATGTTTCTGTGTGGGTCAACAGATTGAGTAAATAGCAGTTTCACAAAAACAGACAGGGCTCGTGTAGTGCTTTGAAAGGCTGATGGGAAGAGCTGAAATAAGGGTTTTTGTGAGACTGTAGCCCAACTTCTACCTTGCCACCTGTCTCTTCAGGTCTTTAGCTTTTGGTGAAGGCCCAGGTTGCTCCAGCCTTCACACTGAATCATGCCACTGGCTTTCCCTTACAATTCAGAGTATGTGTGCTCTGCAGGCTGTTCCAAATGCTTTTCTAAAGCTAATCTTAGCATAGTCTGCTAAGAGTTGTAATCTGCACAATCGAGCAAGCCTAACATTCCACATTAAAACATCTTTTTAAAGGTTATAATGTTAGATGCAAGAGATGATAATATTTTCTATGAAGTGCTTTTGCGTGTATATAATATGTTGTGTGTGTAATGTGTATACGTTAATGTAGGTATGTGCAGATGGTACTTCTGAAAGCCAGAGATAGATGCTGGTCTCTTTCCTTGACCTTTTTCTATTGTGAATGGTTTTGATTGAGGGACTCCCACTAAAAAACAGAATCTCGTTGATTCAGCTAGGCTGGCTAGCCAATGAGATTCAGGGGTTTGCCAGCCTCTGTCTCTCCCAGTCCTGGGGCTATGGGTGGTGTGACCAGCTGTTTGTGTGGGTTCTGGGAATTCAAATTCAGGCCCTATGTTTACATGGCAGACACTGTTGTCTGAGCCATCTCCCCAGTCCTGTCAAGTGTTTTTAATATTTCTCAGATCCCAGACAGCAGCTTCTAGGCTTTCAGGCATGCTGTACATGACTTTGTATTAATTACTTAGCCTTTTGTTGAGACCACTCAATATCTGAAACAAAAAGAAGTGCGTTTCCTGCTTTTGCCATTGCGAAGGTGGGCTCTGCTCATCAGGGCAGTGTCTCTAGACGCATCAAGCTGTTGACCCATTGGGAAAAACTTGGTGAGCTGGGAACAGACAGACAATCGGGATATTAAGGAGTCAGTGTCACCTGAAGAGTGTGGCTGCACAGTGACAAGTGTTACTTTTCAATTTTGCACTCAGATGTGTGTTTGTTGCAGTCAGACTGTCCCATGGGCTGTCTAGAGCATGGGGCTTAGTGAATTAAATTATTCTTTCTCAACTGAATGTCTTTAAAACTGATTCTTGCAGCTACTTGTCCCCTGCACACACACACACCCCCCACTATAGTGGGGAAAACTACTAATCTTTTCCCAAGTCTGTGGAGGCTTTCCTTGTTCAGGCCTTCCTGTTGATCTTCAGTCAAAGCTGCCCATGTGAACATCAAGAGTTTCAGAGCTCTTTACTGTTACCGCTGACTTTGATTAGAGGAATGGCACTTTTAGGAGGTGTAGCCTTGTTGGAGTAGATGTGCCACTGTTGGAGTGGGCTTTAAGACCCTCACCCTAGCTGCCTGGAAGTAAATATTCCGCTAGCAGCCTTCAGAGGAAGATGTGGAACTCTCAGCTCCTCCTGCACCATGCCAGCCTGGATGCCTCCACATTCCTGCCTTGATGATAATGGGCTGAACCTCTGACCCTGTAAGGCAGCCCCAATTAAATGTTTTTATAAGAAAAAAAAAACCCCAGAATGCTTCTGGATCATTGGTTGTCATTGATTCTTGCTTATGGGCATCAAGTAGTTTCCCCAGCATTTTAAGCATTTTCTTCTTCCTAGCTACATATACTAAATCCCAGTTCCAGGGCCGGAGAGACAGCTGAGCAGTTAAGAGAACTTGCTATCTTTCGGAGAACCTGGGTTCTTTTCACAGCACCTACACACACAGCTGTCCTTAACACCAATGTGAGGGGGTCCGGTGTTCTCTTCTGGCCTTTGTAGGCACCAGTCTTGTACACAGTGTGCACAGACACACAGATAAAACACACACATGAAATAAAAATAAATGAATCTTGAAAAAGATTTCAACCTTAGTGGGCTTCAGCTAACACGGTTACACTAACAGGAGAGTGTGCTGTGGTCTTGTTACCGGGTGACACCTCCTCCTCTATGAATGTAAGATAATTCTTTGCTCACCTCCCTGAGTTGTTTGATGCCTTGAAGAGTCAGGATAATGCTGAACACAGTCATCCCTGGGCTGCACTCAACCTGGAAAGGCTTCAGTTCTGAGGAGTTCTTTGTAGCCAGCCGAAGTGCCTGGGCCATGAGCTTTGCACACTGCTGTATGCCAGTTTCCCCTCCCTTTGACAACCACACCACTGTCAGGACAGTATTTTGAAGACAGATCTCGATCTTGTCACTTCTGTTCTGAAATTTCTTAAGAGACTCTTGAGTACTGAGAGGGAAAGCCAGCATAATGAAGGAAATTCTTTTTATCCTCTAGAATACACGGCCACCTTCACAACCCAAGAACAGAGCCTTGCAGAACTCAGGCTTTTTATCAGGATAGTTCTTGCTCCTTGGCCAGAGTTTACCAGTCTAGTTCAGCATAAATGGCCTCAGGTTCCTGTTTCTGTCTCTTGTAACTCTTCTTCCTGCTGATCCTGCCATGGTTAAAACTATGTATTAGGAGAAAGAGCATGGTTGTCCCTGGGTATCCAAGACCTTTGTGGATATCAAAATCTGTGTAAAATTTATAGCATTTAAGCACATTTTCTGAATTCTTAATAATTCAGGCCTAAATTCTGCATAGCTAATGCAATATGTGTATTATGTACATAGCTTTTATGCTACATTATTTAAACAATGATAAAAAATCTGCATCTGACCACATTGCAAAGCCAACTACATTACTTGTAGCAGCAACAATGCCACTTTTTTCTTTTCTTTTTAAAGTCTTTTCTATGTAGATGAGACACCAGTGTGTACAGAGGGCTCACTGAAAATGGTGGCAAATAAAGTCCAGTTTGATAACAATATTTATTTTCTTCTTTAGTGTATGTTTGTGTGTGTGCATGACTATATGTGTGCACATAGACATGTGTGTAGATATGTACGCATGCAGAGGTACCTTGGGCACCTCAGTTTCTGACACCTTGTTTTTGGAGATAGAGTCTCTCTTGGGCTTGGAACTTACCAAGCCAGCTAGGCTGGTTGGCCATAGACACCTAGAGATCCTTTTGTCTCTGCTGCCCAGCACTGGAATTACCACCACACTCCCTTTTTCTTTATGTAGACTTTGAGTGTCTTAATACAAGCCTCCATGTTTGTAAAGGCAAGCACCTTACTAACTGAGCTTTCACCCCAGGTCACCAATATTATTTTTCATTGAAATGAGCATTTCAATCAGAGGATCCCTTGGTTGTCATTAATGTTCATGTGGACGTTCCTACCATATATCAAGGGGAGCAACAACAAGTGCTTAGCTCTTCGTGCAGTAACTTCTTGGAGAGGAATATTACAGTTAAAAATGATATAGGTCCTTTAACAATTTTTACTTTAAAAATAGAATATGGAAAACGTGACTTTTTGAGGGGCTTCTGTGTGTACAAATAGCATCTGCAAAGCCTGGGGTTTGCCAGTCACTAACCTTTGTCTATTGCAGGCAAGGGTTTCTAAACCCTTTTCTTCCTGCCCAGCCCCTCTGATTCTTGTTTGTCTGGTGGTGCTTGTGTTTATTTTGCATCTACAGGATGGTCTGAAGGGAACAGGGATTGAGCAGGGATAAAGCTATGTGCAAAGTGACTGTTTCCATGCAAATAGGAAGGCTTTAAGTGTTAATTCCTTGCTGGATATACTGTATCCTGCTGCCTGTTAATTGCTTCTGGGTTGTGATCAATCTTGCCATTGTCTTGTGGTTCATTTACTGCTGTGGTGTGGGTCTTCAGTATCCCACCAAAGCCCTATGCTTAAGGCCTATTACTAGCCTGACATAGCTTCAGGGGGTGTAGCTTATTGGAAGGAAGCTAGGTAACAGGAAGTGTGACCTTGAAGGAGCTATTGAAATTCTCCCGATCTTTTTCTCCACTTCCTGACAAGAAGATGAGCAGCCTCCTCTACCTATTCCCTGTCATGATGTTCTACTTCATTGCAAACCTAAAGGAACAAGGACAAGTAACCCTAAATTAAAGTCTCTAAGACACAGGCCAAGAGAATTCTTTACCCCAGGTATTTTATCACAACAGTGAAAAGCTAATTAACTCACCTATTGGCTTCTTAGCACTTCTCAGATTCTTTAAAATTTTCTTGTGACAAAAAGGAAACCATGAATGAGGTCTATTCTCCACAAGTCTATCTCTAGCCCCGCTAGTCAGCGATTGCTCTAACTATAGGTATGAATATATATAGAACTGGAGACTCATATCTAGGATAGTGAGAAATTCCCGGATATCACATATCAACTGACAAAGATCATGCTGTTTAATTGTCAGTGAGCTTTAGACATAGCTTATGTAAAATGAAAATAAAATGATTAAACTTCACTGGGCAGTAGTGGTGCATGCCTTTAATCCCAGTGCTCAGGAGGCAGAGGCAGGGGAATCTCTGAGTTCGAGGCTAGCCTGGTCTACAGAGTGAGTTCCAGGATGGCCAGGACAACATAGAGAAACCCTGTCTCAAAAAACAAAGTAACTAAATTAACAACAACAACAACAATAATAACAATAATAATAATAATTCTCTGTTGTGCCAAGTGAGTTAAATAGAAGAAGTCAATAAACACCAAATGGAAAAGCAAATGTCTAAGTGGCTGGGATACATAAGGTATAGGTTGACAGGGAACATTCACTATAATCAGTATAGGTTCAAACATTTTCAGAGTAGCAAACTGCAAATCTTTTCCATGGTCTCTCACTTAACAATAACAAAGCTAACATTGCAAGGAAATAGAAGTGTGCTTGATCTGGGGAACCTTATTTCTGCCCAGTTTGTTATTTGGAACAGAAATGTTCACAGACACAAATGCTATAAATAAAATTCATAACAGCTTTCTTTTATCAAGCCTCACGCAAGCTGTCATGCTGGAGACCCATCCAGACTGTGTTGGCCTAGTACAGATGGATAGACAGGTGTATTTTGTAACATCTGAGGATCTGAACTCATTCTGTGATAAGAGGAGTGGCTAGCTTTATCTTGGGTGGAATCTGCAGTCTGGAAAAATACCCTCCACCAATCATGATAATGCTGTCAAGAACTTTGCGTCCTTCTGAATGGCTGTCTTAGGGTTACAACTGCTGGGATGAAACACCATGATTAAAACAAGTTGGGAATGGGAGGATTTATTTGGTTTCCACATAGCAGTTCATCACTGAAGGAAGTCAGGGCAGGAACTCAAACAGGCCAGGAATCAGGAGGCAGGAGCTGATGCAGAGGCCATGGTGGGATGCTGCTTACTGGCTTGTTCCCTGTGACTTGTTTAGCCCACTCTCTTATAGAATCCAGAACTATCAGCTCAGAGGTGGCCACATAATGGGCTTCTCCCAGTCAGCAGCCAGAACTGGAGGGATGGCTCCAGGGATAAAGTACTTGTGGTGGAAGTGTGAAGATCTGGGTTCAGATTCTCTTATGATTCTCCTACACCCATAGAATCCCAACTGAAATAGTGCATACCAGTAATCCCAGAGCTCCCATGGCAAGCTGGGAGGCAGAGAAGCTTGAAGGCTAGCTTGCCTGGTCAACAATACAATACAGTGACAAACAATATAGTCTGTCTCAAACAAGGTGAAAGGTGAGGAGAAAGACTTGTGATTGTCCCTGGAATTGGCACACATACATAGACACAGTAATACCCACACTAATACTCATACATATTCACCTACTTATGAACATGTCACACACACACACACACACACACACACACACACACACACACACACACAGAGAGAGAGAGAGAGAGAGAGAGAGAGAGAGAGAGAGAGAGAGAGAGAGAGAGAGAGAGTTTTTTAAAAAAAAGAAACCTGTGCCTGGTGTTACAGCTTGAGACTTCAGGCATGAAAAACAAACAAACAACAAAACAAAAAAACAAAACAAAACAAAAAAACCAAAGAAATAAAATTTTTATTGATTTAAAATATGTATTATGGTACTAATGAAAGCAAATATCCACTTTAAGAGTGACCAGGTCCCAGACTTTGGGTCGTATTTGTGTGAATTCTATCACTCAATCCTTAGGAGTCTTATAGAGTGGATCCTTGAACTGCTTGATGTGAGAAGAGCACCATTCATAGTCATGCCTTTAGGATGTGGCAAGCCTTATATCTGAAGCCCATTCTTTTCTCTCTTTTTTTGCATTTTTTCTTTTATTGAATATTTTTAATTTACATTTCAAATGTCATTCCCTTTCCTGATTTCCTGGACATAAGCCCCCTATACCATCCCTCTCCCCTTTTTCTATAAGGGTGTTCCCCTCCCCATCTACCTCCTCCTTCCCACCCCCTGACATTCCCCTACACTGGGGTCCAACCTTGGCAGGACCAAGGGCTTCTCCTTCCATTGGTGTCCAAAGAGGCCACTAGTGTCCAACATATGCAGCTGGAGTCATGGGTCAATCCATGGTTTAGTCCCTGAGAGCTCTGGTTGGTTGGCATTGTTGTTCTTATGGGGTTACAAGCCCCTTCAACTCTTTCAATCCTTTCTCTAATTCCACCAATGGGGGTCCTGTTCTCAATTCAATGTTTTGCTGCTAGTATTTGCCTCTGTATTTGACATACTCTGGTTGTGTCTCTCAGCAGACATCTATATCCAGTTCCTGTCAGCATATACTTTTTAGCTTCATCAATCTTATCTAGTTTGGTGGCTGTATATATATGGGCTAAATGTGGGTCAGGCTCTGAATGGCCATTCTTTCAGTCTCTGCTCCAAACTTTGCCTCCATACCCATTCTTATGAATATTTTTGTTCCCGCCTTTAAGAAGGACTGAAACATCCATACTGTGGTCATCCTTCTTCTTGAGCTTCATGTGGTCCATGGATTGCATCTTGGGTAATTTGAGCTTTTGGGCTAATATCCATTTATCAGTGAGTGCATACTATGTGTGTTTTTCTGTGATTGGATTACCTTACTCAGGATGATATTTTCTAGTTCCATCCATTTGCCTATGAATTTCATGAAGTCATTGTTTTTGACAGCTGAGTAGTACTCCATTGTGTAGATGTACCACATTTTCTGTATCCATAACTCTGTTGAAGGGCATCTGTGTTCTTCCCAGCTTCTGGCTATTATAAATAAGGCTGCTATGAACATGGTGGAGGATGTGTCTTTGTTGTATGTTGGAGCATCTTTTGGGAATATGCCCAGGAGAGGTATAGCTGGGTCCTCAGGTGATGCAATGTCCAATTTTCTGAGGAACCTCCAGACTGATTTCCAGAGTGGTTGTAGAAGATTGCAATCCTACCAACAATGGAGGAGTGTTCCTTATTCTCCACATCCTCACCAGCATCTGTTGTCACCTGAGTTTTTGATCTTGGCCATTCTGACTGGTGTGAGGTGGAATCTCAGGATCGTTTTTATTTGCATTTCCCTGATGACTAAGGATGTTGAGCATTTCTTTAGGTACTTCTCAGCCATTCGATATTCCTCAGCTGAGAATTCTTTGTTTTAGTTCTGTACCCTATTTTTAATAGGGTTATTTGACTTTCTGGAGTCTAACTTCTTGAGTTCTTTGTATATTTTGGATATTAACCCTCTATCAGATGTAGGATTGGTAAAGATCTTTTCCCAATCTGTTGGTTGCCATTTTGTCCTAATAACAGTGTCCTGAAACTTGAAGCAATCCCACTAATATCAGAGACTAGACAAGGTTGCCCACTCTCTCCTTACTTATTCAATATAGTACTCAAAGTCCTAGCTCAAGCAATCAGATAATGAAAGGAGGTCAAAGGGATACAAATTGGAAAGGAAGAAGTCAAAATATCACTATTTACAGATGATATGATAGTATACTTAAGAGACCCCAAAGTTCTACCAGAGAAATACTAAGCCTGATAAACAACTTCAGCAAAGTGCCTGGATATAAAATTAACTCAAACAAATTAGTAACCTTCCTCTACTCAAAGGATAAACAGGCTGAGAAAGAAATTAGGGAAATAACACCCTTCATAATAGTCCCAAATAATATAAAATACCTTTGTGTGACTCTAACCAAGCAAGTGAAAGATCTGTATGAAAAGAACTTCAAGTCTCTGAAGAAAGAAATTGAAGAAGATCTCAGAAGATGGAAAGATTTTCTATGCTCATGGATTGGCAGGATTAATATAGTAGAAATGGCCATTTTGCCAAAAGCAATCTACAGATTCAATGCAATCCCCATCAAAATTGCAATCCAATTCTTCACAAAGTTAGAAAGATCAATTTGCAAATTCATTTGGAATAACAAAAAGACCAGGATAGCAAAAACTATACTCAACAATAAAAGAAATTCTGGGGGAATCACCATCCCTGACTTCAAGCAGTATTAGAGCAATAGTGATAAAAACTGTATGGTATTGGTACAGAGACAGGCAGATAGACCAGTGGAACAGAATTGAAGACTCAGAAATGAACTCACACACCCGTGGTCGCTTGATCTTTGACAAAGGAGCTAAAACTATCCAATGGAAAAAAGATAGCATTTTCAACAAATGGTGCTGGTTCAACTGGAGGTTGGCATGTAGAAGAATGCAGATCAATACATTGTTATCATCCTGTATAAAGCTTAAGTCCAAGTGGATCAAGGACCTCCACATCAAACCAGATACACTCAAACTAATAGAAGAAAAAGTGGGGAAGAGTCTCGATCACATGGGCACTGGGGAAATTTTTCTGAACAAAATACCAATGGCTCATGCTCTAAGATCAAGAATTAACAAATGTGTCCTCATAAAACTGCAAAGCTTCTGTAAGGCAAAGGTCACTGTCTTTTCCCTTTTGATTCCATGGCATGTAGACTGTACCTGCCTCCAGTACTGTTCCTTATGTTCTTTTTCATAGAAACGGAAGAGCCACGAGACTCCTTTTAATCCCAGAACCCCCCTGGCTTGATTGCATGCTCTGTGATAGGAATGTGAGTGCTTGTTCCTCAGACATGTCTAACATTGCCAGAAGGTGGAGGGAGCTTGCATGGGAATATAGGAGAAACCGAGGCTGTGAGAAAGCGAGATCGGAGGACCTAAAACCAGCTCATTCTATTCCTACCATACACATTTTCAGAATCTCTAGAAACCCTCGCATGCAAGGATAAATTGCTAAGAATTTATGCTTCATGACCAGAAAGACTGTGGCACAAACTGTTTTAATTGTGTTGACCCAATAAAACATGAGAATGAAACTATTTTCCCCTGGAAAGAGAAATGCTAGCATTTTAACCAGGGCAGTCTTTCAAGCTTCTCCAAGTGCCACATGGAGTCCTGTGATTTTCGAATAGGAAATGTCCCCGACACTGACATCCTACTGCAGGACAAGAAGACGACACTAGTAAAAAGGGGGTTTCCCCAATAGTGTCTCATGTAGCTGTAGAGATGTTCCTGGCTTCTAAAATAGTCACATCCACTCACAGTCCTCTGAGTTCATTTCAGCTTTGTTGTTATTCCTGGCCTGGCCCCGATCCAGAGTACAGCCCTTAACATCTTAGGCTGCTTCTCTTTGGGGCTGAGGGTGTCCTTCTGCGCGGACACGGGGAGGTTGTTGAGTTCCTGGAGTACTTTGTGGTATCCAGTTTTTCCCGCAGAGACCCCTGAATGTTTCGAGGTTAAGTCATGATGACTAAAGGAGAACTATGGAGAACCTTTAAATAAGAACAGAACGTACGCCCCGAGGAGGAAGCTTGTTTTTAAGGTTTTCTTTCTAACCATGCTGTATGTTGTATTCATTGATTGTCACAGGGAGGGCAGGGCTCAGAGCGAACAGATTTCTCTATGACAGGCGAAAAGGCAAGCCTCCTCCCCATATGAAGTCATGCTCGCTCTACACCGCTGCGCTGCGGGGAAGTGATGCTTTTCTAATTGTCTGCCTCACTTCCTTGACACTTTTCCTCCTTTAGATCAGGGGCAGTTTCCTGGGGTCAGGCACGCAGCAGGCTCCAGTCCAGTGTGTTAACCAGGAACTCAGGAGCCATGGCGTCCTTCAGACGGGACTTGTGGCTCAGGATGGAGTCTTCTGATTTGGGACGTGACGGTAGGGGAGAGAGTGGACACAATAAATCCATCCGCACTGTGGCTCTGAGTTTAATGGTATTGCTGCCTTTTATTGGATGGTAACCTGTGTCTTCAGGAAGAGCTTGACCTGTCACATGAACACTATGTGCGATTGTTCAACCATCAGAGATTTTGTACAGAGGAAGTGGGTCAGTTCAAAGGATCATCATTGCCAAGAGCAGCACTGCGTATTAGATTAGCATCACCTCAAATATGTCCTCGTATTTGACTTCCTATAAGTGGTCACATAGGCTCTGTTTTACTGATAAGGAAACTAGAAACAGAAAGATGGGAAAAATCTACCTAAGATTTCCAACATTTTGGTTTATATTCTTCCTTAAAGCAGATTTCAAGACCAGGATTCCAGCAAGGGTGTGATTGCAAGCCCGTGGGAGAACTGACAGCCTGTAGGGGAACTGAAGAACAGTAGGGGACATAGATCTCAGAGTTCTCACTACTACTATGTGCAATGCATTTTCATGCCACTTTCTGCCAGGCACTAGCTAAGAGTGGATGGGTGGGAGAGTGTGTTGAATTTTTCATAGCTTGGATAAAGCTTTTACAAGAGCTTCAAAACAACCTTCAAGAAGGTACAAAGGGAGGGAGAGAGAGTGAGAAGGAGGGAGGCAAAGAAGTGGGGAGAGAGGGGGGAGAGGGAGGAGAGGGAGAGAGGGAGAGAAGAAGGGGGCGGGAGGAAGAGAGGGGGGGGAACGCCTGGTTGTTAAAATACTAGGCTGCACTGAATCCCTGAATCCTTAAAAGTTAAGCTGGGAGCGCTGTGCTTTGCACATTTATAAGTAGAGACAAGTCAGACGCTCCCTGAGTTCCTCTTGCTGAAAGACAACCCATTCTGAAATCTGATAACTTATAAACCGGTAAGACATTTAAAAGGCATCTGAGACACATATTATTTCTGGAGGTAACAACTTAATTGGATGCATGAACACCAAAAGTGCCTTCTTTTCCCTATGCTTTTTGCTGATGAACTATTCCTCACTCATTGAAGATTAACATCCCTCACTGAGGCCTTGATATACCCCATGTGGCCATGCTAGAACGGCTCTAATCCAATCCTATTGAGGGCTGGCTTCAACAGTTATGTTTGTCTTCTCCTGAGTTCCCTCTGCTTGCCTTGTGGGTGGCCTTCTTTTCCCTCTCTGTATGTTTACTCTTGTATCTTTGACCCTTCTTGCAAGGTTACTGCTCCCATTGGGTTAGGGCTTCATCCTTACTACCTCCTCTAATTATATCTAATTCCTTAAAGGTCTGTCCCAATATGGTCACATTAAGGTTTCATAGGACACCATTAAGTTTACAACATCTGACCTTCTCCAGCCAAGTCTCCTCATTCTTCCCATTCTTCAGAGCACTGGGAAAATTCAGCACTCCCGAAGCCTTCTTGTCTGGAGGTAACGGTTTAAAAAAAAACAGTAAGACCCACCAGTTTGCACATCACCTACCTTATACTTCACAGGGTACTTTAAAGTAAGTAAATAGCCAATTTCAGGAATTTTCCAGAAGGTAGGAGGCCCAGAGGAGGCTTGGCTCAGCCAATCGGTTACAGTTGTTATTCTGCTTAGGGAACCGGGGCTAGGACTCATGCATTCATAATTCTCCAACATTCTTTAATACTACCAATGTAGTCTCCAAAAAGGATGGTTCATTTTATGCTTGTACTTGGTCCCCAGCTAAGTAGAAATCCCTCTGCTTCCTGTGTCAAAGCCATATAATTGCTAAGCAACTACTGCTTCCTACTAGTTTGTGAACAACAACAACAACAACAACAACAACAACAACAACAACAACAGCCCCAAATCAACACTTCCACATCCTTAACTACAGTGCACAGACCATTTGGAAAATAGAGTTATTTCTAATATCCTTACATATATGTTTATACTAAGCCATGGACTTCATATGATTTCTCTCGTAAACAGTTCTGTGGAAATTTGGGCATTTTAAAGGATACTTCATTGTCCTTCATCCTTTTTGTTTTCCTTCTCTTGTTCCTATGGAGCAGATCTGTCCCACTGAAACCTCCTCCCTAGCCCATGCACGTGTCTAAAAGATGAGAGAGAGAGAGAGAGAGAGAGAGAGAGAGAGACAGACAGACAGACAGACAGACAGAAAGAGACAGAGAGAGACAGAGACAGAGAGACAGAGTGTCATGCGACCAAATCATCATAAACTGAATTCTTATTTTCTTTTGGAGATCTAACAGATGAAGTTTTGGGTCTCTGTTTTGTTTTTCTTTTGTCTTTAAGCCTTCAGTGGCCAAAGGATAGAATATTTCAAATTTGTTTTTAAGAGTTATTTCCTTGTTGAGACTTAACATAAGATTTAAGATATAAATGATACAGAGAAATGATAAAGCAATAAAAATTATTAATAAACATGAGAGGGAAAGCCAAAGAAGGCAGGATTATTAAATCTAAAATGACAAAACTAAAGAAAAATGCTGTAATTACCGTCAAACCCCTGAGTGTTTTCTTAACAAGAAGCTATATAAAATTGTATAAAGGAGGATTTGTGATCTTTGAGGGGAAACAAGGACTACTAAATATTTTTCATGTTTTACTCTATTGTTGTGACAACCCGAGGAACCAGATTGGCTGCTACTTTCTTACAACTGTCTGTCTCTTTTTAGGATAATAAAAACCTTGATCTTTAGGGATTTTACTCCCTGGTTCTGAACCTCAGAGGAAGCATTGTGCTTTGAGGTTGTCAAAGGTTCCCTTTGGTGCACAGGTGCTGAGATATCTAAATATTTCTCAAGCGCAGTGGTAGGGATCCTAAGACTTTGAGTGCTTGAGATGCTGGTATGTGACAGACACAATGTACTTTACCTTCAGCACCTCATTTAATACTTTCAACTGCCTACAGGTCAACTAACCCAGAGTCTGACATTCAAGTGACGTAACTCTCCTGTCCAATAATGATGGTGGTAAGCAGATGCAAACCCTGAGTTTTCTTATCCCCAACCCTACACACGAGCAGAACTGCGCTCTGGTCCCTTTGACTTTGCTTTCTTCTTCTTCTTCTTCTTCTTCTTCTTCTTCTTCTTCTTCTTCTTCTTCTTCTTCTTCTTCTTCTTCTTCTTCTTCTTCTTCTTCTTCTTGTTCATCTTTATTAACTTGAGTATTTCTTATTTACATTTAGATTGTTATTCCCTTTCCCGGTTTCTGGGCCAACATCCCCCAGCCCCTCCCCCTCCCCTTCTATATGGGTGTTCCCCTCCCCATCCTCCCCTATTACCGCCCTCCCCCCAACAATCATGTTCACTGGGGGTTCAGTCTTGGCAAGACCAAGGGCTTCCCCTTCCACTGATGCTCTTACTAGGCTATTCATTGCTACCTATGAGGTTGGAGTCCAGGGTCAGTCCATGTATAGTCTTTGGGTAGTGGCTTAGTCCCTGGAAGCTCTGGTTGCTTGGCATTGTTGTTCATTGACTTTGCTTTCTTTAGACCTGTGTTGGTAGTCTCATTTTAGAACTGTGTGGTCAGCCTAGAAGTATGACAAGCTTTAAAAAAAATCCTCCTAGGAGTTATATCAATAAACATGGCATTGAGAATTGGCCACCATAACCAAATAACAGTCAAATAAAAATTAACAACATACCATGCATTCCAACAACCCGGGCAAATGTTTTCGGGGGCTGAGGCTGACTCTGCTTTGCCATTAGGTATATGAACAGTGATGGGTTTACTTTAAAGAAGCAAAACTGATCAAAACCAACCCCCAAATCATGGAGTATAGGTGTGATACACCAAACTACCTGTATATAGATGTTTAATTACAGCTCTTAAAGTTACATGAAAGTCAAAAGTTTCCCTCATCTATGAATACATTTTGGACTTTTTACAGACTTATGCATATTAATTAAAATAAAGGGGGCATAAGACATGTAAAAATAAGTTACAAATAGTTAGACATTATTCTTTAGTCACTTTTCTGGGAAGAGGGCATAAGTTTCTATGGTTAGTTGAGTAAAAATTATCCCCCATAGATGTGGGTACTTGAACACTTAGCCCTCGTTTAGTGCCATTGTTGTGGCCCATGGTTCAGTCTTGCTGGAAAAAGTAATATCACGGAGGGTGGCCTTGGAGAGTTCATAGCCTGGACGCATTTCCAGCTTGATCTTCTTGCTTTGTGCTTGTGGTTGAGAATATGATCACTCAGCTTCTTGCTCTGGCCACCTGCTGCGATGGACTCTCCATCTAGAACCATAAGACAGAATAAACTCTTCTTTTCACTAGTTGATTTCAGCCATGGTGTGTTATCAAAGCAACAGAAGAGTTCCCAAAACAGTTTTATCTCAGTGCAAGTGGACACTTTTACAGAAAGGAAGAAAGAAAGAAGTTCAGAAGTATTGTTCAGAAGGCTGGTGGGAGGCAGAGGTCTGAGAGTAAGATGGTGCCTTTAGTAACATCTCCAGTGTATTGTGATAACTTGATCCTGTCACAAACCCAGAAGACTGGAATGTGTATGCTCATATTGGGAAGTGAGAGAAGATGTGTCTTCTTGGATGAGGAGTTGGGTGGTCCTGTCTCTCCTTTCAGACATAGATTAACAATGACTTAATTCTAGAAATATTGTCAGCAAGTAAAAATAAATAGACTAATGACTGTGGGCAAATTGTATGGTAATGTGTCTAAGCATTGTTTCCAGTCTGACCCTTAAGTATACATTAAATCAATCTAGATGGATGAGTCATCCTTCTCTTCATTAATCTTTTCAGACATTTATAGAGAAAAGGCAAAGTCTTTACATAGACCTTGTAAATGTGTTTAAGCTTAGAATGGATTTTTATTTATGTGCATAGCACAAGCAGCAGTTACTTCTAAATGATGGCTTGCTTTGAATGTTCTCAGACCTTCAAAATGTTTTATTTCCATCCTTGTGGAGGGAATCAGGGGTGAGCTGAAAGAAAACACATGAAGGCCAGTTTCCAATGGCATGAACTGGCCAGCCTTCTGAACTATGCATGTTTGTAGTTTATAGCGTCATAAGTAAAGGGGCAAGAGGATAAAATGGGTGAGGTGCACTCTCTTCAGGAGCTCAGCAGTAGGAAAGGGACTCTCAATCGGTGAGGCCCTGCCTCCAGGCTTCTTTGTTACCAAAATGATCAGTCTCACCAAAGGAAACCTAAGGCTGGATTTTACACCAAATACCAAGCCTGTGCCTGAGTGCATGTGTTGTCTTGTGTTTTTGCTATCTCTGACATTGCTGAAGATGCACCATCTCCTGTTAAACTGAGAGTACAGATCAAAAACTGTTTGCTGTGGTGATGGTTGTACATTAGAGTTGGTTCCTCCAGGATAGTAGGGTGTGTGTGTGTGTGTGTGTGTGTGTGTGTGTGTGTGTGTGTGTGTGTTGTAGATAATGGCATTGTTACTCTGTCTTTAAGTTCCTCTTGTTCATCAGATTTGTGTTCCTAAGAATGTGTTGTTTTTACTAGTTTTACTTTTGTAGTCTACCTTTTACTTTTGTTGTCTGTGTGTGTTTGTGTGTGTGTGTGTACACATGCATGTGCATGCACATATGTGAAGGCCAGAGGTTATTTTGTCTCAGGAGCCATCTGCTCTGTTTTTATTTTTATTTTTTGATGTGTTGTTTTTGTGTAACAAGGTCTCTCAGTAGGGCTTGCTGATTACCTAGTCACTGTCTGGTCATTGAGCTCTAGGGATCCACCTGGAGGGTGGGATTGAACTCAGGTCTTTGTGCATGCTTTCATAGCAAGTATTTTATTGACTGAACTATCTCCTCAGATTCCAAACTTTTGGATTTTACTACTCATTTGTACTGAATTCTTATTTTGTAGGGCACCATTCTAGATGTTGAGAATATTTTTGCTTCAGACACTTACACTCATGCCAGAAAGAATCATAGAAACAAATTCGAACAATGGCAAGGGGATGAGCACAGTGGGTTTAGAGGAAGAAATAAATCTTCTTGTGGAAGCAGCAGTGTTGACAAGGGTATGAAGAGGAGTGTTGGGACAGCTATGTGGCCAGGGCCAGGTTATGGTGGGTCTCACAAGAAGCTATTGGGGAGCTTTAAGTCAAGGATAGATGTGTTCTGGTTGGGAATTCAGAGATCTGGTTGGCACTCTGTGGATACTTTGTCCTTGAACATGGCCTGCATGTGAACTGGCAACATACCACCGTCGCTGAGCTCAAATGGAAGTCAAGAAGCCTGCTGATGAAAATGTACATCCGTGTACCCATTAAAGAAGACACAATAGGGGTTGGGGATTTAGCTCAGTGGTTTGAGCGCTTGCCTAGGAAGCACAAGGCCCTGGGTTCGGTCCCCAGCTCCGAAAAAAAAAGAACAAAAAAAAAAAAAAAAAGAAGACACAAGCAATCCAGCTCTCTCACTTCTTGGTGGACATTTAGGGGAGAGGAAACGGGGATACCAACGAGATGTATGCATCCAGTATTTATTGCAACACTCCTAAAATCTAATAAACACAATCAGCAAAAGAATGCGGAAAACCTGGTGTAGATGTACCATGGATTATCATTTAGTCACTAAAACAGAGTGAAGCCCCATTATTGGTGGCAAAAGTGACAGAACTGTAGACTATTATAGGCAGTGACACCAAATTCTGCGTGTTCTCAACCGTACAAAGAAGCAAAGAAAGTTGATATCAAAGAAGAGAGATGTCACTAGGAGATTTAAGAGGGGTGAGGAGGAAGAAGAGGTGGATTAAGGAAGGTTAGAGAGTGACTACTAAAATTCAATGAGAGAGAAATAAATGAGATGTTTCTATATACAACATGGTGAATATTGCCTATAACTTACCACATAATTTCCAAAGACTGAGGAAAGATTTCCTAGGCTGCAAAAAGAAAGAAACAAATGCTTAAGGAAGTGGAAATGACAAAATTGGAAGTTGGCTCATTACCTATTTTGTATGTATACTGAATTTTTACCCTCTCCCTTGTAGGCATACACAAGTATTAAAGTGTCAATGAATGGCTTTAAAAGACTGTTTGGAGGTCTTCCCAGGCTACCTGAAGCAGTATCTGCCTTTTCAGTGTGGCCAGGTCGAGAGCCGTTTTAATAGAGTAGATGTGTTAAGGTGAGATAGAGGCTCACGAGATAAGTTCCCCACTCTCGCTCTTCATGGGGGTAGGTAGTGAATCGGACTAGCAGATTTTACAGGGCCAACTCAAATTTGTTTCCATATCCTACTTCTCACTGGATTATTTAATGAAATTCTTCATTTTATACTTATTTTTATTTAATAACCCAATGACTCCCATTTGTGCTGTGTATTTCTGGGTATGGGGCAATGCCCTGGAGTGGAGTTGAGTATCAGAAATCAGATTTTAAAAACAAAAACAAAAACAAAAAGTAAAAAATGGACTCTCCCTTCCCGGGAAGCTATCAATTGTTCGTAGCTCCTCAGTTAGGGCTGGGGCATCATGAACCTCTTTCCACTCCACACTAGAATGTAACTGGATTGATCTTTTGTGGGTGACCACAGCTTGAGTTCAGAGTGCAGTGATTTTGTCATGTCCAGTAGACACTCTTGTCCTCCTGACCTCTAACCCTTACAATCTTTCAATCTCCATTCTCTCCAGTCTGTGAGCCTTGGGGAGTAGATGTGACCTCGACATCCCATGTGGTTTAACACTCTACACTCGGTTATTTGAACTTCGACCATGTCTGAGTTGAGGTTGCTATTGTTGGGATAAATCACCAGGATCAAAAGGCAAGTTAATGAGGAAAGACTTTATCTGGTTTACACTTGCACTGCTCATCACTGAAGGAAGTCAGGACAGGAACTCAAACAGGCCAGGAGCCTGGAGGCAGGAGCTGATGCAGAGGCAACAAAGGAGTGCTACTTACTGCCTTGTTCCCCGTGGCTTGCTCAGCTTGCTCTCTTATAGAACCCTGAACCACCAGCCTCGGTATGGCACCACCCACAATGGACCAGGCCTTCCTCCATCAATAACTAATTAAGAAAATGTGCTACAGCCAGATCATATGGAGGCATTTTCTCAATTAAGTTTCCCTCCTTTCAGATGCCTCTAGTTTGTGTGTCAAGTTGATATAAGTATAGCACAGAACAGTTATGATTTTTTTTGTGTTGTCATTGTCTATTATACAAAGACACTTCTCTCATGATATCTGATATCTGTGCTGTATCAATGGGTACAGAGATGTTAATTTAGAGGGCAGTTTGATACTATGCTTATTTAGCAGTAGTAAGTTCACTCCTACAGCCTGTAGGCACCCAACCATGATTTGTAATATCAGACACATGTTTCTTCCTGTGGAGGAGGCCTCAAATTCAATTAGAAAGCATTGGTTGTCACCTATAACTTTGCACCATGGACATATCTTGTCATGTCAGTAATTATTGTAAGTGACAGGATTCGTATCTGGGTAAGATATTGATGATGCCCCCTGTTCCCAGAAACATAGCACCTTCTGGTACTATGAGAGCTATGCATCAGAGAAAAAGAGAGATACTTTCGGGTCAGGATCAATTTGATTTCTCTATGAGTTGAGACTACTGTGTATGGTGTCTTCAGCAATAGAATCTTACCATCAAGTTCTTGTGGGCAATCATAAGCAGTGTCAATAGTCTGTATTGTTTGGAGCACGTTCTCTAGGACACCTCTGACCAACAACTTGAGAGGAACATTCCTACTTCTAGCAATGGGATTTTTATTTGACAACCATGGCTTCTGGGATGAACAAAATCCCCACGTGTAGCAAAACTCCAAGTCTTTTATATGAAGCTTATAAAAGAATAGGTTTCTGTACAGCTTTTTCAAAGATCCTTGGTGTTAGTTATCCCCCACCCCTCCTCTTTCCTACCCTTACTTTTCTAGTTCCTAGGTGGATAACTTCCTTACATTTTGCAGCTGAACTGTCTATTGTATTATATTTTGTGTGGGGGCCGAGGGAGGTAGAGTTATGTGTATGTGTTCTACTTACTATTTTTCTAATTATTATAGGACTCCTTAACTGTCAAGAAATAATCACTATTTGTATATTATTTCCAGATAGCATATGCATGAATGACCTGTATCTTAAAGGGAATCTATTTGATCCCATTGTAAGGCTGGTATAAATTTGACATTCATATCTGTGGCCTAGGCAGTACTGTCAGAGCTCACTGAATGCTATTGGCATGTTCCTCTGTTATAAGAATATCTGATTGAACTATTTATCAAACTGCTGACAATGGCTTATAAAAATATATAGCTTTATTTTTCCCTCATGCCAAATTAGGGAATGACAAGATATCTAAACAAGTGAATGTGCTTTCAACTCAGGCCCGGTGATTTGAGGTTGATCCCTGGAACCCATGGTGGAAGGACAGAAGCAACTTCTAAAAGTCATTCTCTGACCTCCAGCTTTGTGTCATAGCAAAGGTCTCTCTCTCTCTCTCTCTCTCTCTCTCTCTCTCTCTCTCTCTCTCCCTCCCTCCCTCCCTCTCTCTCCTTCCCCCCCTCTCTCTCTCACACACACACAAACGCACACACACACACACACACACACACAGATACACATTATCATCATTAACAACAACATCTAGATGTGGTCAGTTTAGAGCTGCAGGGACCTTGTGAACTTGTTGTGTCTCCTTTCAGTGCACAGATTTTCATTTCCCAAATCACCATGGCCCAAGAAGGTGACTTCAGCCACTCCTTGGAAATTTCAAGCATCAGAAAAGAAGAGATAAAAAACACAGCACAAAGGAGCTGAGGCATCAGACATTCAAGCCATGTTTGTAGGTCACCATGTGAACCTTTCACTTATAGGTTGTTGGGAAGAATTTACACACACAGCCCCTACTATCTGTTTCCTCCCAACTCTGAGGGTACAGTCTTTGTTTCTGTTGTCCTGGTAACCACTTAAAACAGGATCTTTCTTCCTATGGGGGGGGGCGCAGTAGAATCACACACAGTTCCTAATATATTCAGGTCAAGGGAACATGATTTGACACTCTTCTAAATGGGATAATACCTCCCACTCCATTTTATCTCAGCTGACTCATCTGTACCATCATCCTATCATGATGTCTTGTAATTCTTTCCACTTCTTTCTTTCTTTTTTTTTAATAAGAGATGTCTGATTTAGTGAGAATGATTTTTTACATTCAAAGTTGAATACAAGCAGATAAACCTCACCCAGTTGAAATGGGGTAAGAGAAAATTTCCTACATAGAGAGAAATCTTCAAATAGTTCTATTAATATGTGCATCTCTCCTGAGCTGGGCTTTCATATAACAAAGGAATTGGGGGTGGGGTGAGGCCCATTTCATTGCATAGTGTTCCCGACTCAGCAGCCAGGTTCTATTATTACTACGGAAGGGGTGGAAAGGGATGCAGAGACCACAGGTTCAAAGAGCCTGGTCCTTAATTTCTTTACTGAAATCTGGAGTTGGGATGCTTCCCATTTTCACTGTGGCCATAGGAGGGCAATCTGCGGGTCAAGCTGGGACACAGTTATGTCATTGCTACTTTTGAGCTAGCGACTTCAGGACACAGACTCTCTCACATCAGTCTATCGTAGAAAGTGGAGAGGATGACGCTATAGTGACTGAGGCTTATTTGCAGCTTAATGAGCTGTACCATGTAAAGCTTTTAGCACAGAGTTTGGTCCAATCGTGGCTCCTTTAGAATGATTGAGATTATAGATTCTGCTCAGATTATAGAAGAAAAAAGAACTCTATGTCATTTACCATATAGTTTAAAGTGCTTTAAAAGATATTCTTGAACCCTGCTTAGGGGTCATCACTTATATAACAGCCTATTAGTTTTCCATTGATTCAAGAAGTGTTTCACACCTAGCATGTGCATGGGCCTTTTTAGTGGTAGTTGAGGAGGAGACAGGAAAGTACCCACTGACCTAGGGGAGTTTACTGCACACGGGAAAAGACTTGAACAGGCAATTGTATGCCAGAGAGAAAAATAATGCAAAATATGATGTTTTATTAACCTAAGAGGAGTTGGGGTGGGCTTGGGGTCATGGCTCTGACACTGAAGTGCTTTTCACAAAAACATGAAGGGCTAAGTTTAGATCCCCAGCATGTAGAAATCTGGTTGGGGTGGTGAACACCTGTAATCCCAGCACTGTGGGAGGAGACAGGAGGGTATCTGGTGTACACTGGCCAGCCAAATTATCAGCATCAGTAAGTTCAAGCCTCAGGGAGAGACCCTGTCTTAAGTGGAGAGCAATTGAGGAGACAATAAACATCTACTTCTGGCCTTCACATGGCAGACCCATGTATACTTACTGGCACACAGCAGTGTACATGTGTCACGAATACACACATATGTGCTATCCATGCAGACACACACACACACACACACACACACACACACACACACACACACACGGTGGGGGGCGGTTTAGAGACAAAGACAGGGACAGAGAGAGAGAGAGAGAGAGAGAGAGAGAGAGAGAGAGAGAGAGAGATCAATGGAAGGAGATAGTTATCAAGAGTATCATGTCTGTGATAGTTCCTGAACACATGAATTATAAGACACACCTTTAAATTAGTATAATCTTGGAGGGTAAAGAGAAAAGAAATCTTACATTAAATGTGTATTTTAATTCCTATTTTAGTGTCAGAAATGCATGTGTGTAAAGAACACTGGAAGCGTCTTCCAACTGAGAGGAATGGTCAACACAGGAAGCAAAACTCTCGGTTCTTGGCAGGTGACAGCACTGAAACCAGCTGCAGCAGGTGACTGAGTACCAGAGGGAAGATGAGGAGTGTCAGAGTTTTAGCTTGGGGCTCTTTTTGGGGGCTTCCTTTCCATGCAAAGGATTGTATGGGCTCCTCTTTCACCTTTCCCAAAGCTCCTGTCAGTGTGCAGAGTTGTCATGGTCATTGAGGAAACCCTCTGGATTCTGCTGAGGTGATGGAAATGGTGTGACCCCCAAATGCCTTTGCATGGGCAGAGACCAGTAAGGAGAGCAAGGCATGTATTTGTCTTTCTCTAAAATGAGTCATGCCGCTCCAGTTCAGTTTGTAGCTCTTGTGGCCCACAGAAGAAAGCCCACCATAGCCAAACATGTCCGTGTGAGCCAGTCACCATTGAAGAACAACCAGCTCCTCAAGCCAGCGGGGCACACCTGCTGCTATTTGACTACCTGTGAACCAAGCTTCTTGCTCTTTATGTTCCAACCGCTGGCCTTTTCATCCACTTATTAGATGTGCTATACTTCCATTTGCTGTTTGAGTTCTCTGTCGTGCCTTAAAGGATCGTTACTCCCACTCTTTGCCTTAGTTCTGTTCTACATCACAAGTGTCACAGCTTTCTGAGTTCTGGCCCAAGTGGCGAGAGTGACTTTTAACACACTAAGGTCTCCACTGTTGAGTATTCTACCACTAGACCAGAACGCAGTGATTCCTGCCATGTTCCTTTCTTGATTTATTTCTTGTTTTGTTTGGAAAATTCTTCAGTATGCTTTTATCTCTGGTCTCTTCAGCAAGTTCCTTCCTCCTCCCTTCTTTCCTTCCTTCCTCCCTTTAGCCTTGTTCAGATGTTCTTGTAAATAGCATACTGTCTAAGACTTGAGACAACATGCTTAAGAATGAAGCTGATAACGCTAGCACCTGATATTTATGGTGCTGTGTGTTAGCCTTGTCCAAAGTAAGCGTCATTCATGGAAGTAAGCCATCTCTGATCTCCAGGAGCTTCATTCAGACCAATGAAGATCTCCAGCTTTGACCATTGTGATCTCTTCAGTAGGGAAGCACCTATTCTCACTGGCCAGCCTGGGTTTCCTGACCAGTCATCATGGTAAGAAAAAGAACTCTGGCCCACATGAAGTTCAGCTTCAGTCTATCTGTGAAATCAACATGGAGCCAATCTGATTCCATTAAGAACAAAAGAACCATGCCCAACACAGTCACATTTTCATGCAATTAAACCTAACAGCTATGTTTGCTCCGCACTCTGCCTAGCTTTGAAATATTGTTCTTCGAGTAAACACATTAGTGCCTTTTACTTCCTCCTTAGCTTCAGTGCACACAGGGCAAAAAGGCCCTCACTGGACTAATTCCTAGTGCCTGTCCCTGATTCCACAGAGTGAATACAAGTAGCGTTCAGCTGTTTGGTTGAACTGGGCTTAGCACCCATATCTAGAAGGACTATCATATCAGGATGACTGACTGTTTAGCTTCATGTGCTTTTCAAGGGACCAAGCCATTTCCATCATGGAGACCTGGACATTAGTTTGCTTCCTCTGACACTTCCCTCCAGAGTCAGCCAATTTCATCCCACACCCTGGACAGATTAGCAAAGCGAGGCCCTGGATGTTTCTCTCTAACGTGCATCAATCACATTTACCTGGGTGACTACTTAATATGTACATATTGGGAGAGTCACCTCATCATTTTTAAATAGTGGGTCAGAAAGTGGGTCTAGGAATTTGCATTTCTGAGAAGTCCCTAGGCTCTGAGCTGTCATGGCCTTGATGTGGTAACAAGATCAGTTTGTTATGGTTTACCAGTGAGATGTCCTCCACGGGCTCAATGTGTAAACACTTGATCCTCAACTGATGGAGTGATTTGGGGGAGGTTGTGAACTTTTAGGAAGTAGAATTTAGTTAGAGGAAGTAGGCCATTAGTGGGTCAGGAGGACATGCCTTAAAGCTAAAACCTGACCCTACTTCCTGCCCAAGTCTTTTGTGTTATTATGTGACGTATGTCCACTGCCGTGAGTAGGAGCTCGTCTGACCAATGTCTTCTTTGCCCACAATGGACGATCCTTTCTGTAAGTTTGTAAACAGCCAGTATCAATTCAACACAGGGTTTGTTTTTTCACACTATATTTGCTGTCTACGACCCGAAGAGGTCCTTCCCTTATGTGTACTGGTATTAAGTATCAGTAAAGGCCTATTGAGGAAAAACTATCATATTTCATTTTGGTCAAGACAATGGTATCTCTGGCCTGGGTGGAGACCTAAGAATCCAGTTAAGGTGGATAATCAGTTAGCTAAGGCACCACCCCTCAACAAGGCAAATCCACCTTAAGTCATGCTTAAGAGATAGGAGGAACAATTACCTGTTTTATGAGATAATGTACTTTCTTTCTCAGAATCCCCACCCCACAGTGCAGTCAGTACAATAACCATGAGATTGCTCCTTTCTAACCCTGCGTCCTAACCACCCTCCTCTTCTGTCTTTTGGGTGCTGGCCAGAGTGTAAGTATGATTTTTCTGGCATTTTCTCTACCTTCCCACCCCCAGCTTTATTACCAGTCATCTGCTTGTCCACCGCATGGCTAACCACAGACCTAATGTAAACGGCATGGCTTTTTCTTGTCCTCCGGTCAATCTCATCCCTCTGAGCAGCTGCCTAGATTTATAGTTTGCCTGCTTAGAGATTTTTCTTTTGAATTAGAATAAAATTCCCTCCAGCTTCCTTTCAAATCTGTTCTTAAATTTTTTTTTTAAATCAATGTAACTAAGAATTCTACTCTGGGAACACCGATGTCCCTGGTCACATGGGCATTAGTATCTGATAAGGCCTCATCCTTTCTTGGATAGTTAACCAGTTATCCAATGTCAAAGATCTTTTTGAGGCCTGATCAGAATCTCTGGAGAATTTAAGAAACGTTCTGGCAACATTAGATCGCCTTCTGGCAAGATAATTTCTAATGGGATTAGGAAGATAGCTTAATTGGTAAAATGTTTGCTTTATTAGCATAAAGACCCCAGTGTGAGCTCAGGAAGCTGTGTAATGTCTAGCAGAGCAGCTCTCACTGGCCATTGCAGTGGTGGAGCGGTAGACACAAGAGTTCCCAGAGTTCACTGGATTTTCAATATCCCCTACCATGTGAGTCATTGGCCAACGAGAGAGGGCATCTCAAAACACAAGTGGATAGTACCCGAGGAACACTATCTGAATCTGATCTTTAGCTTTCACATGTAGGTATGCTCATGTGCACACATCTGTATACACACACACACACACACACACACACACACACACACACACACACACACATTGCAAATGGCCTTTCCATCTTTTATGATAGTCGACTCCCACAAGCCCTGAGAGATGGAAACTTATTCCTTTACCCTAGAGAGGCGGGGTGCTGAGAAGTCCTGAAGTGGCAATAACTCGGTCTGTCCAATGTGGCCCTCCTCCAGGCTCCCAACGGCTAGTTGTACCACTAGGTGAAAAGCAAAACAGAAAGGAAATGACAGCAATCCCTTCTGCCGGGATTTGAAAAGCACTTTTTTCTGCCCTTTGGACTCTAAACCGAGCTTACTTCTAATCTAAAGAAAACACCGAAAGGATTGCAAGGTCTGAGTACCTATTAATCAGAGAAGAAAAAAATCCCAACTCCATACACGCATTATCAGGGAGAAGTTACACTATCCATTATTCTGATGGGTCCTAGAGGGAGGTTAAGGCTGAGATCAGCTCCAAACACATGCAGTTTGTTGGCAAGGGCCACAGTGGGGGTGTGTGCTGTGCTCTTTTTTAGCCCCACTAAGGATAATGGCATTTGTGGACTAAGCAGCTATCTGTTTAAAAGTGTAACTCCAAATAGAACCTTACAAAGGGGAGAGAAGGAGGAAAACCAGGAATGAGAGAAGAGATAATGAAAGATGAGTGTTGCGCTCGTCCTTACGTCCGAGAAATTCACCGTCTCATCCCATTTCCGGTTCCTGTGCTGATGGCCCTGGGAGTCATGCCCAATCTTCTGACCCCAGGATTGTTCTTAGGCGGTGAAAGACTCCCCACCCCCATTTTTCTGCTTACCTTGATAAGAGGTAAATTTTGTGTTTATTTCCAGATAACTAGGGGGAAGAGCTTTGCTTGAAAATGAGCTAAAACTGTAGTTTGGCTGAAGTGTTTATGAAAAGCAGGGACGGGCTGACAGGAACCCACAGGTTTGTAATCTGGTTTCTCTTTCAGCGTTAAGATTTTTATTTCTACAGCTTGCCTGGCAGTTTTGTGTGGCTTTGGATTTGAGTCCATGTCTTTTATATTTATTGTTTTAGAATCACTGGCCTCAGTAAGTCTTCCTGTTACATAGATTTCCAGTAAATGGCAAAAGCCCTTAAACCTGTCTGCAGTCTTAGTTCAGAGTGGCCAAGGCCTCACATGGGAGGGCATCCACAGAAGGTCTTGACTGTCATGTTTATTTGCTTGCTTACTTCGGAGGTAGGAGACTGCCCTTTGTCCCAGAGGTTTATGATAATCAGCAGTGAAAGCCAGTGTGAGCTAAGTAGCTGGGCTCCAAGGAAGCTGGCCCAGAACCAAAGCCCAGTCAAGGTCAGAGTGGGATGCTGTTGTCGTCGCATTAGCATTATCATCATCAATATGATTCTCCAAACTCTTTTTAATGGGGCCAATTTACTTCCAAGTCTGTAAGCAAGGCACAGATCCCTTGTCTTCTGTTCAGCAGCCATTAGACATCAGTAAGGCAGAGTCAAGCCCTTTCAGCTCTAAATCTGATCTTGAGCTTTTCCAACAGTTACTTTATCCACCCGGCAAACCCCCCATTAAACTCTGATTCAGACGGCAAAGCTTCAATTGCTTCCATGACACATGTTGCTCATAGCGCTTCTTTTCATGAGCGGAGTTTTCAAAGCGATTCCCAGAGACGTTGCTTATACAAATGGTTCCAGCACACCTAGATAAAACATCAAAAACGAAATGCTGTGTTGTGGATAAGAGCATGGAGCAGTGCCTGGGTTGGAAACCCCAGCATCCACATAAGCTAAAATTGGATGTGCGCGCCTGTTACTCTGGCAGTGTGCCCCGACTTGCCAGCCTAGCACAAAGATGAGCTTCCATTGATTTTAGGGATCTTGTTACAAGCAGAGAGCAACAGGGAAGACACTGGATGTGCTGCCCCTCTGGCCTCTGCATGACATTCACAGAAGGACACACCTCAACACACACACACATATACACAAACACACACACACCACACCACACACACACAAAAACACACACACTACACCACACACACAAACAACACAACATACACACCACAACACACACACCCATAATACACACACATACACCACAACACACACACAAAAACACACACACTATACCACACACACAGACTCACACACACACAGCACAACACACACACAAACAACACAACATACACACCACAACACACACACTCATATACACACCCCATAATACACAAAAACATACCCCACAACACACATACACTCACACACACACCCCACAACATGCACACACACACACCCCTCAACACACACACACAACACAACACACACAACTTGTATACCAAAGTACCTTAAAATTCTGGAGTATTCTGGACAATACTCCATACTTGCACAACAAACATTTTTACTCAGGAGTCATCTCCCCAGCCCAGAAACAGACTTTTAGAGTACCATCCAATACCTTAGAGTTCTAGAAGTCAAAAGTCTGGGCAGCCTCAGTAAGCTTCTCTACTTAGGGCTTTAGTGACTGAAACAAGGTTTCAGCCTGCCTGGGCATTCTGGACAAGTCTGCTTTGAGTCCACTCTGGTTGCTGACAAATTTCCGTTCTTGCAAGTCTGGAATGGAGCTTCCTTGTACTTGGTGGATTTTTTTCCGATATGTTTTTGATGCCTTTCCTCACCAAGCCATCTTGTCTTCATCTATTTGTCCCTAGAAAAGATTGCTGCTTATGCGCGTCCCATGGGAGTCCCTGCAATGTCATTTCAAAGCCAGCGATGGAGTGTCCGTCCCTTTGCACTGAACCGCTTTGTATTTTTGTGGTGTTGCAGGGGTCTGTCTCACTCTCCGGTTTGAGATTGGTCTCAATTGTAGCATCCTCCTGCTTCAGCCATGTAGGTGGGCCCACCAGCGTGCGGCCTCTACCTCACACTGTAGTCTCACGTATTTCCTCGTCCCGCACCACCTCCAGTGCCTGTGACTGAGCTGGGCCTCCAGATAGTCTGCCGTGAAGTCTACAAATCAGTGACCTTAATTTCACCTACACAGTCTGATATACCACAGATCCTTGGAAGTAACGCCGGAAGGCAAAGCCGAAGGGGCCATCTTCGAATTTGCTTCTTGTACCCTGCTCCTCGGCTTAAAGGGAAACAATGGTTAAACAATCAGCTGGCCTGAGCAGCTCCTCTGTTTGTAGAAGATGGGTGGATTTGAGAAGACGGGAGGGGCAGAGACAAGATTTAAGCCGGTGCGTGAGCAGTACTCTTTCCGTAGCCTTGTGCGCTTTCTTGGCGGGCAAGCCTGCAGACCACACATGGCATCATCTGTTACAGGAAGCCTTGCAGGCTTGACGGGTATCCGGACAAAATGGCATCCAGAAGCCTAACTGAAGAGGCTGTGTTGCAGATTGAGAAGGGCCCGTTTCCTCTGTCCAACCATTCTCACGTCAACCTCAGTGTATTGTTTGCTGTCCTTTAAGAAGACTGCTGTTTGTCTGGAAAGATCGGCATAGTTCTGGCAGATTTGTTCCTCCTTTAACAAATCACTAAGTCCATAAACGTTTAGTAAGAGTCAGTTTTACTCCAGGCCCTGAATTAGGTATAAAACATCATATCTGTCCTCTGAGAGCCTCTAGCTGTAGATACTCCTGTCCTTTCACCAGATGACTTAAAAGGAGGACCGAAAATGAGGTGGGAATGACTAGCGGTGACATTCAGAAACCTCAGTGGTAGCTGTGGCCAAAGGAGAGACTTTCATTCCCCAGGTGTTTCCACTAGAATGTTCTATGAGGACATGTGTAAATCCACACTGTCCAATCGAGAAGCCAGGCCCACGTGTAGCTATTGAATGGGACTGACCAGTAGGAGGCAGATTGGATTACATTTTACTTAATTTTAATTTTAAATATTAACTGCTACGTGCAACCCCTGTATTATACAGCTCAGAAAATACATACTCTGGAACCATTCATTCATTTTTTTCAATGTGTGTGTATGTGTTCCTGCATGTGTGTTTACATGTGCATGGGAATGGGGGGGGGGCAGGTCCATGTCAATTACATGCATCATTCATTCTCCATCTTGGTTTTTGATTGCTGAGCCTTGAGCTCACCAGTTTGGCTGATCTGGCTGTCAGAAGACTCCAGTGTCTCTGCCATCTCCCCAGGAAAGGGGTTATAGAGAGGCACTGCCCTACCTGGCTTATTTAAGTAGGTTCTGGGGATTGAATTCAGATCTGAAAGTTTGCATAGCAGGCTCTCAGCTGACTGGGCCATCCACCCCCCTCCAGCCTTCCCATTGTTCATTCTGTTGGTTACTTTTAATTCCTCCATGATCTTCTGTTCTTCAGCTTCGAAAGGTGTTTAAATCTAACATCTGAATCACCTTCTCATGTAACTTAATTCTCTCTGATTAATTTCTAGCATCAACATTAAGATAATGCAAGCCAAAGAGTTTTTAGAGGTAGATGCAAAAAGCAAAACTACATAAAATTTATTATTGTATAGAAATACAAGAACCACAAACAAATATGCCTATATAATGTTTATATTTTTATTTTTGATTATGCGTACATGTGTGGCTTTGTGCAAGCGTAGGTATAAGTGTCTGTAGAGATCAGAAGATGGTGTTGGATTTCCTGGAGATGGACAGTGGTGATCCCCCTGCTGTGGGTGTTGGGATCCACACTCTGGCCCTCTGCAAGAGCAATGTGTGATCCTAAGCACTGGACCATCTCTCTGTCTCTGTAAAGAATTTTAAAGCAAGCTGAGTAAGGTTAGCAGGAAGCCTAAGGGGTGGGAGGTAATTCATTGGATGATGTTGTTTTAATCCCGTGTCTGGGTGATCCAAGCAAACACATTTTCTGCCGTTTGAGGAATGCTGGCAACGTTACCCTTCCTCCCCTTTGAGGAACCATGGCAATATATGTTTGTATCATCCCATGTAGACAGTTGCTCTAATGCTCTTTCCTGATCTAATCTCCAAACTCACGGTTAACAGATTTCTGCTATGATCCCAGTTGCGAAGAAAATTATTGTCTGTCACTTGAGTGTTGTCCCAGTCCTAGCTCACTAACATTGCTCCTTAATAATATTCTTAATAATATTCTACAATAACTTAGAGCTGTTTTGTCTGAACACTGATTCTATTTTTTCCCATTTTATGAAAATGAAACCATTTTGCTCCTAGTTTCTATAGAGCCTGCCATGATACTTGTAATAACTATGGGAGTCTTAGAGGGTTTTCACCATTTACCCTCGCAATATCATTCAAAAATGATTTTTATTTTATATACGTGAATATTTTGTCTGCATGTATGTGCAGACATGTGCATCATGGCGTACCTTGTTCCCACAGGGGTCAGAAGATGTTAGATTCCCTGACCTTGGAGTTATAGACATCCTGTAGGTACTGGGAACTGAAGCTATGCCCCCTGGGACAGGAATATGTGCTTTTTAACCTCTGAGCCATATCTCAAGCTCGTCTCCGTGGCATTTTGATGCCAAAGGCATCAGTAGTAGAGTCCCAGTTCCTCCAGCCAACACTTTTCTTGGCTGGTTCTTTGTTAAACAGGTTTACAGTGTTGGGAAATAGGCCTGAGATGCTTCTGGACAATAACACGGACTGTATATTAAGCATGTTCCTTTGGATTCTAGCCATCCTCTCATTGAGACTGTGCCCTTTGGGCATGGCACCGCAGTCAGCTTAATACCCAGGTCAAATGAGCAACAGTTGAATGTAACAAGGACCTCTAAGGAACCGTGGCTCACCACTGCCATTTAAATGTAACTCATCTTTTGTTTTTAATTTTACTTTATTTATTTGTTTAATTTTAAAGCATGCACCATAGAATCAGATAATATTACATACAGGCATACAAAACAAAGATAATCACACTTATATCCTTTGTCCTTCCAAATCCACTTTTCAGTCATTTGTCTAGAATATTTGCAAATCTATTGAAGAAAAATAGTAATAGGATTTGAGATTGGCAAATGCATTACAAGTGGTTTGGCATCCTGATAGTGGAATAATCTACAACAAGATGATAACAGCATGGATTTATTTACACACACTGGTCCTCAAATCTCCTCAAGATAAACCGTGAAGGAGAGACAACTCCAGGTAGTACAGTTGACTTGCTTTTATTTCTGTATTCAGAAGACTTATTTATACCTCAAAAATCTCAGCTATTCTCCTATATGCTTATGTGTGCTTTAGAAAGCTCGTCAAGAAGTCACAAAAAGGCAATTATCAGAAGGACCTGGAGATGTCTTTATCTTGTGTTTTATTTGCACTGTGATTTTTTTTTCAAATGGGGAGCACATTTTAATTTGTCTAGTAAAATTACTTTTAAAGAACAATAAATGAAACGGCAGCAGTTTAGAGCCAGAGGCAAGAGAGTCATCACAAGGTTAAGTCAAACCTGCCGTACATAGTGACTTGTGGACAGCTAAGGCAACGTGGGGAGATGCTTGCATAACACAAATAAACAGAGCACTCACAGAAACATGTAGACAACGACAAAAGATCAAACAAAAATGATCTCTGTCCCCACTTCTTAGACTATTTAAAGACCATTTTGGAGTATAACCTTCTAGATTTTTTTTGTTTTTTACTTTATATGTCACATAATATACAATGCTATATAATCATCATTTCATGACTATTTTTCAAACAAAAAGAATCTCACACAAATAAGCACACTTTCATTAATTTACTTTGTTTGATAAATTTTACTAACCATAAATGCACAGAGTAAATGAAGCCTACCCATCTTTAGTAAAATAAGCTTTACAAACAAAAAGGCATCTATTTCAAGTGCACATGCTTTGATGCACCCTCCCTAGTGGTTAGGGACCTCACAGCACCAAGCCTTACTGAACAGTGGTTTCTGACTTCCTAAGAATGGGTTTCTGAGCCAAGCGAGCCCTAACCAAACCATTCCTGAAATTCCATACACAGTCGCCACTTCCAGGAGACGAATGTTTAGAATGTTGCCAACATTGAACTGGTACAAATAGTGCTGAAATAAGGGGAGATTTTAAAAAGCCAAGTCCACACATGCATTCTAATTGTAGCATTTCCTTACCACAAGAACCCAGAAATACAAATTCAGAGTAGAAGGTCATAAGTGATTTACAGCAAAATTCTTTTCTGAAGAAAGCGTATGGCAGGGCTGAGAAGATGGTTCAGTTGGTAAAGCGTTGACTGCACAATCATGAAGACCTTAGCTTGGATCCCCACAATGGTGCTTTACCTACACGGTAATGCACATCTGGAGTCCCAGAGCTTCTGCACTGAGGTCGGAGACAGAGCCGAAGAATCCTTGGAACCTTGCTAGCCAGCCAGGCTTCTATCCATGTGTCCTAGTTTGTTTCCCTGCTGCTATGATAAAACACTGACCAAAAGTCGCTTGGGGTTAGGGTAGGAAAGGATGTATTTGGCTTACACTTCCACATCACTGAGAGAACTCAGGACAGGAACTCAAGCAGGAGCAGAGGCAGGACCCATGGAGGAAGCTGCTCACTGGCTCAAAGCTAGCTTTCTTATACATTCAACGTTGGACCACCTACCCAGGAATGATACTGCTCTCAGCGTTCTGGCCCCTCCCACATCAATCATGCAGCAAGAAAGTGCCCAGCTGATATACTGACAGGCCAGTCTGGTAGATGCAGTTCCCCAGTTAAGGCTCTCTCTTCCCAAGTGACTCTAATCTGAGAAAAACTAACCAGGATAATGCAGACAACAAAAGAACCTGTCTCAAACAAGTTAAAACCTATACTGTCCTGTCTGTCTCTGGTCTCCATCTCCCGTCCCCCTTCTCCTCTCTCCCCTCTCTCTGTGTGGTGGATACGTGGATGCATATGTATGCCAGGGAACTTGTGTGGTTAGAAGACAATATGGAGAGTCTCTCGTGTGCGACTGATTTGAAAGTGGTAACTATGAGAAAATTGGTTGTTAGCCCCATGTGCATTTACCAGAATGGGGAACCCCACATTCCCCAGCTTTCTCCAGTAGTTGGGGGAAGTGTTTATGCATTGTGTTATCCTGAATTCCTTGAGTCACAATGTCCAAAAGCAGACTCAAACTTAAGTAAAAAAATCATTGTTTATTGACCCCTTAAACCCAGGAAGTTTCAGAGAGGATGCTGTGTCATGTCAGGAATCTCAGAGGCCCAAACAATTCCATTAGAACCCTGGCTTTGCCACACACCTGCCTTTAATCCTAGCGCTGGAGGAGGAGGATCGCAAATTCATGATCATCTCTGGCTACAGAATGAGTTCAAGGCCGACTTGGGCTTCAAGAAAGCCTGAGCTATGTGGATCCTTGTCTCCAAAAGGCAAAAACAAACACGCAAAACAAAGGAAAGCAACAACCACCACCGTGACCAGCTCTCGCCCTGTATCCATTGACTGGGCGACTGCCTGTTGATTCTTACACACGATTGCACATGCTATCTTCCCACTGCCACACAATTTCCCCAGAGACGAGTGAGTTAAGTTGGCAGTGCTCTAAGGCAGTCTCTCCGGCCAGGGAGGTGGATACTGATCATGCATTCTCCTCTGGGACATAGCTCATGTAGAACGCATGGCCTGAAGGAGGGGGTAATTTTACAAAAGTTCAAAGGAGATGGAAACTGAGTAACAATTAAAAAAAAAAGGAAGGAAGAAAGAAAGAACAACAGTTACCTGTGTCTTTGCCAACCTCACTTTCCCTTCCTTCTGCCTCCCTGAACAGTGGCAGGATATAGATTTTCGTTTGTTTTGTTTTGAAGGTGTTATGGTGAATTAGGACATCCTAAAGTACACTTGGTTTTAAACTACAGAGGGAACAGGAGAGAATGTCCTCAGTCCATGAAGGGTCCAGAGGGATATGCAGGTCTGCTCAGGCATTGTAGCTAGCTGTCATGGCTTTGGAGAGACAGTCAGGGAGGCTTACATAGGAACAGCCAGGCTAGCTGAGTGCTGAGTAGAAGGCAGCACATAGACATCTCCTAGAGTGTGCAGACTGTTGTCTGCCCCAGTGTAGAAGCTCAAGGAATGATTTGCTTTGACCAGATACACTAAGCACTTGGGGATAGAAGGAGGAATAGCTAGTAAGAACAAATGGAGACTTGGGGCCTGAAACTTTGTAAAGGACAAATTTTGGGGGTATGAAGAGGTGGCTCTGTGGCCAAGAACACTCCCTGTTATTGCAGAAGACCTGAGGTGTGTTGCCAGCACCCACATCATAGCTGACAACCATGCTCAAGCCTACATCCAGGGCATCTGGTATCTCTTCTGACACAGACCACATGCAAACACGCAGACAGAACATTCATGCATATATATATATGTATATATGTATATATGTATATATATTTTTTTAAAAAGGAAGAAATTTTCCATCCTTTTTTTAATCTCTCAGAGAGCTGACTAGGGTAAAGTTTTTGCTAACTCCATCTGCCATCCCAATCCAAATACAACTGTAGTGTTTTACAAAACATCTTACAGCAGACTTGGTACATGCCTATAATCCCAGTATAAGGAAGTGGAGGCAGGAGGATCAGGAATTCACGATCATTTTCAGCTATATAGCTGACAACATGCATGATGTGAGCTTCTTGAGAGTATCAATATTAAAGACTTATGTTTATTGGGTCTTATTAGGGTGTTGACAGACAGGTAAAGGGACTAGGGAAACATAAGTTTTTGTTGGCAAAATCCAGCTTATCACTTATATCTGTTAGTAAAATTTCACTGAACCATAGATCACTCTGCTTCCAGTCATCACTGAGGTGCTGCAAGGCAAAGCCCTCCTTCTCCCTTTATTTCAAGGCAAACCTCACCATATCTAAACCTTTCATGAAAGATTCCCAATGCCTGATGCTGGCCCTAGCATCCACTCCAGAACACACAGATGCTGATGATAGTGGGGAACACACTCCCCAAAGGAGGCAAAATTAAGGCCAAAACACAAGGCATTCATAGGCATTAGCTAAGTAAGGCATAGAGTGGGAGAAACCAAGGCAGAAGGTCTCCTTGTGCCCAAACAGGGAACGAGTTGGTAACATGAAGAGTTGGGAAGACTGTAGGACATGCTACAAAGAGGCCAGAGTCACTTCAGCATGCCCACAAGTCTCGAGGATGCTTCAGCATTCCATATAGGCTGAGGCTGTTCCAGTTTTTGTTTCTTTGCAAGTTCGCTCTGTAGTAAAGTGCTAGACAGCTCTAACTAGAAGCACTTTCTTTTCCTTTAGCTCTCTCCTCTTCCACTTCTGAAAATATTTAGTCTCTTGGAAGCAGGCCAACATAAACATCCAGTGATGGAGCATGGCCCTGGTGGCCTGGGGTCACCCATGTGACCTCATGGTTCCTCTATGCAGCGTTGGCCTGGCTGTGGAAGAGGGAAGTCACTCATAGGAGACTGACGCACTGAGTGACAGATTCTCTTCCATGTCATTACCTGTGACCTCCTGCACTCAACTGTCCTGATACTGACGTGTAGGCTGTCTGACTTCCTGAGGCAGGAATGTCTCCTACCTGCTCCTAGAGCCTAGTGTGGGAGCTGGGAAGGAGAAGGCTCAGGAGGTGATCTCTCCACTTGGCACTTACAGCCCCCTCATCCTCCAGACAGGAATTTGAGTGGCAGTAATTGGATAAACAGTTTAATTTATTGGTAACAGAAGAACTGAGTCTAGCACACAGAATCGTATTGCCCTTTTCTCAAAGTGACTTTCCTTTCTATGCATTCTGATATAGCAAGGCCACTGGGGATGCAGCAGAATAGAAAGGATTGATTTTGCCTGGAAAGAGGGTCAGGCTGTCAGAAGAAATTTTAATAATCATGTTATGAAAGGCACATGGAAAAGTATAGAGATATCAAATCTGGGGAAGAGGGCATCACGGGAAAGACAATGAGAAGAAACTGAGTACCTTGTATTTATTTGAGGGTGAGGTATGCTTTGCCACACTGTTTAATAGCTCTCCCATATCTTCAATTTAGGCTTAGAAAATTCTTAAATGTATTTGGGGATTGTCACCTAGTCTTAAAGGAACAAAACAATCTTGTTCCAGGGATATTTTTGGTTTCTTTACTCATAAAATTACTGGCTTGAAAAATTGCTAAAACTACTTCCAAACTTAAAATTCATGAAAATTGATTCTTGGAGTCTTTCAATTTTCTCAGCTTCCTGAAGAGAAGTCTTATACTCGGGATAAGTCCACATGGGCCATAGCAGTGAAGCCCCACTCTGTGCACATAGGTAGGCAGAACCCTCTTTCCACGGTTCGCTCCCTCCTGCTTCTTGTAGGAAAGCCTTCTACCTAACTATGTGCTTCTGATAAGCCCTGGGAAATGTTCAGTAATAATTGAACTGTTGGACAAAATGGATTTGAACCCTGTCCCAAAGACAGAAGACAGTTTGAATCCCAAGAAAATGGACATTCAGAATTGTGAGGGAAGCAAAGATTTTTCTCCACTAGTCAAGTCTTTCCATAGCTACAAACTGGTGGACAGTCGACGTCAAACTCTGGTAGGCACTAAACCTATATTCGAAGCTCTGGTGGGAGACAGTAGCTTGGAAAGTGGAGAGAAGTAAGGAATTCCTGAACAATGCCCAGTGATGCTCTCTCTGACATCTGCAAGCAAGTGAAAGGACAACTATGCCCACAGTAAAGCCCTTCAGAGGTAACACATCCCCAGGACCTCTTGCCTCCCCGTGTAGACTTTATGTGACAAAACTGTGCTTCATGAACTGTTTTCTCACTCAGTAGCTGGAAGTAATAGTAAAAAATTCAAGGAGTATAGCAAACCTGCCTGAGAAACCATATGCACACGTGAGCTGGCTTTAGTGGTGGATCGAAGCCCAATCCCCACCCTTCCTGCCTCTTCTGATTTTGTTATAGACTGTCTACATCCTTTCAAAATTCCTTTCTTGAAAGCTAATCTCCAATGTGATAGTATAAGAATTGGGGCCTCTTAGGAAGCCAGGATCCTCTAATCCTTCTGCTATGCAAGGACACAGAGAAAGGACTAGTGTAAGGACTGCTTGTGAGGGACTAGTGTTTTCACACACCAAATTTGCTGACCCTTTGATTCTGATTTCTCAGTGTCCACAGCTGTAAATGATAGCTTTCTGGCATTTATGAGTTACCTGGTTTGTGATATTTTTGTTACACTAGTCCAGCCTTTTTTCTTTTGGTATTTTTCTATACCACATAGAGGTCAGAGGTGTCTTGAAGGAGGTGTCAAAGCCTTACCCTGTTGTATGGAATCTTGAAATAATGGCTTAATTGTTGAACAGACTCCAGATCTGAGAGCTGAGGTGAAGTGGGCAGGACTGAGCTATATCCCCCACATACCATCTAGTTCAGTGTCTCTCAACCTATAAAGTTTATGACCCCTTTCGGGAGGTTGAATGACACTTTCACAGGAGTTGCATATCAGACATCCCTCACATCAGATATCTTCATTATAATTCATAACATTATCAAAATTACAGTTCTGAAGTAGCAACTGTGGCTGGGGTCACCACAACGTATTATTATTATATGGGTATTAGGAAGCACTGTTCTGGGTGAACCTTGAACCAATGATTTTCCTTTTCCGTTCTACTTCTGTCATCTGCAATATCATGAGAGTGAATGTTCCTAGCTTCAGAGTGCTGTTCACTGGAATCAGTCAGATCACCTCCAGAATGAGTCTGGCCTCACGATGCTTCAGTATTAGAATTGTATCCTGCAAACCGTATATCTTGCCCATGGTAACAATAACACTTAATCTTACAATTGAGGTAAGTAAGAGGCACACAGAGCAGAAAGGGACAAAAATCAAATAATTCATAGGATGAGATTGGAAAAGAAACTGAGAAGTAGATTGTGGATGAGATTTTCATTGAATAAATGTTTGCTAAATGTCAACCACATACCACAGGCACAATGGTAGGGGCCAGTGGAAGATACATATGTGTAGTACTTATAAGAACAAAACTCTTAGGAAGGAGAATGAGGAAAATTGTAAGTGTTAAAGTGTAAGAAAAATAAAGCTAGGAAGTTGCACGGAGACGCATAGGCATATAAGTGACGTACAAATTGTCATTCAAGACTTTGCTTTCAAAGTTGTATTGTGGGTGTGTATGTGCATTGGGCATGTCCATTTCTAGTTAAACACTAATCGGTGTCTGTGGCTGACACTAAAGTCTTTGCCATCACTGAGTATGCACGAGATGAGTGCACACTCTCTTTTTAACCTTCACTCTGTGTGTGTGTGTGTGTGTGTGTGTGTGTGTGTGTGTGTGTGTGTGAGAGAGAGAGAGAGAGAGAGAGAGAAGGAGGAGGAGGAGGAGGAGGAGGAAGAGGAGGAGGAGGAGGAGGAAATGGATGTGGGAGGAGGCATGCACGCCACTGTGTGAGGTCAGTGAAGCGCAACAGTGGGTGTGAGTCCTTGCCTTCCTCCTGGTATGAGACAGGGGCTTTTCATTCGCTGTTGAGTTTGCCAAGCTAGCTAACTAAACTAGCAGCTTCCAGGGATTCTCCTGTGAGAGTGCTGGTATTACAGAAGCGGCCAGCTTTAAGTGGGTTCTGGATGCTTGAACTTAAGTCCTCACATGTGTACAGCAAGCAATTCACCCACCAAGTCAGCCATCTTTTCCTGGGCCTCTGAATCATTCTTTCTTAAGAATTGCAGTATTGTCTATACATGCTAGAAACTGCTTTCATTGTTTAGTTTGGACACGTGTGCTGATTTGATTTCGCTTGCAGTGTGTGTGGACACTGCACTTCTTTAGCTCACGACTCAACCAAAGAACCTCAAATGGCATTTGCATACGGCACCAAGCAGCCCTGTGCTTACAAACACAGATGTAGAGAAAGGATGAAATCAACAGCTATTTACCTCTGCTTCCCAGCACATGACCGCTACACGATTTTGATGGAGACCAAACAGAGGGATTTCAACAAAACGCCAGGAGGTGCAGCTGTGTTTCCAAGTGCTGCACAGCACTTGAATAATTCAGAGTTTACATTAAGTACCTCTGAGTATTAACAAAGTACAGAATAAACTGTTTACCGATGACGCCTGAGTCTGCAGATAGGATAACCACTTTTTGGCGACTCATGTTGTATGCCAGCAGGGCAAGCAATCCCAGCCAACATGTCTGGGATCTGTGACCTGTTCATCTTTCTAAGGGGACATGAGCATCAGAATTTCGTTAGAATCTGGTGCAGAAACAAGCTGAGGGTACGGCTTCCTGTAGAGAAGGTTGATTCTTTGTTCCCAGTATTCAAACACCAATGTTATTTTTTTCCAGCTTCTTTAGTAGGTAGATAAATGAAATTTGCTGTTTCCAGATGATCATTCGGTATGACTGATATATAACTTCTGTATCAAGTAGAAGCTTAGAGAAGGGTTGGTGTTATAAAGTGGGATCCATGGCTTGGAAGCAGGCCCCGTGGGCCACTCTAATACTGAAGGTGTGAGTTAGAATTCCAGTTTGTAGTGTAGGAACAAAGCTGGGTCATCCACAGCTGGGAATACTGGTTGAGGAATGGTCTATCCCATGGATCCTTTGCATGTTCAAAAAGGGACAGCCTGTGGTGTTCTTCCTTGACCTTTGTCCTCCAGACTGGGGCAAGCCACTAACAAAGTTATGCCTAGTGAACCACTCCTCAGTTTTTCTTTTTCTTTTTCCTCTTTTGATTGATCAGAATTGAGGTTCTAGAATATATCAGGCCTCATTATCTATGGGTGGCATCTACTCGTCACTGAAACTGCCATAGATCTGTTGGATTTTTCTCGCTGGCAAACTGCTAGAAAATGCTAGAGTGTTTGATTCCGGCCCAGCTCTAGCTTTATGGAAGATGCTAGTCTGGGCAGGGCTGAATTGGTTCATTTTTGTCCCAGGACAAAGATGGTCAGGAAGCTGTGTGAAGCCAGGAGTGGGAGGGGGTGTGCATAAGACAGGGGGTACAGTAAGCATAGCCCCAACACAGCATGAACAAAAGGCAGTCTATATTTTGCCAAATATGACTTTCAGGGAAAGATCTCTTCTGACCTGCAAGTTACAACAGAGGTGAGATGGCAAAGATAGAGACGTGCTTTGCGTTTCAAAGCCAGGGAACCTGGAACATCTGATCTCACTGCTGAATTTGGAAAGGAAAAAGAAAGACGCCTTTCCAGAATCAGGATAAATGAAAGAAAAACAGAACCTGATCAAGATGGTTTTAGAACTGTATTGAAACTGAGAAAGCTGAGGTGAAACACAAGCACATATATCCACATACATGTAAGTACACATGCATGTATGTATGGACACATTTTTTTTTAAGGCCTAGACTCAAATCTTCAGTCTGCTACCATCTGGCTGTGTGGCCTTGGCTAAAGTATATGACGTCTATTAACTTCAGTTTCTGCACTGGTAACAGTCAAGCTCGTAGGGCTGCTGTGATGTTACCACTGAGCACTGCCTGTCCTCTGCCCGCTGCTGTGTACTAGGTACCCATCACTAAGCAATAGCTTCCAAATCATATTAAATGTTTTATGCTCACACATGGCAAAATGGGTTTTATATTCCCAGTGACAAGTCAGTAATGGGTTATAGCTGGAGTGTCGACAATGGCTGTCAGTTGAGACTGACTGGTCTAGACGAGGAAGAACAGCAGGGTTGAATACTGATGTCCACTGCTGAAAGGGAATACAGAGTGTGCCAAAACAATCCAAGTAGAAAGGTCTCTTAGTTTGAGGTGACTAGATTTCTCTGCTGCCTATGAGCTAGACACCTTGAGAACAGTCCCTATTTTTTCCCCAACATTAAATAAATAAGAAAAATTTTATGATGGCTAAAGTCTCTTTAAATATGGAGATCTGAATTTTTATCTGAGAAGTCCCGCTCACTGTTTCACAAGTTTGGAACATTAATGCACTTACTAATAGAAACAGCGACTCCATCCACACACGGGAACTGTCCTGTAGCTAACATACTCAGGGGTATGACAGATTAAATAAGAGGAGGCTAGTGAATGGCTTAGTGGTAAAGCAGCTTGCTGTGCAAGCCTGGAGACCTGAGTTCAATCCTCACATCTGACGTAAAAGCAGGGTAGAGAACCAACTACACTAAGTTGTTCTCTGCCTCCCCCAACTCTTACATATGATGTTAACAAAACAGCAGAAAGAATAGCTGGGTATAATAATAGTAATAGTTCGTGTAGCAGCAGTGAGAGCACAGCACTGGGTTGGGGTAGGGTAGGATAAACTTGTATGGTAATCAGCCCTCCATAAGCCTGGTTTCCTCATCTTCATATCCAACTGACTGCAGATCAAAAAGAGTCACAAGAAATAGTTGTACCTGTTGTCAACATGTTAAGGCATTTGCCATTATTCCCTCTGCAATACCTTTGTATAAAATTTGTATTGCACTCACTATTGTAAGTAATGTACTGATGAGGAGATGTATAGAAAAATATGTGCATATGGCATATGCAGACGCTATAGCATTTTGTGTAAGAAATGTGATATTCATAAGAGTTTGTTCTCTGTTGCTGCCCTGAAACCTTGAATACCAAGGGATTAATATTCAGAGATGTTTCAGATAAAGTTAGGAATAAACTGATCCATTAATCTTTTATTTTGTATCACAATGTAATCCAGGCTGACCTTAGGCTCCTAATCCTCCTGTCCTTCCCTCTCATTACTGCTAACCAGCATTGTTCTTGGCAGATTGCCTAGCATCCCTACTCCCACCCTCAAACCATAATTTGAGAGGATCAAAAGTGGGGAAATTACAGAGAGGGAGAGTGGGATTATATGGCCAGATTGGCAAATAGATATAGAAACGGATGCTACTGGAGGGAAAGGGGTAGGCTCTCCCTTCTCACTTAGGGTTAGCAAGTTCCAACCAATTCAGTTGAACTCTAGCTGACCGATTGTTTTTTACTGTGAGATCAAAACAGTTTGACTATTTTTAAGTAGTTCAGACAGGGACACGGGGAACCAAAAATATATTTTATAATATGCAAAAAGTACTTGGATTGTAGCTACAGTGTCCTTCTCTTCAATATTACTGACCACAGTGTGCATGCGTCCTCTGTGCCTATTCCAGATCTACAGAGGCAGAGCATACAAGCTATGGTGGACACCGAGTGACTCACAAAACCTGCAATTCTTATAATTTGGAGCTGAGAGAAGACATTCACTAACCCTGGTCTACCACAAGGCTGGTGGTGGAGCACTAAACATAGGGATGAAGGATGAGGATGAGCAGTGGGGAAGGCAGTGTGCTGTATCCATGTCCCCTGGTTGTCTGCAAATTTTCTTCATGCACATACATTTGTACAAATGGTGAGAAAAGGAGCCCTGCCCACCCAATATAGCATGAACACTCCTTGTTAAGTGGCTTTCCTTTCTAGAGAATACATCCGTATAGTTAATTCTGTATCTCCACCCTTCTATGAGACTGGTGTGAATATTCCCATTTTGCAGGAAACCAAACCAAACCAAACCATATAGGCTGCTAAAGCAGAGGCCATAGTTTTCAAGCAAGAATATAGTTGACTCTGTTTCCAAATCTGTGACTCTGTGTATCTTTGTGGCTGTTTCATCATGGGAGGGATATCTTGACACTGTATTTATGTCTGGAACCAACACATGACAGAGTGTTTGCCAAGTGTCATTCATCTGCACGAGACCTTAGGCAATGAGGGTTTACAGGAGAAATACATACCGCCACGAAGTCAACCAGGAGGGTATTCAAACTATATCTGAAGTCGTAGGGATGGGGAGATGGCTCACTTTGGAAAGTACTTGACTTGTGAGCTTGAGAGAAGGAGTCCAGACTTTTTGGACCCACTTGAAAAACTAGGTGTGGCAATTCTCAATTGTGATTCTGTTTTGGGGCAGCATGGAAAGAGATCAGTCCCTAGAAACATCTGGCCACTCAGCCAGGTCAAACTGACAAACTCAGGCTTAGTTAGAGATACTGTGTGGAAAATAAATTTAAGACCTCTGGCCTCTACATACTTTTTATTCACATACACATATGTACATGCATAAAATGTACATACCCAGTGTATCCACATGTGTGCAGACCCCATGTATACACACACATGTAAACACATACATGCAGATACTGTATTGTTAACCTTACAGTAGTGAGACAGAGCATTGGGGAAATTTGGAGTGGTTCAAACAATTTATACATACTACACCATTTAACAGGATCCTTATATGCAGCTTCTAGAAACGAAGAAAACACTAAGAAAAGTCTGTACAGGCAGTAGCATTCAAAGAGTGTTTGCTGAATGAATGACTGAGCCCCTACATGAAGAGCAGAAGATACTACTGATATTGCTTTCATTATGTGATGAGATTAATGGCCTTGGCACCTCCATCTCTGTTCTTGCTATTTCTCAATGTAATGTCTAATTCATTACCTCATAGATAATGGAGGTGTGTAGATATTAGTAGAATTTTTCGCTATTCTGTGACAGAAGAACTAAGTGTAGTTGAGACTTTTTTTTTACTTTGTGAGCAGTATTGCAGTAAAAACATGGAGATCAAAATCTACTGCTTTCCCTGGGTTTCTGTGAAGACTGTTTCCATCCCCTCTGTGGCTTTCATTGGTCACGTGGCTTTGGATAAGGCATTGTCTTTGTTCTAAAATGGCCAATTAAAACTACCATCTCACTTAAAGCACTAACAAGAGCTTAAGTAGATCCAAATCCCCCACCTCATCTAGAAGAGATATTTGAGGACTTGTCATCATTTTGTTTAAAGTGAACAACTGATGGTTTGATTTTTTTTTGGTTCACTGTGATTTCTTCAAGTGACATTTAGTAGGACATTTAGTTTACAGGGAAAGAACTGTGTTCTATTGTTCTGTTCAGATGAACAGAAGACTGACTCAGATTATATGCAGACCTCTTAAATGATTGGGGACCCATTATTGAATACAACAGACAACTAACTCAAGAAATGACCTAAATCAGTAAACACCTGGAGACCTACAAGAGCTACATTTTGATTTCTATTTTCAACCTAGAATTTGTAGATTTATTTTAAAAATTCCAACTGAAGAAACCACCACCAAACATTATAGGCTATTTTTGTTGTCCTTAGTTTGCCTCCAAAGACTGAAGTTAAGTTCTTATTGCTAAAGACACCACTGGCTTCACACATAGAACTCCAAAAAATAGAGCTGTATCTGACCCAGAGCCTCCTCTCATCTCTGATACCTATGACTTGCATAGAATGGTAACTCCAAAGGGGTAATAGTGGCCCTCAGACATTGCTGCTAGCCAGCAGCTCTCTAATTGGACTTAAGGTTACTGAACAGGAGGGGGATTATGGCTGGTACTGAAAGGCCTGCCAAATACAAGAGTGAAGCCATGCGCCATTTTTTAAAAATATATCAAAATACTAAATGTGCATAAATGAACTTTCATTTGTCCAAGTCCACATTTAGGCAGATTTTGCTCTTCAGACTTGGAAGTGCTTCTTCCTCCTGCAGGATGAAGGGTCTGCATGGTTAGGAACCGAGATCGAGGACAGCCTTTTGAAAGGCTCTGTCACCACATTCGCTCCCAGATACATTGAGTTCAGCAAATAAATTAGGTCCAACTAATCATGAAAAATTTCCCACATCAATTAATTAATCATGGATTCAATGTCTGAGGTGAAAGCAAACAGAAAACAGCAGTGTAGCAGGTGAAAACACAACTTTGAAAAGCTACAGACGAGCCTCTCCCTGGAGAGGCTGTGGGTGCCTTTCCCTCAGCAAATTGGATTCTGTTCTAAATTCAACATTTCTTTGTGTCATCAAGTTCTTTGTAAATTTCCTGTGAGAATAAATTGGCAATCTGTGTCTTGTTTTCTCTGGTTGTCCATCATTCTCAAAGGACTGTGCATGTCACTGGGTGATTGCACGCTTACCCCTCTGCAGGCATTTCCCTTTCTGTTAAGCTCCCTGGCCACTCTATCTGCCTTTCAGTAGAGAGTGTACATCTTTTTTATTCTAATCCTACCCTGCACCCTTTTACCCAGCATATAGTAGGTAGGCAAAGAATGCCTTTGGATTGAACCAAATGCTTACACATTTCCTGCTATGAAAGTCCAGCTTTGGCAGTGTTGGGGTTAAATAGAAATCAATGGAAAGGGAGAGAAGTTAGCAGTACCATTTTACGTGTCTGGGAGATAAACCTCCCACTACTTGGAAGTATTTGAACTTCTCTGAGTAGAAAGCCCAATTAGAATTCCCCACACTAATATTATTTGGTCACAGATCCCTCTATTTCCTTTAATGTCACATTCTTCTTGGAGTGTTTCATGCCATAAGACACATGGTCCAGGAGCTTGTGGTGAATTGAATGTCCTCCAGTCTCCCTTTGCTCTGACTATCCTCTCCTCTCCAGTTGTTCTGTGGTCACACATCTCTAGCACGAACTGAAGCATCCCTCAGTTATGAAACACTTCCATCCCACAGGCTGCAGGGCAGACATTTGCTGCTGGTCCAAACAGAGAGAGCCCCCCTCATCTGTGCACACTCAGAACAGTCCAGCAACTGCTCTGGGGCGATCCCTATAAAAACAGCCAACATTTAAAATGGTACAAACCCTTTCCTCCGGAGCCTGGAAGTTTCAGAAGACCTCACATGGCCCCTTCTGGATGTTTCTAGTTCTTCACTCCCATTCGTTGTGGGTCAGAAATGCTATTCCTTTTCAAAAGCTGGCCTGGGAAATCACTTGGATAGGATCCCGATGGCCTGATACTGCATACTTGGCTGGCTTGGACTTCCTGCTCTTCTGGTGATACCATGCAGCAGGAGCAGAAAGTGAAGCTGGGTAATTCAGTCATCCTGGTCTTGGGCAATTTTCATAATTCATTAAGAATGTAAAATAATATTGCTTCGCATCTATCTTCTCCCCACATCGCCATTCATTCGTCTGTCCACATATGTATTACTGCTTATGCACCACTGGAGCCAGCTTTCACACTGCAGTTGGGTTTGCAGCCCTCGGAGCTGCGCAGTGAGCAGCCCGTTCGTAGCAACATGGTTCATCAGAATCTAACATTCACTGACCTTGTATTATAGTCCACAAATAATGACCCCAGGAATTTCATGACCATTTTTATGAAACCTTACTGTGTGTTGCCTATGCGTGAAGGACTCGGGTTCAGAAACCATCATGGAGAAGTTAGTTAATGTTCAACAAATGTCGAGAGAAAAGGAAGGTCTGTAGTAAATGAGGACCATTCGTAGGAGTCTCATGGAGGCACACTTCCCCTCCTTTATAGGGAGTTATAAATGCATAGTTAATGTTTTGATTTAATTGGTGAAATAAAAAAAAAACATTTAAAATTGTATACTTGGGACAAGCAAAATTTAATGACTCTTGCCAAGGCGCTGTATGTGAAGATTGGCTGCTTTATTGACTATTAATGGAGAAAGTAGAGAAGTTGGCTTTTCGATCACAGAGATAGAAAATTTCAAAAATTCTGAGAGTTGGGGTGATGCGTGTAAGTTTATCAAAAGACGTGGATTGCAAAAGGCTAGAAAACTCTGTATCTACTCTTAATGAATGAGCTGGTAACAGTGCAATTTGCTGCTTTAAAGATATATTGGGCCAGTAAAAGCTACAGATTGGACTTTTACTTTAGTTTCCTTTATGTAGATTATATTCATTGAACAATGACTTGACGGGGTTCGTTGTTGTTTACATTTTCTTCATATGAGATTCTGATTCAGAATCTGTGCACTCTCTGTGATGCCTATGGGAAACTAAAATGTCTATGGTCCTACAAGCACTGCAAGACCAAGCACCAATTTAAAAAGAGGCATTTAGACTGAGTCAGAATAAAATGCTTCTCTTTTATCCCCATATTTGGCTATCTAGGAATCTGTATCCAAAATTTATGACTAAATATAGAAAATTAGAGCTACCTGCAGGCTGGGAGGGCATTGGGAACTACTTACGACAACTGCTACATTTATGAGTAGACCATTTAATCTCAAATGGGGCATAGCACAGGATACGAACAAACACTGTGGCTCAGTGGGCATGCCTTGGCTTTCTTTCTGCTCTGCACGCTGTATGCCAATCAAGTGGGGCTGACCAACAGGCTGGATTGACTAAGAAAGCAATTTGTTCCTTTTGCTTATTATCTTTTGACTGGACTATATCACCTTCCATGTATACTTTAAACTATGGCATTAATCTTACATGGGATTGTGTAAAGCTTTCATTTAAGAGATTTGATTTTCAAAATATATTTTCTGTTTTGGAAAATAACAGTATCCAGTCACAGCATTCTGACCTTTGGCCTGTTGGCATGTGACTAGTGCTAGTCCAATCAGACCCTCACCTAAGGGTTGACATGAAGTCTTTCATTCAGATTGAGGTTCCGAAAGTAGAAAAACAACGCTAACTCTTGTGAACTCTACTTTGTGAAAAACCACACAAAAATGGGATATATTAACACTTGGGTTAAGAATCTAAAGTCAAGGGGTTGAGCGCTTGCCTAGGAAGTGCAAGGCCCTGGGTTCGGTCCCCAGCTCCGAAAAAAAGAACAAAAAAAAAAAAAAAAAAGAGAGAGAATCTAAAGTCAAATTTTGCTTCGCCTTTTCCTGTATGACCCCAGATTACCTACCTTAGTTTACTCATTTCAAAGAAGAAATATAGGAATGAATAAGTTATATATTAAAAGTGAGTACATGCTAGATCATAGATGCTTTAAGGGGAGAAAAAGGGGAGAAGGCTAGGGCTGCAGCTCAGCGGTAGGTGGCTCACTTAGCATTCTAAGGAGCCCCTGGTTTGACTCCCAGCAGCACCAAATTGCTTGATTACTTAGTTAATTGATTAATTTAATTGATTAAATAAGATTCCAATTTTATTTGACTCCATGCATTTTGAATAACTACTTGCTCTGTATTTTGTTAGTGTAACGTTTGTCAAAGTAAATCCATATGTTCCTAATGTCTTGTGCTGCAGCTGGGATTCGTGTACTACAGTATATCACAACATTTTCAAAAAGTGTTTGTTGATGGATTAATCCCCAATGTGATGGTGTTAAGATTCATCCTTGGAAAAAAATTAGGTTTGGATGAGGTTATAAAGGTAAGACATCACCATGGGAGCAGTGCCCTTGAAGGAAGGGACATTAAGAGCTTGCCTATATTTCTAATTCCTGACATATGAAGGCATATTGAGAAGGAAACCACATGCAAAACAGGAACATGCTTAACTGAGCATTAAATCAGCCCTTGATCTTGGACTTCCTAGAGTTCAGAACCATGAGAAATTAATTCGTGTTGAGTTGTCCCTACCCCCAGCATTGTATTTTTTCTCCTCCAGCAGAAGTCATTTACAACACCTTTTAAAAATCAGTGGCCAACATTCTTTTCTCTCTTTGTGTATTCCTCATTCAGTGGATAAAGAACTGGATATTAGGTGCCTAGGCGTAAATAACAATGATAGCACAACTACTCAAAGATGTTTAAGAAAATGCTACTAAATCAATGAAACCACAGGAATCAGTGAATATCTCTCAAGAATAATTCTGAATGTTAGTGGTTTTAATTACTCAAATAAAAACAGGATTCATCATGCCTTCAAAATAGGATTAGAAAATAGGATCTATCATACATTCAAGAAACACTCCTCATGACCAAAAGTAGACACCATCTTAGAGTAAAAGGACAGAAGAAATTGATTCTAAATAATAAAACTAAGAAACAAGTAGGCCCAGGCATTTTGATAACCTGAAAAGTATACTCTAAACCCAAAATAGGAGAAATAAAAAGACCACTGTATTAGGTACTTTTCTATTGCTGTGAAGAAACAACATCATAAAGAAGTAGCTAAGACAGTCACTTCGTAGTTGTCAATGTAATAATTCATCAAGAGGACTTACAACTCTAAACGTACATACTAAGTATAGGCACATTCAGTTTGACCAAATGAATACTACTATATAGAAACCTACAGAATAATCCCAGTGCAGTGACAGTGGGTGATTACATAGTCTACTCTGAAAAGAATCAGAAAAACACTGGAGCTAAAAGACACAATAAACTGAATTGAATTAACACACATCTACGGAACATTCTACCCAAACACTATGACTACATTCCATTTTCAGCTGATCACCAAATTTTCTCCAAAATTAATGGCACATTAGGATACAAAGTGAGTCTTAACAAATATAGGAGAATAAAAGTAAAATACTGTATTCTGTCTGACCACTAAAATAAAGGTAGATAGCAATAATAATAGAAACTGTAAAAAGTATACAAACTCACATAGATTAAACTACACTTTACTGAACAGTGTGTGGATCACAGAAGAAATCAGGTAGGAAATTACAAACCTCACAGAGTTAAATGACAATGGAAACACAACTTACCACAAACTCTGTGGGACCTAATGAAGGCAATCCTAAGAGGAAAGTTTATTTGACTAAAGGCCTACATCAAAAAACTTTAAAGGTCACAGATAAATAAAACAATGATAAAGCCTAAGGCTTAGAGCCTTAGATAAACAAGACCAAACACAACCTAAAAACAGTGGATGAGAAGAAATAAGCAAAATTAGCACAGAAATTAATGAAACAGAAACAAACCAACAAAACAATGCAAACAAGTAATGAAATAATGTGCCTGTCTTTGAAAACACAAACAAGATTACCAAATGTTTAGTTAATCAACTGAAAGTAAGAATGAGAAGGCCCAGATCAATAAAATTAGAGATGAAAGGGAGATATTACAACAGACACCATGACATTTTAAAAAAATCATGACTATGTACCTTAAAAATGTATATATACGCCATTAAACTGAAAAATTTAAAAGAAATGGTTGAACTTTTTTAGATATACATGATATACCAAAATTAAATCAAGATGAAATAATTTAAACAGATCTACAACCAGCAATGAGATTGAGGCAGTAGCAAAAATCTCATGACTAAAAATATGCCCAAGACCAAATAGAGTCATCGAAGAATTCTACCAGTCCTTTGAAGAATAATGAACACCAAATTAATCTGTAAAATAAAAAAAACAGGGAAACCTTTCATATTTTTCTTTTCTGGAGCCAATATTACCCTAAGATATTACAAAATAGGGAAAATTACAGAATAATCATTCTGATGAAAAAAGGTACAAAAATTCTTTTTTAAAAAAGATTTATTTATTCATTTATTATATATAAGTACACTGTAGCTGTCTTCAGATACACCGGAAGAGGGCATCAGATCTCTTTACAGATGGTTGTGAGCCACCATGTGGTTGCTGGGAATTGAACTCAGGACCTCTGGAAGAGCAGTCGGGTGCTCTTAACCACTGAGCCATCTCTCCAGTCCCACAAAAATTCTTAATAAAACACTTAACAATCACATTACATAGCTCATTCACCATGTTCAAATTTACTTTATCAACTTGATGGTACAAAACTTATAAATCAATAAATGTTACGGTCATCTCAATAGACAGAGAAAAAGTCTTTGACAAAATCAAACGTTCTTCCATGATAAAAGTCATAGTCTAGGAGAAAAGGGAATATACCTCAATATAACAAAAGCTATTTATGACAAAACTATAACCAACATAGTAATAAATGGAGAAAACCTTCAAAGGATTTCCACGGAAATAAGGAAAAGACAACTGTAACCACTCTCTGTACTTCTTTTTTATACAGTGATTGAAATCTGTTTCGCAATAGCTCTTTTGGGGCAGCAGTTCAGTCCTGTAGCAAACACCAAATATGACTCAGCAGCTGCAAACCAGTTCTCTAGGCAGACAGATACCACACCTGAACCAGCAGCTTCAGTCTAGTCCTGTAGGCATACAGACATACATGAACTAGAAGCTGTAGTTCAATTCTGAAGAAACCTTACTGAAATGGAAAGCCGCCACTACAGGAACCTCATTAGCAGTTCTTTGGTGTTTCTCTCTTATGGCAGAGTTACCACAAGTTGACTTTTACAATGCAATGCTAAACATGTCTACTTCCCCTATATTTTAATAACTTGTCTCTTTCACTACCTCTGGTGGGTGGTGGGCAAGAGGAGCAGTTGGACATTTATTAAAAGTAGGTTGCAAAAATTGTATGCCTTCAACTGAGAAAAAAAATTAGGGAAACAATCCCATTTATAACACACACACACACACACACACACACATACACATGCATATGGGAATAAATATAACTAGGAAATGAAGAAAATCAAATACCTCTAGATTGAGATTTTTGAGACATCAAAAAAAAGAAACCAAGGAAGATGAAAGGTATTTCATGGATTGGAAGATAGAGTACTGTGAAACAAGCATCCTACCAAAAGCAATCTATATAGATTAAATGCAATCCCAATCAGAATTTCAATTCCATCCTTCACAGACATAGAAAACACAATCCAAAATTTTATATGAAAGCACAAAGACCAAGGAGAGTCAAAGAAATCCTTAACAAAAAGAAGGTAGACGATATTACCAACCTGATTTTAGATTGTACTACAGAGCCATCATAAGAAAAACAGCATGGCACTAGTGCAAAACCAGACACAGATAAATGGAATAGAATTGACTACTCAGATATAAGTCCATGCAACTACAGTTACCTCATTTTGATGCTAGAAATTTGCATTGGAGAAAAAACACCATCTTCAACAAATGATACTGGAAATTCTGGATTTCAAAATGCAGAAAAATGAAACTAGATCTTACGCCTCACCCTGTACAGAACCCAACTCCAAATGGATTAAAGACCCTAACATAGAAGGAAAACGTGGGAGAGTATATTTCAACTTATAGGCATGGGTAAATGCTTTCTAAATCAGGCTCTGATAGAAAAGCACATAAAACAAGACCAGCAACTGACAAACAGGGTCTCGTGAAACTTGAAGTCTTCTGGATTGCAAAGGAAACTGTCAATTGAGTGAAGAGGCGGCCCCAGAATGACGAAACACCTTTGCCAGAGTTTATCTAACAGGGGATTTGAGTTCAGATTATACAAAGAACTAAAGCAACTAAACATTAAGAAAACAAATACCATAATTTTTTTCCTTTGAATTGTTTATTTTTTTATTTTTTTATTTATTTATTTATTTTATTTTTTTTTAACTTGAGTATTTCTTATATACATTTCGAGTGTTATTCCCTTTCCCGGTTTCCGGGCCAACATCCCCCTAACCCCTACCCCTCCCCTTCTTTATGGTTGTTCCCCTCCCCATCCTCCCCCCATTGCCGCCCTCCCCCCAACAGTCTAGTTCACTGGGGGTTCAGTCTTAGCAGGACCCAGGGCTTCCCCTTCCACTGGTGCTCTTACTAGGATATTCATTGCTACCTATGAGGTCAGAGTCCAGGGTCAGTCCATGTATAGTCTTTAGGTAGTGGCTTAGTCCCTGGAAGCTCTGGTTGCTTGGCATTGTTGTTCATATGGGGTCTCGAGCCCCTTCAAGTTCTTCCAGTTCTTTCTCTGATTCCTTCAACGGGGGTCCTGTTCTCAGTTCAGTGGTTTGCTGCTGGCATTCACCTCTGTTAAATACCATAATTTAAAAATGGACTATAGAACTAAAAGGAAAACTTTCAAAAGAAGAAATAAATATAACCAGGGAACAATTTTTTTAAATGCTTAACATCTATGTTGGTTAATTATTTGTCAAGTTGATGCAATATAGAGTCATCTGAGAAGAATGAACCTCAGTTGAGAAAATTTCTTCATCAGTTTGGCCTGTAGGCAGATCTGCAGGGGCATTTTCTTGGTTGATGATGGATGTGGAAGGATCCAATACACTGTATGTGGGACCATCCCTGGGGAGATTGTCCTGGAGTGTATAAGAAAGTAACTGAGAAAGCCGGGAGAAACTTTCCTCCATGGTCTCTGCTTCAGTTGCTATCTCCAGGTTCCTGTTTTGAGTTACTGTCACGGTTTCCCTCAATGGAATGTGACCCTGCATGTGTAACAAAAAGTAGACCCTGTTTGTCCGAAGTTTGTTTTGATCCGTGTTTTTAATAACAGCAATGGAAAGAAAACTAAGGCAATATCCTTGGCCATCAGGGAAATTAAAATTAAAATTACTTTAAGAATCTACCTCACACCAGTCAGAATGGACAAGATCAAGAATACACGTCATGGTAAATGCTAGGTTGAATGTGGCAAACTTGAGCACTGCTTGCTGTATGGAAAACCAGTAGAGCCATTTTGGGAATCAATCTGGAGGATTCTTAACAAAATAGAAATGGAACTCCTATGTGATCCAACTACACCACTCAAGGGCATGTACCCAACAGACTTTCTATACTACAAAGGGACACTTGCACATCCATGTTCATATCTGCTCTACTCACAATATCTAGAAAACAGGATCAACCTAAATATCCATCAGTAGATAAATGAATAAGAAAAATGTTGTACACATGCACAAAGGAGCATTACTCAGGAATAAAAAAATCGTAACAATGAAGTTTGCAGGCAAATGGATGAAACTGGTAAAAAGATTATGCCAAGTGAAGTAACCCTCAGATCCAGAAAGACAAACCACACATACCACACGCTCTTTCATAAGCAGGCCCAACTTCAAATCTTTTGTTCTGTGTTTAACTTAAAGCATAAGTGGAAGCCAGGGAAATAGAAAGTATACTTTTCAGAGAAAGGCAAGCAATGGGAGGGGGTCGTGTGGGTAAAATAAAAGTTGAGAGCAGAGTACTAGGCTAGAAAGGCTTAAGCAGGGAGGAGTGTACAAGTTGGGGGTGGAGGGCAGAGCCAAGGAGAAGTTGTGAAAAGCTCTACGGATGCATTTGTTTCACATTCCAATTAAAGTAATAATTGGGTGGACAATAAAATAAAATAAGAGGAGGAGTTTCTGGGGTTAAAAGGATTAAGCAGGGATAGGGAGAGGAATATATGAGAAAGGAGGAGTTGGTGGCTTGACCAAAAGTAAGTATCTAGGAAAACGTCCTACGATACCCATTAGTTATTTAGCTAATTTCCAAGTGCAATGCATTAAAAAAAGTTAAAGTAGCATTACCCTTCATGGTGGATAGTGTCCCTCTTAGAAGACATGGGTCATTAAGTGAAAGTTGCACACAAAGCATGAGCTATCTCCTTATAAATTACAAGTCAAGGAGGCTCTGGAGGTCTCCAAAATTATACTGGCTACTGCCATTGCCCTTGATTATCCACCATAGCTGCATGGTAAAACATTTAGAAATTAATCTCAAATCCACTAAGAATCTTCCTCCTTGCTGGCTAGTTTTCATAGTTTTGGAAAGTGGTATGTAGATTGCTAGTGGAGAAAAGGCATTAGCACTAGACTCTGTGTCCTAAAATAGTGACAGACTATTCAGATATGTCCACTGATGCAATAGTGGCATGGTCTATAATGGCATCGCTGTTCTGGGGTATGGGGTAGCTAACTACTTTCTGATTGGATTTGAGGCCAGCTCCACAGTGGGGAATTTCATACTTTGTAATCTTAGTTACATGGACAAGAGCCCCATGGTAGAAATTTGCCAAATACTCATTTTGTTAAAATCTCTACTAAATATTTGTATTTATACTCAGAGATCTAGCTGCTTCTAATCATGGCCCAGAGAAGCTTCTCCTTCTCCTTTTTCTCCTTCTCCTTCTCCTTTTTCTTGGTTAAAGTGGGAAGAAGTCAATGTAGAGATGCCTAACTGGCCAAAGTGCTAAGAATCAGAGGCCAAGTACTCTTATTACCCACCCATAACCTAGGTTTGGGGAACACTCTGAAACAGAAGATGGGAAACATACAAATTCGAAGATGTGGGGGAGGAGTACTGTAGGATTCTGTCTCCTCGACCTGACATGGGTATTGTACTCAAGCAGCAGGGATTGCCTGCAAATGATCTGGACAAGATTAAGCAGACAAAATCCCAACCTAGATGGGGTAGATGATTTCCAAGTCCTACCCATTACTGAGGGGCTACTGGCAGTGGATAGATGTTGCGGGAGGCAAAATCATTCTTTTTGATGATGTGGACATGTGTAGACCTCCTAGATTCTAGTGACTGGCTCCATACTCATGTACTTATGGCTAACATTAACTGGACTTAGTGTACTATTCAAAAACAGGCCAGGAAGCAAAAAGATAGAAATATGATGTTGGGAGGGGGACATGCTAAAGTATATCTGGGAAGTTGAGAGGAAACTGGGAAAGAGTAGATATGATCACATTTCATTGTATAACTACACAAAACAATAAAGAATAAGGAACATTTAAAATGTAAAGTAGAATGCCATATGACACATCTCTACACATGAATGATGTCTAAAAGAACACTGCTACATTATTCAGAATAGCGAAGATATGGAATCAGTCTAGTTGTCCATCACTACATGAATGGACAAAACAAGTGGTAGGTATCCACAGTGGGATTTTATTTAATCTTTAAAATGAATGGAATCAAAAGATATATAGAAAGTATATTAAATAAGACACAATGATGTTAAGAGAAATAAATTATACTCTAAAAGACACATGTGTTTTCTCTCATACAGATATCTTAGATTTAATTGTTTATACTTATGATATATAATTAGAAGGGGATGTTTTCAAGAGCAAACAATACAAAGGAGCTAAGAGGGAAGACCTTGTGACTCTGATGAACATTAGAATGTATTCTACTTTGCTTCTCTGTTGCTGTGATCAAACAAAGACCAAAACCAACTTGGGGAGGAAAGGATTTATTGTATCTTATAGGTTAAAGTCAATTATCAAGGTAAGTTAGGGCAGGGACTCACAACAAAACCCTGAATGCAAAACCTGAGCAGAAGCCATGGAGGGATGCCTCTTGTTAGCTTACTTCATACAGTTTATTCCTTCTTCTTCTCCTTCTCCTTCTTTTCCTCTCCTTTCCCTTCTCCCCCTTTTCCTTCTCCTTCTGCTCCTCTTCTCCTTCTTTTCTTCTCCTCCGACTCTTTCTCCTCCTCCTCCTCCTCCTCCTCTTTTCCTTCTTTTCCTTCTCCTTCTTCTTCTCCTTCCTTTCCTTCTCTTCCTCTCCCTCCTCCTCCTCCTCCTCCTTCTTCTCCTTCTCTTCTACAAGGTCAATGAAGCCCTGGCTATCTGGAAACTTGTTATGTATACCAGGCTGGTCTTGAACTCTGAGATCTGACTGCCTCAGCCTCCCAAGTGTCTGAGTGTAAAGGAATGTGCCAACCTTCCCAGTTCAGCCTGTTTTCTTATACCTCCCAGAACCACCATCTCAAAGGGCAGCACTGCCCAAAGAGGTCTGGGCCTTCCCCCATGGATCACCCTAATCAATACACCACAGACTTGCCTACAAGCCAATCTGACGGAGGCAACTCCTCAGTTGAGGTTCTGTCTTCTTGGGTCACTCCAGTTTGTATCATGTTGACAAAAACTAACAAGCACAGGATGAGAAAGGGAATTAATGGGAGAAGGAGGTAGGATAGAACAAATAAAGTGGAGGAGAAAATGAGTGAATTACAGTGTTACATACACGTGAAAATGTCTTACTGAAACTCATTAGACTGAATATCAACTACAAACTAATAATGATAATAAAATTGAGATACATACTAAAAAGAAAAAACCTACAGTATCGAAATCCATGGGCAACATTGGAAAGTGGCTTGCATGCTTGCAGGAAGTGCAGAGTAATAAAGGATGAGAGGAGACCTTAAGGTTAGTCCTCAGCTGGTCCTAGGCATATAGTGAACCCATAGTAAATTAAAACTACATCAAATTTAGTAATAAAAGCTATCAGGCCTCAAGGAGGAAGAGAATCTGATTTCTACCATCACTGGTTTTTTAGGCTCAAAAGTCCAGTTTTCAGCCATAAATCAAAAAATATATGAACAAACAAAACAAAAAAACCAAAACATGCGCACAAAAAATTTAAAAATTGACCATGAAGAAGACTTAAGAATTCAGCATCTAGCTAGAGATGCTTAAAATGTCTTTAAGAGCTCAGAGATGTGGAAGAAGTCAAGAAAAATAGAAATCAGTAAACAGAGCACATTAAGATAAAAATCTAAAAGTTAAGTATGGCTGAAATGAAAAATCCATTATAGAGTTTCAGGAGAAGATTTGGTCAGATGGAAGACTTCATCAGTGTATTGGAAGGTAGAACAAAGCCAGGAAACAGACCCAGTGGTGGAAGGAATTAAGAAAATGAGAAAGAAATCCCAACATTCACTATGAGAAATCAACTAAAGCCTGAAAGGCAGAAAAAAGGCAGGCAAAAATCTATGAGGCACATGACAGCAAAATGAGAGAAGTCTCTCCCCTCATTGGTTAACTACTTTAAATGCACATGATCCTTTCACAAGACAGACTGTATGCTATGCTCCAAATTGAATGTTAACATTTTTTTCAGCAATAAGATCTTTATATTTATTCAGTTCATGCTTACTGCAGACTCCTTCTTCAGGCTATCAAGAGGTGGGGTTTTGGATGTGCATCACTCTTTAATAGAGTTTTGAAAATAGATAGAACACAAAGTATTTTCTCTAACTATGACAGAACAATATTAGAAACTACTTATGGAAGAAACAGCAGAAACATTAAACAATATGTGGCAATTAAACTATACACTCTTAAATGACCAAGGACTAAAGGAAGAACCACAAGAAAAAAAAACACTTAGAAATTAACGAACATGGATGGCCACATCACTCTGAAGGTGTGCAATCTTGCCTGGATTTTGCAAGCTAAGTAGGGTCAGTCCTGGTTAGTATGCTGCTATGGATATACTGCCTGTGAATGTGTGCTATTAACAGATAAAGAAGACCTCAAATCAATGATCTAATTTACCAACTTTAGGAACTAGGAAAATAACAGACTCAAAGCTATCAGAAGGAAGGAAATAATAAAGATTAGAGCAAAGAGAAAACAGAGAACTAAAAGAACAACAGAAAAAAAATCGTCAAAGCTGAAGGTGATTATTTGAGAAGATCAAGAAGCCTGGTAAGCATTTAGCTCCATGGAGTAAGAGAAGACTCAAATTACACTAGTTAGAAACCGAGGACACTGCTGGTCATTCCATGGGGGAAACAAAGGGCTACCCATAAACCAGATAACCCACATCAAAAGGAAAAATTCTTAGAAATAGAAGACCTACCAAATCGTGGGGAAATATAAAGAACAGAATCTAAAACTGAACAGATCTTTTTACTAGATAGGAGATTGAATGAGTACTACAACCCCCCCCCAAAGAAACTAGATCAAAAGGCTGTCTTTGTGGATGACACAAAACTGTGAAGGAAGAACTTATACAAGTCCTTCCTAAACTTTATAAGACAAACAAAACTGAAAAGGAGCAGTATGTCTAGATATGCCCTATGAGGCCGTTACCTTGACATCAAAGCCAGAGAAAGATGCCCCAAGATAAAAGTATAGTTCAATATTCCTTTAAGACTTGAATTCAGAAATTCCTAGGAAAATACTAGCTAAGTGAGGTCAGCAACATATTAAATGTCTACAGACTATGGCCGAGTGGGGTTAATTTCTAGAATGCAAAGGTGTGTTAATATATGAATCATCACATTGGCAGAGGGAAGGAAAATACACCATGGTCATCTCAGTTGATGGAGAAAGGCATTTGAATCCTTTAAACTTGGCACCATGTCATGATACCACTCAGCTGTGAGGATACAGGGAATGCATGTTCCCATAATGGATGCTATGCATGAAAACTTTATGGGCAACATAATGTCTAGTGGCCAATGCCTTACAACTTAAGGGAAAAACACATATCCCGAGTAAGGAGGGAGAAGTAAGCTTATACCTGTTTGTAGATGACATGATTTTCTAGACACTCTTAAGGGATCTATGAAAAATAAAAACAACACATTTATTAGAACTAGTAGATTAGTTCAAAGGAGTTTGGCAAAGAGTCATTAGGTGTACTATTCCATTGTGTAAATGTATCACATATTCTTTATCCATTCTTCAGTTGAGGGACATCTGGATTGTTTCCAGTTTCTGACAATTACAAATAACGCTGTTTTGAAGATAGCTGAGCAGGTGTCCTTCTGGTACGGTGGAGCATGTTTTGTACATACGCTCAGGAGTGGCTTACCTGGGTCTTGAGGTGGAGCTACTTCCAGTTTTATGAGAAACAGCCAGATTGACTTCCAAAGTGGTTGTCCAAGTTTGCATTCTTGCCAGCAATAGCGGAGTCTTCTCCTTGCTCCACATCCTTGCCAGCATGTGCTATCGCTTGAGTATTTAATCACAGCCATTCTGGTAGACGTGAGATGGAATACCAGAGTAGTGTTGGTTTGCATCTCCCTTTTTACTAAGGACATCGAGCATTTCTTTAATTGCTTCTCACCCATTAGAAACTCCTTTGTTGAGAATTCTCTGTATCCCATTTTTAAATTGGGTTATTTGGTTTGTTGGTGTTTAATTTCTTGACGCTTTTATGTATTTTATATATTTTAGATATCAAGCCTCTGTTGGATGTAGGGTTGGTGAAGAGCTTTTCCAATTCTGTAAGCTGCCATTTTGTAAGTAAAATATTTAATAATAACTCAACCACAAGGACTAATAATGAAGGACTAATAATGAAAATTACTGAAACCAATAAATGAAGATTGAAAATTGAAGTGTATCCATATTCCTGGATTAGAAAACTTAATATTGTTAGAATGTCCACACTAACCAATGTTTATTAACAGTCTCTACAACTCTTATCAAAATCCCCTTGAAATTTCCCTTAAGAATAGAAAAGCAACCTTAAAACATTTATGGACCCTTGAAATGTTGACCATTACTGAATGCTCAACATGATCTCAAAAAAGAACAAATCTGGAGGAAGTCCATCTTCTGATGTCAAAACTTATGACCAATGTAAAGTAACCAATATAGGCATAAAATTATCACTATAACATAGACCAAATAGATTCAGAGTATTCAGAAATAACCTGTGCAGGAACTAGAGAGACTGCTCAGTTTGTAATCATTTGCCTTGGAAGCATAAAGAACTGAGTTCAGTTACCCCAAACTCTCTGAACAAAGATGAGAAGTAATGGCCATGTTTGCAATCCTAGTACTGAGAGGGTAGAGACAGGAATATCTCCCAGGTTCACTAGCTAGTCAGCTAGCTACTTGGTAATCTCAAGGCCAGTGAGAGACACTGTCTAAAAAAATAGAAAGAGGTGGATTGTACCTGTGTAAGTACACATAAGGTTATCCTCTGGCCTTAATATGTTTACACACACACACACACACACACACACACACACACACACACAAAAGACCTTTTATAAATGATTTTGACAAATGCACTAAGACTGTCCTTTAAAAAAAGATAGAGAAAAACTGGTTGTCCATATGAAATTTGATATTTTTCTGTACAAAAACTGAACTGAAAATGGATCGAATTTCTAAATATAGAATCAATGCAACTCTGAGAAGAAAACTAAAGCTTCATGTGGTTGAATTTGGTTTCTAGGTACAAAATATACAGTCAATGGTATAGAAGTTTGAGAAACTGGACTACATTAAAAATTTTGTGCATCAAAGGTATTATCCACCGAATAAGAAGTACCACCCACAGCATGTGAGAAAATATTTATATGTTTTACATCATATATTTGGAAAGGGTATTCTGAAAAGAGTATTCCCAAAATGCCACAGCAACAACAGAAGTCCTTATTCAAAACTTGTGAAATTGGGGTTGGCAAGATAGCTCAACAGGTAGAGACACATGCTTCCAAGCCAGTTGTTCAATCTCCAAGCCTAACATGGTCAAAGGAGAGAACCAACTCTCATAAGTCGTTCTATGACCTTCATGTATACCCCATAACTGCGGCACGCACTCTAGCACAGTGGCAAACTAAGTAAACATAAAAGTGGGCAAAGAACTGAACTGGACACTTCACCTCTAAGAAGAGATGCAGATGGCCCAAATGCACATGGAGTGATGTCCAATGTTATGAAACATCAGGACAACACAAATCTAAATCACTGTGCTATCTCTCCTCAGTAAGCATTAGAATAGTCAGTGCAGAAGACCTATATCAACAAGAAATGAGTACATAATATGTAGCAATTAACAAAGCAGGCAAAAGTGTTGAACTTTGTATCATGAAAGACACCATCAAATAATCTGTGCATGTCTGCTTAAGTCATTATCACCACTAGCATTCATCTTCAGGCTGACCGGACTAGAACATCTTCTGCAAAAGCACTGTGGTAGAAGCACAAAGCACATAAGCACTTCTGACAATCTTCCAACAGCAGCTATTAAAACAGGCATATATCCCTACTTAAGGCCCAGCTTTATCCAACACAAGTGTGCCGTCCATATTTGTGTGTCAGATCAAAAACATTGCATGAAAGGTATGCTGAGATAAATCCAAGGATAAATTGCACACAGTAAAAATTGAATATATTTATGCAGCACATTTTATAGAAGCGTTGTTCGCAAGAGTGAAAATCTAAAGACACTGAAACCTTCAGAAGCAAGGAGATGGATAAACTCTGACATAGACACACAGTAGAAAACCTCAGGGACTAAAGATAAATAGACTACTATTTCCAGTATAAGAACATTAAGTGCTAAAGAAGCTTACAAGAACACATGTGGTGTTAGCATAAGCTCACCAATAAACAGTTTGGAGAGTCATAGTTACATAATAAAACTGTAAGGTTAAGGAGAAGGATGGACCTAAATTCAGAAGAGTAACTTTAAAATACAGTCTGTCTTCCCATGCTAGCGATTAGAGCTAGGGTACAGCATAACAAAGGGAGTGTTCTGTAACAGACTTCTATCCTGAGCTCACAAGCAGTTCTGTACCATGAGAAGATCCATACATCAATTGTTTTTCTGTTCACTATTCCAACATAACTGTCGCAGACAGTGACCAACACCTGGTAAATCTCCAAAATATTTGAGCAAATTAAGCGAAAGGAGAAGGGGGTTGACATAGATAGTTGCAGTAGGATTGCTGTTGTTCAGTTACCAGTCATGATTGCACACATGGTGTGTGTAATGCCTTCCTTTACACTGTGTATATGAAATATTATAGTCTAATGGATTACAGTGTATATGAAATATTATAGTCTAATGGATTACAGAATATAGGACATTTAAAGGTTTAAAGCTCACCTTTGAACTTTCACAGTGAAAAACATAGTGAATCTCTGAGTTCAAAGACAGCCTGGACAACAAACTGAGATCCAGGACAACCAGGACAATTATACAGAGAAAGCTTGTCTTGAAAACAAAACAAAACAAACAAACAAACAAACAAACAAACAAAGAGAGAAGATATAGTCAGACCAGATAACCAACAGCAACATCCAGCAATATGACTGACTCTCAACAAGAAGTTACATGAGAATGTCTCCACTATATCACACCAGCACAATGCTATTTTATAACATCATGAAACAACCATAGTATGAATAAAATTTTAGAAACAAAAAGATAATTAACACATACAAAAAGGAAGAGAATGCTGGTTATAGTAGGAATGTACTTTGTGCATAAAAAAACAAAAGAAAACAAAAAAACAAAAACCAGATCAGATAGATTATATGCATGGCTAGCTCTTCAGAAGACGTTGTCTGTTTTATGTTTGGTTTGGCTTTGTGGCGCCGGGAATTTGCCCAGCACACTGAGTATTCAAGTGTTCTCTACCACTGAGCTGCATCCCAGCCATTGCTGTGAGATCCTAGCTTTCATTTAGCACAGACGATTTGAGGATACCGACTATAGTAAAAATGATTCAAAATAGCCCACTCAAAAAGCAACCCCAACCCTACTTGGGAACAAAGACTATCCATCTAATTAATTCTACTTATCTGGGATTCTACTAAAAGGAAATGAACATATTTTTCATTAAACATGTATTACCATTCTAAAAGTATTACAGTGAATGTCTGTGCCCCGCTTCCTGTCAGCCTTTCAGACATGGAGGCTGTGTCTAGTGTGGAAACGCCTTCCCTGGTCTACAACAGAGACTAAGAGCCTGTTCTTGCTCTTGAGAAATGGATGTCTGTATCGGATAATCCTAAAGAAGAAAGCCGTCCTGGGGTAGGAGACAGGAAACTAGCAAGAGCAAGCCATCATCAGGATGCAAAACCTAGTTATGAACTTGAAAAGGGAGGGTATTTTACACATGTATACGAGTCGGAGAGTGGGCCGGTGGAATTGTTGAAATTAGTTTTACTTGACTGAAGAAGGGGAAAGGGACATGGGGGCTCAGACAATTAACGAGGCCCCTCCTGCAGGGCCAGTTAGCTGTACAATGGACTTGGGGCTTTATCTGAAGAGCTACAGGAAACCATTGAAGAGATTAAGCCAGAGAGTGATATGATTAGACTTTTCACTTAACAAGCGGCGGGGCTAAAGGCAGAAAGGATCAGGTAGCTCACGTAGAGACCCAGGCAATTGTTTAGGTGGGCCATGGTGCTGACTGGAAGTGCAGGCAGTTGGGGTGCGACGGCAGACAGATTGCAGAGCTGGCAATCAAGTAGAATTAGTAACACTTGAAGGTTAATTGGGTAGAAGGACTGAAGGAACACAAATGCAGCAGGATTTCCTGTGTAGGGGGTGGAGAGGGTGGTGTCAGACACCAAGACTTGGGTTGATGGGACAAAGTGCAGATGAATATTCTTTCCCCCCTCCCTTTTATTATTGGAATTATAATGTAATTACATCAATTACTCCTTTCCTCCATCAAGATCCTCCCATATATTCCTTTGTGCTCTCTTCCAAATTCATGGCCTCATTTTTCATTAATTGCTATATACATATACATATATGTATATACACATGCATGTGTATTCCTAAATACAACCTGCTCAGTCTGTATGATGTTCCTTGTGTGCATATTTTCAGAGATGAGCATTTGGTATTGGATTAACCAAATGTTTTCTCTTCCCAGGAGAAACCTATGTCTCTCACTCTCAGTGTTTCTTAGTTGACTACAGTTCTTTGTGTAGGATTGAGAACTCCTGGGCTTTCCCAGTCCAAATCCACGTGGGAATGTCTATTGGTGATGTCCTTGTTCAACTCATGTTTAGGCAGTCATGTTGGTGAGACTTCATGGGTGTAAATCCTGTCATTTCTGGGAGACACAGTCTCACTTCCAAGCCACGGATCCTCTGACTTTTACAATCTGTCCATCCCCTCTGCCAATGTTCCCTGAGCCTTAGGAGTGGAAGCTGTTTTTCAGATGTATCCAGATGTATATTCTTATTAGTGTAACCCATTTGCTTAGACAGTGGTTTGCAATCTTAGACTATTTTTTTTTTCAGCTAAGTCAAGGCTCTTGAGCTTGGAAAATGTCATAGGTCCCCTTCTTGTTTACAAATTGTTAAATGAGACAAAATACCCACTTCATGTGTGAGATGTATTTAAAGTTCCAAACCTACATCCCAACAATAAAAGATCCTTTCAGGGCTGAAGAGACAGACACCTGAGTTGGGAAAGTGCTTGCCAATCCCCAGAGCTCACATCAACAACCTAGGTAAGGTGGTGTGCATTTTTTATCTCATCCCTGGGGTATTTCCGGCCAGATAAGACAATGTCTATTGCACTCGTGTGTGCATGCATGTGTGTATGCGTGCATAAGCTCACGCACACATGGATACACATACATGCTGCTACCTAGCTTTATGTTATAAAAACCTTTCAGATTCCTTACCCATATGGCATAAAGTTTACAAGCAGCACTGCTAACATTACAAGCATTTTGCTATGGGGCCTCCTGATTAGAAAGTAAGTTCACAGTTCCCCAGCAATTTCAGTTGACTCTCCATATCAAATTCAATAAACTGACATGGGAACAGGATGAAGAACTTGTGGAGGAGGGACCAGGAAGGAGGGCAACATTTGGAATGTAAATAAATAAAATAATTAACAAAAAAAATCCTAAAAATCGAATTGTTACTGCACTATGTGCTGACTTCCCCCCATGCTGTCTTCATTCCACAAATAATAAGTTAAAGAAATTCTAGTGTTTGAATTGTATAAAGTGTTGTTCTGAAAGTGTACAGAAAGGTTTGTGTAGGTTATACAAACATCATCCCATTTTACCTAATGAACTCAAACACCCTAGGATTTCGGTATTCATACAGGTGAAACTAATTCCTGTAAAATATTGAGAGATGTCTATGGTTTCTTATTCTTAAAGCAAAGTAATTACTCGAGCATGGCTTCATAGGGCAGCAGCTGAATAATGCAATCTTTTGCATTTGATAAAATAGGAAAATGCATAATGCATATACTCTTTTCTTTCACACTGTGAGTCATAAGCGTGTGAAGGGAGTAACATTAATTTCCTGCAGACTGCCAAGAGACAATGTTCTGATTGTTGGGACAAAACAAAACACATAAAGAAAATACAACAACAACAAAACAAAAACAAGACAAAAAATAAACCAGAAAGAAAGAATGTATGAATCTACCCTTTATATGTTGTCTAAGACAACACTTCTTATGGCCACTTTATAGAATATCTCCCAGAAATGTAAAAATCAGAATGGCCGTCTGAATGATCTGTGCCAAGCTGCAAGGCATACTGACCCCTCACCTTCATATTAGGGTCTAGCATTGTTATTAATACTCGGTCTTGGGGAGAGGAGTGAAAGCCCATGTTGGTGGCACTTTACAGACTTGCAGGGGGAGGGGGCAGGCTACCGGAAGTGTTTTATTACTTCCTGAGTGTTTTATTACACAGCACATGCTAAGGAGCGTTAATAATATTTGCTGAGTCTCATGAGTGTGTTCGTGTGGATGGTAGTGTCACACAAAAGACAGCAGAATGCAGTTTCCTATTAGAAATATTAAAGTCAGATCTTGGCTTTGCTACTTCAGAATCAAAGTGACATTGAAAACTTTTCTAAACACTGAAAACCTCAACTCCTTTAAGCAGTGTAAATCTGTTATCATAAGCAGTCAGCAAGGAAATGTAGTATCAATAAAGGAGAGCAGGTACCGTCTTAAGTTTGATATTAGGTCTGAGTGCCCGATATTACCAAACATTGTAACTTCTTTCATTTATTGGTTCTTAACATATCTTATAAGAAATGGCATAATACCATGTATTTTACCAATTCTAACTGTATTTTTACTTAGTTTATCTATTTTTTGTGAAGCACATACACAAATACTATATTTATATAATTTCCACCCTTCCCTTTCTCCCCTCCATTCCTCCTGTGCTCCTCCAAGAACTTCTCATTAATTATTGTTGTTTTACACATACATGTGTGTGTGTGTTGGCTCTCATTAGAAAATAAATGGGTATCTAAGGAATTAAAATAAAATAACGTCAGGACATGAAAGAACAAACAAGAAAAAGAGCCAAAGAAAAAGTAGAAGAAATGTACAGACACAGAGACTCACACTTGCACATGCTCAGGAAATCCCGTATGAACCCCGAACTGGAAGCTGTAGTATATATATGCAAAGGACCCATCAGGTAGGAAGAACAAAACAATACAAAAATACCACTGACTTAAGATAAGGAGGAAAAGCACTTACAAAGATGCTGTTGAGTTACTTGGCCATCTACCGCTGGACACAGAAACTACTCTTAACAGTGGCGATTCCCTAGTGAGACTCTCTTGGAGAAAACTGAGTTTTCATTTGCAAGAAGCTATGAATGGATGTGGACCTGTGTCTCTCTAGGTCTCTAGGACCCTATGTGGTACAAACCCATGCAGGTCCTGTGCATGCTGCCTCAGTCTCTGTGAGTTCATATGTGCACCAGCACTGTTGTATCTAGAAGACCTTGATTCTTGGTGTCCTCCATTCCCTGAGTCTTCCTCAGAGTTCCTTGAACCCTAATGGGAGGGATTTGATGGAGACATCCTTTTGAGGGCTGCATATTCCAAGATCTCTCACTCTCTACCTATTGTCTAGCTGTGGGTTTCTGTATTTGTTCCCATCTGCTACCGGGGGAAGCTTCTCTGATGATGACTGAGCAGGACACAGATAATATGACTATAGCAGAATGCCATTAGGTCTCATATTATTGCTATGTTCCTTTAACAGAACAGAAATATTTGCTTTTCCCTTAGGTCCTTGGCCTTTCTAGTCTCAGACTCCAAGCAACACTGAGCATGAGTTTCATCTCATGGCCTGGGCAATAAATAACTCTAATCAGATATTGTTTAGTTACTCCCATAAACTCTGTCCCACTACTGCACCAGTATATCTTCCAAGTAGGACACCATTGAAGACTGAAGGATTTGTACCTGGCATAGTGTTTATATTTTCCCTTTAGTAGCACATAGAGTGCCTTCTAGTACCATGAATATTAGTCTGTAGTGGTGAAGGTTCTAGTTAGGCATTATTTAGACTTCTCTGCATTTAATGAGTTATGAGGGTGTATGCAATAGGACCTTACTGTCAGTTTATGGGGAGCCACCAAGAGTTTTGGCAATAGCTTGTGTTGTTTGGAGTTTCCCATAGGTGGCCTTTGGCTAACAATTCAATTAGATGTAACCAATTTCCAGTACTGGAAGCTTCATTTGGTGACAAAAGTTGGGTCACCCTCATTATTTGAGATTTTATTTAGATGGCCTTCATATATGTATATTATAAAGGAAGCTGCCACTGTTAGATTTTCACACTATACCTCAAAAGGCTTTTGGTTTTAGCTGTCCTCACCATATTCCCTCCCTGGAGTTCCTTTTCCCTACTCATTTCTGGTTTGACCCTCCCATCCCAGTCCCCCTGGAATCTATTCAGCTTGATTTCCTTGGCCTAGGAAGATTCATTCTTCCCACTAGTTTTTGCTCTTTACCTAACCTCTATGGTTATATGGGTTGTAGCTTGGTTATCAATGGCTTGACAGCTGGCACTTATAAATGAATACATGTGATATTTGTCCTTCTGGGCCTGAGTTACCTCATTCAGTGTGATTTTTCCTAGTTCTGGAACTACCTACAAAGTTCATTGTTTCAATAGCTGAATAATATTCTCTTATATAAATGTTCCACCATTTCTTTATCCATTTATCTGTTCACAGACATTTGGGATGTTTCCAATTTCTAGCTATTATGAATAGAACAGCACTGAGCATATGTTCAGCAAACATCTCTGTAGTAGGTTGGAGTGTCCTTTGGGTATATGCACAGAAGTGATACAGCTTGATCTTGAAGTAGATTAATTTCAGTCTTCCTGAGGAAGAGTCATGCTGATTTCCACAGTGGCTGTACAAGTTTGTATTTCCACCAGAAATGGATGAGTGTACCCCTTACTCCACATTCTAACCAGAATGATCTGTCTTTTATTTTATTGATCTTGGCCATTATAATTGATATAAAATGAAATCTCAAAGTAGTTTTGATTTGCAGCTCCCTGATAAATGAGAATGTTGAACAATTCTTTAAATGCGTCGCAGCCATTTGAGTTTCCCTTTTGAGAATTCTCTGTTTAGATCTGTGCCCCACGTTTTAATGGGACTGTTTTCTTGATGTCCAGTTTCCTTTTGAGGTCTTTATATCTTTTAGATATGTAACCCTTTGCTGAAAAATGTAGTCTGTAAAAACCTTTTTCCATTCTATAGGCTGCTGCTTTCTTTAAGTGATGGTGTCCTTTGCCACGAAGAAGGTTTTCAGTTTTGTAAGGCCCTATTTATTAATTGTTTGTAGTGTCTGTATTATCAGTGTTCCGGTCAGAAAGTCTTTTTCTGTGCCAATGAATTCAAGAACATTGCTCACTTTCTACTCTATCTGAGTCAGTGTATCTGGACTTATGTTGAGGTCTTTGACCTATCTGGAGCAGAGTTTTGTGCAGGGTGATGAGTATAGATCAATTTGGATCCTTCTACCTGCAGCCATCCAATTTAGCTTGCACCATTTGTTGCAGATCCATCTTTTCTCCAGTGCACCTTTCTGGCTACTTTAAAAAAAAACAGGTGTCCATAGGTTTGTAAACTTTTTCATGGGTCTTCAGTTCAATCAATGTTTCTGGTTTTGTGCCAATATCATGCTGGGTTTTTTTTTTTTTACTATAGTTTTGTAGTACAATTCAAAATTGGGTATATTCTATCATATTTGGGTAAAATGGACTGTAAATATCTGTTAGGACTATTTGTCTTATAAGTTAGCTTCAGGATGTCTCTGTTTAGTTTTTTGTTGGTAAGAGTAAAGTGTGGAAGTCATCCACGATTAGTGGGTAGGAGTCAATATGTGGCTTAAGCAACAGTATTGTTTCTTTTGTGAACCTGGGTGCCCTTACATTTGGTAAACAGATGTTAAGAATTTCAATATCATCTTGGTAGATTTTTTTCCATTTGATAGTATGAAGTGACTTTCCTTAGTTTTGGTTTGAAATCCATTTTGTCAGATATTTAAATGATTACATTTAAGTATGCTACTGGGGGATAGCAGCACACACCTCTAATCCTAGCACTTAGGAGGCAGGAACAGGCGAATCTCTGAGTTCAAGTCCACCCTGGTCTACAAAATGAATTCTGGATAGTCAGGGCTACCCAGAGAAATCAGGTCTCAAGAAAAAAAGGCCATATTGGCTGGATTTTTGATTCATTTACTTGTAATATCTTTTTCCATTCTTTTATTCTGAGTTGCTGTCTATTCTTGATATTAAGGTGTGTTTCTTGGATTGAGCAGATTGTATTTATACATTTATGTATTTACATATGTATGTTTGTTTAATATTAATAATTAAAATGTAAAAGGCTATGAATTTGAGTGTGACTTATGAGAGGGCTTGGAGGGAGAAAAGGGTAGGGAGGAAATGATAGAGTTTACTTTGATTAAAATTTTAAAACTTATTTTCAATTAAAAACATGTACATAAAGTACCTAAGACATAGATCAAGGATGTATATTGTTGATTTGAAATATAAAAATACTAATAGTCACTGATTTGATAGTGGTCTGACTTAAGGATAACCTAAGTGCCCCATTTAGAAATATATAGTGTAAAGCCCGGGGAACTGATAAAGCAAATGGGTATCTTCTAGCACAACTTTATAAACAGTGAATCAATGAATGATGGATCAAGGAAATTAGATTACAGTACACAATCACAGAAGACACCACTCTCACCAACAATTTTACAAACATAACAAGAAGCATAAGGCTTCGAAGCAATTAGACTAGCTCAATGACACACAGCAGATGGCCTTATATGCAGGGGAGTCAGGGAAGAACACTTAAGGGCTAGTATCAGTAAGGTTTTTCCACTTGCTAATAGTTAGCAACACAGCCAGCCATTTGTCTTAGATTCCCGTGTCTTCCTTTGGGTATCTGCTGCAGAGTTATCCTAATGCTTACATAGACCATCTTGTAGCCAAAACTGCTGATTTTAAGCTAATTTCAATTTACTTTTTTGTAATATGATCGTGTTTTTAATCAAAGAATTCAGAGTATGCTTTATAAATGTGTTCAAGAAAGAACACAATATTTTCTAGGTGTTTAATACAAAGTTCGTTCTGTGAATTACAGTGGTTTAGAATAGTCCCGAGTACTCAATGATAAGACTTACACTATCTTCATAATGACTATTTACATACACACACAAAGAACCATTTCAATCTAAATGTCTTTCGTATTTTATATCATAAATCCTAGCATAAAACATAACTAAATTTATTTTTATATTAATAAAGTATACTTTAATTGTGACCTTCAATTAAATTGTCAAATTAATACGGTAAATTTATTTTCCCTCCCTCTTTTTAAAATAGTTATTTAAGAATTTCATACAATGCATTTGATGATATTCACCACTCCCACACTTCTACCACATCTATGTCTCTTCTTTACATATCTAGCCTTGTATCTAAACAAAACAAAACATACACACACATCATCATCACCACCACCACCACCACCACCACCATCATCATCATCATCATCAAATACAATTTTTACTGCTCATTTACTCTTGTATATGTGGCCTTCTCTCCCTTTGTCAGTCCACCAGGAGCTGGATCTTTAAAAATACTGACTCTTTCCCAACAATTATAATTGTCAACAGCTTCTTAGCCAAGGAGACTTCATTACCACCTCTCCTAACACCATGCTGAGATTTTTGTCTGGTTTAACCTTATGCAGATTTTGTACATGTTGTTACAACTACCGTGAGTTCTCATTGTGCAAATATACTGCTGTGTCAGGAAAACACTATTTCTTTGTAGTTATTCAGCACCTCTTGTTCTTATAATCATTCAGCCTCCTCTTTCTCAATGATTTCTGAACCTTGGTGAAAGGAGGAGTAAAATAGACATCTCATTTAGGGTTAATAATGCTTAAGTCTCTTATTCTCTGCACCCTGACCATTTGTGGGCATTTGAGTTAATTTGAGTTAATGAGTACCACACACTGAAAAAAGAAGCTTCTCTGATAAAGGTTAACAGATACACTACTCTATGTGGCTAACAAGTCATTACAAGTCAATGTAACACTATGTCTACTTAGTAAAGTGATAGTAGTAGGTTTTCCCTTAGAGCCTTTGACCTATGTCACCACATATTCTTGGTCCCAATTACTATGCCAGCTATAGGTTCCACTTTGTGGAAGTGGGCCTTAAATGCAATCAGAAAGTGGTTGGTTGCTACAGTAACATTTGTGCCACCATTGCACCAGTAGGGCTGTCTTGATCCACTGGTCATTTTGAGCATTTAGGAATCACAGCTGGATGAGATTATTACTTTTCTCTACTGGTTACATGCATGACACCTTATAACACTGTAAAAGATTGTCAATAGGAATAAAGCTTTCAGGTGAATACCAGATTGTTTCCTCTTGTTCTATGACTCAGTATGTGAAGTCTTACTCTCAAATTCTGGAGGGCAACCAAGAGCACCAACAGTATCTTGTAAACTTTGGAGGCCCATGTGAGCTCACTTGCCCACAGCTACAAAAGTTTTTTTGTGCCTCTGACACTGGACTTTTATTTGTTATTCTGTCTACTAGGGCTGTTAGCTGATCCATTATAGGGAAACTCCATTAAAATTCTTTTTATAAATGTGTAAGTATATATTTTAAGGAGTTTTTTCAGGAGTAAGTTCCCATATAACTTCCTCAAAATGTCTTCAGTGTTCCTTACCCCTCCCTAGATTCTGTACTCTATTTGCCCTCTCATTCCACTCTCCATTTAACTACCCATGTTCCATTAGTATCCTTTCTACCTCTTTGTTTTATCTCTCCTCCCTTGAAACAATCCATATCCTTTTCCTAATTTCCTGAACTCTAAGGGTATTACAAATGAAGAACATATCTGAAGAGTTAAGGCTAACATCCCAAGTGAGAAATAAACATGATACTTGTCTTTCAGGGTTATCTCAGAATGATTGATTCTAACTCCATTCATTTACCTTCTAATTTCATACCTTCACTTTTCTTAACATTCAATAATATTCTATTTTGTAAATATGTCAAATTTTCATTATCTATTCAGTTAGTGGACATTTAAGCCTTTTTCAATTTCTGGCTGTTATGAATTGAGTGTGAACATGGTTGAGCAAGAGTTTCTATAGTAAGATGTAGAGTTCTTTGCCCAAGAGTGGTATAGCTAGATCTTGCGATAGATCCATTACCAACTTCCTGAAGAGACTGCCACACTGATTTCCGCAGTCGTTGTGCCAGGTTGCACTCCCACCAGCAAGAACAAATGTTTCTTTTTCTCTGAATACTTAACCAACTTAAGCATATACTGTCATTTGTTTTATTGATGTTGGCTTTTCTGACTGGAATAAAATAAATCACAAAGTAGTTTAAATTTAAATTCCCTATGACCTTAAACTTTTCTTTAAATTTGTTTTATGTCTTTGTGCATTTCATCTTTTGAGAACTTTCTGCTTAGTTCCTTGCCTCATTTTTAATTGTTTCATTTTCATGATGTTCAGTTGCTTTATCTCTTTATATATTCTAGATAGTAACTTTCTATCAGAGAGTCATGCTTTTCTAAAGCTTTCAAGTATATCACTAGATGATTAAGATAGAATTTAATGAAAATGAAGGCACAACATACCGAAACTTATGGGATACAATGAAAGCAGTGCTAAGAGGAAAACTCATAGCTCTGAGTGCCTCCAAAAGGAAACTGAATACAGCATACTCTAACAGCTTGAGAGCATACCTGAAAGCTCTAGGACAAAAGAAAGCAAACACACCCAAGAGGAGTAGATGGCAGGAAATAACCAAACTCAGAGCTGAAATCAATCAACTAGAAACAAAAAGAACTATGGAAAGACTCAGCAGAACCAGAAGCTGATTCTTTGAGAAAATCAACAAGATACATAAACCCTTAGCCAGACTAATTAGAGGGCAGAGAGACAGTATCCAAATTAACAAAATCAGAAATGAAAAGGGAGACATAACAACAGATTCTAATGAAATTAAAACAAAAATCAGATCCTACTGCAAAAGTCTATATTAAATAAAACTGGAAAATCTTCATAAAATAGACAATTTTCTAGACAGATACCAGGTACCAAAGTTAAATCAGGATCAGATAAACCATCTAAACAGTCCCATAACCCCTAAAGAAATAAAAGCAGTCATTAAAAGTCTCCCAATCAAAAACAGCACAGGTCCAGATGGGTTTAGTGCAGAATTCTATCAGACCTTCAAAGAAGACCTAATACCAATACTCTTCAAACTATTCCACAAAGTAGAAACAGAAGGAACACTACCCAATTCCGTCTATGAAGCCACAATTATGCTTATACCTAAACCATGAAAAGATGTTACAAAGAAAGAGAACTTCAGACCAATTTGCCTCATGAATATTGATGCAAAAGATTCAATAAAATTCTTGCAAATTAAATCCAAGAACACATCAAAATGATCATTCACCATGATCAAGTAGGCTTCTTCCCAGGGATGCAGGGATGGTTCAATATACAGAAATCCATCAACGAAATCCACTATATAAACAAACTCAAAAAAAAAAAAAAACCCACAACCATATGATCACCTCATTAGATGCTGAGAAAACATTTGACAAAGTTTAACACTTCTTCATGTTAAAAGTCTTGGAAAGATCAGGAATTCATGGCCTATACCTAAACACAGTAAAAGCAATATACAGCAAACCAGTAGCCAACATCAAACTAAATGGAGATAAACTTGAAGTAATCCCACTAAAATCAGGGACTAGACAAAGGCTGCCCACTATCTTCCTACTTATTCAATATAGTACTCAAAGTCCTAGCCAGAGCAATTAGACGACAAAAAGATGTTAACGGGATATAAATTGGAAAGGAAGAAGTCAAAATATCACTACTGGCAAATGATGTGATAGTATACTTTAATGACACGAAAAATTCCACCAGAGAACTCCTAAAACCTGATAAACAACTTCAGCAAAGTGGCTGGATATAAAATTAAATCAAACAAATCAGTAGCCTTTCTCTACTCAAAGGATAAACAGGCTTAGAAAGAAATTACAGAAACAACACCCTTCACAATAATCACAAATAATATAAAATACCTTGGTGTGACTCTAACCAAACAAGTGAAAGATCTGTATAAGAACTTCAAGTCTCTGAAGAAGTTAAAGAAAGAGGATCTCAGAAAATGGAAAGATCTCCCATGCTCATGGATAGAAAGGATTAATATTGTAAAAATGATCATCTTGCCAAAAGCAACCTACAGATTCAACGCAATCCCCATCAAAATTCCAACTCAATTCTTCCTAGAGTCAGAAAGAACAATTTGCAAATTCATTTGGAATAACAAAAAACCCAGGATAGCAAAAACTATTCTCAACAATAAAAGAACTTCTGGGGGAATCAAAAGCAGTATTACAGAGTAATTGTGATTTAAAACTGAATGGTATTGGTACAGAGACAGGCAGATAGATCAGTGGCATAGAATTAAAGACCCAGAAATGATCCCACACACCCATGGTCTCTTGATCTTTGACAAAGGAGCTAAAAACATCCAGTGGAAAAAAGATAGCATTTTCAACAAATGGTGCTGGTTCAACTGGTGGTCAGCATGTAGAAGAATGCAAATCAATCCATTCTTATCTCCTTGTACAAAGTTCAAGTCCAAGTAGATCAAAGACCTCCACATAAAACCAGATACATTGAAACTAACTGAAGAGAAAATGGTGAATAGCCTCGAACACATAGGCACAGGGGAAATTTTCCTGAACAGGGACACCAATAGCTTTTGTTCTAAGATCAAGAATCGACAAATGAGACCTCATAAAATTGCAAAGTTTTTGTAAGGCAAAGGACACTGTTGTTAGGACAAAACTGCAACCAACAGATTGGGAAAAGATCTTTACCAATCCTATATCAAATAGAGGGCTAATATCCAGTATATACAAAGAATTCAAGAAGTTAGACTCCAGAAAACCAAGTAATCCTATTAAAAAATACAGTACAGAACCAAACAAAGATTCACAGCTGAGGAATATCGAATGGCTGAGAAGTACCTTAAGAAATGCTCAACATCCTTAGTCATCAGGGAAATGCAAATCAAAATAACCCTGAGATTCCACCTCACAGCAGTCAGAATGGCTAAGATAAAAAACTCAGGTAACAGCAGATGCTGGCAAGGATGTGGAGAAAGAGGAATACTTCTCCATTGTTGGTGGGTTTGCAAGCTGGTACAACCTCTCTGGAAATTAAGATGAGAATATATATATATACACATACATATATATGTGTATATATATATATATACATACACACATATACACATATACATATATACACATATATACAAATATATATACATATGTATAATTTATTTATTTAAGTGGAAGTAATGTAGGCTCCTTAGAGCTATAAATGGTCATCTTAGAATTGTCCTCATTGTGTCCTATAGATTTTAATTTCTTTTTTGATTTCTCCAATGACCCAGTAGTGTGTTGTTTACTTCCCATGAGTTTGTGTATTTTCTGCCATTTCTATTGCTTTTGCTATTCATCTTTATCCCTTCAAAGACTGAATGCAGATTGTTATTTCAACCATTTGTCTGTGTGACTTTGTCTCTTTTGAGTTGTGTACTTGTTACTTTTCTGTTGCTATGATAGAACACCATGGTAAGAGCAACTTATATACAGAGAAGTTTATTTGGACTTAATGGTTTCAGACAAGCCAGATTCAATCCTGGAGGGGAGGCCTCAGCCATGACAGCGGGAGTAGGAAGCTAGAGTTCATATCCTGAATCACAAGCACCGTCCAGGAAGAGCAACCTGAGAATAACTTGGGTCTTCAAAGGCTCAAAGCTTACCCCTAGCGACATACTTCCTTCAGGACACCTTCTGAACAGTCTTAAACATCCCCAATACCTGGGGACCAAGATTTAAATACCTGATACTATGGGTGATGTTTTCCATTCAAACCATTCACATTTTTTGGCCATATTTATAATTACTCTTTTGAATTATTTTTTCTGTAAAATTTCCCATGTTATTTTTATTATTGCTCATGACTATAGGATGATATTTTTTGGAGATGTCATTTATTTCTTTTAATAATGTTTTTATTTATGTGTTGGGATTTGTACATCTGGAGTTAGTTTATTGAAATTTTCTCTATTTATCTTCAATTCGCCTTCGTTTTAAAAATTTTATTTATTTTATTTATTTTTATTGGATATTTTATGTATTTACATTTAATATGTTATCCCCTTTTCCCTCTCTCCCATGCTCCTCCCCCTCCCCCTGCTTCCATGAAGATGCTCCCCCCCACCTACTCCCACCTCAACACCCTGGCATCCCCCTACAATCAGATGGCCAGACACCTTTCTCTCTGTGCTGAGGGTATCTTTTGGAAGGAGATAAAACTGCCTTCTTAGATAAGTCCTTGGACTCTGAACACTAAAACTGGTTTTCCTCCCACCTGGCATCTCCCACATCATCCTGGGCACAGCATACTTCTTACTTTGGGATAACCAGTTTAAAAACCAAGATAGGACCTACTAATCCACCCGAATGTCCTCAATATCCGTGCTGGGCATCATGTTAATGAAGAGTTCCCATTAAAATACTTAGGTCAAAGTGCAGAGCTTGACTCATGAAAGTGGATGTTGGCTTTTGGGATGCAGAGAGGTCCTGCAAGCCTGCATACTTGCTTTCTGATTTCTGAATGGTGGGATCATCTGTGACCCTTGAGAGAGGGAGGCACTTTGAGGACAGTGGAGGTATGCTAAGTGATCAGGGAACTGCTTTAAAGATACAATTCCTGTTGGATCTATACTGAGGATGCTCAATGAAATGGTGGGTGTGTGGAGCAAGATGTGTAGACCCCAAGGCAAGAGGTGTGAACCGGAAAAGATACTCAGAGCATAATTCTCTAATGTGGTGGAAATCATCTCTCTCCCTCCATCCCAGTTCTTTCGTCAGGTTAACATGATGCTGTTGAGACTAACGCTCAGGTACAACCTGAATTGTCACAATTTTTAAGCTAATGATAGATGCACAGTTTCAGATGTTGCTACCAAAAGGACAAGGCTATGTTTCAGTTGAAAGCCTGGCTCATGCTACTTGGTTGGAGTCTTGCTCAGGAATCAGGGATCGGATTTTCTAAATTTTCTAGGTGTATTCCTTGTACTGTAGAACCAGATGATAGCAGGGCCTACCACAAAACATTGTGAAGGACGGTTAAAAAAAAAGTCCCAGGAGAGCAGCAGTATTTGGTACGTGCTACTTTCTCTAAGGTTAAGTGATGAATGTGTAGTAAGGCCTGTGTTTCTCCCTTTATTTCACTCACCCACAAATTAAGGTTATTTCTGAATCCAAGTTTTCCTCACTCTCGAGTTTCACTCCTATTCTTAAATCGAGCATGGAAGGTTAGAAGGGGCAGTGGCACTGGGCCATGTCCTCGTGAAGTGAGCCAGGTACTTCCCAGGGCTATGTTGAATGCAAGCTTCTTCTCAGTCACAGACATTTCACATTCATGGTGTCTGCAGTTGAGTGTTCGGTGATGGAGGTGTGGTATGTGCCTTCTGTTGGAACTTGGTAGCACTACGCCAGTGCTCCGTTTCATATGTTCTTTGTTTATCTAGAGGTGCGACAGGGACCAAGGAAAGTGAATGAGGCTTTGGATTGAACCACTCTAATTCCAGATTTTTCTGTTGATTTCTAACCAGAATGACAGGGTTATATGGAATAATGATGTAGACTTAAATATAAGGGAGAAGAGTAGACGTTCTTATTATAATGGGCTACGGAATTTCTGGAAACTTAATGGTCTTTTTCATAGAAGATCCAGTGAATATGTTGACTTCTGACTTGATTGCTTCCTATTGTTCAACCATTTCCACAAAAGCTATTCTTTCAAATTCTATCTCACTTTTCTTCTGTTTTGGTTTTTATTTTGAAAGAGTTACTCCGTCTCCATACCCCAGCTGCAATGGAAATTAAGTCTACTTGTACGTGTGTGTGTGTGTGTGTGTGTGTGTGTGTGTGTGTGTGTGCGTGCTTAATCAGTCTCTTTTTTTTTCTTTCTTTCTTTCTTTCTTTTTTTTTTTTTTTTTTTTTTTGGAGCTGGGGACTGAACCCAGGGCCTTTCGCTTGCTAGGCAAATGCTCTACCACTGAGCTAAATCCCCAACCCTAATCAGTCTCTATTTTATTCATTGAGGGAGATCCTCTCCATTGTACCCAGAGCTTGCTGTTTCAGCTAGTCCAGCTAGCCTGTGGACCCTGGGATTTCTTGTCTGTGTCTCCCAAGCAGTAGGATTACAGGCAGGCTGCCACACCTACCTAGTATTTAAGTGGATGCTGGAGATCTGGACTCCTAGCCTCCTTTTTGAGCGCTTTACCCATGGAGCCATCTCCTAGCCACTACATTAGCCTTACCATGACACTGGCAGAAAGGACACTACAAACTATGCAGCGAGTTTCCAGGAGGGGATTTTCATGGGTCCAGCATGAATTATGTGTTGTTCTCTGAAGAATGGGAACAGCATCCTGATTGGTTGGCCAAACACAATCCCCTTAGGTGAAATAGAAGTATTAAATTCAACCTTCACATTTTAAGAGGAGGGGAAAGGTTGGTGGCTTCAAAGTAAAATTGGAGCATTGTTCCCCAAAGAAGACAAAGGAAAAAAGTCAAAGCTGACAGATCCCATTCCAAGCAAGGGTTCAGAAAGAAGGACATTAGCACACACATGCCTGTAAAATTGTGAGCCAAGAAATGTTAATGCAGCAGCTGGGTAAACCTGATGTTGATGTGGAAGATCTCTCTCTCTCTCTCTCTCTCTCTCTCTCTCTCTCTCTCTCTCTCTGTGTGTGTGTGTATGTGTGTGTGTGTGTGTGTGTGTGTGTGTGTGTGTGTGTGTGTGTGTGTTTTCTTACAGCCAAGACCTCAGGATTCATTTACCTGCTCAGCCTCTAGTGAGTGTCCTGCCCTCTCTGCCTGGTGTGGCACTAGAAGCTGAGCTCAAGGCAGCAGCAAGACCTTCAAGGTACCTACCTGGGCCTGAAGTCACTCAAAAAGCTGAACTGTGGTGACATAGCCATGTTCTAGTTCCCTCCAATTGGGATTTTCATTTTATCGTTCTCCAATAAGCCTGGGACCTGTTGGTATCCCTCTGCATTCTGAGAGCAGGCTCTCCATTGGAAGGCATGTTATGAAATGAGATGTATCATTGGAGATGCAGGTAAGAAATCTGAAGCAAATGACCTCATCTAACCCTCATCAGCCTGCGTCCTGGGCTCTTGCCACCCACCCCCCCAACAGGTGTAAGGACAAAAGGCCCATTGTCCTTAGAAGCCCATAGGATAAATGGAGAAGGAACGTGTCTTTGCTGGTTAATCTGCCTTGATAAAGAGTATTGTTTTATCTCTTGCCATCGCTAGGGTTTCAAGGGGTGAATTCTACTGAGGACAAAGTCTGCTTTGTCTTTTCCAACCCACTGAGACAAGTAAGTTGACCTTTCATATACTCTGTGATTGTCACAATCCAAGTGCCAAAGTGTTGGGGGTCCTTAAGAATATTCTCCTTTCTTCCCACAAGGGGCACACCATCTATAGAGATGCTGTGGGGCTGAGGAGTGGTGCGCTTCTCTTTGGTCTTTGCTTTTAGTTTTTAAAAGTAGGAAAGTGCTGTCTTGAGCAAATTCATATTTACATGAAAGATAAAAAGCAAGTACAAAGAGCTGTGTTCTTTTCCCCAACAGCTTCTTCCAGTTTTCCCTGGTGATGCCATCTGCATTGATGGTATGTTTGTAAAGCCAGTGATGAGCCAGGTGCTGATACTTTGTTTTATTACAATAATTATGTTAGGTCATATCACAAGCGCACAGCTTACATTGGTCCATTCTGCATTGTTCATGTTGTGGGCTTGGTCAGCATTGTGACACGTACCTACCACTGTCTAGTGTACAATAAAGGACTTTCACTACCCTAAAGTTCGTGTGTGTTCTAACAGCTCACACCTCACTCCTATTCCCCACTCTCCTGGGCAAGCTCTCACACTTTCACCCTCTCTAGAATGCCGTAGGGTTGACAGCATCCCTACAGTCATTCAGACAAGCATCTTTCACGGAGCTTTGGGGTAAGTCTGAGTTGGGATAAATTTTTTTCCTGTTTGGGTGCCTCGATATCTCATTTCCTTTTTTACTACTCGATAGTTTCTTGAGGTGCTGGGGATTGAACACAGCGGCTTTCTTACAATGGCCAAGTGCTACACCATGAAACAATATCCAGACCTTATTGTCAAATAGCTTCTACCTTACTTTAAAAGCTCTTCATGTAACAAGTAAGATTCTTGGCCCTGTTCCCACTCCCCCGACCCCTTTTCCATTATTTCCTGTGAGATAACCTAAATTTTAGAAATGGTTTTATTGTGTGTGTTATTTCAAAAACTAAAATAACTAGAGGCAAATTTTAAGTGATTCTTTTGTAAGGTAGAGAAACAGAGAACAAACTGTAATATGTCAACTGTGATCCGACTAGATTAAGTTGGTGTGGGCTGCAGGCAGCTTTGGTATTCATGACAATTGTATCCAACAAATTTATAGCCTTATAATTAGTGTTTCTATTGAAATAAATGATCTCCTGCCCCCACCCCCAGCAACATTGGAGGTCCTACTTACAGTTCCTCATAACAGTCACAAATTCACTATCAATACATAGATCAAACATTTTTCTCTTTACTTACATTCTGGAACAGAACATACCTAATCTGTCCAGGAAAGTAATATGTAAGAGATGCTCCCACTCAGCTATCCTATAACATGAAGGCTGGGATGGGAGTTCACTGTGGAGAGAATAGGCCATAGAACGCCAGGGTCTGAGCTGAATGCCCTTGCACAACCTGGAGAGAGATGCCTTCTTAAACATCCGTTTCTCTCCAAGACTCAGTGTAGCCATCCATAAACCACAACTAATGACAGTTCCACCTTCTAAGACTGTTCTGGAGAACAAAGGAGGAAAACCCACTGAGCGCATCAACTATGGAGCGGAGCAACAACAAAAACTCCTTGCAAACAGCGCTAAGCCATCCAGCGCCTTTGGCCCGTGGAGAAAGGAAGGGCTGAGTTCATTTAGGTGCTCATTAAATTAGTCTGTCCATGGGTGCCAAAGCAGGGTTAATCCTGTCACAGATGTATTCCTAGCCACAGCTAAGTCTGTCCAAGAAGCCAGCTTCACTGAGGTGAAGGGAACTGGAGAGGCCAGGGTTCAGGTGAAATGTTACAGAACTGAGCACACTACCCCCCTTTATTTTGGCTCTACCTCTGCTATGACAGGGTCAGTGATAATAAGTTTCAATCACTACTCTGCCTGCCTCAAAAGTTCCATTTCCCGAGCTATCTGCACTGAAGAGGTCATCAGTAGACAACATGATTCCCAAGTAGCTGTTTGTGTTGTGTGTATGTGTGTGTTGTGTGTATGTATTTATATATGTGTGTATGTGTGTGTATGTGTATGTGTGTGAATGTGTGTATGTGTGTGTGTGTATATGTGTGTGTCTGTGTGTATATGTATGTGTGTATGTGTGTGTATGTGTATGTGTGTGAATGTGTGTATGTGTGTGTGTATATGTGTGTGTCTGTGTGTATATGTATGTGTGTATGTGTGTGTATGTGTATGTATGTGTGTGTATGTGTGTGTGTATGTGTGTGAGTGTGATGATACCCAGTTTTATCAACAGTTAACTTGAGGTACAGAAGAAGGATTTAGGATAACTCCTTGCCTCCTCCTATGCCTCTTTCTCCTCTTACATGATTTTGCCATAAGATAGTGATGATAGAAGAAATCCAAGTCTCAGATTCTGTACTATGGAAAGTGCATCAGGAGTTGCTGAGTCTGTGTGTTTGTCAGCGAGCTTTCGATGCTTTGGGTTTCAGCTGTAGATCGTGCTCCTTGTGTTACCGCTCTCTGCCTCTGCCTCGGTGCTGGGCTGACCTTGGCAGCTCGTACAGAGGGATGCTCCGGAGGCAGCTAGACTCATTGCTCTCTGCTCTTGTGTTAGAGCACTACTCGTATTTCTGGATTATAGTTTTGCACTTTAAAAAAATGGGGGAAGAGGAAATCTAAATCTCATAAAACTCAGGATACTTTCAACACCATTTTATCAGGATCTTCATGGGCTTTAATTTTGCAGAATAAATTTCCTTTGCCCAAAGTAGACTACAAACCTAGAAACAGCCAGTTCCCTTACATCTTTGTGTACCCACCAAAAATATGGGTGGGGCTCCTAGAACGCATGCTTGAAATGATTATGGGAGGAGAGGGCCAGGAAGATGGGAAAACAACAATCTGATGTGTGGGGGACATATCATATAATGTGACACCAGGCAGGCTCTATGACTAAAAAAGTATAGATACAGGCAACAGGTGACCAACTTTGAGGACTGGAAATAGACTCAATTGTATTAAAAAAAAAAAGCAATGGTGAATTAAGGTACATTAGCAGTCATGTGATAGAGTGTCAGGGAGGAGATAAGCTCAGTGGTTAAGATCATAGACACAAGAAGAAGAGTGGATTTAAAGCTGACTTGGCCCTTTAAACTGTCCATTTCAACAAACCAATCCAACCCTCAGCAGACTGTGTAGCAAAGGAGATAATGCTCATTTTGATATTCTTGAAATATTGATTTGATAAAATAAACAAACCTTGGCCAATTCAAGAGGAGTTTTACGAATGGTCTTCTATCCAATTGTTACGGATTCTGAATGAAGGGAGTGGAACACCATTGACCTTTATCACATAATTCTGCAGAAACCCATATTCTGCAGAAACCTGCATTAGATATGTGTTAGGTAAGTGAAAGCCGAAGCTGTGTGTTGATACCTCCATGAAAGCATGGTTTTTGAAGTATGGCTTGTGATTCTGTCTCCAGGACATTGGGCATCCGGGTCAAAGGTGCATCATCAATGCGGTCTTCGTTGCTACTGAAAATGGATTTAGTTTCCATCAGTCCTATTTACAGCAGCTTTCCTGGGACTCAAATAAAACAAGGCTCTCCCGCCCACTGGCTTGCGAGCTGTGCAAAGTACAGTCTTCTATTGTGACACGTATCCTGGCAGTTCGCCACTGTCTGCCCTACCCCGCTGCAGAATCAGAGTCCTACCCCCTCCCATCCCGTAAAATCGCCGAACTCTTGGGAAGGTACTGAGAGCCTGGAAGAAGCATTTAGTATCTCTCTTGAGATGAGTAAATTACATGGGAGGTTATGGGTATTTTATGATCTGTTATAGATGGATAACTCAAGGTGCAGCTTGGCTTTTCTTTTTCTTAAAGCAAGAAAGCTTAGCAGTGAGACTCATTTTCCACAACTCCCAAATGGTTTCACAATAACTCTGTGACCTTAATCAGCTTCTTCTGTTGAGGCAACCTCCCCTAATTGTGTTGTTGCGTGAAACAGACACAATGACAAAAATACTCCATCTCTACAAAGAAAGTGTGGATCACATAACCTGGGGAATAACAGTCTGGGTGCCAGGGGAAGATGAGCCAAGACCGCGCTGCCTCTGGTAGTATTTCTCATGTAGATAATCGTCAGTCTCTTCCTTATTGGTCAACAGTAGGCTAATGATTGTCCTGAACTAAGTGGCTCTGGGACATAATGGTGTAGTAACCTAGGACTGCCAACTAGATGGCTAGAAATTCCCACAAGACTCCTGCAGAGCCGCAAGACAGCTACGTCACAAACGAACACCGAAATGAAATGCAGAACCTGAACTTCTTGCTTTCATCTCCTTTCCTGATCTCTAGGAGCCACCGCTTGCCCTTCTTTCCCTATCCTCCATGCCAAGTATGGCGGGTGCAGAGGGGACAGGCCGGGAATGCTAGCACAGCTGATGGCTGTCAGCTAGCAAAGCAATCTGGTGAAAAGAAGACAGGGACTCCGCGGCTTCCTGTTCCTCAATTCTTGGGCAGCTGTGACCTTCAGAGCTGCAGGGGCTTGTGGGAGCCGGTGGGTGTGGTCTGAGAGGGAGTCTACAATTGGAAGCTGACCTTTCAGAGTCTAGATTTTTTCCATCCTGGAAAACAAGAGCTAAGCATAGAAATTGAATTAGAAGTGGAAGGATTTCCCAAGGCTCTCATCTGTCCCAGCTGCATCCACAGAGCTGGCCGTGGCCTTACTCCTGTCATTCTCAGCTAGGATTCCTGCCTGTCCCTCCTCACTCCTGGCTGGGTGCTGAGGTCAGCAGAAGTACCTTGAGACAAGCACACAAACTAAGCTGTAGTCAGCAGACCCAGCCTCAAAATTGGAGGAGGAATTGTGAAAACATCGTTTCCCTCCTCACTCCCACAACAAAAGAACTTGTGTTTCAAAATACTCTTGCCTCAGGCCCTCACCCGCCTGTGAATAGGGGCACTGAGGGGACAGAAACGCCATAAAATCCTAGGTTCCCTAGCTCAGCCTCAAGCTGTGGTTTCCTATTTCCTCCCACTGGACAGCTTCAGTATTAATTGCTCCCCAAACCAACAGTAAAATTTCACTACTGCTCCTTGCAGGCAGAGAAACCCTCAGGTCTTCTGAGAATTTCAGAACAGGGCTTGCTGACCCTGGCATCTCTCTCCTGTACACACACAAGTGGTGGGGGTTCCAGATAGGTCTTTGGTTTGGGGCACAGGCTCTCTCAGCAGAGTAGTCAAAAGCTGCACATGAAAATTCACTAGAAATGCAAATTTTTAGTTCATCAGAAGCCCCAAGGACTTGGCTGCCTCCTTAGTTTGTTGAAGAAAAAAAAAATCCTGTGAGTTCAGTTGAACTAAATCATGAGGATTAGCGATCTAGGCTAGGCATTTATTTTGTCAGAATACTGCAGACTTTTATTGTTGTCTGTGTGGTCTTTGGCGTACTTCCTTTAGTTTCTGTCTGGCAGGCTCCTAGTCAGTCTTTAAGTCCTTCTGAAAATACCCTCTCTATGTAAGTCTCCATCATCCTCCCAACCTAAGGGAATAAAATGTTCTCTAATGTGTGACATTTGGGGCATCTTACTAATATATTTTATTAAAACTATCCAGTTCCTCTCTTCTGTTCCAGGCTCAGAAATAAGAACATGCTTACATCAGCAAATGCTTTGGGTAGACTATTGTGGGACTGTCATTTTATTTCTGGTGATGGCAGACTAAGATTTTGAGATCATACCCCAGGCTTACAACCTCACCTCTGACATGTGTTGGCCCTGTGCGGCCTTAGGTAGGGGTTTGAGCACTTTAATTGTCCTGTGTAATGAGGACAGGTTAGTCCTGTTTACCCCAGTGTCCCTGGATGACTGAAAGAGCGCTGCCCAATCGAGCACAGTAGCTGACCAGTGCAGACATGTGGAAGTTGGTCGCTACCGGTAATGTTATTCTTCCTCGCTAGCACACAGTTAGCAGTGTTCACTGTGCTGTCAGGATCAACACTTCAACAATGAGTCAGAGTCGTCTTCTTGTTGAAGTCCTGAGGACTAAGATGAAGCATTGGGGTGGTAGGAAACATATTTCAGTAGAGGAAGCCTTAAATAGCTTAAGATCGGAAAAACAGACAAACCCGATACAGGTTTTATGATTTAAAGAATACCCCAGTTTAACCTTACAACCTTGGGAATGCGCTGAGATGGATGACCAGGATCCCTGTAAGTCACCTTTGCAGGTAAGTTCCAGCTCAGAGTCTCTGCCTTTTCGCTCCCTGATGCACTCTCACTTCCTTCCACTTTGCATCAGCACTGATCTGTCTTTCTGGGTGTATAAGTCTGCCAGGGTGTGACATCATGTGGACACAAGTCAACAATGGCTGTCCTCCTCAATCTCTCTCGTTTCATGGGTTTTTTTTTCTTTTGGAGGTGGGGGGGCGTCTCTCACTTAACTTGGAGCTCACTGATTTAGCTCCACTGCCTGGCCAGCAAGCTCTAGGGATCTGTCTTCTGTTATTAAAAGTGTGCCCTGACATTCTCAGTTCTGTATGTGGGGTTTATGAGTTGGCCCCAAGTCCTTAGTCATTATACTTACATAGCATAAGCGTATAGTGTGAATATGCTTAACTAAATATACATACATAACTATGTAAGATATAAGATATATCTGAATCGTCTCTGCCTTACTGCCAGTCATCATTCTAGGTTCAAAGAGAATGCAATAAAACCAGAAAAGAGAGAGCTGCCAATCAACACATCTCAAGATTTCCTTCTGTCTCGCACACCCTTTAATCTTTCAAAATATAATGAAGGGATATAGTACATGTATTTTTATGACACAGAAACCAAGTACTGATAATAAAATACAATCTTGCAACCAGAGCTAGTAATATTAAAGCCAAGATTAAGGTTTGAAATTGTGCTGTTTGGTGTGTATAGCAATAAAGGAGAAATCCCTCGGCTCATCTGGTTAGAAAACACCGTCAGAATAGCTTGGATTTCACTTAGGATCTCCATCTTTTAGTGTAACCCGGGCATTTTCTTCTCACTCTGTTCATACCCGAGATGCCAGGGGAACCTAAATGAAGAGTTAGAAGACTTGGTGATGAGACTATGAACCACGTAAAGGCTGATTCCAAAATCCCAGCAGCTCTTAGAGCTGGCAACTCTCATATGTGTCTGTAGGAGGGAAGAAGGAGAAAGCCAGATTGAGAGAGGGAGAGAGAGGGAGAGAGGGAGAGAGGGAGAGAGGGAGAGAGGGCGGGGGAAGGGGAAGGGGAGGGGGAGGGGAGGGGGAGGGGGACCCAGCAAATAACAGCTCTTGAAGAGCCAACAGTCCTGTTGGGTTGCCAGTCAGTCCTGGCGCATTGGCTTCAGCCAGGCCAATGTACTTTGAGAGGACCCCAGGGCTGAAATACAGCTTGACAACTGACTAGGCCTGTGCCTTCCTGGGGGAGCAGGGAGCACTGCAGCAAGGAGAGTGCCGAAGCCAGGACCCCACAATGTGGGGAGGTTGAGCATGGGAAAATGGAGTCTTTATAAAGTCTCTGACTGAGCTTTAGCGTGTATGTGTGAGGCTAAGTTCTAAAGCCAATGACCTTCTTATTACAGAGAGACCTAGGTGTCCTCGGGAGCCACACAGGCAGCAGGAAGTTGTTTGCTTGTTTGTTTGTTTAAATATTTCTTTGTGTTGCTCAAGGTCTGCTTTGGTGGTAGTAAGGAAGAGGTTTTGCTGTGTTTTCTCTCTTCTCTCTGAAGTTGCAATAGACAAGCAGACATTCAGATTTGGCAACAGGAGAGCATGGTTTGGTGATGTTTATTCAGGAGTGGGAACTTATGGTATGACTTCAGTCTCCAGAAAATATTTTGGACCAAGTCTTCTGGAACAAATGACATATATATATATATGTATGTATATGTATGTATATATATATATTTGTATACACACACACACAGACACACACACGTGAAGAGAGAAGAGTGGAAACAGTACATAGAATTGGCTGGGACTGGGTAATGTGGGAATTGGCCATGTTGGTGGTAGTGTTAGTATTTGGTGTGGGATGGACCTGGAATTGCAGGAGGGAGGGCTACTGCATGAGGGGATCAGGGAGTCACCTTCTGCTCTCTTCTTCTATTTTCTTCCTCACATCTATTGTCCATCTTTTTCCCTCTCTTCTCCCTGGAGTCTTCTTTTCTCTCTCTACCAAATTGGTGAGGAAGAAGAGAGGCAGGCGTCAGCTCTTCAAACATAAAAATTACCTCTGGATTTTGTTAAAACAAAAGCTTTCAACTCTGTAGGTCTGAAGTCCTGGCCGAAATCTGTATTTCAACCTGCCCTGGTGGGTTGCTAGTCCCCATCCACACAAAGACCACACTTGAGTCACAAGTGCTAGAGGAAGTTCAGATAAAATTATAATGGAGTGAGGCGATGGTTTGCCAAGCCAGTAAATTGGTTATTTCATTCATTCTTTCAATAAGTACTTATTGAAACCTGCTTTGTGCTGGGCCCAGAGCCAGGAGTGGGCATTTAATAGAGAGCAAAAGAGACTCTATGTCTGTCTTCATTGAGCGTGGCCTCGTGTGCATGGCAAACTTATCACATGTATAACAAGATGCGGCACTGCTGCTACTGTATGTCTGATGATGGGTATAGGGATTAATGAGGTCTGAAAATGGGCCAACTTCACTGGATGGCCATAAAAGTGTCCCTGGAGAAGAAGAGATATTGAGCTGAGGTAGGAGCCTAACAAAAGGTCTTCTTTGTTATTTTTTGTCATATTGATTGATTGATTGATTGATTGATTGTGTGTGTGTGTGTGTGTGTGTGTGTGTGTGTTTAGAGGCACTCATGTCAAGGTTCCCATGTGGAAGTTAGATGACAACTTTCAGGAACTGGTGTTCTACTTCCGTGTGCGGGTCCCTGAGATTGAACTGAGGTCAGCTTGGCAGTCAATACCTTTACCCACTAAGTTCTATCACTATAAGAACAGGTAGCTAACCATTAGTTGAACACTTATTTGGGGCACATATATTCCTAAGTCTATACCTGTGTATTATCTCATTTAATTCTCATAGCATCCTCCCAGGATGCTATTATTATCCAAGTGTGAAATTACATATCGGCAGCTCAGAGAATTTGTACAAAGCCGTATGGCTGGTACACGGCACCTTTAGAATCCAAGAACAGAGCATACACAGTCTTCACAGCTTCACTTGACTGTGGCCATAATCACCCAGTATATTCACCAGTGAGATCCTTGATCAACTAAAATAATCAGCCGCTTTGCTCCTTGCAGCCATTGTTGCCACACCGAGGTCTGCTATACTCACTTGGTATGGTGCAGCAGAGCAAACGGCTTAGACATTATCATGAGTGATAGGTACCACTTTTCTAGAACATTCTGTGTGACACATGCTTTCCCAAGAATGTAACATGTATCAAGTTGACATGGTTTGCAAAACCAGAAGTGATATGTATCATATGCACACACACACACACACACACATACACACACACACACACACACACACACATCTTTGTTTTATGATGGAGGACTGCAGCCTAGAGACAGTAAGTGGTGCAATTTGTGTAAGGTAAGTGCGAGCTTCTAAGCTTCTTTAGTACAGTTAGTCTCTCCCTGGTGCATGCTCTGTGATGCCTGAGGCCTTTGCAAGGGGCAAGTGGTCAACAACTCCAACAACTGTCGAAGTAGCGCCGAGACGTTATTTATCTTTTTTATGGCGTTGGCATTTGCAGCCATGAGTCAGGAGCAAGGGTGAATAAAGCTGTCTGTACCTCAGCAACATGTTTAACTTTTTTATTAGCAATCTTAATCATAGACAAGAATTAGGTTTTTCCCTAGATAGACGTGGACTTTGTATAAACACAGTCATCAAAAAAAAGTGTCAGGAGATGAAAACAAGACTGCACCTGGAAGCTAATGTCTAGAAATAATACCAACAAGGTAAAGGCCTTTGGGACAACGGCATGCGGCCATCAGTAATGTGATTGAATTCTTACATAAAAACATCAGATTTTAGAAAGTCTGTGACTCCAGGAATGATCTCGTCTGCTTTTTACCTCTCAAGGCAAAAGCAAGAGCTACGGTGACATTAAGAGAGTGACTTCCAAAAACAATTTTGAGGAGACTGGTGAGACTCAGTGAACCAGTGTCTTCCAAATGTCCGCGACCTAACATTAAAGGAGCCTCCCTCCCCAGAAGAGCGGGTGAACATGCAGGAAATACATAGCTTCTCTTGTAACAGACCATGAAAAGTTCACTGCTCCAGTTTCAGATTCCACATTGCAACTAACCTTTATGGAAATATCACTCGCCAGGTACTGCGTGCTGTTAAAAAGTACGGCTATGATGACTTCGAAAGCTATTAAACTAATGGCCCTTTCCAATTATGCATCTACAGAGTTGGATTTTCTTCATAGACTTCAGTCAAAACAAGCCATCACAGCAGATTGAAAGCAGAAACCGGTGAGATGGACCATCCAGCTGCTTTCTATTAAAGCAGACATTGCAGGCGAATGGACACTACTCGCTTTACCAAGCACGTTAGTCAGGGTGCTATAAAGGAACAGAACTGATAGGAAGAATACATGTAATCTATTAGAGTGGCTGACAGGCTGTGGTCTGGGTATCCTGCAATGGCTGTCTCCCATCAGAAAAGCCCTTTGGCTTTCTGATAACTGATCTGGTAGTGGGTTAGTCCATGAGACTGGCTGTCTCATCAGTCCTGATCTACTTCTGGTGTTCTGGGGAATGCCTAGACAGCTGCTGGTCTTCGGTCTCCATTGGCATCCTGGAGAAGTGGGTTCTAATACTGAAGGAATGTCTCAGCAGCAGGATAGGAGAACCTGGCAGAGTGAGAGCAACAGGCAAAACGCCAAAGCTTCCCTGTTTCATGTCACCTTAGGTGGGCCGCCACCAAGAGGTATGGTTCAGATTTAGATGGCTCTTTTGACTCCAAGTGATCCCAATTTAAGGCGGATCTTCCAACCTCAAACGATCCCATCAAGAAAAACACTCACGGGTGTGCCCAGCTGCTTGGGTTTTGATTGATCCAGATGTTTTCAAGTTGATAACCAGGTTTATCATCTATCACACCAAGTTTTTGATTTTTTGGAAAATATTATTTCTTTTCAAAATATGTTAGTGAGCTTTTATTATTTAAAATAATTTAATAAAGACATTCTATAAAAGCTCTAATTTTGAATTCAACAAATAAGAATCATATACAGAATCGAAATGATTTTGGGTCTGCATTGGTTCTTAGGGGGTCCTGAGCCCAATCATGTGAAAATCTTTATGTGAGAACGTGGAGTCTGGAACCACTTCTTCCTGGGAGACCTACACAATTATCTGTTAAGAGATTTTTGGACACTGAGTAGTGTTCCCACATTCTCTGGCTTGGCTGTCTTTCTGTGTGGAGGGAATAGCAATAGTACTTCTATCCCAATGGTGCTTGTGAATACCACGTGGGCTCTTGTCCAATTCTTCAATGAACATTCTTTTCCCTAGATTCACTCTCAGGAATTTATTTCTGAGACTTTAAAGTGGACTTTTACTGTAGCCATTGCCCACTTCTGTAAATATCTTCCGGGGAATTAAAAATTTCACAGAGCAGCATTCTACCTAGACAAGACCAGGCTAGAAAGTGCTACTTATCCTCTTACACTGGTCACTTACACTGTAGACAAAGGAAGGATTGATTGGGAAAGGTAATGTACAGAGAAGAGGAGAGAATATGTTGTATGAATCCTAGGATGGCTGTGAAATTCATCCACCCCATACCTCCAAGAGAAAGGCAATTTTGAAGTAAAGTCTGAGGGAAGAAAGACATGTGAGCATTCAGACAAGGCAATTCCAGGCACGGGAATCTCAAAGGCAAAGATACAAGTAGAGATTGACTTTGGTGTTTTGGGAACAGGGAGGAGGCCAGAGTGTGGCAAAGAACGCGAAGTGGGAGTGGAAAATGTAAGCAATGAAGCACACGATAGCGGACCATCTAGGGTCTTATTGGCTCAGTGGGCTTTTCTGAGAAGGCAGCTCAAGTGATCTGCATCAGTGGAGTAGCACCGGAGGGCATGGCGTGCGGTTATATTCTGGGTCTATTTGCAGGTAAAGCTAATAGTGATTGGTTGTGAATATGATGTGTTGTTTAAAGAGTGGAGTTGCAGAATGCTCTGCAGTTGGACTAAGTGGAGGCGTTGAGTTCAGAAATTGAGACGGGAACAGTGAGGGGTGGGCAGGCTTCAACAGGCACACGGGAAGCGGGCCAGCCTTAGGCTTGGAAATGATAATTTGGGGATAATCTACTTACTAGGCATTCACATTTCTTTTGGATACACTCAGTAAGGAGCCAATCGACAAATGCAGGTAATACGTTGTCAGAGAGAGCGGGGGAAAAATAAAGATGGCTGCATTCTTAGAAGAACAAAAAAACCTGAACATTTCCATTTCAGAATTTTTTTTTTTTAATGTCATTCTGGTACCATTCCAGAACTGAACGCCCCATGCCAGGTGCTGCCTTATTAAAGTTTCAGAAGAAAAGACTATCTGTTCTAAGACACAATGCCTGGGCTTGTGGAACTAAAAATAGCTCAGTTCTCATTCCCCAAGGTATTCAAACTTCTAATTGCTGTCCACTGTGTGTCCGTGTAGATGTGAGAAGTTCTTAGAGCTCATCTGTCTAAGCTCACTCTGCTCTCACACCACGGATTTATTTTCATCTTCCATAGCTCCTGCTCTCTTCCTTTAGAACATAACTCTCTCTATTTGATCCTTCTCTCTCGGTGATGCTGTTGTCTTACACGCCATTATCCTTCAGAATAAAGGCAACCCTTCCCAATTTAGTGTCACCTGCAGATGTCGTTAACATGACATCTGTAACTTTATCTAGGCCCTTAAAAAAAGGACATTGAATAATATGTGGATCATCTTACAATTCAAGCGAGTGAAAGGTCATTTTTTTTTAAGGACAAAAAAACAATTCCTATTGTTTTATATGGTTTATCTGCTCAGCTGCAGAGGACCAAAGATAGATTTTTTTTTATGGCGATGTCAATTCATTTGTGTGTTAGAGGTGATGATATTCCCTTGCACCATGCATAATTTTGAAACAACAGGCAGGAAATGTAGATTTCATAACCTAAAATCTGTTATCTTCCACAAATGCCAATGAGCAACAGTAACGGAAGAAGAAAAATCTGCAAGTGTGTTTTGACACAACCACCATGCCTGTTTCTTCTTACTGAGCCAAGCTGGGGAATTCCAACTCCACGGAGGCCATGAAGACACAGGCTTGTCAAACTGCCTGCTGTGCTCGTACCTTGTACCGGACACTGGCTTTATTGATCTGAACACTTATCTCTGTGTCAGGGATGCGGCAAACATGCTATCTGACTTGGCAGTCTTTATGGTGTGTAAACGCTGTTATGAAGTCATGGGATGGTACTTAAGAATAAAACGCCCAGCTCAGCAGCAGGCTGAAGAGAGAGAAGGAATTCATGTTCTGGAGCTCTGCGAACCATGGAGCAGTCCACGCACCTTATCTCAGCTCTGCACCGGCCAGCTTTATTTTTCTCTTCTTGGTACTGAGGGGAATGTCTTTGGTGGTTTGGGAATTGACTATTGACCTTCTCACCTGGGTAATTTCCCATCTTAAGAAAGTTTTGACTACTGTAGGAGGTTTTGCGTAGGTGGAGGGAGAGAGAGGGAATGAGCCAGATATTACTTTGGGTTAACTCAATCACTAGATGAGAAAGCTACCCAGGTGTGCACACATTGTCCTGGTAACTGGGGTGATTAATTCAGGGTGGTCCAAGGCAGTTTGAGATCAGCCTGGGCAACGTCAACATAAAATCATTATGTAGTATAAAGGCATAAGGATTCCGCTCTGTAATGGTGTGAAGAGAGCAGTGAGTGTTCAAGCAAGACTAGAATTGGCCTGGAAAGAGATGGCCAGGTTTGAAGCCACGGAGTCTAACTCTACTATTATTCATCGGCTGCTTTTCTCTGCTTATTTCACATGGTGAGAAGAGATGCCCTCCCGCCGCTCCCAAGGCCACATGTGGGGGTTCCACTCACAGGGAATGACGGAGTCAGAAATGGTCTTTATCTAGGAAACCATGACCTGGCCCACTTCAGACACTCA